>NC_140311.1:11272004-12768671 GCF_964211825.1 Aythya ferina
ATTTACCCAGGTCTAATCCACCAAGCCTCCTGAGGACTACATTCATTTTTTAAAAGATTGCAACAATCAATAGAAAATTAAAGAACACAGCTATAAATTATTCATGACAATAAATCTCAATAATTGAAGTATGCCACATGATACAAAGCATTAAAAATTTGCATTGCTTGTCATTTCCAGATCAATATTAAAGGGATTGTTGAATTGAAATCAAGGGAAAACAGCAAACATGGAAAAAAATCAAAAGTGAACCACAACGTAAAATCCATAAATCACTCAGTCATAAATAATTAAGAACAACCCTTTTTTTTTTTTTTTTTCCCTCCCTCTCTCTCCAATATACAACACAGGGATCAGCACTTCTTTTGGTGACATTTCAAACTGTACACTATGCAACTCTCTTGGTTTTACTTTATATTTGTTAGCAGCATTAGTTGTCCATTCATTGCTATTTAAACGAAAACTGAGAACCACATTTTTAGCTGATTTAAACTTATTTAACTCCATTAAAGCTGCTGCAATTCTTACCCAGAATTTGATGTATTATACTACCATAAAATTTAGCTAGTACATTTGGTTAGACTTTAAGAAGTAAACACTTAAATGATATTCAGACCTACCCCCCAATCTGTTGAAACTGATGAAAAGCCTTCCACTGGTTTTGGACAAGGCCTGCTATTATCATTTAATTCTCAGATCTAGCAATTCTGTGATCATTCATCTACTAGTAAGGATAGAGAACAATATGTCATGAACTTTCCTCTCCCTGCCCTAAAAATATTTGATGTGATAGGCCAGATGAATTATCACTGGACCTCTTTAACTGGTGTGGTGTTCATGGTGTTCTATATCCCCAAATAATGGCATCTAATTGCTCCTCAATGTTAACTTCATGCCTTCAGTCACTGATATCCTGGACATACTTTGGCAATAACAGGTCCAGATTCTTCCAGAAAAGCATGAAAAATGCAACTGTAGCTGTGACACATGCAGATCTGTTCATATGTCTTCCTTCTCATAGCTGAGGTAGTTCCATGTCCTCTCACATTATATCCTGAGATACAAGTGCTGGGTTGGGTCACATCACCAAGCAGAGGCTATGATGCTATGCTGAGGCTGACGTGCACCAAATGGTGTCAACAGTCAGCTACAATTCTCTAGATGATCACAGTTGGGTAAAAAAGTAAGACACTGCATAACATCACCCTGGGAGAAAGCTCTTGAAGGGCCAGTATACCAAAAGCACTTGTTTAACAAAAAAAATAAATAATAATAATAATAAAAAAAAAGCTTGACCTAAGTATTGTCACATGGTATTCACTTCTAGAGAAGCAAAAAGATTATTTGCAGATAAAGAATTCTGCCTATAAAATTGCTCTAGAATTAGAGCCAAGGTAAAAGTATGTTTGTAAATATAATACACACTGGATTTGAGTTAAGCAATAGATAACATTTTCTAGCATAGCAAGTACTGAGAATTCACATTGTATTTTCTGCAACAACCTCTGAACTGACAGAAATGGACACCTAATTCCTTCTGAAATGAATGAACATGTGGTCTGCAGCACCCAGAGGCAGATTTTGAGAATCTTAGCCTTGATCATTTTTGATTCAGTGGCTTCTGTTCTAGTCACGAGTACTAAAAGCTGAATGAAAAGTTGTGTTTCTCTTGCTTTCTGAGAACCATGTTTAAACTATTTCTGTCAATGCAGAGTGACCAAATGCACCAGTCTTTTCCAGTACATACTGTTTCTTTTTTCCACTTTTGTCCAACCTGGTCTAGCTTCTGGTTAAATACACAGCTTAATAATAGACTGCATTACATGTTAAAAAAAAAAAAAAAAGCATTCACACGTGTGATGTACTAATACTATTTTCTAATGTGGTACAAGCCTCAGATGTATTATAACAAGCATCTCTGTACTACTAAATGTACACAACTATTTTCTAATCTCAGCTTCAGGACAGAAAAAGTAAATTTTTCAGCAGTGTACTATAAAGATACCCAAGGGAAATACTTTCAAAGGAAAGCCTTTGTGGTTCTGGTTATAAATACCAAAACCTTTGGTTGCACATGAAGCTCTACTTGAATTTCTTTGACGACATTGTGTATTTGGGGTTTCTGTTTAAAAGGGGGTCTTTCCTGTTTGTTCCATTTATTTCATCCTTTTTTTTTTACATGCTAATTGGTGACACCATAACAGTTAAAAGCAGACTGTGACCAAGCCAATGGCTTATGCCTTTCAGTAGACTCTCCAACTGGAACATTTCCAGATTCATTTTACAAACAACGTGTTGCTTTAAATGAAAGTATGCAAGCATCATATAAGCATGTTTTTTACACTAGCACACAAACTGACTAGTGTAACACCCAGTATCATCAGCAGAGACTTGACTGTTTATGCCATGGACAAACTCAGATTCTTCTCCTTTCTACTCAAAGCCTCACACTTTTTGTGTTTAGTTGAGTGAGCTTTCAAAGCACTCAAGAAATTCTCAGAACCAGAATGAGCCCATTATCATCAAGGATCTGCAGAAAACAAACTGCAGGCTGGAGCTGCACAAAAGATTTTAATGAAGTCAAAGTCTGCAGCAAATGTAGTATACAAGGCAGCTTACAAATGTTAGGGTTTGAGTATGAAATAGTAAGGTGGGTTGTACTATGTTGTGCTTAGGAAACTTCCCTTGAGAAAAGGGGAAAATATTGAATTAGATAGGGAACTTCCATAAACATCATCATCAACATTATGACCACATCTGCAAAGCAGACATTTGTTTAGCTTTTTGTTTGCTTGCTTGCTTGTTTTATTAGCATCATTTCCCTCTATTCTTTCTGTTGGCAGAGCCATACCTTCCAAACATTGTATAATCTTAGTGGGGATTTCAGACAGCAGTGGTGACAAAGAGCTCCTCATGAGGTGTGGATCCATCAGAAAGTGGAAAGCTATCTCTTCAAGGAAGATGGCTGATGACAAGGAGCAGTAATGCAGATGTCAAAAACAAAATTGTTCTCAGACTTTCTGATGAATATGAAAGACATTCCATTTGTGAAGAATACAGGGGGAACAGTGTGTTGCCTGTTCCAAGCAATGTGCTTTGCTAACAGATGATGGATTGCCAAATGCAGGGGCCACTTCCGCTGGCAGAAAGCCCTGGTTAAATCATATAATTTGGCAGCAGTGAATTTCTAATGAACTGCTTTCCTAATTTCATAGAGAATGGCCAGTGTGCCGCCATGGGAATATTGCAGAAATGATGGTGTCAAAAACACACCTAGAGCATGAAAAAGCAACACTGATGTATGTGGCTTTGTAGGATCAATATTGTTGTCCCAAGTGTTGACCTTCAGTAAGACCACACAGGAGAAACTGGTTAAGTTAATGATCCCCTCTGCTATTTTGGACTCACTCTGGCAGACTTCTCAGCATTGCCATTCAGCAATGAAACAGCGATACTTTCAGTTTTGACCCTTGTATAGCTACCTTGTGTAGGTAGCTTTCTCCCTTATATACAAAGGAAAATGGCAAGTGATGGTGGGCAATCCATGAGGTTTATTGCACAGTGTGTGGGCTGAGCAAGCCTAGATGATTCAAAAGCAAGGACAGTCAGGCCTGGTGGCTACCTCTATAAAGTCAGGTCTGGGAATTTGTATTCACTACGTGAGAGTACAGACCATACTGCTTGTGGCAGTTTCTCTCTGCTGTGCTGTAGTTTATTATGACAGAAACCAGGGTTAGTGTTATCTTGCCCAGCTGCTGAGACAATGATTATGTGCTTTTCCTTGATACAGTGCTGTCTCTCCCTTTAAGAGAATTGGTGTTTGCAGGGTTTCTGTGTTTCTGTAGGAATTCTGCCAGCATCTGGCAGATAAGCCCTGCAATATGCACCTCTGCAGCAAGAATAAAGCCAAACACAGAACCAACCTGGGGCAACCAGAAAGGTCACAGGTGAGACCAGTCCTCCTTTTCCTGGAAAAAATACCATGTCCCCTTCTAGAAACAGTAATATAAAACCAAACTAAGACAAAAAAAAAAAAAAAAAAAAAAAAAAAAAAAAACAAACAAAAAAAAAAAAAACTGAACTATTTCAGAACTAACACAAGAGAGAATGAGTCCTTGAGAGGGTTACCCCTTCCCTTCTTTCTGCCTTGTTGATGCAGGATAATACTAAAGTTCTGGTAAATCATCGTTTTGTCCCCTCCTGTCTAGGTAAGAGAGGTGATAGGAGAGAGGCACAGACCAGAGGCCCAGAGAGTGCTAGTGAGTAGCCTCTGCTCCTGGATCTCATGTAGCTCAGTGCTTGTTCTTTCTACCTGTTATTCAGTTATGCAGCCTTATCAGTCACAGTCTTACTGTGAGTGAAATACCATGATGTGATTCTAGCTAGATATATAGAATCTGGAGGGAAGGTTGGTTCATTCTTTCTTTATTTACTTTTACATAAAGATTCTTGTCATTTTACTAAAATTAACCTTACTAAGAAACACACCACAGTTCTCTTAAAGCTACAGCTTCTGTGCAAACAGAATTCATTATGCCCCCAGCCAACCATGCACAGAATAACAAGCTCTGCTCTTCTCTTTCTTCACTGTTTCTGGAGATTAACGAACAAGTTGAAACCCAAAGCACGAATGGAGCACTGTCCCAGTGATGCGACAATGTTACAATAAGAAACTGAGAAATGAATGTGAACTTCAGATTTCCAGGAAAATAAAGAGGCAAGTCTACACTAAGACAGTTCAGGGAATTTAAGTAAAGAACACATTCTAAGAGAGTTTTCTATTACTGTCAACTAAATTGCCTTATGAGTTCCTAAAAATTCTAATTTAAGATTTTGATCTTTATTTGCAAATATTTAGTGACATAAATGCATGCAAGTTTACTTTTTAAAAGAAATTAAGATGTATAATGGTTACATATTGGAGGAAGACAAAGAACATCTGTGGCATCACAGTGCTTTTTACACATAAGAAGATTGTTTGGGGGATTGGTTGCTTACAGACACCTGCTTAGCAATGATGCCAAAGCCAGCCTGCTTCATTAGCTCTGACAGATGACCGATACCACCTAATAGCCTTGATTCTGACAGACAGACCAGTTGTTTTAGCCATATAAAATCTATATAAATAATTGGTAAAAATTGACATATTAAAAAAAAATAAATTGAAACAGGCTTTTGAATATTGAAATTTCAAAATTTTTTTATATTATTAAATTTGGCATGGAACAATGATCAAAATTTAGACTTGCACAAAATAAATCCCCTGGCTTACTCTGCTGTTCTTTGGGCATAATCAGATAATCTTTTGCGTTATAGTTGAAATGGCTGAAATAATGACCACCTAGGTATTTCTTAGTGCCTCAGTGCTGAAAAAAGAAGGAATCCCAATATGTAGGCATCTTTGTGTAACTTGTTGGAGTTGCTTAAATTTTATCATTACTTTTTGTTTCTGTCTTGTAAATATGAAGTATATATTTATCAAGAAGCAACTATGTTTAATTTGATTTCACATTAAAAGGTCATCCTTAAAATATATTATTGAAAAACATTTATAAATGTTTCTGCTACCTCCGAATAATGCACTGTTCCCCAGAAACAAAAGTATCATGGAACTATGAATTACAATTAATTGTGGTTAGACTGCTTTTTTATTTCTCCCTTTCTAAAATACTTCTGCACTAGTGTCCATGTTTTATTCAAAGGTGTGAATTCTCTTTTGCTGGTGCATTTACATATTTTTCTTCATGTTTAATGATTTAATCTTTATTTATTTATTTATTTATTTATTCACTTTAAGTGAGTAACTGAAGCTTGTTCAATATTTACATTTCATTGCTGTAGACCTCATATCATTTTACTGGTATTCAGTTTAATGATGTAATGTTATGAAAGTTCCTCACTTTCATGAATATTAATAGAAATGGAAAATGCATCAAATGATTTACCAGTTTTCAAAAATTAAATATTTGGAGAAAAAAACTCATAATGAAGGCTGTATTTGCCTTGAAGTGCCTGCTTTTGGGAAGAAATTGATATTACTGCCAAAAGTAGATGCCAAGCGTAAAACTACAATTTGAATTATACCCATCAACTAAGTACACATCAGGTTCACAAAGCTAATTCTTAGTATTGCTTCTACAACTTTATATTCAATTTGTGATGTCTGTTTTTCCTCTGCCATAGGGTAACCATGCAAGCCACAATCTCAGCTGCTGTAAATCAGCGTAGGTTCACTGACATCTGTAAATGTAATAGTTTCCAACAGTGAATGACCAAACCCAGTTTTCTAGAGGGTGCTGTGGTGTATCAACATCTACTTTAACTATACAGCCCTAGGCACTATCTTACACAAACCCAAGAAATCTATGTCTTGTATGTGCTACTAAAGTTTTCTAACAATCCTGTTGTAGTCACAGGCACTGAATGTTCCTGCCAAACTGATGAACTCCACCAGCACTGCTAAAGATTGAAAAGATTAGCAGAAGTAGACTTCCCACCTCCCAGGTTTTGCTTTGAAGGTGGCCTAAGCTGATCTAAAAGTTGTGGTCATCTGAAAGCTGTTTCATCTGAAAAGAAGTGCTAGCTGCAAATCAGGCATTACTTTAACTTTTTATCCTCTCCCATGGCCTTTGTGTAGCTACCTTTCTAACCATTAAAAAAATTTACCACATACTACGATTGTATTCACAATTTTGAGATGAGCACTGTAAGCACAAAGGATGGACAGGTCTAGAGGACAAGCATTCTTCTCATTCCCAAAACAATCTTATTACAAAACCCAGAGTACAGCAAACCTCTTTAGATACATAAAAAATGAAGAATCAGCCCCCTTAATTTCAATGGCTCTAGTCTCATGTGTAAAAGCAGGCAGATGCCTGGGGTTTTACCACATTATGGATGTGACAGGGATAGGGAGTGCTCCCAACACAGCAATGCTAGCACTGCTGCTAATGTAGCACTTTTCCGGTGAATAAATTGAAGATTCTGCTCTTAGGGAAGGTTAATCTAGCACCTTTCATGGGCATGGTACTCATTAATATGTATCTTGAATTTCTAAAACCCTGGCTTCAGCTAAAAAAAACCCTCTTACGCACAGTTATTCATATTGCCTTCTCATAACTTCCTGGGGTCTTAACCATGAAGAAAATTACTGCATTGCATTAGTACATTCATAAATGGCAACGAGCCTTTTTAAATGTAAACACCACTGTGGATTTACATATCCTTTGAGAGCAAATAAGATGGGAGAACTTTGGAACCCAGCGTATTTTTATATTGGTTTGTATAAACTTACCATTTAGTTTTAATACTCTGTTCTTGTCATTATGGTAATTTGGATCCCAGTCCAACAAGGTGCTGAAGCTCAGGCCTAACTTTAAACCTGTGTCTAATCCTGCTGCCTTCACTGGGTCTTGGCAAGAACCCAGGCAGTGCACAGAATTGGAGTCTAAAGGATGAGGAAAGCTTAGGAATTGCATATAAAGAACTTGCAGTGGCATCTGTCTTAAGCAAGATACCTGGAGGTCAGCATAAATCATGTTGCTACAGAAACTGGTCTCAGATACAAGGGAAACAAATCTGCACTGAGTACATTTGATATTTTAAAGTTAACTCATAGGATGGAGGTTTGCCTATTAGGGATTGCTGTTATTGCAGATTTTACAGCTGAAACCTACATTTAGTATATGAAGACTTTTGCATTAGTATAGATGTTCTTGATCCCAGGTAGAGAAGCAGGAAAGGGAGGGTTGTCTCTCACCATCTTCATGTTAACATTCCTGACAACTGCACTAAAGACACTGGAAAAGCACCATACTGCTAATGCTGCCATCTGAGCAATAAGACATGCCAAATTCTAAAAAACACCTCCCTGAGGGGAGCAACTGAATGCTGTATATAATAGACCAGAAATTCCTGTCTGAGATTTATCAATGACTGTCACAGGTGAGAAGTGTTTACTAACAAAGCCAGAACAAGTGACAGAGAAGGTGATGACTCCTTCAAGATGCTCAGCCTTTGGTATAATTCATCTTTAGCAAGCCTTAGTAAGTCCCTAACTGGAGCTTTCAGCAGGCCAGCTTGTGCACAACAAAAGCACTACCCTCCCTGGGCAGATTTAATCTAGCCAAACTGTAACTGCGGCTGTCCTGAGGCAGCAGGGAAAATGGATCAAAGTAGATCTGATTCCTACCTCAACGAGTGCACTGCATAGCTTCATTTCCCTACATTTGATTAGCTTGAAATCTTGGCTGAAGGTCAGACCTTCAGACAGATATTAATCTTAGCAAATGAGTACTGTACACACATCCTTTTTTCTCCCATGTATTTTTATAATTTCTTTAGCATTTCTTTAGTATGAATCGCATGTATCTGGAGAGAAAGGAGGCTGAGCTCAACAGTTTCAGAAGTAAAGGTTACTGTCCTAAACTATTGCTCTAACACACATATCCCCAAATTACTATCATATAAATCAGTGCCTCTGATTCACAGCTCTCCTGCTGAGACTTGATGTTGCTTACTCCATTGTTTTTTTACCCCAAAGTTATTAAAGAGGTAATGAAATAAATATGAACATACCACCAGATAAATAAAGATGTATTAAGATTTTGAAATGTTTTCTTTTCTTTTCTTTTCTTTTCTTTTCTTTTCTTTTCTTTTCTTTTCTTTTCTTTTCTTTTCTTTTCTTTTCTGATAGGGTGGAGAAGAAAAGAAAAAAAAAAGTATTGTCATCAGAAAAATGCATCAGGGACTTGCTCACAAGATCAGTATCTTCATCCATGTTTTTCTTGTCTCTATATATGCCAAATTCACAGAATCATGGAATCATTAAAGTTGGAAAATACCTCCAGGAGCAGCTGGTCCAACAATCACCCTACCACCACTATCACCCACTAGACCATGTCCCTAAGCACCACGTCCAACCTTTCTTTAAACACCCCCAGGGACAGTGATACCACCACCTCCCTGGGCAACCAGTTCCAATGCCTGACTGCTCTTTCTGAGAAGAAATGTCTCCTCATATCCAACGTAAACCTCCCCTCATACAACTTGATGCCATTCCCTTTAGTCCTATTGCTGGTTATCTGTGAGAAGAGGCTGACCCTCAGCTCCCCACACCTTCCTTTCAGGTAGCTGTAGAGAGCAGTAAGGTCTTCCCTTAGCTTCCCCTTCTCCAGACCAAACAACCCCAGTTCCCTCAGCCATTCCTCATAGGACTTGTGTTCCAGGCCCTTCATCAGCTTCACAGCCCTTTTGTAGTGGGTTTATGTGGCAAGGTTTTGGTAGTGAGGGGCCATAGGGGTTGCTTCTGTGACTAGAATACAGAAGGTGTCAGACCTGAGCCAGTAAGCAATGTTGTCTGCGCCTCTATGAGAGCAGATTTAAGAAAGGGAAAAAAACTGCTTCAGAACAGCAGCTGGGAGAGAGAGGAGCGAGAACCAGCCTTGCAGACACCAAGGTCAGTGCAGAAGGAGAGCAGGATGTACTCCAGACACTGGAGCAGAAGCTCCCCTGCAGCCTGTGGAGAGGACCGTGGTAAAGCAGCCTGTCCCCTTGCAGCCCATGGAGTACCATAGTGGCGCAGATTTCCATGCTGTAGCTGTTGGAGGAGACCATGGTGGAGCAGGTGGCTCTGCCCTACAGGAGGCTGCGGCCTGTGGAGAACTCCTACTGGTGCAGATTCTGGGCTGAAGCTGCAGCCCTACTCCCTACTCTGTTTTGCCTGTCATGATAATTGCTGAGTGATCTCCCCGTCCTTATCTCAAATCTTGAGACCTTTGCATCATATTTTCTCCCCCTTTCCCTTTGAGAAGGGGGAGTAAGAGAGAGGTTGTGGTGGAGCTCGGCTGCCCACCTGAGTAAAACCACCACACCCTTCTCTGGACATGCTCCAGGTCCTCGATGTCCTTCCTGTAGTGAGGGGCCCAAAGCTGAACACAGTTTACTGTTTACGTAGTTTACTACGAGGCATACGTGCACTTGGTGTGGGGCAGGCCCAGCCTCTGACAGGCCACGAGGCCCGGCCTGCCTCAGCAGCGGCTCTGAGGGGCCGGGCAGAGTGGGGCGGCCCGGAGCGTGCAGTCAACTCCCTGCCGCCACCACATGAGACCCCGGTGCCCCCTGGTCCTTTGCACTAACTTAATTTAATTCTACTTCATTCAGAAGTACTTTCTCTAAATGATTTTGTAGGTCTATTAGAATCACAGAAACACAGAATCATTAAGGTTGGAAAAGACCTCCAAGATTATTTGGTCCAGCCGTTACCCTACTATCAATGTCACCCACTACACCATGTTCCTAAGCACCAGGTCCAACCTTTCTTTTAAACACCCTGGGGATGGTAACAACACCACTTCCCTGGGCAACTTGTTCCAATCCCTAACTACTCTTTCTGAGAAGAAAAGTCACCTGATTTCCAACCTAAACTTCACCTCACACAACTTGAGGCCATTCCCTCTACTCCTATCACTGGTTATCTGTGAAAAGAGACTGACCCTCAGCTCCCCGCAACTTCTTTTCCTGTAGCTGTGGAGAGCAATAAGGTCTCCCCTGAGCCTCTCTTTCTCCAGACTAAACAAGCCCAGTTCCCTCAGCCACTCCTCATAGGACTTGTGTTCCAGGCCCTTCACCAGCTTCATAGCCCTTCTCTGGACACACTCCAGGGCCTCAATGTCCTTCTTGTAGTGAGGGGCCCAAAGCTGAACACAGTACTCGAGGTGTGACCTCACCAGAACAGACTACAGGGGGGACAATCACCTCCTGCTCGCTACACTATTCCTGATACAAGCCAGGATGCCGTTGGCCTTCTTGGCCATCTGGGCACTCTGCCAGCTCATGTTCAGCATCAGTCAGCACCCCCGGATCCTTTTCCTCTGCACAACTTTTGAGCCATTCTCCCCCAAGCCTGTAGCACTGCATGGGGTTGTGACCAAAGTACAGGACCTGGCACTTGGCCATATCAAACTTCATCCCATTGGCCTCTGTCCATCAACCCATCCTGTCCTCCAGGGCCTTCCTACCCTCCAGCAGATCAACGCTTCCCCCCAGCTTGGTGTCATCTGAGAACTTACTGAGGGTGCACTCAATTCCCTCATCCAAATCATCAATAAAGATACTAAAGAGGATGGGCCCCAACACTGAACCGTGGGGAGCACTGCTGGTGACTGGTTGCCAGCTGGCTTTCACTCCGTTCACCACCACTCTCTGGGCCCGGCCATGCAGCCGGTTTTTAACCCAGCAAAGAGTGTACCTCTCCAAGCCATGGGCTGCCAGCTTCTCCAGAAGAATTCTATGGTAGAACATGTCAAAGGCCTTGATGAAGTCTAGGCAGACTATGCCAACAGCTTTTTCCTCCTCCACCAGGTGAGTCACCCAGTCAAAGAAAGAGATGAGGTTGGTCAGGTAGGAAAGAAATTAAAAAAAAAAAAAAAAAAAAGCTACAGCAACATGCAGTCACACACTCGGGGCAACTGAATCAATGTTTTTGGACAATTTTCTGTATTCCAAAGTTTCACCTTCACATAAGCATATGCACAGGTCATTGGATAAGAACTAGCTTTGACTCAGAAAGAACAGAGATCAGCCAGCAAAGATGCCCCCTTGACCAAATACAGTGAGGTGAGGAGAGGGAAAATAGATAGCAGCAAGCATACAGTAACTTAGCCCATCCATAAGAAGTAGTTCTTAGGCTAACAGAGCATTAGGAAATTCTTGGAAACTGCTTTCAATAACTGCATGAGGAAAATGGAAGCTTTGCCTAGCTGAGGACTGACCATGTACTGTGTCAACTGTATCAGAATAAACCGAAATACTGTCCTATTCTACTCTCAAAGTTCATACATGTATATTGAACTCTAGCAACTCAGAGGAAGTTGCAGCTGGCAACTAAAAAAGAAAACTGGGGAGTTCCTGAAAGAAGCCAGGACTTTTTTGTTAGATAGCTCATTTATGTTAAATTTTGATTGTTCAAGCAGCTGCTCTTTAAAAAGAAAATAAATAGAAGTTTAATTCCAGGTTTGCTGCAGTGCACAAATTTTTGAGCAGACACTGCTTCTTTCAACTTTAGAAAGTGTCTTTCAAGCCTTGACAAGTATCTTCCAGGAAACTTGACTTCAAGTGCACTTTTCTCAAATAAAACACCAACTGCCATTTACAAGCAGATTCCTTTAGAGAATACCAAAAACAGCAAACAAGCGTGCATTGCCACGCAGATCTCAGCCCTTCACTTCTTTAGGAGTCCAGTTGCAAGTAACCTGTGCCATTCGTATAAGACCTATCACATATTTGCCTCATTCTCAATACAATATAATCTTGCTTCCTCACCACACAAACACACACTGCTTGTTACAGTTGTTAAAACGAGGGGAAGAGCACTACACAAGGATGTATATCTTTGCTGTTCTGTGGCCCATATTAAGTTTTCCTATTAAATGCCTGTTATAAAATAAGTATTTTTCAACATTAGTTGAAAGGAAAATAATACAAGGAAAATAGAATGTGACAAAAGGTGCTTCTAAATAAACTGTATTTCTTCATATACTTTTTTATTTTATTTTATTTTATTTTAATTCTTGAGATCATCATTAAGCTTCTGCTTCTAGTGGAACTTCCCTGGTGACCTAGACTGCAGAGCCTTAGCAAATGCTGCTAAAAACCCATCCTTTTTCCCAGAATGACTCCCCTGTTTTGATTGGAAACTCTTTGGGAAATAGGTGACCTTTACTGCATAGCTTTAGAATGAAACAAAATTGAGCTCTAATCTTGGTTGCTGTTTATGTGCTGTATCTTATGTAGTGCTAGATGAATAGAAGTTACCCATGTTTTTACATCAGTATCTTTACAGTGTAGTTATACAGAAGTTGCCCAGCAACACGTGCATTTAGAAGCTTAAAACAAAGTTCCGCTGGAACTCCTCTAGGTATCTTGAGGTTACAATACACTCTGATAACCAGCAGTTTGCAAATGGTAGCCTGCAGCCATAACAAAAAGCTTGCTTGATTTCTCTATTCAAGAGATGGAAGAGTAAAGCAATAAATATGCATTGCGCTTTTCTCTGTAAAAAAAAAACAAAAAAAACCAACAAAACAAAACAACCAAACAAAAACAAACAGGAACAGACAACACCATGTGGAAAAAATGCTACTAAAATAGAGATATGTTGCAGCCTTAGGGCACTAACCTGTTTTCCCTTCTACTGTGTAGAAATGTTGCCTACAGGATTCCCATTCTGCTGAACTATTTAGCATCCATTGATCAATGGATGGACCACATCACACCAGATGAACCTTTACACTTTCTTTCATCCTATCATCATCTCCCTGCACCATAAATGAAACCAATTTCCATTACTTGGCCTGGATAAAGTTACCATTTCATCCACAAACTGCTTGTGCTGACCTACGTTCTAGGTGTTTTTATGTTGTTGTTGTGTTGTGGTTATTTATTTATTTATTTCCTTTGCTTGCTTTCCTTCTTTCCTTCTTTCTTTCCTTCATCTTAGGTTTTGAAGAGTTTTTAAAGGGAAGAGGGAAAGGAATAAAGACATCTGAAATAGCAATAATGAAATGGAGTGACAGCTATTAAAAAAAAAAAAAAAAAGCAGTTGCATGAATTAGGCAAGATTCGTGGCTACTGAAACAGAATATGACTTCACTGACATCAACAACCTAAGAAATGCATACATATATATGTTTCCCTTATTGCTATATATAGCATCAGCATTACCAAAGGAATCTCGTTGACTTTCCACTAACACAGTGCAATCCTATTCCTCTCATACTACCAAATACATTTATATCTAAATCACAGAATTTATTACTTTATATTTCACTTTCTGACACACATTCATGGCTGATTCTCAGGGTTACTTCTTCTCTAAGCAAAAAAACTATGAATATCCCCCCAAGTGAATATCTAGAGAATTTATTGTAAGAGGAAATGGCTAGACAAATACAAACCTCACAGCAATTTAATCTATGTATCAAAATAGTTGCCATATTGAATAAATTGAAAATGGAAAGCCTGATGCAGATCTCAATTTGAAGTAGAACCAAAGAAAGTCACTGAAGCAGTTCTGCTCTCCCAAATTGAAGTACATTTGATTTCCAAATTCAAAGCTATGAAAAATTCCTTTCCTGTGGGCACTGCAGAGAAGTATGTTTTTTGTTTCTTTTTAATGACAATGGACAGCCTGAGCCTGGACTTCTATAAAACCAGATTATTTTTTTTTGTCTTTTTGTTATTTTTTTCAACTAAATTACAAATTGCATGCACTATAGGGAAGATGATATGTTATAGCTTCAGTGAAGCAGCAGATATATTCTAAAATCTTACTTCAGAAGTGGAATGAACTATTGATATCAACAACCCTAAAGCAATATATCATATATTTCTTTTAGAAATGCTTAAAATTTCCAGTCTATTACAGAATCTAAAGTATAATCTGGCAAGATTGAGTTTAATATATAAATGAGGAAAAATACATTAATACAAGGTTTTCAACTTTAAGTATTTGTAGCTGTAGGTGTTTTCTATATATAAAAACAAATGGCTAAACAACACAAGCACAAGGCAGCTGAATGGTTGTATGTTGTTACTTTCAGAGACTTCTTTTGCTCCACTAACAGCAGCTTTTTTTTTTTCTTTTTTTTTTTTTTTTCCCTAATGAATTAGAAATTGCCTTTCCTATAGCCTGAGGCAGCGTTTACTGCTCTGCTGGGTCATACAACAGTGTTATCAGTAGATACTTCAGCACCCAAATGCCATGTCATCTAGTAGAGGAGAGGTCAGGACTGTGAAGCTTGCCTTTATTTTTAATTTTACAAATTAGTTTATTTTGCGCATATGCAAATCCTGAACCAGGGAGTCTGACAGCAGGCAAGTAATTCAGTCTCACAGAAATCCCAGCTCAGCACAAAAACCTGGTAACAGTGGAGTCAGTCCACCTCACACCCATACTTTAATCAGTGAGTAAGAGAAAAAGCAACTTCTCCTGCTGTTTGCACAGCTTTGTCCCCATTGCTGCAGCTCAGAACCTGAACCATTAAAATACCTCAGTTGCAGCATCAGCACACAGCACCCAGGAACAGAGATGCCTAGTGGCGGCTGCAACATAAGGCAGGCTGCAGCAATGGTGCTTGGGAACTACAGACTTACAAGAGCCTACTGTACAGACGTGTCCATTTAAGAGAAAACCGATATCCATGGCTTCTAGATGTTATAAAACAGCAAATTAATGTTAACTTTAAGGATTAGATAATGTGGCCCTATTTTCAAAAGTGTGCTGGCCATGATCTTTAAATATAGCTGCTTGGTAGTTGCAAGTACTTAAAGCACTTTGACGGTTTGAGACTCGCTGCAAATACATGCAGCTTATTTGAAAAATGTTCAAACTGTCACTGAGCTCTCTGGATGCCCAATGAGACACGAATTGTTTCAAAAATCTGATCCCAGCTGAAAAACTAGTTTTGCCTGTAAGAAAACTCTATTAGCAAGCAAAAGAAAAAATGTAAAAGGTACAAGCGAAGTACAAGCACATCCTCTTGTCTGTCTCCCTAGTCACTTTAAGAAAGCCTGAGCAATTTGGGATGACCAGATTTCTGCATGTTTTGAGGTAGCACAATCTTGTCTCAATTCAGGATTGTGAACACAACAGAGATATGCATTCTGGCCATATACTATTACAGTACTTTCTGGTTTTTAGCTTGTGAAGAAACTATTCAACCATAAACTGAAAGCAGCAGTTGATTGCATGTTGTCTGATTTTTTTTTTCAGGATACAACATATTTGCAAAACATCTTGAATTCTTAAGAGGTTTGTCCCCTTCCACTAGAGCCTTATGGCTTGATTTTGATTCGATTTTGATTGTTGTGTGTTTCTTTCTTTTTTATTTTTTTATTTTATTCTTTTTTTTTATTTTTAATTGATAGAAGTACAAAAAAAAAAATGATGGCTACAATCCATATTCTATTACTCTTACATAGATTCTTTAGCTTTTACATCCTTATACATCTAAATTGTTAGATGGGTATGAGTGTTTTTACTGATGACAACAGTATTCGACATTTGGCTTATAGTGAAACATTTTTTGATGAAGAGTTTCCCATACAGTAACAGCACATATTTCATAGTGCTGCTGAACCTGTGTAATGTTGGCAGAATCTATTGTGGCACTGCCTCTGCTGAGGATACTTGGGCAAGTTGAGAAGGGCTGTATCCGAGGGTGCAGCAGTACATACAGCACCTGGACTAAATACCAGGTGATTTATGCTGCTACTTACATGCAAGAATCTAGTAAACTCTCATTACTATGAAATCATATTATAGCCTGAACACTTGAGCTATCCTCAAACACAGCATCCAATCTCCAATTGTTGTATTCTCTATGATTTTTAATGTTTCCACATTAATAATTAATAATTAATTCTGCATATGCTTGTGTGTCAAGGAGATACATTGTTCTTCTAGAAAGGTGCTATATAGGCCAGACTCACTATTGATACTCTTAAAAAGTGTAAGCTGTAATTTCTTTCCTGAGGGGACTTTAATGTACAAGAAAAGTACAATTTTCCTGTATGTGGCTTGACAATTTATAAGGACCAACAAGCTTTTGTCCATGTATCCTTACATTTACAACAATGTGATCCGTTGCTCAGTACGATTAGCACGTACCAGATCTACAGCCCTGACAGGGCTTCTTTGTTCATTTCTTAAAGGACACAAAACATCACTAACATGTGACTTATCATTCTTTATCTGAGTCCATTTCTGTGAAGTCGGACTAATAGTTATCCTGTATAAGATGCATCTAGATACACAGATACACAGGCTTTTAAAGTCTCCTATGGTGCTTCATCTGACAATCTAGAGGATGAAGAAAAATAAAAAATATTGATCTATTTCTGTCCTTACTTTTATACAACCCTGGGGGAGAAGGGGAGGTATTGGTTATTTCTGGGGAATATTTAAACCAGAATCATTACTTTTTGTATGCAGAGTTTTTAGTAGTCATAACTCAAATGAGAAAGCAAAATCCACTCCCATTTCATTTAATAGATGATAAAATTGTATTGAATTATGTCAATTCCTCTCCTCTGCCTTTATTTCAAATAACAGGTTCTATTTTAACAGGACCAAAAATGGTCAAACAGACACAATTAGTACCCACTGCTAGGCCAATAGAGAGCAACTCTGTATGCATGGTTAACTCTGTGGGGAAGAGTGGGGTAGAGGTTTCAGCAGTTGTCCTACTTCTCAGCAATTACATAAACAGGCTTTTGAGCATACTTGTACTGGAAGGTGGCTGTTCTTTATGGGAATATAAACCTGCCAAAGAAAATACAATTGTGTAAATAAAAACATGCAAATTCCCCAGTTATGCACGGAGCACACCCAAAAAGTATGCATTCCTAGCAACAGTCATACTAAAAAGGTCCTACTTATCTAGTTTAAGTTCAGAAAAAATGCCATCTGATGATAAAGCACATTACTGTCCATCAGCTAGAAGGGTAGAATTCATTCTCACACTTTCTCAGTTAACAACCATGACTAAGAAATAGATCTGCAGAAAATCAAAGTCTGTATGGATGGGGTTCAGAGCCAATTTTATTAGTAAGAGTAGTTATAAGTTAATTCATTATGTTCAGCAATCTACAAAAAAGCATTAGCTTTTTTTTTTTTTTTTTTTTTTTCTTTTTTCCCAACCACATTATTCAGCATATCTCCTAAGTCTTTCAATAAAAATCTCACCTTAGTGTGTAAGAACTTTTTGCTCATGGCTGTACTTTTAAATGACCAGCAATCAAGAAGGTTGAGCTACACTACAAATAAAGCCTCTAGGTTATGGATTTTTAATTACCCTCAATTAGTGATTCTTTTCTTTGATCCCTTCCTGCTTGTTTTTGCCAAACAGGATCCCAGTTCAACAGCAATTCAAGTCAGTGGGAGTCATCCATTAATGATGCTTTGATCTGTACAGCTTTTTTTCAGTTGCCTTACAGATGCCCAGGATCAAATCATAGCCAAACGATGTGGTAAAACAATTTATCTCAATAGCAGCAGAAATGAAAAAGTCTGGCTTCCAGATAACTCCTGCCCTGTTACTCCCCCACAAATATGTCTCTCCACAGCTCTACCACAGTGGCTCTGCCCTGCACATTTCCAGACCCCTACTATAACTGTCCTCTCCGACAGCAGCTCCTTCGTCCCCAGGGCCTTGCCCTGCTATAACCTATCCCAAGCTCTGCCTTGTGCTACACTAGCAGCAGTTGCCTGAAGGCTGACTGGTTGTATGGCTGCTCTAAACTGAACCAAGAGCAATGGAGTTTTCACCGTTTTTCTCTCACTAAAGGCTTTTTCCCATGTACCCAGCTTCCAATTTTAACAGAATGTGTAGGAACTTAACATCTTACAGATCTCTCTGTGCTATCAGATTAGTTGATATTTGCAATTCTGGTTGCAGTTTGCCAAGAAAATCAAATGCTAGCAAGTAACTGACTCAGATAGATGGACAACGTCATCACATAAGTTGTGTTTCCTTAGCAAGCCAGACAAAAATGTTCCCAGAAGAAGGTTCCAGTCTTATAAAATCAGAGACCAGGTATGAATTATAGTTTGCTGGCAGCCAAATCATTCATTTTCAAAAATGGGGTCATAAAAGAAGAGTTAATTTGCTCATGAGAAATAATTCTAATGCACATTTGCAGGAGAGTGCATAAAGCTCTCAAGGTTACTCAATGTGCTGTGGGGAAGGCTTGTTTCCAGCTCTCCGGCTGCCCGTCATTGCAAACCCAAGCCAGTAATCACAGTTAAATAGCTAATCCTGTTTATTCTAGAGTTTAGCTTGAAATAGAACAGAAAACCTCAACTCCGTTGAATTTTGTATCTGGAAACTGAGCTGAACATTAGCTTGTAGGTTTACATCTTTGCAAGACTGAATTGCATTCTGAAATCTGAGGCACTCAGTTTTAGGGGAATTCTTTTCATTTTATTTTATCATCTCCAAAGTCTACTTCCCACTTGTGCTTTTTTACAAGGAGAAGAAAGTAAGCTTTGCTTATCAAGAGAGCTCATGCAGAATGTCAAACTGTTGTCCTCCAGCTATACATTCAACAGATGTTTACATCTGCGAGTTCCACTGGAAAAATAAACACACTGAGCACAATATTGCCATCAGTTCACAAGACAGACCGTGCATAGCTAAATATCAAAATACATTCCCAGTACTCTTATTACTATGATATGACCAAATAGTCTTCACATTTTAATGATGTTAGCTTCTAGAGTGATGATGATAATTTCGTCTGCTTCAGTGGAGACAATAAAACAGCTTGTACTTTTACACATCTCCCTGCTGTCAATACTGGAATTTTTCCACATTTTTCCTTATTCTATTCTAAAATGATCTGACTTTTTTATAAGACCAAGTCACCACCTTACTAAATAGAAATAGTAACTAGTGAGCTGAGATAACCCCAACTAAAAATGATTATTTTAAGATCCCTGCATCTCTCTTCCCTGTCCTTCAAACAGAAATAACTCTTAAAAGTTAACAAACTGAATTCTCTCTTGGACATACACAGAAACGCCAAACAATGCTTGAAACAGTGCCCACATCTGTGAAACTATATCTAATCAAATTCACGCCTGCTTTGGTTGCCTGGGTAACAATCAGACAGTCGCTCATACAAACAAACTGCAAATAGCAGAAGAAAATGTGCATTAAGTGGAAGCATCTACTTCTCAGAGCTTGAGCCTTTTTAATTTAAGAAATAATCGTATAATAGTATCTTATTCTCCCTCTATTCATCCATTACCTTGTGTATATTATATACTGATTGGCTCATTCACAAGGATAAGAAGGACATGGGAAAGGTTGCGAGCAACTGAATTTAAAAGCCCAGTTCCATTTTTATTATTCTTTCCTTTTCTTCTCCCTAAGAAGCACAGCATGGCATTTGGATGTAACTATATGTCACTGCATAAAAGGGTGATTCATTACTTTCTTTTAAGCACACAATTTAAGTTACTGTCTATGTCTTCCCCTCATAGCACAGAAGCTTAATTGATCAGCTTCGTTTTAGACGTCTCCTAATGACATACAGAAGAGATGGCTCTTCTGAACGTATAGAGATGCAGGAGGCTCTGCAGACAAAGGCCCTTGTTTCCACAGCAACGGGGACCATGCGGAAGCTCTGAGTCAAACTTCATCTTCACCCCATCCCTCCCCCCTTACTCCTGACCACACAGGTTTCCTTCTTCACACTTATCGCAGATGCTTCCGGCTACATTTGGATGGGTGAACGTCCCTCGTACACTTAAATGTAGTACTTGGATAGACCAGCATCGCCCTCCAGGCTTACATGATTTTCAAACCATTCTAGGCTGTTAACCTCAAGCATTTGAAAATTAGGTTTTAAAAATTATTTACTTTTTAAAAGTCTTCAGACATGAATAATGAATTTCTCCACACGCAATTTAATTTGGCTTCTGGGTTATGAGACTTATAAGCCTCTTTCCACCCTGAGGTTGGCTTGAAAGCTAGAGGGGTGCTTGCTGGTGTTGTTGCTTTAAATTAATAAAATGTAAGCTTCTTACAAAACAAGCTAGAACCAGGACATGGAGGATATAAGATAAACAATCATTATCATAGTATTTTTAGTAACATGCTGTAAAACGGCACATTGCAGTTCTGCTGCAACATTGGTTTAAAAGGTAAAAAAAAAAAAAAAAAAAAAAAAAAAAAGCATGTTAAGCATGTTCAAAGGGATGCTCCTTTTCGAAGCCTGAATCACTTGCCTGCTAAAAGTAAGCCCTGCAGAGCACACGTTTTTTGCTGCAGCTTCTCCACATGGCTATGTACAGTGTAAAGCCCTTAAACACTGCCTTGCATCATGGGTTTTCAGGCTGGTGGGCGTAACTGTAAAAATGAAATCATCAGTGAAAATCAAATATAAAAATGCTGTTTAGAAGCTAAGCTGACATCCTAGTCAAGGTAGCAGAGCTAACAGTTGCACTGAGAAACAAAACTAATGTGGGAAAGCTACATCAGCAGTATGGTTCCTCACTGCGCCTTTGAACAAGCCTGTTGCACTAGCAAGGATCAAATGCTGACTTTTCTTTATGGTCAGTTCTCCCACTAAGTTCATAAATCTGTGTATTTTGGGGAGGTTGCTTTGCTCTCAAGCAAGCAGTAGCAACACTACATTACATCCATAATGCAGTGTTTATATGGCACAGACCAACAAAAGCCAACTGAGAAGTAAATACTTTCTTCACAAACCTTTGCACTTGTCATGTTTGTATGGTAAAGAGAAGATTTTGTAAAACCAGCAAACAAACAAACAAAACCACAATAACAACAATATAAGAAAAGCTTCACCTCTGTGCATGGGTTTGCACAGACATTGCCACTTCCTACTGGCTACAATAAGGGCCCAAATTGCCTTAGACCCTGCTGCAATTCCAAGTCAAAGAGAGATCTTGATCATATGATGTTTGAGTTTAACCCTTGTTGAAAACAGAAGGGCTTTCGGAAAGGCCAGTAAAGCTAAGGGAAATCTTTTTTTTTCTCCATCAAGACCTCTGTATCCAGACTCTGGCTGTGTTATGGGGGAAAAGGGGAATTTAAACCTCCTGGTGCTTTAGGATAAAATATTTCAAAGCAGTTGTCTTTTGTGGCTGCTAGTTCATGTGCTTTTACATATTGAATTAAATACAGAGGAAAGGGTATGGCAAAGTTGTGAACATGAACAAGCAAATAAGGAATATATCACAAATACAAGAATAGGCCTGAAGTTATTAAAGTTAGGGCTTCTACCATATGTCTCTGCTGATCTTACCTGGACGATCATGCAAGGTGGGATGAGAAAACTATTATCTGTGCTCACTGAAATCAATGACATACAGAAGTTTGTTGGAATTTATCAGGATTACTTCTTTTTTTCTTCAAACTCTGGAAAGATCTGGAAAATCTTCTATTTCAAAAATAAATAAATAAATAAAAAATCCCAATAGGCTTTGGCACACATCAACCTCAATCAGATTACATTATTTTCAGCAATGAAAGATGAGATTTTTTTCAGTGGCTTAGCAATCAATTAACACTTAAAAAAAATAAAAATTAGATTTTGTTGCAAAGCAGCACATTTTAAGTGTTTTTTTTTGTTTGTTTGTTTTTTTCTCCCGAGCTTTTTTTTTTTTTTTTTTTTTTTTTTTTTTTTTAATCACCTCTATGTTCCCCTGCTATGATTTGTTAAGCTACACTGAAAAACAACAGGTCATGCTGATACTGATGAATGGCTGGGAAAGCATCAGAAGAAAAAGGGTCTGTTTCTTTGGGCGACTTTAACCTGAAAGGTTTGTGTTCTTTTGTTTGTGTATCTTTATGAGTTGCTAGAGCCATTTATAGACTTAGCTGGGCATCCTTTCTAAGTCTAGCATAAAACTAGAATGACTAAATTGCATAAATGAATGAATGAATGAAGAAGACATTAACCTGGGAAGTAGAAACTGAAGCAACAGGATGTTGTACTATGAAGTAGTGCAGAAAGAAACAGATGGCAATTGTTGATCCTAGAACAATTCATTTTGTCTAAGGAAAAGAAAAAAAAAAAACTCTCAAAAAAATAGATGAAAAAGCTAAATGAAAGATGCCCTTAGTAGACTGCCTTATGTGGAGATCTATGTTAAAACATAACAGGCATAAGGAGAGAAAACATAATGCAAACATAACAGGCATGATGTGTATGCACTTACATTTTGTTTTAAAATTGTATTTTTGTAGGACAGTATGACTTATTTGCACTTGAAATGAGGAATTTATATTTCAGACCTGTTTTTTAACCAATGAACTGTAGTTGCTTGATGCAATAGCCTCTACAAAGTTACCTCTTTGTCAGCAATTTGCTGCCCCCCCACCTAACATTAAATATGAAATTTAGCCATCAAAGTCTACCTTGCCATCACAATCTGCTGTAGTCAGAGAACAACAAAGTAGAACACACAACAGAACATTCTTTCATAAGCACAAAAGAATAGCATTATTTTTCCTTTTCATCTCCGGCACATATGTCCCAGGGAGAACTCACAATCTGTGCTTCCCATTTCTGGAAATAATTCACTAAACTTTGTAAACACTAGTCTTTTGCACCATTTAGGTATCCGTGGTTACACAGTTGTAAAGAACTTATGAATTACATCCTGCTCCTTTGCTAGTTTCTCTGCCAGCAAGAGTTGCTGCAGCAGCAAATACCATGGGTCTGAACCAGAGTCCACCATCGTTGACAAGGAGGTAACATTAAATTACAAAACTGATTATCTGAATAAGTTAGGCACCTGGTCTCTGTTTATCTGCAGAGTAAGCAAGAAAAGCAGAGAGGAACAAGCCTTAGTTAGTATAAGTCATTTTCTCAGCCCCCATCTTACCATGGTATCCACTGGAAAAAATAGCGGTTGTTCTTCCACACATTACCCTCCCAGGAGCACTGCTGTGACACTGCTGAGCCTATTGCAGTAGCTAACAGTCATCCTTGGGTCACTGGAGCTCTCCTGGCTGACTCCAGAAGATACAGGGGATGCCACACCAAACAGTTTCCATACTCCCTGCTACAGAGGGTCAAGCCTACCTTTTCCATGCTCAGAGTGAAGGCAAGGCTGAGAACATCCTCAGCTCTTTGGCAGTGAGCAGTGGGCTCCTGGGTGACATGGCTGCCTGGAGGCTGTCCTGCAGGTTGTAAGATACAAGCACACTTAATACCAACATCAGCAAGGAACAGGCCTGCTTGCCCCAAGCACCTGGTTCTGTAAGATTAACACAGATAATACGGTTCTCTGTCCCTTCCCCTTAAATGTCTGTATGAACTCAGGGCAAAAAATTCTTTCTTGGATATATTCTGTACCTTCCACTAGACATTTCAGACTAGATTTTCCTAAGAAGCCAAACTCAGCATTTCCTAAGCTCAACAAATTGACTAAAAAGTGATTCTTTTTTCCTGTTGCACCCCTTCCCTTCCCAAGTACATATCTACTGACATTAAGAAACACATCCACTGACGCCCTCTAAGTGGTTACAAAAATTAGGGTAGGTGAGATTGGAAGTCCATATACACCCTTTGCTTCTCACTGTATTAAACCAAGGGACTTCACTATTCATTTATTATATTATTATTAATGATATTATTATATCAGAGTTAATTATCAAAGAAAATAAAGTGCTGTGAGTGAGGCTGAAATTCACTGCTTTTGCAGAGGCCAAAATATGCAGGGGCTCATTCCAGCCTATGGTGTACTGAAAACGAAGGTGATTTGTGTTCTGCCACCCCATTCTGCAAATTGCTGTTTAGTCTTGGATCAGAGAAGAGCTTGACAACACCTTGCTGTAAAAATAAAACGATAGATTTGGGTCTGCATTTTACAGTCCCACAATACAAGTCTTTGATATTTCTTAGGAAAACTTTCTGTTTGAGGTTTGGAGGTGGTTTTATTGTTTTTTTCTTTCTTAGCAAAGATTTATTGCTCATATCCAACCTCTGAAATCTCTTGCGCACTCCCTGTAATGCTTTTTTTTTGTTTTGTTTTGTTTTTAAAGAGCATTTGATCTTGCAGAATAAATAGTGTAAATAATTCATGAGAAAGACATTTTAAAGACCAATACCACCCTTCATTTCTTCCTGTACTTTTTTATTTGGCATTAAAACTATTATAAAAACGCACATTTTGGTAACAAGTAGACTCCTGTGAATAGTAGGAGGGCCATTGGTTACAGAAACCAAACCGTACCCACAAAACAGTCTTACATAAAACATTGGAACAATAAAGAATGCCAATGCAGTATTGATTTAGGCTGTTCTTGAATTATGTTACGACTTTTAATTCTGTGCTCACTTTTGCTTTTCCTTAGGACTGTATTACGTTGTCATATACCTTCTTGAGACCTCATACTACAGCGAGGGCATCTGAAAACAAAACACCAGCAACCTTTTCAGGTTTGTGAATAACATTATTCACTTCTTCTAAAAACAGGGCTCCACTAATCTGTCTTTATAAGCTAACAAGTGTTTTTTTGTTGTTGTTGTTGTTTTGTAATGTTACACAGCACATTATTTAATACTTATTTAAAGTACATGACATATTTCAAAAGATTAAATTTATCTCATTGTTTCTTGAATGGTGGGCACTTGTCAATATTCTATACAAGTTCCAATGTATTAACATCAGCCTCCAAAATCTTTCAATCCCAAAGCATGGCAAATTATAGTAGCTGCTCCTTACAGCTTTAAGAACCCACCAAGAATTTGTTCTACTTCCAGACCATTACAATTGCCATTAAAAGAGGAGCAAAATTCATTTTCAAACATGCTACAATAGAGGCTGGATGAAACAGCAGAATGAAAAGTCCTGCCCACTGTGTTCAGCCCAGCTATGGCTGTTTCTTGGTGACAAACAGGGGAAGACTGCTGTTCCTTGGCTCTGTTCCTTGTAGATACTAGGGAGCCTCACAGGCTGGATGACACTTCCTTGCAGAGAAGGTGACATTCTTCCCTGGAAGAGGAGCAATAAGGAGGGCGAGCATGATCCCCAAATCTGTAGCTTCCCAGGGAACTCAGAACCATCTCACGGCCTGGAGTTGCTCAGCTCTGCCTCTCCCTTGCTTTGGAGTACACCTTTCATCAAGACTGCTGCTCTTACAACTCTCCTGAAGGTTCACAGAACATCAGGGTAAATTAGCCCATCTGTTTTCATTTGGCAGGGATTCAGCAAAACACGGTTTAGCAAAGTGCTTAAACAAATGCTTAACCTTAAGCTTGCTATTAAAGACCTAAGAAAGCTCTTTGCTGGATTAAGAGCAAAAACTACTGGAAGAGGAAGAGGGAGGAGTTCATGGTCTGCCACACATCAGGAGGCTTGAAAAGCTGGGAGGAAGACTGCTTTCAAGATATGCCAGGATTTGTGCGTGGGACGTAGGGGGTGAAGATGGTGGCCACGTGTGACCACAAAACAGGAGACAGAATGTGGCTGGATCTTACACATGACATTGTCATAAAAAAGGAAGGGAAAGAGATTGCACAACACTACTTGTTGATAATGTTTCATCTCTACTGTCTTGGGCTGCTAGGTGATAGTGGCCTGTCCCAAGAGCATGGGCACCATAGCAGCAAAGGCCTCAGTTTCCAAGGGTTTACAGACTTAACTGCACTGCCGTTGGTCTGGGAGCACAAGCACGAGGAAACTGTGTAGCTTCTGTGTCTTCCTTGCACTAGGGCCTGAGCTAGTATCTTAAGTCCTCACAAAATCACTGCTCTGTCATCTGTGGGAAGCAGAGGCAATGACTAACCTTTGAGTGATGATGAGGATGGTGGAGATTGAGGTGGCAGTTTCACTACAGTTTCATAATGACTACCCCTTTGCTATACAAATACTGCTGGTGCTGACCCCTGTATCTGTTTCTAAACAGATACAACACATTTGCACATGACTAATCACTTTTTAATACATTTTACCATCTGCAAATTGGACATAAATAAAATTATTTTTCAAAGGAAGTAGAGATCTGCCAGATCTTTATATACAGATTCTTGTAGACAACACAATCCACCACCTTTCCATTAAAGAACTATACAAAATGAAATATTTAATAAGTGATAAATTAAACATTAATGGCCAATGCATCATAGAGATCTCTGAAAGTTTACATGAGTATATAAGTTGGAGTGCACATTTCTATAGCAGCTCAGACTTCTTCCACATAATTCACTGATTTGCTTGCTAAGTGCTTCACAAGCAACTAAGCAATCCCATGGTCCCAAAGTCACCTCTAGCAAAAATTCCAGCACTGGATCTCCAAAACAAGGAGGAAATGCTTCATTTCCTCCCTCAGTGCCTCTCAAATATCTCCTTACCTTACCATGAACTTCTTGCCTCATTTGTGTCTGTATCCGTCATCTACATTTTACTTTAGTGCATTTGGAGGCTGTGGCAGAAGGATACTGGCACAAAGAGAAAAGATTAACCCCTGATTATCATTCAAACCTGAGCAAAACCAGTTCTCAATCCTCTTATGCAGAGGGAATTGCCAAGTTCTTGTAGGAAGCATTGAGCAGGCAGAGAAAGGAAATGTAAAGAAGATTCAGAGCAAAGGCAGTTGGAGAATGCCATGTGCAAAGGGGAGCTCCCTGCTGGGATAATTAAAGAGCTACTACCAGATTTATTCGAAGATCAAGGCCCTAAACATATTTAGTTATTTAACTCCCAGACCTTTGAAGAGCTGCACACAAAGGACATCTGAAATGCCTGTTGTGTAGGAGAAAAAAAAAAAAAAAGACTTAAAGCCCTGGCTCCAACAGCACTTGCTGCTGAGCTCCTGAGCCCTGTACCTAAGGTGATGCTGAAGAGCTGAGGCTCAGCAGCTCAGCTTTCAGCCACGACCCAAGGATGGTCCCAATGCTGGTTTCCACTCTAGTGCTGACTTGTAACACAGCCAGATTCACTTTGCCAGCCACACATTTTTGTGTCTACTTCGTTGCGACTCCACTAGAAATGCTTCACGTAACACCTCTCCCGATGCCCCACATGACTGTCATCCTTCCCACCGCGGAACACAAGCTAAGGCTGTCTGAGGAGGCAAACACTGCTTGTTAATCGATCAGAGGAATCTGTGCCAAGAAAAGTAAACGTTGTTTTCCCTCCCTCCCAGCATACCAGGCCTAAGGCTGCTGCTTTTCAGAAAATAAATAAATAAATAAATAAATAAAAATCCCTGATGGAAGAAGGAGCAAGCATGCCAGCCTGATCAAACAGACCAAAGAAAGGGAAGCTCCATGGCTATGGGGCCAGGCCCTTCAACTAGAAATGACACCTCAGTCTTTTGCACAGGTTTCCCTGAAGTCTCGCAATATCTGGCTGGCTTTGCATCACCCCGACACAGAAACAAGTCAAGCACCCCTCAAAGAGCCTAACCCCTTCTCTTTCTGCAGCCCAGTATGTAAGTACATAACATGGATGGTTTGAAACCCTCACCTCCTCCCATTATGGCTTGCTGACAGAGAGTATTAGGTCATTTGGGACATCAGCTGTCTATTATGGAAATCAGTGGGTTTTTAAATCCTGCAATTTTTCTCAACACCAGGGGGAAAAAAAGGAAGAAAAAAAAAAAAGCACTGTAGTGGCAGTTCACACAAACAGTTCCACCGATTTCAAATCCTAAGAAGGATACAAGTTTTCCAATTTTAATCCCCTCCAAAATTTCTTAGGTATACATGATGGAAGTAGCTGTGAGAAATAATTGCTGCACAGGGGCCCAATTACTCACACACTTCAAAACAAACCAAAACTCCCACCTGACATGAGTGAAAGGTTTAAAAGGTATGGATAAAGAAATGGATAAAGAGATTATTTTAGACCTATAGAACTGTCAGTTTAAATCTCTTTGTTTTTCTTTATTCTTGCTACAAACTTCTCTTACCTATCACTGTCATTCTTTGTATGTGTGCACTTTTTATTTATTTATTTATTTTAAACTGGAAGGCGGTATTTCACATGCATAAAATCTTCCAAAATCTACAGGAAACTGAATTTTGGAAAGTTTATATAATAAAACCACTAACCATGAGGCCCTGCCCTGTGACCTACTATGTGTGTAGAGACTTGCTTAGAGACTTTATTATTTAATGTAGTCCTTAAAAGTTATGGATAAGGAAAAGTGGAAGGGATATCCTTTGTTATCTTTTCTGTTTCTCCTTAATTAAACAAACAAACAAAAACTTTCAACAATGATCAACTATAAACTATTCCATGTAGTTTGGGATGGGTTGGAATCTCCTTGCAGATAAGTCCAAGTAATTGAAACATTTCTGCAGCCTTAATTACAGTAGCAGTGTCAGGTGGTGCTGCATGAAAACGGACCTTTTGCTTCATGTTAGGTAAGCTAAATAAATAAAAAATCATAAATTCCTAGCAACAAACACAAACATATCTTATCATTCACTGTGTGAAGTTGTTACTACAGTGCCATCTTCAGTGCATTACGTAAAGTGGAGTTTCCCTGTAGAGGATTTTTCATTGTTCCTTATGGGTTGGAAACAGACTAAAGGAATTTCAGCTGCAAAGAGGGATGAGGAAACAAGGAGAAAACCTTTGTTAACAAGAAACAGTGTTGTGACAATCATTTATTCATTTTTTGATTATTTATAGGGCACAAGTCTCAGAGTCTGGCCACTGGTTTAGATTTAGAACTTGAGATTGGACCCAGAAAGGAAGACTGTTTTTCCTGGTGTAAAACAGGGACCCACACATTTATTGTAGTAGCAGGCAAAAGAGAAAGAATCTTATACAGAGCTGGTCTGCTATTCTTCTCCTGTTCCTTTGCTTCCCTGCAATGTCAGAATAAGGTAGTTACAGAGCCCTGCTACAACTCTGTTGCCTGTCCCATGCCCAGGACATTCTGGGCCATGCCAAAGAATTTTCCTTCAGAGGGTATAGAAGAAAACACTTCAGCAAAACGCATCCCCATGCTTTTGTTGCCCCTGGATGCATCTTGTTTGAGAAGCCCATGGCAAATACCTGCATTACTTTCATTACATTCATTACCAATGAATATACATTTGTTCATTTGACCCCATATGGCCCTAAATGACACCAGGAAAACTAACCTCATGCATATATAATGTCAAAGGAAACATTTGTGTGGATAAAGGAAGTAGGAACTGACTCCAATTCCACATCTCAGTCCCATAACTAGCCAGCATAAGCTGGAATTACCACAGGTCCCAGTCTTGTATTCTTGAAAAAAAAAAAAAAAAAAAGTTATTTTATTTTTATACTGAAGATACTCTCTTTGGAGGGAACTTATTTGCTTATCTTTTTTTGGCTTATAAATTTTCTCGTGTATGGTTGAAAGCTGTATTGCTCTGTATAGAGAAAATGGGTCTATTCAATGGTTGAAGGAGAAAAGTAAACAGAAAGGAAAACCCAGCTTATTCATTTTCAGTGATATATTTCAACCTGAACAATAGAACACTATGTACAGTACAATGGTATTCCCCTTTTGAAATGGGTTGTATACTGATAATACTCATCGTTTGCATACTGCTTTCATTTTGAAAGCACATTACAAATGTAAGGAAATCCTTACCAACATGCTTTAAAATATGTAATCCTTACTATTTTTTTCTGTTGAATACTGAAGTGGTGGAAAAGTTATACTTTACATGACAAAACTACAGAGAGAGTGTGTCACATTGCTGTTCTTGTTGGCTATTGCTTCTAGTTGCTGACCGTGCATGTTATTATTTGCAACAAAATCACATTCATGGCATTGCTCCAATACCTAAAATTAAAGTTCGAATTCTACTTAAAAGATAAAATCACTTAGTTAAAGAGAAAAACTTTTCCACTGAACAAAAAGAAATCTTAAATATAGGTTATTCATGATGCAGTTGTTCTTTATTTACATCTTGGAAAACCGTGCGAATTAATTTTTTTTTTTTTTTTTTTTTTTTTTTTTTTTTGCTGGACACTTAGACACCATCTATTGATCACATCTGGAAACCTACTGATTTATTGAATCAATCCCAAAAGTAAAGATCTTCACTAGGATCCGTGCAACTGCATGGCAGAATTTAAGAAAGAAACTATAAAAATACCAGTTATTTCAAAGCATTAACTCCATCCAAAGACATCAACCCTTGTATGACATTTGAACTACTGTTGCCAACTTCAAATTATAGAGACACCTCTAGCTGCAAGAGAGGAGTTTGAAGACCAGTCCTGAAGAGCAATGACTGATCTAACTCCTTTTAAAGCAGAGAGGGGAACGTTCCATAGCTTACATTTTAATTCTACCACACAACAGGCAGCAAGACAGTTAAGATAACTCATGTCCTGAGCTGCACATGTGAGTTCCTTGTCTTTCAAGGCATATACTAACCCAACAGTGGAGCAAGTTGAAAAGCTGCATGCCAAAAATATGAAACCAACTACATGCTTTCTGTTCTCTTTACTAAAATACTTTATGAATACAGAAATATTATCCAACAATGTGACCAATCTTTAAAATATCTGTATTTTTATTTTTCAATCCTGGAAAAAAAAAAAAATCAAATTCAGACCATTTTCCTTTTCAGGAAAAAAAAAAAAAAAAGATTCACCCCCCACTCTTGGGTATAAGCAAACACAGACTGCACATATACCAGACTGGTATCTGGTGTCTTATTTGTAGTGTGTAGACAAGAAGAATACCCTGCTGCGAAGGACTCACAGAGCCTCTGAAATCCTGCCGGGGAGCAAGAGAATCTGCTGTATGGTACATTGTTTCCTGCAGTTTCTTGCAGTGAAGAGTTCAAAATCTGTCAAAACATTCTGCCCTTTGTGACTTTGCTCATTGAGATGTACTTACTGTGCAGTGGTTCATATTCAGATGTGAGCACTAATGTATCTCATGAAGAAAGTCTCTACCAGAAAAATTGTTCAACAAATACTAGATATGCAGAATACTCCCTACTGAAACAGCAAACAATGTACACACAAATGTCTCCATATCCCACTTAAAAGCCTCACTATTTTAGTCTAAGTAATTTGTCCAAGACTTCAGTGAATGGTAACACCAAAACCTACCTCTGGTAAATGGGTGCAGCTGTCTGCAGGATTTAACCTGCAGTCAGGATTCAATTAACTGAACGACATTTCCTTTACGCTCTACACCTTACAGTCATGAAAAGCCATGATTGTCTAACTTCAAAAGCCCAGAATGAATCTTCCTAACAGAAGCTTAAACCATTTCCTATTCCTCTCTGTTCTGGATCACATACATCATCTGACATGACTTAGAAACCATCCATTGCATTTTTTATTATTTTTTAAATAAATTGACAAATCCTGTTAATCTGCCTCTTTAGAAACAGCCATTAACCACTGCTGTCTAAACAAACATTCTGCTGTAAAAGACTTGGCACACTGAAGGTGAAGTGACAGCATGAAGTCCAGTCATGGTGCACACATTTCAGGAAATGACATGAAATGAAATCAAGAAATGAAATGCTTGTGGATGAGGGAAACTGACTGAGGACAACTTCTTTGGTATTGTACATATGCCAAATGGCTATGAAACCATATAGAGATCACCTTTTTGTTTCTGATGAGACAAAGACCAAAGCGACAATAATGTAACACTCATAGACCCGTTTTATGTCTTTGCACATACACATATAGATGCATATTTATACATTCATATACACACATACATAAAATTCAGATTTATTACTGATTAGTTTTTGTTATTGTTTGTTTGTTTTTATCCAGATTGTTACTTGTGGCTTTAAGAAATTATTTAGTGTGAAATGACTACAAAACTTCCTAGCAAGAGAATGAAAAATCAATATAATAGAGCATCAGTCTGTGACTAATGACTGATATTTTGGAAATAACAGACTGCTCAAAATGTTTTCCAGCAATGAATAAATTATATGAAGTATTACTAATAACCATAAATAAAATTAAAAGTAAAATAAATATACTTGCAATAATGTCCCTATTTGATGAGTAAGAGGAGCAGGGGGTGTTCCACTAAAGGGAGAAAATAACATTTATTATTACAATAGCATTTTTATTTTATCTGATATATATTCCAAGTCTAAGTATTAAAATAACAAATTTAAATAGTTTTGCATCTATACTAAATCAACAGGATGCCCACAGCTCTTGAATCAGAATAGATTTTCACTAATATCAAACAGGCATAGGACTATACCTCTTTATATTCTGTCCTGCTGTTATTTGAAATTAAGAACAGCTCTACAACACATATTAGTAGAGCAAAAAGCAAAACTACATTTTCTTTCAAGTTAAAAAAGAAGAGAGAGAAAAAAGCTTATTTCTGATTCCACTGACAGAAAGATTAGATAAGATCCTCACATAATAGGGTAAATTTCTGTTTTTGTGTTCACCATGGTAAAGATGATTTTATTCCATTGAAGTCTGATGAATTACTCTGGATTTACGTTAGTATGTATACATAGGTATATTCAGCATATACTAATGTATATCTACATAGTATGTTATTGAGAGGAGTTTGTTTATGAGAATTAACATTCCTACTTTTATTTTTCAACACAGCACCAGTCAGCATACATAAGGATGAATGAGTTGTAATAGAATTAAAGACAAAATAATGGAGAAAATATACTAAAGGAAACTGCCATGTTCTTCTGCACTCAGGAAAATGATGCATACACAGTATTTTCAAACCAAAACAAAAAGAAAAACCTTACTCATACTCCTAAAGTTTTTGTTTAGAAAGAACTCCTATGGAATATATACATAGGCCTTCACTATTCTGATTAATGTGATGGGTTTGCTCCTAACATTGTATTGATAGCAGGAAAGCATCAATAGATGCAGAAAGCTGATAGCAGGAAAAAAATCCACATGAAGTCCTGATCTGCTAGTCTGTCCCATATTCTGATTCTCCATCACCATATAATGCATGTTAAACCTTGCACAGCAGGGACATAATCTGCACAATCTAGACATAATTTTGTTCTTGACCTTCTGTCTTCCAATGAAGTTTATTATTAGGATTTGCAACTTTTTTTTTTTTTTTTTAACTTTTTAAGAAAAGGGGGAAAGATTGAGAAAAATCCCAATCTTATGGGATTGTCTCTCTAACCTTTCCTGTGTTTAAGATCTCAGAACTCAAATAAAAATTAAATTCTGCTCGTGTTATTAATACAAAAAAACCCACTGATTTCTGAGGGACAATTTGTACAACAAAGGCAACCAGGATTTTGTTAGATAACAGAAAATATGGTAAGCTATCATAACAAAATATAAACTGCCTAAAGTGATTAAAAAACATTAATCTTTAACTACATTATAGATTCTCTTTGTCCTATATAAAACTGTTCTGAAAGAGAATATTACAGGCGTTTAACAAAGTCTAGTTTCAGAAATATTATTGTACCAAACAATTTTATTTATACTTCATACAAACTTTAAGTCAACACTGGCTAATATTTTGACGTTGCCAAAGGTAAACAGAAGTCATAAACAATAGTTTTCTATCATTTTACATTGGATTGGACTTTATAAATAACTTCTTTAATTATAAACTAATCTAGAATAGTAATGATTGAAGCAGGGTAAAACCAATACACTTTGTCTTCTTTATTTCAAAATAGAGTGATTATAAATACATTCTTCTTATATTTCCTGCCTAACTCTTTGGATGCAACCAAAAAGAAAACAAACACAAACCAAACCCCCCCAAAAACAGCCACAAAAAAAAAAAGGCAAACAAACTAACAAAAAAAAAAAAACAAACCTCTCAGTGTGCTCATTTCATACATCAATGTACAAAACATGCAAAAGATATAATATATATTATACTATCATCAAGTTCTGGATGTCTTTTGTTGATTCGGAAACATTTGTTAACATTTTTCACTAGGCTATACCTTTTATAATTTATAATGTCATTATGGCTTTTTTCAAATAAAAATTATTTTTAAAAAGATGTTTTTATATTACATTTCTATATCGTTGTCAATCTTGAACACTAAATGCAAAATGTAGCTCATTTAATGGCCTTGCGTTCTTGTACCACAGTAGTTGCTTTCTGATAAAATTACACAATTGTGTTTTTTTTTTATTTTTTCAAGGAAATGATTACACTTTATTAATTGCATTTAAAAATGGAAACTTCTTCATAATACAGTGAACACAACAGGTTATGTTAACACCATCGTTGATTTAGTTTATGTCTATGGGTCTTAACAGCCATTTTGCAACCATGCCCACTCAAACCAATATAACAAACAGACAGATCCGTAAAGCCACATCCAAAGAGTCACTTTCCCAGACAGACTGACTGTAGATTTGAATGGACATTACACTAAAACTGCTGTACAGACACGTGCTGTTTTCAAAACATGGAGGAAATAAACTGACATTAAGGTTGCCATTCAAAGTAACAATATCACAGAAATATAGTGTTTTGCCAACTTTGCAATCTTTACTCACACTATTATGCCTATATAATGCACCATGTATGTAAAATAATCAGGAACAATTTCTACAGGAAGGTCCAGACTGTGCAATTTTTATTGATGCTGGTGAACATACACTCAACTGCATAATCCCAAAAGAGCTACTGGACAACTCATGGGAGAAAAGCAACCAAAAGTTCATGGTTAGACAACTGGGCTCCATGTATTACACACAATACTTCTGTGCCTGCTCTTTTGGAAGTCAACAACAAAAATCCATCTAAGCCTCATTCTTGAGCAGGTATTTCATTATTAGATCAACAATAATAACTCCATACGTGATTTAAGTTAAACTTAAATGCTTTACTGAATTGGGACCTCCATGAGGAGGAAAATCTGACCCATTGTAATGGTACAGTATAATAGCTCAGTTCTTCCTGTCTTAATTGGAAAAGCAAATACCGCAGACCAAGAAAAAAAAAAAAAAAAAAAAAAAAAGGAAAAAAATAGGAAGAAACTAACTTGATTTATTTAGCTGGGGAATTTGGAATTTGTTGAGTTAATTTGTCATTAACTCGGGGCAACATTTGCCATGAACATATCATTTTTTTTAACATCACTTAAATCTATTAGCTTATTTGCTATTTTTTCATATTTTAACACATTCCTCTAAGCAGAAAGGTATGGGACACGACAGTCTCTGACAGTGCACTGAAGCGTCAGAAGCCTTATGCTTTGGCAAATCCCTGTGAACCTTGACACATCCTCAAAGCCATGCAGGACTGTGCAGAGCAGTCACAGTGACCCATTATTCTCAGCCTGCTGATGGAACCATTATGGTCTATCATGTCAATGCATCTTTAACACTCCTTAATCCATAGACTCTTGACACAATGAGCTCAAATGTTTTCTTTCAAGTCTTGGCCATGTATTGTGTTACAGGCCAACTAGGAACATTTTATGTCAGAAATGCATATGTGCATAGTATCCATCTCCTGAATATCCCTGTGACAGCTTGAATGAAGTAAATTATTGTGCATAGATAGCAGCAGGTTTTTGAAAGAAATTCAGCCATTATATTAGTAATTTTATTATCTGAAGTAATTTATATACTTCAGATTACAGAGAAAATAATAAAACAACCCTCTTTCTAAGTTACAAGAGCATAAACAAATGTCTGACGGTAGAAAAATCTCTTTGTTTTCCTTTCTCTGGAATAAAGAAGCAGTGTGGGTTTTTTCTTTTATTTCTTTTAATCTTTGTAAAAATATACTGCAGGCTGTTTGCCAAGTATTGTTCCAGAATAAAAATTTTACAGCAGTGTCATAAAGCACTGAAATTAGCAGTTTATAATGGAAATAGCTGACACAGGCTTTTCCATAGTAGTATTATTGGGTCTTGCTGTAATATTTGCTAGTTCTGAATTCATGAAAAAGATTAGTATTTACATGCTACTAATCTTGATTGATTTATGTATTGATTATAAAAGGTGAATGAGGGGAAAAAGGGCTTTGGAAGCAAAGGAGATAGAGGGTCTTATCCAAAGGTCAGTGAAGTGCATGGAAAAATTCCTGTTCATGTCAAGAAACTTTTGTTAATCTCGTAGTATAGATTTTCTGTACGATGCTTTACCAACATGTCTCCATTCTCATCTCAAGGTACTAGTGAGATAAAGTGGGGATTTTCCATTCTCCTGACTACTTTCTTTTTTTCCTAGCTATTCAGATTTAGCTTTCATAAAAGCAAGTTTTTACTCTAGATAGGAAATACACAGTACTCTGAACTGAGACCACTATATTCATTTTACACTGTTGGTTTAAACAGAAGTCATTTGCCATATTGTTTTCTGTTCTGATCAGTTTTTCTGACTGACAGCAGACAGACAGATAATAAGAACAGAAAACTTATGCATATACAATTAAAATATTACCCTTACCATGAATTCCTGTAAATACATGTAGTGAAAAATATTTAGATTAAGCTATAGAACCCTGAAAAGCAAGACAACTGATGGCAAATAATTGCCTGAGACACGATACTAAAAAACTAATGAATCTATTTCAAAATGCACCATTGGTAACAAATCTGAAATAAGATAGTATGCTAATTTCACAAGAATAGTACAGAACAATTTTATTATTATTATACCTGATCACTTAATTCTGGATAATTCTATACACCACATCCCCCGGCTTCTGTTTGGTATATTGTTCTGGTTTTATTTATATTGAATGATTAATGCATTGCGATCAGGAAAACAAGTCAGGCATATTAAATACATATTAAGGAGTACATATTTTCCTATTTAGTATACAAAGTATTTCATAAATATGAATTATATTACAAAAATAATTTCTGCTACGCTCACACAGTAAGCACTTTGACAATTTCGGACAACCCGTTAGAGTTGCAAGTGTTTCACATAACTGAGAAGGAACTCGAGTTTTAATTGGAGATGAGTCTTACAGCAGATTCTGCATAAACATCAAATATTTTCTTCAGATGCCACAAATACTGCAGAAGTCAGGTTGAACTGTTTTCTTACCTTTTTTTTTTTTTTTAATTTTATGTATAGACATGTATGTTTCAAGTGGTCAAATTTATTTCATATGTATGTAATTCATGGTATATTTTAAACAAATATTTGCACAATTTAACATTATAATTCCAGTGGTTTCAAGATGCAGGCCATAAATGTAACCAATTTACACATACTATCGAATGTTCTCTCTTTGCATGCTTGTTACTTTTCAGATAATCTTTAAACAGTGCCATTACAACACCACAAAAGGATTACTCCAGTTCCACCAACTTAAATCCACGTGCAGGATGAAGGACCCAGCTGAGGTATGAACACCAGTACCAGGTTTCTTGTGTTTGCTCTAACAAATCACAAGGAGACGATGGTTTTGCATTTAAGGTACAAAACGTATATGCCTCTTGAGGTTAAATTCAGTGTAATGTGTATAAAGCATCCCTTTGGCAATAGAGTTTGCAGTATCCCTATAGGATTCCACAGGGTATGAGCTTTATGTAGTAAAATCTATTAAGGAGATTCTCCTCTACTTCACAAGTCATATGCAGCTACAGTTAATCAGACACCCCTGGATACACCTGCCTCTATGCCTATCAATATAATACAGTATTTGGAAGTTAAAAGTCAACAAAAGGCACTTTCATCATTAAATAAATGTCCTCTGTAGGCAATAAGATTGCATGATCTATATTTTATTCAAAGCTGTTTGTTCTTCAAGGACTTGAAGGTAGTCAGGTGAACCTTGAAGTTTAGCTTTTAGTTCAAAATATTCACTTTTCCTTTGTTCTACTACAATTTTACTATGATTACCACCTATTAGAGATTTCTTGTTTTTTTTGTCTTGTTGTTTCTCTGGGTAACGTATTTCAAAGCCACTGACCCCTATGCTGTTGTATTCTTTTTTACTTTCAAGGAAATTTTGAATAAATACATTGGAATCCCTCCCAGGGAATAACTCGTCCAGTTCATCGATTGTGCTAAGTCTTTTTCTTGTGTCCACATGCAATAAATCCTTCTCCTTGTCATTAATATTTCTCAGAATGACTTTTTGCCCTGGTGGATCAGCAAACGTGAAGCCTGTTTCAGACTCCTTTAAGCCACAAGTATGGCTTTTACTCATCTGCTCAATGGTTTGAGGAATGAAGGCCTCTGCGCCTAGTCCGTCTTTTTTGTTTGACTTGTGATCGTGCTTTCTTAGCTGCAGTTGCATAGAACTGCATTCTTGATTTCCAATCCCTTCATGCTTTACAGTTGGTTTTTTGTTGCGACGAAGCACAAAAACAAGAAGACAAAAAGCAACAAACACTGTTAAAATAAGCACAACTAATATGCTTAAGATTAGGATGGACAATGGAACTGGGCCACCAGGAGGACTCCGAACCGGTCCCAGTGGTGTAGTAAAAGAGACAGCGGGCACGGGACTAGTGAACAGACCAGATGGCTTGTTTAAAAGTTTAGGACAGAGGATCTCATTTTTCAGAGACTTAAGTTCAATGTTAGCAAACTGTACAGGTGTTTCACATTTTAATTCCTTCACCACAATACCTTCATTTAGTTTTTCAAGCCACAGTTTTAAAGCAACTAAATCACAGGTGCAGTCCCACGGATTACCTTCCAAATCAATTTGTGTAAGAGATTTTAGCTGATCAAGAACACCACTTACAGGTAAGTACATGAAATGATTGTTCCTCAGATTCAGCCTGGCAAGCGGTGCCCCAGCAAAAATGTATGCTGGCAAGCTGCGCAGAAGATTGTTGTTCAGGTAGAGCAACTGCAAATTTGGCATCAAGTCAAAGGTGCCTGCTAAGATTTCTTTGATGACATTGTATTCCAAATACAGATACTGCAAGTTGTGGAGGCCAGCAAACATTTCTGGGCTCAGACGCTCAATCTGATTGCCATTGAGATACAATCTCCGTAAATTTGTAAGGTTGCGGAAAACTTCTCCTTTGATCGCCGAAATCCGATTGCTGCCTAGATGTAGTAAATCCAGCCCTTCAAATTCAATGAAATCTGTAGTGTCCACATCCTTAATATAGTTGCCATTTACATGCAATTTCTTGGCATTTAAAGGTTTTGGTAGGAGTTCAGCCATTGACTCTATATTTCTTTCTTGGCAATTTACACTTAATCCCAAGTCTGAAGGATGTGTTTTGCAAATGCAGGGGACTGGGCAAGGAGTTAAAGGAGGCACCCTGGTCTGATAAGATACAATTTGACTGAGATTACGATTAGACAGCGCTTTGCCTGCTACTATCCCCGAGATCTTTGAAGGATTTGTAGTCTTCGGCGGCTTTGTGACTAATCTGTGCACTGATGTTTGAGTGGTGTGGCCATTTGGTGTGCTGTAACCAGGCTCCAGCTGCGAGGGAGGTAGAACACGCACATCAAAATCACTCCCTGTCCCCATGGAGCACAGCTCTTGCTTGTTGGTTTCTTTCAGCAACCTTCCATACAAGTCACTGGGAGTTTCACAGATAGCTTCTCCAATGTAGATATTATAGGGCATGTTCTCCAGCCATGCTTTCAAGGGCAACAAATCACAAGTACAATTCCAGGGGTTGTCTTCCAGCTGTAATTCGACAATTCGCCCAATGTGTTCCAGGACTCCAATGTATGGAAGCTTCTGTATTCGATTCCCTCGTATATCCAGATGGGTTAGAGAAGCAAATCGAAAAATATTATCGGGAAGGAATGAAATCAGATTGTCATTAAGGATAAGGACTTTCAGCTTGTGAAGCTTATTAAAGGCTCCCCGTTCAATAAACTTGATTAAATTGTAGTCAGCTTGGAGATACTCCAAGTTCTCTATGCCCAGGAAAGTGTCAGCACGGAGAATCTTTAATTCATTGTTGTTCAAGTGCAACTGTTTTAATGCACTAAGACCCATAAAGGCCCCTCCCTCAATGTTCTGTAACTTATTATTACCCAATTGCAAGGACACTGCATGTGTGAAATTAAGAAAGGTATTTGGATATAGAATAATTAGCAGGTTGTTTTGAAAATTTAGGTGGTAAAAATTAGACCACGGTGGTTTAAGCTGATTTGGTCTGTAGACTGCAACCTTCTCACAGTTGACATAAAGTACATTCTCAACTGACACACAGGAGCAAACATTGCAAATTTCCACAGATATATCAGCATCTGCAGTTGTAGAAGAAACTGGAGATGACAGAACCAGAAAGAGCCACAGAAACATCTTCTTGTGATCAGCAAGCAACCTTAGGCTCCTGAACAAAGATAAAGAATCTAAAGAAGAAAGAAGGAAAGAAAAAAGAAAACGTTTTTCAGTTGTCATTGTTCCAAAAAGTCATTTGGGTTAAAAATTGTATTCCACTGAGCTACTGTACCTGCCAAGGATTATAGATAAACTACAAGCATTGAATTTAAAATAACATGAAAGATTTTAACAACCAAACAAATACACAGGAGCTAGAATTTCAAATACAGAATGTAAATCTCTGTAAACAAACACAAATAACTTTAAGGTCTGTCAAATATATTTCTATCTGTTGTACATGACAAACATGCATAGCTAACAAAGTAAAATAACCAAAGGAGATTCCAATTTTATGCATATTTACTCTCCTCAGCCCTGCACTGCTCATATGTTGCTGTGCGTTTCAGGGATATTAAACATAAATGCTGATGTTATGCATGCCCAAGCATCTAGGTTGGGAAAGCACCATATAGAAAGGATGAAGATGCAGGCACAGAAGAGAATGTCAATACTCAATGTAGGTATCTATTGCGTTGACGCATACAGGTTATCACTACAGTAAGAGTGAAATTCACTCAAGGGATACACAGGCATGCACAAATATAGTTTCTGTCTCTTGTTATACCCAGTTTAAAAGAATTGGTGGTACATTGATCACAGAAATACAATGAGTTATCCACAAAATGAGAAGATCAGCTCCGGGTGACCAATGCAAGCACACAGATATGGAAGAAGCATGCACAGGCATACAGCCCCATCCCCCGGAATAACAATACCCTGACTTGCAGGGTATTCAGCCACAGTTTGCCAGTTTGACACTACCGAAACCTGCCTGAGAGGAACTTTTTTTTTTTTTTGTTAAAAAAAAAAAAAAAAAAACGTTATGTAATTTGCTCTGATCCCTGCACTGATACAGCAGTGGCTTTCAAGAACCCTCCACATATTGTCAGGCCAGCTGAGCTGCCATTTTTCACGCAGAACTGGAGCCACAGCATTTCCTCTGAGTTAGAAGCTGGATTTCCCCCCGTCCCCCTTTTAAAAAAATCAGTCAATAATCGATGCATTACTCCCCCTCTCATCCCACTCCCCCATCCCTCCCCCACCCCCAGCTTTCCCATTGCCCCATTTCCCAACTTGTTGTCCCTCTCATTTCCCGCTGTGGGAAGCCACCGAGTTGAAAGGAGGGAGCCAGGATGGAGTGGAAAAAGCAGGAGCCAGCTGGAGGGAGGAGAATCGGGCTGGAGGGAGCCGCAGGGAGGAGAGGATGCGCCGGGGGACCTGGAAGGGAGGGCAGAGGAGGGACAAGGGAGGAAGGAAGGGAGGACAGAAGGACAAGAGGGAGGGGGAAAGCGGAGGGAGCAAGGAAGGGAGAGGGAAAGGGATGGCTGAAGGGGTCAGGGAGGCCCCGGAGAGGGGCCAGAGGGAGCAGAGGGTGCGGAGCAGCAGCTGCTGATCCCCGCGGGCTGCCGGCCCTGCCCGCGGCGAGAGTGCCCGGGGGCAGCCCCGCGCCCCCTGCCCCAGCTCCCCCCCCCGTATCCCTGCCTCGCCCACGCTCGGGTCCCCTCCTCTTCCTCAGCCCCGGGGCCCCGGCCGGTGCCGAGCGGGGACGCGGCGCGGCGCTGGGGCGGCGAGCCCGGCCAGGAGCGCAGGCACTACCGCAATTTTTTGCCGCAACACGGTGGCCGGAGCCGGCTTGCCTGGTGCCAGCTCCCCCGTGCCGTGGGCGCCCCGTCGCCCTCTGCCTCCCGGCGAGGGAAGGCAGGCGGGGCGCGGGCGCACACGCTCCGCGCACACCCGGCGGCTGGGAGCGGGCACAGCGCGGCGATGCAGCCCGGCATCCCTTCCACCCCTCCTCAACAAGGTACAGCCGTGTGCCCCCCCCGCTCCCCCCCCTCCGCCTCTTCCCGCACCTTTGCAAAGTCCAGCCCGCAGGGCATTCATCCTCACGCCCTCTCCCCCAGCCCCGCCGCACGGATCCTGCCCTCCCGTCCCTCCCGCACCTCCAGCGGCTCATGCAGCCCCGCCGGGGCTCCGGGAGGCGGCCGGCTGCCGGGAAGAGGCGAGCGCGATGGAGAGGACTCCGGCAGGAAGCCACCGTCTCCTCAGCTTTGCACCCCCCCCTCCCCCTTTTAAAACAGCAATAATCATTACAGTAGTAGCAACAAAACCTTCGGAATAATTCCGAGCAATTAAAACGCCACCGCAAACGCCGCGGCCCCCTCCCCGCCCGCACTCGCGCGCCCGGCGGGGCGGCCGGCCGCCCCCGGGGATTGGGGGTGATGCTCGGCGGCCGGCTCGGCACCCTCCCTACCTCGGCGGCCGGGGGTCGTCGCGGCCCCGCCGCGCTCCGCTGCTCTCCCCTCGAAGTCTCCCCGCCGGCAGCTCCGCGGAGCCCCCCTCCCCCGGGGCCAGCACCCCCCGGCGGCGCCGGGTGCGGAGCGGAGGCGCTGCCCAGCGCTGCGGTAGCCCGGCGAGCTCCGCCGCACGCAGCAAGCGCCCCGCCGAGCCCTGCCCCGCCACCGCGGTCCTCCGCACACATGCGGGGAGAGGATCCCTCTGCACACGGGCGCCCGCTCCCATCGCACTGCTCTCGCCCACCCCTTGCACGCAGCAGAGAGCCCCCTCCCCTTCGCCTCGCACACAGACGCACACACGCTCGGAGAGGGAAGGAGACGCCGCTCCGGGGAGGCAAGCCCTGCACATCGCAGCCTCCAAAGCCTCTCCCGCACACGCCGTTACCTTTCCCGGAGAGATGCCGGGCTGCGCCCCCGGGGAGCTCGGGCGGCTGCGGCGGGGCGGGCGGCGCCCCCCGGGGCGGTGAGAGCGGCGGGGCCCCGCTGCTGCTGCCATGGGCGGCCGCAGCCACAAGTGCAGCCCGCGGCACAGCCGGGACGGGGCCAGCCCGCCCCCGGCCGCCCAGCACCGCGGTGCTGGGAAAAGCAGAGAGGGGGAAGGAGAGGAAAGAAAGGACCCCCCCTCCTCTCCTCGGGTTTTCTGACAATTCCTCCCTCCCCCGCCTTGAAACAAAAGTAGAGGTGGAAACTGAGTGGGCAGGACGGTAACATTTGCTGCATTCAATGTGAATCGCAATTATGGAACAAAATCACTGTGAGGAGACGTAACCAACCCGTTCTTAAGACAACGCGGCTATTTGTGCATTTTATTCTTTGTGGTTAGGTGAAATTCCTCCTCTGCTTAGGTAACAGCTGCAGTCTGATGAAAAAAAAATCCTCCAATGTTAGGCACTTGTGCAAAACAGATTCTGCTAATTGAGAACTCCTATTTACTCTCCATTTCATAATATGAGTTTAAAAGGTAACGAGTACCCCTGAACAAGGTGACATCTCTTTCCCAGGCAGAAGAGTCAGTTAACCAAATGAAATCTTGCAAGGGGAGTTCAACTGTTTGTCCTTTACTGTGAACGCTAACATAATTTCACATAGAAAACTGGTCATGTATTGCACCCATACCAGTGGTAGTTTGGGGTAGTAAACATCAAGGAATGGAAAAACAGCAACTGCTTTCTTCATTTACAGATATGAAATAAATAGCTTGCTCTGAAAGCTGTCTGCATCTAATTGAAATAATTGCAGAATGTTATTTTGCATTATGCGGATAGACTGATACCTGAAAACAAATGCAGCTGAGACATCAATAATTTGCATATCACAACAGAACTGAAAGTGATCTATGATTAATATTCAGCCAATTAAAAACTAAAGTATTTAAAATGTAAACTCCCTTAATTATTGAACCATTAACAAAGTACTATTCACATAAAAGGGAATGCATGTATAAAAAGGGCCTGGTTTAGAAGGATTTGCTTAAAGTTTAAGCTGTTTTTCTGTATTGCTTTATTTAAATAAACTTCTAGAATAGAGAGAATAGGTTTATAATAAAATTAATTTAGAAAAATATCTGGCTTATAAGTATATTTTAACAGGCACAGAAATGCAGGTGTACAGATGAAGGTGCCAGTTTTGTTTAACCAGCTATATTAAGCCGGATGTTAAAAACTTCCTTGCTCGTTTAGCAGGTGAAACACCATAAAGATGATATCAAAGACAGATCCCTACTCCCACCAACATTCCTTGCTTAGAGACTGAATCAAAAGTCAACCAAGGAGCATAACAAAAGATCATATTTTGACCAAGTAAACCATGAAATGAAGAAGCATTGAAGAGAACTGCAATTGCGCTATAACTAAATAATTCTTGATGTTTGTATTACAAGTGGCTATTGACAATGACATATGTTCATGATGCTGTAGAACTTATCTGACAATGAAACTTAGTTATGCAACACAATTTAATTGTTCAGATTTTAGTATGCCGTATATTTTTTTTTATTATTATTTCTGATTTGCAGTCATGAAAAATAACTCCTCCTCCAAATCTTATTTAAGTGGTTCTAAGCCACTTGTCCTAACCCACAACATGTCAGACTCACTAAGATTTAGGCTGATACATCAGGACAACAAACCAAACCAAACTGAGGATAAAGTATAATATAAGCATGAGCTTAAAGCCAAGATTGTGATCTAAGATGATGGCATGCTTAAGGAATAATTCAGTTTAAGGGGTTACATCCTAGAATCCTAGGGGTTGTACCCCCTTGAGATCTAGACTAAACTTCTGTCATCAACAGTAGAAATTTTCTAGGTAGCCTGGTGGTAGATAGTAACTGGAAGACAGAAGAGACATAAAGGGCAAGTCAGACTATCTAGTCTGGTTTCCTGAAGTTTCCAAGATTACTTCAGGCTACACACCATGCCCGTTATTGACATCTCTCACCTTTTCTTAACTGTCTAGTTGTGATGGAACCTCATTTATTCCTCTTGATATTTTTTTTCTCTGGCCTGTCTGTTGTTTGCTACAGGAACATGTATTTTTCTTCAGTTTAGAAAAAGGAGAGCAAAAACTATCAAGCAGATAGATTAGTAACATGGTATTTTGCAAAAAGACGTATCTGAGGAAGAAGTGGAAAGGTGAGATACACCACTGCCCACTGAAGGAGACATGCACGAGTGGCATTCAGTAATAGTACAGTTAGCTTATAAATCATGTCATTACTGCATCTAAGAGAAGTTAATGGCAGAGCAAGGTAATTTTTACTTTTGGCTACTGAAATTCATCATGTAATCTGCTCAGAAACTATATATAAACTTATTTGTATTTTGCTGCCTTTCACATTTCTGTGAGAGCTTCTATATAACATTTTCCTTCAAATACACAGACATGCTTGGTCACCTACCTCTCCCAAGTTACTTCTGGGCTGTTGCAAGAACCTGAAACTAAAACTGCATTTGATGTCTGTCAGGAGAAAAATCTTCAGCAACAGAATCATCAAAATGCAGAGGCCAATTGAAATGCTGAATCTCCTGCCCACAGCCCAAAACTTTGGAGAGCATTTTCCTTAAGCTGCTCAGCACACACGAACATAGGATTTCAGCTTAAGTTAAGGGAAGTACTTTTCAATGAATTACTTTTTTATTTCATCCACAGTAATTTTATGAAAAATGAACTGATAGGAAATGAGAGCTAAAAATCCTAAGCATTCTTGGGAGATTTACCTGCACATTTTAAGTTTGCAGATGACACCAAGTTAGGTGCATGTGTCAATCTGCTTGAAGGTAGGAAGGCTCTGCAGGAGGATCTGGATAGCCTGGACCAATGGGCTGAGGCTAACTGTATGAAGATTATTATCTGAACTGAGGCTGCATTTGTACATATGTGTGGGGTTGTTTAACACAATTGCTTACGTCCTATATATGCTTATGTCCTGCTTATGGCTGCAAGAGCATCCTAAATGATTGTTCCCCATGTACTGAATTGCATATCTCTGCTCTCTCCACAGTTTGTCTGTTGCAATCCTGAAAATTAAAAAAGGGTTAGTACCCTCTAGTTTGAACTAACAAGAGATACTGATTGCCCACACACCTGTGGTTCTTGAAATCTGAAGACAAAGACTAGAAATTGCAATTACCATGACCAGCTGGGGAGCAGGCCTTAGTTGTTCATGCACTGACTTATGTGCTGGCCAGCTGTGAGCAAGCCTGGTGTACCCTGCTGCCAAAATCATACCTGGGAGAGAAGCAGTGTGCACACAGATATGTTTGGGTTGCTCTGTTTGAAAAGGCTCATGCCAGAAGATGAAACTCTCATAAAAGTCACCACAAATTACAGGGAATTACTATGAATTGGACTCTAATTTATAATTATTATGTTAACACCACACATTATGCCTTCCTTCTCAAAAAGAATGATAAAGACAGACCAACAGTTAATGTTGTGATACTTTGCACAGGGCCCAGGTAGCAAAGAAACTATTTCATTTGAACACATGGGAAGCTGGTTAACAATGCTTTGAATAAAAAGTAAAGGCTCATGTGGGCTTTGTCTGCTTCTGGAGTTTCCATGGTTAAACAATTTCTGTTTAACAAGTCTACAGCATGTTTCTGCTCACAGATAAATCAGTAACAACTGCCATACTCAGCAAACAACAACCAACACAGCAAAATACAACAATGACTACAGAGAAGCATCTTATAATAGGGCTTCAACTGATAGGACATAGCCTTTTGAGGAGGAAAAAAAAAAAAAAAGGCAATAACTCTACTCATTGTCCTCATCTCCCGTGTATTTAGCCAGACTGTCTGTCAGAAAAGGGGGAGGGAGAGCATCCTTGAAAACTCCGTATGTACTGGAGTGAGTCTCTGCATGTGCATCCTTTTAAAGGTACAGTGTGATAGGAAACAGTGTGAGTCTGAAATACATTGAAGGCAGAACCGCTGTGAAAGAGTACTGTGCTAAATAAGGTGGAAGAAATGCTGTCAAATACACGTCTCTGCATGGCTCCATATTATTTCTACCTAACTTACTCCATTTTATCTAGGAGTCCTCTTCAATGTGCAACAAATAACCTATCACCTGCTCCAGGAAAACATCACCCAAGAAAACACTGACATGTATGCATCCCTTCAACAACGATTGGTAGGGGTTTTTCATTCCATTTTTTCCTAGTCATTTGCAATGAGTCAATTTCTTGAAAGTTTGATAAAGTAGGCATGCTGCTGGTATTGGGTCTGCTGACTTTGTAAACTCAGCCTGGGGGGATGTGCAGCCCCATAACAGTACTCTTGCCAGATATAATGGTCAGGGCACAGTGGGCAGGCATTTAAATTCATTAAATTGCAATATGCCAGTGCAGTGCCATCAGTACATGTTTACTTACTTTCTTTCTCTATGCTTGTTTACCCAGGGATTGTTTAATCTCTAGCTCACTGTCAGAAGCTCAACCCAAGCTTGGCCTATCCTGCTGTCCCCTGAGACAATGAAGAGTGTGAAATAAGAAGACAAAGAAAAAAACCACCACCAACAAAACAAACAAACAAATAAACAAACCAAACAAAAACTAGTGGATGCAGAACTTATCTGAAATATTGCTATGTAAGACTGCATGATCTAAGGTCAAATGTGAAACCTAGAAGCAACTGCTGTTATCCTGCCCAACACTGTTGTAAATTGATTTCTTAGGAAAAGGCATATATTTACAGTAAGGATTCCATGCCACAAAACTCTGATATTATCAAATATTTCTGAATTAGGAGATAATACTATATCCTCCCTGAGTGAATGGCCTATGAAAATAATATAACGATGGTCATGTATTGCAGAGGAATACCAAGTTTAAGAAAATTTGACCCAGGTTGGAAATGATGGAGGACAGAAAGAGGTGCTATGAAGGAGAAAATAATTATCATACGACAAGGCTTGTTTCTTTGGTTGCTTCTAATAACTTATCTTGTCTACTACAATGGAGCAGTTGTAGCTCTCTTTCATGGCATGAATGCCATAGCTGTTAGGCTTCAACCCGGTCAGGTTTGATAGGTTGAGGTCACATAACATTAACAGAATGTGAATAACTTATTTAGAATACTCTAATATAAATTCTCACTGCCTCAAGTTTTTCTCACATGTGAGACTAACCCTTATCACTTTCCAGAACTCCAGAAATAAACTTCTTACATGGATGAAGATGGAAGGTATAACCCTCTTATCAAGCTACCTGTAAGCAGAAAAGTCTCTTACTTTATTTCTTAGACAGTTCATGAATAAAGCTGCATGACAAAAGAGAATAAAGTAATTTTCATCCAGTCTAAGAGTGAAAAAAAAACACACCTTGCTTTCATAAAAGCTTAAGCTGGTTCTGGATCTTGGATGTAGAGCCTCAAGCTGTGACTTTATGGAACAGGGAATGAGTACAGAGCAACTTGTTAGCTAACTACTGTGTCTCCCAGTATGCTGGGAGGGCCACCTCCCAAATACTGCCATTCCTTTGCTCATCAGCTGAAAGATAATTGTGGCAGAATGAACAGACATCTACAGAAGAAGCCAGGTGCATTACATTTGGTGCTTGGTTTAGGGAATGACTTACATGAGGGAGGAAATATCTAAACCAAAATTAAGATATTGCATGAGTTTGCTTGCTGCTCTACTTTAATCTTCTTTTGCTTCTGGGGTTTCTTTTGTAGCTGCCCTAATTTCCTCTACGTTTACATGTCCTATTAATTTCAGTGAAGACCTCCATGAAGCCTGAAGGCTCATAAACTGACAGACTTTCCATTACTGTTTTTAAAAAATAAGGCATACTCTAGCTTTCCTATTACCTGTAGCCTTTCACAAAGGAAGGTTGGACTTTCAAGAGAGCAGAAATCACAGCTACTTCATTAACTGAGTGGTGACATGTTCTTAAACCTAATGATTATAGACCACTGCTTATCTGATATAAAAGGCTTCAGGGAACAAATGCTGAAAAAGTAATAAAAGAAGAGATGTTTGCTTTAAACAACGAATATTTTGATGCCAAATCAGAATGTTCAAGGAAGAAACTGAGATTTATATGGACATCTCATCTTTTTCAAGAATGTCAGCCCTGCCTGGGTGGAAGGGGTCTTCTCATTAACTGGCTGCTTCATATAGCTCTCTCCAAGGCCTAAACAACCAACTCAGAAAGTTACAAAACCAGGTAAAATGAAATCTTAACAAAGGTTTAAGCACAGAAATATGTAGAGACAGCTCTGCTGTGTTCTCCACTGGATAGATGCACCAGGGAAAGGAAGCTGAATGATCAAAAAGAAAACGGAAAAACACAGAAATATCTGTAAAAAATTAAAGGTAGGTTTTGAGGTGAGTAAAGTGATTACTTGGGGCAGTGAAGACTTTTAAATGACTTGAGAAGACTTTTTTTTTTTTTTTTTTTTTTTTTCTTTCTTTCTTTCTTTAACTCCCTACAGCTTACAAACTACTTCAAAAGAAAGAGAATTCTGATGATATAACATAAACCTTGTAGTCGTGGCACTGCTAAGGGTGTCCTGGCTTTTGACAACATGGTGTGTCCGGCATCTACAGATAAAAGTGAGACAGGTGCTTAGAAAAAAATGACAGAAAAGTAGGTGTGTCAGTAGGAAAGGTCAAGCTCCATTCATGTTTCTATTTACAGGGCAGTTTCATGAAAGAGGCAAGATACCACAGACTGTCCTCACTATTCCTCCTTTTCATGTCCCTACCAGCCAAAGGGGCTAGTCATAGTCCTCCCTTGTGCCATCTCTGTCATTTACTAGAGACTCCTTGAACCATTCATTAACCTCAAAATATTTTTCTTTTTTCCTTCTCATGGTTAGGTTAGTTTTCAGCCAGATTAGGGAATGGGATTGGTTTATAATGAGCTCCAGTAGGTGTCAAAGCCTAGCCCCTTACAAGGTGGGAGAGACATGGAAAGATGAACTGAACTGAACACTAGCAACAACACATATCATTTTTACAATGTCCTTTGCAACTTCACAGTCATATAAATCCAGGGGAATTCAATTTTATTCAAAGTTTATATAAAAAATAAAAGAAGGAAAGTAAACTCTAGAAGAGTTTGTTCCACTAGAACAAGGTCCAGATTTTCTCACCCTTGGGCCCTTTAACATTTAAAAAGGGAAGATACCTTTTCTCCCCACGTGTCCATGATACCTAATTTTCAGAAGAAACATTTATGCATATTAACAATATAGTGAAAGATCAAGAGAGATTTATGTGAAAAGTCTAAATCAATGCCTGCATGATGGAAACATCACAGTATAAAGGAGAATTCTAACCTTATTTGAATCCTCTTATGATGAGAGGAGGATATGCCTGTAGAAACATTCTGTATAAGCAAAGAAATCAAATACAATGTCTTTGCTTAATCTCAAGATCTGTGACCTGAATGCTCTTCTGACATACAACGTTTCAGGTCTTTTCCAAGATGTGAAGTTATAACCTGCCAGACAAATCGAAAGCCAGCAAGCTCTGAACATAAGGGGAGATGTATTTAATGAAACAAACGATAAAATGCATTAGCACATACATAAAATAAGTAAGAAGCATTGCAAAAGGATTAAGAAGAAAAAAACCTTGACATATCTTAACAAGGAGACCCTAGCAGGGATCACATAAAACAACTGAAGAACAGACGTGAGTGGCTGGAAAGAGCAGCAGAGGGGAAAGTTTTAAGAAGTGTGTACAGAATTTAGGAGGTTGGCTAGGAGTGTATGAGTAATATTCAGATAGACCTTTATCCACTAATGGAACTGATGGAAGCTAACAATTATGACAACAGTAATGAACCTATCTTATCCATTTTAAGACACCTTGTATGAAGAATTCAGACAGGAAAAAAAAAAAAAAAAAAGGATTATTCTTTGGTTAGTTAAAATATCATAACTTCAAGGGATTCCCTTTCTGTTCACTCTAAACGGAAAATATACAAAAGCATGATAATTGCAGAACATTTAAATAGGTCATTTAAAATAGATTCTACAGAGTGAGAAGGGAAAAAAAGCCCTCCCTACTTTAGTCATTTTTGAACAAAAAAGGAAGAGGATTACTTTCTATTATCTTCCATGCTTTAGAAGACCAAGAAAGCCTGTAGGTTTACTTTAGAAAGCCTGTAGATTACTTTATATGGCTGCTTTGCCTTAAGATTAGCTGAAATGTGATGTCTTCTTGATGTTTACAGATGCCAAGAGATCTAAGACGTCTAATTTTCCCCCTGTTCAGTTTGTTCTGAATACATACTGTCTTGACTTCATGCCTTTTTCTTACCCTATTTTGTGCCATTTTCTATATCCCAAGATTGTTGTCATTCCTGTATTTACTGAAAGAAGCTTTTATTGATGTTGCAATGGATATCACTAGATTATAACTTCCCTTGTCAGCATTCCCATTAGTAACTGTAGCTTTCAGGGGGGTCCTTGAAGTAATTTTTGGACAAAGTCAAGGTGTAATGCATCTTTCACTGAAGCCAATGAAGTCACGTTTCGTTTCGTTTAAAATTCGTTTCTGATGTTTTCTTATTTTAGTTAAAAGATACACGGCGTAATGACTGTTTGAAAATAAACTTCCATTTCCTATGCAAATCAGGATTTGTTCATACTGTAAGTATATAAATCGGTAAACTAATAGCATAAAATGCTGTTCATTGCTTACATCCTCAAGTCTCAGCTTGTTAGTTCTGACTGGTGCACAATATCATATAACATTCTGAAAAGGTTTGTATCTCCATCTCTTTGGACCTTTAAGTCTGCTGTATAGATGGTAGGTCAATATGGATACATGCATACAGTGGTCCAAGTTTCAGCTGAGGTCACTGGTGAGTGAGGGTGAAGCCATCCTTTAAGTTTCAACTTGGCATCTGATTTTTTGAGACCAGCATTTAATAACAGTTCTCTACCTGCACCCACATCTAACTGGGCATTAAAAAGTGCAATTTAGGAGCCAGAGTACAAAACAATGAAGTCAGATAAATTCAGAATGCTCAGTCAGACTGTTATCCAATTTTTGGAAGTAGTTATCTATCCTGCATTATTGTTCTGTTTAGTTCAGGCCTAATATCTCACTAAAATCTTATCTTGTTTTTATTCATGTATTTGTTTTCTAAATCATGGAAGAAGACTATCTCAATTCCAGAGATTTACTGAATGGTTGTTAGAATATAGACATTTTTTAGTCTACCAAAACCATGGTATTTGAGAATCAATATTTCCTAAATGCATCATAGAGCCTAAGAGCTGAATTTTATGGCCTTTGTTCTGTCAACAATCACCTTTGGATTTCTTTCAGATGATGTGACATCTCTATCATATGAAAAATCCCTACCCAACATTTAATCATTTTGTTGTATTTCCCTGATGAGTTATACTGTAATTAATTAGGTATATTAAAAGGAAATATTTTCAATAAAAACTAATTTTCAGCAGTACTTAATACTAAGCAGAGCTGGTGTCCCTGAGGTAGAGATGTCAGATACAAAGTACAGGAGATCAGAGTGGGGAAACCTACTCTAGAACATTTATCCTGGGACTCTTACATTATGGTGGCATCACTATACAGTTCTTTCATAAAGTGTCATTAGGTTCTGAGCTCCTTTCCCAAGATGAAAGAAGTACAGAGCTAACATGTATGTTGGCTTTGTACATTTTACAAACTTTCTGCATCTGAAAAGAATTCAGGAAGAAAATGAAAAAACATTTGGAACAAGCAAGCAAAACAGATCAGAAAACACACTGACAGTTTAGCATGGAATTCACCCCAAATCACTTGAAACTTGACCAATGTTTATAGCTGAAATTTAAAATTTAGAAAACATTTTCATTTTCTCTGACAATAAATATTACAAACTATAATATTCATCTCAGCTGATAATGTTCTTTACGGCACATTTTATAAATCAACACAGTTCTCTGTTTTTAACTCCTTATCACAGAGTCTCAGAGGAGAATGTGAAGAACAGGGCTTGAGCCCAGGTGTAAGAAAACTCTTGATGCAGTGGCAGGCTTTTGATGCAGGCTTTGGAACAGATTCTGATCTGCAAGTGTCTCTAGTCGCCTAAGTCACCTAACTCTTATTCAGATGTGTAATTTCATTAAAATTTATGAGAATTAGGTATGCTTTTTTGTCTTACTTGCCTTTTGGGGGAGGGGAGAGAGGGGAAGATAAACATTGGGTATGGTGGTATAATCTGATCAAGGATTTCAGTTTTCAAATTCCTTACTATTAATTCTTTGTTCAAGCCACAGTTTCCTCAGCAGGGCTGCACACATCTGCCTTTATGCTGGTCTGTCTGACTAGAAAATCACATCACTTTTCTTTGTGAACTACTTTGAAGGTTTCAAGTGACAAATAACAGGGACTTTAATCCTCTCTTTTTCCAAACAATTTGTAAATCAGAACCATCCAAACACATGTGCAGTGAGAGAGTACGGCCTGTGGTTTGAAGAACATTATGGTTCACTGCATCTCTCTGAAGTACTTTGAGCTCACATTTCTTAGATTTCATTTCAAAAACTCTCTTGTATTCTCTCCAGCCTGCTTTTCTGAAGAGTGGAGCAGCAAACACAGATACACAGAACAACACTTGGTAAGACCACTTGTTAAGTAAAATTCTCATCATTACATTCTTGCAGCTTCCTATGATTACATATAGGTTAATCAAAGACAATTACAGAGCCCTAGTGAAGCTGCCAAAAATCTATTTGGATGTACAGAGGAAGACCTATTAATATATACAAAGGCAAGTGTTACATTCTTTGAAATCATTATTTTCACTGCAATGAACAGTAGCAAAACTAGGTTTTGAGAAAGGGCAAGCAGCGATTTCTTTGGTGAGTTACTGTTCATTTAATGGCTCCTTAAAAATGATAAGTTTTTCACACTACAGAAAATTGCCTTCCCTTGTATCTGTGAGATAGCATTCTAGCAGTCTGGAAAATGCCCTGGGGGATTGCATTTGTGTTGAAAACACAGTGGGTATCTGCATATCACCACACCAGGGTGGCCCTGAGACTCTCCCTGTGACCCAAATTAGGTAATAAGCAGACAGCAAGTGGATGTGCTGAGGCATTCATTGTCAGTGTATGGAGCTGGCATGTGCATGATACACAGCCCATGTGCAAGGCACCCAGGTGGGTAGGAGGTGACGGTGAGAGCAAGAATGTTTTGCTCCTGGTATAGGCAGAACTGCTCCAGTTTTGCATCTGCTACCTCATTCCTTAACCTGACACTTGAGTGCCACAAGAGAAGAACCTAACCGGCACTCTTAGTTCTGAGAAAACAAAAGCTCTACCTGTGCTTCGAGATAGCAGGATTGCTCCCCATTGTGGTACAGGATCAATCAACATAGATTCATGGCCCAATATTGTACCTTACTGTGACTTAAGCTTCTCTTGATGTCAAGAGGTGCTTAATATTGGCAACCCATTTCCCACCCACCTTCTAGCTCCACTTTGAATAATCATTATCATTACGTGTTTTTTTTTTTTTTTTTTTTGTCTGTTTGTTTAAAGGGTAGAAGAGGTAAACTATATGTACAACAGCAAATCTAAAATAAAAAAAGTTCTTAGATAAAATTGGACTGCTAAAGTCCAGGAGAAGGGAATTATCTGCAAGTACTTTACCCTGTCATCTCTGAGAAATGGAGGAATTGTGCTGGGAGTCAGCTGAAGTGACTGAAAGTATCTTGCATTTCCAGCTGAAGGGAAAGAACTGGAAAGGACAGATATTCCAGACCTGCTCCAGATTCTCTTATTAACCTAGTGCCACCATGTCATGTCTTCCAGAGAAACTGGAGTTGGAGGCCTGGAAAATCTCTGGCAGTGAAGTTGTGCATTTGGGTCACTGAAAAGATTGAAGTCAGTAGCTGAGCACACTGCTGTCACATTTTATGTGACTGAATCTGCCAACATTCCCGTTTAGGAATCTAGGCCTAGGCTCTTCTATAGTAGCAGACAATCCACACTTCCTGCAGGGCCATTTTTCTCACCTTGAGCAGTAGGCCAAGACTCATAGGCCATTGGACTCAAACTCTGAGCAAGTCAGAGATCATAGCTCATAAAGCCTTGTTTGGAGTCTAAGAACAGGCTAATCTGCCTGAGTAGATATATGAAAACTATTAAAAGGCATTAACAACCTCTAACCCGAAACTCGTTGGTGAGACTTTAACTCCTAAAAGTATCTGTTTTGGAAGTGTAACTTTAATGCTTTGGGAAATGTTACTGTCTCTCCAACTTGTGTATTAATTCCTATGAATGTCTACTACACTATCTACCATTGCCGGACCCTGCGCAGTGGCACCCCCTGTCCTCACCCAACTCCCCCCATTTTTATTGTTCAGCATGCTGTCATACAGTATGGGTCTTCCCCTTGGCCAGTCTGGGACAGATGTCCTGGCTCTCTCCCCTCCTAGGTTCTTGTGCAACCCCAAACTCCTCCCTGGCAGGGCAGCATGAGAAGCTGAAAAGTCTTTGGCTTAGTGTAAGCACTGCTCAGCAACAACTACATCAGCATTATTCGCGTCCTAAATCTGAAACAGCACCATACCAGCTACTAGGAAGAAAATTAACTCTATCCCAGCTGAAAACAGGACAATTATCAAAACAAATGACTGCTAAGATAGCTAGCATGACTTCTAAGCTGTTCCATGGGGTAAAAAATGAAGAACTTTTCAAATAGCAATCATTGTTAATTATATAGGAACTTGTAAGAAGGCAGCAATGAAATTAAAATAGGAACTCGATTTAATATACTTGAAAGTCCAGGCATTAATATCTAATTGGGAGGAGCTTTGAATTACACAGAAGCAAGTTCCAGAACTGGTTTCTTATTATTCAGCAAGCAACTTATTTGCAATATTTAACAAATCAGGCATTTGATGAATAATTGTTGACAGATCTTGTCTGCTTCACTGCTTTTCACAGAACTGCAACAAGAAAGCTAGACACAGCATATGTCTAGGAGGTCCCACAAACTTTCTTATGTTTTTTTACACTTGATTTTTGAAATCCACCAAGGAACTATTAATATCGTCACTTATACAGAATCTCCTGTTAATAGCTCTGAAGGAACCAGAAACCTGCTAAACAGTTCTCTGGCACTGTTGCAAGGAACTGTTTGAAGGGCTCTGTGTCCTATAGGACTATATGTTGACCCAAATCCTGCCTTCAGTTAACACATTGATATAAAACATCTGTACACAACTTGCCACCCACATTATGTAAATGAAAGTAGAGTTTTCCCCCTAATAATAAGAAGGTAGAAAAGCTACTCTTTGCAATTTACACTATTTGTAATGTTTCATTCATGAACAAAATTATTCACAGTATATTTTTTAAGTGTTCAGCCCTCAGATAATATTTAGTATTTGGTAACTTCTTGTGGTTTCATCTGATAAGAATCTACTTCAATTTGCTCAGATCTTGCAGACTGTCCTCAGTCAAGATTTGGGCTCTGAAGAATAAGGAGAATAACAGCATGCTGTCACTGAGTGGTGGCCCTGCAGCTAGTCTACTATGAATTGCAGAGACCTTCCTACTAAGGCATTATGGTTTAGACTACAGAGCTGAAAGGTGACTAGGCATGGGGAGGAGGATGAAGGACCACCTATCAAACTAGTTACAAACCAAACAGCATCTGGGGGCTGGCCACAAACAACAGGGGAAAAAAAACTTCACTGAAGTCAGTTTTTAATCAGTAGTCAGCTAGTTCTGTGTGCCTAAACCAAGGTTCCTCCAGCTGTACAAGAGCTTGTTGTGAGCCAGAAACTCACCCTTGAAAGATCTTTGAGACCTGGCACAGGGATTTTATTTTGTATGTTCTCCTCTATGGAAGAGGAGAACATAAAAATTATTCCACTCTCCCTATAAGAACAGAAACAAAACTCCCCAAGACCAGGCAGCCAAGGCTACCCTTGCCACTAGAAGAGAAGAGCTGGCCTGAGTGAATACAACATTTCATTACTCAGTGAATCAGCTGAATGTTTTGCAGAAAGTCATGGAAAATGCATAAAACATCAAGCTGCATGGTACCTTTCCATTTTTCACTTGGTATCTCTATATTAGGAGCAAAACATCTGGATCATTTTAGTAAGCTAACCTACTCGACTTTGTTTACACCGCATTTTGTTTTGTACCCAGATGAATTTGTTAAAGGTTTCAGAAAGAACCTGAAAATTTCAGTGGGCTAAACTGCTGTGCCCTTATTTCTGACAAGCCAGTCTGTCCATCCCTTACTCAACAACAGTTTAAGCCAAAAGAAGCCCAGATGACTTCAGTGTGCCTACTGGGCATCTCAGAGTGCAGTTAGACAACATTTCTGGGCCAGCAGATCTCAAAATGAGCAATTTCCTTACCCCCCCCCCCCCACTCCAGGTTGGAGTGTGTGTTCATGTGCATGCATGCATGCACAAACACACACACACACAAACCCAGGCACACACAGAACAATCAAGATGTTTAGCAGCTTGGTTTACTATGCAAGAACAGACAACTGACAGAGGTGCAAAAGGACAGAAGTGAGTGATGAGCAAATGTGATGCTTAAAACAGGTCCCAGAGGATGTGTTTGTGAAATGGCAAATTAAGATGCTTCCTGGGCCATGGTCTGACAGTACATCCTCCCAGCTTCCAGTACCAGATCAGAAACAGTGCAGTCACAGGATGCAAAGTGCTGTTCCCACTTAGTAAAGCATTAAGCTCACTTTAGTGGTTCAAGTTAGTTCAGGACATTTCTGTTAGACTAAATCTGATGCTGACTGTTCAGGCACTAACCACTTTAGCTTTGTGTTTTATCAGATGTGGCTTGTCTTCTCACAGCCAGTAGGAACCCAGAATGAAAACTCAGAGCTATCACAAACCCTTTATCATACACTGTAATTTAACAGGAATGCATACAAGTTTATGTGTGCACCTGATTTGCAGTGTTTTTGTACTGTTTGGAAATCTGACAGGGAACCAATACAATACTAATAATGCTATAATGACAATCAAAACCTAAACAGAGGATCTGAGTTTATTTTATAGTTATTTACTGGAGACAGCTGAGATTCAGAGTGAACAGAGAAATAACAGAAATGTTTGTGTATGATTCTACAGATAGAGTGTGCTGGATGGTATGATGTGGCAAGTCACCTTTATTTATTTATTTATTTTTACTAATTTATGGACAGATTGCACAGAACATGCAATTTGTTAAAATTTGTTATTGGCTATTAATAGCTAAGCATTACTGATTTTGTCTCTATTCCAAAACTGGATTGAAACATAAGCTGAGGGAATGTTCTTAATCATTTAGACTCTCTAAATATAAGTTGTGAATGATCTTTACTGGCATCCAAAATATTAAAATTAACATACTGTGATAAAAATGGTACATTTTCCACTACAGGAAACCATTCCCTACTAAGAAACCATCCAAGTTAATATCTGCTACATATTATCCCCTGTAATATTCAAAATAATATGCTCCAGGGAAATGCATGTTAGGATTCTACCTGCCTTCTGATACACTCCCAGTAAGGTTGTTGCTGTTTATCGGAGGGGAAGGAGTATCAAAGTGCCTGCAGCTTATGGTACTAGGTCATTTTTGTGCACTGGTAGTGATTCCACTCAAACAGGTGGAGAAAAGCTAAATCTGTATTGTTGTAAGTACAGGTCGTCTTTGTCCACGAGATGGCACCCTGTTTGCCAATTCTGTGCTAGACAGGACTGATTACAGGTGAAGTATAGCAGGCAGAAATGAATCCAGCCATAGTATGCAGAAAAATAATGTTTATCTTCATTCTTAATTTATTCAGGGAAAAAGGAAATCCTCATAATTTTTATAGCTAGATATTTCAGCTGTATCAAACTCACCTTATCAGGGAATAAATGGACATTTTTCTTCAATGTCAATGTAGACATTTCTACATATCTACATTTTGCCCACAGCTGTGCATGCATTCACATTCATTGTTGATTGGGAACAATTTCCACATAAACACACAAATGTTACAGGCTGACTTAGAAGTTGCTGAACATTCACAAGCCTTTTAGCATATTAAACTGGCAATGTGCACAGTTTAATAACAATCATTTCATTACATATTTTTTATTTAAGGGTTTTTTAAAATAAAATATTAAAAAAAACCTTCAAAGGGAACACAGCAAAGGAAATGTCATAAAATGACTCAAAGACCCTGGTGGCATCATGCCCCAGTTGAACTAAATACAACACAAGACAAATTTACAGGCATCTCTATCGCATTCATCTTTAAAGCAATAGCACAATCTCTGATAGATCACATTAATTGATAATCTCCATGTAAACCTAATGGTTGCAACAAGGAAAGAAATAGCCTTGTTAAAGAGTAGCTAATGTTGTTCACATTATTATGTATAAAATAAAGTATTGTATGCTGCACTTGGGACAATTAACACAAAAGACCACCCACCATAGAATCGATATCACACTCATAATACACCATTAAAAATGGTGAGTCCTAAGCAAGGGGGTTTGTTCTTGCCAGAGTACAGCGACCCACTGTGACTACAGAGCAGGCATTGCGTGGAGATCAGCAGTGGTGCCAGGTACTGCAGGGACAGTTCTGCATGCAACATGCAGAGGAGAGAGGTTTATGTAACAGATGTTCCCAAAGGGAATATATGGGGAATGATAATGCTGAGGTAAAGTGTCACACAATTACTTTTATTGAGGAAGGTACCTCACATAGAGTCATTCACAGCATAGCCTGCGCCCTTTGGAAAGTGAGCCCAGAGCCCCAGCAGCATGTCCATGGCAGAGCAGCTCAGCTGGATAGACCTAGCTGAATATTGTCAGCCTGGTGATGAGGGTCTGATGGCTGCTGCCACAGGATGGGGTTGATGGTCTGGGTGGGTTTCTGAAATGGGAGTTCCAGAACCATTTCTGGAACCACCACATACAGCCATCCCCTGGCACGTCCAGACCCTTCCTTTCTGCTGCTGACAGGAGCAGCTACCAAGGCATCTTTCCAAGCTCTGACATAGCCAAGAAGTATAAGCTAATTGACAGATATCTTGCACCCTCTGTGCATGCCTGAGTCCTGGTATCCTTGCTACCACAGCTAACCATTTCTAGAGCCGCGATGCAGTAGTGATGGGGCCCAAATTTTTCTGTAACTGTGGTCTCTGTGGCAGAGAACAATCAAAGAGAAGAGTCCATTTCCTTGACCATGCAGAAGAGCTGGGAGCATGTATAGGATGTGAAATATGCCCTGAATATCAGAGTTCCAAAAGGGTCTTCTTCCTTTGAGCAGAGCCATGCTAGAGCTATATCAGAATATGTGGTATGATATGGAGGAGACAGTCACTCATTGCAAAGCTAAATATCCATGGAAGTTTTCTCAATCTTCTTGTACTTATTTTAACCTTTAATGCATTTTTGGTGTCTGTGTGTTTGGAGGTTACACAGAATGCTTAGACACAAAGAGGGCAGGGAGATGTTAGAAGCCTGTGTAAAGACGATGAAGAAAGAAGTATTCTTAGTTTTGGGGGAATCAAGCTATGTATTTCTTCTAAATTGTTTCTGTATTTATTTAACTGACTACTGATACACATGAAATTCTTCAGCAGATGGAAAGAGGATGGTTACAGCTGAAGAGAAGGATATGGGAGCAAGCAGAGAAGTAATGTGGAGGGGCAGACATAGGTGTGGGATACTGAAGCAAGAGCTGCCAAGCCTCAAATCAGACCACTATACAAAGGCATGAGACAGGTGCATAAATGCAATAGTTTTTTGGGGTAGGGGTTGTTCTTTCTTTTCTTATTCTTTTCTTTTCTTGAGCTGCACTTAAGAGGTGCTTTAACCTTTGGCAAACTCCTGCCAAATAGTGGTAATATAACACAGTAGATACAAAGCAGGATGATTTCTTACACTGGGATTGAGCAGTGGGAACTGGGGAGAAAATCACCTTATGTGCTTCTGATGTCATCTGAGTTACTGTTGAGTTTGAGTACAAGGTAAATTCCGACAAAGAAGAACAAGCAGTTTTCACCCCATAGTGACAGAGAGGCCCTGTCTGCTCATACTGGTACCATACAGGAGCTACTGTGCTCATGCAAAGCTCTGTGCAACCAATTAATCCTGTCAATGAGAACTGCAGCATCAATATAAACTAGGTTATGGAGCTTGCATAAACTAAGTACAGAACAACTTTCAGAACTATGCTGGTGTAATTCCTTTTTGATATGATTGTTGTGTAGGCAGGAAACCCACACATTTAACATCTTCTGTTGTACCCTAACCTCCCTCTGCATTGCTCCCCTTATGTTCTGAAGAAAAGCCCTGACTCGTCTAATTTTGCTGAGTAACAATTTTCTCATCTACAGACAAGATCTATTTGGACTCTGTAAACTTTTTAGCTTACGTGTGCAGTTTAATTTATTTTTCAGTAAAAAGCTGTTTTCTTTAAAGAATTGCTCTGACATATGGTTTAACCAAATCCCACCAATCAAACATTTAAATGTCTGAAAGTAGGCACAAATAGCAGTTTGCTTTTATGGAGGTTCCAATCCCTCTTTTTTTTTTTTTTTTTAAATATTTTTTTCCCTCCTTCTTCCCCCCTTCTTTGACTTCTGCATCTAAACTCATACTGGGCTCTGTTTTTTGCTTGTTGAAAGGGATATTTTTCTATTTTTTTTTCTCCTTTTCCTTCTAAAAGAAATCCAATACAAGGATCATTAGAAGAAAGAGTATGACCAGATGACTTTGGCTGTCTGTGGAAACTTGAAATCACTCAACATGCTTGTTATATTTTTTTCTTTTTTTTTTTTTTTTTTTTTCCCCATCCTAGTCTTCATAGGAACCAATAGAGTATCCTGTAAGAGCTCCTGTAATCCCAAGCCTACCTATTCTTCCACAAGGATAAAAAATATAAATTATTCCCTTTGTATACAGTAACTTACATTCTGCTCCTTCCCTGGAGTTACTGTTGAAGTTTGCACTGAAGTGCAATATTTTGCATCTATGTTTTTCTCCATATATTTCTGCTCTGCTTCCAATACTATTGGTATGAGAAAATTTCTCTAAAATTGTTGAACAAAAATATTCAGTGTCTTGAATTCTGACTTTGCTCTATGATGAAAATTTCAGTTATTCTAGACTTGTAGCTTCAGAACATTTGTTTTTGTTTTCTTCTTGCTCTACAGAATTACTGCTGCAATTCTAGTGGACTGGTTGTCAGAAGCTTATACATCGTTTGATATTTTAATTCTAATGAGGGTCTCAAAATTAGAACAAGCCCTTTATAGTGACAGTGAATGATGATTCACCATATAAAAGAGTCTCCTAGACAGATAATTATTTAGGCATGTATTTCAGGGGATCATCCATTAGGTGTCTCAGAGGAAGAGATTATTTTTTTATCAACAGGGAAGACAAGACAGTGAGTTAAATTACCTTGAAGGCAATTCTGACTCATGAGGAGTAATAGGAAGTGATTTGAGAGATACAAATATGTCCTGGCTAAATCTGGCTTTTCTTGTTTGGTATGTGGCACTCAAAGCTTGCTAATTGTCAAGACTTTCTTACGCATATATCTATCTGAGACAAGCCACTAGGTCTGGCTTAGGATTTGTTGCTAAAGAGATGAATAGTGTTAGTAGTGATTGCAGTTTGACACTGTCACCCCAGGGCCAGCCTTGGGAAGAATTATGGTTACAAGCTCTACATAGGATAACATGGTCCAAGCTTCTTTCAGTGATGATTTCTATGGTTAGAAACTGTGGTTACAAACTGTGCTAGCAGAGCAGCCAAAATAGCCGTTGGTTGTATGTATGTTCAGTTTCATTCATCCTGAAAGAAATCATCACAGGCTGAAGGAAATTCATGACTCTTTTGAGGTGTTTGAAGATGGACTTCAAACAGTTGGCTGGAGAATTGTTGTCTGAATGATTTGACCATCATGGTGACCTTATTACATTTAGGTGAATTCATTATAATACTAACAGGGGACTTTGTATGGAATCAAGCTTTATCTTCTGTAGTAGCTCTGGTACCCACTGCAGTTGTACTCAGGGGTGTTTAGCAGGTACTCAGGTGTGGAGGCTGCCTAGGCTGCCTATTTACAATATTTTGAGCTGTCCTGGCAGGGTATACTGGAAAGTGCAAGGAAGTGAAAATGGATGCAACATAGTGATTTCTGTTATGAGGCAAACATTATGCATTTTTCAAATCCCTAATGAATATTTCCTCTTTCCGTATGACGTGGATGAATATAAGGTATTTTTTCCAATGAATCTTGTATCCAAATGATCTTACTTTTGTAGCTTTTTCCAACATTAGTCTAACTACAGCAATGTGTAGGTCAGCTATCATATCACAACTTAACTTTCAAATATTTACAATTACTGCTGCATCAAGTTGCCATCAAGTTACTTCCTCTTGCCCCTGAAATTGTGCTCTTTCACTCTTTCAGGTTCTCCATATAGCATAGAGCATTTCCGTAGTGACCAGTCTCATATAAAAACTCTTTTAGAACAGCCATAGGATGCAGCAGGGGGGAAAAAAAAAGTGCTTTTTTAAAAAACAAACAAACAAACAAACAAACAAATAACCTTGGTACTGATTAGCTACACTGAAGAACAATTGTGGTTGTTGTGACATGAAGGCAATGGGTTGCCTTTGGGTTATGACTTTCTATAGCATTCCGGGCAAATCAGAACTTTAGGGCTGAAAAATCCCTATATATCCTCAAAACACCTCATCCCTGGAGCTTCTTAGTTCATTTCAGTCTTTATATTAACAAAGGTAAGAACACTCTTAATATAAAAATATAAACATAAGACAGGGTTCTTCATATTTTGATAAATGAGTCTACACTTAAAAAAAAAAAAAAAAAAAAAAAAGAAAAGAAAAGAAAGGAGAACTTTTTACAAAAGTGAAAATTAATGTCATTCTTTTATGCAGTCTTTGATAGTGACTCACTTTGGGTTAATTTGTCTTAATTTTAAGTTCTTGCATGGTTCCATATTTTCACTTTCTTTATCTACTCACTGTTCAAGCATTTTCTCCACATTTTTTTTCTTTTAAAGCAAGAAATCTTGCTTATGCTAGAATAGCTTCATAAAATAGCTCACACTTGAAAATAAAAACATATTTATTTTCAAAGAACATGCCAATAATTGCAACAATAATGTAAAAAACAATGCTGGCATTTGTAGGCAGCTATCACAGATCAAATTCAGGAGCTTCACTGCAGAATAATCTCTTGCTCTGTGAGACAGAAGCAAACCATATAGGCATTAGAAATGGAATGGAAAGAGAGGAAAGAACAAAGCTGTATGTACCAGTGAAGTTCCTAAATATAGTCACTAAGTACAAATTTTTGATATTGTTTTGTGTACACAGAAATGCAGTTTATATATTAGATCCAAGTATATTTAGTATTAAACTGATGGATAAAACCTTGCATTATAATCTGATACTACTACTTCTACTGGAGCTCTAAAAGAACACTCTAAAGTAGGCTGAACAAGTCCCACCTCAACATGTTTATTTGGCTGTCACCGTTGAGATAACCTGCACTGAAGTGCTGCTAAAATCATTATCAATACCAAACATCGCCATTGCCAGCCATTCTAAGCAAATAACTATTTTCCTGTCTTTCCTGTCCAGCCCTTTCTATGCTATAATGTGCTACTTCTCTCACATGAATTGAGAGCTACCTAGCTATGCACATGCTTGATTAAAACAAAACTGTTTTCATGGAAACCGCCCTCTTCAATTACTTTAAAAAACAGGATATTACTTGTTTGTTGTTGTTGTTACTGTATTTATTGTGAAATTTCAATACTTATTTCTATCAATCCCTTCTCGTTGCACATATTCTGGATTTAATTTCTGTTGAAAGTAGTTTCCATTTTCCTTCATTTATGCAATCAGTAGTTTTAGTCAATGTGCACAACCATGAAACTGTGGTAGCTATGATTAAAACCAGCAAAGCACATTAGCATTTTCCCATCTTTGTGTTGGGGAAATAAATGTAAACAGTCCTTTCCCCTACAGAATTAAGCAATCAAAAAGTTGCTATTCAAAATAAATAGCAATCAAAAGAATTGCTATTAAAACATATATCCAGAACGAAAGTAGCAGCAATAAATAGTATTTTCTGAATGTAATGATTTCCATATCCCCTTCAAAAGTGCTTGAAAACCCATAGAGTTTGTCCACGTATAGATGATATGTGATATAGTTTTAGTACTTGATCCAGCCTGCTGACTGTTTGTCACTCATGCTTTAGAAAGGAAAGAGACCATGATCTGCTTGCCTAAAATGAGATTCATAATTTGGATGTTCCAAATTTTAGCACGCCTGAAGAAAAACCCCCAAAAAGAATCTGCAAAGTCAATTAAGAGAGAGAAATAGATTATGCAGAGTAAAAACACCACAAAATACAAAACCAAAATATTTTTACCAAAAGCAAAAGCCGAAATAAAAAATGGCTAGTCTACATTTTCCAGATTCTGAAATTTGGAAATACAGAAACTGAGTTTTCATGAGTGAATAAAAAATGGAATTGCTATTCTCTTTATCATCTTTTCTAGATAAATCTTGAGTTAGTGGATAGTTATAAGTTTGACAATTTTTCATCAAAAGTAGAGAATATTCATAAATTAAAAAATAATAATAATAAATCCAGCTAGAAAACAGCCATCACAAAAATCTTAAAGCTATAATGAATTTTGTTTAACCCTGATGAAATAAACAATACTACAGAAAATCATGAATCAAGAGGAGAAGCAATCTGAAACATATCTAATGGCAATGGCTTTTGGACTGAGCAGTGATTAGGAAAGAGAAACTATAAGCCTGAAACTATGTGTATCTCACTGAATGTGTTTAGAAGTAGCTCATATACTCTATGGATTAAAACCATATCAGCACCTTATAGAACTATACTTCTGTGCATCTCTGTATTACAGGGAAACTAAAATATACATTTGAAATAACAATCTATCTACATCCACATAACCACAAACAAATGAAATTAATCACCGAAGAGAAGACAAATAATAAATGTGAAAACTTTCTGGTCTATAAACACCATGGATTAGTATGATTTGTTTGGGTTTGTACACAGTAGTTATAAAAAATGCAAATAAGTTGTAGGCACACACCAGACAATCAAGAAAAACTTGAGAGCTGTTAGACTGTGGAATTAGGGAACATATTATTGGCTGTAATAAATCTTCTTTAATTCAACCAAAGAAAAATCACAGGTAAATATTATAACTCAACAATAGAACTGAATCTAACAGATCATTTAAACCTGGCAAGAGAATTTATTGTAATAGATTCTTCAAACTCATTTCTATATCTTGTTTGTGTCTTGTATTTTTGATGTAGGTTACTGTACAGGGAATGCAAAACTGCTGGAAAATTAGAAAAAGAAGATAAAAATAATTCAGTGCGGCACCTGAAAAACCGCTAGAGTTGTTTGCATCATTTTAATTCAGCCATTCTGTAATATTCCTGACAACATTTGCATCTTAATACTTAACTGGATGACCGCAAAGCCAAAGCTGAACAATTCATTAACTTGTATTTCTTTCCATTTAACTTCATTGAAACTTCACTTATCCTTGCAAAAACATACACTGAAACCCTGCCAAAAATGGAATAGGAAAATGTCAAAGTAATCAGCCACCAGAAAGGCATTTGAATGCAGTGAGAAAATGTCCTTGAGCCTGAATAGAAGGCAAACACATAAATAAGTGTGCGTATAACAACAGATACAGAAGCTGGTGAATACTGTACTACCTGCCTTTTAAGACAGATAGCCAAAGGGGAAAAAAAAAAAAAGAAAAAAGAAAAAAAAAAGAGGGAATACCAAGAAAGACATATTACATGTTTCAAGAAATCAAGAAATATCAACCATTATTTGTGATCTTTATTATGCTACCAGATACTGTGAAGGCATCTTTGCTGAAATACTTATAAGTGATCAAAATGCTATGGGAAGGGCATATGTCCTGTCAGAACCACAAAATGTTTCACAGAAATTCAGATTGGGAACGAAGGAAGTTTAAATCTCACAGTAGTTCTTAAGCACATGAAACAATACTCTGTGAGATTCAACTGTCTGTTCTAACACATCAAGGCCTTGCTCCTACTGCCTGGGAAGTCATTCAAATCAAGTCCAGTGAAATCCAGGCTCAGAGTCCTCATATATATAAGAAAACAGATACTGAATTTGATCTTGCTGGAAACTTCACATATACAGTTGTCATGTGTTCACTCAGACTTTGATTTAACGTTCTGGTAGTGAATTGTTTTGTACTAATCTGATGATAATTTTAATAGATTGCAATATGTAATTTCATAAATGAGAAAAAAGTCTTCAGCAATCCCATAAAACTCATAAAAATTCCACTCCGATTTGTTTTGTTGAAAGCCCCGTATATTAATGCATGTTACAAGGAAATGCACTACTAGTGCAAGAATGAAAAAATAAAAACTAACACAATGATTGTCCTATTTTATCAATGTTCCTTGTATACAGTAATGCAGCTTTGTGTAATAATGCTGATTTCGGGAGAATGTATTTTCAAAAAGCCATATCCTAAAATGTTGTGCAAATTTTCTATAAATTCCCAGATGAGCTCTTATCCGTACATCTGGTAAAACTTGTTTAATAAAAAAAAAAAAAGAAGAAAAAAAAGCAAGCAACCAACCAACAACAACAACAAAAAAAACAACCTTTGATTTACGGGAAAACATCAGTAATGTTTTTAAACAACTGGAGGGAAATGTTTTTATATGGTAACACTATCTTGTAAATGTATGACTAAAGAAAAAAAAAAAAATCCTATTAGTAGCTACAACTGGTTCCTTGTTGAACTGGGATTTCCAGTAGTGGTCCCTAAAGAAGCCTGTCCATGCCCTCACACCAGTCAACATTTCATTAATGACTTTGATGATAGGATAAGCAATATTTAGAGACTGTGTCAAGCACTTACTAATTTCTCCTCATTTTCAGCAAAAATGGTTTATGTTTTATATACAGAAAAAAACCTCCATCAGATGATGAGTGAACCACTGAAAGAGGTTATCAAGGTACTTTATCAAATCTATTAGACTACAGCTTTTAAAATAAACCTTAGACAAATAGCATGAGTGTACTTATACCTCATCCCAGGGAGATGGATGAGATGATGACTGACAAGATAGTATCTCTCAGCACTTCAATTCTGTGAGGACTCCTAGGACTCCTATTCCTCACATCAAAAGTACACAGAACATGGTGTGTTTCTAAAATACAACTGAATTTTTTGGATATTTTGGATATTAAGTAGTGCTGAAGATTTGATGCAATAAAGTGGGGGAAATCAATAGGATGATTTTAAAGGACGGTGTATTGGCAAAACAATGTGGAACATATTTATAAAACTTACTACCGAGCACAGTTTGTGCAATTTGCACGAATCCATAAATTTTAATATGTTTCTTAGTTTGGAGATTTTAGTGAAATTTATGTTAAAATGAACAATGTACATTGATTATTGTTAATTTTGGGGTTTGAACAGTTTTTAATTACTGTTATTTTATACTCCAGAACTACCTTTAATTTGGCAAGATTTGTTTCTTTAGTCAGTTGGTCTAAAGCAGTAGAAATAAGACAGATCTCATAATGACTGGCATTCTTCTGGCATCCTAAGGAAGATAAAATTTTTGACATGTTACTAGAGTAGACAGAAGTCACTATCATCTTGAGTAACATATACTTGTTTTCTTGCACTTGGAATGAACCATGAATCTGGAAGCCTAACTGAAATTGTGGGGTACAGAGAGGGCATCAGACAAATCATGTCTTGGGGTCTGCACAAGGCAGAAATAACAGAAAAATGCAGTTACTGAACTCTGTGCATTCATGAGAGAAGTAGAGTTATTCACAGCACATGAGTAAGTGAAATAAAATATCATTTGCTGTGACAAGATATCTTATTGTGTATAAAACACGACATGCTGTATACCAACAGTAACAGTGTTTACAAGACTGAATTTATAATCTTTCTCTCTGATTTTCAAAATAATTGAAAAAGCTTCAATTTCATGATAGATTTTCAGAGATCCATCATAGATTTTTTTATTATTTTTTCTTTTTAAAGACTGAAACAATGAATGAAAATGAAATGGTTGGGACACTCTCCAAAACCAGCCTGATGCATCTTTGCATTAAACAAGTCTTTTTAGTGAATGACAGATTTTCTCTGTAGAAAGTTATGACAGTTGCTAGATCCTGAAAAATAATTTCAACTAGCATGAGCAAAAAGACCTAATAAAAAGCACTGGTTTGATCTGATTAATAAATGTTTCCAGTGCTGCGGCTTCCTTTGTATTGAGTCTCAACTTCAAAGTAAACACAGGGGATGTAAAATCTTTTCAAATGAAATTAAATGAGTTTCAACCCTCCTCAGACAAATATTGCCAAAATGTGGAGAGATGCTTGTATTTGTTTCTCATTCAAGCTCTTTGGGGAGGTCTGTTCTCTCGAACGAGAAATCAGATTAAGTTTTCATCCACATAATGTAAGACAAAATCCTTCTTTGGTATAAATTATTTTCAGATCATAAAATATTAGTGTGGACTCTATTCAAATAATTCATATATTTATAGTTATCAACAATTTCATGCTTTTGCAATGGCTTTTTTTTGATTGTTTGTTTTTATTTTCAGTCGATACATTTAGTATTGTAATTTATTTCATTAGATAGAATTATTAATAATGTACAACTTAATGCAAACTGACACTGAGTAAGCATCCTTTCATGTGGGTGAATCTTTGTTACTCCCATTAACTTCAGCTATCAAATTTCTTGCTTTATCTCATTGTGTCTTAATTAGTGGCATATAGCTGCTCAGTGACTAAATCATAGATTCATGGAATGGAGATTAAAGAAGTTTAAATGAAGATTCCAACAGTAAAATTAAACAAATTTAACCTGTAGGATGGCTCAACAGGGCCTTTCAGAACTCGGCTGAAGTGATAATATGCCTGACATTTTTGCACAGAAACTTGCAAAAAAAAAAAAAATAATATTAATCATTGCAACAGTAACAAAGAATAAGCTGTGTGATTTTTTTTTTCCTTTAGTGTATGACAGAGTTTAAAAGGCAAATATGGACTGCAGTTGTGGATCTGTATTTAATGAAATATACACAGTGTGTCCTGTTCAGCTTTCTTAATTCTAAAATGATTGCAAGATGAGAAAAAAAGAACTTGTTAACTCAACATATAGAGACTTCATATATGTATAAGGTTGTTGACTGCCACCTGCATTAAAGATAGAAAATATTTCAAATGTGCAGCCTTCAGAGTCACAGAAATTCCAGTGATCACCTAGGGTTAACCAAACAAAACTTCTTGGTTTTGGAGAATAGCTTTTGAAACCTGATTGGAGAGGTTCCTTTTCCTATGACTTTCCTGCAATTCCATGTCTACACCAGACTTCTATGGAGAATCAGAAGTCTGATTCTTGTTTTTAAAGACAGTCAAAGCCTGAGGACATTTTAAAAACTGTTTCCTAAGCAAGTAAGGTTCACACTGGCAAGATGTCCATTTGCACACCAGTCTGTCAGTCCCTTCCCTGGAAGCTGGAAGATAGCTGCTTTATAAAGATAAGGGAAAGTGGAAGACTGTTTATGTGAACCAGTAAGAAATCAAATTTCATTAATATTCTGAGCAGCTTGCCTACTTCCATAAACTGATTTACACTATGAAGCTCACTGTGAACTTCAACAACAGTGAGAGACATGTATGTATCTCACAGGAAAATGCATGTATTGAACCTCTTGAAATTTTCACGCCACTCTAAACCTTGAGTAAATGTATCAGTAGAAATGCATGAATCAGACCCCATCTCTCACAGGTTTCCGGGTTTGCTCCGACACAGGCCTTTTTTATTCCTTATCTGAGTGTATGACCACTAGCTTCACATACTTCACAGACCAAAGTCATGACATCTCTTCTTTGCATACAGTGTCCTACCACAGGTTGTTAGAGAATCTGGAATCTGTCTGTTTGTCTGTTCTCTATTTCTCCCTTTCTTCAACCTTATGTAATGAAACTGGTAGTTCAGCAGTGTTTGGGGACTCTATAGCATCTGAAACTAGGAAGATTTCTCCTTAAATAAGTGTATTTGGAGCATTCAGTTACTCTACTTACTAGCTATTCAAATTACCTGTGGGAATCTAAGGTATTTTAAACAACTTCTCATCTGCTACACCATAGATTCAGACACTGCTGAACTGCTGTTATGCCTAATTCTTTCAGCGTTGTGCTGAGGAATTTGCTTGCATTGATAATGTGATCATTAGCCTATGGGGATTTCTGGATTTTTTTAAAAATAATTTGTATTTTTAATAATCAACCACAGTGAAAAATGCTTGATATTATTGTGCAAACATAAAATAAGACCTCAAATTTGCATTTCACTTCTGTGATTTCTTATCTTTAAAGGAGGATTAAAAGCTAAGCCTCTTTACCAAAATCACTGAACATATTAATTATACACATTATAAATAATTTAATTGCATACAGAGAACAGACTTTTCAAAAGTTTCATACATACTTCTCTTTATATCATGGAAATTACTGTCAAACTAAAGCAAAATTTCTCTTAATACTTTCCATGGTGCAAATCTCCCCTGCTTAACTGTTCAGTTGTAATATGATAATACATAACAAAAATTGCTAATGCTCTCAATGTGTAGTAACAGGAAAGTCCATTAAAGACCCAGAATAGCAAGGAGGTTATAACACTCATTTGCCTCTTGATGATACATAAGGTCAGACGTTCAGCTGTTTAACTCTGTCTGACTGCTGAAGTCAGTGAAGCCTCACCCATATACCAGAACTGAGACTTTTTTCCAGTGTTGGTAGAATCACCACGAAACCCTTCACAAGAAAAACTTAGCATAGTGACTTGCCCCCTGTAACTCTTGCTATGCACCCATTTAGAACTCAAAAATAGAGTAACTACCAGCATATCCCCATTCTCTGGATAAATGCATCAAATATATTAGAGTGAGTAGAAGATGGAGAAAGCATTATGACCTTAACGCTTTAAAGTGATAATGTATCTAATGTAAACAGTAGCCTTCAGTTCCCCTTAAATCACATGGAAATGATTGTACTCATCAGCCGTTTTATAGAAATATGGTATTTGCCAAAGTAAGCTGCTCAGAATTACTCTTCTTAAACTATACATTTTACATAAATGATTATAACTTCATCATGTTTTTATTCTCTCATGTCTAACTTCTGATTTTAACCTTTAAAAAAGTAATTTTCTAGAGCCAGTTTGCTTGTGTTCTCTGTCAGAACATGATTTCTGATTTTTATTTTTGCAGATTAGAATCAGTTCAATTTGAAAGATAAGTTCTCCAGAGGTGTACCCTGGTCAAAAAAGTGTGGAAACGCAGTCACATATTTATAAAACCACAAGCAGAAATTCCATCATACAATGTATTCATAAGTTAGCTATTATACTATCTCTATTTAACATCAAAAACAAAAAAATCAGTATTGACTTACGATTGCTTCTCTGGTATATCATCTCCTTATTTACCTGTCTCAGAAGAGATTTATAAGCCTGACTGTAGCATTTATTTTCCTTTCTTTGTCGCCATCTGTGCTAGATGCCTTTTCCTGGGAGTCCAAGTGTCACATAGTCATTGTCAATTGAAGGAGGGAGCTGAAAGAGACAGTTGACAGTTAGAGATACTGAGACAGATTCTTCTCATGATTATGCCAATTTTACAGTAGCATAATGCTATCAACCTTAGTGCAACTCATTGTAGCTATTGACTTCAGCAGTCCTAATTTAGAGTGCTGTGAGGTTAAAATGAGGGCAAGTGTATTAGTCTATGATGAAGAAATCTTGCCCCTGGATACTACCGTTTTGTCATTTACAAAGTGGCTATTACAGATATTTATATACCTGAAAGTGATACTAAGAGCCTTATCTATTGTCTGTAAATACATTTCATGTATTCCAATGGAAAATGTTAGGTTCTTACCAATCCTAAAGTAAGAATTTCCATTCTGAAACTTACCCTCACATATAATTAGGTGCCCAAGTTATATTTAGACATTTAAATATGTATTTCTTTCTGAATATTCCTTTAAAATTGTAAAAAATAAGAATACTGTATCAATCTCCTTTTATGAACATGCTGGTTTTGTTGCTGAAAAAGTACTAAAGACACCAAAAGGCATATTATTCTGTGGTGTTCCCATTGACAATAATGGGCAACCTGCATAGAAACAGAAGAGAAACATATTGGTGCACATTCATGTAAGTAAATTAATAAAAAGACTGTATTCCATTGTTGTAGCTATATGTCATCTTGACTGAGACATACAGACACAGTTTGACCCTTTTGATGCCACAAAAGAGTTTTCTGAATTTTTTAATGAACAGAAGTTAGAATTCTGCTGTCCATATTCAGTCTCATATTTTCATATTTTGATCAACTAAACACATTTGTCAGATCCAGTGAAAGCATTTATTTCCTGCCCATAGTACAAGAACATTGCTGTGTAGTATTGAACAGCTGTTGAGCTTTATACAAAAATGGATGATAGCTGTGTATCTAAACATGTCTCTTTCTTTCACTGGTTGCTGAAAAAACAAAGAAAGTGGGATGTAAACATGAGATATGTTTTTAGTAAACCACAATTTCCCAATTTTTATTATTCCATTCTTTCCTGTGTCCCTGTCATGAATGTGGAAATCACCAATCCTTTCCCCCAAGCTCAACACAAAATTATAATAAAAAAGAACTTTTCCTTGGAGCAGAGTTGCTAAAAATCATTTGAACATTTTCATATGATCACCAGAAAAATGAGGTGCTCAAAATGCAACAAAGATAATAAACCTATCCATTTACAAGACGTTTGTAAAGGATGTATTCCTATTGTCATTTTTACAAGTATAACTATCAGTCTCTTCAAGGTTCTCCAGTGATCATACAATTATTTTCCGTCATGTTATTTTGAATGATTTCCTATCTGGTTTATTGTTAATGCCTTCCCAGAAGTGTGAAGTATAGACTTATGATTTTTCTCTATAAAAATGTAATAGATTCTCTCTTTAGTAACAATTCTCTCCAGTAAATGGCTTAGTGTAGCTGCTGTTTTACTAGAAGATTTTACAGTCTTAAAGCCAAACATACTTGATTTTGAATTCTAATGTTTTTCTAGATGGATGAATTAATAAACATAAGTCTGATCATCATACCATATAATCAGACAGGATGTAACCCAAATCAATGCATCAAGAAACTTCAGAAGGCATGAGATCAAGTTCTTATCTTACTCCTTCAGACACTTTATGCAGTTTCTTACTAGGTACATATGAATTAAAAAGCTATTTCCTTCATAGTAAGCAGAGTATTACAACACCCTATAATTCTAAATAGCTTTGTGGATAGCATTTATTTTTCTCACTCATCCTTTGCAACAACGATATAATTCTAGTTTTTGTATCACTGTGATTTTAAAGAATGATTTGAAAATTATGTTGCCCATTTACTGGTGAGTCATTTTATTAATATTAGTGTCATGTGCCTATAGCACTTTGTACAATAAATAAAAGGACAGGGTTATGCACTGTATGGATTTTATGGTCTGGCATTTCTAATATTTTGTGCAAAGAAATATTTTGAGCAAAGAAAGATTAAAAAAAAGAAAGTTACACTGGATAAGACCTGTTTTCCATCTGACAATGGTATCCCATCTCTGACTGAGACCATTTTCCAGGATACATTGGATTCAGTTTATACACTTCCATGCTTCTTGAATTGGTAGAGTATGGCTTTCTATCTGAGCAATCCTACCATAAACTTTGTAACACTTCTGTGAGGTAACTGGACCTGGGTCACCTGTTATAAATCAGAGCAAAAAAATCCCTCTGCTAACACAAGAAAAATAGTTTCTATTCATGACCTTCATAACTTGTTTAACCAGATCATCAGGAACAAGTATATGGGTAGGAAAACAATGTAAGGATAAATTATGCTGAGCATATAACAAAATATTATTTTTTAGTTATGATTGTATACACACTTAGAAGGAACTTATGTACTTGAGATCCATCTCATCCTTACATAAGGAGAAAGATTTACCAGAAAATGAAATATTTTTTCTTTCAGCTAAAAAGGGAAAAATATACTGAAGTTTAAAAAAGAATGAAAAGCATGACTCTACAGACTCTACAGCACTTTATAAAGTCATTTATACTCATGTAGATGGAACCATTAAGACTGCAACTTTTTGGAAGTTTTCTAAAACTAGTTTGATCTTATGTATGCAATACCTCAAGGCAAGATAAAAAGAAAGGTGTAGCATGCGCATTAACCATGAAACAATCCTTATCTATACCACCTGTGCCTGAAATGAAGAACCACTCTATTTGCAACCATACAATGGTTGAAAGCAGTATTGATAAAGTCAAAGGATGTCTTCTTTAATCTTTAGATTTGAGTGAAGTACTTGGAAATGTTGAGGTACAGGTTTTGAAAGTTTGAGTTTAATGGAAAAAACAAAATCCTACATAGTATCCTGCATAATATTGCTTTCCTAACAAAAATGCTCCCTAAATTCTTCCCTGTTGTTTCTCCTAAAATCTTAACTTTTGCTCATCAAAATGATTCCCTCTCATTCTAATAAGCATAAGCTCATTTGGGCAAAGGCTGCTGATTTATATGTTCTTATGAAATAATGCACCTATGTAACTACACTCAACTTCTAAGTAACGTTGCTATTTCTGCAAGTAACTCTGTGGGTGCATTTAATTAATACTATTTAATACTAGATGAGAAAATAATTTTGATTGCAAGCTCCGAGCTGTAACTCACAAAAATTTTACTCATTATAATGGTCCTGTTGACTTCAGTGACCAAATAATATTTACAGAAATGCTCCTTTGAAGAATCAATGGTCTTAACATTTTAAGCACTCATCTCACTGCACTGCACTGTATGATCATTTACTTTAAGAGGGCACTTTTTTCCATATTATTTATTGGAGTCTCCCTACCATATCCAACCAAAATCGATGAGCCTTTTGATTGCAAGTGAAAAAACTGAAAGGGGGAACATGATAAAAGGCCAAATTCTAACAATATGCCTGGAGCTATATAAATTACCCCTTTTAGGTGAGATGTAATCACCACGTCACAGCTCTGTATTCACTTTTAATGCTAGGAGAGAAATCATACATTCAGTCACCCCCAACGAACTATACTTGTTAGTTCTGTTGTTATGTCATTTTTTTTTTCCTCTTCTGTATAAGAGAAGATGCCCTCAAATACACTTCGGCTGCAATTATTTGAGTAAACTGAATCCAATGCTGATCTCAATGTATTTTTGAAGTACAGCCAATTTAAAGTCAGAATTTTTATTATTGTTTCTGCTTCATAAATCTCATTCCTACTCCTGCTTAGTTATAGGCATAAGATATTGTTAGCTACAACTCAGTGAAATTTTCCAGGATACAATAATACTGAACTGTCTCATTCAATAACTGCATTCAGTTTCTTCTTGGAGAATGAAAACGTCTTTTATGTTTCATCGCAACTTTCCTTTGTTCTTTATATGATACCAAAACATTAGATGGAAATTATCTGAAACTACTGCCTGCCAGCAAGTTGGCAATAACTGAGAAAAAGCAAGAAGGCAAGAAAATCTGATGTGTAGTCTGTATGGTAGGTCTCTGTAGCTGTTCTTGTCTGAGAACTCTGGCAGAACTCTGATCATTGAAATGCAAAATAACTAATGTTTATAATATGCATTGAATTTAGGGGTGTGAGACATGAACACTAAGATTTGTTGAAATCTCCCTGATTAGAGTAGGCTTCAGTTCAGGATCCTCATGGACAGAAAAGTAAAGGAGTGATTGCACTGAATTAAAGAAAAACACAGGAGTTCAACACATCCATATAGATCTGTTGAGTCATGGCTGTTAACTTTGTGCTAGTAAAACCGGTGATTTTCTACTTAAGTATTTTTTTAGTGGAAAGGACACTTCCTAAAAATGTTTCTTTCACAAGATGATAAAATATTCTAAATAACAAATCAATTCAAAATTGACTGTAAAACATGACTTGAGAGGGTTATAATGACTTAAGATAAAATATTCAATTTTCTCAAACTAGCCCCCCTAAATCCAAATCTGTTTAGTCTTAAACTGTGTCAGCTCATGGTGCTGCAGTGTACATATGTTGTAATCTGAGTTAACGCCTCTACTTCTCTGAAGGGCCAAGACTCTTTCAAGCCAATGGACAACATGCTTTCCTGTTTTCTACTTCAAAGGAATGTACCTTTGATCTTATTTGAGACAAACAGCTCCAGGGATCATATATACCAGTTATTTGGGGACAGCTCTGTTAATGTCAGCGAGTTTGAGGTGCAACGCAGCTTAACATGCTTTCTAGAAAAGACAGGTCACTGTCAGACTTGAGTCAAAGGATAAATATGAATAGCCACAAAGAATTTGAAGATAAATAGTTTTCTTAAGGCAGAATACATCAAATTCCATTTGGAGTACTGATTAAGAGCACTGTTAAGAGTATTTAAAAAGCTGTCAAACATGAGTAAGTTTTTTCTGCTATGCTTTGTGGTTTGTTCCTTTTAAAACCTGATTTATTTATTTTTTTTAAATGAATCTGAACAAAACATGAGGTGGTTCTCATCATTCCAGCAAGAAACAAATAAGTGTGTTGTGGATGAAGAGACTGAAATCAGTAACAGAAATCAATTTTATTTCAATGGAGTCAGAATTTCAATTATTTTTTTTTTATTGCCTTTTTTCTTACCACAGTGTCAAAGAATATGGTAAATAATTGTCATAGCTGCCAGGAAGAGAAACTAGAGTGAGCAACGAACATAAGAGCACATTTATTCTCCAGAACGGTCCTTGCACATAAAAATGTCTAATAAAATCTCCTGGCATTGTTCAACAGTGAAAATGATTCTTGATTCATTTTTCATAAATAATGAGTATCAGGGAAGAAGAGAACTCAAGCTTTAAGTTTAAACCATTACAAGAGGCTTTACAAAAGGTGTAAAGTCTTGTAGTAGCTCTATCCAAACATTTATTTGGAACCTGATCTTTCATTCTTTACGCACAAAAAATCCCCACTCACTGATCTCAGCAGGAACTTAGCAGCTGGGTGTGCAAGGAATACAAGATTGTTCTCCAGAGTGGTTAGCCTAAAATAATACAACTTTACGTTTAAATTTAGCCCCAAATTCTCAGGTGCCCAATAGCAAATGCCAGCATAAAGACTCCCCCAAAAAGATTAATTTTGCCATTTAGAAATCCAGAATATTTCAACTGTCCATGGCTACTTCCAAAAGAAAGCATTAGACTTTACACTTACATTTCTGTAGCATAAAGACTCCAAAGTCATTCTTCATCCTGACTGATGTATTCAGTAATGGGCACTTGCATCTTTTTTCTTGGTACTTTTTTGATTTGAGACCAATTGTATCTTGGGCCAATTCCTTACATAATCTGGAAGATAATATGCAAGGGATATAAATAGCCTGGAGATAATAGATGTTCAGCATGTCTCCTTGAGTACATCTAACCTGTTACAACGTCACGTGACTAATGTAAAACAACCCCTAACTGCCAGGTTACAACGATGAGAAATTTAAATCAGAGTTTCATTTTGCTTTATTTGACAAATGTTTTCTTTTGTGACTATTAAATAAATGACAGACATAAGACTATGTGATGTGTATAGATTGTGAGCTGTATCTTATATATGCACATAAAAGTAAATTGTACATAACGTAGATAGGCAAGCTCAATTCAATTCTACTGCCACATTCAACTTACGTGCATCACTTTAAAGAAAATATCTTACATTCTGATCCAACATCTAGTGACGATTGAACCTTTAGGATCACAGGAAAGCAGTGTGTCATTGTTCTAGTTATAAATTGGAGTAAATAAAAAAAAAAAAAAAAACCAAAAAAACAAAAAACAACAAACCACTCACCTCTAAGCCACCAGAAACCTCATAAAATAAATTTAATTGATTTTCTCATAATAAAACATTTCCTTCCAAGAACATAGAAGTCTATACCCTCTACCTATTTTCTGGGTAATAGATGCATACTACTACCACCTCACTGATTCTCCTAAGAGTTTGATTGATCAATGTGTTTCATGACAGAATGATTTGTCTTCTTTATCTGAAAGATTTTAGTACTGCCTGAAGTCATACTCTTTCAAAAACCTCTGCAGCTGTTCCTAAAGTTTATCTTACCTCTCAAATTCTTCTCCAGAAATCAATGTCTGTTTGTGGGGTAAAATACCATTCATCATAAGTTAAGTAGATCTTCATCAAAAGATCCAACATTATTCAAAAAGCAGTATATTAGGTTGAGTATATATCAGAATTTATTCAAGTGTCATTCTGGTGCTTTTCTCCCCCATGTCTATACCTTACAACACAAAACAAAAACAAAAACAACAAACAACACATAGATGTTTCTAAGATAAAACTGTTTCAAACATTCTCACCAAAGATGTAATTTTGTTTTTTTTGCAAGTTTATTTCATGAACTGTTCTTTTGGAGGGAATAGTGCAGCTGTATAAAAATAATAATAGACTGACCAGGTAGGCTACCAAACAGATTTTACAAAAAGTCTTCTTCCTGCTTCAAGCTTTCAGTATTCTGTTCTAATATTAGATATAGTAACAGGAAACCATGCCAAAATGGATCAAAAATCATAAGTGATGACAGTGAAATGCCTGCCTTGAGAACCCAGTGTCCATAAAAGAGAGTTTTCCTCTACTCTCAGAAGAAAAGAGCCAAAGGCTGTTACACGCATGAATAATGTCAGATAAATAAGTAAATGCTGCTACTTAGGAGTATTGACGAGTTCAAAAGAGGGGCTTTGATAATTTCTCCTTAGATGGAAAATTCCTTTTTTACTAAAGATCGGCAGAATCTACTTCTCTGAAACACTGCTATGAAACAGGAGTCTAAAACACACAGTGGGTATGGCACTTTACTTTGTACAAGGAAATATGTATAGATGGGGAAACAAGAGGTATTAAATCACCCATCTCCAAAACTGCACAACCTCAGTTCATATTCTGTGCAGCACTGCATTGCAGTTGGAAATACAATTAGTAGGATAAGGATTTTTTTTTATTACAAGGTGACCATTTAAGATCAAGTCCAACTTGGCAGACCATGACCCGGAACCACTCTGATCTAAGTGTTTGAAATGAAATAATTTAGCAATTTCAATCTAAGACCTAATAGGTACTCATATATAAAACTTTTCTAATCGACATCAACTAAATTCCTGCTATAGTAATGCAGCAGCACAGATTGAAGCATGTTAAAAATTGTTCCCGATGATGATCTTACTGGAGAAGTATATGGCATTTCAGCCACAGGTTTTCAGATGACCTGGAAAGGCTGAAGTAACACAGATCATCAGACATTATTCAAAAGGAAGAACTCTCACTAATTTGGGAGAGAAAGTGAAAAAGTATCTTTGAGATATTTTTAAAAATCAAACTTCTGTGAATCTTTACAAAAAAAACCTACACCATAAGAAATGATGAGCCTCAGGCTTTTCTGCAATGATTTCGCTTACGGTGTCTTTTATATTCATAGCATTCTGCTTTCACATCAGTGGTACAGGAGCAAGCAATGTACCACGTTTTATTGTGTCTTATTGTGCCAGCATCACAAAATATATGAAAGCTGAATGAAAGGCATTATTGAACATATTTTTGTGTTACAAATCTATGCATTCGACACAATATTACAGTCTGTAAGACTTAAACAGCTACTTCTAGCAAATGGAGTTTTAATTAAAAGAGAGGCTGAAAATGATGCCCATAGGTAACTGCTGCAATGGGGCACTTATTAATAACTTAACTCAAATCTTGATAAGGACCATATTTCTTCACCTTGAGGATCCTTTTTCCTCCTGAGAGTATCATCTGTGAGGTTGCCTGCAAGGCAGAAGGTCAGCATAATTTCCTTGATATGCTGTTCTTGTTTCCCCCAAAAAAGCATACTGAAGGATTTAGCACCGCAGGAGTTACCTGACTTTTTACACTGTGGGGCAATCAACCACATCTAAGCCCTTTAGGAAACTTTCTAATTGGGCTTCCTACCTGCAAGGCTCTAACTCCAGAACATAACTTGCTATCAATGTCATGGAGCATGGACTGCTAGCTACAGAGAATCAAGCTTATCAAGCCTTATAAGGCTCTGAATAATTGTTTTGAAACCAAATCAAAAGATTGGGATTCACTTTAAAGACAACCAACCCCCGCCCCCCCAAAAAAAAAAAAAAAAAAAAAAAAGTAAGAAAGTTGCATTAAGGTATAACCTGTAATAGGTAATAAGAACATCCTGGTTATTATCCAAGGAGTTCAACTTTTTTTCAGTCCTATGTTCTACTTATGCAATGACACAAGTATAGCATTGATTACAAACCTCATGAATATTCATTAATAGCCTCTGATTAATTTCTACCCCTCCCCATTCAATTTCTACCCCTCCCCTTCACAGCTCTGGGTTGGGAAGGTGCTCTATGCAACTGTATGGTAGATGTATGCAACATTTATTAGTGAGAAGCATATCTCTAACTGGTCCTCTGAATCTTTTTGGTGGAAAAAAAGATTATAAGGATTATAAACATTTTTCAAAATAAGCCACATTTATTTTTCTCACATGACTTAAGTAAAAGAAAAAAGATGTTTGAAAGCAGTAGAAAAATAGGTTACTTAGAAGAAACATTCTGAATAGAGTAGAAAAGGCCTAACAGATAAAGTGTAAGATAAAGAAACCATTAAGTAATCACAGATGGAGTTGATCACTCTCTTGTACAGATAGTTGTATAGGCAATGGTCATACTGTAGGAAAAAATTCACAGAAGTGAGTACTTTAGATAGAGTGGCCATCTTTCTTACAAGTGTAGATACACATACAGTAAAAACATATTCGTTCACTATATGTTAGTGGTAGACTGCATTTACTAGTTTCTGCTGGTGTTTCTCCCTTCCTCTCTTTGATCCTCTTTCATACTCATTGGGGATTTGATTTTTATTTTGCCAATTCACTGCTCAATTCCTCACCCTTCAGGGGCAACAATCAGTGAAAACAATTTAGAAGTAAATCTGAAAACATTGTACTCCTTTCCTTTTCCAAATTAAAATACTCAAATTCGTGCTAATCAGGTGGGTTGTCAAGTCTGTCTATCCCATTTGTGACACTGGAAAGATGCCCGGATATCCTGCCGAGCCAGGGACATGCAAGCTCAGAGCCAGAGCAGCCACAGGGAAAGACAGGGAGATTAGCAGATCCTGCAATTCATAGAAGACCTGAAGTACTGGGTAAATGGAGGAGAAGTTTAACTGTAGGAAGCATGGTAACACTGAAATAAAAGTCAGAAAAGAAAAAAAAAAAAAAATATATATATATATATATATAAAAATATATATATATAAAAAAAATATATATATATATATATATATGTACACTTATTGGGCTACAACTTTCAAGAGACCCAATAAACACTCAGAGTTATTACATACAGCTTGGGAAGAAGGTAGCTGTAACACGTTGTGGGACTAGCAGGATAGGAAACATTTTGATTTGAGTGTAATATAAGCAGCTGACTTTTTCCTGGTTGACAAAAAAGCAAACTGATTATGTATATATCTGAAAGACAGAAAATGGTGTAGCTGTAAGATACCCAAGTTAATGTTATGTGAGCTAGTCTAGGTAATGAGAGCTGCATAGTCATGACAAAAGAAAGATCGGGAAGGCTAATTTACCTTGATCTCAGCAAGGTCTCCTACTATCCAACACAGCTCATTTAAACCTCAGGTGTGGCTACAGTATATTTTAGTCTGCAATGTAAACAATTTTCTGATTTTACTTTGATAAAGGATAGACAATAAGGATAACTACTAAACTTACAAGATATAGTTAATTATGCAGTAGCTTATTCCCCATCTTGCATAAATTGCAGTTTAGATTTAGACAAGGCTAAATCTTACACATTTATCCATATCTTGAATTTTTTTAAAAAATCCATGTCCATGGTAGGAAGCTTGTTCTTACCAATTACTGCCAGATACCACAACAAGTCCCTGTTGCTCATCATATTTTTTTCCACCCCATCTAAAACAACGCTCTAGTGTACTCATCAGAAAGCACTGATTTGCTCTCTCAGACCAGGAACATGTGACTAGAGTTTAAAAAAAAAAATAAAAAAAATTACTTTTCAGCTGATGGTACCTATTCTGAAAATCAGAGCTATTGTAAGAATGAGAGCTCAAATACATGAAAGAGCCTGAGTACTGAGCTTCAATAACACTCCTCGCAAATCCTGCTGATATGTGCACCTGAAGTTTTCTTCTATTTAGCTTCCCAGTGGGGTTTGATCCACTAGGCAGACTCCAAATCTATCTGATGGGCATTTATGAGCATGAACTTCATTTGATGCAAAGTAACCATTCAAAAAAAAAAAAAAAACAAAAAAAAACAAAACACAGGAAAAAGCTGGAATACATGTACAAACATATATACATGCATGTGTGCATATCTGTACACATACATAAATGTGCACTTATCCACCGATTTCTCCAGAAAGTGGGATGAAACTTTTAATTATCTTTATATAACCAACCCACCAAACAAACAAGCAAAAACACTACCAAGTATTTTAAAGTGTAGAATACGTCTCATCTCCTAGTCAGCTCTAGAATATCCCCTTCACTTTCCCTAGCCAATAAGTCCTAAGACTATTTCTTGGCATACAGAAGAGCTTCAAGGCTGAGTAGGGTATAAAACCCAAATCTTATCTCTTTGTGGGCATCTGTGCTAATCCCAAAGACATTTTACAAAGGCAGCCACCACATTCCGGTTCCAGCTATGATATTAAAAAGGCAGTGAGTTTAACTAAGCCTTTAAAAGAGCTGATGTTCAAATTCAGAAAGAGGTCTTCAATGTACCTTCAAACATATGCACTGAAGGGGATGCTTAAGTGACTCACTCAGAGCTGTGGATCTCATTCCAGAAACAACACATATAAAAGGCATTGCAACACCCTAAGCAATAGTACTTGATTTCCATAGCAGACACAACTGTCTTTTTGGAGGGAAGAAAGGAGGAAAAGAGGGAGGGAGGATTACTTATTTCAGGTCTTTTCAAGCAATGACGCTTTGGGACTTAGGGTATCACTGAGCAGAGAATGCAATAATAGAATTTCCAACAACATAAATATTCACTCAGACTAATTAATTAGGCATCACAATTGCATGGTGTTGGTGTCAAATACTTTCTGTCATCACATTTCAAAAGGATTTTTATCTTGTTTCTGTACAGGAATAAGAAAATGCAGCAGTGTAAATATTTTAAACTGCTTATAATTAAAACTTCATGTGTTTGGCATGAAACTACTCTAGCAAAGAAGGCCAACTGTGTACTGGTTATACTGCCAGTGTGTCCCCTTTCATGTTAACAACTGTGCTGTAAATGTTGTGTGGCACTCCTTTGTCATAAAAAAAAAAAAAAAAAAAAGAAAAAAAAAGAAAAAAAGAAAGGTATTCTTAGCATACTTGTATTACTAATGAAATCTTGTCATTCATTAATATCAAAGAAAAATAATCAAATGTTCATCAAAGGCCCCCCTCTGAACACATTCCCCCCCCTCCCCCCCATCAAACACACATTAGGCTATAGCCAATTTCTGTGAAGGAAGCAGTAAAATGCCCTACCTGACTGATGTTGTCAGAGTGATACTCTGCATGAGAAAAGGACTAAAGGACTAAAGGGCTGAAATTACAGATGGTATTAAATGTTATTTTAATGAAGATGCACTGTAATATGAAAGAGTCAGCCTGATGGAGCTCTCATTTAATTTGAGCAGCACAGGACAAATTCTGCTCTCAGTTACACCAGTACAGTACTAATTAAATTAATAGAAGAAAGTAGAATTTGACTATCCCTTCTGGAAGAAAGAATAGCAATCAGAGATGGAAAAGGAAAGAAGAAAAACCATGCAGCATACTTTTTTTTTTTTCTTTTTGTTGAGTAATAGATTTAAAAATCTAAATCTCAAGTTGCCTTGGGGGACTGTGCCACTTAAATGACAATTTCTGCAGTACCTTTTCTGAGTCTTGGAGCTGCTGGTTTAACAGTTCTGGAATAAGAAGGACTGCATACCCTTCACCTAAGTGACCATCAAATACACATATCTACAACCCATTCCACTGCTCAGCAGCATCAATTGCAAATGTGCTATTTACCCAAAATGGGGACTGGAATATTTGCATTAACCTCAGCAAAGGCATCTTTCCAGTCTCTTTCACTCTCTCTCTCTTTTTTTTTTTTTTTTTTTTTTTTCCCCAACAGTGCCTGGGTCAAATTTCTGTCACAGTCACATAAGCAAGTCTCACCAGCTCCATTTTCTTAATTGTAGTAATAGTTAGGGATTCCTTAGTTACTGATCTCATTTGGATTACAAAAATCCTCATTCTAAGGCCACTTTCCATCTCCACTCTGACATCCTTTTCTTTTGTTCTAGCCTTTAAAACCATTCTCAATATTTATAACTAGCTGCTAATACAGTTGCATCCATCCATTCTTGCTTAAAGGCAGCCAGTGCTAGTATTTTTTTTTCTGTTCTCGTTTACTGTTAATTACAAAATTCCATTTCTATAGGCTAAATCATTCATAATAGCAGTGAGCCAAGGTCCATTCAATTTGTAGAGCTGCACGCAGCCATTTTATTATTTTTACTAGTGCAATTATTTTCTTTCATCTACACAGTGAACCAAGGTTAAAGTCAATGATATACAATTTGCTTCTACTCCAGTTTAATAAGGTCAAATGCATGATGATTCTGTGGTATATTATCATAAATTAATTTTCCAGAAGAAAGTTAAACTGATTGGGATAATGCAGTATACAAATTTTGCACACTGATTCATATCTAAAATCAGTCTTTCTGGTCAAGTTTAGTCTGTATTGTTTGTTGTGTTCATATCTACCACATACTCTCAGAGAGTGAATATAGGAGTCAGTTAGTTATTACAAAGTATTTTAAGAGCATGATCAGAACTCAACTAAAAAATACGGTGTTATCGTACAAAATCAACAGAATTAAGCAAATCACAGTAAAAATATTATCTCATTTCAATGTAATTGCACATGGTAATACCTTTGTAACTAAAAGAATCATGATGTTTCTTTGTGGAATCTAGCTTTTTAAAGAATGTATAGCTTTTCTTTAACATTTATTATGGAGTATAACATGGAAATCACTTCTAGCAACATAGAACATAAAACATAGCAATCACTACTTTCTGGGAAACTGAAACTTAGCAGTTTCAGCAATTAAAATAAAATCAGTGCCAGCACTCTACAGTTAGAAAAGCAGTACTTAACAATATCTTCTTTTAGTCTGAACACAATATCCTAGACATGGAAATATATTGTATTATGAATTTGCGTGAACACAATAGCATATACTGTCACAGGATTTGTCATGGTGAGTGCAATGAATGCATATGAACAAATATTAGACACCTAAGGCCATGATGAAGTACCCATTAATGCTAAAATAATCAAATCATTACATTGGCTGAATATTCTTAACCCTTTAATTTTGCAAAACAGAAGACGACCTTTTGTTTTCATACTAAGTACTCTTTGATTGTATTAATTTGTTTCTTGGACTCTTCTTTTGTCCATGACAGATCTTCATCAATATCAGTGTTGGATCCACAATTAACCATAATATTTAGACAATGTTAATAGAAAAACAAAATTGACTAAATCTGCTATTTTGATAAGGGAACAAGCTACCAATAATACCAATAACATTGCCTTCATATCTGTTTCTTAACACCTCCAAAAAAACCTCTTGGATTTTTAGAAAGATGCGTACTTGAGCTGAATAAATACAGATTTCATAGATAAATGAGATTTAATATATTATTTTAAAATGTAGTAGTTACTCTACATTACCTTACATTGTAATGAACAATGTTCATTACAATTTTCAGCATTTTAGTATTAATTTTTAAGACATTAAAATACTAAACACTGTGGGCTTCTTGTGAAAAGTTAAATTGCTTCATTAGGAAAATCAAGCAAGCTGAGTTTTTTGTTTGTTTGTTTGTTTGTTTGTTTTTTGTTTTGTTTTTGTTTTTTTTTTTGGTAAGAAGAAAGATTCCAAACTGACAACCAGGCAAAACAAACCAGAATTAATGAACATAATATATATTTTCCATCTTACTATATCATAGTGATATTTTCCCAAGAAATCTTCACACAACATTATTTTATTTTGAGTCTTGAGGGCTAACAAAGCTTGTTTATTTATTTTTTCATTTGAAATTCTTCTAAAATATCAGATCACATGAAAGAATACTCCCCACCCCAATTCCAAGGCAACCTGCAGGCTTTCAGTATATCTAGTGCAACTTTAGAGAAAAAAGGAAAAAAAAAAAAAAAAAGAAAAAAAAAGACTAAAGTATATTCTGCTTGAGTAGCTATGCAATAGAAACAGGACAATGTTGCAGACCATTTATATGATTATATGGTAATTTCTCAGAAGTCTATGTTTTTTCAGAGCAGATTTGCAGCATTCTCTTTAGATAATTTCTGCAAGAAATTCTTATATACCTGTGAGAAACAAAGAATTGGAGTTGCTGATATAACTAAAGAATGTTCTATATATTTAGATTCAGCTTGCTCTTTTAGGCTTCCTTAGCCAGAATGTTCAAGTGACTAAGAAGGAGGTAATGAATGTTTTTCCGCTCACTGTAAATACTAAAGCTGAGGAACTAGAAAGACTTAAAACAGTGGAAAATCCCTATGATATGTGCAAAATAAGTACAAACCAAAGTGACTAACCTTTGTTTCTTTTTCCTATCTCAAGCAAAATACCTGGACTTGGATGAGCCTCTTCTTTTTAAATTATGCTCTAATTCACCAAACTCCTCTCACACTGATTCATCAGCATATGGCATCACTGCACTACTTGTCTTTACAGTCCATAGTTTAGACAGGAAATGTGTGTTTCCAGGGTGAGGAAAGAGGCAGTAATCATCACAAGAATCTGAATCAGCAAAAGATATCCAAGGTTATCTGGGCTACAGAAGCCCAGAAGGAGTCTTAAGCCAACCCCGCTGTAGATAATCTTTCCTTTGGTGTGTCTTGGAACTTCTAACACACAGCAATGACAAGTACGTTCAGGTAGGATTCCAAATACAGAGACAGTATAGCATAACGATTCTTTAAAAAAATGTAATCATATCATTTCGTCTAAATTCAAAGTTCTGATGACAAGGTTCCATAATAACAAACAAGTCGTTCTGACAGACTGACCCAACTTCAGCTAGTGGCTAGCTTTCTGCCTCATATTAAACAGCCTCCTATGTTCTGCTTACTGATACATAACTAGCCCTAATTCTGAAGAATTCTCTAGCTGCATGATAAATTATAACACTCTTCAAATGGAAATGCATAAGCAGACAGCACCATAATAGATAAAAATATGACAGGGACACAGTGTAATTTTCTCAAGACATCACACCATCTTAAATCAGATCTTCTATTCTCCTTTCCCAGAAGGCTCTTAAACAATTTGGTAATTATTTTCTTCCCAGAAGCATATGGTAATACTGGCTGCTAATATAGCTATGGTCATATTTGTGGGGAATTAACATACTAATTACAAGAATTTTCTTGGAGAAACAATACATGTTTTTAATTGTTATGGTTGTGTTTCTTCTGCTTTTATTGAAACCATAAACAAACAGTAAATAAATTGCACACAAAATGTGGCATTGAATGCAAAGTGTATTAAAGGTAACCTCAGAAAATTAGAGCCAATCAAGTACAGAAGTGGTGTTCTCAACACACATCATGTTGCAAGGTTTCATACTGATGCCAGAAGGTACATGACCAAGAGCAGATCAAGTTGCTGAATTTTATAATGAGGTGAAAAAAGGGAGAGAGGCACTGAAAACTTGCTGCAAAGCATTTTTAACCAGGTAGTGTGCAGCAAGATAGCCACAGAAGACTGGGTGGCAAACAGTCTGCTGGAAGGTAGCTGTGGTCTTTGCAGGAAGACTACCTGCAGGAGCAAATCACACCAGGGAGCATTTGCAGCCACAGATGTATGGTAGAGCAGAGCAAACTGCAGATCACAAAGTTCAGGAGCCCTGTTGAGCTTTTCATCTAAACATGATAACGTTCCCCTGCAAAAGTATACCTTTCTACAAGTAGGTCTTCTTTGCCAGGGATACACTGTGGCCAGCAAAAGAGCTCTTTCAACTGAGCTACTGCAAAGCTGCGTCAGTGTAACTGAGCACTGTTGTGTTTTCCTTCCCTTTCCTCCCCGTCTTTGATTATTGCCCACTAGGGGCCATTTAGATTTTTCCTGGTACTAATGACATTTGAGAAAGCACTGCAGTTAGTAGATGTGTAGAATTTCAGACGAATTTATCATATTTCATATGATAAATTACTGTAGTATGACGCAGAGAGGAGGTCCCCACTGAGCTGAGGATGCCATGCACAGCACTGCACTTCACTGGCAGTTCACATGCTGGAGGAATGCGTATGCAGGACTGCCTTCTAGGTGCTATACAAAACAAGGACAGGAGGCTACCAGTCAGTCTATTTTAGCATACTGAAAGCATACAGATATAAGATCTCTGCACATCACTCCTTCACAGGAAAAATGCTTTTTGTTCAATGTGAAATTCTAAGATTTTTCTTGGATTATACTATAAAGAAAACTACCTTTAAGGAAAATTATGTCTATTCCCTCTGAGCAAACATGACTCAAGGCAAACTCTGGCCTTGCACAAAAGTCACTGACGTCACTGACATTAAAGCTATGAGTAAAGCATGTAGGATTGGGACTACTGTCAATTGGAGTTAAGTGCCATCCACTAAAGGGATTTATATTTTTGTACCAATTTTTAATGCAAGATGATGAGTACTCTAATTAAAAGATATTTTTTACATTTGATTTTATGTACACCGTCATAAAACTTGGCAGACACAAATGGAAGAAAGCACTGCCAATAATATATTTTACAAAAGATCACTGTTCTTTGCTGTTGCAATACGGGATTGACTTTTTTTTTTTTTTTTTTTAATAAGAAAAAAAAAGTTCCTCACCTCTCACATTTAATTTTTCACCTTTTCTAGAATAGGATATATGAATACTGAATTTCATATGAACGGAATGCCCTAATCTTATTTTCCCATATGTTCCTGACTTCCAATTATCTTTGTGTATGTTGTGGCAAAATTAATTGATGCCTATGGATTTTAGCTGATTGAATTTCATCATAGATAACTTACTTATCTTTATACTAATTACTTATTGCTAGTATATGATAAACCTACAGTACAAGATAAAAGAAAAATAATGTGCAATACAGGCACACTGGTTATGGATTGGTTATTAGAAACAGCAGTGCATTTGTGGCCTGGTGTTCAACAGCCATTAAGTCCTTTTTGGCTAGGCAATTCCACACAGTTTGCAGCATTGCTAGGCATCTACACTCAGTTTGTGGGCCAATTACTTTCAGCTCAGATATTACTACAAAACCTGCAATCTCAAACTTCCTATACTTTCTGGCTCAATGCAAAACAATTTGGTGGTGCTTAGCGGTTACCTATAATTAGACCATGAACTTGGTGCTCTCCATCAGGAATTAAGTGCATACATATGATTGAGGAATGGAACTTTTCCTGCATGTAGGAAAGATACATTTTTAATTTCAAATAATCTGCCATAATCAAAGTGGTTATGGAAATAACCTGAAATGCATTTAAACTGCAACAAAACTGCATTTTCTAAAAGAAAAAAAATCCTATTAAAAAAGAAAATATAGATTAAATGTGAAAATAATATGCATATTCCAACAGGCATAGCTCCTACATAACATAAGTAGCTCCTACATGAATAACATTGCTTGCAGGGTCAGTTAATAGAGTAGATGAAGTCAGATGATGGCTCAAAATAAGATCTGGGCCTTATGTCATCTTCTAAAAGTCATCAGGTGTATTTTAACAATCAATAGTAAAAACAGTCTCCATTTAAAACTTCTCTAGAAGAAATAAAACAGTAAAAAAAAACAGATGCAACTTTTATAGGTCTGCTATTTGCTGTAGAACTTCTGATTAGAGCTGAGTAAATCCATAGGGTGAAGGAGCCTCCTTTTCTAAATAGCATCAACTATATTTTACATGCCTATGGAGAACCTGGTCAACCTTAAATAAAGCAACAGGCATGTGTCATTTAAGGAGAGAGAGCAGCAGCTGCACACATACAGCTGTTCCTCAGTGCCAAACAGGTGTTTCCACTTTCATTTGCTGCTTGACATTTGCTTCTCTGCTTTCAATCTCTTCCTCGCTTTCAGATCACTGCAGTACAAGTTTGATAGGCCACAGGGGAACTATCTGACAAAGAACAGGTTTATGTTTGGTGGAGGGGGGAATGCTGGCCAGCATGTATGCTGCAGATTGTAGCAGGAAAGACTGCAGTATCCTAGTTTACACTTACAAGTTGATACTTCAGGTGGAGATGGTGAGACATTGGAGACCAGCTGTAAATTGAGGGAGTAGCCCCATGAATCTGCAGGAGCAGTGCCTCTGACAGCCACCAACAGTTCTCCTCCCTATCTGGACATTGGGTCCAGAGACTCGTTGCTAAGAGCTTGCCAAGTGATGTGGAAAGTGAAAACAGTCATATGAAACTGAAACTCAAAATCAAGGAAATTCAAATACCTCCCCTTCTTAGACACATGGGAAATGCCATATTATGTTACCTGGACCCATCACATGCTTGCACATGGAGGAAAAATATCTGGATTTATTTGTAGGTTAAAGAGCCACCTCACTAAGAAGAGAGGATCTTCCTAATTCTGCTACATAAAATGTAGCACAATAACAATGCTAAATCATACAACTACTAGCTCAGAGAAAAGTGTTGAATGAAGACATGACCTATCAGCAGGCTATATGCTTTTTTATGTCTCCAAAAAATACTCAGACTATAAATAATGTTAACTGTTGAATTCAGTAGGATGGAATGTGGTTTGTTATTAGGAAATACAACCTCTCCTGTACTGCACTTTTGCTCTGAATACTTCTTTCCAGGCAGATATGCCCTGCAGTTTCAAAAATCTCACCATCATTTATCTTAGTGTCCTTGCTTTACTTTCTGCCCCACAGCTCTGTGCATGGTAGGCAGCCAAATGTGTGTTTCTAACTTGAGATCCCATTATTTTTCCCCCATACAGCTTGAGTTTTTGGCAAGACTTCATATTAATCTCATTATTCAGGGTCAAATAGAAAGAAGGCAGCTGATGTGGGGCCTTGTCATTGTGCTTGTTCTTAATCTAATGTGTAAGTATATAATGTTCAAGCCTTTTATGGCCATCTTCTCCTCAGATGGTCTCAAAAGCTCACCGAAGCATTCCTTGCTTTTTCTGGGACCTTGTGTCCTGCCTTTAATTAGTCAATGCTTTTCCAAATGTTACTCTCTTATTTTCACAGTGTTTGTACAAGCCTGAGCAACATTGTGCATGGGTTTTTAGCTAGGTTTCAAAATTAGCGAGTACAATTTTTTATACTCAAAAATGTCAATAACAAATAGTTACTTTATGCTATGTTCTAAGGTCAACGGTCCAAACATCAACGTGTGACTATTGCCGATTATTTTCTATGTTTCAGGGACTCAGAAACAATGAGGACTATTGCTAAGCAGTTCCAACTCCTCCCCTCTCTTAGAATTCCTTTGATGCAAGGAGGAATCTGAATTTTTTTAGCTAAGACATTTGTAAAATATTACCACATTTTCTACATAGCAAGTGACATACCCCAGCCTGAATAACCTTACTGGGCAAACTGTTAGAGACATTAAAAAAACAACAACAAAAAACAGCAACAACAAAAAACAGTACTATGCCCAGCATCACTGCCAGAGAAAAAGCATGCGTTGAGAGACATTGCAGCTGGAAGATATTCCCAATTCTGAAGTGAAGCGACAACAGCTGCACAAAAATATGCTAGTTCATGGTGTGTTCTCATGTTCTCTCTCATTTTCCTAAGCTTTTGTGTTTTAAATGGAATAGGAATTAATTTGATAAGTTTTGGACTTTCCCTTAGTCTTTACACTACCACATGTGCCTTCATTCTAAAAGGAGAGAAATATTACCATTAGATGTGCCTGGAGAAAAATAACTCTGGATAAAACAAACAAACAAAAAACAACGCTTTTTTAGACTTTGATCCATTTCCAGATATGGAGCATGACATCCCATTGCATCCTATAAGCTAGGCTTCTCGGTTAGAGTGTATTTTTGATACACCTAGAGCAATTCCTCATTTCTGTCTAAAACACCAGATAAAGGGCCCTCAATTACAACCCCCATAATGCATAAGCTAAGAAAATGCAGCTTACATTTGTTTTGAATCAATTAAAAAGTGTTTTATGCCATTTTGCTGTAATGAATCATTCCAATTTAGGCTGAATCACTGCAGAACACTTTGCTAACACTGACATTTTCCAGGAAAAAGCTTTTTCTTTTAACTAGATATAGTTACCTAACAAGCACAACCCAGTAACATATTCTTCTGCAGGTAAAGAACAGAGCCATCTGGATTCATGCACATAATAAAATCAATACCAAAGCTTTTGAATAGAAGTAAATTTACACTTTGGCTTTTCTATTCACAGGTTGTGATTTTCTGGCATTTTTAAAAATATGAAATAGAACAAAAGGGAAAACAAAGAGAAGAGAAATACTATTTTGTAGGTGATCACATAAATGTCCTTTTAATCAAATAATTATATGCATATTAGAAATGGGCTTGACATACTGTTCTTTGTTAACACCACAATAAGAATTCAATAGAATTTATTTATATAAGATGTAAACTGGTCTCTCGCTATATATTTATTAAATTCCCTTCTCATAGAGAAAGGCAAAAACACTAAATCAGATCACTACTGAAATGGGTAGACTACACAAAATGCAAGTTCTTAATTTCTTATGTATAGCTGTGAAAAATAAAGCCATCCTGCAGAAATTGGGCAAGTAGAACAATTTTAAATTAAACTTTGATTAAAATATTTGAAGCCAGGTGGATGGCCTTATGCCCTTCACCAGGGACCTAAATAAGGTTTTTAAAAAACAAAATTATAGCAACTTACAGTTTTCTCAGGTTCCAATCAAATTGGAGAAATCTTAGCATCTTGGTTTGCTAAGATTCTTATTTAAGTTCCTTAAACACATAGACCATCCCCATTGTACATCTGAACACCTAACTTACATATTTTTCCTTTTTAATTTTGTAGATTCTGACACTTCTACAAGGCTGCGTAATGGGTTCAACAGCACAAGATACTTTTGCCTGCTAGCTTAAAGGTCATAACCCCTCTAATGTGACTAATAAACAGATGCAATCACCTTCTACAGACATAAAACTTGGAAGTATGCAACATCAGCTTCTGTTATTGAACAATGAGTAAGATGACTCCTTTGACTTCAGTGCATGAACAATTACAACCTATCATGCTAGTAGAATAGGTACAGCAGACAATGAATTGTCTGCAATATAGCTGTAATAAGTAGTAGTTGAGAAGTAGCACTTCTGAACTCATGGTAAGGAACACTTAAGTAATATCATTACCAGAAAGAAGATAGAATTTCTCATTCAACTACATACACATCATGATGATCTTCCCATGAAGGAATTTGCATTCTTAACATAAAGATTACTGTCTGGGACAACCGTTAAGCAAACAAAAGCTTACAAGTGCCTATGAGTTTTTCCAGTAACACAGACAACTGCAAAAATGCTGAATGAGTGATCTTTCAAGAGACCTTGAAAGATCCTCTGACTGAGGCCTTTGTTCCCCAGGCAGAATCAACTGTAAACATAATTTCTAAGAGATACTGATTAAAAGACCATTGGTGGAGATTCCAGACTATTATTCCAGACCTAATCATCAGAAACCTTTCCTTACTAACACAAAATCCCTTGTTGCAGCTGCTCTTCAGCTCTCTTCCTACCTCAGTAGACACAAAGAGCAGTTTTATTATCTAGCTCCTGTAAACTATTGCATAAAAATTTCATGTCTTCCCTAAGTTCTTTATTATATCAAACCAATGCTTCACCATAGTTCAGACCATGAACTATTTAACTTCTTCTAGATTATGAACCATCTGGATACATCTTTCTTGAAGTGGATAATGTTTGACAGTGCAGAAACATTGCCTTAGCCAAGATGCTCCTGGTATTGGAAAACATGTATTTCCTGCAAATCTCCATATGTATCAAGATATGTATGATACATATCTCCAAATGTATCTTATGACATTGGTTCATGAGTTTGATTTTTTTTTTCATTTTTTTTTTTTTTACCTTTTTTTTTTTTTTTCCAACACTATAACTGGACTGAACTTCGATAGTATTCTTTAGAATGCCATTTGGTAGTTAAACACTGTTCACTATTATCAACATGGTTTCCAGGACTTGCCTTGTAAAACTGTTGGGATAGTTATGCATATCATCCCTTTTACACCTTTAAAATTCTGACCTCCATTCATTGACATATTCAAGATATCTAGTTAGTGCAAGAGTACAAGATCAGGTAATAGTATGGGGAAACTGCAATTTTTTATGTAACTTCCAACATCTCATTTTACTTTGAGAAGACAAGTTATGCAGAGGTGCTGAAGAAAACCAAATAAGGATTGCAAATATAGGGTTGAAAGATAACATGAGGAAGGTACTCAAAAAGCTGGAGGAGGAAAATGAAGCAATGAATGAACACAATCCCAAGCAAATAGAACAGTGAAGGTTATAAACCTCTGTATTCCCACCATATAAAGTAAACTAGGTCAGAATTTGAATTAAATTAACTTCAGATAATAAATTAATCTCTATCCAGGTCTGCTGCACACTATAGTTTGCTTGTGCTGTGTTTTTTTTCTCCGATTTGCTACAGCTGGAGTTCCAAAGATGGCTCAAAATATATAAGCTTATTTTAAAAATTTCAAGATGCTAGAGTTCAAATGCATGAATTTATGGGCTTAAAATCAACATAAATATAGATGAATTGTCTTTTGGGTCACAAACATTGTAAATTTGAAGCTGTTTGGAAGATTCTATGGAGTTGTCAACAGTCATTTTAAGATTATTTGAATTAACATCAATCATTCAATTGGCATCAGATGGCAGAAAAATTCAGAGACTATCCACCTTGTTTTAAACAGTATGGTATGGGGCCATCAGTATCCTACACTCTGTTCTGAACAGCTAGCTAACAGAACAGAATCTTTCTACTTACAACTGTAAACCTCATTCCTATCTCAAAAATCCTTCCTTACCATTTGCGACAATTATCATAGCAACCAGAAGTATTTTTACCTTATAATTCTGGAGGTGCAAACAAGCCCTTCACATTTTGTGCTTATTTTAACAATGTCACCAGTAACCTTCAATAAAGAATTGACCTTATATTGTATGGTACACATTATTCCTGTTCGTTCAGTCGTAAACCTTTTGGTTCTGGCTTGTCCTTGGAAATCAAACAAAGAACGTAGAATCTCAGAGCCCAAGAGTTTTTGCTGGAACTAGAGTAACTCAATTAAAAAAGTTCTTCTACTAAGATGAATCACCAAAAAGTGAATAATAAGGGTATGATGACTCATTAAAGTGAGTTCTTTGATCTAAGTTAATAACCAGTATATAGTCCAGTATTTACAGAGTGACACTACATTTAATAGAAACTCTCTAGGTTATACTGAGGTAATTTTTACTTTAAAATTATATGTAAATTGCTTGTACAAAGTTCAAAACAGATAAATAAAACTAGAAGATTATTATAAATTCAGTCATTGTGAAAGAAATAGCAAGTATTTCCCACCCCAAAACACAGAATCAAACATTTTAATACTTCGGCCAATGGAAGGTGTGTTAGCTTGACTCTAAAACAAATGGATGGTAACTTTTTTCCCTGACTTCCTTTAACATCTGTGGCATGGTGCTTCTATGCAACTACACAATAGTTCATGAACATTGGTGTACAACTGTTAGTAAGAAATATCATAAGAAATGTCAAGGAGACATTTTCTTTGCAGATACAACTGAAAAAATAGGATATTTCTACACAACTGCTGTCATTGGATAACTGCCAATTCTTAGGAGAAGATCCATGGGTTTTGGTACTTTCTGTACTCTTCCATACTGCCTACTACAAGACATACCCACGTTCAAAGCCCTACTAAGTGTAAAAGAGGTTATTGCTAACCATTGCCATCCTAGCTGCTATTATCAAGAACAAAATAACCCTTCTCATTTGCATCCAGAGAGTTTTAGATGAAGCACAAATCTGCATGTGGAAGGAAGCAAGAGGACTTGTCAGTGGCATCTTTCACCACTTTGGGTAGGTACAGGTGCCAGTATGCCCCTAAGCACAGCTAACCCATCAACAGGAGCTGTACAGTGCCAGAATTGCAGAATAATCCTCAGAACAATTTCAGTATATAAAAATTATGGGATCCTGAATGAAATTTCACATTTTTCCACTGACTATAAAAGTGCTTTGTTGCAAATCTTAGCAATGTGAGTGCATTAATGCTTGATTTGTGTGTCATAGAGTTGGTTAAAGATCCACGTCTGTGGCCTGCTGTCCATATTTCATTGCATTTAATGAGAATTTTGAGATTACAAGGTACGAAAATGAGGCCTTTAACTGAAGAACTGACAAAGCAAACCCTTAAGGAACAGAATGCTGAGATCTGTACATTGCATTAACAGATATGAAGGTATCAAATAACCATTGTGTATTTCCCATTTCAGTAAAAAAACAAACAAACAAACAAACAAAAAAAAAAACACCACAAAAACTTGAATATCATACACAGTGTGATACACATACTCAGAGGTGACAAAGCTGGAGATACATCTCATGAGTATTGACATCTTCCATGGAACCATGCAGACAGCAACTTTATGACATTGGACAAACTGGATGTCTGATAAAATAACTAAATATATAACATCAAAATGCATGTGATCTGGATACTTTAATGCTTTCTCCAGGGTTCTCACATCCAACAGTGGTATGTAAATCTTATTTTGTCAAATTCAAAGTGGATTTTAACTGGATAGATTGTACTAAATGCATTTTACAATTTTAATTTATTTAATTAATTATTTGTAATTAATTTATTGTTAATTTTTAGTTAATTTATTATTAATTTTTGTTATTATTAAGACCAAAGGTGAAAAATAAAGCCCAATGACTAGTAAAAACTGTTCCTGGTTTCATGCTGGTTTGATTTTTGCATATGCATGTTAAATGATACAGGGGGACTTAAGCATATAAGTCCTATTTCTGTTCCAGGAGTTACATATAACAAACTTTGCTTCACAATGTGCCTATAGCTGGAGGTTTATGTGCTTGAAATAATTGTATTTTGTTAGGACGAAAAATACCGTGCTACTCAAACAGAAGACCATCTCAATGTGAAATTGCTCAAACTAGTTTCACTTCACACTTCTAGTTCACTTGAAAGGTTAAAAGCCTTTTAATTTTTTTTTCTTTTATGAGCTATTTTTAAATGAGAATACTTCCTAACAGATTGCTGCAGGTCTGAATTAATATATGAACAGAACAAAATTCATCTTAATACCTGGATTAATTCAGTCTATTAATACCCTTTTATTTAGTGCTGAACTGCATATTATCTAGTACTGCAGCTTAAAATTTATCCACAAGGACAATGGACTGAAATAGAGTGAGCTGTATGCACGTTAAAAATGATCTGGAAAAACAAATGACCCAAAAAACAGTAAAAATAATCAAGAAAGAATTTTGCATGAGTAGCGAAGTAGAGACACGTTTTTTTCCTAGTATGTCTTTGTTCTCCCCAAACCTTTAGAAAGCTTTCATCCGTATTCACATTACAGAAAGTTCCCTTTACTCACAGATGAAATTTAGAAGGAACACAGGTACTGGAACGGGAGAGTTCTATGTCAATTATTTTGCACAACACTGAAATGCAGCCAAATGCATCACTGTGAGTTTTAGAACTGATATTTGCTATATATCTTTCTACATTGACAGAAAATCAACATGGCTGGCTTAAAAGAGAGAACTATTGGTACTGGGGGAATTTTCATGTTGTGAGTTTGAATCAGTGCCTACTGACATCAGTGAGTTCTTTCTCATTTGCTGTTGCAACAGGCCTAGAAGAACAGGGAGATGAAATAATCCTGCTTTCAAAACTGATCCAGGACTACTTTTGAGTCCAAGTAAACTTTATCATCTCTACAATATTAGCTTATATATTTAACATCTCTACTGTGAATTTGTTGAACTAGGAAAAGATAAGATGCTACACACGTGATGCAATAGTTCACAGTAAGTAGTATGGATAAAACTTTTTTTTTCCAAAAAAAGTTTTTTTTTATGGTACAAAGAATTAGTACCATACCTGTCATTAGATACTGCTTGAGCTAAAGGACAGGATATTGTTAAAACATTCTAACATAAAAGATTGTCTGATCATATTCCAAATTTAATCTGTATCCATCTGTATGTTCTTTGCATCTTTCATCTTACAGCCCCTCTGTAGATTCTCTGTATGGATGAATGCGCTCTATACACTGCTATTTAAGTTCATTCAATCTCCACTGGTTTATATGGATCTTTCTTGAGAGAGCAAAGAATATTATATATGCTCCCAAACTATACAGCACAAGAATGTTTTAGTTTGGATTTTTCATACTATCTAGTAGTAGCAGGTACCACTTGTATTGTCTTTATTAATTATTAATTAAATCTATTTAGCAGTTATTTTCCTGAAACTGCTAATAATGCCTTTAACAGAAAAATAGAATTACATAGGTTGAATCAAAAACTGAAGGATTCATTTATTTTTTTAGTTCAACAAAGGAATATTTAGGAGCAATCTTTAATGGAAAAAAAAAAAAAGAGAGAGAAATAACATTTAATAAAAATTATAGCTTGCTGAAAAATTATAAGTGGCATCCAAACCCTTTTTGTCTGACCAGGTATAAAGAGAACTCTTAATTATATTATCTGGAATAAAAACTACCCAAGAACTGGATCATCAAGACCACCATAAGACCATGTCCTTCTGCATTATTAATAAGATAATGAAGACTCCTTTGAAATGGAATGAAAAATCATGCAATATCACAAATTTGTTTCAAACTTCTACCTTAAGGCTTTTTTTTTTTTTTTTTAATAATTTACTTCTTTTTGTAGTGTTAAGTAAGATTTATTCTCCTGCCTGCGTAGAAATAGAAAAGATTAAATGCATAGAATGCACGTCCCCAAACCTACAAAATAGTTACAGGTTACAGTAACATTTACTGTCCTCTCCTGAAAGATGCTCTATTTGTGTAAATGCTGCATCTTGAAAAGCTAACTTCCAGTGCTAGACACTCAAGTGTCCTCCTACAGTGAGCAATATCCTATCCCACCAAGGTGAAATACATTTTTCTCTACTGAATCTGCCTGCTCTCTAGTTATTATCCTTCCAACAAGAATAATTCTTTGTTCCTAAGAACTCTGTGGCAGCCCATGTTGCATGCTTTTTCTGTACATAAATGTACAATTAACTATTTACACATTCTGAATTTAGAGTTGTAGATTATTTGTTAGATGTGATTCTTTCAGTTCATGAGGATAAACACAAAGGACAGTACCTGACAGAAATGTAATACTCGGTAACACATACACCTTTCCGATTCAGCAGATAGTAGTTCTCTTTACCCTTCAGCTTGCTTTCCTCAGGGCAATACAACAGATTCTTCATTTACCACACATTTTTTCCCTAGTTATTTATTTCAAATATAGAATTTCTTAATATAGAATTTCCTCTTCCTTTCCTCTATACAAATTTTCCAACTACCTACTAAGGAACATTTAAGCATTTCATTTTAAATGATTTCTATTAGATAATTTAGCTGAAAACCTCAAATACTGAGGGGAAAGAGAAGGGAACATAATTCATGTATTGAATTTCTTCTCTGGTTTTCTTGGGAATTCCCATATTTGGTTTCTTCACAGAATTCACAAGTTTCTCCCCCCCCCCCAGATGAAGCTAAACTAATTGATCTCTAAATTTCTGTTCAGTTTGTTGCTTCCCTTTCTCACATATTAGAATCTCTGTGGCCTCTATCAAATCATCAGGCCATTATTTTTCTGTATTAACAGATCTCAAAACTGCTCTTTGCCATTTTTGTTCCACCTGTTTCTACCCTCAGTTCTTTTACAACTGAACAGCACACTTCCTTTGTTTCCACTGCTTAATTATTTTCCTAGCATTTTTTTTGAGCTTTATACCAATTTAAGAAACATTTCAAATATTATCTTTATAATCCTTAATTTCTACCTCTCTGTCAGTACATATCTCACTTTTGATTTAATCCTATTTACACAAACAGAAAATTCACACACTACATGTCATTTCAGATTATTAGAATTAAATGCCTACAATGTGCATTAAGTGTAATCCAAGTGGATACTATGTAGAGAAAGAAACATTAATTTTACACACAAATAAATAGACAAACAGAAGAATGGCTTTAGATCAGGCTACGAACTAGGGGGTAGAACTTCTAACAGTTCAGAAACATATATTAAGGATGAGTGTATGACCTTTCATGCACATTCTTTCACACTATTCTAAAATAATTATTTTCTTTTTTATAATAAGAGCTTGCCTATTACTTTCATGGTTATTTTTCCCTCTTGTTTGAGGAGACTTTCAGTAAATTCTGATACTGCGGAGTGTGAAGAGGAACAAACCAATTGCCACTGAATAAAGCTTTTTATCCAATTAACCACTGCCTGTATTTTGAAGCTGCCCAGAGTCATTTCCTTCCACAATGTCAGCAGTGTTATTCTCAGCACACAATGCTCATCAATGTTGTATACACCATAGGATGCAATAAATGACCCCAGAGTTGCTCTAACACTGAAATGCAGCCGAGTGATTTGATAAAATCAATAGTAATTTACTGCAAATGCGTGTCAGTGCTATGAACATTATTCTTTTTGCATAAGAGAGAAAAGCGAGAAGAAATCCTACGGAAAAAATAAATAAATAAATAAGCATTTGATTGCTTCACAAGATTTTACAAGAGCTCCTGGGATTTTTATGGCAATGCTCATGAGTTTGTCACTTTTAATGTATTATCAAGAGAAGCTTTCTAGTATGTGAGAGGGGGCAATCCACAAGGACCCACTGATTCTAGTCTGTCACATGGATTCCCCAAGTGTAGCTGGAATCATTTGGCTCTTGACCTTCTCAGTTCCAGCTGCATGTCTTAATTACCAGTATGTGCATATGGTTTTGTTATTCCAGACTCAAGCTGATCGTAAAGAAGCAAGGTGTCAAATAAGAAGTTTGAACACTCTAACTGCATAGATGCATTACCTACATCTGTTGGCTCAACGCTTGCAGTATAGCTTAAGTGGTATTGAGAAAATTCATACGAATCCTAAACAGGGTGATGATGAGACCAAAATCCCTCCAAAATGGTGAGAAAAAGGCATATAAGCCAGCATACCTAGTGTTCTCAGAGAGATGCTGATTTCTCTGCCTTTCTTACATGGTCCTTAAGTGTTATTCCGCAACATTGCTTAATACTGTCTTGTAGGGAATATTAAGGGGTGTAGAGACCCCTGAAAAGTAGATATGAATCTCAGACAGACTTTTTGTTGCCTACACTACTGCTAGCTACCTCCATTTCTAAATGAGGCTCTCTCTCATTAACAGCATGCTATTCCAGTATCTCCCCAAGGTTTGCTTAGCATCCTGAGATCAGCAACGTGGCAGCTAAAGAGCGACTCATTCCCCTCTGTACAAAACCACACTTCTTAGTAGGTGGTCACTTTATTGTAAGGAGGACAGAAAAAAATAAAGCTACATAGTTATTTTTTTTTCCTTCCAGTATATCTGAGATACATGAGCGGCTAAGGAAAAAAGTAATTCTCAAATTTATATTTAGATAACAAGTAACAAGGCTTAAATTTTGATGTTTTCTTACATACTTAGGTAAACTTGTTTCTAATTTTGCAAATCAATTAATTTTATTTTTTAATAAATAAATAATTGTTTTCCACAGGCATAATAAATAGTATGAGTCACCTTGGATAATACAGAGCATCAATTCCACTGATTTTTCAGAAGAAAAAAGTTCAAATAGACTATTATTTTTAAGTCAGAGAAATGTGAAGGAACAGAGTTTTTCTTCCACTAAATTTTCTTCCACTAAATTCTTCCACTAAATTTTGGATCAGATGAAGGTTAGTGTCATTCAGTAACAAGAAACACCAAGATTTTTTTTTCTGACTGAAGGGCCAGAGCACACTGAAATCCTACAGCAGTAGCTATCCACTTCATCAGAATTGTTTTGCTGGAAGGAGGCAGCAATGTTTAAAAGTAAAAGTATTGTAATGAAATTCAACCTCCCTAAAAAACTTTTCAGAACACATACATCCTCCACATTAGGTATGGCTGATAGCCGTCAAACAGCAAGATGAAATCACTTTTAGTGCTATCTCCAAAAAGACCATCATACCAGTTCCATGTATTGCAGCTGTAGTGATTAGGGAAAAAGAGCTGTAGATCCAGCTGCACCAGCTGTATAAATGTTACTTGGTATTTTTGGGAAATAGATTCACTCCTTCAGCTCTTCCGCTTATACATCTCAAGTCATTGGGATTTATGGCTAAAGTGACTTTAATTCTAGATCTGTGAACTCTTAATCTTGTATCACATGCTATAGAAACACTGAAAATTTTATTATTTACACACCTCTCTTAAAAAAAAAAAAAAAAAAAAAAAAGGAATTAAAACAAAAGCAGTAAAAACAAACAAGCAAACAAACAAACAAAAATTTTGTCAGAGACCAAAGCACATTCCTAAACCAGAACGCATCATTACATGGTCTGAACTTTTGGGTAGACCTGTGCGGTGTCAAGAGTTGGACTTGATGATCCTTAAGGGTCCCTTCCAACTCAGGATATTCTATGATTCTATGATTATGAACAATTCATCCCAACCCTTCAGTGACCTTATTTTGGCACTCTCTGGTCAAGTAGCTCAGATAACATTGACTGACATATTTAAAGAGGTAGATCTAAACCCATGAATGCCTTCATCAGTAAAACTCCCTGAGCTTTTTGTGTACACAAGAACCAGCAGCCACAATTTTTTCCTCAAAAAAGTAAATCGATAGCAAAGTTATGTGTTTCAGCTTTTTCCTAAATAGCAATATTCTTTTCGGAGGGAGGCATAAGGTACTGTAAGGTATGGAAGAATGTGATTGGGGTTCAAAAGTTCTAATTTACTGCCACTATGTGCACCATGTATTTACAGCAGCTGTCTGAAATCTGTGATTACTCTGTGCTCTGTGTATGTATTCAGGAGCTTTTAATAATGGTTTTCCATTATATTTTAGATAAGAAGGGATTTGTCTCTCTGTAGTAACCACAGTTCTGCTTACTTAGGATTCCCCACCCTTTCTGCAGTTGCAAGCAGTGTATGATCTAATTTTTTCAGGGTCCATTAACATTCACGTAAATGCTTCTTGAAATCCAGAAAGTTAAGCTCACAAGAGTCTTATTCTAACTTTCTTTCTCTAGGAGAAATAATCTATCATCTCTATGTTTTTAAAAGTTTCTCTTTAATTAAAGAGACTACTGACAGGAAACTAAGAATTGAGACTTGAGTTTATTTTCAAGGTTAGAAGTTATTCTTATGCCCTCTTATAACGTTGTGCAGTGCTTAAGAAGTGCTATGGTTACAATGGAAGATGACTGTCACAAAGATTTCATCACAGGAGAAGCCAATACGTACCAAACACGTTCACTTGGTTTAGATGTAAGCAATCTCTAATTGCCTAGATTTCCTCTAATTAAAACAAAGCTGGCTGATAAACGTGCTTTTTAATCAATAAATATTTTGCAAATTTTACATGGTTTTGTTCTGAATACTGTTGGTAGTAAAGAACAAAGTTGTTTCTGTATGATTTCATTCCAGTTTAACTTTGCATGGAACTTCAAGGTGGCATATCCAATTTTCATAACTGCTCCATTTTGATTTAATTTCATAAAATCGTATTTCAACCAAAGAGATACTGACACAAAAGGTTTTGATTTTTTTTTTTTTTTTTTTTTTTTTTGCCAGTACCATTTTTTCCAAAAGAGCTTTTTAACTGGGGATCTTCTGACTAGCTCTTGGAACTCACACCCCAACTACGGGTTAGTGTGTCTGACATAGACTCAACTTAATTTCACTTGATCCTATAACTTTCATAAATTTGCAAAGGTTATATATGTCATATCTGTTTTGAAAATGAGCACTGATAACTAGAAAAACTGCTGTTATTCACAAGCATTTCTAAATCATCTAGATTTATCTAAGCAATAAATCACTGCAGATTCGACCACTGATCTAAAAGGCCTCACCTTCTCATCAGCATCTTGCTCCCTTCAGCTGAGTCAGGAGAATGGCTCAGACTGACATTCCTCAGCTACAGCAGTGTAAAATCAACAGGGTTAATTTAAGCAGCTTTCTTTGAAAGTTGAAGGTAAGCTTTAACTTGTTTTACAGTGTAACAAGGAGTGCTCATGTGGTCTACTGTGCAAAATTCAATGGAAGGCAGTAACAAATCACCGAGAGGACACTTCCCCTTAAACCAGCACAGCCATTTCTTCAACTATTGGCAGAATAGAACCTCCAATGAATTTTACCCGTCTGCTGAGTAGTCACCCATTTGCTCCTCTTCGCTTGTCTCTTGGTAAGAGAATTTTCTTATATTTCCAGCTGAACAAACAAGGCAAGGACTGAAACTCTAGTGTTTTACTTCTGAGATGATAGGTTTATCCTACTTTCCTTTAAAAAAGCCCAAGCTACTAGTGCATCACCAAAAGAGAAAAAAGTGAAATGAATGTAAGTTTGAGAAAACAGTATTTCTACCAAGAAACTGATACTTTTGTTTTGAATGGGAGCTTATTAGCAATACCATCTGGTGCAAAACTGAAATATACACTACTTAAGATTTTGTTGAGAAAAAAAAATCTCAACCTCACCAACACGTTTCCCAGTGATCAGCTGAGCAGGTATTCAAACCATCTAACTTACAGAATAAAAATGTCTTCTCACTGTTCTACCCTAGCAGGATTATAGCAATACCCTTTAAACTCTACAGAAAGAGCAGAGCTAAAAAAAAAGTTTAATAAAGAAATGCAATATAGTAAGTACTGTAAGCATATACCTCCCTGTCTGCCATGAGTAAATGATGTCTAATTATGCCTTTTCATCAGGCTGTTTTCCACAGAACTACTGTTGCATTTATCATTTTTGAGCTGCCAGAAGCAAGGAATCAAGCTGTGAACTGCTTGTCTTCTGCTTTGGCTGCCAGAAAGGGATACTAGGTGCCTCTTGGCAGTTGCCTCCATCCCTGTTGCTATGGGATAAGAAACAACATCAGTACTGCTTCCCAGCTACACAATAAACCTCTCCCACTGCTTATTCCCTTCCTCCTGTAATATCATTGCTAATGCCAAAGCTGACCCCTGAGGCTTTGTCTAGAATGCTAAATTAATGTGCTTGATGTTGGGTTATCCAAATAAAAGCTCATCAAATTAAACACAAAGACCCTGCAAGGATCATAGAAGTGCAAACAGGTGCAGGAATCCAAGTAACTGAATTAGCGAGGAATAGAGTAAGCCTATACCACAAGGGCTACTCTTACGACTGTCAGAGGAGAATGGCTGTCCCCAGTGAGAAAACTACCAAAGTGACTCAGCTTGAAACTCAGGCAAATGAAAAGGGTTACTCCCTAACAGGATATAGGACTCATGAGACATAGGGATGAATAAAATTATTGATGGAGGAGAGAAAATGTGGGGATCATACGAAACTTCTTACGAGATGTTTAGGGGAAGGGACAAAGAAGAGGAAAGGAAGTGATCAAAACTGAGTTAATTTATAATCATAAATTAAATATCCCTAACGAAAATACAAAGGAAGAGTTAAAATACACACAAAGCAAGAGTTAGAAATGAAGCTATATGTTCCATCAGTGTATTTATATTTCACAAAAGATGAATTCTCCAGTGGCAGGACAGAAAACGTATACTGAAGCTCTACAGCAGCTTTAATAGCTAGAACTTCCTGAGGTTGGAATAGCCAGAACCCCATCACCTGTGCTAATTATACTTACTGGCATATTTTGGAGGTTACTTGCTCCATAGAAAAGGGAGAAATTCAAGAAGAGAAGGCTAAGAAAAATATTGCATTGCAGAAAACTGAGACGGGAATTCAGGTGGGACATCAATCAAATGGAATGACCTCAGGATGCTTTTGCAATTAGCTCCAAGGATTTAAGAATGAGTGGGAGGAAAGAATTTGAATATTACTTGTTTTTCTAGAAAGAGTGAAATCTGAGAAACACCTACATGAAGACCAAGAGAATTTCTAAGTGGATTTAGATATTATTAGTTCTGCAGAGGTCAGGGAGTCACTTGTTTTTGAATGAAGATTGGATTTGAAGAGAAATCTGCAGTGGCAGCTAATCTAGCAATTACCTTCCTGATTACTTGTGAGACTATCTAAATGATGCGCTTATCTCCCATGATTGCACAAAAGGGTAGAACAAGCTTGTTTCAAGGTGAGAAAATTTGATCCTTTCCTGATAAAAGAGGTAAAGGAGAAAGAGAGAGAGCTCACAGAGTATGAAATTGGTTAGGGAAATGTGCCTTAAGCACATGAAGATAGCCACAAGGGAACTAGAACGAACTCCTCTGAATAAATCACCAATGGTAATAGGTCTGCTTCCTTTTAGCAAAATTACTTCTAGGATGTGTAGTAAAATGAAAAGGTAGAATGATTTTGGGGTGTAACTTACCCTAACTCTCATTTAGATGAAGTCAGTATCTTGAATATCACCTTATGCAAGTATTGCTAGAAGTTTTTTATCACTTCCTTACTTTATGGAAAAAAGCAGAATGGTGATCTCTGTACACAGAGCTACTATCAGAAAGGGTAGCTAGAAGGCTGCATTAATAGAAATCACTGTTCCTTGATGACCATCTATTCTTCCCTCCCCTCAGGATTTTGGAAAAGGTACTTTAGATTCATAGATGTGGCAGCTAAAAGGAGCAATTATCATCATCTAGTCCAACTTCATGCCTCCCACAGGCCAAAGAACATCACCCAGGAGCTCTTACTTTATGCTCATAATTGTCGAGGTATAATGTATTTTAGAACACTATCTACTTCTGATTTAAAGACTTCAAATTATAGTGAGCCATCCAAAGAAACTAAATTAAAAGTTGGACTTTATAATAGCCATTAATATATATATTTTTATCCAGTCCTTTTGTGTGGAAGAGTCCTATTAGCTTGAAGTATAAGTTTAGCAAGTTGTATTACTGAGAGAGGATTTATTTTTAAAGAAGTTACTCAAATCATTTGACAACTTCATAAGCAGTCAGTGTAAAGAATGCCCTGCAGTATTACATGAACACATCTATTTAAATTAGAAAAGAATTTTTTACTTAACTGTGAAAGGTATTTTTCAGAAAATTGAAGCATTCTAAACATCTTAACTACAGAGACAAACTATAATGATATTGCTCTATTCTTGTTAGAATATATAACGTTCCCTGGAAAAAAAAATCAGATAGCTACTTAGAGCTCTGCCTCTAATGTCCTCTGAGTAAATCACAAATATATACATACATCAGTTTTGCTGCTTATTGAAGAGGTATCACAAGATTAACCATGCAGAGATAAGAATATGCATCTTTTCTAGTGATTGCTAAATAATCAGCTATTTTAGAAAGATAATGACAATGTAATACAACTGTGTACCATTTTCAGTATGGAAGCTTCATATGCACTTGACTTCACTAATATATTCTCTATTAAAAGGCTGGATTACCTAAATAAATCTAAATGTTCTTTATAAAGTTGAACTGCCGTTAGATAATAGCCTATAATACTGTTTAATGAAATCACAATTGTTTCATTATATATTAAACATAACATTTTTTGTCTAAAGTTTGAAAAATCAGTGCATGACTTCCTATTCTTACAGAGACCTTGTAAAACATTAATCTTCTATCACAAAGTTTTGTTCATGAAGGAAAACAATAACAAATTCAGTTTCAAAAAGCTTTGATAAATCATCTTTTTTAAAAAGCAACTTGAATTTCACAATCACAAGGAAAAAGAAAGCTATATTAATTCTAATGAAATACTAATTCAAATGGCCAGAGTGTAATTTTCTTAAGTTTCAACTATTAAGAACAAGCTGCACATATATATAAGAGATAATATATATTTCTTATTTTATTTCTTATATTATATAAGAAATAGATATAATATAATTGCTTTCTATTTAAACTAAACCTGTTTTTACTCGTTTTCAATTTAAAACAATACACACCACTATAGGCATTTGCATTTAATGTATTTTTTTTCTCTTGCACGTATTTCCCAGCCACTGCCATTTCAGGGGGTAACATTTTTTGGCAAAAGATCAGGAATACCTCTCCTACTTGTTGTGGGTGGCCCTGGTACATAATGTTACCTCCTGTGTTCTCATGAGAACTCAGATAATAAAAAGTGCTCCAGACTGCTAGACATTAACCATGTGGTTCACCTTCTGTGGGTCATGCACTGTAACCTTGGATGTAAAAGATGTACTTCAAATGTTAAACAATTGATTCTCTCCCCTCCTCCTGTGATACACTCACAACTCACTGATATTCATAAATAAAAAAGGATCTTCAGATCCTTTACAGTAAAAACAATTACCTTACAGAAGAAAGCATAAAGACAAAACATTAAAAAAATGGTAATTTAAATATTTATGGTATTCTTTATTTTGCCAGGTTATCAGGAAAAAGGGTGACTTGCATTTATAGCTATGCTTATGTCCTTTCTTGCTGGGCTAAACAATTAGAGTGCATTACAACAGACGCAACCATTCCTTGGATAAGATGAATTTAGATTTAAAAAAAAAAAAATAATACATTCAGTCACAGTCACCAGATACAGACACAATAACTTTGATTGTTTTGCATCTTTTAAACTAAGGAATCATTTTATACACAAATGTTATGTATGAACTTAAACAATTCTGTACCCATCTGATTGTGCCAATTTATGGTACAGTCCTGTTTATACCAAACTTTTTTTTTTTTTTTTTTTCCCCCAGAGGGAACAGTACTTGGCCTGTATAAGCTATGCAGTTTTCACAGTCTTTTTTTGATTGAAGCAATATAATAGTACACACAACCACACAAGAACGGCATGCTTATCAAAAACATTCATGACTGTACTAATGGGAAAGCTTAGGCATCAATGCGACTCAGTGACTTGAATATACTCATTTCCATTTTCAGTTTTCTCTAAACTAAGTTAGACTTCATCCACTGCTGAAATAACAGCTTGAAGTATTTATTGATTGAAGGTAATATACCTTTCTGCAGCATAAAGGTCCAATAAAAATATGTAAAGCAAGAAAATTATTAATTTCATGCCCACTAAAAAACATTGTTTTTAGGCTTGTGGAAATCAGACAGAACAAAGCAAATTATCTCTTTAAGGAAGGATCCATATTAAATCTTTCTAGAACTGTAAACATAAGTTTTACACTGACAACAAACAGTTTTGGGTCACAGATGAAGAGAGCAAAAGAGTATCTTATGAACTGTACTAAAACACTGACAAAAAATGCAGTATGGGCCAAATTCTGCTCTCATGCATGGCTGCCTGATTTCTACTGAAGTTAATTTTATGTGCTGAAAGAAAGTTAACTTACTGGTACTGAGGAGTCTAGTTTTCCCTCTCACTTGTGTTCGGATCCCAGCATCAGCTGAGAGAACAAGAAAATTTTATGTCCATTCGGAGTATATTCCAATTTATGGGCTCCCACTGATGAGGCTATTATTTGTCCTTCAGACGTTCTCCTTCTTTGTATGCTATTAACCCTGTATGAATTACAAGTATATTTATTTGTATACAGTATTTACTTTGCAGCAAACACATGAGAAATACAGTGCAATATAATGCAAAATTTGTTTTGCTCCCTTTCCAAATTTCACTTCAAAGAAACTAGGTATATGGGGACAAACATAATTTTAGACTTTGACTTAGATGGTCTCATTTCATGTAATAGATTGAAAGGTCTAATTGCTGAGTCAGCATTCGTTCCTTGCAATTGGGTCCTATTCCAACCAGTAAAGTAACGGTGTAAATCTCAAAAGCCAATTTGAGAATGCCAATCCCACCTTATCCATTCTTCAATTTTAATGTATTTTCTTCCATATACAAAGAAATAGACAAGGCATAATTTGAGCAAAATTCTTATTTCAAGAAGCTTGTGTACCATCTCAGTTCTGTTCTGTTCAACAGTGGTAATCCTAATTTACCCCATTGTGAAAGCTAGAATCAGGCCCTTTGTTTAAAAGCTTTGCCTTGTAATTAGGTAGTCACACACATGTAGCTAAAAACAAGATCATAATACTTTATACTGAAACATATAATTGAAACTGGGACCGGGTCATGTATTCAAAAGCCACCTTTTGTCTTTTATACAAGTATTTTTAGACTTTGTTAGTATGCAAATACACAGATGTGCCTACATCATTGCACTGTGCTGAATGAGTTATGTCAGATTTAACAAGCACTGCATCTTTGTTAATTACAATACTTAGAAGAAAATTGTAAAGTATGTTGCCACACAGTTAATATGTGGCTTTAAAGCTCATATTTGTACTGATGGGAGGAACTGGCTAGATTATCAAGACCTATATTTTACTGTGAAGCAACAAGACTGTTGCAGACCCTGAACTGACTTGACAGGTTGCTGGCAAGCATGTAAGAGTGACAGAAGAACAACCACACCACTACACCACTAGTTAACCGACTTACTCCAGACACCTTGGCTCCATCCTCCCACCCAAGGGTACAAAACCAAGGTACCAGAAAGATTAAGTTGGGAAGAGTTCACTCTTGCCTTGGCACTAGAATCATTTGCTTAGTAATACAGGCATTGGAATTTCTACTCAACATTATCTGCCTATAGAAATGCTTCCAGAAAATCATTCTGAACTGACACAACATGAAGGATGCAGGAATTAACATAATTCAATGAAAGGCTTACCTAATAGAGTTTACTTTACTTTCAGCTTTTGTACTTGTTTCATTTACAATATCAATACATTCTTTAAATTCGCCCCCTCTTTCTTAAGAAACAGATTACTGCAGTCATAATTTCATTACTATAAATTCAAATTAGTCCTGGTTGCTTCTTATAGACTTCAGGTTAATTTCTGATATTTTGTAAGCATAGAATTCTATAAGTTTCAGTGGAAATTATGCGTGAGAAGTGAAAATCAGACCAGAATGTGTCCTCAGTCTATTTAAGGGAGTTGCTTCTTAAGAGCAGTTCTTTTAAGAGAAATCCTCAAAGAAATAATTATCTACTTTCAGTTTTACTCTTTTGTTTCCCAAATCTCCTAAGGTATTTCTCTTACTTCCCCCAGAACCAATTTAGAGTTGTATTCTCCCTTTTTTTTCCATGTTTTCTGCATGATTTTGACTGCATTGCCATACGAGACCTTTTACTGCTTGTAGTTCTTTCCATCTCAGACTGTTGTGCCACCTGAAGTAGTCTCTTTCCACCTCATTGACTTCCTAACCCATTTCTAAACATATCCTTGCCTTCTCCCTTGCCTACAGTTCTTAATTTCTCATTCTCCCCCTAATATTCATTTTTTAACTTGGTCATTTTATTATTTACAACCACTCTGCAGAGCACTTCAGGATGCAGCTATACAAAAATAAATAATATAATAAATATAGGCATGAGTTTCACTGCTTGGAGGTGAAACATTTTGAAGTCATCTGGAGTTGTCCCTGAATGATGGTTTCAGGTCCAAATGCAAAAATACTCCTGCTTTTACTCATTCTCCATGGGACATGATTGTTTTCTGTTATACTTAAGGTTCCATCTTTGTGAGCACTTTGCCACTTGTAGAATCAGTTGCTGGACATGAATGCATACAGAGTACTAGCTAATTATAGTAAATTACTTTTCTTATTGACTATTATATCATGCTGAGGTTTCTTTAACATTAATTTTTAAGTCCAGCTCTTCCATTTTTAATTAAAATTAGATATTTGGATGTAATATTGTTTCTGGAAAAAGTGCCTCTGTATTATAGTTTGATGTCTGTAGGCTGGGAAAGACTGGAATGTGGTCCAATAAGCTCTTCCTCTGGAATGTGAACACCAGCAAAAAAAATCCCAGAGCACTTACTAGATCTGGTCATAAAAAATATAATTTCCTCTCTGTTCAGGATCATATGCAAGTGTGGAAGTTTTTATAATGTACTCGTAGACAGAATTATTCTGGAGTAACAGGAATCAGAGGGAAAAGATTATGAAACTCTATGCACCCTAGACTCTTTCAAAACATAATTCCTTTAAGTAAAAGACATTAAGAGCTTATGTAGGCGTATTGGGTTTGAAAAGATCTCTTTATGTCACAGGAAAGATTGCCAACTGTTCTGTTATGCTGGGAAAAGAGAGACACTGTGGCACCTCTTCAAAATGAAACGTGTTTAGTTGATCTGGGCCACTGAGTGTGTTCTGATCTTCCCAGGGTGTGAGACTTAGGTTGAAATAGGCACACAGCACAAGAGCTGCTCGTTTATGGAAGCTGCTATCTGCTTAGTAATCAGCTACCAATATTAAATATTTTTGGTTTAGACTACCTACACTCAATTCATGCAGCAATCTGGTTAACTAGCAAATGTCCTTCTACATTGCTTACACACCTACAGCAAAAGAGAGAGAAACGGTGGCAGGGCAACTATTGAAGAACTTTTTTCAGAGACCTAGAAGTTAAAAAAATCACTGTTGTTATGAACTCCTATTCTTAGAGGAGAAGGCCAAATCTTTCACTTAGGGATTGAACAAGGCCTTATATAAAACCAGTGAAAAGCAAATAGCTAACCCCTGCTTTACTATTTTAGGGGATTTGTACAGCAGCCTGTAAATGATACTAAATGATATCTTAAGGGGGTAGAACAGTTATGAAATACATACCATGGAAGGAAGGTTTATTCTGTTTAGATTAAAAACTTTAAAGTTTCTTTTTGCTAAATCAAATGGTACTATTAATAACACAACCAAGGGAAATTACATAAGAGCCCTTCTAAAAAATTACTTGTCATGGGAACTTACATTAAACAGAGCCTCACTTTGTTTTCAGTGAAGGAGGTTGTTTTGTCAGCTAGGAAGCACTTGCTTATAGTAGCAATAAACCCTGCCATCCCAGGCTGCCTACCAAAAGACAGTCAAAAATCAACTCCACAAAGGACAATAAGGAGCTAATTTACACTATTTCCCAGAGCTAAGAGGAGCAAGGAAGCAGATATGGCTGAGTCATAATTTATTTTTTGTACTGCTGTGGAGATAGTTCAGCTATTAGCATATTGTAATGCTATGCTATAATGTCTGTCTTCATTCAGCAAACATCCTGCCTACTCCCCATGAGGTACTGCCTGGCAGTAGAGTTTAAATAAAAAGCAATATTGTCAAAACATTATAATAAGCAAGCATTGTAGGTTAATCAGCATAATTTGAAAGTTTCCTTTAGTGCTTTTTAAGAGTTGGTCATTTAGATTAGAACTGTAAGTTGAAGTTTTATTTAACAAGAGGCATACAAACTATGACAGGATTGGGTGCACTGCAGAATTCGCATAAACACATCAAGGCACCATGATGCTCTCTTTCTGCTCTTACCATACACACAAAATGTGGTAATTTATAAGAAAAGCCTTATTATCATTTGAAAGCCCAAGACAAAGATTAGCTAACAAGAAATTAAGCAATTTTGTTCTCTGAAGCCTGTAATTTGGGGGTGACCAAAAGCTTCTTTTTAGAAAGACTAGAAGGGTAACATGAAAAAAATGTCCCAAAGCATCTCCTACATCTTTTTCTCCTTTCAAGCTTTGTCTGCCAATGATAGTCTTTGCTTTCATGGAAATTACAGTCATATTAATCAAGTCAAACTTCAAAGTACCGCAAGCATTTTAGTGACTGGGATTCATACATTAATTTTAATAGAGGGATTGGGCATTTCTCCTAATATAATAAAATATGAAAGAAGCTGCAGGAAGAGCTGCCTTACATTCTTGCTTTTTCCTTCTAGTTATCTTCCTCACTTCTTTTCTCCTTACAGTCACATCAAAGGTCACATTAGTCAAATGCACATGAGCTAAGGTGGAGTAAAACAAGAGTCAGTCCAACTACATCATGATTTTTTTTTCAAGAAGAAAGACCATCTTTTGTTGGCATGCTACAGCTACTCTAGATTTTTTTTTTTTTTTCTAGCCTTTGTTTTCTAGTTCTTGTTCATCTGAACAAGAATGCAGTAAGGAGTCTATTAAAGGGAACACTATGTTACATGAGGAGGATAAGGTTCGAAAACACACATTGGGATAAGCTTTGGCTTATTATCTTTTAGTTGCAACAGTTAACTGAATATATTAGAAAGATATAAGGGAAAGCATGCTTATCTTGTTAGGAAATTTTACTCAGCCTGTTCCTAAGGAATTAATGTGGTCTTGTTGTTGTGCTGACTCATATGAGATGGGGAGAACAGGTAAGTTTTTATTTAATCCTAGGACTTCCTTATCTGTAGACAAACAAATTTAAATGTCAATTTTCATATCCACTGCTGATATCCTGGTTTCTCAGGAGATAAATCATGCTTGTGAAATGTCCATAATACATTTATATTTTTTTTATATTTCTATATACATATTTATATTTTTTCTCATATTTTTCATATCTCACTGCAGTGTTTTACAGCAGTCTTTCAGGTGTCACTATTAAAAACTGAATCACTGTTTCTAATTCTTTAGGATTACGAAAATAGAAGACGATGTGAATATTTTCTCTGATAGTGACGCATGTGCCAATGAATGGCTGCAGTTTTATGATGAGTATTAACCACTTCAAATGCAGAAGTAACAAAGCAACTTACTGTTCTTGATATTTTGTATTCTACAATACATTCCTGGAGTACGTGGACGTCATACTTGTGAGAAAGAGGATTTCTACAGACTGCAATAAAATTTGCAGGCCCTTTTCAAGAGCATACAATAGCTAAAGCTGATGACAAATGATTGACCATGAGGCTGAAGAGGCATCAAACAACTGAACTGATGGAAAGGTTAGTTTCTGAGTACTTTTCTTTAATACTCGAAAAATAGTATTTCTCAGACAAACAAATGAAAATGATATTACCTTAAATATGAATATTAGTAACTCAATTCAGAATACTAAGACAATCTGTAATTATTTGTCTGAAATACATGAGCTTTTTCTGCCATTGACACAGCACTATTGATATAATTTAGTTAAAGAGCCCCTCTTGTGTTTTCAGAAACCTTGTAGAGAGACTGCAACAATTGTCAAATGACAATTGTCTGCAACAATTATACATGTAGATCAATGCCAGTAATGTTTAGGATCCATGCTGGGACTACTACTCCATATATGACCAAATGTATCTGGCATAAAACCGTTTGCAGGTGCTACACAACAATCTCTCTTGGCCAGCTATCCTGCTTCTGCCAGGCACATGGAACAGTGTCCTGCTGCTCTCAAGTGTTCCTTATTCAGATGACCTCTCTGTGAGCCTTTTCCCTGCAGTCAGAATCCTGGTGCACAGATGTGAGGGATAATTCATCATGGAACTCAAGGACTCCCTTTGAACAAGGCAGGTATTTTGATTTACAGTTTCTCTGTGATTGCTTTCTTATTTCAGTGCCAACTCAAAAACAAACAAACAAACAAACAAACAAAAAACAACAACAAAAAAAAACATTTAAGCAGGTCTTAAGCAGTAAATACTCAAGCTCCTTGTTAAAAAGCCCCAAACATTAAGGAAAACGTGCCAAATGTTGAACACATACGTATCTCCCAGAACTGGGTGACCCAGACACATCCTCTAGTGCCTAGTTGAATTAACAGCATAAAGTTCTGTTCTAAATAAAGGCACTCACGAACTGGTACTTTTTTGCTTTGTATATCTATCCTTATTGCAGTGCTTCATACCATGCAACAGAGCAGCTTTATGGCAGGACAGTGCACTGAGATCACCCACAGAGACTCAGATGTAGGCAGAGAGAAGGGTACAGGTTCCCTTCCTCCTCCTCTCTCCCCATATCTTCCTTACAATACTCAGTCTTCCTCTCTCTTACCTTTATAGTAGTTGTGATCATTCATGCTCCACAATGGCTCAGATATTTTAGAAAAAATTCTGAGACTAAAGCAACTGAATGGGTTTACAAAGAGGTGTAAAGTTGAACTGGCCCTGACAGTGACTCTGAAGAATAAGAATAACCTCATCTTAGATCCAATACAATTCTTTTAAGGAAGGTGATGACTCGGAGCTGTCATATAAAACAATGGCACCATTTATAGTACTACTGAGATACGGGAAGATAAACATGATAACAGAAAAGAGCTAGTAAAATCAGAAGCATTTTAAAATGTCATGGTCTACAAAAGAATGGACATTTTATAGCTTTGTCATGATCATAAAAGACAGTAGATTGCATCCTTTGCATATTAGTTTCAAACATCATTGCCAAAGAATGTAAAAGACAGGCCTAGAAGGACCAACTGAAATTCTGTCAAATCACTATAAGGCTCCACAATATGCCACTGTAAAATCAGTAGTTTTGCAAGAAGGAATCACAAAATAGCCAGACTGCACCTTCATAACATTTGTAGCAGTTTGTGTCAGTATTCATTTATGAAGTCTTTAATCTTTATACGTGTAGCATAACTATGAAACAGTAATATTTCTTACTAAAATTATCTGCTACCCCTGTTCTATTATAGCCTTTTCCTCAGACATTTTGCTTGGTTTTAAATACCAGAAGACAAGAGGCTAATGATAGCAAACTCCATTTGAAAAGTGAATGCTCCTTTGTATCAGAATATTGTGGTGAGCATCTGGCATCAAATTTCTGGTCACCCCTTCATTTCAAAAAAGGGACAAACTTACACTGTTCATTAGGCAAGAGCCACAATTTTGAAATGGGTGCCCAGTGAAGCTTGATTTTCTGAGAAGACACTCTTCCACCTACCCTCAGAAATTCCACCTACCCTCCTATTACCAGTCTAAGCCAGAAGAGTATAACTGATCAATCGTTTCTAAAATCCTTAGCTTTTATTTTAAGTCAGTGCAAGCAGTGATTGTGACAAGATCCTGTATTGCAGCTTCCTGCAGTCAATTATGGACAAAAAAAAAAAAAAAAAGCAGCAAAGATAGAAGTTCGTAATGGAGATGATGACCTTTAATTATGAACAGCATGAAGAAAAATGTTATAATAAAATTAGTGGAAAAAATCATATGCCATTTGGTCAAGTATGTGCTTGAAGACTTCTCCACTATGGATGAACCAATGTGCTTGGTTCTAGCTGCTCAGAAGTTTGTTATCTTAGGGCCTTTACGTGTGAAAAGGCTTTGTACCTTAAATCCACACATAGGTTTTGATTATGCCTGATTTGGAGTGCCTCTGTGAGAGAACTAAGGATAATAAATATCGCTGATTGCTGATTTATGCTGTTTATTATGCTGTTTGTCTAATCTGATGAAGCCAAAGAATGAATGGACACTCCAACATTAGCACCTGATTTCAGCAGGCTAAGTTTCAATGCAAGCACCGAATTGCCGCATGATTAGTAGCAAGATATAAGCTTCTACCTTAGAACACCAGCATTTGAATGCTCTGGTTTTGTCCGTACTAGCAAGTAATATGGTCCAACAGGCACTGTTAATAAACGAAATGTGTTGCAAATTTACTTTCCCCCTAAAGGAGTATAGTTCAGAAATCCCAAAAGTACCATGTGAAAGAAAACATGTGGTAAAAGGGGCTGGTTGGAAAGTATACCTCAAAACTGCACTGCCACTTCCAGCCAAAAGAGAACTGTAAGCCAAGGATTTATCATAGTCAGATAGTTAGTGGGGCTCTTAAGAAATTTGCTTGTTTTCTCAAAGACCTGGATTCTATGGCCAAGCATTGAAGAAAACTCATGAAAGCTTTAAAGAATTTAAGAAAATAATTCTTCAGTACTATTTTTTTTTAATGATTTTTACTTATTTTAAGATTTAAGGGGTTTTATAACAATCTCACCATGTTTTCTTTGATATGAATCTCTGAACACCTGTTATGGCATCATAATCTCCATTAAATATGAACTTCCTATTTGCAGTATGTCATGTAGATGTGAGTTACTCACAGGATTGGCTTCTTTTTAGAAGAACACTAACAAATACAAGCCCACAACTACTATTTCTTCAGCCTAAAATTCTTAGTTTTAGAGGGAATATTGCTGTTCAGCAATGTGTGCATTACAGACCCCCAAATAAGATAACACAAGAAACACAAGGTTTTGAATCTGAAAAGGTTTTCAAATGCAGATCAATAATGTAATGCAGACTATTATTACATTAACAACACCCCAAGCTGAAACAGGTAGGAAGGTCAGATTTGTAAAAACATGTACAACTTTTAAAAACTGTACACAGAAGACAACCTTTAACCTAAACTAAAAAATGTTTTCTGATGTTCCCATTCTTAAAATGCAATCTGAACTTAAAATTATTATAAATGATAGGTATTGATTCTTGTTTTAAACATTAAAATGTTTTAAATATTGTTTTAAATATTAAAATACTTAAAATATTAAGATGTGCTTACATTTGTGCATTTTAATTACTTTTTTTTTTTTTTTTTTTTTTTTTTTTCCCCTAGGTTAGCTGGAGATTTAATACAAACAGAATAGCAGAATGGTTGAGGTAGGAAAGAACCTCTGGAGATCATCTAGTCCAACCCCCTGGCTCTAGCAGGGTCACCACAAGCACATTGCACAGGATCATGTCCAGGTGCATTTTGAATATCTTCAGAATAAGACTTGAATATCTTCAGAAGAAGATACTCAATATATTGAATATATAATACATTGAATATATAATATATTATATATATACACACACATATGTATTATATAGAATATATAATATATTGAATATCTTCAGAAGACTCCACAACCTCTCTGGGCAGCCTGTGCCAGTGCTCTGTCACCCTCACAGTAAAATAATTTTTTTCCTCATATTCAGATGAACTTCCTCTGTTTCAGTTCATGCCCATTGCTTCTCATCCTGTTGCACCACCAAAAAGAATCTGTCCTGACTCTTGTGACACCCTCCTTAAGATATCTATGTACATTGATAAGATTGCCTCAGTCTTCTCTTCTAGGATAAGCAGGCTAGTTATGTGTCATCAGCAAACTTGCTGAGGGTGTGCTCTATCCCTTCATTGAGGTCGCTGATGAATAAATTGAACAAGACCGGACCCAGAACTGACCCCTGGGGGACATCTACAGGTCTTCAACTAGACTGCAGTGCTGATTACAACCCTCTGAGCCCTGCCTGCAAATCTATATTACAAGTAGGTATATTTTAGAAAGTATACAACAACATATTAATACCTATATATGCAGAATATATAATAGATGTTAACATGCCAGTATTGGAAGCATTTAATCTCCTTTGCTAGATATCTCTGGACCCAATCCCAACATACTTCACCGAGCAGTGTCATGCTGCCTAATTAGTCCAACTAAAATCAATGTGGAAGAGGCATTTAATGGGATAAAAGCATCAGAAAGCAGCATTTGGACACTGCAGGTAATTTTAACTAATTCTCTGTAATTTATACACTTAATTCACAAGTTACCTTGTGCAAAGCAATATGATTAAGACATTCACTTGTGACACGTATGTTTCATTTAGAAAGAGAGTACTACAAATGGAGGTCTTACTAGAGGGGTGAGGTCTTTGCTTCCTTCATCTGAGTAGAGAAAGAGAGGGGCACAACTGAAATTGCTAAGATCATGAATGAAACATTATTTCACATGAGTATTTCTGAACCTGCCATCAACCGATGGTTAAAATAGCTTGAGTTACAGGTTGCAGCCTGGAGAGAATCTATGATTATTGTGCATAACTGGACATTTTTTAGATCTCTAGCATTAGCTTAAAGATGCTAGATAAGTGCAGCTGATCTACATTGATTGTTTTGCCTCTGGTATTCCACAGGCTTCAGAGATGGTAAATTCAATTATGAAATTGAAAAATTCTTTAAGTAAGACTTCCTATTAAGAAATGCTCAGTGTTAGTCACAGGCACATAATTTTCATTTACACATGCATTTCCTCCTTACGTGTAGGTACAGTTGCATTTAGCAGGATAAGGGAGAACTATGTTCAAACTCTTAATTACAGGCAATAATTTCCCACAAGTTTAGTCACTCCCACTTCAACACAGTTTAACTGCAGAACAAAACATTGCTTGCAGTTAATGTGGTGTAGGTGAAAGTGGTACCAGGGCCTCAGCTGCATGTTTTCATTCTACTTTCTTAAAATGTAATTTTCTTAATATGGTACCACTTATTCATTGATTCTACTATGCCAGAGACTAAGCAAGCATTCAAATGAACTGGAGGACACATAGTCAGATCCTCAGGCTCCCACAGTGAAAAAAACAACAAGTTCTGTGATAGGCATTTGCAGGGAAAATGAAGTGACCTGCTGGGAGGTTTAACCCTAGCAGTAATTTTATATATTGGTAAGATTACAAGAAATCTTCTCACTGTGTCTGTAAGAACATGTTTTAGTAAAGTGTCCTTGCATAACAAGGCAGTTGAGTCAATTTCTGGAGATACTGTTTATTAACAGCTTCTTCTTCAGATACTTATGACTTTTTTATTTCCTTTGGCCCCAAATAATTTGTATTTGCTTGCAAGTTAAGAGCCATTCTACTAAAAACAAATAATTTCTGTGTATATTTCAAAATGATCTTCAAAACACAAAACATTGTCATGGATGCCTGAAGACAGAATGGTGTCCTCATAAAAATGCAAATTATTCCAATTATAATAGCAATCAGAGTCACAGAGAGCAAGGGATTTCTCAATTATAGCTCTTGTGTGGCATTCAACACTCCCACAGAGGCATAGCAGAGAAAAACACAACAATTTAAATAATATGGATGTCCATTCCCTTTACAATTCCTAATGGCATGAATATTATTTAAAGACTTTGAAATGAGTATCTCTCATGCTGAATGAGCATAAGTTGTAAGTGAAGCTTTTGATTGGAGCTCATTTAAATATACTGCATATAATTTTCAGAAAAATTTTACAAGTCAGACACAGATATTGAAAATTATCACAAGCAGTATGTGACAGCTAGGTCCTAACCTCAATTACTCTTTCAATAGCAGGAAAAGATCACAGTTTTTTCAAGACATAAAAAAATCACAGGCCAAATATTACTTAGTTCCTACTCTTTGGACAAACAATCCAGGACTGATAATTAAGGCTAGTAATAGTTACCTCAGTCTAAATACTAGGTATCATCTCTGGATCTCAAAGCACTCCACAAGAGAAATCCAGACTTTACAGATGAGAAAATAGAGACACTGTGAAGGAACAGATTTACTTACTGGCATTTAGTATGCTAGAATGGGGACCTAAACAGGACCTAAACCCACATTTCCCACATGCTAGTCTGATGCACTGTTCCTCTTCATATGGCTTTCCTTCAAGCTCAGATCTAATCCACATTTTAGGCTACATGGAAGTAGCGTCAAGATTACTGTAATTTATCTGTCCACCTTAAGGTAGACAGGCTGCATCACCTGTGAGAATCCTAATCCAGGGCCTAAGAATTTTTCAGATATAAAAAAAGCTGGTCTTATCTTTTGCATACACTAGCCCAACATACATACAACTATGGTAGTAGCTTTACTCCACCAGCTACTACCAGTTAAGTGCAATTTATTGGACAGATATTCTAGCTGAAAAATAATTGCCTCTAAATATACTTTTAAAAGTATATTTAAAAGTAAAAATACTTTTGGATGCTGTTTACAAAGACTCTATTGTTCAGTGCAGAATCTGGATGTAATTTTTTTTTTTTTCCACTTACAGTCTTTGGAAAAATTTTAATATTGTAGAAAAATTAAGTAAGATTTATGTTAGCAGGGTCTCCTCTCTCTCATACTTTGTGGTACACAAGTAGCATTCAGGTCAAGAGGTTGCCAGAAGTTACATATTAACTCCCAAAGTTCAGCTTTGACTACAGACAGGTTTTTCAAATAAACAAATAAGTCCATCTATCAGAAGGAAAATGACATTCCTAGAAAGCATAGTTATAGTTTAGCCTGCTAAGAGGACAGCTGATGTTCAGGAGGTAAATGTTAATATTTATTGTTTTTAAAGATGCGGTAAACTGCAGAATTAGAACTTCATTACAGCCTGCACCAAAGTTATGTGAATTGCTATGTGTTTTTGTATTAAATTATGAACACTGCGTTTCTCACAATATCTGCATGCCCAATGACAACAGAAAACAGTGGACTGAAAAAGGACTGAAAAAGGTAAGGACATCTCCTTTCTGAAAGTGAAACAATTTATGGGGAAATAAGCTAATAATTTCAAATTAGATTTATTTTAAACCATTTTATAATAAATAGAATCGTATAGGAATTCATTTATAATTAACTTTTCCCCATTTTCAAAACAAGTTTCCCTCTAAAACATTTCTTGTGGAGTGGTGACTAAGAAGGTTTATGAACACTCTGTATTTGACAAAAAATAGAAAAGAATGAATTGTACCTATCACTAGACCCAGCGTTCACAGATATCTTGTACTTAGAAGTGAATTATCACATTATTTTTTGTGTGTGATTTATAAACACCTATATCAATATACATGAAGTTATATTTTAAAAATACTGGTAAAGAAAATAACATATTTTTCCTCTTCTTCCAGGAGAAATTTCAGTATAGTACATCTTTTTTATTACTGGGTGACCTCTTTTTTTTTTTTTTTTTTTTTTTTTTTTTTTTTTTTTTCCCTCCATTTGCTGCACACATCTTTAAAATGAGTAAAGACTAAGCATATTTTTGGCAGAATTTGTCATACACAATTCTCAGACCAGTTCTCATACAGTTGGAAACATAAGCTTGTTTCCAGAAGCCTGAATTGTCCTTTTTTTTCCCTCTACACAGTTTTCTTCTGCCAGCATAGCCATGAGCCTGATTTCTGTTCATCATTCTTTAGCCTGAGATCTTCATTAAAACAAAAAATAAGAAAAACAGAAAGAACAAAACAGTCTTTGAAAAGGTATAATAACTAAGTTCAGAAAATTTTCTATGATACCCAATCCTCTGCCCACAGTTTGAGATTTATATCCATTTTCCCCTCCCACAGGTATGTGCATCTTACCCCCTGGGGGCTGCACGTATGGAATGAGATTCACAAACTGCTTCCAACAAGAAATCCAGTCTGTTCTCCACCACATACGGAAGGCACTAAAATCCTGTCCAGAAGTATTCCTCACATTTTAATGCTTACACTCCCATCTGTGATGGCATACCTTTTCCTCCCTGACATCTATTTTATTTGATTATCTGTGAAATGATTTGTTTTATGAAAGCTGAATGCAGCATCTGAGCAGTACACTTCACACAGTGTGTACAAGATGCACAGAATACATGTTAGAACATATATTAGGCATTTATATAGATATGCTAAATATAATATATAAATATAATATAATATAAGAAAAATCTTTAGGGATAAGGATGGAAGACATGTGAGGTACTGAAGGAAATTCAGAAAAAGAATGGGAGAAGAATATGAGGAAGAAGATCCTGACAGCAGTCCCTCAGGATTTAAACATGGTCCCTTCAGATGCAAGAAAGAGCATGTAAGTGACGAATATTTATTATATAGAAGTATTGAAAAGATAGGTTGGCAAATAAATAAATAAATAAATAAAAATGTTACTGTCAGATGTTCTATATTGAGAACTCTTTAAAACTTTTAAATTTTTTTCTAAGGGTCGTATCTATGATGAAACCGGTTTCTTAAATATGTAGTAGGGGAAAAATGGAGAAAGACCCCTTAAGCAAACTTATCTAACCCATCTGAGCTATTTTTAAACCATCATTGCTAATTATAACCAACAATACTTTAGCAATAAGAGATTCTAAGGAGGGATTACATAAACTTTCTTCCCCCTTGCTAAGCAAAGCATTACAACAAGAAAGACCCCTTCTAAGGATTGCTCCAGTAAAGTCCCACTACAGGTCATTGTTTCTAGTGGCAAACAAGTCCATGCAGGTAGCACAGACAAGTCAGCTGAAGAATAAACATACCAAGGTTGGGATAACGTACTCTGATAGCTTAAAACCTACTAAGCCAATGGCAACTGGTAATGCAGACTGAACCTTCACAGCAAGAATAAGTGTTGCTGTCATGGGCACAACAATTCTACTGCCTCTGTAAATTGGGATCCCCAAGCGCCATAAAAATCATCCATTCAGAAGTTTTTGATTTAATTGCTGTTTGTGAATCTGATCGTCTGGTTCAAAGCTTCTCAAATAATGCAGAAATAATTATGGGCAAGAAGCAAAAGGCCAAAACTTCCAGGTGCAGGTCAGGAAAAAACACCACAAAGATCTCTCTCAAACTTAAGACTTCATAAGCAGGGATGTTATTACTCAGTAAAAAAAATAATATTAAAAAAAAGTTAGCAATGTCACAGCTGTAAAATCCAACACATTCCCTTCGTGTTATCATGCTTTACACTCTACTAACATTCACAGAAAGAGGCTTATTTTTATTAGGGAAAATTAGCCCTCAGAAACAGTTGCAGTATTAAGTTTTCAAGTATATTTTATAACATTAAGTAACTTGCATATTTTCAGACACATACTGTTGTGGTTTTCTCCTCAGGGCTATTATCCTCGAATAATGTAAAAGTCTTTTGCCTTAAAACCTGTCAAAAGGTTTACATTTCAATTAATAGCCTATTTTACCCACAGGAAGCAAACATTTGAATATTAAATTTCTGCAGTGTGCTTCCAAGCAGCTTGCAGGTTGGTTGAAACTTTTTGAAAACCACTGTATCAAAAATATTTAGTCTAAAATAAGCACATCAAGAATGCAATGCCAATTTTTAATTTTTATTTTTTTTTAAGATTTTGAAGAAAAACACAATGCCTATTTGCCTTTGCACCCTACTTCATGGAAATTCAATTATATGTTTTCACTACTTGTTTATCTGTCTATTGACACAATCACTGTATTCACAAACACAAGTGTGTGTAAACACAAGTCGTCAATGTAACTTGCTGCATATCATAGCAGTTTGTTTAAGAAATGCCAAAGCATTTTCTTTTATGTTAAATTGCAGTCATTTTGCTCTTTGAATGATCCTATCAGTTAGAATCTTCATATTATCTTCTTTATTTAAAACAAGAAAATAATCATATATGTAAATAAAGCATCAGCATTTCCAGTCGTACATCGTTATTTCAAGTGTGCATTTTAGGAGGTGCTTTTGGTGTGGGGAAGGAGAGGATTTGAAAACAAACAAAAAAAATACTTTATACTAGATCCGATGAAAGATAAACACTGTAAGGTTGGAGATTAGAATATATAAATATATAGAATAAATAAATAAATATATAAATATATAGAATATATAAAATCATTGAATTTCTAGCTGCTAAGAATTCTGCAGGCAGAATTTCCCTAGTTCCCTGAACAGAAGAAACTATGGGATATTCAAGGCTTAAGGTAGCTAAAACACGTGATCCATGACTAAATGAAGGCATTAATTGAAACATAAACCTTTAATCTTATAGAAACTTCATCTGCATTCTCCATCTGTATCCTTTAACTTCTGTGTGGATAGCTTCAAACTAGGCTGTGTCAGCTGACCAACCTACATGAACACACTGATTGGTCAGCACTGTGTATACGGCTGAGATCACCGCTATCCATAGCAGTATCTTCCTTTTATCTAAACCACTAATCTATGTTCTTCAAGTCTTGTGGAAATAATTGTCCTTAAGATTTTACCTGATGATAAATATTGTTGAACCTAATCACATATTCAAGAGTAACTGTAGGAAAGGAAAAAAGAGGAAATGGAAAGAAAAGTCTATGATTTCCACCTGCCTTGCCCTCTCTGCACCTCACAGCCTTGAATGATAAAGGGATTAAACAGATAAACAAATTTCTAACAGAATACAGAGCTGCATATAAAAGCATTATTTCAACAGGCTTTGAATCAAACTCCTACAGACAGTTTAATATGCATTATATCTAAGCCATTTATCCAAAGAAATGCCCAGTTTTACAGAACGCTCAACAAAGACCTCATTCCTTCAAATAGAGCACTTCACCTGCATTTTACCATTTGAGAAAAATGCAAATTGGGAAACTAAAAGTCAGACAACACTACATCCAATAATAATAGTACAGGACTATTTATATCTAACCTGAATGCTTCATTTCTATAGCAATTTGAATTCAACTTACCGCATTTAACATGTTTTTCTGAATTTGCAATGCGCACATATAAGTATAGATACAAATAGCTACTTTGGAGTATTAAATTATTTCAGCCATATAAAATAAAATATGTTCTCTAGCCTGGTAGGAATTAGTACAAGAGGTGCCCTGTAGAAGACTGCACAGGAGGTAGATATCACGGTCATTATTCCCAGAAGATATTTTTATTAAATATTGCTGGTCACAGCTAGCAGTTTGCCACAGTACAGATTATTAACATTTATGTACTTATGGTCCAACAAAACTTAGACTTAAACACTTCATTAAGTTACAGGGCAAGATTCTACCAGGATGAAATACCGTGGGTACATTAGTTTGCATCCATTTAGGTCAATTAGGTGTCCGAGTCCTTAGCATCTAACTTCAGATCAGGGACTTAGAATGCCACCATTCAAACACTTTCAGACACTAAGCTAATTTCACGCACTCCAGCATACCTTGCAGTCTTGAGTGTCAATATTGGTTGTCCTTAAAATTAGCAATGGACCAGAAGTCATAAAAACAAATGTCATAGTTGTGAAATTGTTCAGCTAAAAGCTGCCTCATCATTTCCTTTTTCTAAAATGTAACTTTCTACCTGATGCTCAGATCCTGCTAGACTCTGGTTTTGCTTTCACAAGACAATTTAGTCATGACTTTCAACTCTTCCCATTTGACTAGATCTTGGAAAGGATATTTCAGTAGTGACATAGAGACTTTCACCCAGGTGGCTTGAAAACTATGTCTTTGCACTACTGATGTTAAGAACGTATGAGATGATGTCTTAGCAAGAGCTTCCTAAAGATCCACTATGAGGTAAATTTCTGAAAGAGTAAGTCAAACTCTCACAGTCAAACATTCATTTAGGATTATTTTGAGGACTGTGAACCATGGAAGGATTAAAAGCTCCAAGAATATTATGAAATCTTTTGTACCATGAAAACAGCAAGAGTTTTACTTTTGTGAACCAGAACAATGACTGGAATATTTCAACACAGTTTAACAGATCATTGCACTTACCTCTCAGGAGGCTACAGCCAAAACTGCCATAAAAATGAGTGCAAGGTTTGCTGCTATAGACTAACAAATTAAATTTGTGCCCATTTGTGACAACTCTACCACGTAATATTATATGTTGTTCAAACTAGACCTAGCTGAGAAGTAGCTTTAATTTGAAATTGACATTTCAAGAAGTCATCCCACTTTGACTAAGGGTAAAAGTAGAACGCTATGAAGATATCTGTAAAGAATCAAGAGGTAGAGAGAATATTCAATTTAGCCCATGGGTTGGAGCAACTGGACCCCAACTGAAATTTAGCCCATCTGAAATTGGCAAATGACACAGCAATGATGATAATCCAGCTATCCCACATCCTGGATGAATTCCTGCGGGTTGCTGGTAGCTCTAAGATTGTGGTCCCAGTGAGCTCTCTCAGAGTCCCACCCTGAATATCAAAATCTTTCCCAAAGTGAACAGGGCATTTGCAAAGACTTTTAAGACCACAATTTTTTAAGGGAAAAGTCATGGGGAGGAAAGGCCCCACTTACAGAGCAGTTCAAAGAAACTGACCACAAAAGGTACCTCTCCAGTAGCTTTTGAGATAGCTTTTTATTTATTTTTTCATCCTTTTTCACTGTCTAGTATGCTTTTATTCAAGGCCTGATGGAAAAAAGGGGATATTTGTTAAAAGAAAAATAGCTGTCAAAATTTACTACCAACTCCAGCTGAGAGAGCTCTCTAGGATACACATACAGTTTTTCTGAGTGACAAAATCATCTAAAGCATCACAAGAGCTGCATAGCTTGTGATATTGTGTGACTCTTTATAACTTATTTTGCAAGTTGAAGCAATCTCTGTTTATTATTAGATAATGTAAAAGTTTGTGATACTCTTTTTATTATTAGATAATGTAAAAGTTTGTGATACCAACTGAACTGGGTCTGCTGTCTGAGAAAAAAAATGAAAAAATTTCTATGCAGCTTATAGACACTGCTGACACTTTGAACATGTGTACCAACTGTCAAGAAAGAGCTCCACTTCTTCAGAAACATGATATTTTGATGAAGATTTTGACCCTACAGGACTTGAGCCTTTTAGGTGTCTCTCTAGTAACAACACAGACAGAAAAGAGCTTCTGAAAGGTTCTATATACCATCCCTTCTGTGTTTCATGACTGCCAATCCCAACTCTGACCTCAGATATGGCTGCAAAGCTGTCCACAGCAGGTACTGTACTGAAGGCTACTGAACCATTTCCACAGTTGCAGCTGGTACTTGGCATGCATTAAATGACAGATGGCCTTGATTACAAGCATCTACATAGTGCACTTTAAAAGAGACATATGCCAGTTTACTGTGCTTTGAATCTTGTTAAACACAAAAGACTCTGGGGTTCAGATATCCTCCCCAGAACATGCAGTTAAATCAAACCTTTAACAAATGAGAGCTGGAAAACTTAAAAGGACCAGTAGGTTAATAAATAAATAAAATTGCATCCCAAATCAAAGCAACGCAGCAAGCCAAACATCTGAGATTATAAAATGAAAGGGATTACTTTTTTTTTTTTTCTTCTTTTTACAGCAGAAGACTTTGAAAGAAAATGTAATAGCATAACATGATAGAAAAATGAGCTTTACTCAATTTTTAATGTGGCACCAAAACACATTTAGCCATTTTACTTTTTGACCAACTACATTCCTCAGTGCCACTTTTGCCAGAAAATCCTCACTCTTCACATTTAAACAAAGCCTTGGGAAAATAAAGAAACAACAACAACAAAAAAACATACCACCTCTGTATTTCTAAACACAGTATCTTCTAACTTTATTCTCAAAAATCTCCACCAAAAGGCATTCTTGGGCACTGGACCTGAAGTACTCTGAAGCCACTGGGTTTGGAGAACTAGTCTTACAGATACCACAACAGAAAAAATACCAAAGGCCTTTTCCCGCTTGTCTTCTGAATTCAAAAATTATTATTCTACTGTCTGGCCACATTACATAAGTTTATGTAGTTAATGATTGGAAGGTCATTGAAAGAACATTTCTAGGTTGATGTTTACATTTTCTAACATGTCTTTCAGAGAAATGTTCTAGTTTTAACATAGAAGATCAAGTAATAAATTCAGGGTGGATAACAAAGCTCTGTACAATTTAAATAGTTACTGTCACACAGAGGGACAAGTATAGGTGTGGTAGAGTGTAAGAATTTTTTTTTATACTTATTTGCAGTGACCTATAAGACAGCTGATCCATGGAAATCCCTGCTGAAGCACATCAGTAGCATATTTATACTGCAACAGGAATGTTCAGCTATGTATTAAATGTGCGAGAGAGGAACATAGAGTATAAGTAACAAACATCAATTCTTCATTAGCACATGAGCATAATGCACAGTTTACACCCTATACAATGCCACAACCCTAAAAATGTGTTCAAGTGTAGGAAGATGATGATAAAATAATCCAGTCAGTTATTCATTAAAGTGTGAAAATGGACCCCCAAACCATAAGCTTTCAATCATTTGCATGAGTAACTTCACTTCTAAGAATAATCCCAAGGAAATCAGTGAAACCACTGTACATATTCCTACCCATGAGATAAGGAACCATTTCCAGGCCCAAAGCTATACTCATTATATTGCTGAAGTGAAATGTAGGTCACAAGAAGTGGAAACATTTCTGCCAGCATTGTCATTTGGGGGTCTCCCCCTCATTCTGAATGAATATATTACTTATGGGACTCACTTTCTTCCCCCAAGAAGAGGCCAGACAACTCTACTGAAGATGTGCAATCTAGAAAAGATTTTGAATAAGTCAGAGAAGATCCTTTTTGATTCTGTTTAACTGTTCAAGCTGAAGGAACACTAAAATCTTTCACTGTCTTCCCTTAATCCTGCCGCACATTAATTTGGGAGCCCAGGAGGCAGACAGATAGGAAGCATCACTCTATTTTTATACATAATAAACACCTAAATCTATTTTTTTTTTCCCTACAGTATTTTTTCTCTAATTCCATTAGTTATAGACAGGTTGTACATTTGCCAAGAAAATTAGTACAATGCATGTTCCTTTCTATCCACATGGTCTCTAACCCAATGACTGATGCTGAAAAGAAAGTATGCAGTGTGCCTATATCAGCAGCTTTGATGCAGTGTGATACTGCTAGCTAACAGTGTTGCTTTACTCTACAGCAATTATTTGTGCTGTGCTTTAAGTACGCTATTACAGCCTAGAGTGAGACCAATTCCAAAGAGGAAAAACTTACAACACAGCAAGAACTGCCCTTGGACTACTTACCTCCAACAATTATCTTTCATTTATCTGCATTTGGTAAAAAATAAATAAGTAAATAAATAAATTACTCTACAATTGATGTGTTTCCTACTTCTTAAACTTTCTCCTTTTCCCTCTACTGTCACTTCCTGGAGAATGTCTTCAGGTGCTCCCAATTAGCAGCCTGCAATTTGTAGCTTTGCAAATTACCCTGTATTAGTACTCCCTGCTCTTCCCCAAATAGATTTTGTCTCAGCTTGAACTGGAGTGGCTGCGTTGCTCTGTTTCTGCATGCAGCTGTGAAAATCTACCCTACTGTAATTTCTTTTACTGTGTAGTTTGTGGTCGTTTTGGAATCAATGCCCTACCTGATGTAATATGTCAGCTTGACTTAAAGACTGTCACAGAACAAAGTTCTGGGTACACAGGAGAACTCATTTACTTTTCAGTGGTCAGATTATAGTCCTTATCGTGTTGCTGCTTTACTTAATGCTGTAGTTACTTGTGCTTTCAAATGCAGAGATCGCAGGCTCAATAACATTTTTCAAGGCTTTCAGCATTACTCTAGTCCAAAGCCTCCCTTGCAGAGGCCTCGGTTGGAACAATTCTTCTGCAAAGCTTTCTTTCAGATTGTCCCACCAACAACAAATTCTAGAGTCTCATTGTAGAAAGAAATTATTCTGTTCATAGATGCCAATGGTATTGCATCTCCTATTGTTTTCAGTGCGATCACACTGCCCAGAAGGTGCAGCTAGCACCTCTGTAGTCAGCAAACCTGCCTTTGTTGATGCAGGAGCCTGCATTTATGATACTTCAATGTGTGAAATGGTGCCCCTCCAGGGAAACATAAGAGATTTTATGTAGCCATTTTTCTTGTGCATGAAATCATGATTTTCTTTTTGGGAAGACTGATCAGTATGGCATCTGTTGAAAATCTTTTTTGCATGGTGCTTGACAACCTAATGTGTTGTACTTTTAGCTCACTTGGTGTGGCAATTTCATTGCAGCTTTTGCTCTAAATCGGCATGATCAGGATCACACTGGGAAAAACTACATGACAACTGTGGAAGGATTGTAGGTTTTTTTCCACTAACCTTCACTTGAATTTACCTTTATACTCTTAGACTTAAGTTAATAAGTGAACACAAAATGTTTATGAATCACCTTTGCTAGAAGAAAATTCTAGCAAAGAAAAAATGCAGAAAATTTCATAAACTTTTCGTTAGGATAAAAATAAATAAATAAATAGGCAGTGTTGCACCACGTAGCGAGCTTAAGCAACAAAATAAGGTGTGCAAAAGAAATTAACACATTCAGTGAAATTGGCAAATGGCAAATTATTTGTTCACTTCAGTGTTTTAATTGATACAGGCTGTTGCTTGACACACACATAACGCAAATGTTTCATTTTCTGCATGTTAATTTATAAATTTATAATCAAGTCTTTGCAATACTATGCTGAACAATTATTTCTTTTTATTTGAGTTTGTTTAGTCTGGAACTCTTTAAAAACCTGTCCTAAAACAATTACAACTGAAAACTTAAATGTCAGCATGAATAGCCAGAGCTAAGGATGCTTAAGCACTGACCATTTCAAAGAACATGCAGGTAGAATAATGCAGGTCGGTTAATGAACAAACAATGATGGATTGCTGAGTTTATGGATACTAAGCTGATTTTTTTTTTTTTTCCAAAATCCCCTGGAGGTTGTTTGTAGAATAAAAAAGGAAGTATTGTTCAATTGAGAAAAGAGTACATGTCTAAGAACCATATTAAATATTTTAAAGAAATATTCTTCTTCCCGCTTCAGGGACATTTGCGGTTATTTTGCTATGAAATAAAGCTTGCAAGTGTGATCAAGATGCTAGGAAATTACTACAATGCTTTCTGCCAGCTCATAATAAGCCAGCAAATTAAATATAAAGTTTAAATGAAAAGGTCATAACTCCCAACTTCATTTCATATAAGAAATGAAAACAAGCTGTCCAATGACTGTAACCTCTAACATGACATCAGATAAAAGGAGGAGAATCAAATGTAGAGAGATTTAATTTAGGGGTTAGTAGGGACTCATCATCAGTGACAGCCTTCAAGAGATTGGAAAAACAGCTACTCATATTTTCATCCCTAGCTCATATATTTTAACCTGTGCTACTTTGCCACTTCCATTCCTTAGACCTCCTTATTCCCTTCCGTGTTTTTTTTTTTTTTTTTGTATGATCTTTTCTTACTCGGGATGCCCCCTTCCAACAGACAATACAAATGGCTTCAAGATAAGCACCATAACTGACAACAAATGAGATATATTTCTCTATATAGGTATGGACACAAAAAGTCCATCCAACACAGGTTTCCCCCTCTTCCTCCATCCCTGTCATATCTATTATCTGTTAGTACTGCAATGTTTCTCTTTGCAGAATTTACTTCTATGTACAAGAAAGATCCACTGAAGTTAAGAACCGTCCCATGTCCACTAGCAAATAAACCAGGATTCAATCTAATATAAATATGAGAATAAAACCTACTTATTTTGGTCTTTCTCCATTTTACTGTATGTTCCTGAAGTATGTAGAATACTGTTTATTTATGCTTGAAATTTGTGATGCCTGAACTACCAAGGTAAAGGCTTACTGAGGGGTGATTAACCTTATCTCCCATTTTGCACACTAGCCAGTAAAAGAACAACTTGGGTTTACTTTCAAACAGGTATTTGCTCAGTGAACAAAACCCTCCCCCAGTGCTGTGGGAAATTATATTCTTTATTTCAAACTACACTGCTTTGAATAATGATCTCACTTTTTTTTTCACACTTTTCCTTTGAAATTTGTAGGCATAAGCCACGGATCACTGACAAAGGGAGAAGCTGTTTGTATAGCAGCTGGGTAGGAAATAATCATAACTGTAGGAAGATGGATAAAAAGACAAAGAATGTTCAGGATTTTTCTTTCCTATTTTATCTGTTCTGCTGAACAGGGTACTTCACAGTTACGTCTACTGTAGACCTAAAATAATTCCAAATTCATATTTTACTTTCTGCTTCAGACATCTGTCTCTACTATTAATAGATATTACAATAAATAAGGTGTCTATGTTTTGCTGAATTGCATGCTGAAATACAGTTAACTGCAGAATATGCAGAGAAACTTGATAAAGAAGTAGCTGGCTTACATTTTCTATTTCTTCCTTTATTAGCATAAATGATATACAAGAAATTGCCCTCAGGCCTATAGGCCTGAACATTTGAGTGCTGTCATTAATGATTTTGTAATAGGACTTTCCAAGAGGTAAACACTGCACCATCTGATAGCATTTCAGTGCCACTACTGAACACTAAGGAAGAGGTTATTAGGGCAAAGAGCACCTTTCTTTTCCCAAGGTGTGATTTACAAATCTGTCAGCTCTGGCTTTTAGTAATCTACCTGGTTTGGCCAGGCAATGCAGGTACAGCAAGGTGCAAGTGAGCAGGTACAACAGAAACAGCCAACCCTCTATCATCACATTAGAACAGAAGATTCTGTGAACACACCTCATTAGTTCATTGCTGCAGAGCAACATTCTATCATATTTTACTAATATCCATCTGAATTCTGAAACTTGCAGAATTTTCAAACTTTCATAGGTCTTATTATAATAGCAGGTTGAAGGTGTATCACCCATTACATTATAGACAAAAAACATATATGCCCAACATATACCAATGCATTCAACAGTGAACCCACTGACTAGGACCTGCTGCATGTGCACTGCCCAGTCTAAGTTTACTCTAAGTGCATAACTGAGAAAACAATGCCTACCAGAAAAAGTACATTTCAAGTACTCTATACTGGAAGGAAGTTAAATGGGTTAGATTTAGTATGACGTTGATTTTGAGTTGCCTTTACCCTGTACCTTAATATCAACCTCAAGTTCCACCAACAGATCAAAATATCCATCCTTGTTCTTTCTGCCTTCTCTGCCAGACAAAATTGAATGTGAATCACTATTAACTGCATCCTGGCTGAGATGTGTAATTGAGGCGATTGTGCATGACACGTATCTCAGCTGGATTTTTGTTACATTATTTAGTTTCTCCTATTTACCTTTATACTTTTTTTCAACTTCAAATATGTTTAGTGAAAGGGATTCCCATTCATCACAACATACAACGTTATAAGCAACAAAACTTATCATGGTATACAATCTATATAATTTAAGTGTAATACTTTGGTCTTTACAGTGTTGTACAGAGTTAGAATAGCTATCTGGCAGCATACCAAATATATTCTTGATTGTATTTGTAAAGAATAAGTCATAAAATTTCAAATAATTCAAACAAATATTACTATTGAGAAAGGAGATACAAATATATCACTGCCAGTTACTAGGCTTTCTAGTAGCATATAATATTTTGTATACTTCTGTGGAGGAGGTAATTTAATTCATGATAAATGTGTAGCACATTCATATTTACTTTTTGCAAGTTAAAAAACAAACACACTAAATGTACTTAAATGACTAAATTCCTAAGAAACTAACAAGTTATTTTACCTCTCTCTCAGAGAATCTTTGTTCTTTTTTCCTCTTCTGCTTTTGGGGAGGAATATGTAAATGGAAGAAGAGGATCTGACTTGTTTAAGGCTCTTTTTTTTTTTTTTTTTTTTTTTTTTTTTTTTTTTAGGAGTTTCTTTCTTTCTTTCTTTCTCTTTCTTTCTTTCTCCCCCCCCCCTTTTTTTTTTCCACTAGCAATCAAGCATTGTCCATAAAAATGAACTCAACACTCAGTGAGCCATAGAATTTTAACTGATCCAAAATTAAATCCTTACTCATCTCTCTGTGGTCCCGTCATCATTATAAGATAAATATGAGCAAAGAAAGGGCTCAATTTCTGCCTGTTTTCTATGGTACTTAGAGCAATAATGTCAGCCCAAAGACGAGCTGGCGGGGAAGAAGACCAGCCTGGCTCAACAGAGAATTGTGGCTTGATCTTAGGAGGAAAAAGAGGGTTTATAAGCTTTGGAAAAGTGGGCAGGCCACTAAGGAGGACTTTAAAGAAGTAGTGAGGCTGTGCAGGGACAAAATTAGGAAGGCCAAAGCTCATCTGGAGCTCAATCTGGCTACTGCCGTTAAAGATAACAAAAAACGTTTCTATAAATACATCAACACAAAAAGGAGGACTAAGGAGAATCTCCATCCTTTACTGGATGCGGGGGGAAACTTAGTTACAAGAGATGAGGAAAAGGCGGAGGTGCTCAATGCCTTCTTTGCCTCAGTCTTTAGCGGCAATACCGGATGTTCTCTGGATACCCAGTACCCTGAGCTGGTGGAAGGGGATGGGGAGCAGGATGTGGCCCTCATTATCCATGAAGAACTGGTTGGTGACCTACTACGGCACTTAGATGTGCACAAGTCGATGGGGCCAGATGGGATCCACCCAAGGGTACTGAGGGAACTGGCAGAGGAGCTGGCCAAGCCACTGTCCATCATTTATCAACAGTCCTGGCTATCGGGGGAGGTCCCAATCGACTGGCGGCTAGCAAACGTGACGCCCATCTACAAGAAGGGCCGGAGGGCAGACCCAGGAAACTACAGGCCTGTCAGTTTGACCTCAGTGCCAGGAAAGCTCATGGAGCAGATCCTCCTGAGAGTCATCATGCAGCACTTGAAGGGGAAGCAGGCGATCAGGCCCAGTCAGCATGGCTTTATGAAAGGCAGGTCATGCCTGACGAACCTGATCTCCTTCTATAACAGAGTGACGCGCTGGGTGGATGAGGGAAAGGCTGTGGATGCGGTCTACCTTGACTTCAGCAAGGCTTTTGACACCGTCTCCCACAGCATTCTCCTCAAGAAACTGTCTGCTCTGGGCTTGGACTGGCGCACGCTTCGTTGGGTTAGAAACTGGCTGGATAGCCGGGCCCAAAGAGTCGTGGTGAATGGAGCCAAGTCCAGTTGGAGGCCAGTCACTAGTGGCGTCCCCCAGGGCTCGGTGCTGGGGCCGGTCCTCTTTAATATCTTCATCGATGATCTGGACGAGGGCATCGAGTGCACCCTCAGTAAGTTCGCAGATGACACCAAGTTAGGTGCGTGTGTCGATCTGCTTGAGGGTAGGAAAGCTCTGCAGGAGGATCTGGATAGGCTGGACCGATGGGCTGAGGTCAACTGCATGAAGTTTAACAAGGCCAAGTGCCGGGTCCTGCACCTGGGGCGCAATAACCCCAAGCAGAGCTACAGGCTGGGAGAGGAATGGTTGGAAAGCTGCCAGGCAGAGAAGGACCTGGGAGTGATGGTGGACAGTCGGCTGAATATGAGCCAGCAGTGTGCTCAGGTGGCCAAGAAGGCCAACGGCATCCTGGCTTGTATTAGGAACAGCGTGACCAGCAGGGCTAGGGAGGTGATCGTCCCCCTGTACTCAGCTCTGGTGAGGCCGCACCTCGAGTACTGTGTTCAGTTTTGGGCCCCTCGCTACAAGAAGGACATCGAGGTGCTTGAGCGGGTGCAGAGAAGGGCGACGAAGCTGGTGAGGGGCCTGGAGAACAAGTCCTACGAGGAGCGGCTGAGGGAGCTGGGCTTGTTCAGCCTGGAGAAGAGGAGGCTCAGGGGTGACCTTATCGCTCTTTTTAGGTACCTCAAGGGAGGCTGTAGCGAGGTGGGGGTTGGCCTGTTCTCCCACATGCCTGGTGACAGGACGAGGGGGAATGGGTTTAAGTTGAGCCAGGGGAGTTTTAGGCTAGATGTTAGGAAGAACTTCTTCACTGAAAGGGTTGTGAGGCACTGGAACAGGCTGCCCAGGGAAGTGGTGGAGTCACCATCCTTGGAAGTCTTCAAAAGACGTTTAGATGTAGAGCTTAGGGATATGGTTTAGTGGAGGGCTGTTAGCGTTAGGTTGGAGGTTGGACTCGATGACCTTGAGGTCTCTTCCAACCTAGAAAATTCTGTGATTCTGTGATTCAGCCCTTAGCTTTATACCCAGGAAGCCTCCTCAGTTTCAGCTCTTTCAGATCCTCCCCAGAAGCCTGCCTACTTTTTGCACTTTCTTCCTGCATAACCTTGAGCATACAATGATGTGTGTGCTATTATCATTACACATTCCATTTGACCACTTAGCATCTCATTAATTACAATGTTCTTTCCTTTGGCCTTGAAAAAAAATAAATGTGTGGGTGTCCCTTCACTTATTGTTCAGTGTGTTGCTGCAGATGTTGTTTTTCTAGCCCTTCACTAACAGGCCACTTTTCCTCATTTACACTCAACAACAGCTTCTTCTTCTTAACCACAGAGTGTTCACAGAGCTGTCACATCACTAAAAGTCTTTCTGACTGACATTACCCACCCACCTCATGTCAGTTCAAGACCTGTCACCTGTAATGCTTGTCCTAATTTTTCAGATTTTCAGTTTTGGCCAGTGTGGGAGCCAAGCTCCTCTTCTTACAGTCAGAGGTCTCACGTTGTGGAGAACCTCTCTTGTCATTAGAATTCCATCCTTATATTGAGAAACATTCCCAATGGAAATTCCTACAAGCAGTTTTTGTTTTTGAGAAGTTTTAGTCTTTGCTGGAAAAGTCTTTAGAAAGCTTCAGCACTGCCCATTCATTTTTCTAATTTGTTTTTATCCAATCTGTGCCAAACAAGTCTCAGTTTAAGGAGAGGTTATTTTTATGTTGATAAATGGGATTTGAGTCTGGCTTGGTTTCCTACTCAAAAGCCATAAGGTCCCCAGGTAGAATGATACCCACATACATACATGTGGTAATGTATGTATGGTAGCCTGTTCACTAATATTTTCATATATGAATATGAGTCATAATTAATAACAAATGTTTCGAACATTTCAAACATAATTAACAAAGAATTAACAAAGGATGTTTCTTGCTTTTGGAGTTCAAAGTCCCATGAATACATAAAGAAAAAAAAAAAAAAAACATTAAAACTGGAATGGGAAAGAAACATATAAAGGAGTAAAGGTGCTTCAAGATGCAGAGATTAGGCAGATTTTTCCGACCTTCAGTTTGCAAGAAGAGGAATCCAGGAAGGGAGGTGACTTTCTTTGGCAGTAGAAAAAATACCCTGGAGATACAGAGGTCAAGAGGTAAAGGTTATAGCATCTTCCCTGATAAATAATTGATTCAGCAGATGACCAAGAATGTTAGTAGATAGAGAGCAAGAGGGTTTGTTATGCAGTAGATAACAGAGGCCACTATTTAATTTTCTTGTATAGAGCATCTATCACAGTTTGTCTTTTAAGACAGTTTATTTTATGAACTATAGAAATCTACGTATTCAAAAATATCTGCATCCTGTGGCAAGATGTGCATGTTGCACAGCAAATATGCATGTATGAATAGCTCCTGACTTTCTGACGATGGTAACAGCAAGATTAAGCTACTGCTGAGAACACGGAGATGAGGCTGGTTGTAGGCAAAACCAAATGTATGCACTGGCTAGATCATAACACAGCAAACTTGATGCTGCTTATGTGATCCTTAATCAAAAGCACGATAACAAATAAAACCAAAACCAAAATACCTATCCAGTAATCCTGGGCCAATAAACAGCTTACTCTATGTAGCAGCTGTCATTTATTTTTTTTAAACCTTCACTTTTTTTTACTTTCTTTTGATTTATTTATTTATTTGGGAAAAGCTTGCCAAAATGGTGAAGTTCAGAGTAAGCAATACGTGTTTTTAAATTGGTTAAAGTTATTTGTCTCAGACGCAATACAGGAGTGTAGTAATCAAAGAGACTAGGGTAAACTTTATGTAATGGGTATCTTCAATTTCTCTCTACTAAAGCTTGGCAAAACTTTGGATGTTTATGGAATTTGAATTGTTGACAGAGATGGTCTCATGGAAAAGTCACACAATTTTATTATTATTGTAAAAGCTACAAGGGATTTGCTAGAGTTTTAAACACCTTGTGTTTAAAATGCAAACACTATTGTAGTTCATATAAATTAATAAGGTTACATCAATATTTCCAATGCAGAATAAAGATTTTAAAGATTCCTAGAAACAGCATCTACAGTTTAATAAACTACATTATTCCTTGAGCCTGGAATAATCATCTAACTTTCTTATCATATCAACTACATATTAGATGTCCCAAATTTCCCAAAGCTGCCGGGTACTGCTATTTCCTATTCAATTACCAATGTTGCATAAATCAACCTCACTAAAAATCCATGAAGCAACTAAATAGTTCAAATGTGAATTCCAAGAATAGCAGAGCAATGCTTACTTGTAACTCATTGACCATCACTCAAACTCTAGAGTATGTGTGCTGCAAATTAAAAAAGGCAACAGATAGGAATGTCTTTTTCTTATATAAAGTGATTGTTTTAATGGGTAGGCTGGTATGAAGAAAAATTAGCCTGATCATACAGCAGATGGGAACATTTTCTTGATGCATTTCTGAATGTTTGTGAGATAAATGTATCGTTCAATGTAATTTTGTAGCACCCGGCTGGTAATTACATCTCTAATACTTTAGATGAGTGTGAACTCATATAAACGCTTGGAGCATCTTGCATAGATTGGTCCTAATTGAATGTTGTAGGTACCTTATTAAATAGCATTTGTACTAAGATGAGGAAAGAGAAAGAGGCTGCCCATTTACTTATCTAAATTTCTTGTCATGACTGAATCTTAATTTTTCTCTCCTCCCCCTCATCTTTATTTCTTTCTCAAGAAAAATGCAGGATTTTGCTTCACAGTGAAAATCTAAAAGTCAGTAAGCTGAGGAAGGGTGCTTGAAGGATCATCTAATTGTGAAGTGTTTCATTTAGAGTCTACTCAAGTCTCCAGCTGTGAAATTGCAAGATTCTTATATGCCAGTACTCACAGCAGTATCTTAAGTCTATATAGGATTGCTAACTTCTGAAAAATTGCTAACTGTTCAAAAACTTGTCAGTCCGGTACTCACAAAATCAGGACGTTTGCTTTCACAGAATCACAGAATCACAGAATTTCTAGGTTGGAAGAGACCTCAAGATCATCGAGTCCAACCTCTGACCTAACGCTAACATTCCCCACTAAACCATATCCCTAAGCTCTACATCTAAGCGTCTTTTGAAGACTTCCAGGGATGGTGACTCCACCACTTCCCTGGGCAGCCTGTTCCAGTGTCTAACAACCCTTTCGGTAAAGAAGTTCTTCCTAACATCCAACCTAAAACTCCCCTGGCGCAACTTAAGCCCATTCCCCCTCGTCCTGTCACCAGGCACATGGGAGAACAGACCAACCCCCACCTCACTACAGCCTCCCTTGAGGTACCTATAGAGAGCAATAAGGTCGCCCCTGAGCCTCCTCTTCTCCAGGCTGAACAAGCCCAGCTCCCTCAGCCGCTCCTCGTAGGACTTGTTCTCCAGGCCCCTCACCAGCTTCGTCGCCCTTCTCTGCACCCGCTCAAGCACCTCGATGTCCTTCTTGTAGCAAGGGGCCCAAAACTGAACACAGTACTCGAGGTGCGGCCTCACCAGAGCTGAGTACAGATCACCTCCCTAGCCCTGCTGGCCACACTGTTTCTGATACAAGCCAGGATGCCGTTGGCCTTCTTGGCCACCTGAGCACACTGCTGGCTCATATTCAGCCGACTATCAACCATCACTCCCAGGTCCTTCTCTGCCTGGCAGCTCTCCAACCACTCATCTCCCAACCTGTAGCTCTGCTTGGGGTTATTGTGCCCCAGGTGCAGGACCCGGCACTTGGCCTTGTTGAACTTCATGCAGTTGACCTCAGCCCATCGGTGCAGCCTATCCAGATCCTCCTGCAGAGCTTTCCTACCCTCAAGCAGATCGACACACGCACCTAACTTGGTGTCATCTGCGAACTTACTGAGGGTGCACTCGATGCCCTCGTCCAGATCATCGATGAAGATATTAAAGAGGACCAGCCCCAGCACCGAGCCCTGGGGGATGCCACTAGTGACTGGCCTCCAACTAGACTTCATTCACCATGACTCTTTGGGCCCGGCTATCCAGCCAGTTTCTAACCCAACGAAGCGTGCGCCAGTCCAAGCCAAGAGCAGCCAGTTTCTTGAGGAGAACTTGAGCTGGACTTTCCACTAGACTTTTATTTTTAAACCTTTGGAAGTACACTGTGCACACTTACAGCGTCTCTCTGCCATCAAAATGCCATAGGGCTTTGGTTTAATGAAAATTTAGATTCTTTCAAAATAGCAAGAGCCTGGGAACAGTTTTGAGTAAAGTCATTGAACATGATAAACACCATAAGAGGTGAGGATGATACTTGAATACAGCAATAATAGAACTGACATTTCTTTCCTGCACTGTGTGGTAAAGAGGGCAGGCAGAAGATCCTAATGACAATTTAAACAAGGTCTGATTACTTTTATAACACTTTTTTTTTTTTTTTTCCCCCTATGAATATAATTAAAATACATATAAATAATTCTAACAGTTTTCCTGACAGTGAGCTTAAAATGACTATATTTGGATAAAATATCCACATTTAGCAGAATTGGGAATACCACTAAACTGCCAGGTCTGTAATTTTAATGTAAATTGTTCAACTTTAAATATACATTTTTATTTTTTTTTTTCAAGACTGCAAATATTTTGTGTTTATCCACCACATACAGACTTTTTGATTGCAACCTATGAAATGACAAATGCTTTGGCCTGTAAAGAGATGACTGGAGGTGCCTTTTGACACCTCCTGCAGTATCTTTGATACACAACTCAAGTTCAGCTTTGTTCCCAAGTGTGGTGCATAGGAATATTTGTCCCATGCAGTTGTAAGCACTAGTAATACAGAGAGGACAGAAATGCTGGTACTTTGTGTGTTGAACCAGCTCTACCTGGAGGCTAGCACTCTGCACTCTCTGGGAAGAGCTGAGCTTGGTCCTGACAGCACACTGCATTTCCAAATTACATTAAATTCAGCCAGCATAACGCTTAAGAAAACATACTTAGAAAAACAAAGCAACATGGGATGGTAGCCAGGGATGCAGGAGGCTAATCTAAAAAATAAGAGATTGCACCTCTCTGAACAAGCAGCAAGCATACTGCAGCTACATACACCATATTCTTCTTCTTAAGGACATCCGTCCAGTTACTCTGACCTCCTGCTGAGTCAAGTGGTTACAGGTGATTTCTCTGCACACCTGTTGGAGAGAATGATCTCCTTCTGTAGAAAAGCTTTCAGACACACAAAAAAAAAAAAAATAATAATAATAATAAAATGATTCCTTGTAAATAAAAATGGTTTTTAAAAATTTAAATTGACATATTTAAAGTTATATATCTAAATAAAACATATTGGTTTTCAAATGAAAACAGAAAAATTGCTTTTGTGTATGTGTGTGTGTGTGTGACTTTGTCAAGCGTTAAGGTGGAAAAATCCAATTTGTCTGCTTGGATAAAAGGTTTTGTGAGAAGATTTTTATCAGTTTTATGTGTTTCATTCTCCTAGTTTTCACTTCATTCCAACTGGAATGTGGTAGCTGAAATTGTATCAAAACCTAAACTGCAGTTCATGGACCTATTCATGGTGAAAGCTGCAGAGCTCAGTTCACGATGATTTACAGCCATCTAGCTTATGCCTAGAATGTACACTTGCTGAGTGACTTGATGTCTTCTTCCACTCTACAAGATACTCATTTAAAGTATTTATTAAAAAAGCCAGGTAACAAAAATGCATGCGTATGTGTGTCAGTATACAGTAACCTATTAAAAAAACAACCATGCTGGTTAATAAGATTTTTCTGCTACCTGGAAAAGGGAATACATTTTCAACTAGAAATCATGCTATGTGGATTTTAGTTATTTATAGCTAAGATTTATATACACTTCTGAATATTATTAACCTGTTGCAAACACAAGATATCAGTCTCTAGAAGGCACAAGAATTAAAGTTCTCTGCACAGCAGCTTCATTACATATGCAATGCAATTCTGCTTTACATTTGAACATATTTTCTCCCTCTGTCTTAGTCAAGTTATTGGCTTGAACACGTTTAGAGGAAATTACATCTGTGTAGTGGAACAGGACTGTTTCTTTCCTTCTCAGTATGAACATTGAAAGTTGCAAGACAACAGAATCACAGCACCATCATTTCCAAAATAGACAGAAATTTTGTAGGGAAACATGCAAGTTAATGAAACTGCCTTTTTCTACCCATGCAGTAGGATCCTATTAGAGCAAATAACTTTCTTCTCCAGGAACCTGCAGCAGTGGAGAAGATCAGAGACCTAATTATGTGGCTGTAATGTCAAGAATGAAAGGATTCAGTAGTGTGACTTTTCAGACCTAGGCAAGCACAGCGCTCCTTTCTTATTCTTGTTTTCGAAGACCCCACTCATCAACAGGTAGTTCAAGCTGCTTCCCCTTGGGGTACCATCATAACAGGTATTCCATGCGATGTGTTTTCATAGTCTCACTTTACCTTGAAGCTATTATTTTGGCAAAGAAATTAAGCCAGTCCAAACTTAGTTATCCAGAGAATCAGCAACATCAAGTGGGAGCAAAATAAGATTTTCTCATTGAACATCAGCATGTAGAATTACAAACATGCATTCCAGTAATTCCATCACCCCTTTGCTGCCCTAACATTTTTATCATACAGAAAATGATATTCAATGCTAAAGGACTGACATCAGAACCAACACAAACCAACTGGTTTGATACCAATTTACTTCACTAAGTTCAGCGAATAATACTCAGAACAGGCCAGACATGAATTGACCATGATTACTTTGAGTCACACGTAAGGGAGGTTTTTGGTGATGTAAACTTGGAGTAATCTCAGTCCTAAATGAGTCACTTTGATTTACTAGAAGTAAAACACTTTTCTAATAGTTCTTCTCCAGTTGTCTCCCACTGGGAAAGCATCCTAAAGATAGCTTTCGATTTGCAAAAACATTTAATAACTTCACAATTATTTTTCCACCTCTTATGTTCAATTTAAGTAAAGCTAAACAGGAAATCATTTATTTTCTACACAACTGGTAGGAGGAGAATGAATTAAAACTGGTATATAAATATATAATTAGTACCTAAGATTAGGCATTTGCTTGGACAAGTACTATTGTGTTATACACTTTCCCTTGGATTAGCTTCAATATTTTTACCTATGCACACTTAGTGTAATCAACTGCAAAAGTGAGTTTACTGTGAGATGATCTGATATTAAAAAAAAGTGGGTTATGTAATTTATTTTGTTTTCTGTTAATGGGCTTTACACAAACAAATATTCGCAGCTGCAAAAAGCACATTTGCAGTCCCTTTTCCTGAACACAGAACTAAAAACCAAACCCATACACAAATGGTTTTCCCTGATAGTAAATTTTCTCTTCAGCAAAAACTATTACCAGTCATAAGGTATTCAGAGCAAGATGTTATGTACAAAGAGAATAAGGCTATAGATTAAATGTAAATCATTTTCTTCTAGAAGCCACAGAATACATTGCAGAAAATCCAAGGAAACAACAAGGAAACAACAAAACCACAAACAACAACTATTATGAAAGCATTGTTGGGGTCCCAATCCAGCACAGTGCTAAAGTATATAATCTTTTCCCTATTTCATCTCCCCTCAAATGGGAATGGTCACATGCTTAGAGTAAAGCATATGTGCAAACGACATACTGAATTAAGGATTTATAGGAGCAACTCTGAGTAAAGAAAACCAGATGGGAGAACAGAAGCTTTCATGACACAAGATAAAAAATGTATAAAATGTATAAAATATGTAACATCCAATTAAAAGCAACAACAACAAAAACAACAAAACTATTATATATCTATTACGAAATATTTTTAAAGTTAGAATAGTTCCTTTTATATATTGCGTTTTCTAGTTATATTTATTTATCCAAGCTGAAGTTGAAGAGGCACTACTTAAAATGCATCTTACAAGTGTTTCTAAATATATCAGAATGTTGAAAACCTTTCAGAGCTAATCTGTAGAATAGACTATGAATTATAGGAATATACATCAGAAAATTTCAAGAGGGACCTTCAGGGATTTCAGATGATAAAGACTGCAGATGCAGATACTTACATTCCTACAATACAAATCATCTAAAAAAAAAAAAATAAAATCCAGTCCTTTACTTTGCTCTTACAGACATTCTCAACCATATTTTGCATGTCACGGAATTCATAATCCCCTGAGACAGAGCATTTTCACTCCATCCCAGATTATCATTGCTACAGTTTACTCACTCCGTACACATTCTTCTATCTCCCTTGATATCTCCTTTCTTGAACTTCAGATCCATAGCATATTACGTAGTTCCACTTAGTTTCCAAAAAAACCCTCTTTAACAGTCTTTTAATAGCGAGCCCTTCAGACCTCTAAACACAGCTACCCTTGTTAGGAATAAAGCAGAATAGACACAGGACTACAAACTACAAAATTACAGATGGCATCTTCATATATGTACCAATTCTCTGAAGGTTTTTTTTTTTTTTTCTTTAATAGTAAAAGCACTCCAGAAGGATGTCTGAATCCCATTTTGCTTTAATAATTGAGGATGAACCTTAGCCCAATAGAAAAATTCACCTGATTAAAGATAACGTTAAAACAAATCTTGTTTCAGTGGACTTTGGATCAATTTCAATATTTGTGAAGTATGGTGAAAATCAACAGTATTGTATGAATATTTAGCCTTAGTATTTCATATTGGAATCTCTGGACATCAGCAAGAAGGCAGGTTTTTAAAATAATTAATTTAGAAAGACATTAGCAACCTGCAAAGGCAGCTTTTTATAATTATTTTGTGGGAGTATTTCTCTTCACTTGTTTAATGCTTGAATGTCTTCAAAATCTCTTTCCAGGACATGGCTTGATCTCATCTAAGGTTGAGGTTAATTTAAGGTGTTGATTATCAACATGGTCTCTATTTCTGCCCACTCTGCTTGGTGCAACTGCAAAGCCTCCATTTTTCACTTTAGTATTTAAGCAGACTGGACTTCATTTGCTAACTCATTAATGCAGTGAGTTTGTGCCTCTTCTGAAGAATGAAATACCCTAACAGTCTCTTGGTCTTACACTTAACAGTACCTGCAGGTTTATTACCTTTTTGCTTAGTTATTAATCATCAGCACCATTAGAGTTATAGAAGACATCCAAACTTATTGCATACATGCATGTTGCCTATAATGTTATTCACTCTGACTACGTTTACTCTTGCATCATCTACTGTAACTGTAATTGGTCTTTTTCCTTCATTGTATTGGTATAAACACTTACTGAGAAGACATAAGCAACCATTTATGAGTCTATACCTTAAAAGTTATGATTACAGAACTCTGATACAAGAATCTTTTTTTTTTTTTTTTTTTTCTTTTTTTATTAACGGTTGCCATCTTCACAGAAAGGGGAAAACAAGTCCAACAAGTCCATAAGAGTAGTTAGAGTAAGATTTTTTAAGATATAATTCCTATGACCTCCTGCCTCAGTTTCCTTTCTTCTACTCTGGAGATTCTGCTTTCCATTCTCAGAGGCAATAAATCCAGCAAGAATTTTTTTTTGATGCTGTATCATCTACATCCTCCTTTAATCACCATCATATCTCTTGTGAAACATACTTCCAACCCTACTCAAAGGCAGCAGGTCACTCCCTGCAACTGCTGAGCCCGTGGAGAGTGTTGCCCCAGATAACCATCTGCTGCCCATCAGTCCTGTAGTGCTTTCTGACATTCAAGCTTCTGTGCCATGAAGCTGAGTCACCCCAGACAGTGCTAGCATGAAGGCAGGGGCAAAGTTCAGCTCCCAGATCTCTGCTAACAGTATCAATCACACAGTAGAATGGTAGAATATCAAGGTTAAAAAAAAATTCTGAATTATTTTATCAGTTGTTTCCTGCTACCCCAGATAAAGCAGCCCCAGAGGTTATCGCAGTCCTATTCTAGTCTTCTTAAGAATCGAAATGGCATATTGAAATCATAGACAGGTTGCCCCTTCTTAATTAATTTTCCTAGTAGATGACCACTGGTGTGAGCAAAGATCATAGAAAGGAAACCTCATCGGAAAGTGCCTGAACTCTTTTACACACTTTACATATTAATGCTGGAAACCTGACTTTTCATTAAAGGATATGTAAATCACTGCAACATCAATCCAGCAGTAACTTACACACTATAAAGTGTTTAAATATTTTGAAACAGTTGCCACAGCTACCACCTATATTAGAAATTATTTTGGTTACTGCCAAGGGAAATACTGGTACATGTCTGGGAAATCAAAAGAACCCACTCACAAACAGCATATTGGGATTCATCTCCTGCATGATTGCCAGCAATTAGCCCCATAACTCTCTCTAAGATTAATAAGAAAGTTAGATTTCAACATGTTACATGAAAAATTATTCACATGGCCCCTATTAAAACTAATGAGAGTTACAATGATTAACTTCAGGCACGCATATGAACACATACCATTAGCTGAAATCTGCAAGAGTGAAGGAATGGAGAATTAAATTTGAAATACTAGTTAATCTGCTTAATTGTGAGTAAAGTTGTTTACTACCTCAGTATAATTAAAGAAGAAAGAATAAGAAAAAAGACCAATAAATATTTCAGAGATATCGTGACTTTCATTTCCCACTAGGATTTATGAATTACTTCCAAAGCTGCAGTAAATCAGGATACTCATAACTTTTCTTTTGTCCAAAACACTATTTTGGCCTGTCTCTATAGAGCCCAGTGTCCTGGCAAAAGATGCTTGTCATGCATTCTGTTCCTGTAGAAGTGGCTGAAATTCAAACTCAAATGCTCACATTGTGAAACCATAGTTTTCTATGGTTTCTAAAATTTTATGGAAATTAGTTTTCTAAAAATTTATGGAAATTTGTTGATTAAACACATTAAAAAACAAAACAAAACAAAACAAACACAAACAAACAAAACCTATCAACCAAACTTGATGAAATCTCATGCGGATTTCAGGCTCAGCTCATCAGCTAGGTTTTCCTCCTAAGCAAGCACCTTGTTTCAGAGTGTTAGCTGTAGGTCTTGGTTTACCATGGTGAAGATATTACTACTAGAGCTTTTTTCTCCTCTCACTATTTGTACAACTCTCTTTCTAGAGACCCAAATAAAGGCTGTCTTACAATCTTTGTGCTTCATTCTACATAGTAGCTATGGTCTTTCCTATCCAAACTTTCAAACAGCTTCTTGTTACCTCTGTCTCAATTTCAGCCTTACAAACTACAATTACATCCTACTCACTGTGATGACTGCTTTCCTAACTGGTCACTTTGACTCTGGTGCCATGCTTTGGATAATTCTACAAGCTCCCCTTTATTGCATTAAATACACACTGCTTGTCTGGCTTGTCTTCACTCTCCATGTCTTTGACAAGCAATGCACTCACATTTACTACTGAAATGCTCACTTTCCCTTCCAATCAGTCTCTTGGTTTATTATTTCTAAGACTCACATACTTTCACATTTGGGGGCAGCTGCAAGTTCCCCCGTCTCTTTATAACCCTTTCAAATTCCCTGTACTAACTGCTTATTTCTATTCCTGTATTGCCTACTACCATAAACATCAAGTTTTAACTTCTATGTGCAGGTCTCCGTGCTGTTTATGGAGCATCAAGCCCACTAACAATGGCTGGAAGCACATCTCACTGACACTAGAGCAAGACAGGAAATAAAAGGATCTGTCTCCACGTTCTGCGTGTTTACTATGCTATTTACAGTGTTTTTTTAAATGAACAAGATTTCACAGTCCATGCCATGAATTCACAAGCCAAAGTGTGAATGAGAAGATTTGATATGTCAGTTCCAAGGCATACATCATAACTGCTATTTCAAAGTCTGCAAATTACATATACTTCTCTGACAAACTGAGAAAGGAAACAAACAAACAAACAAAACAAACAAAAACAAACAAACAAACAAAAAAAAAAAACAACAAAAAACATGATGGCAACCTAAGAGATGCTTGAAAGCTATACCTAATATTCTTCCACACTAGCAAAGAGAACGCTTCAATACAATACAATGCAAAACAAATACAATAAACAATATAGTGAATTTGTATGGTTTAGAAAGAAATGTAGAAAATGGGAGTTTCTGAGGACAAATGGATATTTTCAGGACATCTAGGCATACAGTGATACTCTGAGCAGGAACAGACTGGTTGCTTCCAGCTGAGATGCTCTGTGCACACAACACTTGATGGCAGGACAGGCTCTGTGTGGGTGATTACCCAACTTAACTAATTACACCCCACAGAACACTTGATTACTGTGGCTACACTGGTGGGCTTCCTTTGGTGCCTCTCCACAGGACTGTGCTGAGTGTCTGGGATTGGTCCCCAGGTGTTTGAACTAAACCAAAGGATTCCTGTGTGTACCCTTCCTCTCCATGATTGTTGATCTGGGTGCTAGGTCTAAGCCTTTAGAGAAAGAGTTACTGCTTTCTTAGGCATTTAGTTAATTTGTCATCATCTTCCAATTACTATATTCTTTTTAGCTGGAATTAGTGTATAAAAACATGGGGGTAGGCATTTAGAAGTTTAAACTGACATTAAGCTATAATATCAATTGTTATTCTCATGAATTGCTGAAATAAAACATGCACTTTCTGCATTGTAAGTGTTCCATTTGTTGACCTTTAAGATGAGCTTTGTAGAGACTGTTTTTATTATAAAATAATTCTTTTAATTTCTGTCTCTTCTTAGTGGCATATGTCTCTGAAAGAGAAGAACAAGATGTCCATCCATGCATAAGCAAGCTTAAAATGCCTCTTATAGCAGTTTTAATGTAATGTACACATGCCTTTGTGGAATGACTCTGACAGGTTTGGCAGACTCTTCATTCCAGAATCTGTTAAAGATTTCTTTCTATATTTTAAAGACTGTACACTTAGCCCATGACCTTAATTTTCTGTTCTGATCCATGCATTTCAAAAAATTCTTTTTTTTTTTTAAAATTCATCTTCTCTCCTTTGCTTCTTGCTTTTTATAACATCATTCCTGAAATTATTCCTCACTTTCCTGTATCTCTTTTTCCATTTGCTTGCCATAGTCTGATCTTTTAAATACTTTTGGGTTAGCAACTGCACAAAACTCAGTGTCTCCTGTAAAGCCAGTTACCCATTTTAGATTCTACTCCTGATCAACAGGAATGTTTTAATATATTCCCATATCATACTAGTAGGACTGCATGTGCTACACTGCACAGTGCTGATGGAACAAACTGCAGATCATATTGCCCTTCTCTGTAAAAGTAACCCAGAACCACTCAAGACATGCAGTATAAAACCATAGATTTAGAGGGCTTAATAGTCATAATTGTTAGTGGTCCAGCATTCCTAGAGTGCTGTATTTTATTAAGAAAAAAAAAAAAAGTCCATGAGTTGTCAACATTTGCAGCAGCATAAATCCTATGATTTTTCTCTTTCCTTCACAAGATATTTCTCTTCTAATACAAGGTAACAAGCCCATCAGCAGGAAGGTTGACATTGACTTCAGTATCTAAAATGACCTAAATGCTTAAATAATTAACAGCAATGAAATAAATATATCGTTGGACAGAAGAACGGTCACTAACTTTTACTTGCAATTGATTCTCAGGCCATGCCAAAAATACAGTGATATCTGTCACTCAGTTTCCCTAGATGTAAAATGGAGATAATTTTCCTTGTATCATGGAACCGTTGTGATAAACTATTTTCAGTGTAAATAAAGCGGTATGTAATTTTATTTTCATAAAGTGGTATACAAATGTCTGACATAAGGATAGAATAGGTACAATTTCTGTAGTAAACAGCTATTCAAAAAAGTTGTAGGTTTAGTTCAGATAAACTAAAAACATACCTTTCCTCTGTTCTCTTTTCTCTTCAGAAGCAATGCTGACACCTGCCTGGCTCTCACTGAGAGAAAGAACTAAGTTTCAGAGTGGGTTCAAAGGGAGAAGACAACAGGAGGCCCATGAACCTCTAGAACCCTACAGCAGACGGGAAGAGAGAAGGGGAAAAGAAATAAAATTAGGTTCTTCCGCAGAGTAGAGGAGACACGGCAAAAATACTTAGTGTTCCTCTCCAGAGGTTTGTTTTGTTTTGTTTTGTTTTTTGTTTTTTAATTATTATTAATTTCAAATACCATTGTCACAGTTAAGAAATAAATATCAGTTAAATAGCAGAAAGTTTAATCTGCATTACTGTAGTGGAAACTGATAGCTCAGATTTCAATTTTACAGTGCAGGAACAGCCTCTTCCTGTTTGATATCATTTATCAAAATCCAATTGTCAAATTGTCAAATGCTAAAACACTCACTAATATGATGTATTTTAGAATAATCAATCTTACTTTTTACAAACAAAAAAACGAAGAGGATAATACACATCTGCCATTTCAACATATTAACTGAAAAAATGTTACTAGTAACAAAAGAAAAAATAAAATGAATTCTTCAAAGCGCTTCATTACATTACTTCCTAATCAATTGTTAGAAAGTCTTGTAACATTATAATGGCTGAAGACATTTGATAGATTCACGGAGCATTTGCTTGTTACTTGTAAAAATGTTCAGCATTGTGTTCTAAATAAATATCTGTGACTACAAACTGTTACTACATTGAGGATTTTTTGAAAGTTTACAACACCATGAATGTATTATCTATCTCCTAAGCACTATAATGTAAACTTTTTTTTTTTTTTTTTTTTTTTTTAATATTGAGTTAAGTGTCTCTCTCCAGATTTCTTATTCCCATTTTCTTTGATAATAAAAAGTATTTTCAGAAATGCTTGCAATGTTTTTCTCTCTGGAACTTGCAGCAAACTCTTCAAGAAAATCAAGTTCTGTTTAAATTAAACATAGTCCAAAAATCATTTTTCTCCCATTTTTATGTAAACCTAGCAACTAATCCGTTATTTCAGAAGGTGCGAAGCTGTACTTAAAAGGCAAATTTGGTATTAAATCAGTTCAGACCCTCTACCATAAACATGGCTTTCAGTGTATTTATTTTTATTTTTTTCAGTATTTTAGCCATCTCCATTTTTTTCAAGGACCATAAATAAATTAAAACACCCGCACATTGTATATTGCTAATATTCTTGACCTTATTTCCCCCACTTCTGTTTTAAATAATTGTGTAACCAGACCAACATAACACTGAATTCTTTTGAAAACACTGTGACTTAATCACTGGAGGATATTTTCCTGAGTCAAACAGTATTCTTCTTACACAGTGGAACCCTGCTCATTATCCTTTTTTTTTTTTTTTTCTCTTGAAATGACAAGAATTTTGTGTTTTTCAGTGAGTGCTCTTGGAGTTTCATTTTTCTCTAGCCTTGCGATAATTTTTCTATGATTTCACTGAACAAATCTCAGTTTGACACTATACATTGGATTTTTTTTCAACCTTCTCCTCTTAAGCACTCCCAGGACCCCGTTCCCTTATTGTTTTCTGTAGCAAAACTAATATTGTTCAATGAAAGGAAGCAACAATTCAGCCTAATGTTGGTTCCTAAGACATGCAAAGTCTAATCATGATTGAACTGTAGGGACTAAATATTCAATTACATTCTTCTTTAGGAAAAGTCTTTTCTATCCAGCAGAAGAAGCATTTATACTGGAACATTATGGAACTTGGAGTTTGGCCAGAGACTTCAGTCTAAGGACCACACCTCTTCTGATTTGGATTCAGTTCTTTAAATAATAAGCAATTTTTTCAGTACGTAATCTTGGTCTGAAGACCAGATTCCCTCAGTGAGGGACTGCACTAGGTTTATCTAAAATTTTAATTGATCAAGCCAAGATGTGATCCAGAAGCATTTTGGTTCTCTTGAACAATGAAAGTCTGAGTGAATAAGCCCTGTGGAACCAACGCTGGGATCTCAGCACCTTGGTACTCTTCCTAGCAGCAGACTCATGGGGCAAGCCAGGTGTTGCCAGGTTAGTGCTTAGCCATAAGTAAAAGGCTTTGTCAGTCGTGAGAATTCATGACTTCTTCCAGTGCCTTCTACACAAACTCCTGGTTCATGACAGCCAATTTAGTCAGACTATGTTACAGCATCAGTCCTCATGCAAAGGTCTCCCAGTATGTGCTGGACAGCAGAGGTTCTAGAATATGTGCCTCATCAATAGAAAGGCAAATTCATAGCAATGTATGAGTTACTAGCAGGATCCTACTGAGATCAGTGAAAATTGCATGCCCATATACTTTAAGGAACTGGAACTAAAGTTTTAACTTCTGAATCATGAGAATTAACAAGATATTTCACATTAACAGTTAATTCCCCAGTATCTTTAAGATGTAGGCCATTCAAATATTTTTTTAGCGTCCATAAACAAGTTGCTCTTTACTAATTAACCACGACTACTTCTCTAGATCTCGTATTTAATGATCACTAGCCTATTTCAAGCACAGATTAAAGAATAATATTTTGACAAGTGTAAGCATAGCTACATCAAAATGAAGAATAGGCAGTACTTCAATTTTTTTATTATTTTCTTGCTAAACACTTCAGACTTATGTATAAATAAACTGAAAATAAAGTAATTTGCACTAGAGAAGTTTTGAGACATACCTGTGAATAATCTGTTTGTAATCAAAACCACTAAACTGAACAAATAGAATGCTGTATTTCATATTCATGTATGAACAAGACTTGTAAAAGCTTTACAGTATCTGAGTGGCACACAGAAGACATTAACTTAATTACAACATCAAAGATACAGACCTCACATAAAATGAGTTTTGTGGTTTTGAACAATGTCAATTACATATTCTATCACTACCACAAAAACAACCCAATATTTATATAGTTCCTATTCTCATTCTATTCTGTCCGTCTTTAATATATTCACCCTTCACATCAGAGGGAAGTGCTGTTACCTTCTGAAGCTAAATGCAGAGACTCACAGCAAGGAATGAGGTGCCTACAGTCCAGCTGGGATCCAGAATGCCAGGATCATGGGGCTTTAGTCTTTGTTGCATGGGTGCACTTCCCATCTTCCTACAGCAATTTTCCAATAATCAAGAAAGGATGGTGGGGATTTGTTTTTATGGAACTTTAAATATGAAAATATGATTTAGAGCTCTATATTTATGTTCTCATCTGGGGATGAGATCTCTATGGGCTACATAAAGACTTTCTGGGTGTAATATACATTACCTTACATTCTACTTAGCTAACATTTAAAGTTTCTCAGATCCAGTATTATAACACTGAAGTCCAAGATTTAACTGTGTTCCAGGCTTCTCAGTCACTCTGTAGCAACACAGTGCCTGGATCCTATATTTCCTAGATTGAAGTCCAGTGCACTAACTCCCTTGGCATCTTTGTAATTATGAACCTTTCCATGAGAATACTGTCCCCTCAGGTCACAGGTAATGCCTTAATCAACAACAATTAATACATTGTTCATACGTTAAAAAAAAGAAAAATCCTCCAGAATTTGGTTCACCATCTGCCTTGACATGCTCAATAATGGAAAGTATTCCTAAAGGTCACAGTGTGGTTTTGTTAGATTTTTTATTTTACTTTCACAGTCAAAAAGATGTTCTTCTCTAGATTTTAAGTAAAATCTAGATTTTGAAGTAAAGCTTAAGTAAGCTTTAATCTTTATTTCATCTTTCTAGTGAATGAGACTAAGATCAAAGACTCTTAGATGTATTTGCACATTTCCTAGATGTCAACTTATAAAGCACAAGAAACTTAAAACTTTTATTCTTCAAAATGCCCAGATCAAGTTAGAGGAACTAGTTGGATGTATGTGCATTTTCTTGAAGTGCCTCAAACTCCTCCTGACTCATCTAGAAAGCCCACAATACAGGTCTTCCCTTCAGTCTCCTGTTAAGCAGAACTCAAGAAAAGAACATCAGTTTCCAGTACTTTGTACCACTTGGGTTAGGTAGGAGCTTCACTGGTTGAGGCTTCCAGAGATTTCAGTAGAGCCAAGATATCATCTTAGTAGCTTGTGGGGGAGGAAAAAAGATACAAATAGCTTGGAATAGCAGCCAGCTAAGAGAGTGAATGTAACAAAAATCTTTATGCTGTGGTATTCCTGCTGATCAGAGATTATTTTTTTTCTTTGATGTGCTTATTAACATGAAGAGATTCTTTCCACCTTATACAACACCAAAGGGATATAAGGTTAACCTCCATATGAGGTTATGATTAGAAGTAGACTTCTGTAAACATGTAAGTACTGACATTATGTCAATTTTCAGCTTCCTTTGATTAATGTAGAGAGTATATCTTGGTTTTATTTTTAAAAGCTTGTTTTAAAGTTAATTTCTTAAATTAACATGCATAAAAATACATTTCATTTGTCAGGGTAGCTGCTAAATTCTCTGTGGGCAAGAACTGGGCTGAGAAATCAAAGCTGTTGGTAATCCCAGGAAAAAGTAAAAGCGATATAGATATCTGTGGTCCAACAACCCCCTTCAAAGTGTTCTTTATAAATGTGTGCTGCACTTCTTAGAATTAGATCTAAAATTTGAAGACACCAAATTTTAGTGTGGGATTTATATCATCTAACTTCAGACATCTGTGATGTTACCATCTATGATCTAATTATAGACTCCCTTTATAGGTAACAGAAAGAAAAAGCACTTCTAAAACACGTTTTTGCTGAACTATTTTGGTAATGTATCTTTAGATGAGACAAAGCATCCCTGGAATTGCCCAGTTCTACTCTGCCTTCTCTGACAGGAGCTGTGATGACTGCTTTATAGAATCATGTATTTGGATTCTCTCTGGTTGGAAGGGACCTCAAAGATCACCTAGTTCCAACCCCCCTGCCATATGCACGGACGCCACCCACTAGATCAGGTTGCTCAGGCCTTCATCAAACCTGGTCTTGAACACCTTCAGGGATGGGGCAAATGTATATATATACACATACACACACATATATATATATATATAATATATCTTCAGATGTAGATATATGAAACACATGTTATAGGCATCTAAAATTTAGCATAAACTCTTTTTTCAAGGAAATGCCTGTAAATTTTAGGCTACATCACAACAGTAGCTACTCACTTAAAGAAGACCAGTAGATAGATGCTATAAGGGTTTGCACAATCACAGTGATAACAGTGTCTGTGGTTCTCATAGAATCATAGAATATCCAGAGTTGGAAGGGACCCACAAAGATTGAGTCCAGCTCCTGGCTCTGCACAGGACCACCCCAAAACCCCCTGTTCCAGTACCCAACTGCTCTCTCAATGAAGAGCCTTTTCATAACATCCAGGTTGAACCTCCCCTGACACAACTTCATGCTGTTGATATATGTTGATATATTACTCTTCAAATTAGAAGAAAATAGATGGTTCAGAATAGGTGGAACAACAGTGGATGAGGATTTCTAATTTCAGGATTATTGTAGAATAATATTGTGAAAAATATTTATATTCACTTAAAATATTTGTGATGTGAAAGAAAAAAGCCTTGAGAAGAAGAGAGGCATTGGGAAAGTCACTCTTCAGTTCATGAAGGAAGCCAGTGGATATTTTCTTGATTTATTTTGCTAAGGACAGAATTTAAAAATACATTTAAATATCAGCTTAGGTGCTGAACAACACAACACCCAATTCTTTTTGTAGACTGAGCCTAAACAGATTACTTTTTAATTAATTCATTTCCAGCAGTGCATCTCAGTACACTGTGTTCAGCAATGGAAACACATACTGTCACATTTGAAAAGCACTCATCAAGAAAACAAAGAATATTTAGAACCAAGGAAGCCTACCACACAAGTAAAGTATCTTCTTTTCAAATTATTAGTGAACAAGAAACACAAAAGTAAACCTATTTAAAGCAAACACTACTATTTGAGGGCATTTCATTCAGTAGAATTTCACAGAGAATCATCAACAATTAAGCACAATTATGTGGTAAACACAAATAAGCCAGAACTGACATTTTTCTTCCTCTATTTTGCAGTCTTTACAAATACGAATTAAAAGAATGGGAGGATGGTATTAAAAAAGGGCTTCTATTTAATATTTGAATACATGTAAAGAGAATATTCAGCTCTCTTTCTTAAAAGACAGATGAAAATGTGAGTAAAAAGCAGGTTTCTTAAGGAACAGCACTGAATTTGTTTAGAAAACTCAGGATTTTATCCCAAAATCTGTTCTGTCCTGAGTTTGGTATTATCTGAGGTCTTATTCTGAAAAAAATCACTGAGATGCAGCTGTTTTTAACTAGAAAATTCCTCTCATCTTAGAATAGGAGATGGAGGAATTTATAGACTGCCTGGTCCCTATTTCTGCTTTTTGCAAAACAAAGAACCATTTGCACCACCTTACAAAGGTCATCAAAGGAGAGAGAAGAGTTATTCCCAGTTCACCTTTCTTCCTCATCAAGAGATGAGGTACTAGGATAAACACAGAGAATGTGGGCAGATGCTGTAAAGATTGGAAGACTGCAAGGGTGCACTGGCTCCATCAATTATACCTCCATGCTATTGACCTATTTAAGCCTTATTGCTAGGCTCAGGGATAATGTATTTGTCTCACAGAAATAAATCTCCTCAGCAAATTATTACCTTTCAGATTTGTGCAGGTCATACACAATATCAACTGCACAAACTTTTTTTTTTTTTAAACAATCCAGCATTTATTTAAATTTTAGCATATCAATAAATATATTACTAATAGATTATTACTGTTGGTTGAAGACTATATTTAAGCTATAGAGGGTACAAAGTATTTAAACTATGTCTTTTAATTAACAGAACCTTACAAAATAATCACTTTATCTATTTACCTGAGATAGTACTCAGGTTTACATAATTTATATAACTGTCATGAATTTAATTGACTAGTGGTTAATAAGGATTTCTAAAACAGATTAAATCAATGGCATTAAGCAAAAAGACAGATTTCTAATGAGATTCATTGATTTGGTGGCTGATTTTTAATGATTTCAGAATGAGCCAGCGATGTCTTATAGAAGAGAATTACAGCATCCCAACAGGACTTTATTGCCTTGTCTGAGGAGTACTGTATGTTGCTTTCAGTAAGGAATAATTCATTCACAGAAGTACTTCACTACTTTGATTCCACAAGTGACAGTTAAGGATATCGTTAAAATAGAAATGGTAAAAAGCCTCTGAAAAATTGCAGTGAGGCTGTTCTTTTGGTTAAAACATCAAACAAAACATAATTGGCTCTCCTGCCATCCTGAGCCCATGGACATCCAAGACCTGCTGAAGCACATTGTGGACCCCTCACTGATGATACTTCTTTCAAGTCTGTGCAGAAAGGACTGTGCAGGGAACAGCTCAACCAAGTGCTTATCACCAAAAAGGCCGAGAGCCAGGACAACCATGGAGCAGACCTGCTCTGCCACACACAAAGCAGCAGTGTATGTTATTTGTGATTCAATTCTCCACACAACTTTCATTCTCAGTCAAATGCCCAAGCTATCCCAAGTTTAATTTTTCACTCATTATTCATACTGAAATCTGTTCTCTTTCCCATCCAAGACAAATTTGAATTCTATGTTGCCTTCATCCTTCACTGTACAGTTAAGAAGCAGTGTTGTACACAGACTCTCATCTCTCCTGTATTTAGCCTTTTGTTTAAGAAGCCAAAAACTTAAACAATATTTTAGTTCAGATAAAGCTATCGTATGTCATGCAAATTTCCATTTTTTTCTTCTAACTGTTGCCACAATCCTCCTTAACAGATCACAGTATTTAGTTTCAAAATGTTTCCTGAAATTCTCTCTCAGGATGCCTTTCCTAATCCCCAAATTTTTTATTTTTTTTTTTAAAGATGCGTGTCTAAGCTTTATAATCATTGTTATGAAGCCACCAGTAGCCCACAAACTAAATTCAAGTTGCTCTCTCTGTCCCAGCTTCTCATATGACCTTGTGAGTAAATCTATCATTTTTCCTCTTATAATGTATGTGAAGAACAGAGGAAAAAATAATTTCAGAATGTTGACATTTGAAAAGTGTTGACCAAATTCAACTTGAAAATGCTTGACCTCAAGGCTCTAACAGCCACCAGCATAAATAGCAGGGAAGTGCTACATTTGAGAAGTTGTTCTTACATTTAGGGTGAAACATAAAAGACTCACAGCAGCTGAGGTTACTAAATATGTAGTAAAAAGGCAAGGTTAAGCTTCCTGTCAAATTATAGCATAAACAGTTGCACTCTGAGTTTTTAAATTTCCTATTACTATTTCAAGTAGCTATTGCATTCCTTAGTTCCCTTTCTGGAGTACTGCTGCACACTACTAAAGAATTACCAACTTAGGAACAGTGCACACTGCGTGGATTGAAATGATCCCTACAGCTCACAGTGAAAACCACTACCATGGAGATTGGAGAGTGGTTTCTTAATACCAATACATCTTGACCCAGGGCAAGCCTGAACTCTGGATAACCTAGAATATCATTTTAGAAACTTGATAAAATATTTTGAAAGTCCTTTCAGGTCACACCATGAGTTGTTACTGCAAAAACATTTTTCATCTGTACAGAACTCCTGAATCAAAAGACAGCAAAGTAATGACAAAAATAGCAGCAGCAAAAATTGGGAAACAAATACACCCATAGACAAAAAGATCAGCCTTACTTGGCTAATTAAACCACTGTGAGCTTCAGCATGAATATGGTCAATGACAAGCCTATTTGTCCAGGACACTCAAAGCATCTTAAAAGACAGTCTTGCTCCGTTCCATTTAGGCTCACCTATCTACCCTTCAACAAACTTCTATTTCCCACTTTAAATGTTTCATATAATGCAACTCTTTCCTAGAAAGTGTAGATGGGATGTGATAAGATTTATTTTGTAATCCTAAAACACAAAACATTATACTGCTGTTAAGATAATGTAAATTCTACTGTGTTTAAATTCATTTCACTATGTCATGTTATAGCAAACAACAATTACCATGTTTTACATTTATCTGATTATGTGATAAAAGAAGATATATTGACTCATTCTTCATAGTGTATATCTTCAGTGGGACAAGATCTTATTTTGGGTTGTTCAGTTTTACTGAGATTAATTCCCACAATTAGTCTCAATGAATTATATGTTTAATTAGGTGCCTATTAATTTTTTGTGCCTACAATGAATCTTAGTGCTAATGCTAAGTAAACCAAAAATACATTGAATTAAAATATATGGTTGTTAAAGTTGATACTGTGCATAAAAATCAGTAATGAACCAGATGCATGTTTTAATATGAATAATAATATTAATTAGATAGTATCCTCTTAAAGGTATTTGTCACTCCATAACCCTGTAAAATGGGTATTTACCATTCTGTTTTCAGTTTGGGCCCTTCACAGGGTAATTCTATGATTTAAGAAGTGATTTTTCATTTTTGCACAAATCTCTTTAATTGTCTCAGAGAGACAGAGATTAATAGAAACACATAAAACATTGTCTTTTAAAAAGTAGTTGCATTAGGTGTCTGCATCAGGATTTGAAGGATAGAGAATGAACTACAAATGTACGAACAACAAACATGTACCAAAACACTTCAGCCAGAAAGCTTCAAGCTGGCATATTCTGATTTTCTGGGGGCCATGAAGACATAGTTGGGAGATTAATCTATAATTGTGCTCATTTCTAAAAAGTGCTTGTGAATACAGAACCCATAACGTATCAGGGACGTATAAAGAGGATGGTTCACCTCAAATTATTCCTTTCCCTATAGATGCCTCACCATGTGATCCTGTGTCCAAGCTCACATCTTCAGCTTCCTACAACAGATGTGTGTAGTCCATATTACGAAGCTGCCAGAATACACTTCAGCATTTGAATTTTTCAGCCTTTATTTCTTTTGTCACTCCTAAACATTTTTTTTTCTTAGCCCTCTCATATGGTTTAGTTCTCCATTAACGGCATGCACTATTAATTCAGTGTGTATTTTTGCACAGAGTACAAAGACCATGATAACGATTTATATTACCTGAAAACAAAACAACAACAACAACAAAATTGCACATATGAATAAATCCCAATGGCTACTATGAGCTTCAAGGGATGGAGCTAAATTTCCTCTGGCCTGTAATCTCATTTTCCCCTTTTGATTTTCAAGAGCCAGTACATTAATGAACTTTGTAATCTGGAAGCACATTGGGTTTAAGAACTATTCAATTTTTAAATAAGCTTAGAGTTTCATTAATTGTCAAGTACTGGCTGAATCTCAATAAGAAATGAATCATTATTTCCCAACAAACTTGAATATGTTTTTTGGAATGTGTCATTTGTGACAGCATTCTGCAACAGTGAAAGTCTTTGGCAATCTAATATGCAGTGGAAAATAGATACTGGTTTGTATTATTATTTTGTTTTCTTGATTTCTTCCTGGCCTTTGTAGTTATGCAGAAGTGAGAATTAACTCAGCTTTATTTCTGTTTAATCTAGCCTCAATGCTACAATGAAAGCACAGGAAATATTGTAATTCCTTGGTGCAAGTTTGAAGTAGAAGTTTTGGCATAATGATTTCAACATCAGAACTGCAAAGGATGAGAGCAATTCCCTTCTGCATGCTTCTTTAAGTTTTCTTAAAGACTTAAAAACAAACAAACAAACAAAAGCCCAAGAACAAACAAACATGAAGAGACACCTTGACCCTTAAATGATCCTAGTAGTTTTCAGACACCTTGTTAGCAAATAAGCTGCAGGGGACTTGTTAAAAGCACATAGACTCCAATAGCTCCAGTTTGTATATGTCTTGGTTTCAATTTGGTATTTTCATTTTACTTGTTTTATTATTCTATATACTTAGACATGAATGGCAAAACACCCAGAAAGTCTTCCTTGGAAGAGTATGCCAGTAATTAAGGAAAGGGACACTTCAAATAAAACTCATTTCTAAAGGCTCGCCAACAACAGCTGCATGTTTCACTGTAAGCCAAATTAAACACTACATAGTAACCACCCTGATGAGAAAGTTCTCATTGAAACTGACTTTAATGGAAAAATCTCAATTTTAACTCTGTTTTTTCATAATTGGTGTATGCTTTTGGTCAAATAAATGTACATTGTAAAAATGTAAATTTTTACTGTAAATGAACTATTTTACGTTGCCAACCTTTTCTATTTCTCCCCTTTGAACTACTCATTCCTTTCAAACAAGCATTTAAAAAATCTCTTGGTGTATTATATGGGAATTCATCTTAGATGATTTCATCTTCTCCAGTGTCCTATGTCCATGTCTGATCTACATCTTCTATGATGATCATAACCAGAAAAAAACAAACAAACAAACAAAAAAAAACCACACAACACTAGACAGATCAGCAAGAGAAGTCAGAACAATTCTCAGAGATATTGACTAGCCTATCACTGACTAAGGCACCAGTAGGAGGCACCAGTCTGACAGAACTTGGAGACACCTCAATCGATACTTTCAAATTACCAGTTGCGGTATTCAGAGATGGTTTTCTTTTCATTGTTATTAACCTAAAGTTGAAATTTTCTACAAAAGTACACCATTTTTCAGATTGACTTCAATAGTGAAACGCTTATATTTCAGGCCAAGAAAGCAAAGCTCTTGATACCACGTATTAAAAAATAAGGCCATACATCTGACTACTTTGGCAATGGTTTTAACACACCAGCTGCTTGCTTCTCCCACTGCAGACAATGCTAAACACAGTTTTGCTACTAAAGGGAAAAGAACTAAGTTTAGCTCTACTAATTGCATTTTAGTCATATGAATACAGTAATTCACCCCACTTCCAATGTTTCAAAATCCTTTCCTTTACCATTGTATACCTTTGCTCCTTGAAGAAAAAGGAAAAACATTAAATACTGTGTTTTATTTCTGCTCACTCTAAGAAAAAAGAACTATGGAATCACTGCACAATCACTTTGAATTTACAATTTAGATTTAAATACTCCTGTGCAAAACAGTCTACACACCATGATTTAAACAAAAGAAGCTCTTAGTTCTGTTATAAGCCTGGAATTTTAATTAATTGTAAAAAAGGAGATTTCTGCTGTGGTTCCCATTACGTTCTATCAGATTGGGACTGAGTGTTGGTGCCTTTTTTTTTTTTTTTTTCATTTTCATTTTTATAAGTTCTGACAACCCTTTATTTGAGTTTCATTCATCTCATATGTATTAGAAATATGACCTGATAGCATCTTCAGGTAAATTGTATTAAACTAGATTGACACCAAATATTTCTTATTATTTATCCTGCCAGTGTCCAGGTGATGAGCTCATAATACATTTATAGATGCTTTTAATACTTACACTATCTACTCTGCTAAATTTGAAGTCAAAATAGTCATGGTAAATAATTCATTATTGGAATTTCCATAGAGAAAAATTAAGACAAAATTATTGCTTCTTAATTGTTTATTTATTTATTTATTTGTAAAGGTCTGAAGAGGCAGAGATTCTGTATTTATTCCATGAAATTATATCATAACCCATACATTACCGGACCACTTCTGTTTAATAAAGGTATTTTTGGAGAGTATTGTCTTGTTCTATTATCTAAGTAATAAGTTTCGTAAATATATATGGTAAAATTCCAGGGTAAAATTAATCCCTTTTGCCTTCTTACCTAAAATTGGAAGTAACTGCATGTATGGAGGATATTGAATGGAAAACAAACAAACAAACAAACAAAAAAACAAGTCTGATCAGAATGCAAGCTTTGCTTTACTGATTTTACAGTATCTGTGAAGTATACTGATTAGGACAATATTTTCCTCCTACAGGGAAGAAAGAATGCCAGAAGTACAATAAGCATAAGAAATAGTTTGGCAGAGAGTCTGGCATTTCAGAAATACTTGTGGGAGAGAAGAATTTGATAACCAAATTACAGAAAATAAAGTGACTTTCCAGATAATTAATATATGGTCCACTGGAAATAAAACTCAACCAGTTTATACACTTTTATGTATATTATGTTAGAAGTACCTAATGGATTTATGTTGTTGAAGTCACTGAAATTCCTGATCCTTTAATAAATTCAGTGTTTGGAGAGCAAAAATTATTTTTTAAGATCAACAGAAATGTTTATTTTGAAAATTCATGGAGACTGGGAATAAGACAGAACTGACTTTTAGCAACTAGCCAATAACAGCATTTTCATTTTTCAGACCCTCACCTAGGCAGTATACACAAACAATATGAATTTCAGAATTTTCTCAGAATACCCATATTAAGAGCTTCCTGTTTTCCTGCTAACTCTGGGTTAGCCCTAGATTAACTCTGTTTGGCTAACTCTACTTCTTCCACCCTTCTGTGGTAGTGTTAGGTGATGGTTGGACTTGATCTTAAGGGTCTTTTCCAACCTAAATTATTCTATTCTTCTAAGAATGCTTCTTAGCATTAGAGTTACATGGATAGAAGGTCTACCAGTAAATTACATAATAATAACAAGCTTATTCATTTAAAAAGTCAAAAATTCTTACTTTTGCTGCCTTGAAGGGCAAAAATCTTCATTTTCTGCTTTGGATGTATTTTGAGATAAGAACAAGACTTTCTCATTTCATAGATATAATTTCACTGCATGCAGTTAAATGCACAAAGAATGATAACAAAATAAATCCCTATAAAGTCTCAGGCACTAACCTCAGTTGCATATGCCAGGGGACCAGAAGACTTACATTCTTAAGAAGGCTAGAAAAATGCCCACTGTCGTCCCGTGAAACAGAAAAAATGGCACGCTAACTTTATACATGATTATCCCACAAATCCTATCTATTTAATTCCAAATAAAAGGCCAGGCTTTTAGTGCATACATTTCTTTTTAGAAAGAGATTAATTAGAACATTTTTTTTTTTTTTTTTTTTTTTTGGTAGAGGTAAGTTTCACTCAAAGATGCATAGCAAGACATAGTCCAAGACTAATGTTTCTGAATCAGGATATTCTCAACATTTACTGCAGGTATGATAACATTGGGTTATTTAAATAACAATATATTGAGTATAAAAGGTTTTCTTTGTCATAAGGTCCAGCTCTTGCTCCATACCTGATGCTTCCTTCCTCTGCATTTATAGATATGAATAAGATACCTCAGACTTCCCATTATGAAGAGTTACATTTACAACCATCTTGCAGATAATGGATGAACAAAAGACAGAACTGAACTCCATGAAACTCACTAAACATCAGTATAAATAAAGCTTAAGTATGCAAAGATAATTATCATAATCATCCCCATGCAGTAGGGCTCTCAAGAAATGAAGTAATAAAAAGAAAAGACTGCTATTTTATTATAGTTTTCCACCTATAAATGTGCCCTTTTCTACGTAAATCAGTTCATCAGTGCTGGGGCCCTTCATTTGGAAATGTTGAGTTTATTAGCAATTCCAGTTTTCCCCTAAAGTGACAGAAGGAAATAACTAATGATTCCTAGAGTTGTCTCTCTCTCCTGCACAAAGTTTCAATTATTAAAAAGACAGTAATAATGAAAATCCCTAATTAAATAATTTTGCATGTAGTTGGCACCATTTTATTATGTGAAGTCAACTCTTCTAATCATAGATGTGAAATACAATGGAAATAAAATAGTTTTAATTTTACTATGAAATAAGCTTAGACAAAGATCTTAAAAAAAAAAAAAATGCAACACACAACTTTGCAATTATTTTTTTTTTCTACAGAAGACATACGATAGGTTTTGTTTCTGGGCCAGTGCTGGCTGAATATCTGACCTGTAAGTTTCAGAGGGAAAAAGAGTTTCTCACTTTATATTCAGAAAATCAGTTTTTGTCAGAAGTAATTTTTCGAACAATTCTGTCACCATTTTTTTTTTCCATATTGGATATTGCTGGAAGATTTTAAAATATGTTTTTAGGTAAATATACACATATGTTGGTAGTAGATACTACTTAGATATTAAGAATGAAAATCTATATAAATCCCAGGAAACAGTAAAGACTTCAGAAACAAGGGACTCTAGTAACAGCACAACGGTGATTCTTTTCACATCCTTGAGTCTAACTTCCTGCATAATTCAAAAGAAGTTACATCACCTTTCAATTCACTGTGCATTATGCATTCGCACTCTCAGGGGAACAAGGTATTTCTAATCATGGGTGTTCTTGGTGCCACCAATAAAGCACTCCTAAGGAATTACTGAAACAGTAATATTCAAAGTTTTCCAAGCTGCACAAATTCTGATATTTTCATCTCAAATCATTTAGCAATTTATAATTTCCCATGCAATACAGAAACTACCTCAAAAGAATGCTGCTTTACTATTTTCAATCAAAATGATACATTTTCAAATTAGAATACTGTACTTAGTAGAAAAAAAATACTTAAGGTAAGCTGTACATTCTGTTAATTTTCTAATTCTTTTTGGGTGCTTTAAGAGTTACCCACTTCAAATCTTACAAATCGCTACATCTTCAATGACTTGTGCAAACGTCTATACATACAAGAAATAAGTTATACTTTTTGTGGAACTCAGGCAAACCAAATTTCTGGTCAGTACATAACAAATAGCTGAATAATGACTGCATTAATTTTGAATTATTTGATTCCCATAGTGAAAAATCAGTTTTCCTGAAAAAGGTGAAATTTCATCCAAGGAAAATTTTATTCCATAAACACTGACTAAAACTGAGTTTTCTACTGAAAAATGAAGGCAACTGAAAAATTCACAATAGTATTTATTAAGAACTTACTACTAGGAAGAATAATCTGGAGAAGCTTTTGGTAAATTTTTATGGAACAACCTAGAAATGTAGAATTTTGGTGTTCACAGAATCACAGAATCACAGAATTTTCTAGGTTGGAAGAGACCTCAAGGTCATCGAGTCCAACCTCCAACCTAACGCTAACAGCCCTCCACTAAACCATATCCCTAAGCTCTACATCTAAACGTCTTTTGAAGACTTCCAAGGATGGTGACTCCACCACTTCCCTGGGCAGCCTGTTCCAGTGCCTCACAACCCTTTCAGTGAAGAAGTTCTTCCTAACATCTAGCCTAAAACTCCCCTGGCTCAACTTAAACCCATTCCCCCTCGTCCTGTCACCAGGCATGTGGGAGAACAGGCCAACCCCCACCTCGCTACAGCCTCCCTTGAGGTACCTAAAAAGAGCGATAAGGTCACCCCTGAGCCTCCTCTTCTCCAGGCTGAACAAGCCCAGCTCCCTCAGCCGCTCCTCGTAGGACTTGTTCTCCAGGCCCCTCACCAGCTTCGTCGCCCTTCTCTGCACCCGCTCAAGCACCTCGATGTCCTTCTTGTAGCGAGGGGCCCAAAACTGAACACAGTACTCGAGGTGCGGCCTCACCAGAGCTGAGTACAGGGGGACGATCACCTCCCTAGGCCTGCTGGTCACGCTGTTCCTGATACAAGCCAGGATGCCGTTGGCCTTCTTGGCCACCTGAGCACACTGCTGGCTCATATTCAGCCGACTATCCACCATCACTCCCAGGTCCTTCTCTGCCTGGCAGCTTTCCAACCATTCCTCTCCCAGCCTGTAGCTCTGCTTGGGGTTATTGCGCCCCAGGTGCAGGACCCGGCACTTGGCCTTGTTAAACTTCATGCAGTTGACCTCAGCCCATCGGTGCAGCCTATCCAGATGTGTTCTAACATGACCAGACCTTTGATGAATTTCCCTGACACACTTATTATGTCCTCCATGGTCTATGACTATGTAGATTTACTCTTATGAAAAAAAAAATATATATGTAATTCAATTGTATTTTATTATGAAAAAAAAAAAAAAAATCAATGGAACCATAGTAGAAATATATGAAAGTACATATTGCTCCTTTGCATCTCCAACTGGATTTAAGTCTTTAGGAAATTCTTATAGAACTAAAATTAACTGGAGACTTTCCTGTAAGATACCTTCTGATAATAAATGATAATGCAATTCAAATTAACAGGAATTAATATGTTTTTTATATTATAGATTTAAAGTACTATGTTACTGACAATGTGTTGAGAGTTCTTACTAGCATAATTAAAGTTGCTGTAAATGAACAAGAGTTCATCTGTGTGGAATGCACACCTTCCTGCAGGCCTACATTACTGTAAGCACTACCCATCACTGTAAACGAGTGCCATACTATGCAAGGAAATCAGATCATCCCTATTACAATACTTTCTTACATTTTATTTCCAGACTGAAGTCCATCTGTAAAAATTTAACTCCATATCGGACAGCCCTGAATAACTTAAGAAGTCCTGCCACAATGTTTCCAAGAACATCTCAAGGAAGAAACACAGAAAATACAGGAATGGAGATGGAAGCTGGTATTAAAGCAAAAACAGCTTTTTGGAGCATGTGGCTCACTACTTGCTCCCTAACCAAACTCCCTAAGAGAATTATGGGATATTTCAGAATATTTCCTATCTTGTACTGGGCTAAATCTTGAAATTTCAGAATGTTTTGTAAATTGTAAGCCTCAATAATTAATAATGTGACTACACAAAATCTTTCATTTAGACACTTCGGAATGGCTTTGTTGTTGTCCCATCCCCCCCCCAAAATACCACAATTTCTGGTCTCTAATTTCACAGAAACCCTTCATAATAAAAAAGTGTTTTGTCTTGAAAGTTGTCTCTCACTTAAAAAAAAAAAAAAAAAAAAAAAAAAAAAAAAAAAAAGGATGGTTCATGAAAATGTCAACAAATTCCATACAGTTTTCCTAAAGTAAAGTTTGTTGGTTTTGTTGTTGTCTTTTTTTTTCTTCTTAGTGACCTGTTTGCAATTAGTGTGGTTTTATTAATGGTGAACTGGTTTATAGAACAAGCGAACAGAATACTTACAACTTACTGAAGCCACACTAATAAGTTATCCTCTAATCAGTTCTGATGGGAAGGGTCCAGCTGCCCTTTACAGTGAGTTCCAAGGGAATCAGTCCCCTGTGAGATTGTTCTGATGGGAATCACAACCGAGCTTGAGTTCTCAGGTGTTTTTCTGTAACAGATTCAGCCTGGGCCTAGATATTTCCTTAGGAAATAAGAGGAACTGCGCATCTTGGATGTGTTGAAAAATGTAACAGCCCTTCCAGCCAGTGAAGGTCATTAAAAATAGTATCATAAAATGAGCTACAAATGACTAAGTGACTAACTTCTCCAGAACTGGACCACTGACTGCCTGCTTTGGGATGCATAAAGCAACTTGCAAACTACAGCTGCCGCATATGTTTGTAATTTGTTCCTGCTGGCCTAATTAGAGGATTGTCTTTTAAACACAGGTGAAAATGAGAGAAAGGTGTGCTTATTGCAGTACTGCAGAGACAACCTACTGTATCTTGGAGACAGTAGCCCACCTGCAGTTTTTTATATACTCTTTGCTCTAACCCTAGAGGAATCATAATTTCTTTATGTTCCAGACAATAACTTCAACTGTAAGTTAAGTCAAGGTAATTGTAAGAGTTATGGTGGCTGATTTAAAAATATTACTAAGGAGTAAAACAGTAAAACTGGTTACCTTGTTTTAAGCTGAGCACTTTGGATAATCAATATTCAAGACTCATTCATGAGCTTGCATTTTTTTATAATCCAGATATCACTTCAATTTAACCTATTGTCAGTTCTCTAAAAGTAGGATTTGTTCTTTTTTTTTTTTTTTTAGTGCAAAACATACTGATTTCACTCTTGAATGCAAAACAAAACCATCAAAACCATACAAAGATTCTCAGTCATATTGATGTTTCTCTTTTAGGGATACGTGTGTCTGGAATCTGATTTAATTAACGTAGTACATAACTGATTGTATTAAATCATGAATGATTAAAAACCAAACATCATACATAACTTTTTAGTATTTATTTACATTACACCAACAGTACTGCTTACTGCAGTCTCAGGGGACTCTCAGCAGCCATCTGGATGGCTGCCCATGTCCCTGCTCTCCCCACTTAGATCTGGGCCATGGCAGTCCCAATAGCAAAACAAAAACCAAAAACATTTTCATAAAAGGGAAGGGCTTGGAATAAAGATAAAGACTCTAGTTGGAATAAAGTTTTCATTTGGAAGCCCCTGTCCTGCATAGATTAAAATTGATATTTATATATACATAAGCATATGTATATATGATCAAGGAACTTAAAATGCTGAAGGTGAAACTGGACTGGAAAGTAGATCCAATATTTAAAAAAAAAAAAAAAAAAAAAAAAAAGGCCATAATCTGAATACCTAAAAGTTGGTTTACACCACAGCCACACCAAACTGCTGCTCGGGTGCAATACACCTCTATCATAACATTTTGATGTGGCTCTCTGCTAGCTCTTGATATAGGTTGATACAAATGCCTTTCACCACAAGGAATTTCAACCTTCCTGAATATAAATAAGATGTGCTTTTAAATACGTTACAGATATACTGGGAAAATTCATTTTAGGATATATTTAAAGCAGCATAAGACATAGAACAGGAAATATGAAAGCATTTTTCTCTTTATGTATACAAATGTATCCTTTTATATGGAAAAAGAAAGAAAAACGTGTTGCTGGGCATAAAAATATAATAGGATTTTATAAATATATGAAAAGACTAAAGAGATTGAGACTAGGAGCTAACAAATTTTATGAGAAGCAATTAATTAAAATGAAAAAGCACGCATGCTAGCTAACCATCTGCCATCAAGGGAACAAATTTACCTGATATTAATTTTGGAGATAAACACAGAGCTGAAATACCAGATTGTTCTCAAAATTTGCCACGTGCAAAATTATTCACGTGCAAAAGGATGGAGTATGGCCTATAGCATTTAACATCTTTCATGCAGCTCTACTGCCTGGAAATGAAAAACAGGCCACAGTTTGTTTCATACACACAGTGTACTAATATTTCAAAATGACCACCTCCTTGTGAGACACACCCTTCTGACCTTTCTTTGACCAACAACCTGGTACAGCCTCCTAGAGTATGTTGCCGCATGCAACTATGCAAATAAAGAGATTGGGAAATTTAAATAGTCTGGATTGAAGGGAGAAGTAGCTCATACTATAACTATAGGCAATATTTGACTACTTTGAACATATCTATATTATAAATTAAGAAATGCCAGGGAAACAATACTTTAACATAATGAAGTACAGGTGACAAAGATCATAGATGAGAAAGACTCCACAGGCTATATTAAAGACTTTAAAAACTCTTCCCTAAACACTAAACATATTATTGCTATTGCTACCAGTTATAAGGTATCAAATGGGGCAGCAAAAATAGCAAGTCCAACAGCCAAAGATCTTCATCTCTATACTGATCTCAGTTTCAAGTCTGTAAAAAAAAAATTAAGTTAAACTATTCCAGGCTAACTGGAAGCCAGTATCCACCATACATAGCCAGTAAGTTTATTTGCAATCAGACTCAACAATATCTGAAATCATGTTAACTATTTATTAATAATATATTAAAATTATGACATCAGATGTATTGAGAAAAGGCATACTGCCGTTTTATAACTTTGAGAAAGTACTAGCTTTCACCCTTCTGCTACTCCATACTATCTTTAAAGTGTCTCTTCATAACAAACTAATAAAAATCCTGATAAAGCTACCCATGCAGACCTCCATTTGCATTTAGGATGATATTTAAAGGAGAGGCATAGTGGGAGGAGAAAATAAAGCATTGGAAAATTAACTGAGAAGAGACCAGGTGCAGCTTCTTCCGTCAATAGCTAGCATATAGTTTACTATCTATGAAAATGCAGAGAAGCCGTATAGAACAAGGTACCTGGAAAGCCATAATTCTGACTGTATTCTTGTACTGTAGATTTTAAGATCTCCTGTCAATTTATTTCAAATATGAAAGGGGCCTTGGTCTTGGTTACATTTAAACTCAAAGGAATATTAATAGAGTACCAGTATAATTTATTAGAGTAGCAGGACAGTGACTTTAACCTATGCATTCAAAGTAAAGTTCCTGTGTTTATTTTTTTTTCTTTTTCCTTTTTCCTCATAGGCTCTTGTTTTAGATTATTGAAATAGAATAAGTGACATGCACAACAGTTTTGCATTGTGAGTAACCTCAGAGACCATTTTATATTAAGTGTTTATATCATATAGCTCTGTGTTCCCAGAAACTGCCAATCTATTCAATCAGGCAGAGAAATTAATTTATTACATATCTGCTTGGTTCTAGATGGATATGAATTGTGCCACCAGATATCAATTTCTCTGTATTTAAATAATAAATACAACTTTCTTCTTTACCTAAGTTAGTGTTATACAACCAGAAGCAAAAGTATCTTTCGTCAGTCTGAATAATGTTTCATTAAACATAAGGACTTTTTTTTTTTTTTAGCAGCAATAAGAATAGGCTAAATAGCTTTAGTAAGGCTAAAATTCAAAGGCTGTTTAGTTCAAACGAAGTATGTTTTTGCTACCATGTTGCAAGTTCTTTGATTGTACCTTCCTTTTTTCCACCCACCACTCCCCCACTTTTATTTTTCTTTCACTCCCACTACAGCAAAGCACTTGAAAATTGCACAATGAGATGACAAGCTAGATAATATACTTTGAAAGAGTAAATGTCAGAAAATATTTTTTGCCCTATCAAACACTGCTACAAAACCTGTTTCTTTATTTCTCCAACATTTACCTACAAGTAGTTTACAGCACTGTTGATCCAAAAATTATGATAAAAAAAAAAAAAAAAAAAAAAAAAGATAGTCTGTATAATTTGTTGCTAAGGTAAGATCCAAATTCAGCAGTTATGATAATAATAATAATTTTGTTGATGGGGGCTAGGAAATGCTACAGCAGCAATCCATACAAGGAAAAAGTAAGAACACAAGGAAAGGATTATTTCTGTAAAATGTGGATACTGTAATATTGTGCTGCTTCTAACTACCAGAGTGAACTAGTTGAAAATGGTGGTTGTAATGTCATACATAATTGAAGAAGAACAGTGAAATGCGTATATACACATCAGCAAAATTCTCAATCTCTTTTTTGGAGATATATGTATTATAATTGCATGCACACAGGGAAATAAGGTAACTTTTTAGATTTTTTTTTCTGCTTGACAAACAGCAAAAATTACTGACTTTATTGATGAGAAATCAGTACGATTTTGAAATCAAATATTTTATCTACAATGCCTTGCATAAAGAGAGCAAACTCTTTTACAGTCATCCTTAATCAGCAAAAATATCCTGCGGATTTCACAACACTCCAATGACACAGATTCATTGTGTCAAATTCTGTCTCATTTATGACAATATAAATATAGAATAATTCTGCTTTGGAGGAGGTGGTGACAGTTAATAAGCTTTATTTAGGAAGTCTCCCTGCAGATTACTCTAAATACATTGTATTAGTAATGTGTTTGTTCATTTCTCTGTTTTGTTATATTAATAGAAGAGAAATTCTTGAATGGGACATAGTACCGACTGCAGGACTCACAAAACTCTGCCAAAGTCTCATAACTAATCAATAGAACTGCTACTGTAAGATGTTTTCGTGCATTATGATTTTCTGTTTTCTGACACTGTAAGATGACACTGTGTTGACCCTAGACATACAGAAACAACAAAATTTTTCAGCTCCTCTGTTTCTGTCATGAAGAAGAAAATTTAGACTTCCAAATGCATATAATTCCTATATACATATATATATAAAACACACATTAAACATGGACTCATAAAAGGTGGTTTGGTGGGCATAAACATGGCACAACCTAGCACAAACTGAAAACTTTTGTGATAAGATAAAAAGATAAATCTTTTGCTGACTTCTAGCACCACTGAGCTTCTCTCTCAATGAGAGTTTCACTTTCATTACACAAGGATAAAAACAGGCAAATCTCCACTTTGGAGAACCTGGTAGAGCCTAACAACGGGCTAATTGAAATAAAATCCTTAGATTTGTTCCTGGCTCTTTAGTTATCTTCACCCTTTTGCTCCCCTTACTGGCAGCGAAAGTAAGGCTGTTCATACCCTTGGTGGTTGAGACTACTGGATTAAAGGCAACGTTAATTTATCTTTATATACTTAACTATACAGACAAAAATTCAAGTAGCAGCTATTTACCTAATTTAACAAACATAATTTAACAGAAATAGACTAATGTATGCTATTACTACCTCCCTCATCCTTTTATTCTTCAGACCATGTTCTTCAATCTTTAGCTGAAAGTCCACTTAATTAAAAGTTAAAAAAAAAAAAAAAAGACAGAAAAGAAAAACAGAACTGTGCTTTTTTATTTATTAGTTAATAATTTTGTTATTGAAAAATGTTTAATTTAAATTATTCACTATTAAAACATTAGCACAACCCATGGACATACAACTTATAAATGAGCTGGTACAGTCAGTATTTAGCTGTGTGGACAGCCTTCTGTTGTCTTACAGTCCAACAGTGGCCCAGAGACTATGGGCTGAATAACACTTCTGGAGAAATTATATGAACTTCAAGCATGAGATTGATCTCACACATTCAAACACCCATACGTTCTCTGACTCTATTAAAAAAAATAAAATAAAATTCTAGACAAAATTAGCATAAAATTGTACAGCACTGGATTATCATCATCATTATATATATATATATTATTTTTTTTTGTAAAATGGTGGTAGGGTAGATGTTCTTGTGTTCTTTATATAAGTTTTGAGTTTAACCATGACTGAGTTGACATTCATTGCATTAGCTGCAGTTAGACCATTTCAAGTAAGGACAGCTCCCAGCAGACTTTTTAGTCAATGTATATCTCATGCCTCATCTACATTGGCATGCACAGCTCTCCAAATGTTGGATCTTGTAAGAGATTCCTATGAGTATATTTGCTTAAGCAAAATGATAGACTTCAAAGCACATTAGACAAAAGAGTTTTGTAATATATCCATTTAAAAAGTATGACATTTGAACAAAGTATCTCAGGCTGCCTAATTATGTTTTCCTCCTCCTTTCATGATATCTTATAGATTACAGCTAATTGAAAAAAGTGGTCTAATCATTTCTAAGCCATGCTTCTAAAAGTCATATTGATTATCAATAGTATTAAGGCTCGTTTATTATAATACTATTTCTAGCAAGGGTGCCAAAATTGGAAGGTGTTAATCTTCTATATACATCTCAGGTGTTTAGAACAAGATGAGCTTGTTATTTACATGAATGAAAATAGTGTTCCATTTTTACTCTTTTTTTTTTTTTCCCTCAGAAAAAATCCATTATCTACTTAAATATTCATCTCCATCTCACAATCATCTCTCAGCACAATAGTTAATTCATTTCTTAAAACTATACAATAAAACAGTTCAATGCTATACTAAGTTGCCTGAATTAGCTTAGAACCACCCAGCTAATGTATTTTAGAGTGCAAGATTGTTCATTCCAAATACAAAGGGTAACTTTCTACGGCACTGTGCTGTGCACACTGGACTATAAAGAAATATGATGATACAGCCAGCTAATCTTAGATTTTTTGGTTTTACAGGTAACCCAAATAACGTCATCTGAAGTGTGTAAATCATTTTTCAGATGTCTGCTTTTGTTATAGGAAATGTATTGCACATGTAGCCATAGATAGCTTGCATTGAATGCAGCCACTATGAGAAGTCACAAAACTTATTTCATTTAATTGCTTATTATTTCACATCGAAAAGTTCAGTACCAACAAGAAAAATTCAAGTGAAGTCTGAATGTTATTTATTAACTTTAAAGGAGAAAATGCTGTGAACCTGCACCAATGTAGATGTATACATTACAAGGGAAACCTACAGCCACTGAAAGAATCATGAACAGCACTGGGATCCCAATAGACCTGTTCACCAACAGAACATAGCATTTCTTTTGGTCTGTCTTTTTCCCAAAATCATAGCTTTCTTTCCAATTCATTTATAAAGACCTTCTCCCAACTCCAGAAAGCTAATTATGCCTTTATCTCTGACGTGGTTGATTTTCTTTGCATCTTTAGTATGCTCAGCCTGAAGAGCTATTCACTGCCTCACATTCATGGATAAGAGGGACTGTGACCCTTATCAATTACAATTTTCCCTTCACTGACTGAAGAGACAAGGCAGGGCAGCATTGCAGAGCCTTTATCCCAGTTACTTACCATCACCAGTCACTTTATGATCTTTATAAAAGACATTATTAAAGTTGTTTTATTCTGGGTAGCCTATGATACCTTCTGTAAAGCTATACAAAAAAACATCTCTACAGATAAATTGAAATACTCAGAGTTTGATATTTCCAAAATGTTGATTTTTAGGAATTGCAAGTTTAGAAATAGAACTCGAATAACTGACATTTAACATTTAACTAATAAATAAGAATTTTTATTCGCAAAGATTAAAAAGTATTTAAAATGCATCATTGTGCATGATCTGGATAGTCAAGTGTTTCCAGACACTGATGCTATTTCAGGACTGATTCCAATGCTAGTTTTATTATATAGGTTCTATTATTGTGTTATAAATTGAAAAATCTTGTTATTGAACTTACAGGAGTACCTCTGCTCTAGCATATTTCCTCCCAAGTTGTTCTTCTTTTCTCATCTAACAGAATATTATGGGGCAGGAATTAAGTTTCTGTGGCAACTAGTGTTCTAAACTTCACCAAATTTTAATTAATAAAACTTTACTGCCTTGTAGTCACCTTTTTCAGCTAAAATCTCTGGAGAGCTGATAGTTTTGAAAGAGCTGACTGTCTTCTTAAAACCATATTTTCCCCAAAGTGACAGAAAATTTGACAGATCTACACTTGGATCTTTAACTAGAAAAAAAAAATAAATAAAAATAACAACATAAAATTCTAAAATAGCAGATCCAAGTGGGTGTATGTGAATTCTAGCCATACCACGGGGAAAAAAATATTGAAATATAGTTATGATATGCCAATCCTTGGCTCATTTGCATTTGTGTTAACTCCATTTGAGCATTAGGTAGGTGATTTATTTTTTTGAACCATAATATCCTTCTTGTGGATAAAATGCAAGAATCTCACTTTTAAAATATTTGTGCTAAGGGAACTATAACTATTCATCACTCTGCAGTATGTTTCCAGACATATTAATTATGTACCCAAGATAATCATATACTATGTGTAACTTTTTGTTCAGAAAACAGTGTCTTCGTGTAAGTAGCACATGTACTATAAAAACAGGCCACAAGAGGAGCTCTATAAACTCAGTTCCCCGTTTTTATGGAGATTTATCAATATGAAACAGCCACAGCTCTAGGCATGTAACACAAAAACCTCTATGTTGCAAGAGCATTAAGGTTATAAAGTCAAGCACACACAAGTTAGGAAATACTGTCTCTGAGGTAGCCTGCATAACCTCACTTTGACTTTCTTTTGCTCGAGCAATCAGACACAGTAATGCTGAGAGCCAGAGAAAAATCCTGTGAGGACATAAAGGGTTCTGGAATCACTCTAAGGTTTGAGCAAAGCACAGTAAATAAAGCAGAGAAATCACTGCTCTAGAGTGTCCAGGGACGCTGGATCCAGCCTGCTGGAGGCTTCCATCAAGACCACAGCCTTTTCCCTAGAGCAGACAAGACTGCTCAGCAGCTAGCATTGCTCAATTAGGCAAAAAGGCTTCTCCTGCCTCCTGTTCTGTAACACCCACAGCTGAGATGTGGCAGTGGTTGTTGCTGCCTCCAGAGTCCAAGCAACACAGATGGGAAGATGCTGCAGCTGCTGGGGCCACAACCTTCCCTGCTCCCTACAGGAGGGACAGTAGCATGGGAGGCCAGGGAAGCCTGGCTTCCCCAGCCAGCAGGGATTCAGCTGTGACAGCTCAGCTCCCTGTCAGAGAGCTGATGTTGCAAGAGACTGCCTTTGGCAGAAGCTGCTGCCAGAGAAAAGTGGCCAAGAAGCAAACCAAGCATGGATGCTGCTACAGACAGGATGTGAAGTGTAACACCGGACACAACTGAGTGCCAAGATCTTGATCTAGCTCCAGAATAACTCAGTGTGGATTATCCTTAGGTTTGCAATCAAATTCATTATAATTCACACCTTAAATGTTTTTGTTGTTGTTTGACTCCTAACCTTTATTCTCAGCCTCCAACCCTATTTCCCCCCTTGATTTCCATCCTAGTTTCTCTTTTAAGCTGCCTCTCTCCCTGATCTGTTGATTGTAGAAAAAGATTCTATCCCCTCATCAGCTCTCAGTTTTATTCTCAACCCTTTTGCCAAGTCTCTTTCCATTGTCATCTTCCACTGATGATGATCCTCACATTACAATAGGTGATGGAAGGATGCCCTGTACTGATGGTGCCTTAAGCTAGTGCAAGCTCTATGTAGGCTGAGTAGATGCTAGGATGTACTAATTTGTTTTTCCAAGACTTATATCTTAATATATCTAAACTAGAGAGAAGGTACTTCTTTGACAACTGGGCAATGCTTTAGCTAAATGTCCATTGGCTACTATGAAGCCTGTAGGTCTAGCTTGTCTTAACCTATATGTTTCTGAGATAGAAAATATATTTTCTTCCAAATTCGTTCTCTGAAATAGCTGAATCATTGTGGTTGACACTTTGAAAAATACAGCCTTGGGCAGATACCTGACATTGCAATTTTCAGACTGACTGAAGTTTAAAAAAGCTAAGAAATCCTGACAGCCAGTTCTTACAAGGGATGCATTGGGCAACCATACGTATGAGCAATACTAACACAGTATCCCAACAGAGCTATTTATTTCAGGGAAAAAAACTTTTCAGATCTAGGCAGCTTATAAGGACTATCCTCTTCATAAACTGTCAGCTCTAAGACTACAAAGTCAACACAGCCTGACCCCTAGCTGTACATTGATTCACTCCATGAAGCATTAAAACCACAATTAATTCTATTTCTAAAATAACTTCCTTTATTATATTTCGCTTATAACTTCCTTTATTACCAAATAGTCATTTCAAAACATTACCCAAGGGCAACTAAAACTGGCAAAACAAAGAAGAAACATATGCTGACTTTGATGTTGTTGTTGTCCCTTTGGTTCCCATTAATACATCGGAGAAAAATATCTTTGAAAACTAAGCAGAGAGACGCGCTCGCGTACACAGAGAAGCTCATACTCTGAAGAAGCCAGAAGGCACCAGATAAAAGCCTGATAAAAAGTAGGTCATCTAATGATTCACAGCATCCAATGCTCACAGAATCCTGCTAACAACAGCAGGGAAGATGCAAATGCAGAAGCCAAAGTCAAAATTTTTAATATAGGGGAAATAGATATAACAAAATATTGGGTATACATACATCTGGGTATAGAAACTGCAGATGCTGAGAACACAGCTCTTTAATTTATTATCCACTGGAAATTCAAAAGTCCAGACATAAGCTCCCATCTGTGGCTGCTGGGTGGGGATGCAAAGTCCATGAATATGTGTGCTTTCTATTAAAAAGGTTCCCCTCTATAGCTTCCCCCCCCGCCCCCCCCCCAGCTCCTCCCCCCCCACACACACACCGGTGCTTTCTTTTCTGGAAGCAGTGAAGATGGGTAATACTCTCAATGGTAGCAAATGTGGTGACATCTTTGGCAACAACACATCTTCTTCCCATTGGATGGTTTATCAATAACTTAGGTTCACCCACTAGTGGAGTAAACTTCTTTTTAGGGTAGACAGACAACACAGAAAGTAAAGGACTAAGAACATAACTCATTAGTTAACAAAACTTTTTATGTTTAGATACCCTTAAACTACTGGCAACAAGGTAATGGAGGAAAAATACGCACATTTATAAATGAAGCACCTTGCAGCCCAATTCTGCAATGAGCTTATTAAGAAAGTCAAGTGAACTAATAGAAACACACAGCAGTTTCTTTTGGGGGTACCAGTGTTAGTGAAATCTCATCAGTATAAACAAAGGTGGCCTACAAGTACAGAAGTCCTCAAATATTCTTCCAGACAGCAATGTTGACACACAAGCTCATGGATATTTTTCCCTTTTCATGTTTCTGACTGCATAATAAGCATGTGGCAACTGTAGCAACTGCTTAGAAGCAAAACGAGAGTAATTTATTTTTATTATGTTTTAATGTCTTTTGGCATCTTGAAACCAAGAGTCAGCCCCCTTTGACCAGACGGTTCTCCCTAGACCACGGGCAAGGACTCCTTGGGCCAGCCTGAGAACTTTTGTGGTAGACATTATTGATTGCACAGTTCCATTTACACTGAGAATGAAGCCTGTGACATTTATTACTGTAACAGCAATTCTGTGCCAACTCATTCATTTTATTTTTTTGACAGACATGTATTTATGTGAATTACAACCAACTCTTGAGCAATAAAAAGCCTTCATCATAAAATCCACTAACATTTAGTTGAAATTCCAGGATCCCAAACCCTAATCAACTCTGGGTCAGAGACACAGTCTTTGTAAAGGAACATCAGTTGACATCAGCTGAAAATGTGGCCTATTATCTCAAAGGTCAAGGCTCCTAAAATAATTGTTCTATTTCCAAAAGTGTGACTTTATGGGCATTTTTTCTTTGACAGATTCTATAAACAGAACTAAAAGTTTTAACACAGAGTTCAGACCTGATTAATTTCTGTAATCAAAACCAGGGACTAAATCTCTAAAAGCTTAAAGCAAAAACTAACCAGAAATGGTATTTTAACCAAAAAATAAAACATAAAAATATGCATTAATACTATTGAAATTGTATCTAGAATAAAAAGTGGTACTTTTAGAACATTTTCATTTCTCATTTTGAATTATTCATAGAAAACATATCTCTTAAAATTTTTAAGAGAACAAGTCTTGAAAAAACAAAACTTAAATACTTTGTTTTAGTCATGCAAAATATTTCAGTTGATACACGTGCGTGTTAAAATTTGTTACAAAATTTTGCTTTGTTTGTTCTTCATTCCAACTCAGGACAAAAAATAAATAAATAAATAAAAATTGAAACTTAATTTTGTACCCTGATCTACTTAGATTAAGGTTACTAAAATATTCTTTTTGAATACTTATTCCCTCCAGATTCAGTGGTCCAAATATAATTGCTATTAATTAATTAATCTCCACTGATATCTCTGTGCTTCTTCCAAAGAAGAATTTTGTATTTCTTTAAAATGCTGGTATATATCATTAATATTTCTCAGCATTTAGATTCATTCTCCTGCTTAAGAATTGCTACCCAAAAGAAGAAAAAAACACCTCTGGCAAAACATATTTTTATTCCTACATAGTAAAAAGATAAAGCAGTTCAGACTCTTGTATTCAAAGAAGATCTCAATCTAACCTTGGTTTAGTATGTAATTAAAAAAGAAAGAACGATTAAAATGAAAGATATTGATGATTTTTTTTTTTTTCTCAATTAATAGGAATTTTACTTGGAGGAATGGGTCTTGTTATCAACCCTTCATCAGAGATACTCTTTTCTCAAAATCCTCTTCACCCAGCTAAGTGCAAAATCACTGTGACTTGAATAATAATGCTTTCCTACATATTAGCACAACATTAGGGCATCATATCACTCAGAAAGTGATAAGACATGTTTTGTGGTCTCCTTCAATCTTAGGAAGCGAGGATTCATTCCCCAAACCCCTTCATCACCCTGGAATCACTCAGCTATTGTCATGTTTAGGCTCTATCAGGAGCTAGAGACAAATGACATGCATTCCTCTCCTTATATGCCTTTATAAAATACAGTTGTAAACTAGCACACTTTACAGTTAAGAATGATGCTCTGACATTTAAACTCTAACCTTCCCCTCCAACAAAGATTTTACTTTCACAAATGTAGAAAAGTTGCTGACAGACCCATTACATGAGGACAGTTATTACTGTCTGGCCAGGAGATGGCTCCTCCAAGTCATGTCCAAAGGACACGCTAAAAGTTAGGAAGTTAGCCTGCTGGAAAAGTCCTAGTAGCTATGGTCATTACATACCAAGTTTGTGATACGTTTGTCAGTTCATTAGCAGAGCTAAATGTCCTTGTGTCAGTTCAGGTACGTGACTGAGTTAACTTTCTTTCCTTATCCAAGACAGGAGAACCTCCTCTTTGAGAGGGATGAATGCTGCGGGTTCTGTAAAAACATCCCAGCTGCCTCCCAGGGACCTGTGCTACAACACTGCTGGGACTGCCATGCACGGCTAGCCCCAGAAGAGCACTACCAGTTTTCCATGCCAGATGGAGCAATACAGAGTTTGGTGTTCTGAGAGGGACTTAAGGCTCCTTACCCTTTCTGAAATTTACACCTCTGATCCTAATCCGTCTTTAGTGTTCTGCTGAATAGTAATGTTTAGGATGACATGCAGGCAGAACACACAAGTAGTTTGTATAGGATAGCATTTGGAATCATCTTGAACATCAGTTTAATGGACTAATAATTAATTCTAGCACAGGCCTGAGCTGCAAAAAAAAAATACACAGCAGAATTAAATTGGTACAGCTCCCCTATTATGGAAGCACATATACCATCATAATTTTGTGTTTATCTATATAGCTTATTCCCTTACAGTGAACATGGGATAATACGTTCTACATTGTATATATTACTATCTCTAATATTTCTAAGAGTAGTATTTTGTGCATGTTCAAGAAATTAAAGGGTATGTAACATTCCTTATCATAAAGCTAAACAAACACCACATTCATTAAGTATTTCAAGTTAGCTGATATGAAAGCTAAATTAAATGAGTTTAACAGGTAAGCTAGACGATCCCTATGAATGCACAGCTCTCTGTGATTGTTCAGATGTTTCATGTAGACTGTTCTAAATTACTTTGAACCAGGTATTACTGTTGCATTAAAACACTGACCTGAACTAATAATTATACATAATATTTAAGATCTGGTTTTAGAAATAGAAAATTTTGACAATTTTATTTTCAATTGATGGTTTGTTTTTTCAGTTTTATAACCTCAGAAAAACAGTCAGTTAATCTAAAAGGGGAGATACAAGACAACAATATGTCTGCCTGCTGTTTTATGCAAAATGATTGCTGTTATAGTATTGTTAAACAGAAATACAAGGCTGCAACGTCCCTTTGATTCAAACCTACTTTACAGTCACTTTACAAAGATATATAGGGTCTTGTAGGGCAGACGATACTTTAATCTAATTTAAATATGTGTCAAACTACTGATTTCCCAAGATCAAAGCTCTGGTAATAATATCACTTTAGCTTTATTTGTTCTTCACATTTTAAAAGAAAAACAACAAAAATGTGTTTTTGCACGTTTCTTTTTCTCCTCTGATACCACATGTTCTTTTCATAGCTTCACTTTCTAAAAGGAAAGGACATCGGCATAACTAAAAAGAATGGCAGATGGTCTGAGTCACACATGTTCAACGTTATCTCCCTATACCTCTGTTTCCACAACTTGAAAATCCATTCAGTTCTAGAAAAAGAGGAACAAAGATAGGACTCCTGAACAGTAACAAGCCTTTGGATCAAAGTGGAAAAACAGGTTGAATGAAAAATACTTGCCAGTCTCCCTATATTGTCCAAATAGGAAACTTAATAACAACGAATCAGTAACACTGCTAAGAAAATATCATAATACTTATGGTTCTTCTAGGTTCATCTTCAAAATTAAGTACATTGTATTGTATTGGGCAGTAAAAAAGAACAAGATGAGAAAGTCCTACAGAAAGAGAAATAGAAATACTAAGTCATATAACAATGTAATACTTTAAAATTTATTCCTTTGCAGTTTAAGACATTCACCAACAAAAAGGTAAATAAATTATTTCTGCAACTAGAAATAATTTCTATTTCTGCAAATAGAAATATGTACAGGTTTTGCTAAACTTTTGCAGCATACAGCATGAGAAAGGCTCTGGTCTTCTACAGAAGTACCTTGGGATTACTGACAAATGAATCATAGGTAATGTTAGCACAGATCTACAAAATACATGTACTATGTATTTCCAAATAAGTGACCAATTTGCACTATCAAATACATAGAGAATCATGGAGTTCTGAGAAATATATTGGAAAAGTCATGTGAGCATTACAGGAAAAAAGTACAGAAGAGTGGACAGCAACAACACAAGAAGATGAGTTTAATTGACTTACACCTGTTGGTAACACAAGACCCAGAAATCAAGCATGTAAGTGATGTTAAATTATAAACACTTATAAAAGACCTAGTATACATGTACCTTTAATTCAGCATCATTAATAGGAGAATTTAGAGATTTCAAGTAACCTAAGTAAAAATACCAGGAATTATGCACTCTGCACAATATTTTTATTTAGAACATCAGCAGAAAGAGACGTAGTATGGTTAGATTAATAATCAGTAAAGAGGTATTTGTTTATTTATTTATTTTTTAATTCAAGGTCAGTTTTTTAATCTTTAGTTTCCATTCATATGTAACCTCTGAACTTTTCCTCAAAAAAATATAAACAAGCTGAAAATACATAGGTCCTTAAGAGGTAGGCTAGTATCAGATTTCCTTTATCACAAGCATCAGAAATGTTAGCCCTCTCCCCAAATCACTGATATGCAAGAACTGGAAGTAGGAGAGAACCACTCCATACATAGTCTATACATGACATTCTGTTTTCTAGTGCTTCTTACCTTCCACGGCTGCAGATATTTTATTGGATAAAAGGGAGCTCAGGGCTGGACTAGTAGAGCAGTTCTTGTGTAAGTATTCTTGGGAGACGCATATTTGTATTTATAGCATCTCATGAAATTCAGTCTCCCACCTGTCTTTCTTACTGGCACATTTAAAAAGAGGGTGGTTAAGCACAATGAAAAAACATCTTTTTGGCTAATCCTGTAAACCCAATACTCAGACACTTCCAGTAAATCTATTTTTCAAAAAACTTCCATGAATTGTTGCTATTTACTCCATGCTACTATCGCTGTATGCAGAATTCTGTAGACAAATGGAATTCTCTCTACCATTCCCCAGGAAAAGAAACTTTTCCCAGCTTTTTTTTTTTTTTTTTTTTTTTTTTCTTTTTCCCTTCCACACAGCACTTTGAATACTGCATATTCTGGGACAGCTGAAAGCTAGATACAGAAGCGAGTAAGCGAGTATTAGCAGGGCTTACTCATTCCCTAGACTTTCTGGTGTTCAGCAGATGACACCTTTCAACAGCACATACATTCATGTTAGCAAAGCTACTCTGGCCAGCAGTATGGATTGAAGTGGTCCATATTGTCCCCTGAGAAAGCATAAGTTGCTTCACTTTGTCCAAACACAGTATTTGCATCTTAATAGGGATTAATTTGGCATTTAGATGTAATTTTGTACATTGAAATCTGAAGCACTAAGCCATTTTTATTCCTGTCCTTTATTCTTTTCTCTCTTTTATTCTTGTGAAACCCATCATTCACAAGCTGTTTATATAACAACACCTAGAGCCAGTGTTTCAAAATGACACTGGTTTTGACTGGCTCTGTTGGTGGTACTGCACCAAAGAATTAATTTGGACTCCTGAGTGCTGGAGGAAAGGACACTGCTTGAAATCAGGCACGTATTGTTTCCAACTGAGCACCTTGCTATGAAGCTCCCCCAAAATTGGCACAATACTAATCCAAAATTGCCTAGCTTCCTCTTACTAGTGGATCACGTAGTCCTTCCTTTTCATTTTTCTTTACAGCTCAGGCTCCTTTAACTATTTAGAGACACATGTTTTCAGCTTCTATTCATACTTTCACATTCACTCACTTAATTCTGGTAACCTTGCCAAAAGCAGATTTTGTCAGGTGAAGTAATTTCCATCACATTACAGAGATTAGTTTAGTTGATGTAAGGTGTACACAAGAGGCTCAAGAAAACACTAGTAGTCTTGTCTGACAAATGCAGGCTTAAATTCTTCTTTACCTCAGCTGGGTACAGGAACTGCCAGCTACTCACAGAATGATGCAGTGAGACAATCAATTAAAATAAACACAGCTTGCAGCAGAATAAAGACACACAAGGTTAATATTTTTTCTGCTATCTGGTGCACAAATCAAACTTAAAGTTAAATTTCAGAAAAGAGGATCTTTTTCTTTAAGGAAGAGGATCTTTTTCTTTACGGGCTTGCTTACAAAAAAAATCCTTGTATAATTGACATGGTAGTAATGGTGCAATGGCAGGTTGCAGCCAGTGTTGCAGCAAACTGCCTCTTGTACCTGACAGTACAAACGTTCTCTTGAATAGCACCTAAAATAGTCAAAGTCAGTGAGCAGCAAGAAAACAACGAGGCTAAAAATCTCACCACTGCCTCCACTTTTCTTCTAGCCTGTTCCCAGACTTCAAAAACATGGAAGAGTAGAAGTTCACAGTATTTGATCTGGGTGTTGCTATACCTTTCAGCTAAAACCATGTGGATAAGGACATCTATTTTGAAAGTGCCTTTCCTAGACCAGGCTAGTATAGGCCTATTGTTCCAGTTTGAAAACATGAAATGTTTTAATAAAATAAAATATCCTAAACTGTTCTGACATTATTAACTGCATCTTAACTTCCTGCAAGTTAAATATTAAATTTGCCATTTCCTAAGGCTCTGAAAGTAATCCAGGTGAGACTCTGTATTCACATTGATTTTGCATTGTGATTTTGTATTCAAGCAACCTCCAAAACCAAGTCAAAACCCAGGGATCTTGAAACCTATTGTACTGAAATCAAGAAGGAGGGTGGGGTGGGAAATCAGTGTCATCTAACATTTCATACATCTCACACATTTGCAGATATTTTTAATAATCCCATTGCAGATATTTTTAATAATCCCAAGGAAGCTGAAAGTTACAATCATACGTTGCACTCCAAATTTCTTTATCCAATATTACAAAGACTGAAAGAAATTGAACTTTTTTGTCCTTCTGTATGTTCATATTTATCTGTACTCCTTTTAGCTCTGACATCTTATATACTACACAGCCAAACTTTTTTCATATTTTCAGATATGGATGTAGAAGGCTTATGGGTTTAACACTGAGAAACTGCAATGAAAAATAAAAATACAGGAGACAATTGTCTGTGTACAGATGACTGTTATTAGCTTTTCTATCAATTCCAATACTACAATGTGGTGACCAGCTGGAAAAAATTGACTGGCCCCACAGGGAGACAGCCAAAGGCTGAAACATTGGAAAGTGACCATATCACTTTTTGGGAAAGAGCCGTTACTGCTATTGTCCAGTTGGCACAGAAGACTCAGTTGGCTGGGCACTCACCTAGGATCAGTATTTTCCTCTAGCCAGGGATCTGATGTTTCATCCATTCTTATCATTACAATCAGAGCTTCCTGTGCAAGCACTGTATGATGTGTAGTCCTGGAAATTAAGCTGTTAAATCTAATAATTTCTGTATCTAAAGTATCCTTCTATCATTTTCCAGAGTCATTTCCATCTCACCAGGCATGTTGCTGAGAAAAAGCTGCCTGCTAGGATACAGACAGTGAAAATGGTTAATGAGGATATTTCTACTTATTTAACTTTCATTTCAAGACAGGAACGAAAAGGAGGAAACTTCACCTTTGAATTTTTTGTAACACAATAACTTCATAAACAAAAACTTAAATCAGTATTTGGAATGCATGGAACCACCTTGCTGTGGTCCACTGAAGAATTTATTCAGAGAAGTCTTTTTGTAGAAGTTCTTCTTTGGTACAAACAAGATGTTACTTCATATCTTGAATTTTCAAATACATTTGTTTTTTTGTAACTTCCTTATTCTAAATTAGGTACTACTAAGTAGCTTCAAAATTGTTTAGAATCATGCACTACAACTAAATCCAACAGAATCCTAAGGATGCAGTTATGTCAGAATCTAGTCAACAACAATACGTGAACTAATGTTTTAGTATTTTCACTGAACTTCAGTTTTTATCTGTCTCATTTTCAGCCTTCCACTTAATCTTTTCACCAGCTGCACTGAACTGAGACTACATAGTTCTTTTCTATCCATCTATTCCACAGAGATTGGTGGGGCAGATAAGCATTTAGACATGCTACTCCTGAGTGGTTATTTCTTATTTGAAAGTGGTTTCTACCTACAATTTATTCCAAGACATTTGTCATATGCTTGTGCTCATGATTATGTAATTGTTGTATGGTAATACACTCTTTCTATAGAATAAGATTTCACAACATTTGCCCCTAAATTATGTTTACACCTACCCCTACAAGGGAACAATACTTTAAATGAGAAAAAAAACACTACTATTTTTAAAGGTTTTCTAATTGCTACTATTATGATAGTTACATGAAACATATATAAATGAAAAAAATATGTGGGAGATAAATGTTTATGGCACTTACACATCAGGAATGAGTTAAAGCTCTGTATTGTATCATATTGGAATATTCTTTGGCCAGATTTGCATTTCTGTAAAATAGATCCAGACACAAATAGGATAAAAGTGTGCTTCAAATGGAAAGAGGAACCATTGTAAGTATCTCTGACTCCCCTATTTTTCCTCTCCTGCTGATCTGGCACCTCCTGAATCTTCACCTCTGAATGCTGCACAGCTGTTTTTTCTGACAGCTATTTAATCTCTTGGGACCCACATCCTTCAAAGAATTACACGTTTAAATGACCAGTATCTACCAACAGCACAAATAGTCATCATGCAAAGTTAAACCTTTGCAAGTCTTTTCAGGTTTGGGTTGTGAGGCCTGATAGTAAATACCCAACATATCCAGCAGCACTGACTTCAGTGATTTATTATATTACACCCTCCAGCATGGAACATTCTGCCAGGTTCTACCAACCTTATGGACTGTTTGCACTTATGACTGTATGTAGACAGCTTTGCTGTTTTTGTGCCAGAGACACATGCCATGCAGAACATGGAGCTCAGGACATATTTCCCACAATACTGACCTATCGTCCCCTTACATTGATGCTGTTGCCACAATGTTCAGTTTTCTTCCTGATAATGGAACAAAAATGTCTCTATAGTCCACAAAGATTGTCCTTGCCATTAGGAATACATGCCTTAACACACAGCAAGGGGCACTTGTACGGTACAGTATGAACAACAGCATATGCTGAGGATTGATTAGTATATTGAAACAGCACATAAGGCCAAGAATTGATGAGAACAGCAGTCACTTCTGAAAGGAAGCTTTCTGCAGATATTTTTCTTGCTACAAAATACACTGTGGTTTTATTTTTTTTCCCTCCCCCAGCAATCTACCTAAGCCAAACCTTTGTGATTACAATATATGCTCCCATTTTATCCTAAAGCACCTTCTCTAGCCTAACTGTAGCTAGAACTATTCCTCCATCCCCCAACTTTTATTTTTAATTTCCTTTTCACACTTGGGTGATCTTCCCGCACATTTGTTTATTACCAAGAATTTCTCAACTATTTTCATATTGACAATTTTATTACATTTTTGCAGCTTGCTTTTTTTTTTTTTTTTTTTTTTTTTTTTTTAAAGCAGATACTGCTGCAGCATAAGAAAGTATAAAGTCTGTAAACTGCAATTTAAATTCAGAATGAAATATTTTCAGTTCTTTCAGCTGCATATTGCTGGGTTTTGCCACATAACGAGTCCATCAATTAACTTTTCCATTTATGTGCTGCTCCCTGCTATTAGGTACTTCCTATGTGAATTCCTATGTGAACAGCTTAGAGACTATATGGTCAGGTGATGTGCACTAGACTATAGAACAAATCTTGATTCTTCACTGAGGTTCACTGACTGCAGTTTTCTTCCTACAATTGTTCTTCTTGTACTTTTAGTGAGAAAAATTATTTTTCTGTTTTGCACCATTTTATTATGCACTATTTTCTCTCTCTTTCTCCCAGACCTGAACAGCCACAAAATATCTGGTTGGAATTTATACAGGACATGGTAGGAGAAGATGCAGAAGTCCAAGCTGTGCATCTAGTACTGCCCTGGAACACCGAGTCCTCTACTGCCCTCCACCTCTCCGCTGAGATAACAAGAGGTATTGACGTATATTCCCCTCTCTCAGTTAAAAAAAAAAAGAACATATATTGCATTTGTAAGTATCCACCCCTTTCTCCTTCTTAATAAAACTGCAAAAAGTCAGGATGTGTGTTATTTAAATCTTATTTTGCATAACAGGCTGGGTGATTATTTGTTTGCACCTGTTACTTAAGATTTCCTGTCTCATTCGGCTAATTAGACATTTATCTGATATAAAGCTCCACAGACTTAGTAGGACATTTCTGAAGGATTTCTGTCAGTTACCTAAAAAAAAATAAATCACATTTTTTTGCTCATTTCCAAAATGTGTTGAAAAATGTTCTATTGCACATTTTGCTCAGACTCAAGTATTCTTAACATTCTGTGGTGGGCATGAAAATCCCTAATTTTACCCAAGGGTTGCTGGAATTATATTATTTTCCTCTGTTTACACTTTTTTTTTGTAAAGGTTAATTATTAATTATATCATGGTGCCCTTCAGATTTATACCAGGGCTTGACTCTACAACAGATTAAACAGTGCTTGTTGACCTTTAGTTTGATGGACCTCTTTGCTGATTTGAGAAGTCCTTGTACAACTTATTTTTGTTTGAGATCAGAGACACAGTGTTTCAGCATGCAAACTCCATTTTGAGTTTACATCATCTTCTCTTCTGCCTTTCCATTGACATCTTGTGCTAAAAAGTAAAAGATCTCTCCACTTGGATGATCATTTAAGTGGTAACTCTCAAGAAAGAGACCAGGGTAAATCACAATTAAAGTCTGAACTTTTAGAAGAGGGAATTTAATGCTACTGGTTTGAGGGAAAGCATAACTACAGTGAGAATAGTCTCAGAATATCTCCATGAATTGAGTTTTACAATAGGGCATGTTTCTTAGCCATTTTGTGGTGGAAGAATAACACGGAAGAGACCAGAAGTTTGATTGTAAAGGAAATCATATAGGAAAGAAGGGAAAGGATCCCAGGATTCTTAGAGAAAACTTCAGACCTAAGTGAAAGACAAAGAGAAATATGAAAAAATGTCTTGGTGTTTTGTCTAAATTTTTCAAGCTAAAGCAAAGAGTAAAGCAGCTTCTGAAAGTGTTCCAAAGCCTATCATTTCCTATATTGCACCTTTAATGTAAAGAAGTATAAAAGCAGTTTCTTCACAGAACTAGAGCTTTAGTAAAAGGCTTCTGATTTCTAATTTTGTCACTGTTAAGGAAGATACTGAAATGCATATAAGTGTCAGTAGTGCCTTTTAACTGGACTCTAGTTCAACTTCCTGATTAACTGTGTTTCTGAAAGGATTCTGTGGGAGAAACTGTGGTAAACTAATGGTCTGGAAATTACTATTCTGCCCACTGAGCACCTTGAGCAAACCTTTGTTCTAGCAGTTAGCAGAATTTTATGTTGCTTAGAAAATATATATTAAATCTTTTTAATATTAAGTCAAAAGAGAGATACTGTCATGACAGACAATTTCTGCCCTCCTAATCCTCATAGGTATGGCAACAGATTCCTCTTTGAAGCCTATGTACGTATAAATAATTCACAGGAAACAAGCCAAATGGAAGAAGACAGATAACACTTATGGCATGCCACAAATAGCGTCTTATGGCAAAGTGCAATCAAGAAAAGTTTAAAAACGTTGCGTTCTTCATGAATGAAATTCAACTCAAGTTTTTACATTTTTTCTTCTCTTTAGTCCCAAGCCTGTGGTTTTGTGAGTGGAATCTTGGGATGGGAATATTAACACATAGATGCAGTGCAACGGTTGAGTAGATCTCAGCAACTGTGACATTTAATCTCTTCCTACAAAATACTTAAGAAATATAGTGGATCAGTTTCCTATGAATTGGAAACAAATATTTTATTATTTTTCCTATAGAACTGTTAGGTAACATCTTTCAGAGCTGAAAAATTTTGAAAGCCTTTGTATGAAATGGGACTAGTTAAATCCTTTAAAAACTATATAGACGTTGCTCATATCCAGAGATATAATCAGTACAATTCCTTTGATTTTTAATGAGCCTATCTAATCACTGATGACAACAGCACTTTTAATTTTTTTTTCAAAATCCCCTTTAAAAAAATTCTGATGTTGTTCTACCTTCTGTTAATGCACGCAGCTTCCTCACTCTTTCTTAAAAGATGTGCTAAAGTAGCTTTAAAACCTTTAAGAGCTCTTCAGAACATAAGTGAAAATTGAGATACAAGACTGGTGACTAAAACTCATGACTCTCCTCTTTTTCAGGACTGGTGGCAACGCTAGGCAGTAGTAATAATAATAATAATAATAATAATAAAAAGACTAAAGAAAAGGAAGTATGACCCATTCTAGTACACCTCTCAAATTTTAAAGCACTCCTAAAACAGTTTCCATGGGAACAGAAATTTGGCACAAGGGCTGCTATGAAAAACTGTTAGGAGGCAGCTTCTACCAAGCCAGATGGTTAATATGTAACAGGGGATTATAACAAGAAGGAAAGTAGGTTGTATAACCCCTTAAACCTTCATAATGGGTCCAAATGGACCTAATCACAGGGCTCATCTCCAAGAAAATGTCATCACCACTACCATGGGTGACAATATTATCAAATGCAAGTGGAAACGTTCCTGATTAGACAGAATATGTAAGGCTGCGTACATCTTTCAGCAGTGCTGTTCTGGCTACAGGAAAAAAAAAAAAAAATAAAATAAAATAAAAAAAAAATCAGAGAATGAATGTGGCCACCAAATGTGACAATTGCTCCCAGACTCTTTCAATTAAGTGGGAGAAAAATATTTGAATTTTTTTGGCTCCAGAAAACATTTTTTTGGCTCTTGAACATCTCTAGCCTGAAAATCTGAATTTTCTGTTAAAGTAGGGTTGCACAGGGGCATAAAAATTTTCCAAGTGACAAGCTCCCACAGTACAGATCAAAAACCTATTTCAAGGTGTACTGCAACCAAGACATCACTTGTCATTAAACAGCTTATTAATTTTATTTCTCTACCTTAAGTACTTCCTGACCTGTATAGCCTTTGAGCACCTTACAATGGCTAACACACACATTCTCCTTCATCTCCCATAGGGAGGGAAGGGCTTTTGTCCTCTTCTGCTACCAGGACAACAAAGTCCCAAGGCAGTGAGTTCCAGATTCTTGCAGATAACATTTCTTAAGCACCTAACTCCCACTGAATTAAATACTAGTGCTTAGATATCTTGGTACGTCTGAAACCATGAACAAGGAACAGCAAGAAACTGAATTAACAATGTAAAATACAATAACTAAATAATAATAATAAACACGGTATAAAATAAAGCTTTTTAGTTATTGTGTTTGTTATTTATTATGCCATGGGCCTCCAGCAACCACCATTTATTAGGCCATCTACCCACTGGCTTTGATGAAAATGTATTGATACACATAGTCACCTTGGTGACAGATGCCTCCCAGATGAAGTTCTGAGGAAGCAAACACTGTAATCACAAATGCATTCTTCTGGAATTGCTTCCAGCCCGTACTGGAGTGCTCACCATTGGTGCCTCAGCCTACTGCCTATTAAATCTGGAATCCTTCTTCTAGCAATGAATGCAATAAAGTTTAAATTCTAGCCATTTAATGTTATAATGTAAGACATTACAACTAGAGGAAGAGTGCTAGAGGAAGATTTCCTCCTGATTACAATAATAATCAGTTATGGAAGTTGCGTGAAGATTTATACATGCCTAATTTGAAGATGATAATTCTAAGATATGGAATCTCACATGGTAGCACGCTTCCCAAGTCCACCGGGAAAATATGAAGTCCTTCAGTTAGTCAGGTGTTAAAGCAGTCATGCACACTTCTGTAAATGGGAGACAAAATGCAAACAAATGACTACTTATTTCAGATCTGCTCTGCACTTGCATAAAGCTGATACCCACATAACATTATGTCGCTACTGAATATGAATTACAGCAGATCCAGAATACTTTTTGACCTGAACGGAACCTGAAAATTTCATTAAGCTCTTCTACTTCCTTCATTATGTTTGTTCCTGAGGGAGCACTTTTACAACTTGAAAGAAAACTTTGGCTACTTAGACTACTAGGACTGTAAACATTCCCTTCCGTGTCCTGAAAGTTATGTGTCAATCATCAATAGTTCCTAACAAAAATTCAGTTCAAACTTTAGTCATAGTAAGGATACTGCCACTCCATAACATTGTCTTTTATCCTGACATTTCATTTTGAATTCATACAAACTGCTACTTATCATGTTAGATAATCACATTTTTATTCAGCCACCTAAGCACAAGTATATCAGGGAAGAAGAAAAATAAAGTCCAAAACCCTTCAATATCCCAGGTGGCCCAAAAAATAACAAGGGGTATAGGCACACAGGCTTTGTTATGTTGCAAATACCCTTATTCTTTATGCATAAAGAAGTTTGGACACTTCTCAGATGAGACAGAGTAAGAATTTAGTGAATCAAATCTGTTTAGGGCATGTCAGAAGCCAGGCAGGCAATTTTAAATTATTATGATCTGGTATGAAGTGAGAAAGGGTTTGGGTCTTAATGATGGACCTTCATAACCTATTTGATGGTCTAATGCAAATTAGTTCCCTACTATTTTAACTTCTGAGGAGTGGGTTCTTAGCTAATGACTTTTTAGTGTGCTTAGAAAACAGGCAGTTATCTCACTAAGTTCAAAAGCTAGTTCATGTAACTGGGAAAAAAAATAAAAATAAAAAAATAAAAACAAACAAACAAACAAAAAAACCACTTCTCTTTACATTGCATGGCAGCATAATCAAGCTGCTTGGCATTATTAGTTTGAAATAACTACTGAAAGTTCTGGCAATTTTTATATCACAAGGAAATAGTAAATGAACACATGAACAATGTCTGACATCAGGTGATTTAACAATTCACACTTGAAGATATTAGATAAATATCTTATCTTATTAGATAAAAATCCAACACCACAGTCAGGTGCAGAGATCCTTGAATGAGCATTGGAAATGTAGACAGGAAGCCTTCAATCAGACAGCAGTTCACATCCCCACTCCAAAACTTCTCTCAAATGGGCTGTATGCAGGCATCTTAGGATCTAGATTCCAAAACCCTCTCTTAAGAGAAATTATTTTTTTTTTTTAAACAAGCAGAGGCAGTCTTATTTTCGAGGAAAGACAATAGCAGTAGCAATGCCTGTACTCTTCTCCCATATAACAGTTTTCTGGGTGAAGCACAGGATCAGTAAGTGGGAAACATGGGCTCCTTTTCTCCTCAGCTTGAGGAAAAGTATCTCTCTTTCTATCAAGTGCCAAAAGAATGCCTTTAATCATCAGATTGCACACGGATGCAGCACGACAGTTTTGTCTGTTTGCAACGGTACATGGCTGCCATCTGTTTGAAAGAAATGGAGTCCCATGTGCAGTTTATTCCTACAGTGATGACCTTTTCTCGTCTGAGTTCAATGCCAGAGCTCACACTTACTTTAAATAGCAGGAGAGGAAGAGAAATGAACCACCAGATTCTCCACTAGTGCTTCAGGGAGAAGGGGGGAACATGAGAGACAAAGTATGCACAAAAACTACATTGGGCTTTCCCATGAGCTAGGTGTTAGTGAGTCATAAAATGCCTTCAGAGCTGGGTTTCACTACAGATATATTGTGCTTTAGCTGTTTTACAAAATCAAAGTCTTAAAGAAGAGCTTAGTGTATGTCCAAATTTTTGAAAAAACATCTGTACCATAATTTCAGCTGAAAGTACATTTCCCCATGATAGCATCACTTCTGAAATGGAAATTAGGTTCCTAAGTCTCACAGGCACTTTTAAAACTTTTTCCCAATATGTCCTATAGCACCAGCTCACAAACCTAACTGGCAATGTAATTTTAGATGGCATGTGTTTCATTACAATCACTTTCAGAAAAATAAAATATGGTGCAGCCCTTCAAGCTAACAGAAAGGAAATGTTTCACTATCACTTTTAAAAAGAATACAGGTAAAGGCTAAAATTTCAACTAATTTAAATTGGCAGAATAAAAGTCCATGGAGTCATACTGATTGACACCATCTGAGTACCCTGCATTGTATATTTAAAATTAGAAGATAGCGGTTAGACAGAAAAAGAAGAGTCATACACAATAAGAAATGTATTTTCAAAACACAAGGAATGAACAGGGAAATATAATTTAGTTGTGTGTGTCCTGCATTCAGCAGATATACAGCAGGTCAGGTGCACTCATTATGCCAAAGTAAATGTGTCAAAAAAGTCCCATTTGAGAATGATTTTTTTCTTTAAACCATCATTAGGTTTTGAAGAACTGATATCTTGTTTTCTTGCACTGTCTCAGCTCAGTAGAGTTATTTATAAATGTTATGTAGTTAACAGACTATATTACCTTAGCTTTTTGTTAACAGAACTATAACATATTAGCAAATACCCAAGAGCAGATCAAATATTAGAGTTGATGTTTATATTATGATTATCTTAACTCAAAATAAATAAACAAATACACGTATCTATGTATCAAGATTTTCAAAAACTCTCTACTTATTGAAATGTGTTATTAAATGCAACATTCTGTATTGTTTCCAACTTTTAAACACACCCACCAGGACAAGAATAAACTAATTTCAGGTAATCACTGGAGTAACTTTGAAAGAGCCCCCAGTGGTTTTGGGGGCAAAGATTATACTGACAGTAGCAGGCCTGTAAAAAAAAAACAAAACAAAAAAAAAAAAAAAAAACACAACCAAACAAAAAAGCACGCTCATAGTTGAATATTCAGTTCTTATACTGATCTCTCACTCTCCTTCCTTCAGTGGGGGGCATTCATAAAATTCGTCTGTGTGTCAAATCCCAGTATAGACACCTGGAAGTGCAGGTAACTTCGTCCCTTGCACTTGTTCAAAAGGCTGAGAGATTCTCAAATACTGAATAATGTGGAAGACAAAGGGTAAAAGAAAATAAAAATAAAAAGCATTAGGTGAAAGCTCTGTTTTGTAAAGTTGAAGCAGTTTAAATTGATCACACATCAGTCAGCGATGTCTGTAAAATTCACAATTCCAAATAAAGGTGGTTAAAGCAGTTTGTAGAGTCTGTAGTAAAGCCATTCAGGAAATTAGTAAATTAACTACTTGCCAGTCCATAAAGTTAGCATAATGTCGACTGTAATAAGCAAATACACTGGAAAACTAAAGCTAGATACCTAAGGGCTCATCTTCTGGCCTATGTATTTATATTTAATATATAATGACTTTCAGTAATAAATGTTCTTTGTTTAAAACCTCCAGTGGCTTGCAGGCTTTTTGTAATATATTTCTGCCCCAACAAAAGTACTTTGGATTTAATTTGCATTTATAAATAATTTATTTTTCCAAAGTTGTATCTGTAAAATTTCAGACTGGAGAAAGGAATGACAGCACAGAGCAGTTGGCTAATGAAACAGAAGTCCTGTTCCCTTCTGGGAGCATGACAGGGCACAGAAAGGCTGCCCGGTTCCTTCTGTTCCCCAGGCAAGGCTGCCAGCACAGCCCAATGTGACAGCCGTGCTCTGAGCTCAACCACTGTGCAGGAGTGGTGCCCAGCTGAGAGGGTGAGACAGCAGCCTGCCATTTCCTAGAGAATAAGGAGTACTATTGATAAATGTAGCCAGGCATACACTGCTCCTTCCTTAAAAAAAAAAAAAAAAAAAAAAAAAAAAAAAAAGCAGGGAAGACAAATGCTGTAAGGAGGGGATTGTTGTTGCTTTATTATTATTTTTAATACCACAGCCTCCTAAGCAGCCTGCATTATCTCAGCAGGATCACTAAGAGACCTCATATAACCAGTCATTCTCATATGCTAGTTAAAAAGAATCAGTTTCAAAACTGCACCCACACAAGAACAAACCAGAAAGCCACTCAGAAAGAAAACTCAGGCATATGATGTGAGACCTTCTGGCTGGGGAAAAAGGAGAAAAAGGACTATGCTACTTTGCCAAATTCTCATTGCATACACAGCAAAGGAAAGAATCTCTAAAAAGTGACAAACGTCATAATGGATTTTATCCTGTTCAAAGAGATCCCTGGTGTTACCAGACCACATGGTATCTATGGGGCATGCTCCTGTTCTGGAAATTATTTGCTTCAACCCTCTGCATCATCTTTCCTTTTCCTCTTGTCCATTTTGAATGTTCAGTATATTACTGAAGATGAGCATCCCTGGGAAAGGTTACCTAGCTCTACACTGTATACCAAAACGGGGAAAGAATATAACGTCAGAGCTTTCAAGCATTTTCATGGGTTTCCAAATCAGCACTATGTTGCATCAGGTGGTGATGCAACATCTAAGCTTACTTCTGTCAGCGTAGGACACCTGCTAAGCAAGCATCCCTAGAGAGGGCTTGGTGAACCCTCTTCTGCTTTGTGACCTTATACTCTGCTAAAGATCCCATCATATGATGATGTTTTGAGCATTATCTTTGCAAACATGAGGCTTGACAGGTAAGTCTTTCTAGAGAACCTCACCCACAGTGGGGAAAAAAAGGGCAGATACAAAAATCTAGTCTTTCATTGTCTCTCATTCAGAAAAGATGACAATAGCTCGAATGGTAATAATACTGGTAAAAAAAAAAAAAGTATGATTCATCCTGTTTTGGGGGCTTCTTTTGAATCTTATCCCTGCTCAGTTTCTGCATTATTATCTCTACTTTGTGGAGACTGAATTGAGCTCCAGATATATGACAAGCAGTATTTTAAAAGTTGATTCAGGAAGATGAAAAAGAAAAAAGCCAGCAAACAAACAAAAAACTACAAGCTGAATTGTCACATACACACCTACATGAAGACCAGTTTCTAAGACACAGTTATCTCACAGGACACGGATGGCTTTGAAAATGTGGATCTAGCATCTTCAGAGAAGTCCCAACTTCTCTGAGCGCTCTGTAAAATCATCTGTGAGAGCAAATCCACTCTGCACTGGGCAGGGCTCCCTGCTGCAGGGATGGGCCTGTGCAAGACAGCTCTGTACTAATAACCATTCAGAACAACCACTGAACAGAACAGAATAACAGAACAATAATGAGAATAACTTGAAACAGAATGATATTCAACTACTTTTCAGTCTGGATGCAGTTCAGTGGAAGAGAAAGATACATCAAACCTAGCTGGTGCCTGAAGCAATTCTGAAGTGGTTCTTCCTAACAGACTAGTAACTTGCCAGAGAGGTCCACTGCTCCAGATAAAGGGGATTCTCTCCAGAATACCAAAAGCAAACATGGAAGAACTTCCCACTCCATCCTTACTTTCCATCAGAAAACTCAGCACAGGGGGAAAAAAAAAAAAAAAAAAAAAAAAAAAAAAAAAAGCAATCAGATGTCCTTTCCCAGCTTTCCTTGGAATGATACATTGCTCTGCTGCATATCTTGCTGCACCGATATTAGAAGAAAGGTTTAATCTAAATTATGACAACAGCAGAATGTTTTATAGATACACACTGTTGAAGTTTTTATTGGTGGAAAAATGTGCAAAAAGGACCTCCTGCTAGTTTCATATCTAGTCACAGATATGAAGAGAGGGGAGTGAGTGACATGGGAGACACAAATTTCCTGTATTTTCTACTGGCTTACTGCATATTTGTAACACAAAAATACACACTTTAAGCAGGACTAATACTTGATTTATTTTTTTTTAAGATAGTATATACTCACAGCAATACACATGCTGTATGTATCTTGTGTTGGTTTCACAAGCAGACTATCCCTATCTGCCTAATATTCAGCAGCTTGATAGAAGGTACTGGTCCTGGTACAATAAAACACCCTGGCATGAGACTGTTTTAGAATTACCTTGTTAAATGAAGGGGGGTTGAAATAGACAGAAGTGAAGTTCACCAGGTAATTTAATGAGGAGGCTTACATTTGATATTTTATTTCCCTTACAGAATAGGGCATCCAGACTAAGTGTATGCTTTTGTACATGAAGACAACACGTGTCTGAATATGCATGAGAAACCATCCTTTTGGACTGGAATGCTGGTAGTTGTCAGTAACAGGCACCCCACTAAACACTAGCAATCTAGAAGTGTTGGTTCATTGAGACATCATCTTTTCACATGCAACATTAAATCCAAATTTCTTTCTTCCATCTCAATACACCTTTCACCTCAAAAAATATAGCCACATCTTAGTGACCAATTTTTACTCTGTCAAACAAAACCACTGATGATTAAACTGATACAATTTCATACCTGCATACAAAATACTGATAAAACTACCTATAAACTCCATTCATTATATTATGGAATATATTACTTTGTTCTTAGAAGCATTCTTGAAATTGCACTTAATATGAGCCAATGAATCTATTAAATACTAATGCTTAGGTATCTAATGACCAGTACATTTCCTTCAGTTAATAAGAAAATTATGCTACAATAAAGTACAGAGAAGCTAAGAAAGATTTAAATCCAAGTTAGTCACCTGTGGTGACTAACCTGTGGTATATTAAGATCACCCTATATTTGGCCCATACACTCTGTAACTTCCACACCTTCTCAAGTACAATACATGAAGAGATGCTTAACACGTGCATAAACCGATTTCTTTCAGTTTCCTTCTGAAATTCCCATGGGGTTTTGGAAAGATTGTGTAATAACTGAAAAAAATATTTTTTCTATATGCAGCACAGTTGATATATCCATAGGAAGATTCCATTACAATTACCTAACAAATGGGGTATCACTCATAGGAAATGGACTGGAGAGCTCTGCACACAGATTACTGCCTCTAAAAGACACAGTTTTGGTATCTAACAATTCTTTCCCACAGGATGTCTTCTGATTACCTTGCAGACTCAGTGCTAGCACATATCACTTTTCAATACCAACCAATTATTTTTTCCTATGTTTCAAATTCAAACAAAAAGCCATAATCCTAAGAGTCCTGTATATTTTTTAAAGAATTAAATGGATATGAAGGAAAAAAAAAAAAAAGATGACAATTCCACCTTCTCCCTTTTCCCTCACTTGAGAGAATAAAAACAAAAAAAATGAGAATTAGGAGTAGTTTACAGTAGAATATATTTTTAATCGTGATGCACAAAACCTTCAACAGGAAGAAAAAAAATATGATTTTTTTTCCTTTTATTTTCTACATAATACAAATAGCCACTGTAATTTAAATGCTGCATCTACTAAGGAGATTTGATATCAAGGGAACAGGAAAATAAAAGGCCCTATAGTTTCAAGGCCAATGAGATGTTATTGTAAATATTTCCACCATACTTCATTATAAAGTACAACCAAAAATGAAGGAGACATACAGAAAGTAGAAAGAACAGGTATCTATCAAGAGAGATATCTGATATTAGAATACAGAACTAGACAAGCAGTGAAATTGATTGAACGATGTTATCTGAAACTAGGATTAGCAAAAGGGGAAAGAAAATGAGGAAATATGGGGAAATGACCCATAAGATCTATCTTGTTAATCCTTGATCCGATCAATCATCTCTGCTAAGATTACACATTGCTGGAGAGAAACTGGGCTGAAATGTTAATGATATCATGATTTACATCCTGCCAGAATCCTTTCATGTTCATCTGCAGCCTCAAAAATAGCACACAAGCTTCAGGGTTCAGAAAAAACATGAGGACGGGAAGTTATAATCTCTTTTAAAAATTGTTATTTTTTAAAATCACATTTTGCAGCACAGTCTATTATTGTTTATTCCAGTAACAGCTGTAAACCGGGCCTCTTCAGTTGAGTATACCTTAATAGTTTTAAAGTATTTCGCAGACTTCACATGTATTGGGGTCACCATTTTAAATTTGTGCCAGAATATTAAAAACTGACACTGGCAGTCACCATTTAATGGAAACAGAATAAACAGAATAAAAATTCTCATGCGTGGAAAATGCTAAGGTTAGTCAGTAAAATTAGTTTTAGGTTGCAAAATATAATTGTGTTATTTTAAATTCCAGTTAAACTAAATATTAGTTCTTTTTAATTACCAGTTAACTTTGACTCCAAGAACTGTAGAACTACCACTGGAATTGTTCATATCTTCCAAAAAGAACTTTGTTAGGACAGCTGCTGAACTGGGAATCCATGCTCATTCAGACTCAAATCAAACTGTGTCATAACTGTCAAAATTTAATTCTGAAGAAAAACATTTTAATATGTCGAAGTGTTTCTTCCTGCTGAAGGGAAAACTACTTATTAACGTACTAATAACAGAAAAAATATATCTGTTAATATTATTAGTGAATGTAAATTTATGGTATAAAAATTTAAAAGTTAGGATTTCTAAAATAATTAGAAATATCTTCTTTGCATAATTTGTGTGCTACAATATGGAATGACATAATTTTGAACAAAGAGAAGCTTGTTTAGAGTACTATTAGAAGAGAAACTAGTTTGTATAGCATACTTTATACCTGGAATAATTTTTCACAAATACTTAAAAAAGAAGCTTCTCTAGTTAACATAAAAGAGGATTTTTGCTTCTGAAAGTATCAACATGGGATACAAAAAAAAAGAAAAAGTGAGTTCAATAATAACAAGAAAGAAAATTTGAGAAATGCATTAAAGAGGCAGAACAAAGGAAAAGAGTGACAAGGAAATGGCACAAGAAATGTCAGAAGAAAAACAAAGGTGGTGGAAAGACTGCAGCACAGTGTGCATGGAAGGAGAAGGAAAGAACAGAAGAATATACTGAGAATAAGGAGGGTTAACAAACAAAATGGAAGAGGAACAAAAAAATAAGCCAGTGTATTAAAACAGAAACTCTAAAAACAGGGAGGAGTAGTGGAACATTTTTCTAAGTTTTCCTTTCTATCCCTCCCCTTCCCAACTTAGGATGGGAACATAATTCTCTTAGAACTCCAGAAAATCCAACAAAATCAGTACCCCTTACTGAAAGAATCTCTAATTGAATTTGTAGTCTAATAAATCTTAATATCTTTTAAGTATAGGAAATTGCTTCTGGTTGTTCTTAACTTTCTCAGGAGGGCAGCTGGTCAAGACTCATTTCCCACAAATGCTGAAAGTGTCTCCCTAACTTCCTTCTACCCTTCTACTTCTTCACTAAAACAAATGAAGTCACTGAACCCAAAAATAATGTTCTACATTTGGAAAGTAATCCCTCAGAGACTTGCCTTTTAATCACTACAGAAAATTAATGAATGAAGTTTTCATCTGCAGCAGGAATGAAACTGAATAGAAAGCATGCATCATTGCCATTCCTTAGAGTCAGAAAGAAAGGCAGGAAATATTCTTGAAGCTTTACAACTGGTACTAACACACCAAGTAAAAATAAAAACTTAGTTGGCAATTTTGATCAGACACACTGATTCTCAGTCTGGTCCATGTTAATGAGGAAAATCTACAAAATGCCAGAATGCATTTGGTATACTTTAGCAAGTATCTAAACATAGAAATTGGTAAATATGATTTTGGAAGTTGGATATCTGTTGAAACAAGCAAAAACATAATTTGGTGGCAAAAGTATGAAAGCAAATAAAAGAATGAATCAGTTGCTTATATTAGAATGTAACAGGCCAAGCCTACTAAAAATACTGAACTTCTACATAAATCAAAGGTTTCCAACTGATCAGTGTATTAGAAAGTAAGTGCTAACAAAGTATAGCATTTATATATTCCCACTACATATCCACTTAGCCTATACAACTAATTTCACGAGTGTCCATTTTTTCACTTCTTATAGCTTTATTTATAATGAACCATACATTACTCCAAATCCATCTTTGATCTCCTTGTTTAACTTAAACTTTCACTTTTTATTCAATATATTACTTGTATATGCGTTATTAGTAAATGCACAAATACATACACAAAGATGCTACTTTCAATGTACATATAAAATGCATGTTTGTGAATGCAAACAAAATTGGAAAACATGAGTTACTATCCATTTGTTTTCACATAAAAGCAGCTGCACTCATTAAAAACAATTAGATATTTTAATATCACTTCTATTGTTCCACATAGCTAGCATCAGCATTTGAAACATGCTAGAAGTGGGTGTAAATTGCTGTTAGATCACTTTTTAGTCAATTTACATTCCAAAAATGACAGCATGGAAAAAGGTTGAGTTAATCTCTCTTAAATTAGGATTTATTATCCTCATACTCATCTGAGGAAGAATGCATATTAAATGTAATTGACTTGTTATTAGACAAATCAATAGTCTTCTTTCCCCCCTTATTTCCCTTTTAACTTGAATACACAAGCAACTGTTAAATATAAAATACCATAGTGAAAAAAGTCCTGGTGGAGACTGTTAAAAATGCTGCAAAAGATCTTAGAAAACTGGCCAGACATGCATTAGTACTGGAGAATGTGCATCTGGACATATTTTTAAGCAGCTATTCATTTATACTGTAATTCCATTAGATGGATTGCTGCAGTTCACTTTGCAAGAGCAGGAGTGTTGACTGTTCAGGGCTGAGCTATTTGTGGAATGGCAGGGAGAAAACCAGCTTTGTGCATGATTTCCTTACATCCACCTACCACAAATCTCTCAGCTCCATCTAATTAATAAGCTAGTCGATTACCACCAGGTAATCTGACCCCCTCAGATTTCCACAGAACTGAGATGCAAGCAAAATTATATTTCTTAGTACAAAATGTGGAGTTGGCAGTCATATTGGCATGCAACTTCTGAAAGGAAATAAGTCACTAAGTGGGAAATTCTACCAAAATGGATAATTAATGGAAGACTCTTGAAGGGTTTGCTCCTTGCTGGCTGCAGCCAGTGTCTAGCTATTCCTCCCTGGCAATAGGAATTAGAGAAGAGATAAGGTGAGCAACAGAAAGCATGTACAAAACACAGAGCCAACACGTTTCTAGGTGTCAATATAACATAGCATTACGGATCCATTTACTCAAAAAGGAAGAGACACGATGGCTACGTGCGGAACTGTAGCAAGAGAAGAAGCCTCTGGAAAAGTGTAAGTCCCACATGCAGACACAGTGAGCCAGGCGGTGAACATAGAAATGTGACTGTGATTGCCACAATCTGTCAATGCATGATGCTCCCATAACTCTTCAGGCAAACTATTGGTTTAATGATAACTTCTCATAAGAGAAATTGATGTAATGCTTATGGTGCTAACTACGCTTGTTAAACAGCCCAAGCTGAAAGAAAACAAACAAAATGCTGATTTCTGTATACCTAGCATAGACTTCTAGCATTTTATGCAATGATAACCATTCTGCCCAAGGTTATCTGTCAACTCAAATTCAGTAACAACATGCTAAAATGCATAATAAGAAGCAAATACGTATTGGACTAGGAATATGTTAGTTTTCGCAGAGTATCTGTTTCAGTTTACCATTAAAAATATTATGAAGAAAAAAAAATGCAACCAAATGTTACATTATTTAAAGATACTCCTGCACCTTATGCTCATCAGATCTACCAGTTAACTTGCTAAAAACTTGTCACAACATCAATCCAGGTAGAACTTCACATCAAAAGGTAGGCTCTCGTGTAAACATTTGCAATGAATACAAATACAAAAATTTGCATTTATGTCAGTACAACAGTATGAATTCACAGCTTGCAAGTCATCAGCAATCCAACGCAAAGACTGTCAAAACAAAAGCAAGAGGAATAATTTAATTAGAACCATTCCTGACTGACAGTGCTTAAATTATGTTTTCTGAGTGATCTGCAAAGTTCACGAAGGTGATGGTGGCCCTTTTCCCCACCTACCTGTGGTAAGAGTCAGCAGGCAGAAATGGCTAAGCTTACTTCACAACAGGCAAAAGCTAACAAATATTAGGAAAAAAGATCCTGTGTACAATGAGAAACTGCTGATCACTTAATTTTTTCATATTTCTATTTGAATTATGGAAGCTGGGATGAATTAAACCACTCTGTAAATACTGTACTCATGCCTTGCATGAAATCTACATTTAGGAATGGATTCAAATCTCACAGAAGTAACATGTCTTTAGTGCCTCAGTGTACTACACTGCAGTATTTCTTAGGGGCCCTTACAAAGATGTGGTGGTCTCATTTTCCTGCAAGAAGGAACAACTCCTTCCTATGAAAAACTTACACTGCCAATGAACAGTTTGCTGTACCATACTTAATTGTTCTTAGAACACTAAGTGTTGCTAATTACTTCAAAAAGTGAAGAATATTCACAAAACATTTTAAAAACTCCCAAATCATTTTCTGCAAAAATTTTTGAAGGAATGAACTATCAAGGATTGATGAAATTTGAAATAAATTAACAGGCCAGCATAAACTAGACTGGTTTCAATTTTATGGGAAATTAGATGACTCCTATTCTTTTTCATAGCATCTTATTCAGTGAAATTTCTTGTAAAATAATTAGTCCTTCTTGAGCTGCTTCTGTGACAAGTTCTTAACTATGGTTCCAGCTATTACCCTTCAAACAGCTTTATTTCATTATACTGACATAAAAGTAAACAGTTATTAATTCCTCTTCTGTCAGGACTTAAATCAGGCTGAGCAACCAGTGAGGTCAAAATAATTTGAGTTCATCTTTATGGCAGCAGACCCTACTCCACCTCCATACAATTGAGCATATTGGTAGTGGGAGGCCTCCAACCCACAGAGGCAGTGGCAACATCAGCAGCTTCAGGATTTGCTCCTTCTCACCAGGGTCAGGAGAGGCTTATGTATGCATGGAAGAACTTGGAGCAGGAACAAAGCTCAGAAAAAGTTCTCCCACACAGTTCAAACAAAAACATATGCTCTTCCTTGGTCTTTTTATAAGATAAACCCAGATGATAAAGCTTTGTTTTAGCCTCATAGTTAAGTGTCTTAAGAGTCTTGTGTCCATATAGTGTCTGAAACTGATGCTAATTTACTGGATTGTCATTGGAAAGCATTTTATTACTTTATCTACCAAGTGAAAAACATCTTTTCAATTCATTCAAGTTCAATACTGTTAATCTATAAATAGATCAATTTAGGAAATTGTGGGTTAGCCCAGATGTTATTTTGAGACAAACTTGATTACCAATTTTGAAATAAAGCATACAGAGAACTGTTAAAAGAAAGAACTTGAACATTCGTACTACAAAATACAGCTCAGCAAATACTACATATACATACTACATAATACAAAATACAGCCCTTATCTTGTCTCCATAGGGAAAGATACTACATCTGTAGTGGTTTCTAAGTAAACTAATCTGCAAAAATATAGATTATGTTTCTGCCAGCCATCTACTCATTCTGTTAAGATACCTTTGGCATCCCATTGTACTGATAATGCTTGGATTCATAATAGGTAGCATATAAGCAATGGATTGAAACTAAGTTTTGTGTTGTGACCTGTGTGCTGGAAAATGCCAGAAAGAATAACTGATAAGAATTAAAACTATACCAGCAGATAAAAAAAAAAAAAAAAAAAAACCAATGGTTCTAATTTTATACTGAAAATACTTAATTAAGACGTCTTTTTGTCTTCCAGATCTCCCTTGTCCTACAACTCTTTATATTGGTAATTTAGCATCTATTTTATGTTGCTAAAAGAAAACGTTGATACTAATGGAAATTGGAAAACAATTAGCACTTTGTATTTTACAAGCTACATGTTACACCCCCTCCCTCCCCATTTAAATTCCTGCACCCCAGGAACGGGGGTGCAACTGTAATGTTGTCAAACTTTGGAATGGAAATATCTACAATTTAAAATAAAGAAGGGAGTGCAGTTAGGAGATGACAGAAGTAATTTCCAAACTTATAGCTACTCTAATTTTAGTCCTAATTCTAAAACACCAATGCTATAAATATTTTTTGTATTGTTTAGATTTCTTATAACATAACCAGAAGAGCAAAATAATGACCTATAAGTATCATTTTCCTTTTTTCTATATTGTATTTAATTGTTCTGCCACGTGCTGGAGGATATTTTTAATTTGTTTTATTTTTGAATTAATTGCTAAATCACGTAGCACTTCTAAAGGAGTAATCTAGTGAGGCTGTCTATAAACAGCAGTTAAAACAGCTCTGTGTGAAGTCCAAGCATACAATGGAAATACGTAATAATAGATATTCCAGGGCAGAGTAGGATTAGAGTGACAGAAATCCAAAATCAACATGAAAGATCCTAACTGACATAGCATTACTGCACCAATCTGAGTAGGTTTGTTTACTGGTTTAACTGCTGGATGTATAATTTCTATAATTAGAGTCTGACCGGCCAAGCAACATTGTAATGCAGCTGCAACACCCTAAAGAATTTTTAGACAAGCTATTAAAGAATGATTTATGAAGCAGGCTTTTGTTCAACCAAGTGATTAGAATTTAATAGCATTGCCTATTTAGTGTTGAACTGGACATAAGCAAGATAAGAAACAACAAACAAACAACAAAAGGAAAGCATTATACCATCTTCTGCACCAGACCTATGAAGAGTAGTGTCATGGTAAAGGAACCAAAATTTTTCTGTCTTCAATTTTGGGCATTTTTTCACCCAAAATGTTGTGCTGAACTGCTGAAATGGGTTATTTTTCCATTTGAATAAATAAGAGCTGCAATATGATGCCTAGTAAAAGCTTGGGTTTGCTTCCAGGAGCTGAGGAAAGGGAGAAGGAATATCTAATAAAGTATTTTGGGAAAGGCCAATTCTACTTTAGACAGCCTTTTTTTTTTTTTTAATGAGTTCAGGGGGAAAAAAATAAAAATAAAAATAATAATAAAAAAGAATAGGGAAAACACAGAGAGGAAAAAATGATTTAAAGCATCATAGACCTGATAGTGACTTTTTTTTCCTCTACACACAAACATGCTTAATTGTTGCCCTGTCCATTGTTAGACAAGTCTGTAACCTGATTCCCATTAACCTTAATGGGAATTGGATTGTGTTTGCAGGTATTGTTTGGCCATTAGTAAACATTTCCACTGGGAATAAAACTGTCTTATTCATACATGCCCTCATAACAATGAATTATTGCAAGCCCATTTAGTATTTTTTGTTGGTGTTTTAAAACAACTTTTCACTCAACCGAAAAGACATGATGGGTGTCAGAAAGTATATGAATTCAACACAAATATACTCTGCTCGCTAGCAGACAGATTAAAGTACAGATTTTAGTTAAAGTAGAATATACACAATTATAAATGAACAACAACACCTGCTTTACCCACTTGCAGCATTATAGGATACTTTTTGAGATGTGTATGGTGGCAAGTATTCAGTAATACCCTCATAAACAGTGAGGTATATTCAGAAGCTATTAGAACAGTCCCACCAAACAGTTCTTTGCAGTTATGAGCAGGTACCTGGGTGACTCCAACTCTTTACAGCATAAGGCAGAAAATCCCTGTAGTGCCATCAATGGAACAAAATATATAAACAACAGGCAAGCAATACTGGGAAATACAGCATATATCATAAGAAAACTGCCTTTAATTTTTGTGTATGTGCATGTTTGTATGAGAAACTATTACACCATGTGGTTAATCTCAGCATTTATCTTCTTGATTTCCTGCTCTCATAATTCTCTCATTTCTTGTGCATAACATGGGCTTTTAAAAAGGATTGAACACAATTAGCCAAGCTGGGTAAGGAAATTATTCTGCACTTCATGAAACTGAAGATGGGCATTAGAAGAGGGAAGAAAATCTAGCACTATTTAGTAACAGAGACCAATGAAGTGTAATATTTGTTATGTGAAGATGCATGAAAACCACATGGGAAAATAAAGGCTCGATAGGATAACCTTGATGAAAATTTTGAGCAGAATTAGAGAGCACCCTGAAGGGGAACCTGAGTTATGAATTTCATTAGTTTACATCCAGATTACAACAGATGAGATGATGTTTTCAGGAATGCTAAAGTCAGAAAAAAAGGTGTCAGTATCCAAACAGAAGATAAAAGTAGGAACATGCAAACAGAAAAAAGAACTGAAGAAACATCAGTAATGTTAGGACACACTGGGGACTTGAATAAAAGAAAAGAGAAACAGTGGTTTGAAACTTTTACAGTAGTTAAGAGAGTTTGGTTGACTGAAAGAAAACAATAGTGTACTATGGTCCAGTTTCAGGAAAGTTTGTGTAAAATAAAGTTGACTTATGAAGCAAAGACTAGAAAAGTAAAAGCAATCAAACACAAGATGGGGAGGGAAGGAACATTGAGTCAGATAAACTGCTACTTATAATTCATATAATATATTACAGTAAATATCCCTGCCTCTGGCATCATCATATGTCCCAGGTTTAAGCCCTGGATGACAGCTCCTGTAGGAATCATATTGGAACACAACAGAATTCACAGACTATTTCTTTATTCTCAGAAGTTCTACTTTATAAGCATTCTCCTATAAATTTTCCAGATATAACATAGTATGCAGAAAATGTCAGGCTCTCTATAGGCAAGAAGGGATTTTTAAATTAAGGTAACTAAATATGTCAGTACTGTTGAGGTAAAGCTAAATATATATATAAAATATGTAATATATATGTATACCTATAAACATGTATATATATATATATATATATATATATATATATGTTTATATATTATATTTAAGGTTGGTAATGAAATAGCCTGCCATTGCTGTCTGAAGTGTGCAGACGAAGGTCTATAGTAACTCCTTTTGGGGATCTTAAAAGGTAAATAAACTCATCATAGAAACTTTCAATGAACAATTTTTGGAATTGTTGATTTATTTGTCACAATACCTTTGAGACGTATCATTTTATCTCTTGCTTTGTATATAGATAGGCAATTTTTCCCCAGCACTATTATACTCAATATAATCATAATTATTGCTGTCTTTTTGATTTCCTCAACATCAAATGAAAGACAATTACTCTTGTTCCGAAAGCCTTTGTATAGCTCTTAACATAAATTAAACCCTTCAGTTATACAAAACTCAACACTGTTAGCAAAAAAATATGGATTCACAGCATGTGAATGAAAAAATATCAAATGTGCTCATACTGACAGACACCCATATGTGTGACCACAAGTTCACATATCAAAGAAAAACTCGGAAACAGCTTACTAAACAAATAATCATGTTACTAGAAAAGTTTTACTGGCAGGAAAAATTAAAAAGGAACAAAATCTAATGATGAGTCACTGAGATATCCCAGAAGAATTTTAACCTTTGAAGTATCTGACGTCATCTTGGGTTATGGCAATTTGTGATTAAGACTTCTCAATATTTAATTTCAATCGTCATTAGTGTAAAGTGCCTATATTTTTTAGAAAGTCAATGCAAATTGGCTGGCTATATATTGTATAAAGAATTGTGTCTTCTTAATAGCAACCTATTCTCGTTCACAAACATGCGATTTCTTAAACTTACAGGCCCATGTACACCCAAGACTCCTCTAGCTCCTCACACAACATTCATTTGCTTAGAAATGATGCCTGACACCTGAGAAAAGCCTGAAATTATTTCTGTAGCAACACAAACACAAGTCAGCTACTGTTCCACCAAAGTGAAAGATAACTTCTACATCATGATTTGATGTTAATTTGTTTTCATAACAGACATTGATAGCCAAAAACATTTTGTATAAGATAAAAAAGTCAAGAAACATGTTCTGCTATTTCACACTGCATAAATATTGCAGACTCTTTCATTATATCCCAAAGTCTTTATCAAATTTTGGACTCCGCATTTTAGTTTATTTTACTTAAAGTACATGCCAATAGAAAATAGTAAATTCAAACTAACTGTTAGTTACCAAGGAGAAGTAACATATTGTTTAGGTGCAATGGGAAGTCCATCTGATCATAAACAACTGTGACACTCAGGTGGAAAAACGTGTTAGATATCAGTGATCCAGTATAAGGACCTTTTCTCTGAGCTATATGCAGATGTCAAGCTAGAGTCAGGGTAGAGCCCAACATTGTCTACTTTCCTGTTTCTGGTTTCCATTCTCTGACATACTTTAACTGTCTACCTGCCATATATTATACAATAAATGGCAATATAGATACACTTTGAGAAATATATTGTGTTTCCCTCCAATTTTAATTGCATATTTTTCTCCCTTGTTTCTCCTTCCGTTTTGGAGAAATGGTTGACGAACTTTGAGCATAAACATCATCAAATTATAAAAGAAGGCTCTTACGTGGCTACCTATTTTTAGTAAGAAAGCAATACAGCAGAACACTATGCACATTAGTTTCTAATCTAGGTCCCCTCCTTGAACCCAAGCACCTGCTTCAGGAACATATTAGATACCTTACATCTCAAGGCAAGTGTTCACTCTGCTATACCAAGTTCCTCCATCAGGTGGGGACACTGAAGGAAGAAAATGGCACAGAGCACTTACTGTTCAGAGCTTCTTTGAAAACATTAACCTGAATTACCATTACCCACACAGAGCTCTGCGGTTTCACTGGTATAAGCTGGGGAGAGAATTTCAATCTTAGACTGGCTTTCATCTATGCTTTTCTTAGGGACCCCTTCTAGCAAAGGGAGAGACTTCATATACTGCCTCAAATACATGAGCAAACAAAGTAATAACAAACTCCCTTTCATCCAAAAATAAATAAATAAATAATAATCATCATCAGGTGAAAACACTTTGAAGTGTACTTACAGAGACAAGGACTGTAGGTACTTGTTATATATAAGGCTTCTCTATAAAGCTGGCAAAACATGCGGGTGCCAGACTATATTAAAGCACTGAAATAACGTAAGTGGCTTTGTCTACACCACACATTAAAACAATTAGGCTATAAAGGACTATTTCCATTTTATTTCATTTTGAAAGATTAAAATGGAAAAAAAAAAAAAAAAAAAAAAAAAAACCGAAACAATAGAATGAAATTCAAATAACGACAGATATTATCTACAAGAATAAACCAGAGTCATTTTTTTTTTTTTTTTCTTCTCACTAAGAAGAAAAAAAAAATTGGATAGACCAACACTACCTTATAACACTCTAAACACTGGCTGAGTAGGCAGAATTAGGATTGGTTTTTGGTGGCGCTGCAGCAGCCCTTAGACATTCCCAACAGTGCCATGACAGGGCCATAGAGATCACTTTTAATGACTGCACAACCAGAAATGTTTTGCATGATCTACATCTTAATTGCTGTTGTTCCCAAAGAACAGAACAAAGTTTTACAATACACAGCATGGGACTGAAAAGATTCTCCTTAGGAAACTTGTAATGCAAAATACATGACAACAAGGCCTTTGAAACTCATTCATACAATTGCCTTTCACATTAATACTTCTGCTTCAGTTACAGAAATAGACTCTCTCGCTATGATTCTTTAAAAGATTATTTTTTTTTAAACTATGATATCCATTCATTTAGAAAAAGGTCCCATATGTGCAGTCCCCTGGATTAAATGATACAACAGTGCATATGAACAACACTCTTTTACTCATTAAACCAGATGAACAATTATTAAGGAATTGTCACTGTCCTCTGAGTTCCATTTAATTACCTTAGCCTTGAAAACACAAAAGCAGAGGTGAGGTTTTGTCAACAGTCTGTGTGTACATGGGAGTCATAACAAGGATACTTAGATTTTCCACTTTAATTTTAGTCTTTCAGGCTGCCATTTAGGCTGTGATAACCAAAGGTCCTGCTCCATCTAGCTGGCCCATATTACTATCATGATAATAGCATACATATTTCTCCAGAGAATGACTCCAAATAAAGCAACTCACAGATGACTAGCAGCTAGTTTACAAGGCCCTGAAATCTCTGCTTCTTGATGGAGATACCAAATAATTTGCCACCAAGAAAAACAAACAAACAAACAAAAAACCACCAGACCCACAAAAACAAAGAAATAATGAGCAATAGACTTGCACGGGCCGAGAACCTGTTAAAGAAATCTGATTTCCCAAAAATACTGTAGTGTTTTATTCATTTATTTTATATATATATATATATATGTATATATTTTATTTATTACTGATTCCATCAGGGTACACTTTAATCTCAGTGTTTGTGTGGGTTCTTTGCTTCTGCAGATGGTTCCAAATATTTAAAACACACTTCAAGACAGTTTATGCTACTGTTCCTTTTTTTTTTTAAAAAAAAAAAAAAAAAAAAAAAAAAAAAAAAAAAAAAAAAAAACTTTTCTTTTTATCCTGAGGTGTTTATCTTTAACAGAGCATCAAATTTCCTTCACTGTATTTGCACAGTTGGGACCCATCCTGACCACATCCTTTTCTGTCCAAAAGGATATTGGAACAAAATAGTTAAAGCATAGATACATTTCAATAACTGAGAAAATCTTTCAAAGGTGTAAATGAAGGGTCATTTGTCCTAAAAAGAGAGAAAAGGATTATGTCTTCATTTAAAGTGTAGAGTAAGTAAGCTGATTTCTGAAACTGTAACAGCATTCATCTGCTGTAATTAAAGAGCTTGGTGAGTATAAAATTCATGTTCCCTTTTTCTTAAAGGCTGTCTCAAAAATCTTGCATTTTTATACTAATTGTACTAATTCCCATTGTATGCAATAATCCTTCAAATAACAAAATTGGGGATTTCATTGAGTTTAAATAAAGCACATTAAAATTAATCCACTTTTTTCTGTTCCAGGTTCGAACATCATTACTCGTAGACTAGTTTGTCAAATCATTTTAGATATATAATGTAAATATATTCCTTCATTAAATCTATATTCAGTCTCATTTGGGTTGCATTAATTCCCTTGAAGTCATATCTTGTTTCACTTATTAGAGATTAGTGGAATTGATTTCAGTGATTTAAGCCAGAAAAATACCTGCATTTAATGAAGCAATTGTACCGGTCCCACTCTGCCCATAAAGTACACATCAATTGTAACTGATTTCTTCCCCACAGCTCCTTTTTCCCCACACATAGGTAAATGGATTGGCTGTTTTGTTCTTCAAGTAAGTGCATGCGTAGTCACTGACCCTTCTTCATGTCTGATTTCATCTATTTTTTTTTCTTAATTTGTTTCAAACTGAACTTTACTTGACCCTAGTTCTACTGTGATTGAAGCCTTTATAAACTGAGTCTGATGTTTAATTTCATCTCATCTTAAATGGTTTATTCCTGCAAAGTATACGTAAGTGAAAGTTATAGGCATGATATATCTTCCAGGCCAGTAGCTTGCTGCGTTTGATTCTGAACGCTAAGCAGGGACACAAGAACAAGCAACAATTGAGATGCAATAATATCAGGTAGAAATAGATGTGTTGGGTCTGTCTGAGCTGGAGTCACCTTTTCCCTGCAGCAGCCCACACAGTGCTGTACTCTGCACTCGTAGCTGGAACAGCACTGATATCACTCCAGTGTTGTGTCTATTGCTGCATAGTGCTGGCACAGCATCAGGACTCCTTCCAAGCCCCCAAGAGCCAGCAGACTGGGGGTGGGCAAGTGATGGGGAGGGGACATTGCTGGGGCAGCTGACCTAAACCAACCAAAGGGATATTCCATAACACCTGATGTCACACTCAGCAATAAAAGGGGGGGCTCTCGTGGGGGAGGGGGCTGTTCCTCCTGAACAACCACTACGCGTTTGGGGCCCTGCTTCCCAGGACGTGGCCGAACACCGCTCGCTGATGGGAAGTAGAGAATAATTTTTCCTCTCTCTGTGCTTCCGCGCGGACTGATTGCTTCTTTTGTCTCTGTTTTTTTTTCCTCCCATTCCCTTTCCCTTTAATTAAACCTTTCTTATCTCAAACCTCGAGTTCTCTGTGTTGTATTTTCTCCCCCTTCCTCTTTGAGGAGAGGGGGAGTGAGAGAGCGGTTGTGGTGGAGCTCGGCTGCCCACCTGAGTAAAACCACCACAATAGATTCTTGTATTTCCTGGTAGACTGGAAGCAAGTACCATCTAGTCATCTACAACTTCATGCAGCCACAACAATCCACAAGCTTCTCTACCTCTAGGAATTACTTTCAATTACTTACATAGAATAGTAAAAATTTGAATTCTTACAATGCAAAAAAATCTGAAAGGCTATGATGTGTTATGTATCATAATGATACATGAGACCACTGTTATTTGTTGTGCTTCATCCTAGCCATCAATGTAGTCATGACAAGTGAATTCCAGTGTATCCTGAGCTAAGCACATGCATAGTTACTTGCAGAATTGTAGTCCAGGTAGCCAGACATAATCCAGGCTAACTTCCCTGGGTTAATCTTGGTTCTTTATCTTCACTATGCCAAGTTGACTATAAAATATTCTTGCCTCTATTAAAAAATATAAGTACACTCCTGACTCAATTAAAAAAAAAATGTATTAATATGTAAATTCTTAACCTTTAGCACTAGGTTAAGGAATACATTTGATGCTGACTATAGGAATTATTGCATGAAAATAATTGTTCGTATTAGTTTGGAAAGAAATAATGCCTACTGAAATCAGGTCTGACCATAAGTCCATACATAAACTGACTTCAAGACTTTTTAATTCTTAAGCAACAAAAATTATTCCAATTTAAATAGTAATTGTAATAATAATAGTAATAATAATAGTAATAGTAATCTTCAACATTTTAAGGTGATATAAAAGGATAAATCAATATGAAGTATGACAAACATACAAAACCAGTAGTAATTAGAGTAGTTATATAAAGATATGAAAAGATGAAATATTTGCGAAGGATGAAGACCTCCACTGAAGCCATTACAACTTCTTTACTTTCTTAGTCCCTATTAAGAGCCGAACAGCTTTAAAACCAAACCTGAAGCACTGACACCTTTCACGTAGCCTTCTGCAGGAAAATTTCTTGTTATACACGGGGATGGGTGACTTTAATAGAGTGAGGTATGGAAGCAGGTTATCAGTTATGTAATTTAAACATATTTTGTTAAAGAAACATTATAAAGTATAACCTTGTACAAATTCTATTTCAATAGAACTCATTTGACAAGAGAGAATTATTGGTGTTGACAGAGAATCCATTTTGCAATATTTTTGTAATCTGTTGCTCTGTGTTTTCATTCATCCAGCCTATGAAGAAATCCTAGAAAATGATCATTAAGTTTCCAAATGGGAATGGCATACCTTCATTGCTACTAACAGATTCATACTCAGCTACGAAGGTTGGCCAATTCATAGCTTAGTAGCATAAAAATGTTTATCTGTATATATTTATTTAATAATGTGTGCATATATTAGTATATACACAGGTCCATCTGGAGGTCAAGGGTGACTTTGACTTACATTTCCCAAAGATTTCATTTCTCAAAAGAAGGATCTCATTGAATATGGCTGGTTTTTGTCATTTGTATAAATGGCCCTTTATGAGGGAAAAAATACAATTGTCATTTAAATTAAAGTCTCTTTTAGCAGATGAAAAAGAACTATGTATATTACTTGGATAGGTACTAATTCAGTTACATAAACTCATTATATTTGTCAGCAAGATATTCTCTGAAATACTGAAACAAGGTTTTAAGCAATTATATTTCACAACAATCTGGATTTGATATGTACCAGCTGCACCAGATTAATTTACTGGGTAAATGTAAAATAACGAACTGAGTATAAAAATAACGAACACTTAAAAGCACAAACTACATTACATACAGACACTATTCTATTTAACAGTATAGCAGCTCTATGTTAGTGAAATATACTGTAACTTGCTTGCTTTAAATATCACTTTAAATACCAAATACCAACAGAATGTGTCACAAAGTGAAAATGTATTTACGATAAAACTAACTATTTAAAAAAAATCAGGAAAATAAAAAGGAGCCACTATCTTGTCATTGCAGACTGCAATCAAGATTTGCCTGATAGTCTTACATTTCTATTCAGTTTAAGATTATTATTTATTTTTTAGCTACAGACTCTACTTTTAGGATTCAATAACAACATTTAGTCCAATTCCAGAATGTGTGCAACTGTGATATGATCTTCAAGTGCCAAATAGTCACTATGGTCTAGGCTGATCAGCAGCACAGCAAATAGGAATTCCAGCGAGCCTCACTTTCAAAAAATGTTTTTGTATATTTAGATTGAAGCATCTTTATGAACAAGGCTTTTGCCACCAGAAGAGAGAAGAAAGAAGTGAGCGAGCAAAAGTACAAGATCACAACACTGAGTAAGAAAGCATATTTACTGAGTTTTCAATACAAATTGTAGGAAAAAAAATAGACTGAGACAGACCAAAAGCAATTAGGTCGCAGCATCATGGCACTGTGACTATCCTAACAGTCTCCACTACTACCCACAACAGCAAGGAAAAGATGCCTGATGCAAATTCTGAGAGACTGGGGTAGAGAAAAAGGCTGTAATGCTGGCAGAAATATCTTATTAAAATAGAGAAAATAGTTACAATGCCTGGTAATGTTACATGCCTCAAGTCCCACAGGCAGCACCCCCAAGTCATATCTGCAAAAAAGTAAATTCACTCCAGAGACATCTGGGATGCAAGTCACTGCAAAGTGCTAAGTCACAGCATCTCAACAACAGCATCTATTTTCCATTTCGTAAAAAGTATGAGAGCACCTTGAATTTTACTGCCTGTCTCCTTCTACTGGTGGGACAGCACACAGGATCATTAAAAATTAATTAATACCTAAGAACACAGAAGTAACTAATTCCAGTTCCTATTAAGGATTTCTGTGCATGGCAGAAAACTAGAAGGTTCCTCAGAGTGTTCCTGACATTCCAGTAGGAAACATAGTTGCATGGTCATCATACTAGCCAGCTGTGGTTAAAATCCTAACCCCAACCACACTGAGGTGTGATCAGTGACACAGACATTGAGTAGAACTTCTCCTGTGTCCTGATGTATTGATATCATGATAACTATCCAAACTCCTTATTTGTGACAAACAGAACTACTTACCAACTCCTGTTATGAAAACTGGTCTTAGTATCAGTACAGCAGAAACTCAGTGTTTTAAATCGTAGGGATCACAAAAAGATTTGCTTCTAGCTGCCAACAATGTAATGAAATATTGAATGGGTGACACAAAGATAGCAACACATTAGTGCGGTAATGTACTGGCATCATCTTAATGCCATAATAATGGAACGGGGGGGAAAAAAAAAAAAGTGTATCACAATAAAGCATAGTTAGAAGATAGAGTACACTGAATTTCAGACCTTATTAATGTAACCTACACATGCTTTGTTTGGTAATATTGCATTCTGGTGCCAGAACTTTCAGAATTAGCTTGGTTTATTTTTTTACTTACTATTTTGTTTCTGAACAGTTTGGATCTTTCATTTTTTCCTTCAGTCTAGACATAGGGTCTATTTGGGGAGCTAATCTAATTACAGGTAAATCTACACATAGTCATTAAGCCAAATGAAGTAACCAGACCAGAAATATTTTATCAGTACTCTTTATACATGCTGCATTTAGATACACCTGGAATAAAAAGATTCTTTTCATTATTTACTTAGTTTTTATTTGTACATAAGTATACATATTCTGTTTTGAAAATACCAATGTCTTAGTCAAGCAAACAAATATTTTAAGCATCATTATTAAAAGGGATGCTTTTGTACTTTCCATCTACCTTCACCTGAACAAGCTGAAGTTTTAAAGCAAACAGATTCTACATGGGTTCTCATACAGGTTTACAGTGTTGACAGTATTTTAATAGAGATTTTGAATTTACATTCACATTGGCTTTATACACTCCCATTTACTATCATACCCCATTTCATTGTTCGGCAGTAGCTTTCTTACATAGACTGACAAAATGAAAAATAAAAAGCCTCTATCAATTACCAACTTGAGAATCCACAATTACTTTAAAAATCAACCCCCAAAAAAGTTAATTATATTGTCCATATTTGCTTGGCAATTCACCTTCCCCTGAAAGCTGTTCTGTTCACATAACTGGGAGAATGTTTTACCCAAGAGTAGGTGAGTGTGTGATGTTATTCCCTATGGAAAGTTTTCCATATTGATTATGGTGCACATGAAGGAAAACATTTGAATCTTATTTTTAGGTAAAGGGATTAAAAATGAATGTTTAAAACACAGATTTCTATACCACTATTTAGGCCACATAATATTTCAGATCAAGATTCGCTGTATGTTTGTTCTTACAAAGCCTACATTGAAGTGCAATAAATAATCAACAAATAAAGCTATTAAAATTATGGTGTGCCTCAACATAAAAGGCTTGAATTTGGCCAATGAGTTATACACAATGAATAATTCAGACAAGTCTATTCATATGCACAGTACTGTATAAAATTTAATTTAAGAATTTCAGTATTTGCCTCTTGTGTGATTTTTGTGCCTCTAATCTAAAATAATTTCCTTTCTCAGAGAAATTACTGAAAAACACATGTCAGAATGTGCTACAAAGAATATCAGGGAAGGTTCTTAAAAATATATACTTTACAGTGTTTTATATAAACCTGCCCATTTCTATCAGACTTTACAATAATTATTTTATGATTTCATTCATATTCATTAGCAGTGGGCAGATACCAGAAGTATGTGGGTGACTGAAGGGAGCTCCAAAATTGAGAATTAATGTCTACTATAAAGTGCTGCAGGGAGCAGAAATGGAAAAAGCAAAAGCACTCTGTATGCCAAATAAATTTTAGGAATGGAAACATAGCTTCTAAATATCTTGGAGCTGACTGTCCATTTTAGAATTCATACTAATTAATCCTTCAGAACTAAACATGGAAACAAAAGCAAGAAAAAAGACATCAATAATAATGTTAACAATTATTAATTCTAATCACTAATACTGGTCATCAGTATTTCATAAAGCACTCTACAAGCAAGATAATTACTCTCCATTTGGCTAAAATGTAAGTTGAGATACAGAAATAAAGACAGAAATTAAAAACATTTCCACTTCATACCTACTGGTATGAAAGAAACAGGAGCAATGGACTAACCATACCAGTCTCATATACACCTCATTTTTAGCACTTTAAAACATCAAAATCAAAACTCTATGAGCAAGAATGAAGCAATTATTTCAAAAGGTACTGCAGGAATTAGCTTAGGTTAAAATGAACACTCTCTGATGCACCACAGAGTTAGAGGTTTGTGTAGTGTTCCTATTTTCCCTATCTTGTTATTTCTACATCCCTATTGTCTCAATACAAGCGTACATTGTTAATATTTGTGTTTGAAAAGTAATACAAAATACCATTTTATATATTGCTTACACTTTTGAAAGAATTACCTTCCTCAGCCTTTGTACTCCCTTTGTGCTTTCTATGAAGAACCATGTTTTCAATTCATTCATATTTCTGTTGTGAATGCTGATACTCAATGCTTACCTTTTGTTGGATAATAAAAGAAAAGGAAATATTGTCCATGAACACTTCCCCCAGAAATCATATTAGACAGGCCTCAGCTAAGCACTCAAATATGTATCTCCTGGTATCAAAGTAACTCCATTAAAAAATAGTTTGTTTGATAGAATATCTTGTAAGCAAGGACAAAGGGAGATAAAAATAAACCCTTCCTTCCTCTTTCCTCCAAACCACCTCTAAGACTTAAGTCTTGTTTTCCCCCAGGCAGTTACTCCCCACTTCTAAAGAACCAGTCACAGGTCAGCGTCTGTGTGCAAAACACAGTGAGGAAAGGTGAACAAAGGTTAATTCTTTCCTCAAAGTCATGTGCAAATGCCTCAGTCTCACAAACTCAGGTATGACTGACACGGTGAATTACAAATAGGAAAGCACAGATTTTTGTCATACTAAATGTGCTTACTACAAAAACCAAAAGAAAGAGTTCAAGGGTGTGTTGCGTTTCAAGACATTTGACAAGCCAAACAGGAAGAAAAAGCCAAACTAAGTTATATTTGCTACCCATAACATGATGCAGTAGATGTGAAAGGAAGTGATTTGAAATGTCAACGTATTACAAAATTTTTAGGAGCTGTTATGGAACATCAGTTCAAATCAATACATCTGAGAAAAATGTTTTCAGCAAGAAGCAGGCATTTGGCTATAAGCTTTAATTATTTGATACTTATCCCATTAGTAAATATTCACTTGTACATATCCCATTAGTAAATATTCACTTGTACATTTTATTTATTAAATGCTGTAATCAGTATTTATATTCACAGAATTACAAACACTAAGTATTTTGAAAATGATCTCCAAAAAGAATACCACCAGTATGAACCTCTTTGGCTCTCTAGGTATCTTTGTCATTATGTTTATTCCATAAACAAACATATTACATTAGCTGCAGTTGAAAGTTACATGTTTAGGAGAACAACATTTTTCTAATCAAAATACAGAAACGTTTCAGAAGTTACCTCAGTGCTTCAAAATATGGAGGAAACAGTTACCTTTTCCAATATAACAGCTGTATTTATTAAGTACGACATTATACTTTACCATCTTTTAAAAACCAAGGGGAAAAAACTCTCCGCACTGTGAAAATTATGTTGCACAATTCAATTTTTCAGTCAATTCCAAAAAATGCCATGCTCTCCAAGAATGCTTCTACTCTACAGAGAGTCTGATAGCACCACAGTATTTTCTCACTACCCTTGACTGAAACTCTACTCTTCAGTAAGGTCCTGACATATTCATTAATATCATTACTAGATACCACAGCTGCTCTTATTCTAAAGGAAAAAAAAAAAATCAATTCCATTCACACACACAAAAGTGAGAGGACCTTCAGTAGACAATAAAATAAATTATTCATGACATGGTAACATTAATTAATGTTATGGTAACAGATACTACAAATCTCATGAAAGCATTACAAATGTAAAGCAATTGGATTATACACTAAGCAATCTCTGAACAAGGATATTTTTGCTTAAGGAAAAGTGGGTAATGATCTAGAAACTACAGAGATCGTTTGCAGTAACTGACTTTTTAACATGCAAGAACCAAGAGAGGCGCACTAATCTTCTATAGAACCAGATGCCTGCAATATTCTAAAGCAGCTCTACTTATGACATTTTTGGAGGAATACTCAAAATATGCTTTAGTAGGTTTGCAGTCCATTTTAGCATATTCATCAGGCTCTTGCTCTAAGGTTTCAGTAAGGGCCACATTCTGCTTTCAAGCCTGAGTCCAGTCAGGTGCTGAGAACTACAGATTTTTTTCCAACTTCAGTAGAAATCGATTGAAAGTATATAGAGTATATAGTATATAAAGTACATACTTCACATATTTTTGCTGTCTACAGAGATGTCCATTTCTGCAAGACTCAAGCAAAAGTTGCCAGATGGAGAGTAGTGTATGCAAAGATTTGTAGTATATATACCATCATTTAGCTGAACAAGACTTAACCTATCTCAAGAACCACATGGTAGCTCAGCATGTCTCAAACAACAGCTGTGACTTCCACTAGTTTGAGGTATTCTTTGAATTAAAGATAAATTCCTGAGATGCAAACTCCAACAGCATCTTCTCTCAAGTGGCACTAAAACAGGGAATACTCCTTTTTGTCTTTGATATTTATAGGGCCATCTCAGTCACAGTATCACAAATACCTTTTGATTAGGACTTAGCATACTATTAAGTGTTTTTTCAGCATGCCCCTGAACTTAATTAATAAAATCGGATGATCTCAACACTCAAAAGGTAATCTTCTGAGATTGTTTTGTAATCTTGTTCCATTATTTTGCGGCATGGTAAGAATGTATTAAATATTCATCAATGAAAACAAAGAAAAGGGAAGTTAGACAGTGACTAGGATACTTTTTTTTTTTTTTTTTTAAACAGATGAGATCACATTTAAAATATCCCCTATCTCAAATCCTTTTGCAGTGAGGATTCAGTTTATAAATATTTCTATCTGTCTCAACCTGTACTCAGAGCATTTCTCAATGGTCTCAGAGTGTTTCTGTGAGGAGAAAGACACCAAATCACAGATAAAGGAGACTGAACATTGGTTTTCTACATGCTGGGGAATGTATCAGCCATTAGTTGTGAAAGAAATGAACAAGGCACTACAACTATATTGCCTTCCCATGCTGCACTTTTAATGGGACTTCACTCCCTTGTTTCCTAACTTATTTATTTCACTCCTGTGTTTTCAAAGTTTTCATAATATTTCAAAATAATGTTAAATAATTGGATCCAAATTCATTTCAGCTGCTTTCCAATAGTGTCCTCCCTCCCACAGTGGAGGCATATTTCCCAAGCCTTTTGTAAAACATTTTTCATATGTAATAACAGAAAACTCTATAGAGTAATTTAACCATAACTTTGATTCCCTTTGTTGCACACTAAATGATTTTTTCAAAAGAGACTTTGTCAAAATTAAAGGAAAAATTTGCATATCTTACCTTAAACTTAGGAAATATACCATTGAACCATCTGAATAAGCATCACACTTGAATGAAACTCCACCTGCTCCACATATGGATGAGGAATACTGTCTACATATATGCAACTATAACAAACTGTCCTTGGGGAACAGGTAAAAGAGTTTTACTTCAACTTTGTTAGTGAAACTCAGGAAAAATATTTTAATTGAACAGAAACTGAACTGGACAATAGAATTTTTTTTTTTCTCCCCTGAAGGACATAGTTATTGAAATAAAAGAAGAGCTTTTTTTTTTTTTTTTTTTTTTTTTTTTTTTTTTTACTGTTTTGCAAACTACTTTAAAGAAGAGACTTCCTGTGCCCATGTATGTCTTCTGGGGAATTAAATATAATACTTTACTTATATATTAGCAAAAGTATTTTTCACAATCAGTCTGAGGGGCAGACATTTGTAGGGTTGGGCTTTTTAGTGCTTCCATTCCTGATTTGCTCCTGTCTTGGAGCTCTCTTTCAGAGTATATATCTTCAAGCTGCAGAAGATTGCTCTGCAGATGCAGTATCAGGAAACTAGCTGACACAGAAGATTAATATAGAAGAATGTTTGAACAGTTATTGCATACCAAACAGAGTTCCTTGACCTCCTTTCATCACTAATTCCAAGGCACAAAACTCTTTTACTCATGGGCATTTTTATCTCATACAAATGTCTCCTTTTACTTTCCTTCAAGTGATCTGCCTCAGTAGGTTTTGCTTGGATTGTTATGGTAGCTATGAATGCCTTACTTTTAATCTATCTTTTCACTATTCATTCTCTTAATGCAGTTTTTACCAGACACTTATTTTAATTCCAGTTCTTATTCTGACCTAATTTACATGTGACAAAAACGGCTCCCGGTTAGACAAAGGACGAGCAATAATTACAAAAATCTGGAATGGAAAGTACTTAGAGGTGTATCCCATTTTGTCATTATTATTTTTTTTGTTTCATCAATAGAAAGAAGTAAAAATCCTGATGAGATTGAAAGAGAATATTTGATATCAATTCACTATTAAAATAACATCAATATCAGAATATCAACCTGGTGATAAAGCCTGCTTTGTTTCACTTTGTGGGTCATAAAACTTCCTTTATAATCAATCATTTCCACTCTCAGCCCTCATACATGTGTAACATTTTTTAAATTCTCATGAAGTTTCTTTTCATTTATACATATTTCTTATGCTCACCATTTTTTTTCTTTTTGTTAGTACTCAGAAATCTCCTGAAAAAGTTAAAATTTTAGTGAATATGGAGACAAAATAAATTTCACCTAGTTATTTTGTTATGCTCTAGGTACATTTTCTATCCACAAAGAGAAAGTTTCATTTCTTTTGTTTGTTTGTATTTCTGTTTCTCAAGTTTGTAATAAGGTAAATAAAATCAATTGCAAAAAAAGCAAACTAAAATCAACTATATGAAAGATGTTACCTCCAGCCAAAGATGTTTCTAGCCATTTTGGGAAGGTATAACACTTAATATACTGCAAAAGTTATTTTTATTATGTTCAACGATGCTGTTCTCCATCCACTTCTACTGGAGTTCTGCGATGCTTTACATGTCTCAAGATAGTCTCATGCCTATATTAACCAAACTAGTTTGGAATCAGAAATGTCTCAGGTGAGAGATTAACCCCACTATCCTAATAGAATACCTATCCCCCCCTTCCCGTCTTTCTTTGCAGATTTTCTGAGTTTCAAAGCTGGTCCACAGTTTCAATGTCCCGATGTGAATATCTGGCCTAGTTACAAACTCTCTTCCTCATTACTCATTGTATGATCACCCCTTAATCTCTAATCTAATTATTTTATGGCCTGATTCTTACTGGTCTCAGATCTTTTCAAATCTCATATCAGGTTGTTCATAGTGAGAACTCCCCCATAGTGAGGTTCCCCCAGAATCCTACTGCTTATCACACACATTATACACACATTTTTTCCCTATCAATTCATGTTATTTTCTTTCACCATCTTGTTCTCATATGTACTCATTTAAATTAACTACAGCATCATTAATTGATATAGCCCTTTTACATATAGATAGTTGTATGTAGCTTTTGGTTCTCTTAATATTAAGTGAGGGAAACTTAAATTTTAGCTGTAGAAAGCTACATTCACTTCTATTGCCTCAGTCTTTTCTTGTTGAAGAGGGCAAGCTGTTACATTCCTTGGAAAATCAATGCAGCTGACACATTAAAATATGCACCTAACAATTTTAAGTAGTTTTGCTGACTTAGTCTGGTTTAAAATCAGCCAGTGGGTAAGTTTACTATGACATATAATTCAAAGTTAGAAATGCAGAAGCAAATCATCTTAACATGGGTAAAAATCAATTAATGTTGGAAAAAACTAGGGATTGCAAAGCAGCAAACAAAGCAGCAAAACTCTTCTTATAATAAAGAGTTACAATTATCAAGACAATCACATTTGACAAAGGAGACTTGTAAGCACTGAAATATTTAGCATTACTGCCACATTATATGAAAAAAGTTAAGCAGCAGTCAAAAACGTCAGGATCCAGCTGGAAATCCTTGTAACTTACTGGGCTCACTGATATTTTTCTTCCAAAACACCTGCATTCCATCTTTTCAGAATTAGTGAATCTTGATCTAAGCCAGAAAAAAAAATAAAAAATAAAAATGTATCTAGTCAGCTCAGCAACTAAAAGTACCAGTAGCTGATTCTAACCAGTGTGTGCATTTTACTCTGATTTTTGAATAGAAGAATGTACATACTCTCTTGAATCTTTTATCTTACCCAAAAGCATGATCTAGAAAGCAGGGAAGCAACACTGCAGAGTTCTCAAAAGGAGTTTTGCCTATGAGATTCAGGGAGGGAGTGAAGTGAGAAAAAGAAGGAAAATCTTGTACACGAAGAACAAATTTCCAGTAAAAGTCCATTCAAATACAAAGATATAAATAATTCCGGCAAGAGGGCAACATTTGAACATGTGAGAAAAATCTGCACAGGTAGGCTTAGAAGTCTCATATGCTCACTATAATACATTAGAAAGAACGGATTTGAAAGAGAGGAATTAAGATACCCTGTTACAGATGCAGAAAAACTGAATTTAAGTAATATTCTTTACTCATGGAGAAGCTGACTCAGTATATCCAGTTGAAAGTCTCACTTGGGTCAGCAGAACAATTTAGACCTACTTGCAGTTCTAGACATAATTATTAGTGATAGTAAGAAATGTGATTTACTTGAACTAACCACACACTTGATGCACTTTTAATCTTTAAGATCCATCAATCTAATGTTCTCTCAGAAGAAATCTGGTGAGAAATTTGTTAAGCTTTGTTGAAGCACTCATGCTTTTGGTTTGAGGATAGGCAACTATACCAAGAAACTGCTCTGCATACTTGTCTGCATACGCACCCAATTTCAGCCACTATGGTAGATGGCGTGTGGACCTACATTGTTTCTTATTTTATTGATTTTGTTATGCTCAGAATAGTGCTAGTTACCCAAGTTAAAAAAAAATGGACAAATTCACATTCATTCCATGAAGAAAAAAAGTGCAACACCTATATTTCAAACCACCTAAAAATTGTGTGCTCTACTCTTGAGTTCAATTCAGCTATGCCTAGTTCCAAAATAAACAGTGTTCACACTTTTTCATGTTTGAACAAGTGAAGGAATGGTACTACCCCATCTTTACTATGAGTTCTATGCCAAACTCAGACACTTGTTCAAACAACTTTACAATTTGTCTCTGGGAATATCTTCTCCATGAAAACTTGATCCTTCTGCGAGTGAGAAAGTAAGCAAAATCAAGGCAAAGGTACTCAGAAATCCAAACAAATGTTTGCAGAGACTTCCTTTCAAAAATATTTTTTCAGCTCTAACATTTACTCATAATGAAAGCTATTGTTATTCACCGTACTTCCCTTTACCACTACTCAGACTACATGGAGAATCAGAAGATACTGCAAAGAAACATAACAATATCACCAATATAGTAGCATTGAAGTTCTGTTTTGTACTTCTTTTCTTGCTTTCTTTTCTGTGGAAACTTCATTTCTAGTGACTAAAGCACCTCTGTTTTCTTCTGTATTAGTCATCTTAGCAAAGAACATCTGGCCTTATTTTGTGATTTGGCTGGTAGAATTTTGCAGCAGTTTTGCAGTACTCACATGTTTGAAGAAACTATAGATATGCAATATGTGTCATCTTTTTCACGATAGTACTTCGAGGTGCTCAATAAAGTGACTGAAATGAATAATTTCAGCCTGAAATGCTTCAATCTATTCACTACTGGTAAATATCTGTACAGTATGTCTGCTTCCATCCTGCTTCCCCGCGTCTTCATTACTTAAACATTCCCATCTGGTCACTACATCTACTTGCACATTGAATCATCTGGCACGTGCTTCTTTTTCCTCCTTTCTCTGATAAGACAGTGATTATCTTCACTGTGTTTCTCCGATTTGTGGAGATAAATTAGAAGGAGAAAAGAAAAAAAAAAAGATTTTAATCTCTGAAAGCCATTTTGCCTAGTCACAGCCAACCAAAATGTCGAAAAACTTTACAATGCTATTTTTCAAGTTATTCCCAATCACCTCAAAAATGTAAGATACTACCACTATTGTAAAATTTCAATTAAATCAATAATACAGCAGTAAGAATAAACACAGCAAATCAATATTTAGTGATTGTTGGAAGCTTGAAAAGTAAGCCAAATCTAACCAAACATTTCCTGTTTTCTAGACATTAAACTAGACACCTCAAGCCTAACAGAACCCTATCAGCCTTATAAATGCTATCTGAGATATTGTCCCATTTGGGGGGTAAAGTCTTCACAAAAGAGAGAGAAGCATTTTATTCACTTAGAGCGTGGTTGAGCACTGGGACAGGTTCCTTAGGGAACCTGTTCCCTGGAACAAGGTCACGGCACCAAACCTGCTAGAATTCAAGAAGCATTTGGAATGCTCTCAGACATTTGGTTTCATTTTTGCATGGTCTGGTGTGGAGACAGGAGTTTGACTTGATGATCGTTATGAGTCCTTCTAACCCAGGGTGTTCTCTCTGTAGTTTCCATGCAAGGGGGAACGTGTTAATTCACGAAGCTGGTCACTGTCCTAGTCGAGCCCAGAAAAGCAACAGCCTCACAACTGCTCTTGCATGCAATGGGAGCATTCACACAGAATTCTGCCAGAATCAGACACTAAAGTTTAACATCTAAAGGAGACAGTATTAAATTTTACGTTTCAGAGCAGAGACTAGCTTTCAAAATGCACTGCTCTTCTCTGTTCAGCAAGCTGAGCTGTTCTTTCTGTTGAGCCCTGTTCTCTCTGTGGCACACAATCTAATAGGATTTTTCATGACCTGCTGCTGTCATCAGCCAAAGGAGAAACTGCAGTATGTAAAAGATATTTAGGCCAGCCAAGAAAAGCATGAGAAAGGAGAGCATGCCACACCTACACAACTCCCATGAGGTGCTTTGGTGTCTCATAATGCAGAGAACTAATTAGGTTCAGACAGATACATAATGAAATGCTTCCTAGTTTAATTGTTCCATTTGATATGATTTGACCCAAAATAAAATACATTGTTTACATCTCATGAAAAGGGAAAACAAAGAATTTCAGTTTAAACCCCATGGGGCCATGCTTTCAACTGGGGGAGGGAAAACAGGAAACTTGTACATCATAATATAATGAAGTTCACATAACAGTTAATAAGAGCACATTCAAGAATATCAATACTTTCTGATGAGTTAAGATAAAGCTTTACATGAAATTACTACTACACAGTTTGCCAGATTGTGCTGACATTTTTCAAGGTACCCAGTTTGAACAGACAAGTCCAGATTATATTGTCCTAGAAAACAGAGTAAAAATCCAGTTAAACTTGAATTTTATCGCTTTTGCATTTATATGCTTTTAAGTCCCAGATCCTGAAATCATAGTTATGACAGAATGACATATTTCCATTTTATTAAAAAAAAAAAAAAATCCCTCAATCATGAGGAAAAATCTTGAGAATGTGAGTTCTTACAGAGTTTTTTTTTTTTTTTTTTTTTTTAAACATGCTTTGATCTTTATTTTTGGAACAGTTATCACATTTTAATCAGTTATCGCTAGTAGCATTATAGGGCAACGAGGAAAGATTTTTTAAAAATACATTATATTAAACATAGCATCATTTAGCTTAGGCTGCTGGAAAGATTAGAAAACTTCAGTCTAATGGAGGCCTTACAAAGTACCAACAGTAGAGAATATCTTTGTTGTAGTTTCATAATTAAATAAGATTCTCCAGACTCCTTTTTACCCCAACAGTTAATTCTGAAGAATGTAAGAAAATAAAGAAGTACAAGATTTTAATTTGTATTTTCAGAGATATAACTGAAATAAGGAATACTTTTCCTGACTTCACTACAAACAAAATAGTAATAAAATTGTTGATCTATTGAGCTTTTTCATGAGCTCTATTAAAATAATTATCATTGCTACCTTGGAACAGATTCCTAAGGAAAAGAGGTTTTTTTCCTTAAGTGGATTCGAATATACCTTCCATTTGTCTCTTAATACAGTAAAAAAGGCACCTATTGTTTTATGAAAAAAACATCCATACGATTAACAGATTACTTCAGTAGACACCTCAATACACTTCAGTTTATTCTTGAGAACTTGGTTCTCCAGACCTCTGGGCTAATAAATCTATTCAGCATGCTCAAATGTCTTATTCTGTTAGTATAAACCACAATAGATGTACATTTTCCAGTTGAAATAAAGTTCTTTGTACTCCATTTAGAAGCTGGAGCTATGCTGTTGTGCTTATCCAATTTATATTCAAAGTGCTTGCAAAGAACTTGACAGGTTGAGAACTCATAAGATTTTCGGAACTTCCATATACTATATTTTAAGGGACACAATTTATCTTAATAAAGACAATATTCATTGCAGACGCTGCTTTTGGTCAGAAAGAACTAGTACTAAATATGGGGCAATATAAGCTCGTTAAATATATAACCCCCAGCAGAAACACAAGCAAAATAAGCAGTAAGAAATGTAAGTGTACTCAAAATATTCTGATTAGTGCTAGAAGCCAAGTCATCGTGTACTTATCACAGAGCATTTTACACATTTGCCAGACATACTGCTCTTGTCACAATCACACAGACAATAACCCTCTTTTTCAGCACTCAGGAGTTATGAATCAAAGGAATATACTAAAGACAACTTTCATCCAAGCAATTCTTCGTCTGGATGTGGGAATACAGTCTCTGAAGGAAACTACCACTGATGAGGCATACAGAAACTCTGCTCAGGCTGCTGTGAGAAACTTGGCTAGAAGCGAGAAGGAGCAACAGGGGAAACTTGCTACATATGAAGTTTCATTACTGAGAAGGGTTTGCACAACTTCCAAAGAACTTATGCCTGCAAAAGCTTGCTTCCTTTGGAGGATGTAGTGGCTATTTGTGCTCTACATGTGTAAAAGTCTGAAGCAAAAAATTCTGATGCTGAAAGAGTTTTATAAGTCATATTAAAATTAATGGTACTGCATATCTGGGGAGAAGAAACACTGACCCTTCTAAAGGATAACCATCTTTCAATTAAGACCCCAGGGACAAGATTTTTATTCTGTACAGATTAGATCCAAGTAGCTGACCCTGTAATGAGGCTTAGCCAAGCAGCAAAGAAATCATTGAAAGTTGGAGCTTCCCTTTTTGAAAAGCATAAAGCATGGCAACAGAAGTTGATATGCTGCTTTTAGAAATCAGGGTACTCTAACACTTGAAGATATGCAATTCTCTAATTTTCTGCTTTCAAACCTAATCTGTCCAAAGGAAATAGATGTTTTTTTAGCTCTGTTCCCTTCCAGAAAAATACTAAAAATACTATCATATAGTATCACTATATAGTGATGCTAATGAATATATATATATTTTTTTTTCTCCAGAGGCCTGCTTATGTATAATCAATTGATTTTAAGATCAACACAAAAACTGCTTATTGTATGCACTTGATGGTAGCTTAGTTCTTATATGTTTATTTTCATATTGTGGAAAATAGAGTGCATTGTTTTATCCTGTCATACTGGGGACCAAGTTTCTACAAGCTGCAAAGGAACAAACCAAGTAATGACAATACTTCAGGGTCTAGTAAAGTAACTGCCTAAAATCTCTCATTAGCATTGAATAACACTATTGTCTGCAAACTGGTTACTCATCTTCATATTTAGCCATTAACACATACCATATGTCTAGAATATCTATTTAACACAAAACTGTAATTATTTTTACCTAATTAACCGATACATTAAATCAAAGGCCAAATCTAGAAAGTTAAACCACAGCAATTACTGATTGCGACGTGTATTTTCATTCTTATAATTGTCAGTGGAGTTTCTCTCTGACTATGATTAATACAAACTGATTAACTTTCTTTTTATAGTTTAAATCTTTCTAAAATGTATAAATATATTCTAGTATTAGTAGGTCTTGAAATTACAGCTGAGGGAATTAATTTTTCCTTTATTTATTGAGTTCAATAGCGATTAATAGTGATTAGCTGAGCCCCATCAATTCTTTCTAAAGCTCCAAAAGTTATGTTATATATATTAAAAAAAACTCAATATTTACTGCTGATTTATTTTGCAGACTTACCTTATTGAAAAAATAATAATAATATTGACCACACATTCTTTCTGTGATCACCCAGAAATCTAAACAAATTGCTTATGACTGGAAATCCAGCCCAAATTTAGTCTTATTGCAAAGGGTTAATTTCTTTTTACTCTTTCCAAATACACGTTGTATCAGTTAGCCAATCAATAAGATTTTAATGCAAAACACAAATTTGTACAGCGATTGTTTGCTCCATATGCCATGTTAACTTTATCATTTACTTCCTTGCTCATCTGCATGTGACCATACCACACTGAGCTAGTCCTTTTTATTCTCATGCTATTTTTAGAATGTCAGAATTTCAGAGAAAAACATACTTAGAAGCAGGTTTCCAATTGTCGTTTGTTTTTTTTTCTCTTTATATAACTTCATTCCTTTCCAGCATGTCAGCAGTATAGTTGTTTGCCTTCTGTCTACTTGCCTGTCATCTTTGCTATTTATCTGTACCAATCACTTCCAGAGATGCATGTTTTTATTGTGAAAATTAGGATGCATGAGACAGCACATGGATGATGACTATTTTGCTACTGTGCTTCTACCCACATACAATATGTAAACAGAAGTGGTCCTGAGAAAGTGTTTGTTATTAGGCCTTGATTTGTGAATTAGTTCTACCTCCATCAATTCTGTTACTATTCTATCACTACTATTCTTCTGTTCAGGATGAAGCTAAAATTAAATGTTACTGTAAAACAAATATATTACTCCATGGCTTTTGCTGACTCATTTAAATTAAAATATTATGTGCGACAATTTAATTTTGGCAATGTCCAAGGGATCCAAGACAATTTCCAGAATCGCATGCCAAGCCATGTTTCTATGAGAAGCCTTCCGCCTTGCTTCCTTCCTTCTCACTAGCTTGCTTAGCTCCTGGCAGCTCACCTGATGGGCTGAAAGCCTGAATGACCTGGAATACTAAGCATGAGCTCCTGACATTGACATCTCCCAGGCAGACTGCCAGGTGAACAGTTTCAAAGCGGAACACTATTTGTTTGCTCAAGATGCTCACATCTCTCCAACCAAATAACTTTGGAAATAAAGTATTCTGCAAAACAGAACAACTGTTCTCCAGTCAACTCTGCCTAATATCTGTTTTCTTTCTTTAGTAAAGGTTTGCTAAACATTTCAAAATCAGTGCATGCTCCTTCCCGTTTGATGTACTCTGAGATCAAGGAGGTATCACAACATTCTCACCCTTGAAGTGCTGTCCATGCAGAGTAGACTGTATTTGATTTAGATTACCAACCACTATTTCACTATGACAAGACTTTTAGTAAATAGGAAAAAAGGATTTTCATCAAATTGCAGGTTTCTACAGAGGCCTTTCTAGGCATATTAAACATGCTAATTTAGAAGGTATGTCAGGTGTAGCTGAGGATACTACAGCCATTACTAGGCTAGACTTGTCTCTCAGAATAATTCAAACTAAAGGCAACTACACAGAAATGAACAGACCTAAGCAACAGAAACACTTAAGAAAAAGAATATCTGGCAGACAATACACAAAAGGAAGTGTTTTAAACAGTATGTGTGCAGATATTTGACAAGCTTGGATGACTTCTCACTTAAAATAGGTTTCAGTAATAAGTTTTATTAAATCCCCCTTCATTCTTTATCAGGTTACATTACTACATATATACCCTAAGAGAGATGCAGGTGTGACCAACAAGATGACATTTCACCAGCACTGAATAATTCAAACAATTGTGTAAGCCAGCAAATAATTTATATCTTCCAGTGCTAAATGTTCTGCCAAAATATAATAATAATAATAAAAAAAAGCAGGACAAATATATAATCCATTCTTGTAGCACAGAACCAAGCCTACAAGTAGGAAGTCCCTAAACATTCACCTACAGGAAAGTCCAGGAAGAAACACTAAATGGCACTGATATTATATAAGCACCGAGTGCTTAGCTGTCTTCTCTCCTTTGAAAACTAGGCAAAGCATATTACTCAGTGGGGCAAATATCATGGTTTGCACCAGTTTCCATCAAAAAGAAATCAGCAACTCTATTCTTAGACTTTTAAGCCTTTTTAAATATATAAGTAGTTCTGCCATTGCTAGTATTAGGGCCAGATTTTCAAAGGAATTTAGCTCTTATTTTAGCACCTAAATAAATCAGCAGATTATCAAGTAAGCTCAGTTTGTTGTCATTAAGCATCTTAAGAGTAAGGAGACAGAGCATGGATGCCTTTGAGTACTTTTTTCTTTTTTTTTTCTCCAAGTTTTACCATTTAATTTTCTCTCTAAAGACTGCTAGAAAAGCTGATTCCAATTCCAGATGCTATGTAATTAAGTTATTAGGGTCTTAACCTCACCACTAAGAAACAATATAAAAAAGACATAGGGCATGCTAAACTACATTTATGCTCATCATTGATAACGTTCATCAGGCCAAAATCTTCTGCCTGCTCAAAAGGGGCTTCTCTGATTCTCCAGCATTTTCACACAGCACAAAACATCTGGTTTGAGACCAAGCCTCCACCAATATACACAGAAAAGAGACAGCCAGAAAAAAAAAAAAAAAAAAAAAAGAAAAAAAAAAGAAAAAAAAAAAAGTATTACAAAGGCTTATGGAAATTTAACTTAAGTGGAAATTCTGATCAACAGCAACTGCAAACAATTTATGGCATGGCATGTGATTCAGAAGAAAAAATGTATGAAATAAATCAACAAAATATAAGGTATGACAACTTAACAAAAGAGACATAACACTGCTCACTGAAAATTTTTGCCTCTGCACAGTAATTACCCTGTTCAACCTATGAGAGGGCCCAGAAATGGCAAATAGGGAACCAAGTATTGTGGATTGCTGAAGAATGGGACCTAAACTAAACAATAAACTATAGATACATTAGATAACAAACTAAAATACTATATTTCAGTCAAACTTCCACTTTGATTTACCAACTCCCTATTCTATATCCTCTTGTATTCTCTAAAAGATGCCTACATGACTCTACCACAACTTTTAATTCTTTACATTGTGGATTTCTCCACAAACTAGCATTTTTCCTGCTGCTGACATGCTCTGCAGTGAAAGGATGCATAAACAGGGGCATATCTTTGTCCCTGATTCAATTCATAAGATATGTGCTAGAGGACATTTTTCAGGTCATGATGTGTCTTGCTGATTTATGGTAACTGACAGCTTCCACAAGAAGCGTAGAAATTGTTTTCTAGCTTTTTAAAATACAGTTCCTGATCAATTCTCATCAGGTATTTTGTCAGATGACTACTAGGTAACATTTATTTAACAGGACTCAGGGGAAGGGAGGGTGGGGTTAATCTGAAAGGTATGACAAAGAATTATCATACTTTTTTTCTTTTAACCCATTTTATTCATACTATATATATATATTTTAAGTTACATCTTACATTGACATATAATTTGTTTATACTTAATGCAAAAATAAGCATCATTAAATGCCTACAGATTACACTTACTCACATTTGAAGATTATAATCAATGATCGAATCATTACAGAGATATTCAGAAGGATATTCAGGTAAATGTACATACAGAGGGACAGACCTATGTTAGCATAACAAACTTTATTTTAACAGTATTTTGTAAAATGCAGGATGCATATAAAATATTCTTTTGACTCTAAGTACAGTCTCAAAATTCTTGTCTTCTGAGATCTAGAGTACAAATTTGCACATAGAGTATACTGCGTTTCATTTCCACACATGGAAAAACATCAACACTATAGAAGCAGTATGTTTAATATTTTCTGAAATGATTAGTGATAAATAAATTTCTGGGAGCCAAATTGCACCAACTCACTCATTCAGTTGAATTTAGAGACTGTCAAGAGATTAGCCCTGAAGCAGTTTACTCACTAACCTCTGCTAAAGTTAGTGACCTTCTTATTAGAAGCTGAAGAGCACGTAATGTCTTCCAAGTCATAGTGTTGATGTCACTACATACTATTGCCACTAAAATTTAATTAATGATAATATCACTTAATGCATCAGCCTATCAACATGGAACTCCAGAACATCCCCCTTTAGATTTAGATTGATCTTTAATCACAGCTTGATTTTCAAAGGTTCTAGGTTAAAAAAAAAAAAAAAAGTAATAATAATAAAAATCTGTATCACATTGTATCACTGTATATCATTGTATACAAGGTAGTATCAGACTAGTAAAGAGAGACACCCAGAACCATAACCTTCAGAAATCCTTGATGTAAGTCAACTAGCCTGAGTTAGCAAATCAAGTACTAAATCACGTATCTTCTAAATTAGAGCTCTGAAGCAGATAGCATGCAACTACACACAGAGTTTTAACCTGTATACCCTTCACTATCTTAATGAAGAAAAATCTTCAGTAGCAAAGATTTAAAGAAAAATACTCTAATGAACAATAGAGAAAGAGAACCAACTCCTCAACAATCAAAAACTTATTATCGAAACCCTTAAAGAATTTAAGCCTCATTTGTATGTTGAAAAAAGTTAGGAGGCCCTGAAACACTAATCAGATGTATTAAAAATGAAAGAAAATATCAGACATGGGAGATGATTGTAATTAAAATTTGAACATATACAAACAGAACAGCTCCAACATTACTAAACAGAAATCAAACAATGGTATCCAGTGTTAAGGGACTGAATAATAAGCCACCATTTAATTACCCCCATCTGTTCTTGTAAGTATGTACCTCAAAGAGTTATGTTAATTCCAGGTATTAAAACATCAATTATCTTAAAAAGGATGAAAGATTTGCTGACCTTACGCCAAAAGTCAAAGATCCTATTTTTCCAAATATTTATTTATTTATTTTCAAGTTCACTTCCATTTTTCATTAAAAAAATCATTAGACTGGGAAAGAGTCTGAATTTGATTTTCCTTTAAAATGATTTCTTAGAATTCTGCTTCCAAAAGCTTTTCTTTATAAATACTATCTCTTATTAGTTTGACTTGATTTCATGCGCTATCAGCAATAACAGTTATTAGCATTACCAGCGTAAGTTATTATATAATACTTACAGCTTATCATCTGTATTTAATTTTTAAATGTACAACAGCTACTACTTTCAACTCCTTTTCCAAATCAAAACATTTCTCAATTCTACTGTAGTCTAACATTCTTAGGGTCAAGTTATTTCTAATTGTCTTTTCATATTTTTTTTTAATATTTCTTCTGTTGTAAGAAGTCTCCCACAAAACACCCTTAAACATTACTTTTAGGCATCCATTTGAAAGCACAGCTGAAAATGTCTACAACCACAGAGCATCAGCAAGTTGCAACACTGTAGTTAACACTTCAGAAAGAGGTGCAGAATATTTGATTTGAGCGATGTTATGGAAGATATTAAGGAGCAGGTTGAGATAGGCACCTACTTCTGCTCACATTTTCCAGTTACCCTCCCCTGTCCCCTTTTTTTCTTATAACTTAATACTTTGATTAGAAGAATTAAAACAAAATCCAAAGACAGATCATCTTTTTTCTGTTTGAAAACAAACTCATCGCCAAAGCTCCCTACTTCTTTGGAACATGCATTATGTTTGGGAAAACACAAATCATATTAGTCTATCAGTGGCCAGAGAGATTAGGGGTAATCTGTGGTATCTGCAATAGGATAATCTTTGAGAAGCGTAAGAATAGTATTATCATTTATGGTCAACATGAATATCACAAAGATTCATAGATAGTCTTTCGTTGAAGTACCACCAGGCTAGATCAGAGCAGCAGACAAGCTGTGGCCTCCTTCGATTCAGCAGAATTTCATCTTTATTCTAAGATCTAGTCTTTCTAGAGTCCACTTTTCCTATCTTGAGAAAGCTCAACGTATAGCTAGATAATGTAGCATGTGATGTTTTTTCTATCTTTGTCTCCCTTCCCACTGCTACATACATCAACTCCACTTAGCTCATAGCAACAAAATATTTCCTTTTTCAGTAAAAACCCTAATGATTCCATTTTACCTACAGTACACAAGATAGTCTCTCTGAAAAACAAAACACTTTGCATTTTATAATTAGATTGTAGGAAACATATGTGACGTTACAGCCAAGAAGAACAGAAACTAATAAGATGTAGAGAACATGCCATGCAAAGGTATTTTTTTTTAGAGAAGTTACTTTGGTCTCTTCCAAGCTTCAATGCTGCATTCTCCTGTTAGAAACACCTTTGTCTTTTCACAGAATCAGCTTTTTAACAGCTTTCCATAGATGTGACAGCTTTCCTGCTCTCTCCCTCCTCCTGTATTATTCCTTTCCTTTAAGATATCTTGCTAAGAAACAAACATGTTCTTCTGAGTCAGATTGTCTCTATAAACCTTCTGGTGCTTTCCTCTTCAAGTTTGATGCAAGTAGTCTAAGACTGCTATCAGTGCTTGACTTTAGTCACTATTTACTACTGAAGAACAGAAATAAAAAACACTCTTGCTGTTGTTATCACCTCAGATACTATACAGACTGTTTTACATGATCTGCTAAGCAAATATATTTTTGGTGATATCTTGCAACTTTATGCATTTCTTTTATTAAATAACCTCATTTCCAAATTATAATCAGCCCAGATTAATCTGTTTCTACAGTCCTTCACTTGACAGATTGCCACATACCTACTACTTTACATCAAGAAAGAAATTACTTTTGAGTGCTGGCATCCAGTCTTTTCCTGAGAACAGAATGAACGCTTTTAGCTCTCGTTCATATGTCTGGCCAAGTCTCATTAATCCACTGAAACATTGTTCCTTTTACATTTTGTGTGTTTTAAGAAACAGATAGCTTCCCATTCCCTTTCTTTATGCACCCCCCCCCCCAGCCACCCACCCCACCTCACCCACCCCTTCATCTCCCCAAACACAAAATGTTCTCTCAGTTTAGGAGTACCAAACATAGTACTGACGACACACAATTGCACCAAGGACAGAGTACTTTTTGTTTTTCCTTCTTATTCAGAGCCACAGTTGTCATCAACTCCATAGGGGAAGTTTGTTTAGTTGACAACCTCTCCATTGTCTTATTCAAATACCAAGTTACAAATGAGTATTTGGATACTCCTAACATTTTAAATATACATATATATTTTAAATAACCCACAGTGAATATAAAAGGTTTGTTCAGAGTTTGTCTAGATTGAAAATTCACTTCCTTTTGTAAGAGATGTTCCTGAACCAATTGTCTTTTTGGCATTTTTATTTTTTAAATCTCTTTTCGAAAACTTAGTTTGCAGAGATGGCTAAGTTCCTGATGCACAGGGCCCGGGGGATTTGAGTTTTGTAGATCTCAATGGTTTGAGCACATTTTGTAACTCATTCTTTTTTCAGTTTATTTATATTTTAAATCAAGCCAGTCCATACTATCTTCAAAATAAAGCACAGATGATCTGTACTGCAACCATTCTTTTCAGCAGGTGGAGTGCTAGCCCACATGAAGTTTACAAGCTTTGTGAACTTTGCACATGCATTTGAAGCTGTGAACAAATCCAAAGAAACTATTTGAAGTAAATCTGCACTAATCATTCAGTTGCATATCTTTCTGCTCATCAACAGAGTCCTGAAGTTTGAGCTGTGATCACTAGTCCAAGAGATTGGTAAAACAGTAGTTTCTTAGCTTAATGGCATGTTTAACATCATACACCATTGCTGGATTTGTTATTTACTTTGATGAACAATGCTACCAAGTCTGAGCAGTTCTACCATGTTTATGTCACCCCTCAGTACATCTCCCTAGCCTTGTCACTCACCCATTTCATTATTATGCAAGTCTGATGCTCTAAGATTTCTTCTTTATGTAAGTTTTAAGCAAACAGATTATGTTTGTTTTCCTTCAAGGAAACAGCAATAAATAGTCAAAGAGCTTAAGAGAAGCACCAAAAGAATCAGGGATAAAAATGGCTCTCCAGAAAAATATGTGGATAATTGGAGAGATTCATCTAAAAAGCAAAGAAGACAATGCATATAAGAAAAGGAAGGACTCTGATTTTGTGAAAGACTGTGATGAATTCAGAATTGATGTTAACTGATTTCTAATCTGAAACTAATCATGAAGCACCAAGGTGTACTGAACAGACACCACCTATTCAAATAGAAAGTAACTTGGATTCCCCTAAACCCTATGCACAAACCCCAAAGACAATTTCCAAGGAAGGCAAGAGTTTAACAGAACAATAATACTTAAACAATAAACATCTATTACTTAAACCAAATGACTGCAATCCTGCTGTCAATGATCCTCTTTTCAAGAACTTGGGATCATTATAAACTGGTTTGACAGGCCACTAATACCATCAACATATTATGTGACCAATAAGAACAGGAGAGAACATACCAATTTTGCATTTGGAGTTTTGCATTTGGAGTGGGGGAATAGAAAATGTTTATTTTGTACATGGAAAGCATCCAAGTACAGTTGCTCAGCAGAAGGAATGCAATATTTTCTAGCAGAGGTCTGTTGTCAAGCTACAGCAATCTTGAACTAAACCCAAGTTCCAACCCAACTAAGAATCTACTCTTTCAAGCTGGGCTAGAAATTGTTTCAAATTAAATGGGCAAAAACTGTGCAATATTCATTGTTTCTACACCTACCATCAGCTCCAAAGAGTTTATTTCTTATTTAGGCAAAAAAAAGCGAATACTCCCCACCTCAACAAACATCTACTACAAGTATGTTAATTGGAACAGCAGTTCCAACAGTCCATTGAGATGGGATAGTTGAATGGGAAGTGAGGACGGGCTATTCTACTCCAATCTAAACATCACAGTAGTATGTTCTGCAGTAGGTCACCAAGACTAGTTCCATTCCTACAGGTAGCATGAATCTGAGGCCATCAATATTCATGATATTGTTAAAATATGACAGTCCAGTATTAAGCTAGACTGACACATCATGTTATGCAGTTGTCATGGCATATCATCATTCAGTATCTGTTCACCATTCATTACAATGGTGTAACTGTATGCTTCAGAAAATGATCCCTGATCTCAAAGAGATTCCACTCTCTACTACAGAGAAAGATATATACTTCATAATGATAATGTGAAATAAATTGTACTTCAAGATTTGCTAAAGACCAGTAAGATAGATCATGGCAACTCAGGACTACACACACCTTAATGAGTCACATTTTATTAAGGTGAAGATGAAATAAAGTTCAGATATGTAACACTATTTCCAGTTTAAGGTTTCTGCATGTCCTTTTCCAGAAATTCTAATCTGTATCCCACAACTATTCCCACCTCCACCTCCCCATTTTGACTTTTATTTGGCCAAAGTGAGGCAACTAGAAAAGATTGCAACAGCAGTGCTAGCATCTCTGAGCAGGGACCAAACATTTCCATAGCAACTTGATCCAGCTACACAATCCTTGGTAACCAGTTTAATGCAGTTATTGTATTTACCTGCATTATTGCTCCAGGGCTGAGTATTTTACATGACTATTTGCTAGTTTCACACTAGGTACATTTTTGTTTTGTGTAATACCTAATGAAATACCTTTCCAGATACACAATTGAAGTTTAAATTGGCCCACAAACAAAGAAAACACACAGAACAGTCAAAAAAGTTTTATTAGTGACCAAAGACTTTAAAATAACTTTATTTTCACACAACATTTCAGTTTGAGTCTATTTGAGCTAGGAAAGTAAATCTAAATTTCTAGATTGGTTCAGATCCATCCAAATTGCAGTAAGTATATTGAACTTTAATGAAAAGTAACAATAAAGTAGGTTGTGTAATCAACACACCAGATCCAACCCTGTTGAACTTCACATTCAGCTGTTTTTCTAGTAACAGCATCCAACAACAGCCAGAGAATTCATTCTCTGCTAGCACCCATTACAGTACTGTTGATTAAATTGTGAAAAATTACTAGGCCTAAGTTACAGGCTCCTTTTCTTCATCTTCTGTGACATTGTTAAATTTTATTTTTATCATTAGATTTTTTTTCCTCTTAATGAATTACAACTAAAAATAAGATGTAATTCACTGTTTTAAGTATTCTACTTCTGTGGGTTTCTAATTTTGATAAGGTCTAGAACGAGTTCATTTTAGGGTTGCAATAAATCGATAGGAAACGGACTGCTATTAAGTATTAATAGTTGTATCTTCCAGAAGTGGTAACTAAATACTATATGGAGCATGTAGTATATGTAGTATAACCAGCCTTTCTGCACTGCAGTACTTTCGAGATGGCAAGCATATGTATTCTTATGTTTATAGCCACACACACTATCTTGAAATAGTGATCCTTTTGTGGTAATTTTCAACAGATCACTTAATGACACTGATTCCTTGTAAAACAACGTACACTAAGGAAATTGCAATAATTTTGTCCACTGTCTGTTGAAAGTAGGGAACACAAAAGGTTCAAAGTGTAATGAAAACAAAATTAATTACACAAGAGTTTGACTTCTAAAATTCTAGCCCAAAGATGTATCATAAACCCCATATTTGTGCAGTCCTCATAGAATCAAAGCCTAAGTCATTGGTTTTATACACCATTTAGCAATAAGCAGCATGCCAGCTCTTTGAACCTGATCCCTTCAGAAATAAAGTTTGAAGGCAAGATACATAAAAGAGAGCTGTCTAGCAGAACTATCTGTCTGAAAGAGGTAGGGAAATGCTGGTGATATGAAAAAGAGCAGTCTTCCTGGGCTGAAGTGCCTGGGGTGGCAAGAGGCTATTGGAAGAAAGTTATAAGCAAAAACAATATGTGAAGAAAAGGAGGACATAGGAAAAAATAAGCAGGAACATAACAGCGCAAAGGTAAAAGGCAGGAATATGATTCAAGGATGAATGAAGAATGTCTGATAAATAGCTTCATCCAAAACTCATTGAAGACAATGGCAAGACTTTCAGAAGTGATTTGATATGAGGCTTGTAATCTTAAATGACTGTATTTGGAATCACTGCTTGACCAGCACATCAAAAACAGAGTGCTGCTTAAAAAGTGTCTTCATAAAGCATCTTCTGAGATGAAGACACCACTGCTTCTTTGAAGATATTCATTAAAGGATGAAGCATGTGAACAGTCAGTACAAGTCCTCTGAAGTTTAACTATAATCTCCTTATTATTTCATACTCAATTTCTGAAATATCTGGTGCAAACAGGAAACAAAACTGAGGCAGATAACTTCATCAGTAAGTTACCTGGACAACTAACTTTATTCTGAGATTTCATTTGTGTGGGGGCATATTCACATACATGTCTGATTATAACAGCATCTAAGCTTTTTACTTTTGCATTTACCTGAGTAAACACTGAAATGCGGTGCAATTTCCCCCTTACATCAGCTATTTGTTACAGCTACTAACTACTGTCTTCTTACCACCCACTGAACAGTGAAATTTCAAAAGTAAATGTATATCAATTAAGGACAGTTAAGAGGTGGTATCCAGCCTTTTACAGCACTTGTAAGAGAACAAATTTTTCACCACAGTTTGCTTTTTATGGAGCAGTGATGTTTTTGTGCAAAGGAGAAGACAATGAAGCTTAATGCATAGCATGTTGAATCACAGTGAATTCTGAAGCAAATACATACAATATACACTTTTGTATATGCAGTGTCTTGAAATATTAGATACTGGATAAGGCACTCTTGTTCAAATGCATGAAATCTATCTATATTTGTATGGTAGGGTTCAACTTTTCTTCTGTTCAATAAACGGATGCATTTGTACTTACTCCTGAATTTCAATTGTAGAGTTCATTGATCTCTTTACAAAGAATGCTAAATAATAAGCTTAGTACTGTCTTAACCACTACAGTTATCCAACTTCTGGTACAAATGGCAAACAAGCAAATATGATTCAGATTTCAGGAGGTGCTTTGCCTGATCATGGACCATACAGTCAAGAACAACAAATTTATTTTCAAGGGGGATATATTCTATATCATCTCACAGTGCTTTACTCTGCAGATGAGTACAATCAAATCACCAAGCAGTTCCAGGAATAGTACCAACCTGTTATGAAGAACTGCATCAGATTCAATCCTTCAGAGTCACAGAACACATGTTCAGCTAATATATTTCATGACATAAAAGCCAGGACATTCACTTTTTAGTCTGAAAATAATTCATATTAAAAGGTACAAAAGAATGAGAATGCCCTAAAATGATTTTGGTGAAAATAAGTAAGGAGTGCAGGAAGTTCTGGGTAGGACCAAAATAAAACAAAAAGTTTTAAAGTTCTCAAATATTTCCTTGTAAAAGTACTTTTTTAAAACACTTGAAACTAAATAAAAGCTGTTGATAATGGACTTGACAATTAATGGAGTAGCAGCCTTGTTTGTGTGGATCAGACTTTGAGATTTAAAGGCACCATAACTTTTTTTTTTTTTTTAGCAACATATGACTAGAGAAAACAAGACATAAGAACAAAATCTAGTGGGAAGAAACAGAATTGACACTTTTGAAAGACAAGTTTCAGTGGACACATAGGAAAGTACCCAAGAGTCTTGCTCAGTTTCACAAAGAAAAACATTTAACACACTAAAATGATGAGGCCAGAACAAGTCACAAAACAGGAAAGGTTTATCTGAAATTAACAGATACCAAATCAGTATTTCATTATTATCCACTTAGGACACTTGAGATTCTCCTCAGCCAGCTGACTCCTACAATAGTCACCTAATAACATAGGCTAACTTTTTCCACTTCCTGCCAGAAATCGTTACTGAAGTGAAGAAAGGGGACACCTAGGGTCATGTTTAATGAAGGACTAATGGTTTTTCTAGCTAAACATTGAAAGCAAAAGTAAATATATATACATAATGAAAGCAGTGCCTATAGTCCATTCTTCTGTACTGCCTGAATGTTAATTAATACCTCTTCATTGTAAGAAATAAAACAATCAATACTTATTGTGCTGTGTGGCCATAGAGCAATCAGAGTAAATAAAATACAATTTTTTGTGTGCGTAAATTAAGAATTGCCCTCCTAGAAAAGGAACAATATTCAGAACCTGAGGAAGAAAAACGTTCAAGCCTTGTACTTGTACATCAGGTAGCTGCATGGCTCACTTCAGAAAGTCCACTGTGCAAAGAACTACTGTGACAACAAGAAGAGTATCACCCTCAAGAGTGAAAATTCTTGAAAGAAAAACTAAACATTGGTGGCATTAGTCCTGTACTGTGGTGAACACTGCAATCTCCACTGATGTTCAACAGTAATGTACTTTGAGTACAATGTCTCCCTATGCAAGCAGTTACTTTCCAAGACCAGGAATTCATCGGTTTCATCTTATACAGTCAGAAATAAAACTGGAACATCAGCTCAGTTATTTATTGTCAAGATTGAGATACATTGACACTTTATGTGCTCACATTTAACTAGTCCAAACTATTGTTCCATGGACCAAATAAAGTCCTGAAAGAAAGCAGAAAAAAATCTGAACAGGTAAATAGATTAAGGAGTCATCTGCTGTGACACTATTTCTGCACATAAACTGCAACATTCAGAATTAAAGCACAGGTCCACAGGTAGAAAACAGGAAATAAAAGCTGCTAACTTTAGAAGTCAATTTCACATTATCCAGTTTTACCAAGAAAAAATTACATTTAAAATTAATATTAATCATCTTCCAGGACACTGATGAGAATGTGAAAATTACCACATTTCCATATTTACCTTAAATTATCATCCCATTAACAGAGACATTCAGAGCCGCACTTCTGAACTTTCCAATCACAAAAATACATCCATTCCAAAGTTTACGTATTGCAACAATCCTATTGAAAGTAGATCTACATTTCTGCATGAAGTTAACCATTTTGCTTTATCTTTTCAGGACTGGGGTCAACCACATTCTTCTGTGTTTACAATTCAAGGTTTACAATGAAGGAGCATAGAACACAACTTGGAAGTGGAACAACAGAGATTCAAACTCATTAAGGTAACATTAAATAGAACAATCATTAAAATTCTCTGTCAATCATTTAAATATTCAATCATCTTATTAGGATAAGGTACTATTGGCATCACTTAATAGAAGCAATTCCAAGCAGCAACTGTTTCCCAAAATCTCAAAGATAACTACTTATATCAGTTAAGTTACATGATTTATGGATACCACAGAAGTAAATGCTATAACTAAAGATAACAAATCAAAATGTAACCATCAAAAAAAAGGCACAAAAAAACCCACAAACTCTTGCAAATCCCAATTCCTTAATACATAAGGAATGATTCAATGGCCCTTTAAATAATGAAAAAGCTATCATCACTTTCAAGGTTATTACTGCTAAAACTGAAAGGGCCTGTAATTCTCCTCCTACTTTCAACTGAAAGTTAAGTTTCAGCTAAAATCTAAGCTAAAATAAGTCTTCATCTGGAAGGGAAGACTTGATATATGTTGAGATTCCTTAATAGCTTTCCTGTACGTTTTCTTTAAAACTGTTGTCATTGTTATCTTCCATGTTTTGCAGCTTGAATTCATTCTGAAAATGTAGCACCACTATGGGCACACATTATGTGGTTATTTATGGCAGTGACATTCACAGAGATTTGAATACTGAAGAAGCGATACCAGTGTTTGAAAGCCTAGCTGAGAACGAAATGATTACTTTAAAAAATTTTGTTGGAAACTGAAGAAGTCACAAGCAACATAAGACTTCCCTGTTGAAGAGACTGATAGCTATTGACAGCTACAAAACATTAATTATCATGTTTATTAATATTTAAGTCCTTTAATTCAACTTTCAAAACATACCTCTGGGACTTAAAACAATAATGAAATACAATTATTAATCTTATATCTCCCGTAAATTAATCTCAGATCTTCTGGGTTGCCAAAGTTCAGACAGCAAATTCCTCATCCTATTTGTCCATAGAAATAGCTTCAGAGATTTAACTGTACTACTAATTATTACAGTCGTGTTCACACTCTTGTACATTTACCCAGTTGTCCATCAAAACAAGCTTCCAAAAATGCTCTTATCACCACAATAGAATAGCTTTTGAACAACACATCTGATGTTTAGCACTAATGCTTTGCACCATAGCGCAAGACACAGATTATGGAATACTGACAAGGACACATTTTCAACCATTGTTTTTAATTGGTAACTACTATTTTGCTAATCAGTAGAAAGAAAGCAAAACTTTTAGAATATTTAGAATTCAAATATTTAGAATTTAGAACATTCACAAGCTTGATTTGTGCAGATAAATATATGAAATCATTACCAGAGACAAATAGCTACAAAGGTAAGCTTCCTGTTCTGCAAAGCAGTGAACTCCTCTACCTCTTCCTCCCACCCCCCAAAAAAAGTGCCTTTTGTTCCTCCATTTGAAATAAGCACAAAGCTCTGTTTTTCCAAAAGCATAATCTTAAAAAAAAAAAAAAAAGTTTAACTATGAGGAGTATCTCTTTCAACACATGTCCCTATAAGGGTGTTTAAGTCACAGTAACAGTATATTTTTCATTCTGAATGCTGGACAGGATTCAGCTCTTCAGGGAAAATCATATAAATTAAGATAATACCTTACAGTGCCATCTACTGCTAAAATTTTTAGCTACTAATTATTCTAATTTATATGCAATCGGCAATGCTTTAGTACAAAAACCCTTAGGAAACATAATTCAAAAGTGAAGAAAGATGGTATAGCATGGCTAATTATATGATATAACACAAATTATTGCCAAATCAATAGCTACATGGATTAGAAAAAATTAATCCAAGAAGGTAATTATCAAACTTGGATAAAGTACGAACAGTTTAATCTTCTCTTCCCACCCCCTCCTGCCTCCCCCTTTCCCCTTCTCTCCCTCCCTTTCTTATTTTCTCTTCCTGCAGTTTAATTTTGAGGAATCACTTTTAGGCCTTACTGCATGTATGTGCATACTAAAAGGCAATCTTTGGAACAACAAGTCTTTTTGCAACAACAATGCTTAAGGTGAAATATAACAATGGCCCTGCGAGTATATTTTATCATTATAATATGAACAATTTCACAAATAAGGATCTAAACACCTGTAATGAACAAGAAGTCTTGGGACAGTTGTTAGGTTTGTACTATGAAGCCCAGTATCTGGAGGGCAGGAAGGACGAGCATGTGTAACCCTCAGTAGAACCATTTTAGTTCCAAATGCATACCACAATTAATGATATTTTTTAAGAAATTGTTCATCTCAAAACACAACTAAGACAAGTGTCCAGAGACAGAGAAATTGTGCAACTCTCAAGGGCAGAACTGGACATTCTGTAGATGACACCACTCCTAACAAAAAACCAGAACAGGAGATGAAGGTAACAAAGGACAACGAAGCAACAAAGAAACCACCTTTCAAAGCTGCTACAAAAAAATTGCTAATTTTGATATTTGTTAAAATTATAATCCAGTAAATTCTAATGTCTCCACTTGTACAAGGCATGTCTCTAGCACTGTTACAAGACTTGATGCGTGTTCTGATGGCATACAAAGTCTCCAACACAAGATTTTGTTCACATCTGTACATCATTTAGATACGTGTTTTAAATTTGACTATTTAGAAAGATATGCAACTTACAGATGCATTTCTGGATTCTTCTGCTGGCAGTGTTACATGTAGTGTCTTCTGAGCATCTTCATCTGTATTTCTGTATAAGATTCTGAAATAAGAGGGTTTTCTGTAACTACATAGCAGGGAATTTGCAGGCATAATGTTCTGGGTATTCATCAAGACACATAACAAAAAGAGCTTCTCATACATACTTTAAGAAAAGTGGTTAGCTAAAGTGAAGAGATACCTCAACATGAAGAAATACCTCTTTTTTCCAACATCAAAGCATACTTTTCAAATTGATGAAACTAAAATTTGTGTCATGTTTATACACCTACATCCACTGGAAGTTAGGGTTTGACAAATTCAGCTACAAAACTTGAACTAATCTGTATTCAAAGCATATTAATTTTCATACGCAATCAGCTGCCAGGCACTTGATCTGAGACTCATCTTTCTTCCCCATGAGTACATTTTATTACTTCACTTAAAGGTTACAAAGATAATTTCCAAAATATATTGATTTGCTATTCACCTAGTCTTCCTCAGCTGCAGGAACTGTTTTGCCCCTGGAGCTGACAATCTGAACATTAAACACCTGATAACACCAGCATCATTTTTTCTGGCATGTTTTAGCACTGCTATTCCTAGCTATTTATGAATTTCATTATTGCAAAAATGCAAATTATTAAATGAACGATTACCATGTCAGATTGCAACTCTTGGCACACATATATTTAATTTACATGTTTCTTTTTATAGTTTTATCATTTTATTTATGAATATATCCAGCACTGTGGCATAAAATATAAAACAAAGTGAAAAGAGGCTATGATTGCTTTTTCAATAAAAAGGGAGATAATTTTACAGTGTTATTAGGGTTACAGAATGACAATTGATCTATCATAGGCCAGTCTTGATAGTTTTGTGTTTTTTTTTTTGTTTGTTTGTTTTTTGGTAAAGTTTTACACATTTAATGCTCTGATGATTCATGCACCAGATTGTCCATATTGTTAGCACTAACGATTGTTTTGGGCGCAATGATCACTTGCTAAATATAACCTCTCATTGAACAGAAATGTTCATACTAATATTCGGCAACTGGATAGTTGCAGAACTGGATTGTGACTGCAGTTTTTCCAGTTGACCCCTTAGGACTGAATAGCACTGAATTTCATATTTTGTGACACAGTTCCCAAGTATATCATCCTTAACAGAACAATCCCAGTGAAGATTTTGCGCATCTCCCAGAGTACATCCAATAAGTGTACACATCCTTGCTAGTTCAAATATTCATCACATCAGCTCAGTGTTTGCCCAGGAAGCCTTATAACGCTTCCCTACTGCCAACAAGAAAAAAAAAAAAAACTTGGAATTTTAATGTAGCTTTACTAAGTGGAAAGCACTTATTTGCCAAAAGTAATTTTATTCTTATGAAAGAAAATAATTTTGATAACACTCAGCTGAGAAGCATTTCTGATATCAAGAAGTGGTCATCAAAACCAGAGAAGCAGCAGCCCTGCAATAACTGCAAAGCTATTGATCAAAAAGCCCACTTAAACAGGAGAGCAACATTCAGATTCCAGCCCTGCATTCACCAGGTAGGTTTCTTTCCAGGAGCCAATGGATGCCTTGGGAATGGTCCCTCAATCTCTTCAACTGGACTGATTTGATTTTATATGAATAAATATTAACTGCAGCAGCAGCAGCTCTCCATAGCCCACATGAGTACTATAACCACTGAGCTATAAAATCAGGGCTTCTCTCTTGCTCTCCAGCAAAATAAATATTTAACTATTTAAGCAGTGAAAGAGTTTGAATGAAAAAAATCAAGAAAGATAAGAAAGTAACTATCTCAGTATCCCAATAATTAGGTCTCTCAAATGGACTGTGCAGTCCCTGCTGGAAAACCCTGGTTTCTCTCTGCCCATGGAAGATTTCTGCTCTGATACAGACCAGTACAGCATTTGAGTCCCAGACATGTTATTAAAAACACTTACTACCCAACTGAGTAAGCAGCAACTTGTATGTTCACCACAATTTCAGAGATGAGAAACAGAACAGCTGTACTGTACTTGATACCCCATACGGAGTGATATTACTCATTTTCTCAGTGCTCCCAACACACATTTATACCTGGAAGGTTTGGTAGATTATTTTACTGTGGCCTCCAGAAACAGGCTCTGGTATCTTTGCTGCCTCTCACAGGATATAACCAAGATCAATCAGCACCTAACCATTGAGGCCTGCAGCTTCCTCTGTTGGAGCAGCTGAATCAATCTCCCAAGTAACACCTAAACTCTAGTTATAGTATCTCAGCATTCCTGCTAACCTGTATTCAGACATGGTCTTCAGCTCCTACACACACACACACACTTAACTACAACAATAGTTTACTCCCCAAAACAGCTACAGTTAAATTTCCCTCTGATGAATCATACTATTGGAAACTAGCTTTCAGAAATAATTGTTGCTTTTTTTTTTTCTTGCACTGATGAAATATATATTTATGTATTTTATATATAAAATTGTGGTGTTGGAATATCAGTTTCTTTTAATCAGATTTTCAGGATAGAATTAAGAACTACCAGGCTTTAAACAGAGAATTATGTAGCACTCCATTGCAAAGCCATGTGTACAGAATGACACCATCATTTATGCTGTCTTTTGTATGACAGAGGTTTCTTCATTTAGATATGCTGCATGAAAAATAGATCTTCTGCTCCTAGTAAAATTAAATGTTACTGATGCAGGCATTTTTCCTGAAGTCTATTTTTGATAGACGTCTGTTGCATTGGATCACTTTTTCTAATCAAGCTTTGCATAACTAAATGGTGACAGTAGAAGGAATATAGATAAATATTTTTAGCTGAGACTAGACTGAGTGATTTCTGCCCCCATAATCAAGTTAACCTTGTACAGCTGCTTTAGTTCTTTAAAAACACAGCTTGCCTGATCTATATTACTACTTATATGTGAATAAACCTGTTTACCAGATCTGTTTTATTATTTCATGGCAACTACCACATGACAATACACACTGACTGCGTGTAATTCATATGAAAATAAAATTGACATTTAACTCTGGAGAAGTCTATAGAGTTCATTGACGTATTCTTAAAGACAGCTACTGAGTTCTTGTAGGCTGCACTCTGTTTTTAACAACTGGTCAAACCATATCTAAATTTGAGGGTTTGCAAGGCAGAAGAATTTGTTTTATACAATAAGGAATACTACTGCTATACTAACAATCTCACATAAATAGAAAGATCAAGACAGAAGAGCCAGCAGAGTTAAATAAGTTTTCTGTTTGTTTTTAAATGAACAGATTGTTATTGCTCTGAACCACTCATCTCTAGTTGAACTAGCACTGGTGAGATACACATGTAGACCCACTAATTGTCCACATAGGAACAGCAGAACTGGAACAAAATTTAGAGTTATATTTGCTTACTAATACAATTAGAAGAAGGAACAAGACAAGTAAGAGTGAAAACTGTCCATTATAGCTGCAAAAAGTTCAGTTGGCTCACATGGTTTACAAAATTTAGCTTCTGTACACAGAAGTAAACAGTAATACGCCTAGCAGCTACCCATAACTTCCCAACCTGAATACAAAGCATTCCGGTATGCTTTGAGGCCCAAGCAGAAGCCTTGAATGGTGCAAAACGCAAAATTCTGCAGCCACTAAATTGCTTTAAGCATCTCCCCCCAACTACATTACTAAATTATACATCTTTACACGTGGTAATGAACGACAGACTATTTATTAAAAAGCAAAGCAGCCAAATTCACTTAAAAAGAGGAGAAAGGGGGGGAACAGATGCCTTTATGAGCAGGCTGCAAACTAAACTATTTCCAGAGACCTCATGCATTTGCTGTAACAAACAAACAATTCTCAAGACTGCTGGGTAATGTATTTTTAGAGATGCAACAAAATCAGATACCACCTAATGTGCCTTGTGAAGGAAGATCTTTAGAACTGAAACCAAAACCTTTAAGATCTGCAAGTGTTCTCATTCCTTGTTCTGTCCCTACCCTCCAGCAATAAAATTCCTCATTCTTGTTGAGTTACCACAGAAAATGTGTGTTGTTCCACTCCAACAAGACTTGCAGAATCCAGCCCCTCACTACAGAATAAAACAAAACGGGCCACAAATCTGCTCCAATATTCAGCAATTCATTTGTCTCATCACTACTCATGCATGCAAGAAAGTAGTAAAGAAGTGAAATAAAAATGTAAGCACTAGAGAACAATAGTCTAAACAGCTTTAGCTTTATACAACTACCAATTATAATGCAGACAACCAATGCATTTCACTGTTAGAGAAACCTGTTTAAAGGCATTGTATGGCTTGAAAGACAGGAGATGACAAAGAGGCAGGAGACACTACAAAGCAAGTGTTTTCCTCATGACAATAGCACCAGTTCCATCTGGAAAACACAACACTAGGAGTTCACCCATATGATAATCTGTACTTCAAAGGGCAACAAGCCTTATATCAACAACTGGAGCTTATTTAGGTACAGAGATTATGCATAATTTCTGCTACTACCATTTATCAGTAACTCAATTTTTTGAGGTTTGGGGTAAGGATCTAAAAGATCCCCTCCCCCCCCCCCCCCCCACACACACACTGGGTAACCACTGTTTTTCTTCAGCTTCACTTCTGTACAAACATACTATTTTTTTCCTTATTACTTTATTTCCCCACTCCACTGGAAATATGAATTTTCAAAATGAAGACTATCTTCAGAGGAAAATAGAAAAGTTAACAAGTTTTAAGTTTAATTAATGCTTTTTATTTCTCTCCTTTTCATGAAGTTACTAGGCTAGAAGGAATAAGTAATTCCATACCTTGTTTTTGAAAAGTATTTTTAAAACATTATTTTAAAAAGACCTTGAATTTAACTGAATGAGTTAGCAGCTGGTACAGCCTTATCCACATACCCCACAACAACTGTTGGCTCTTAATTTTTATTTTTAAATATGGAAGCAGCCTTATGCTGATACAGCTGTCCTTTTCATTTCTGAATGACAGAGGCAAACTTTGGTCACGGAAGGCAAATTGTACAGATACATGAACCAACAGTAACCACCTGGAGTAAGAAGAAGTTAAGGATGTGATTTATTCCATTACAATGAGTAATCCTAGGAAACCTCTCCTGGAATTGATTACAAGGCAAAGTTACCTGCTGATCCTGCATGAAGGATATGCCCATTCTATTTTATTGATTAGATAAATAATTCCCTGCTGTTTTCTCTTGTTGTTTTGTAATTTTGCAGAGTAGACATCAGTCTGCACTGTAAACACATTCATTGGGAGAGCATATAAAAATACTGAGAAGGAGAAAGGTTGAACATCTGAGAGAGCTCAGTCTCTCCCTGTATCAATAAGAAACCCTGACAAAAGTTAACTCATATTTATTGCTCCTTAACACATTGCTCTTAACTCCAAAGCAAATAGCTTATAAACAAGTTTTTTTTTTTTTTTTTGTATTTGTTAAAAATAATAGAAAAAAATCAAGTATATACTTATGCACAAGATTGCTCCCCACCACCATTCACATTAAACTTAGAATTTGGAGTGAAGTCAAAAGGTGTCAGCCTAAATGATTCACAAAGCCTCTGAAGAGATTTTACTAAGGAAGGAAAGAGCTATAAAGCAAAGACATACTTCATACAAAAAAGTACAGGGATGGTGAGATCAAGCTTATTACTTGATAGTTATTACTTAAGTATCCTATTGATCCTGAGTTGTTATGGGTGAAGGATTGATTGGTCAAGAATGTTATTTCAGAATTCTCTCTACATCACTTTAAAAGAAATACTCTATTGCTAATTGTTCTAATATCTTTCTTTTCCTTAGGTTCAAAAACATGAAAAATCACCAAGTCATCTTAAGAACATATCCAAAAGCGTTCAAATTGCTTTATCTGAAAGCATGAGGAAGATTAATACTTGAAGTTCAGCAAAACATTTTCCCATGAAAGAGACATGATTCAGATTTTATACAGATACACAAGTGCTGTATGTCTAAAAAAGTAACATGCTACTTACTTTTCCATCCTCGCAGGTAATTTTATTTTTAAAAGAAAACTGGTCTGGAAGCTAAATTTTGCTGCATGCTTTTAAACACACCAAATCCTAGACATAAGTAACATCTTGAAATTCAGCAAGATGAAGCTTCCGTAATCTAAAATGTCAGGAACCAGAAGACACCATTTAGCCACTCTATATGAAAACTTCAGTGATTTCTGAGAGCTTTATGTAATTATTTAAAAACTTCACATTGTGAAAAAGTGTATCACTGAGTTTTTGAAAGATCAACAATAAGCTTGGGGAAATAATACCATCCCAGTACATGCTAAACTCAGTATTAAGAAGCTCCTCAAATTTACTCATAGATATAGTTGAAAGCAACCAACCAGAAAACTTGACATTTAAAATTATTATTTTTTTTTTTTTTTTAGCATCTAAAGCAGTTACTTACCTTCCCCTAGGTAATTATCTAGTTATATGGATTTAAATAGATCCAAATAAAGCAAATAATAGTATTTAATAAATGCAAAAAATGTTACTTATTCTTCCCATGTCCACACAGTTTGGTTCATTACACATCTGATGCACTTAATCCACCAAAATCAAGGAGGTAGATCCATGGGAGGTGGACCCTGTTAGAACAGTCTTTGACCTTTCTATGCCTTTTTTTTTTTTTTGTCTTGAACTGTTTCTTCTTTTTATCTAACACGAGTTTAGTTAACACCTGCTTCCAAAAAGACTGTCATCTCATAGGTCTATATAAACGGATACAGGTAAAATTGTCAGATTACATATGTATAAATCTGTTTTTTATGAAAGTATCCAATTGTACCATCTCATTCACACTAGATGTTTCCTTTTAACTTAGATGATTCAATATGGCCCTAGCAAGAAAGATTCAGCATTTAACTTATTAGAATACAAGAGTAAAAAAGTAAAAAGAGTAACAGACTATTACTATTGGAGAGTCCATCTGACGAGCATGGGAAAGTAGAAAGGTGGAATGATTGGAAGAGATGAAGTTAACAATTGCACTATGTAACAAAAAATTAATATTGCATAGCCACAAAGCTAAAAAGCAATGTGTTTGTGTGCACTTAAGGTTACTTTTTTTTATATGTGTGTATGTATATATATATGTATATATATAAAATGAAACAGCCTATGTGTCTACATGAATAAAGTGTCAGAGCCACATAAGATGCTTGAAATGAGCATTAGATAATACACTTTAACTGTTATTGCTATAAGAGTAACAAAACCCAAAACACAAGCTTGAGAAATGTTTTAGTGCTATAACTTCTGGTTCACTCAATTTCCTTTTCAGACATGGTTGGAATAGATAGCCCAGAACTACTCATCACCCTGTCTCCTCTTGGGATGTAACAGCAGGTACAAATCACAGATTTCATAGTGCTAAAGAGCTATATTTTATTTATACATTAGTCAAACAATATCTGTTTCTTCCTCTTCTTTTTCCTCCTTAAATGAGGAAATTATACCTAGAGAATAAATAGCATTCTAGCAACTACTCAAACATGCAGATACCACAAACGCCTGTATCTTTTCAGATGGAAATGGAGTTGCTTAGTTTAAGGACATTTTGCTAAAATAATAGACCAAATTCTGCCATCCATTCTCTCAATACTATTGGCAACTGGAAGCATGGTTTAGCAGGAAGTTAGAGGTAAGTAAAAGTACTGCTTGAGCTTGAAGCTGCCTTTTGTAAAAAATGAAGAAGGAAATAATCTTTCAGGTTTGAATTTGCATTTAATAGCTACATTCAGTACTATTAACTAACATTTCAAGGTTATAACACATTTTAGTCACTATTCCATCCACATTCATTGTTTGAGTTACTTTACTTTGAGTTAGCATTTACTCTTCTGAAACATGGCAAGCGCAGTAAAACCCTAATAAATTATTTACACTTTCAAAGACCAAAAGCTTATTAAAATTTACCTGGAAGAGGACATCTGTGCTTTGCTCCAAAACTGAAAATGTAAGTTAACATCTTCTGCCCTGATTCTTTTTTTCACTTCATCAGTATCATCCTCAGTTAGAATTGTGCAAATGAGAAATTAAGCCCAGGGCACATGAAGGGATTATTCTTGGAGGTCTTTAACACCTTCAGAGCTCTCCACTGGGCTATAATTTTCAGTTACTGCAAGAAAAGTGCTGCAGGCACTCACAACTATCAATATTGAAAAAGAAGTCTCAACAATACAAGTCCCTACATTATGTTTTCAAAGCATAGAGCTGTCATGTACATAGACATGCTAGCAGACAACCTCTTCAGACTGATGGCTAATAGATGGTGGACATAATGTAGTCAGAACCTGAAGGTGTACCTGTTGGCCCTGGTATTCCTACACTGAAGAAAGCAAAGAATGTGCTACTGAGGTTAAAAGATTAATCAGTGGTAAGTGAATGTGAGCAGTAACTGATCCAACCAGGAAAGGTTTGTTTTATGTGAGAGTGTTTGCTTTGCATATGATCTTCACACAGCAAGTCCAGAGAACATAATAGAATAAAATTTTGGGATGTGCTAAAATAACATGAAATCTGTAAAGTATATGCCTTCTAAATGGCCATTAATATCCTAGCTCTTCAAAGCACCTTAAATTTCAACAGTTTATTCCTCTGTAGTTAACATCAGTTAAGACAGTGGTATTACTTGTCCAGACATGGTGAGTTACTGCAGTTTTGACTTACAAAGAGAACCAAAACACCTTTGTATATTCCAATAGACAGCTGAAGCTACTGTTTACAAATAACACCACTAAAGGATACTCTTATCTCTGCTGCATCCAATCCATGTCAGCACAAGCATTTGCATAGTGACAGGATGAACTGATCCAGGTTAAAAATAATTCATTTTTCAAGGGCAGTTTTAAGCTTCATTAGGTCTCCGGTCCAGTTCACTAAGCAACTTCACTAACACTTGAGCTGACATAACAAGTTTACACAAAACACTGACTGGTTGCATGAGAGAAGGAAACGTCAAGTTTCATCAAGGTTCAGTGATGACACACCCCTGAGCATACATACCACCTAACACTCGCAGTCAACAGAAGATTCCTTCCCACTCTATAGATTAGGTTTAAGTGAGATGTAAAATGCGGAGCTTCCAAGAGCTAAGGTACTCAAAATCCAGTGGATGACTACAACTTCAAGTCTTAGGAAGACTTTTATTATATGTACATTTTACAGAAATATGTAATATCACACTTGAATAATTGGATCAGAAGTTGAGTTCCATTCCCATGGGTACCACAAACCTCATAATTTTAGTAAAGGTATTTAACCAATAGGTAAAAACTTCTGTTTTCTCCCATCAGCTTGGAAACAGACTTTAATCTTAGCTTCTCAGTTAACCCATCTATTGACAGGGTATAGAAAGCAATAAGATGTCTAATTAATATGTATTCTCAGTATACTGATGTTTTCAATAAGTTATTGTACAAGAATAAGGACAGCATGGCATCTAAATTATCCAGATTTGGAGACCAGATACCTACTATCACCCAGGTAGATTATGTAGTCTTCTTTTTAAACATCCCATGCCTCTGAAGATAAAGTCAAACTTCCAATGTGTGTAAATAAGCTTTAGATAACAAGCAATTGCAACACAAGTAAAAGATAGCTTATCTAGCAAACTATAAGAATAATCAACAATAGCCTGAAGGCAGAAGCTGACATCTCAAAAATGACATGATATAGGGAGGTAGTGATCTAATTCCTGGGGCTTAAGAATTAGAGGTAAATCCCACATACTGAGTGTAACAGCAACAACAAAGGAGAGCTTGTGGAACAGCAGAGAAAGCAGCACCGAAAGCCACAGAAAACACTTTTTGGATCTACCATGTGAATGGATGCAAGAGCAAGTTTGTCAACCTTAGAGAAAAGAATGCTGCATGAAATGAAAGAGAAAGAACCTGTTAAGAACTTTAGCTAGACTATGCTATGATTTGTAAACAGCTTAGAAGTCTACGGTTTAATTAAGATTAGCAGAAGAGACCACAATGAGAATAGCTACAGGATGAGCAAAGGACTGAAGACAGAGCTCCTGGTCAAATTCCCAAGAGAGAGTGTTTTAGCTCCATCTTAGATGTTAAGTGTCAGAAAAGATTGTGTGGAATATTTACTGCAGATTCCTGCAAGGTTGGTGCAGGTCAGCATTGGTAAAAAAAAAAACAGGGTGTTCTGCAGCTTCAGCTAGAAAAAGACAACTGAAAATTGTGTAAAAGCAATACTTAGGGCCATCTAAGACAGAACTTAAAATATGTAAGTACAAAGGAGTTTGTTTTGGTTTTATTTCAAGAGTAAATAGGAAGTAAAGCAGATATGCAGTCATGAATGAAGACAGACAAGAAAAAGTAAGCTGAGGGAGTGGTATATGAAGAGATCAGAGAACAAAAGGGAAAATAAAATGGAAGGAATCATAGAAGTCACTTCTCTGATAAAATACAAGTGAGGTTTCTGTGGAGAGTATGGATGAGGTAGTGATTTTTTGCAGCTGAAGACCCCTGATGGAGCAAATGAAGAAGAAAAGTTGGTAATGAGGAGTAAGGTAGGGTAGGCAAAAAGAGGGAAGGAGAATTTAGAATCATAGAATCATAGAATATCCTGAGTTGGAAGGGACCCTTAAGTATCATCATCAAGTCCAACTCTTGACACCACACAGGTCTACCCAAAAGCTCAGACCATGTGACTAAGTGCACAGTCCAATCTCTTCTTAAATTCAGACAGGCTCGGTGCAGTGACCACTTCCCTGGGAAGCCTGTTCCAGTGTGCAACCACCCTCTCTGTGAAGAACCCCCTCCTGATGTCAAGACCCCCTCCTGATGTCAAGAATACAAGTAATTGTGTGGAAAACAGAACAGTTTATACAGTTTACAATGCAATTCCTGCCCAGAGCTTCTTCCATACAGAGATGAAAAGCTGTTATTTGAAGCATATGGAATAGGAGAAAGCTAGGACCACTGCTCCAGAACTTGTAATGAACTCAAAAAAAAAAAAAAAAAGAATCAGCAATCAGATGCAGCAAATTCCTCTCTCCATTCATATCATTATTTTCTAGTAATAGCTTGAAGCTGATTTATTTTCTTTGCATCATATTATCATGCTACACAAAGTTCAATGAGCTATAGATAGCTATAGCACATTATATTAATATGACAAAGTAATCTCATCTCTATAGAAAAGAAAATTTTCCGTTGACAGGAAAATATTGCACTAAACTGGAAGCAGCAGACAGTGTCCTTTCAAGCAGAACAGGTCTGGGAGAAACAGTTTAATAATAAGCAGTTTATATGTCCTGATGTGCACTGTGCATAGTGCACACCAAAAATGATTTATAGTTAAGAATCAAGAAGAGAATGAAGGCTGGAAGTAACAGTGAAAGCCAGCAGATCTGCTGGTCATCATCATGACAAAATGTTGTGGGTTTATCACAAGAAAGAGATGGAGATTTACACATAGAAGCACTTGCCATCCTGTCATACTGTTCAGGCTGACCAAGCTTCCTCAAGAAAGCAAGTACAGGGCAGATCAAATCAACACAGTAAAAAAAAAACTATTAGTTTGTGTGACCTTTCTGGAACAAGGAGCTGAAATAATTCATTTTACTGCAGCACTTTTAGCAAAAGGCTGGCAAGGGAGTACATAGCTTTCTATTCCAAAGTGGCATTACCTATGTGCCTGCATAAACAGAGGTGAGTCAGCCTAGGATTAAGTTAATATTTAACAGGTTGCAAAGAAGACAGTTCAACATCACTACGCATAAACAGAGAACTCTCATGGGGAGGGGATCTTTGTTAACAATGCCTTTGCAACACTGAACTAACTGTGCAGCCAGATCTGTTTTCTCTGATTTACAAATCATTGTGTCACCTGTTTGTCCAGCAGTCTTCAAAGGCTCAGGTTTAGAAGCATCTTTGCTTCCTTGCTTTTCAGGTATGGATATGAGCACTGAGTGGTAGTGCTGTATGTATGAACACCTCTGGAAAACAGACAATCTGGCAAACACACCTGGAGCCTTTCTAGTTGGGCTTCACTACTAGTAGGTTCCCCTGCTCTCCAAGGATGAGGACAGCACACACTTGTTACCAGGACTTTTTAACCACTCAATACATATTTGTGCCTGTATTCCCCCCCATCTTTTAGCCTTTTAATCCCTCATCACTCTTTGAGGGAATGTCTGAATACAAGCATGTTGATATTGTATATCAGCTCTTTGCCCAGGGCCAATTTCCAGCTCACTGTTTACGCAGGGTCTGCTGGGAATACACTTTAAATACTGCTGTTCAGATATTAATACATCACATAATGGAGTGTATGCAAATGTAGCCATGAACATGCATCAGAAATATAAAAAATACAAGATATTGAAACATGTATCATGCACGAAGAAAAGCAGATACATTATGTACTCCAGAGACTGTTCACTGATGAAAGCCATAGGAAAATTTCTCTGCTGTTAAATTGCAAGTCTTCAGAAATATACTCTTACACTTAATACATCACACTTAAAGTAATCTGTAAGCACTGCCTTCAAAACCAGAGTAGGGCCTCTGCTCAGCCCTTAAGCAGAAAGCTACTTTAAGTTCAGTCTTGAAATAATTGAGCACTGATGCAAGTACTTTAATCTCAAGTGCTAGAAGTGGGACTCCAGCTTGCTAAACTGGAAGCATCCCTATACTATACCATAGCATAAAAGTAAGAAGCAGTTTTACACATGATAAAGTATGTTTGTGTGTACATATTTTTTATTAGTAAAATCTGAAGTACATCACCTAAAATATTAGATAACAATTTAACTTCAGAGAGATTTAAAGAAAAAATAACACTGCACTTCCTTGAATGTGACCATTATTTTGCATTACACAGTGCCTTAGTTCATAGCTTAAGTTTCATGAAAGGAGAAAGATTGCTGTAATCTCCTCACTGAAGTTAAGTTAGTTTATTTAGTTCATTACAGGTTCTAGGCTATTTACTTCATTACTATACCTCAGCTGCAACATGGCAGCCCATTCTTCTACATAGCCTTTTCAGATCAGGTCTTGGCACATACAAACATAGCTTCTCCCCATCCAAAAGCCAGTCACATCCACAGTCTGGGTTCACAGTTCAGTTTCGGAAACCCTAATGCCTGAGCTGCCCTAAGGGTTCAACAGCCAGGACCAGGATGGAACAGAATAGCTGGATTCCCTTGTAGAAATAAGTTCAAGGCTGTGTTTAAGAATAAGTTAATCACTTTTTCATTTTACTTTCCTGTAAGAATAACTTTGAGACCAACCTTGTGGCAACAGAGGACCTCTTTTCTCACAAGTACTCACCTCCCATATATGCATCCTCACAGCACTGGCACACAACTAATGATAGAAATCATTAGCATGTGGATGAGATCTCATCCTGAGATCCTTTCTGCAAGGGGTTCCAGCCACAGATGGGACTTGCAGCATCCCAAAGTCAAACTAAGTTTAAGGTTGCCACAAGGGTAATGCAGATAACTTCGGATCATCTCAGGATCTCTTACCTTTTAGGCCCATACAAGGATTCCTTCAACCAATTTTAGCTCTTAAATCTTTAAATCTCTCCAAAATCAATGCAGGTGATAATGAGGCCAACAGTACCACTATCACCTGTATACACAGGTATACTTCTTTTTTCCTTTTTTTTTTTTTTAAACTTCTGCCAAGTCTTACCATATTTCCAGAGCACACAAAACACTAGGCATCCCCAAACAACTACTGTTTATTTCCCTACCCCTCAACTCTGAGCTCTCACTAGATAGTGTTTTTCCACTTTAAAAACCAGAAGCATTGCTATTCAGTAGAAAAGTCAGACATTTCAGGTCTGTTTATGATCTCTGCTATAACTCCTTGGATCTACAAGCGTTTAGACTGAAGAGAAACACTACACCCATTTGTCTTTTCCCAGAAGCACATGCATTTGCTGAAAGGCAACATCCCAGCAGTTTCACACTAAACCTGACTCTGCCTCTCCCCTGCCATTCATTTTAGCTGTAAGCCTCCACTTTCCCCACTAATATGCACTGTGAATAACTATGTCAGCCTTAAAAAGCAACATTACTTAAAAAAATAGACCAAATTATTTCCCATTTAATTGTGTAAATATCACAGGGCTTAAAACAGAAACAGGATCCTGAAGTGTTTTGCTAGGCTAGTCTAGCCAATCCTAAGATATTGCAGAGGAGAAAGTAACAGTATAATTGGACATAGAGAGCCATTGTGTTTATATTCTTGATATATATATATATATACACACCACAAGCAAATCTCATTCTTGTGTTAAGACAATTTTGTTATTGTGTTATTTCTTCCCTTTTCTGTTTACAATGCTAGTTTTTTTCCTTTCCCTTTTCTTCTTCAAAATTGACCCGCTGCATCCATATCAATAAAAGGAGAAAGGCGTCTTTGGCAGGTACATTAAATAAAGTCTATAGACAGCAACTCAGGGAAGAAGAATAGAACAGAATCAAGTGATCTGATTGCTGCAAGGGAAACAAAAGACTGATACTTCAGCTGAGGAAGCGTTACTCTGCTAAGTGAAATGGAAAGCATTTTTAACAAGTGGATGAGTACGGTTCTAAAAGAGGTTGAAGAAAGAAGAAAACTGAGTGTCAGCAGTCCTTCAAAACAAATGATAAAGCTATATTTGCTAAGTTCCTTGATATGGGCCTTTGTCACTGAGGTATCTAGAACATTTGAAGCAATATTCAAAGCAGCAATATTTCCATTTACAATGGTAACTTATTCAGGAAAGTCAAGTTTCTTTTTCCCCACCTAACATAAAGCAGCTGGCCATTGATCCAAGTGTTGTGTTTCCATAGTTTCTGATCACAATCAAGAGCCAAAGCAACATGTTGCTGACATATCTGTATTTTTTTTTTTTTTTTGAAGTACAAACTGTTATAGAGCATGACATTCAGTGAAATATCCTCACCGATGAGGATCAACTGGTACAAGACAAGTTCTTTGTAATACAGTAGTATCTTATGTAACCTTAGTGTAACTAAGCATAAATAGGATTATTTCTTAAACATTTATTCACATATAGTATTTAAAGTAGACTGCATACATGATTTTAACAATGAAATAGAGATAAGATACAAACATTGAATTCAAAATATTTTACTGAGTCAAAAAATCCTTCAGGACACTTCAATTCTAGAAATATTTTATTAAATTAACTAGTTTATTTGGAAAAGTATAACCAAGTCTTACCTTGCTCCTCCTTCAGACAATATAAAAATTTGAAAGTTAAATGAAAGCTCAGACTAAGTGGACTGAAAAAATCAATCACATTTTAATCACTTAGACCATTTCTTTTTCTCAGTAACTTTTCCTTGTTCCACAAGCAATGAATTACCTATTTCCCATTAGAGAAGGCAACTACCTTGAAATATCTTTCAGCATCAAGGTGGTCCTCCAACTCCCTTGGTAGCAACAGCTTCTGCTTTCAGATAGTTCAGCTAGATATATTAACCAGTCAAACCCAAAACAGTGCTCTCCCTTTTCATTTAGCTTTCAAGTTTTCAGCTTTTATTTCAAACCTGAAGAGAGCTTGAAGAAACAAGAAACTCAACTGTTTTCTGTCAACCATTTTGGCTGGTCTACAAAAATGATATTACTGTTACTGTAAATATATATGTTTAATAAATATTCTGACACCAAACCTAAAAATAAGTGCTATAGGCCTGATAATACAACCCACCAACACAATTCCAACATGTTTAAAAACTAATACTCTTGCAGCCAATTTTACAGAGAGACTATTCAGATATTATGGTGATGTGCAAGAACATAAAATATTATGATCATATTGCTTATAATGACTAAATTAACTTTAACCACAAGTAGTGCTGCTCAGTTTTCCTTACATGCATCTTTAAAATAGAGAGCATTGGAGAATCTGATTCCCAAATTATGTGACAAAATATTATCTACTATGAATTACCTAATTAGCTAAGAAAGGGTCAGTCAGATAAACAGTAAGTACATCATCACTTAAAGCTTTCTAACATCAATAGGTCACGTTACTGTTATAATCTTGTGCTTTAAGATTATAAATTAACACTTGCATTTAAGGAGCATTTGCACTGGTCTGCTAAAATTTCATGCCAGTAGTATATTATTTAATGCTTTAATTTAAGGCTTCAGAAATGAAATTCTGTTATCAAGACCAGCACTCAAGTCTCATGCAAATACTGGTAATAATATTAGTCAATTTAACGAGGCATGATAAAAGCTTTAAATCAATATCCTGACAAATAGAATAACCCAAAACAAACCTTTTCACACAGCACTTAAATCTGAACAACAGACTGAAGTTACTGCCTTAAACAATCTGCTTTAAAATATATAATTTTCTGCAAACACCTATATATTTGCTAGCCACTCTGTAATTTCCCTGTGTTATAATGGGGTCAGTTTGTAAACCCAGTAAAAGTAATAGCACAACACTAACAATTAACAAGTCAAAACAGAAGGGTGTTTGGGACATTATTATGGATCTTTACATATATCTAAAAGTAGAAACTACCATAACTAATAATTATAGCAGAGATTGAGTAACAGCAAATGAAATTACACCTTATGGAAAAAATAGACAAGTGGTGCTACTTCAAATTCTGAGTTTTTTTTTCCTTCCAAATTCAACAGTAAGCAGATGAGAACTACAGGGCAAAAAGGTTGCTATTACTGATCTAACACTTCAGAGCATTTGTACAAGAACAAGATATTATAGGCATATTATAGGCCATATAAAACTGAATTTTTGAAGTAAAAATAGGCTAAAAATCTTTGCTGAGGTCAGCTACTTGTTAGTAAAGTAGAGCACGACACAATCAAATGTCTGGATCAATGTAATTGCACTGAGAGAGATGAAAGGAAACCACTTGCATTAAGAATCACACTGTAGTTTACACAGGTCCCGTTATCTTACTTCCACTGAAGTCAACAGCAAATTTTCATCAGCTTCAATGGGATTGCTGATGGGCCATGAATTATCCTTGGATGCACATCATAGGGTCTCTAATTCCTGCCTTTTATTCTACCTGGTTGATGAGAGGTAACCTCACAGACATGTCATTATAGCTGGCATACTTACCTTAATAAGGAATTTTGAATGATGGTATTTTGTTCTATCACCAACCTTTTCTGAACAAAATGAATACCATGTCAGTGTTATTGGTGAACTGCTCAGCTCCACTGAAACTTCATAATATGGTGGGATAGATATTGAGTTACTCTTGACAGGTGATAGAGACATTTAATAACATGCACTTAAGTCAATTGAATAGTTTTGAGAGGGGTGGGGGATTTATGGAGGTAGACCACTACTTCTGGAGTTATATAAATATAAAAGCAGAACAAACACGGAGTCTCTTCAGCAAGAAAGCCACTATAACCTTTGCCAGTTTTACTTCCTAGATGTGAGTAACCATGAATCTGGTCAAATAAGCCTGGTAGTTATGAAACAGTAGAAACCACTGCACTCTTAGTGCACACTTAGGTGCACACTGCACTCTTAGGCACATTTAATGCAGTTAGAGCATCTATTGAACATGAAAGACAGGGTTCAAGTGAGTGAGACTTAACATCAGCCCATGAGACTAGACAAATCTCTCTTAAATCCTTCCTCCCCTGCACATAGACTTTATATACTAAGCAAAACATTATTAGACAAGCTTCACTGATATACATAGACACTTCCTATGTACTGCAGTGTTAAATGTAAAATTCATCATTACTCACATACATACATTTACATATGTAGGCAGATAAACATCTGCTAGGAGCACATTTGCTGCTCTGGGCTGCAGAGCAGCAAAGATCATAGTGACTGAGATACATTCTCAAGCTTTTCTCTTTCTCTGGCATTTTCAGCTAAAGGCTCATCACCTTTATAATTGTATTTGCAATGTATGCAGCTTCACTATTAGCAAGAAAAATTCCGTGAGAGGCAATTCCTAGATTTAGATATCCTGTGCTATTATGGACACCTCACTAACATCCACCAGGTTATACTGAATTAAGAACCTCACTCTCAACAAACAAATAGATACGTGGGGATTAAGACAGTATAAGACTGAACTGGAGGACCAAAGTAATTCATAGTAATACCTGAATCATTTTTACCTCTTCAAGAATCCCAACAATACAAGAAGAAAAGCTGCTGTTGACCATGTAATAGCCCAAAAATCCCTTAAGAAATATCCTTCCTGTCCAATTATTACAGCCAATTGTAATATATACCATATTTATGTTAAAAAAGGGACCGTAGGATACATTGCATAGCAAGGAAAGAACTTGCAATTAAAAATAAGTCTTATACCTTGATACAATTAGTACAAAATGCCAGCCTTCTCTCTACACAGGGAGTTATACTGCTGACAGCTACAGAAGTCATTCACATGAATGAAGAACTTTTTTATGAAAAGCCTATACAATTCAGACAACGCCTTTCAGCAATGTCTAGATGCTGTTACTTCTCTGCCTCTTTTTTGTGTGTGTCCCTGCTGCTGGGCAGGGAGGTTGCACCTCCACCCTAGTAATAATACAATGACAGAATCACAGAATTTCTAGGTTGGAAGAGACCTCAAAATCATCGAGTCCAACCTCTGACCTAACACTAACATTCCCCACTAAACCATATCCCTAAGCTCTACATCTAAACATCTTTTAAAGACTTCCAGGGATGGTGACTCCACCACTTCCCTGGGCAGCCTGTTCCAGTGTCTAACAACCCTTTCGGTAAAGAAGTTCTTCCTAAGATCCAGCCTAAAACTCCCCTGGCACAACTTAAGCCCATTCCCCCTCGTCCTGTCACCAGGCACATGGGAGAACAGACCAACCCCCACCTCGCTACAGGCTCCTTTGAGGTACCTGTAGAGAGCAATAAGGTCACCCCTGAGCCTCCTGACAAGATCTTTTGCTTCAACTCCCTGGAATGGAAATAAGGATGCCTGGCTTGGAAGGGTACTATGGAAAGACATCTGAGCATAAAAACAGACACACCCGGGTTCATCTCACTTCCATTCTCTACTTACAGTTAAATTCCCAAACATGAGAAAGTGGGGAAAGGAGAGCACAGGAGGAAGCAAGCAAGCAAACAGCAACTCAAATATGAAGCCTAGAGGCCAAGCCACATGTTGGAAAAAGAAAGATTTTTTTTTTCCCCAATTACCAATGGAAGCCCTCAAGTGCAAGCTACACAGATACAGTATAAATAACTTAATTATTCTTCACACTTGTGAAGTTGGACCCAGCACAGCACATCCAACACCCAAGGGTTCACATCACAAAACTTAACTTCCTTTCTTCAATAATTATCTATTCTGGCAGTTAGTCCTCCCCATACACTTTGTCAACCTTCATACTTGAATTGTGATTACTCACTTCAAATAACATAATTTGTAGCAATGTTGACAAGCGTAATTCTTAGTGTTACTTGAAAGTTGGTTTTGAACATCCATTTGAACTTGCTCTTGAGTCATCCTTCAAATTAAAGAGCAGGTTTTGTCAGTAAGGTGTATGCCCTGTTTTCCTTCTGAGGCATTCATGAGTGTTTGTCAGTACTCCTGTTTCCTTTAAAATTTCTCACTTGACATATCCCAACCTCGTGCCAAGCTTTCCACTACTGTATTACACCTGTGGCTCAGCCATATCTGTTACGCTGCAGCACCTGAGACTTTCATTAGGCACTACAACAAGTGAAGGTCAGTTCCCTTGAGTTTCATTTCTTGATTTTTGGTTCTAATGCACATCCTTTCTGATAAGACACCTAGGAAGTATAGGAACATATTTCTAATAAAGATCAACTCAGCTGGTGAAACATTAGTCTGTGCACAGCTTGCGCTCCATCATTTTGACACATCAGCATAAAAGAGGGAAAGATGGTTACATGTGAAGTAGTCCATTCCCTTCTCTCTTTTCCACTCTTTTGTGTGCACACAATGACTAATCCATTATACCTATTATACAGCCACCAACAATAGGGCAGTATAACAGCAGCTTAGATTCACAGTACAGTTAAAATCCAAACTGCTTAAAGCAGAGTCTACCAGAATGATGTAGCAAGAACTAACATAAATTTCACATTTCTCCCAAATGGAAGTGATTACTCTAAAAACAAACACCCCACTTTTTCCTATAGAACATTTTCCAAAGTCCAGATATTCTGAAAGATTAATTATAAATAGGAAATTTATGAAGACTCATTTCAATGTTTTTTTTTCCTCTACACTTTATGGAGAAGGGGGGAGATAAAAATAGGAAAGAATAAGTAATGAAAGATAAGGAAGGATAAGTAATGAAAGTATTTTTTGAGAGCTTCCAGCAGCAATCATTTCAGCTGATATTGACAGAGACAATAAACACAGCAATGTGCATATTCTTTAAGTCTACTCTTCCCTTTCAAGGAAGCATTTAGCAGGGACATGAGTCTGGAACAAGCCTGTAACACCAAACACCTCCTTATGCAATAACCTTCAAATGCCTATTAACTACCTAAACATTTTAACACTCCACTCTGACAGTATTGTACATTCCAAAGACATCAGTGCCACAGAGCGACAGTTACCTAAAACCTATAACTATCTGAACAAAGACTTGGGGGTAGTGAGAAGGTGACTAATTTTTCCTGCCCCTTTCCCTCCCCAAGCATACAGAAGTTCCCAATAAGATAAAACTATGATCTACTGAAAACCCAAAAGTAAATTAAGTAAATTTTGGGAAGAAGCTACATTCAGGAAAGAAAAAAAAAAAAAAAAAAGATTACCACGAGAATATTTTACACATTAAAAGCTCAAGCATACCTTTAAGATCCTAAATTCACACTCAGCTTCACTATAGACTGTGTGCTGAGAAAAACTTCCACAGCTCTTGCTGCATGCTTGTTTGCACTGCTCCTGTACGGTAAAACCCACAGGCTCCAACAGGCAATGTCCTTGAAGCACTGCTTTTCTACTTAAACTGATCCTGCATGTAGCTGAAGGTTACCAATAGCTGGGAACACTTGGTACCTCCTCAGAAATTTTACCTCCAGAGACTGGTGACATACCTTCTATAACTTTTATCCATCCATAATTATCTGTGGCTCTGAATCCATACTGCCACCCAGTGAATGGAAACAGTTGAGATGTCTCTTTCCAGAACACGCTGGCATTAAGAGATTAGATGTTTGGTTGGTGGTGTACCATTTTGGAAATACACAAAATATTTTGCCTTTGCACATCAATTTTTTTATTTTTTTTTTTTTTTACTTTTAAAATATAGAATGAGAAAAATCAGGTGTTTTGTTTTTGCTAAATCATTTGTTACTTTTTGGGGGGAAACCTTACTAAAATACTGTACATACGAATTATTTCTAAATCTAAAGCCCATGTCCCTAATGGATTTCATGAGATACTAACAGTTCTCTCACATAAGTAAACAAATCCTGCTCAAAATAGATCATGCTTGCCTTTATCTGCTTGCACGTCTGGTTAGCTGATTGATGGTGTCCAAAGGAGAGATGTAATAGTTTCATTGGCTTTTGGTGAGCAGATGGTTTTTCAGACTCTTTTGATTTAGTTTAAAAAATGAATATAAATTCAACTGTAAACAGCAGCATTTTAAAGTAAGATTACAATGCAAAAGCATATTCTAAATATACATACATGGAGCAATAGCTTCATCTAGAGAAGTTTGAGCCTGACTGTCTAACTAATACAAAGCAAAAGGAAAACACAAGGGAACTTTAGATTCATAGCACTATCATCAACAAAGTGTTGTTAGAGTACTTCCCTTTTAATAAAGCTGGCAGCTGTGTGGGGTAAGCTGCCTTTCCTCTTTCCCTCAGCTATGCTTGTAAATGCTAGGAAGTCTGATTAAAAGTAGCTGGTTTGTAGCTCATTCACAGCAAGCTAGAGAGGGAAGACTAGGCCGATACAGCCTGGAAAGGAAATGTGGTAACTCAGGGGAGAACAGGGCCACTTTTTGTTAGGGATTTCTATAGCACTTCCAGCAGCATTATAAATGAGCAGGTGCACATCCTATGAAAGCAATCTTTTGCAAGAAAGCTGTTTTAGCCAACATTTCTCTAAAGACTTTAAAGGGCGCTAATTTACTATATCCAATGCAAATGAGATACAGAATTGAGTGGGCAACAAAGTCAGGTTTGGTAACTTGAAGTGAAGAGTTACTTCTGTGCATTTCTTGACCACAGCTACAGTTTGGAAAGCCTGATAGTCCGCAGTTACAAAACAAAATTCAAGCAAATTTACAGTATAGTCTTAGCCTTCACACAACTTCAGCATCATGGTCAGCACATCCACAGCCACCTCCCTGCTGAAGTTCAGCAAACAGATTTTGAATCAAGGGTGGGTCATAATTCCAAATCAATACACAAATTTGACCGCAAAACTACCACTTTATCCCTCCAATCAGGCCTTTGCCAGTATACTTCAGCTGCCATCATCTTATCCAGGAGAGCACAGCCAATATTGAACCCTAATTTTTGTTTAGTGTGTTAAACTATTTTTAAGTCCAATTACTCTAAATCCCTTAAAAACTAGGGGACAAAAACTACAAATTGAAGTAGCTCGCAGAAAATCAACTTTAGCAGCATTTCTCATTCTTTGAGCGTTACCAAAAAGTATTTTTAAAGAGGTCAGAAGGAATTGAAAAGGAGAATAGTAATTGATGTTACAACCGTTTATAGGAAAAATAAAGTTGCAAAGACATTCAGTTCTTCATCCATCCTTTTTTCCCCCTCTTCTTTTGGAAGCTTACTGTGTATTTGCACTACTTCAGAAAAGAGGGGAAAAGGTACAACTCTATTGCACTGGAAATAACCACCCAGTCATTGACAAATAACATTCCTGTAGCTATAAGCTGTATTTATTCTAGCTCTCTGGTAGGGAATAGCATCACTTTTTGCTTGAAAACAAATCTTACTGGAAAAGTTTACTGGTTCTAGCAAACCTTTCATCCATAAGAACTCTTCTGAACCAGATGAAGTTTTCCATCACAAGCAGATAGAATAAAAAACAAATAAATTTAATAGACACTCTGTCCGGAACAATCCATATTTACATAAGCTCAGTACAACTATTGGCTTATGTAAACTCTGATTCACAGAAATAATCTGATGAAGTTATTTGGCCTAAATTATTTCACTGTCTATGCTGTTCCCAGCGTCTACTTTCCCTCAATATTTTAATGATCTTCCATCATCATCACAAGGTAAATTTTAATTTATTCTTGGGACTGTTATGTGTACTTATAAGTGAAATATTCTTAGATATGGATAACTCAAAATAGCTTAGATAGCCTAAGGCCTAAATATATATTTTTTTTTTTAAAAAGAAAGCAAACCTTGAAGCAGTAAGGAAGTATTTGTTCACCACAATTTCTCTTAAAAAAGAAAACAAACAAACAAAAAAAAAACCACACTACTATAATGTTTCCCTCAAATTACTACTGAATTACACCAGATAATCAAAAACCCATGGAACACCACTGAGTATAGAGGCAAGAATGTATCAGAGTGTATTAGAAGTGGTATTCAGACATAATTACTGTTATATCCTCAATTAGTAAAGAAAGTAGTTATAGCTTTAAACACAAAGAAAACATGATTCAAGTACTGAAGTTAAATAAAAAAAAAAAGAAAAAAGAAAAGACAAATTGAACCAGCAGTGGCATAGCAATTTGTTGTGAAATCATCAACAGGTAAGTTCTCAACACTCTCAGTAACTACATTCAACAGAATGAAATTTCCACCACAGAAACCTTCTCTGCTTTCACATAATTATAGCTATAAACTTACTTAAGCTATATGAATATAACTCCAAAGTATTTAAGTTAAATATGTAGCTCTATGAAAGTTAGACAGAAAAGTTTCATGCACAAATGCTCAGTATTTGTGTGGGTATATCACCTTCGTGGGTGTATCAGCAAAATAATCCTTTTTTCCTTCTGAATGCTTGGTTGCATCTTAAAACAATATTCCAGCATCTTTTAGACATTTATAACATGTAAAAACATCACTAATAAAAACCTCAATCCCAACTGTAGTTGAGGTCTAATAACAGTAAAAATAAGAATACTTTAAGAAACAAACAAACCAAAACCAGTAGTTGATTCCCTCCAGGCAGCTTGCACATATGAAGTGCTAAAATCAAATAAACTTTACCTTAAATAACAATCAGAATTAGCATCCTGTATCACATACATGCTTGAATGCTTGAACGACAATAAACTAGAACACACAACTAATTAAATGTTCTTTTAAGAGAAAACTGCTGATAACATTTTGGTTCAAGTGTATGTTTATTTTTTTGAGAAATAATAAACATTCAAAAGCATGCACCAGAATACAACTACACAGACTCAAACCCCTTCTTTTTGTATCATAATATCAGGGAACAACTTCAGTGAAGAAATAAACCTTATAGATTAGGTACTAACCTCAACTGCTCAGTAAACCTCAGGAAAACTTCCCTGTAGCCCCTTCTGAGACTGATAAAAACTACCTGGGAAATATGTTTCAGCTGGGCCAAAATGGAGCCTGATGAGGCCCAACGGGCAGTGAGGGATATCAGATGAAACAAATAACATCATCAAGGATGCTGTGCAGGGGCACTGTTATTCATCAGCTTTGAGTTTGCTTGATGTGGTTTACAGCAAGACAAAATCCAGTCTTTTCTATGCTGTATCTGCCTTGCTTTTGTGGTTGGGGGAACTTAGCATATCTTCCCTGGGGTCTGCTGAAATGCTCTTTCTCTCACTAGGATGTGCTGTCTAACTCTTGAATCCTATGCTAGTCCTGTTTAACAATGGAACATAAGAATACATATGAAATGGTATACAATAAATGGATGGAATGTAGTAGCCTTTTCCAAGTGAATTTTCCACAGTAACCCTTAACTCCTCAGAAGAACTTGTCTATTGTATCAGACTGTAATAAAGAACTTTATAGAAATGAATGGTTTTTCCTTTTTACACTTGCACATTCATGCCAACTATCTGAAAAGCAATCTCCATCCAGTGGTTCAAATTACTTGTCTCTAGTTGAATAAGGTATTCATAAAATGCCTCCACAGTTCTGCATCTCTACTATTGAGAAACAAATCATTTTGCCTTACAAGTTTTTATGTCCTGTGTATTTATTATTACTATTAAGTTTTCTCCCACTGCAACACTATTAATATTGATTTTGTAATTAAGTGAACCAAAACTCAAGCTGTGAGCTTGAGTGCTCCACCATTTGCTGTGTGCTACAGACAAGGACAAAGAAAAGCAAGTAAGGCTTTATTTTAGCTGAACACTTCACAAAGATGGCAGAAGGAAACTTCTTATCTCCTGTATGGATTTCTGTCAAGCTGTCACAGTCCAAATACAGATATCCTTCATGCTCCAAAGTCTTGACCCCTGTCCACTAGTTTTCATCCAAAGTTTAGCATGTCTAAGCTTGAGTTACTGGCATGCTTTTTTATTTTAAGGAAAAAAAATATCAGGCACATCAGTGACTATTATGCCCTCTATATTCAAACTATGAATTAAAAAGGACAGAGACCAGGTGTGGAAAATGTCATCTCAAAATGGAAGTTATGAGCATGTCAACAAGAGAAGACATAATGAAGTTTTACAGCCTGGATTGTAATGGTTATTACCACAGACAGCTAAAATAAAAATGAGGCTAATGCTTGACATCACACCTCTATATGATAGGCTTGCTTGCTTCTAGGCAGACAAATTGATTTGTGAAAAAAGCTTAAACTTCCACTTGGGAAAAAAAACAAATAAACAAGGTAACAAAAAAAAAAAAAAAAAAAAAAAAACAAAAAAAAACTCCACAGTACACGTCTTCATTTTCATTTACCTTTTCTTCAGCTGCTAACTAATTCTTAAGCCCATTTACTTCTTTGAAAGCTGTCTGTCACATCATTACCTCAGCTTCCAGGGCAGCTGAGGTAATGATACACAAGTGTATGGCACCTGTGAAGTCAGTTAGTCTTTAGAGAACTTCAGATTAGATGGTGAAAGAATTGTTAGCAAAAAATCTGTCTCAGTTGTGCAGCCCTGAGTCAGGAATAAAGTTGCTGATCATGCTAATTAGTGGTCAAATTGCACATGCTAATGAAGAACAAGCTGAGTAAGAAAAAGCCAATTGTGTTTAGATATCAGAGAGAAAATCCTGTCTCCTAGGACTTGTATGCAAAGAATTTTCATAGACATCACTAATTACTATTCCAGTCAATACTAAAAAATACTTGTATAACAGTGGTACTTACCTGGTGCTTTAGCTATGCCACCTTATCTCCCCCAAGAATCACGATCCGCTAAGCCGCATCCTTTAAATTTACTATCTAATCTCTGTGAGTAGACACTGTGAATATACAGGGGTACAGACAACATTTTTTCTGATTAAAGCCTAACAGTTCTTTCCTCATGATTGAATCCTACATCATAAAGCCTTTACCTACACTTTGGACTTATTTTACTTCCTAGATCACTGCCCTTCCTAAGACCTACATGATAAATCTCATTATTTCATATATCACCTTAGCAAAAGTACTAATCATGCTTAAACCTTCACTACTTTGGTTAACTGATATCAAGTCCACACAAATGTAAAGAGGGAAGTGAAAACCAGTTCAAAATAAGAGAACATCTTCAATATATGTTTATTTCTTCCCATGGCTTACTAAAGAAATGTTTCATATGTCTTTCTGTCCTTGATACTCAGTTGTAGTATCAACCAAAAGATAAATGTTCCATGGCATAAAGACCATGCCTTTGTTCATTATGGAAATGTAGAGCCTGAGTTCCTTCAAACATTAGGGGAGTCAATGAAGAAATACAGTAATAAACTAGCCAACAGAGAGGTCTGGACTAATGCTAGTCTGTACAAAACTAAAAAGATTGTACATGGGAATGAGTCCTCTTAAACAGAATCAAGAGACAAGAAATAAAATAAAAGACAAGAGTAGAAGTTTAAAATGTAGCTACCAAGGTAAGTAAAAAGTAGACAATTTTATCAGTGCTGTATTAGTGCATGAAAACGGAGGGAGAGGCCAAGTAGCTATTATTTTTACTTTTACTGATGCCAGACATACAAGATAGCGGTCTAAGAGATAATAAGCAGACAGAGAAGGAGAATTTTCTACTGGAAAATTTACTGGCATTTGATTGATTGTTGTACAGTTAATTAAATGCTCTTCATTAAATTTGAGCTCAGTGGGTAATGGTTGTGCTTTGCTTTATACTACATATATTTTGTATAAATATGTGCATTTAATATTTTTGAAAGAAAAGTAATACAATTTTTTATTAATCTGATTTTATATATATATATTTATATATATATATACATATATATTTATATATACATATATATTTATATATACATATATAAATATATATGTATATATATATATAAGTTTTAACATATTAGGTAAAGAAAACCAACTGTATCCATATTTTTTTTCAGGCAATTCTGATTAGGAAAGATGCCAAAAACATTTATAATTAAGAGTTCATCAAACAAGGCTTGTTTCATTTGGTTGTAGATTGTAGGTTCATTTGGTTGTACGTTTCATATGCTTGTTTTAAAAGCAATGTTTTAAAATTTAATTTTTATGACTGCAAAAATAAAATATTTGTCAAAACAAAAAAGATGAAACTCTTATCAAATTCCAACATTTTTCTAATACTTTTTCTACTCCCACCATTTTAAGTTTTTTTTTTTTGTGTGTGTGTGTGTCATACAAAAAGCCTCCAAAGTCAAGAGTAAAATCCATTATGAGAAATGACTGACGTCATCCAAAACTAGTTTAAAAATGATGTAAATTATACACAGTTATTAACAAAAGGGCAAATCTGTATTGCCAAGAAACACAGTACAGTTACCCTTATTATTGCCCAAATTTAGTGGTAAAATTGCATACCTGAGCAATCACTATGATCAATTTCCTATAATCATGAAGTGAAATAACATTGGTGTTTACTGAATGTTGTGAAATTCTCTAATTTTAACACATAGAACCAAACCTGAAGAACATCTTCGGCTGCTAGTCAAGCCAACGCTACAGAGGACAACTTCTCACCAAAACAGGGAGTGTGCGGTACAAACCACCTTTTTGAGATATTTCATGTAAATTCACTTCCTCTAATTTCATTTACCTAATCCATTTATGCTTTCTGCTGCGTTTATTTTCTCTTTTTCTAATAATTATTCTGTTGGTTATTTTTCATGTGGAGAAAGGGAAATCATAAACCAGGCTGGAGGAGAGGGAGGTAAAAAATGGGGAAAATCAATCAATCGAGCAAGCAAAAACCAGAGCTCTGAGAAGATTCATCTACACTTCCTAGAAAACAGAGGTATGGAGGCCTGAACATTCTTTTTGCCTCTCACCCATAGGCCAAGAACTCAGAGTAACTCTGTCCAATACAGGTAACGCGTTTTTGTCATCTGCAATGACATAGTCCCTGGACTGCTCAAGATGCAGTAGAGCACTGCCTCATTGGCAGTTTTACAGCTATGGATGGCTCCCCTTTGAATCTATTGCCCCAAGTTTGTTTGTTTATTTATTTTTAATTCAAAGTTCATGGAAGCAGAAGTGGTTGGCAGTAGCAGAATACTTTTTTATGTGAACAAAATAAATGATGATATCTGGAAAAGCATCATACATTGCATTTTACTTCATGCATAGCTCTGACAATTACAAGAAAATAATAATTTAGAATCTCAACACTCTCAGGAAAGGTAATTTAAAAATGTTACTACAGATTTCAGCAAGCAACAATTACATTAAAGCAAAGAAATAAAATGAATTTTTAGATCATGCAAGAAAATGCTACATGTATATGTGAAGTAATGACTTTATGCTCCAAATCAGCTTATATCTTCATGCAAGGAAATTTAGGAAGGAAAACAGATAATAGTTCTTCTAGTAACTAAGTACTACCTCTCCTGACAAAGTAATATGTATTAGGTTTAACAAATGCTATTTGCATTGAAGCTCAATGGAGAGGTTTCATTTACATGTATCACTTACTGGTATCAGTGATGTCTATCCTTCACATTATCAGTCTTGAATAAATGAATTTTCTACTTACAGCAAAATTTAGGAGATGGTAAAGATTGAATGTTTTCCTGTTTTTCCCCTCATATATCTGTTGCACAAGCTGCATATTTTTAACAACACATTTAAGTGAATGTGTGTGTGCTTAATTTTTAAGGTATTTTTTTCTTCTAATGTATGTTGGTGTGTGCACAAATTGTGCACATGTCACACCTCTAACAGACTGACAGGACCCCTTCTGGAATGCATGGAGCACAAGCCCTAAAAATGTGCCAATTTATTTAAATTTTATGAATTACACCTTGACGTAAGTGGTTCCTCTTCTCTCAGCAGCATCTGTCAACAGACCACAGACACTTCATCACTTTTTCCTTGTTAAAAATTTCAAAATTGAACTGAATTCAAAATTGAACTTAATTGTTCAGTGGCCTGTCTATACAGCTACATATAACAGCTACAAATGAGCAGAAAAAAAAAAAAAAAAAAAAGTTTTGTAGTGATGATAGAAGTAGCCTTCCACTCTGCATTAAAGAAGAATTCAGGAGATTATATGTTTACTGGAGTCTCTATGATCCCAGTAAGATAGATTATGCATGAGCAGAGTTATTTTGCATAAGTATGTCTTTTTTTTGTGCAGTATATTTGATCCATTACAACACCACGTATGATTTATTGCAGGTGACCGCTAGATATTTTATGAACATCTACCAGTCTAGGCTTCCAAGTACCAATGTACCAAGAAAAGCCACCAAAAGCTATAAAAATACAGCATAAAGGAAATTTTTTTTTTTTTTTTTTTTTTTTTTTTTTTTTAAGAGACAGGTTTTAATGGGAAATTTCATAACAGAATGTCTGGATACATTAGCAATCACTACTGGATCAAACTGCACTTGGCTATCTATTCTCATGACTTAGGAGATGGCTGTGTTTCTACCCACAGACCTCCATCTCTATTCCTATTTTACAGTAAGGGAATGTTGAAGCAGTTTAGAAAGGTTTTTACTGCTGCTTGACTTGTTGCTCAGAGACAGACAGGATTTTAGTCCGTGTGCCATCTTTCAGAAAATGTACTGCACTGATTCTCTATACCTGGCCTTGAAAGTAACTGCATTTTGCTGGAAATACTTCTTAGAATCAGTTAAATGGCTAGCATTCATCTTCTTTAAATCAAAGTAAAATTAAATCAAGCCAAATTGAAACCAGCTTTGCCTGCCAAGGAGTTTGAGAGAGCTGGCATCTCTAGAAGAATCCAATTGGGCTACAGCGATGGCAGAACTCTGACTGGAACCCAAACAAGTTTTATAGCAATGAGGATGTGTAGATAAGAAAGCCAGAACTGAAGTGTAACCACAGAATGTCATTCTTCAGGTCACAGGCAGCAGTCTTATAGCATGACATGAACTAAAATTACATACTTTTCACAGAGAATCCTCACAGATATAAGGAAAGGGATTGCACAAAGATCAAGAGAGAAACACAACCCTTACTGCCAACTTTTAGATTGAAAATTGACTTTTCTTAAGCCACATTTATTCCTCCTTTGCTGCATCTTTTCATGTCATCCTATTACTTCTTCCTTAAAAATATCAACCTGTAAACAATTAAAAAGTAGACAGATATACCACTACCAGGATTTCACTAGTCAGTCATTATCAGCATAGGAATGATTTTCCCATTTAGATTATTCCTTTATCTGATTGCATAGTAAATATATATTGGCTTCATTTTATAGGATTTTCTATCCATACCTTTCATACATTCATGTTAAAAAGGAGTTATGTCTGAGTAACTAAATATGAAGATCATGTGTATTTTGCAATGGTTCCACATTTAGCATTCCTCTTCCAAAATACTACAAATGTTAATATACAAGTGTAGATGTTTATGGCTATGGATGTTAAAACTGGATAGTACAGTTATTTCTCTAATGTCACCCTAGGGTACCACTGAAATTGGATTTACAGCATTTAATTTCTCCAATAAGTATAGCATCAGCCATAGAACTTATGTAAACAGTACTCATAGAAATAAGATGATGAAGCAGAGATTCTTCTTTCTCCAGTAGCTTCAAATATAACCCTATTATGATATATAGCCATTGCATGCAATAAACAAGCAGAAAGCATGACTAACTTTTCAGCTGGCATAATGCAAGCTGTAGCAAGTTGCAGAAAACCATGCTGGCAACTGAGCAGGTCCATTTCCTTTTACAATTGGAACAAGTGATGGATGTTGGTGTCTTGAAAAATAACAAGGCCAGAAAACTGGATTCACAGCTCTCCAACTGAAGTAGTTTATTATCTGGCTCTGACATAAAGAAAAGGAATTGCAGACTAAACAAAACATATTTAAAAACCTGTAGTGGAATATATGTATTTATGCCAGCCCCGCTTTGGTCTGGAATACAGTCATTACGTTTCCCCCCGCTTCCCAGTGGCCAATAACTGGTACATTAACTATGCTCCATGAAAGATACCCCTCATATGAATTCAGTCATATACTGGCAAATCAAAAAGAATGGGTAAACTCACCCATCTGATGCACATGAAAAACAAGCATTATGTTGCTTAACGTATTAATTCGCTTTTCTTTATGATTTAGAACATGATTTATATCAGCTGGAGTTTTACTCTAGGGCAATAAAATCAATGTAGTTTTCTCCCATGGAAGCATCTTTATGTCTCAGTTTTGCTACCTTATCTTTCCTAGGCAAGCAAATCTCAATCCACTGGAAATAGGGCAAAGTTCTTTACAGCACACGCTTCTCTTCAGTTTATCCTCTATTCCTAAATTTACATTTTTTTGACATATATGTACATGTATTATGTTATTTGGAAACTGCAAAAAGGAACCCTTTCTTTTCTGTGTGTGCCTACTGCTCTACAGAATTCCAGAAACAACTCAGGGATAAGGAAAGGTTACCAATGAAAATTAAATTATATTTTTATTTTTTTATGCATGCTATAGGTTGCCAATACTAAATACAGTTTGTCATCTTTTCAAAATCTTAATTTTCTAAAATCAGAAACAGAAAACTTTGATTTCTTTTCCTCAAGTGGATATAATTTAAAAATAGTAATTAGTGTCCCAAAACATTAATTAGATCACCATACATTAACATGTATTTTAAGTCACCAAAAGGAAAGAAAAAGAAAACAGAAGAGAAATAAAAAGAAAAACATTTGAATAAAATTGTAACAAAGATTTAAAAGAACCCAAGACTATATATATGGACAAGGTGAGAAACATTTCACATTTCTCATTCAAGGAAATCACTTGAGTAAACATTTCTTAAAAGGAGAGTTTGAATGTCCCTACTTCTGATTCCTATTCTAGCTCACCAAAAAGCTACCGGGACAACTTTGATGTGAAAGCATTATTTGTCACTTACCAGATATATCTTATTCACTGCTGTCACATACTCCAAATTTCCCATTTATTCCTGTAACGAGCTCTGATTTCATGCAAACACAGAGATTTCATTGAGACTTCTTTGGATGCAAAGATCTTCTGAATGCACCTGATACAAATTCCTAGTCATGGGGGAACTATGCAAAATGCCCTCCAAACCCCCCGTGTCACACTGACCTGTGTGGCAAGATTGCCACTTTCATTCCTTTGTCATCCTGCCCAGAACCTCCTGCAATTTTTATCCTGGACTGGTAAAAAGGAAAAAGACTACAAGAAACTGCTTTATACTCATGGGTCTCTGACTGTTGCAAATCAACTTTTCCCCTGATTCTTCAAAATTCATTGTGCCTGTTTATTTATTTTATGAAATTTAGATTTGCCTTATATCACACATATTCAAAATACTTCAGAGTGCCATACAGTATGCTGATCAAAACCAAATAATCTGTTGCTTAAACTATGCAGTGCTTTTTCTTACACAGTTACATCATTTTGCATTCTGGTGGGGACAGGGAAAATTCCTATACATTATCTTGATTCTGACAGTGACCAGCTTAAACTTAGAAAGACGAGACTGAAATTCTTAAATTTAAAACACCAGCTTCACAAATATAACATTTCAACTACTGTCAGCCTAAAGTCCATTTGAAGCTGTCCAACTGAGTGTTATGTGGATTTTTTTCCTTCTACTTAAACAATAAAATATTCCTTCCAAAATTATTTGTGGCTGAATATTTTCATTGGAAAATAAAATACCTAAAGCAAATTATTACTTTAATTTCACAGGAAACTGGCTTTATGAAACTGCTTTTCTGTGAGGGTTTGATGTGAGTCATCATATCAAGTTGTGCCCCTTTGCTAATTTGCTTTATTACTGCAATTCTACATGTCTACTGCGACCAGTTAGAACTGATTAGAAATCACTGCTTGAGCTATTTAAAATGGCTACTTTAATTTTTTATTCTGTATTTATGAGGTGTCACATTTTATTTTGTTTACTTAATTGCAAGGGTTTCTTTATTTCTTTTACTTTCCATCTTTGATGCCTCAGCTAAAAATAGCTACAGCATATTTTTAATATCCAAAGATCCTGACAGTAATTAAGAGGTACATCATCATCCTAAGTTACTCTGTATTCATATAGCTTAGACCTTCAGAAGCAGCTCCAGTTTATCTGCTTAATTTCCATATGTATGTATATATCACATGGCCTACAGAGCAGTAGGTTATGGCTTTGCACTTCTCTGAAATGAACTATATCTTATAATAAAGGCAAATTCCTTGTATGAAAACCATGCCCCAATATTCAAGGGATTCAAAGAAGTAAATCTCACTGATTCGCACAAATGGCTGCAGTGCCCTAATTATGGCATTTTATGATTGAGGCCCTGAACTATCGAAGTTCTTAAGTATGTACTTAACTTTTAATTCAATAGAAGCATTCACCTGTTTGAAATGCTTAAATACTTTCATGAATTGTGATCCAAATAAAGTGAACAAGCAATGAAAAAGAGGCAATAAAAAGTACTTATGCAGTAAATACTCTGAAGCTTATTTCAAGAAGCTGCCCCATCCACTAGCTATGCAGCTGCAACCATCACAGGCTGCAAGCATACTCAGATTTGCTCATTCTAGGGGTGAAGCTGAAGCGCTCGAATCTGTTTCCTCTTCTTCCTTCTCTTCCCTTCTCTGAGGGTGTGCGTATCTGTCTTTTGCTGTGCAAAGCCATCCATCTCGAGACACCTATGCTCACCTCACCTGTTCATCTATGAAACTGTTGAGAGAACACAAGGTGAAGAATCAAAGATGAGGTTCTAGCTTCTTTACAATGCTTCAATTAAAATAATCATAATACAGTGGAAAGTTACAATAATGCTCTAACTAGGACATCTGTCCAATTAACCAAAGTTCTCAGGTAGCTTTTCTAAACAAGAAGTCATATACAAAGGAAATCTGTAGACTCACTGGACTAGACTCACCTCTCCTAAGAATAAACTCCCAACTTGCAATTAATTCTGCCTTTATTTGTAGTCTTTGGTCTTTTCTTTCATTTTTCTACAGCCATTTGAAACCCCTCCATTTATCAAAACATTTTACTAGTGTTCAAATAAATAGGCTTGATTTTACCTCTTTAATCTTGATTTTGGCTTTCATTTTGAGTTACCTACTTTATTCTCATGTGTCAGTTTAGATTAATTTGCTATGCTAAGTACTTGCCAAATAAATAATGAGCTTTCAAACGAGTCCATATGTAATAAGGCAAGGATTCAATTATTCCTAACACCATTAACATTTTACTACTGTATCAGGGCCTTAGCTGAAAATATGATAGACACCTTTAGGATTTCCAAGAGCCTCAGTATTTTACTTGCAAACCAATGCTACTGGTAAGACATTAGCAACTAATGATCTGTAATAATGACAAAAAGAGGGCAATTCTTTGCAGTGATCCCTACAACCAGGCATTCTCTATGTTCCTTATTTAGCTCCAAACTTAAATTCACAGAAAGTTCCTGCCAGCTGCTGGAAGCTATTATTTTGAAGAGGAGAAAGAGAATAAAGAGTCTAAAATTATGTAAAAAAGGATTTTTATTTTTATTTTTATTTTTATTTTTTTTTATTTTTTAAACAATAAATGTCTTTGAATTAATTTTGTTTCCTATATAATTGTCCTTAAAACCAATACTTGCAAGACAGCCACAGGTAAAGTTATTAGCTGCAGTTGAGGCCCACCTGTGTAGAAAACTAGATGTGAATTAAAGGTAGTCTCCTGCACATTCTGCAGAGATGACAGACCAAGAAGGAATGAGGAACAGAAGTACGAGCAAATGCCACACAACCTGCCAGTGGTATGTGGGGAAGGGGTCCTATTCCCAGCCCCTGAAGATGATACTGTGAATACCAGCATCTGGGCTATGACAGTTTGAGATACATTTGTATTCACTTTTCAAAAGGTAGCCTGTCTCCTGGGATGGAGCCCTTAACAAGTCAGATCTTAAAATATTCCAAAATCACCCACAAATTCCTTTGAGAATTCTATCACCAGCAAAGAGAAAGAACATTACTTGTTTGGAAAAAAAAATAAAATACACAGTTGCAAGGACTTGAATTTTCCCAGTTCTTTTCTGTAGTAATTTGGCTGATAGAAATTAAACATAGGTTTTTCTGAAAATACACAATCAAAGAGCGAAACCAGTCATTTGTTTTTATTTCAGAATTTACTTCCATAATTGCACATTCAGCACTTCTCCCTGTTTTATCACTAAGAATGGAGATAAGGAAACAGCTACTTGATCCATCAAGTCCAATCCTTTGCAATCCCTAAAAGCAAATAATAATATAGCAAGATCAACACTTACAAGCCCTTACACACTGCCAGGCAGAAAGCATTTTAACACCTTGGAAGAAACTAAAAATCACATATACAAAGTGCACAACTATAAGGTGTCACAGCAGAGTATGAAGGTATAAGGGAATAGCCAACATCACAGGTTTTACCAGCAGGAAGGAATTTATGAAACATTTTGAGGCCACATGGCCACCATTAAGCACTATCAAGTAGGCATTTACTTCTGGAGATCTGGAATCTGAAAAGTGAATAGTGTGTCCTGTACGGATCCAGTCTTTCTACTATGTGAATGAATCGCTGCACCTGGATAGACCCTAGGGCCTAAAAAAGGTGAAAAGTCTGTCAGAGGCCTGTATATGAATGCTGACACTGAACACCAATATCTGGCCAAGGGCAGCGGTGAGGCTCAGGGGGCAAAGCCCTGTCTCAAGGCATGTGCCCAATTCTCAGCTTTCACAGAAGGATGGCAGAATATTGCCCAGTGGACCAGTATCACTATTTACTCATCATGTAAAATGGGGATAATGATCCTAGCAGATAGACGACAGCTCTTTAAAGATCTCTGAGTGACTGTGCATTTTAGGTCTTTTATAAAATGTTTTTAAACTCTGCCAAATAAACAAAGAGCCATATAAGAGTACAGAGTTATCACTATTGATCTCAGCACTGTGATATTGGGTCATAAATCATACCATTGACAAAACCTACCAGTCAATGAGTTTTGCAACACCATCTCAAGTTTAGTTCTTTCTTATTTGTACATAAATTATTTTCCTACAAAAATGTGAAATAAAAGCAAGCCTTTTGCAATCTGTTGACCTTAGACCCTAGATTTTAATATTAGTAAACTCACACATATATACATAAGATGTTTTTCCCCTTTTCAATCTTCCCGAAAAGTTTTTCTTGCTTGTTTAACTGGATTGTTTTCAGTGGGTTTGAGTGCTGAGAAAATGGAATTATACTTGCAAATTTCCCTTTACTGGTAGTTGCCTGCATGCAGTCCTAGCCAGAATACAGCCCTTGGCACTAACAACCTTATAGCAAGGGAATGATATTTCCATTTGCAGTAAAAGAGTTAATGGGAAAAATCCATGTTCAGGGCAGTCATCTGAGGTCAAAGACTGTGAAGTGGTTTGGGGGCCAAATTACATTTCTGTGTAGGAAGCAAACACTGTTTTTCACATATTTCAAAATATTATACTTGATATTTTCCAGAAAAGCCTAAGAAGATGCAGTATAAGTAAATTTCAATGCATTCATTAATGAGCAAACTAAATCTTCAAGTTAGTTTGTTAAGTATAATTATGCTTAATTCAGTCATTTCTTTTTATTAGCCATTTTATGTTGCTGCAGTGATTATAGCCAAGTACATTTGCATGTGGGTTGGCAATGGAAGAAGCATCTTCACACAACGTTTGTCACAGACAAGGTGGACTTCAGAGAAACTGGTACTATATGATTGTTACTGAGCATGCTTGGAAAGTTTACAAGGAATAAACTAATTATTTGAACTTTCATAAATCTGTCCAAGAAGAAAATAGGTGTGCTGTGAAAGAGGTGAGCATATAAAATATAAACATAGCAGAAGCCCTGGAAAATAGGAGGGAGAGATTTTTATTATTTAGTAGTTGAGTGGGATACATGTAGGAGACCAGATTCATGTGGATCTGGTACGAGACTGCGTTTAAACTCCATCGGTTATGTGTGAGTGCCTAGCTGTAAGGCAAGAACAGTATTGTTATATCCAGAAAGAAGTAAAGGAAAAATATAAACTATATAAAAGTAGTGAAAAACCTAAAGAAGAATAGTTATTTCCATCTCAGTAAGGGTCAAATTCTCAAGTCCCCATCTCCTCACAGAACCCTAACGCCTGCCTGTGTACACTGAAGACATCTCCAAGACACGAGAGTATTTTTGAGTGCCCAGAGGCTATTATAAGTTTGAGAATATGCCTCACAGAGGCAGGAAGGCAGTGCTGCAGCTACTTATGACAGCTGTGAGATGGCCGTTGCACCTTCTGTCCCACTTTTACTGAGGCACCACAAGTGCAGCCCAGACCCCCGGTGTTGGCCACTGAGGACTGTGAAGATGGACTGGTGGCAGAGGTAAGGTGAATTGTGTGTGTATAGGCTTCTGCGGCCACAGATTTTAGTCTTGCGTTGCTGTTGTTGTTGTTGTTGTTTAAATGTGTTAGGAAAAGTACATTTGGGGGACAAAATGGAAACGAGTGGTTCCAGGGAAATATATTTAAAGGAGAAAAAAAAAAAAAAAAGCTCCATATGGGAATGTATACTAACTAAAAAAAAATAACAAGAAAGCTGTGCTTTATTTTAAAGGAATTATTTTTACAGCAGCACTATCCAAACATATGTCTGCTGACCAATTATGTTTTAAATGAGCATTCATTCTCTCACATGCTTTTACACATAGATATATTTTTATATCAGGGACATTATGAGTGACTGAAATATAAGTTTTGAAGTCGTCTTGATGACTACAAGCCCTAGTTGAAAAAAAAAATAAAAAGTCATGAAATATGCTAGAAATGAGGTTTTGGGTAGCCTACATGTAATTATTATATTTCACTGGGAAAGACAAACTAAATGATGAAATATGGGACTTTAATATGTATATAATAAACCAAGGAGTGGGTCATTCTGATTGTTGCTTCTGACAAGATACAGACCAGAAAACATGAGGCTTCTTCTAACCTAACCATACCTAAGTATGATTAGACTTCTAAAAGTGAGATATTCAGCCCAAACTATCTGTTCCTTTTCTTAGAGCCAAGTGAGACGGGTAAATGCCTCCAGAATATTACTTATCCCATTGATTTTAAAAGTCACATTTTGCATTATGTCTATGCTAATTTAATAAGAAGGTACCAACCACTCCAGGGGGCATTGCCTTTCACTCTCCACTTGTGTCAGTTTTAAGCTTCCATTGCCTCCTCTCTCCTGTCTCTCTCATTTGTCTGACAGCATTCAGGAAGCTAAGACACCACAAAACTAATCCTCTACAGAACATACAAATAATTTTCTTCCTGTTTCAAGATGAATTAAGATTTGCAGTGATCACTCTGTATTTTGACTTATGCAAGTATTTACAATGGCTTTTCTGTACTCTTGAATGTTAGAAGGAAGCATTTTTTTATTTTTTTAAAATCTATCCAAAGATAGATTTTAATGCCAGAACAGTCAAATCACGCAGTATGTTGAAAGGTTCATAGTTCAAGAGAAATAACAGAAGGGTAAGGGAGAAGCAAAATTGTGAACTTTCTGTATACATAAGATATTTTCCTTTTGGGAAGTCAGAATTCTACATTTTGTCACCAATTTGATAGTAGACAAATTGGATAATAGTTGAGGACAAATTTCATAGAAGTCAGGATGTTACTCTTAATTGCCATAGCCTGATCTATTTGCCAAAATAAATTCCCTGTATGTTATAATGAACTAGCTATTTATTTCTTAATGGCTGGGAATCAAAACAAATCTTGGAGGTCACTTACATTTGCAGGTTTTGTTCTGTCATTATACAGTCATAAAAGTTAATAGTCCTTGCTGCTTGCCTGGATTTGGCATTAAATTCTAAGATGAGTTAAGAGAATGTGTTAATTACCGTACATTACCATAAGAGTTCATGTGAAGCTACTTGGAAATTACAGTCAGCAGAGCTAATAGAGAGCTTTTTTTTTTTGGGGGGGGGGTGGTAATAGAGAAGTTTGGAGGGTCAGTGAGAGCTGATCTGTCAAAAGTGAAACTTTTTGATGGTATCTGTCATGTTTGATGAAAATTAATGGAAAAAAAAAAAAAAAAGATTTCTGGATTTCAAATAGGGATTGATTCCTATTCTCATTCCAGAGAGCATCAAGTCACTTCTTGAGGTAAAGTAACTCACAGCAGTATGAGAAATTTGGTGCTGAGTATCTCTCTCTGCTTGATTTGTGGTAGGTGTGGAATCTCTCTCAGTTTTCCTCTTTGCTGAGTGTATATGCAATCACCATCAGGCTTTGGGTTATTTTGTCAAGTGCTACTTTCTCTGAAGTTTTCATTAAAATACTTCAGAAAGATCTGGGTTCCTCCCAGTAAAGACAGGGAAAGATAACATGGATTTTAACAATCTTTTTTTTTTAAAGGATATTGTAAACCTGGATGGGAGACAGTTTTCCTATCTCCCAAATTTTCTTGTTTTTTCTTGAATTTGGGAGAGAAAGAAATGAAAGTAAATGTCTTTCAATAATATTAGTATTTCATTGTTGCACATTCCCAGTCACCGTACGTCTATCTCTCTATGTCTGAATCAGAGGTCACAAATTTTTTCTAACTAGATGCACTAAGAAAATGGGAAGTGACACTGATGCTTCTTTTCTTGCACAAATTAATTTAGCCTGCTCAGCCAAGATACAGGAAATAGCTCACCCAAGACACGAGTTATTGTCTGACTGTCTATGGAGGCTCAAACACCAATCTCCAAATTTCCTACCTAGGACTACAATACTATGAGCTGATTTGGTGTGAAGTGAAGGACTGCTTGTATCCACAACTGAGGCTGTTTTAACCCTTTAAGAAATCTGACAAGATTTCCTTACAGAAATGTGTATGTGGTGAGAGAAAGTACGGAACTAGAACCTGTATATTTTAAATGAAACAAGCTCTTATAAATTCTTTTCACATTTTACATTAAACAGTTGCTGACTTCCTTATGCAGCCATTTTCTGTACATGATGACTTCTGCTGGCTTTCAGCTGCACAGGTTGGCTGGTAATGAAGATCTCCCACAGCTGGGAATCAAATCTGATGAACGTATCATGGCACCTCATTCAGGGTTATGAATTTTCATGATGTGCTTAGGTCTTTTTTAGGATCTGGTTTTAAATTCTTCGTGCATGATTTAAGACACAGGAAGAGAGGCAGCATGCCAGGAGGTTCATATCAAATCCATCTAGCAGACTGTGGACAGAGAAATGTCTGTTCTGCCCTTGCAATGAGCAGCATCCTTGAAACTATTACTGTGCTCCTCAGCCTTGTAACAAGCATTGAACTGAAGCTGTCCTTTTTGCACTTCAATCCTAGTTATCACCTGTGTTGGAGACAAAACTTTCATTGACTTTATGGTGTTTGACACAGGCTGGCCCATAGTGGAAGTTGGCAATTCAGTAGTTTCTAGAAATCAGACAGTATCAAGCTATTGTAATATTTTTTATTGTTACTTTTTTTTTTTTTTTTGAGTAAATGAGAAATAAAGGGAAATGGGATATTATAAAATCTGTTATATAATGCATATTGAAAGAGACTTTAATGGAGATGAAAGAGTTAAGGAGGAGAAAGACACACACTAAAAATACCTAATTTCTTTTCTTTTTTTCCTAAATTAGTTTTCCCATCTGAAAGTATTTATAGATTATCTGGTGAATTAGAAGAGATGAAGAAATGTTAACTTTTAACTAAGAATTTAAGGAAAAAGAAAGAATAAGCATAATTATGGGCTAACTATTAGAAAAATTGTAGTGCTAATGTGTAGCAGAGGTCAGACTCCTCATAATTTATAATCAACATCAAGAGAATAGAAAACTGTTAAGAAGAGCTCCTCTTCCTCTGCAGAGCTAATAGCATTTTCTTCATGTGGATGTCTTTGTCAGTGAATACAATAAGCTGATCCATTAGACAGACCTATTCACTGTAAATCCACTTAATATTAATACCTAAAAGGTTTAAAACATGTTAGTGATCATCTTGCAAAGAGCTATTGTAAAAAGGCAGAACTCAGTTTGCCCTGTCTCATGCTGAGACAATGCTCAAGAACCAGGAATGTGAAAAGAATGGACAGATGGTCTTTAACACATAAAGTAGTATGATGGGACAATAGGCATGTGCTTGACTGTTGTTGACTGTCAAAAAACAATAAGCCTAGTCTTTGCAGAATGCTCAGCAGCCTAAAAAGCCGTTTCACCAACAGGATTTAAAGGTAGTAAGAGGTATTGTTATAAGAAAGCAGTAAATATGAATGAATGGCAAAAGGTCCATACTTGCATTCGAAATAGCCTTTTAGGTCTATGATGCTGGAAAATATAAATGTATAAGAGAGTCCCAAATTACCAGAGCTATGTTTGACTCAAAAAGAAGCCAAGGTTAATTTTCATCCCTTTAAAATCATAAACTTCTCCCAGTTAGCTGCTGAAATACGTCTCCACAGCACTGCTCTTTATACATATGCTCTTACACAAACCGTCCCAAATAGTTTTGGAACTGATCCACTAAAGCAATTAACATAATGTTTCCCTGACCCCATATTTTCATATTAGTGTATAAGTAAACATATGGTGAACAATATTCCATAGCATAAACCTAGGCAAATATACCTCTACGGCATTGCTTACCACATATTAAAAGCATCCTTTCTATGGAGCAAATAGAAAAGACCTGGACCAATGAAACTGTTTATAATATATACAATAAACTTCATTGGTTCTGCAAAAGTAGAATATATCACCGTGAATTTCAGCACTTTCTAATAGTATTTTGTCTATTGACTGTGTATGTGTACCTATGGATACATTCAGTAGTATTCCTTATAGATCAGAAAGGCTATTACAGATAAAGGATGAAGATACACAGATATGCTGAAAATCTGATGGTCAGGATAGATCTAATTGTCTGAATGTTATTTTGTAATAGAGTTCTGCAACAGCAAATCATCACCATCTTCACTATCTGGTCCTCGGAGGTAATGTTAGGAGTATCATGATAAAATTGGAGAAATCCAAAAGGCTGCTCAACAGTTACAGTATCCTTCAGATGTTGTCGTGGCCTGCTTGATGTGTGTACTGCCTGCAGCCAGTACAGGGAGATACATGTAGAAACCTCTACAGATAGAACGATCTTCATGTGTTTCATTTGTACATTCCCATGCAAACCTTTGGGCTTAACAATGTTTGTCTCCTTATGGAATGAGGCAGAGAGAGATACGACATTTGGTAGTTTCCTGTTGTTTTTATGCATAATTTGTATCCTTGAAGGAACACCTAAAAGCATTAGCTGTGGTGTGAACCTGTTGTGCCAGGCACTCTACAAACTGCAAACAAAAAGCTATTTGAATATACATCATGGAAATGTTTTCAAATTAATGTTGTGTTTTACTTGTAACTGGCAAGTGGTTGTTGTTGAATGTATGAATGTTTGCAGGGGCAGCAGACATCCTTCTGAGTGCACAGATACTTTTAAGTAAAAATACATTATATTTCAATATAATGTATTTCAATACATTATATTTCAATGCACTGTACTACAACACGAGGGAGCAAACATAATAGATATTGTGTCTGTGATAAATTCTCTGTTAATGCTAAAAGACAGTGTCTGTGAGATCTTTAACAGAAAACAGCATCATTTGAATGTTCACGTTTTCACATTTTCAGAGCTGCTGAGTACAAAAGATTATAGGTGATGAATGCATTATTAAAATATAAAATGGGCTTTGGGAAATAGGAGGAGAAATATCAATGTTATGAACAGAAGCTAACCATAGCTGCAATGTAAGAACACATTTGTATACAGTTTATTTCATTCCTGGAAGTCCAGGTATCTCAGGTTTTAAAAGCCTGTTGTGAAGAAAACCAAGATATTTTAAAATATCTACTGTTTCTGTGACAGTAGAAAGACAGCAACACTCTCCACTTGACCAAAGATTAAGAAAGGTGGAAGCGAGAAGGTATCTGCTAGCATGCTCAAGAGCTTGGTGCCCCGTGTCTTAGTGTCATTGAATTGGATTTCTCTCAGTAGTGCCCAGTGACAGGACAAGAGACAAAGAACAGAACTGAAATACAGAAAGCTCCACTTAAACACAAGAAAAAAAAAACTTTTTCACTTTGAGGGTGATCAAACACTGCAACAGGTTGCCGAAAAAGATTTTGGAGTCTCCATCCATGGAGATACTCAAAATCTGATGGGAGAAGGACCTGACATAGTCAGCTTTGGTATAGCTGATATACTATATCATACCATGTCATACCACATCAGCCCCAGCAGTGGGGCTGGACTAAACCATCTCCATATGTACTAAGTATCTCCTTCCAAAATTCTGTTAACCAGAAGATGTACTCAAAAATACAGAGACAAAATATTGGCATAGAAAAATGTAAGTATGACTTTGAAACTTGGAATGGTACCTCACCATTTTTCACAGAATCAGTGAGGTTTTCAGTAAGCTTAAGAATGACCTTTGTTTGGTTGTGTTAGACTTCACGCACAAAACATTTGCAAGTTATAAAAGGCAAATGGTGCCATTGGGAAAGGTCCTGAAAGAGACAGTACATGGGACTTTTCTTCTCACAGTGGAAAAGACTAGGGTGACAGGAAAACACATTTGTTTGATGAACTTTCAAATTGTTATTAATATGCGACAGAAAAGCAACTCATGCATGACTGTACCTAGTTATGGTGTAGTAAATGCTCTCATTTTTTACTAAGTGTCTGTATGTTGGGAACTTTGAACCCTGGTACATTCTCAGCATATTCAGCACGGGAGAATATATTGTGATTCCCTTTCCAATCCCTCCCCATTAATCTTAATGTGAGCTGAAAATTGGAGTGCATTTTTACACATAGACAGGGACGATTGGCAGACTTCCATGTGAAACCCCTGAGAGAAGAATAAGCTTATTCTAACTGAAATTTTATTGTAAACACTTAACAAAAATAAAACATTTTGTCCTTTAAGTAAGGTACTTGAGGACAGAGGTTCTGCAGGTAAGATTACTAGACAGTCCATCTGCATGATGGTATGGTAAATGCATGGTAGTGATGCAGACAGACAGCTGTGTGCCTTGGACTACAAAAGGCACATCCTGACCACAGAAAAGGAGGTTGGTTTCTAATCCTATGCACAGCTCAAGAATAACAAGCTGACCAAATTGACATGCCTGAAAAATATTTCTCAAAGTTATACAATGCTTCTTTAAGTCATTTATTAAAACACCATTACCTTAAGTAATCTGTGCTTTTTCCATATTGAATCTAAAGCACTCAGAATTCAGAAGCAGAGAAATATGAAAAATACTTCTACACATTCACTTTGGACAATTTTCATCATTTGCATGTGACTGTATCACCACTGGTAGTAAGGTGTTGCTCTTTTCTATCAATAGCTACATCAGTCCAGCTCCACTGAAGGGCAAGTGAAATGCAAATCACACAGAACACTGGAAACAGTAAGAATTGGGAATGCTACAGAATAAATAGATGATGCAGATCTCTTTTTAACAAAAGCATTTCAGAATCACGAAGCCATGCTCTGATTCTTTCTTAACACTAGGAAGCAATAGTCCAATTGGATTGTATTTGACTCCAAATTACCTAAACATTTTTGAAGTGCTAAGTCTGAGGCATAACATCAAAGCTTGGTTAAATCCCAGATCTAGTTGTCCTAGCTTACATCTTCATCTACAGCACTTCGTTCAATAAATTCCCCACGCTCACAATTCTTCAGCAACGTACATATTTATTGGAATTTATTAAAATTGCAAATACTGTCTTCTCTGTCTTTGGCAGTAAATAATAAATATATGTATATAAGGGCCTTTTTCAGATGATTTGTGCCTGGAGCAGATACTACATCATATTTTTAAAGCATCTAACAATCAGATTCTTTTATTTGTGAGAAGCAAGGGAGATATTCTTTTACCAGTTTAGCTTCTTATTACAAAGTCAAGGAAAGAAAGATTCAGACAAAATCTGCTCTGCTCACCAACATCAGTTCAAGTTTAAGGCTGATTAGAAGCTTTTTAACAAGACAAAGTTTTCCCATAAAATTCCATATAATTTGGCTCACAATATTTACTTTAACATTTTAATTTTTGCTGCTTCTGAAAGAGTTGCCAAGGTTTCTTGTTTTCCTGACATGGTACATCCCAGAACCAAGGATGCTGAAGGCTGTTACATTGCTTATATGCTCTGGGGAAGATACAGCTGGATCCTTTACAGCAACAAATATCTAGCCTCTATTACTGCAAGCTGAACTAATTTCTTTAACTTCTCCTATTGCTTGGCTGATTTTTTAAGGACAATCCCAATTTGTCTGCTCCTTAAGGGTTTATGTACATCACATTTTAAACAGTGATGACAAAAAATAAAGACTTTCTTCTAGAGGAGGTTTTATCAGTTCTACAAACTCTCAGTAGTGCTTAGTGACAGGACAAGACACAATGGGAAGAACTGAAATACAGAAAATTCCATTTAAACGCAAGAATCACTTTCTCATTCCTGCAAATTATGAACGTTTTTTCCTCTCAGAATGTGTACATTTTGCATTCGACAGCATTGAATAATGACTTACGTTCAGTTTTCAGTCTGTTGTAAGTGCAGTATTGCTTCGTAGTGCTGCTGCCTAGTTTAAAAAAAAAAAAAAAAAAAAGAGTTATTTATGCAGTTTGCTTTCATGCCTTTTTTTCTCAATCTCCCTTTTTCTCCACACCCTTAAGTATAATAAACTGCACTTGTTTCTAGTTTTTATCTTACTAGTTTCTGTTCTTTTTCCAGATTTTTGTTTGGATCTTGGGCTAAGCAAAAATGGGGAATACACTTCCTAAGAAGCAGGGAGAACAATAGCTGCATAATAGAAATGGCCCCGAAATGGCCAATTTTTGTTTGTTTATGGATATTGCTAGCTTAACTTTATAGCTTTCCTCTGGGGATACTTTTAAAGAAACAGCTTTGGTATTACCTGTGTTAGAACTAGAAAGCTTTTGAGAATCTTATATTGATTCCTTGTTAACACCTTACCAGTATTTATCTGGCATAGCATACTATTAACATCTTCAAGAACACTAATGGTTCCCAACCCATAAAAAAAGAAAGCTCATTTTTTCCCCAAAAATTCAAGATAGGTACTGCAATACAGTGGTCTTGACTTTGTGGAATAAATTATGCTTAACTACTCTATTTTTTATCCTCAGTTTGGAATTGGGCATCTCTCAATTCTACCTAAGAAGGTATTATGCCAGAAAAAGAACAAATACGTTTGTAAAGCTGTCACTTGTGAACAAAACCCGGAGATTCACACATTGCTTATCACACCTTTCATTTCCTTCTATTCCACATGTAAATATATTAAGGTCATTAGCTAATTGAAGGGCACAGAAATATCAAGCTATTAGCACAAACATCAAACATACCTGAATGTTAAAACCCTTATGTGTTTCCCAATATATATATTTTTTTCTCCAGTTTGAAAAAGAGGTGTTGGACCTTTAGTGGAAATATATAAGTAAATAGGCAGTAAGATGATTAGGCTGCATACAGATTCTTTGCCAGAAAATATTGTACATACTTGCAAAATTGTTCTGATTCCTTTCACAATAGGGAAATGCCAAAAGGTAGGTACAAGGCAGAAAATCATATATTGCTCCATTAATGAAATCATAACAGAGGCCAAGAAAAAAAGCATCCAATCAAATCAAGTATTTTATAGACGGCTTAATGAAGAAAAATAATTATCCAGACTCAGATGAAGAGTTTTGTTAGTCATTGGCTCAAAGCCTATTACTTTCTTATAGGGTTGTTTTTAACGAAGTCTGAAAGTCTTGTTTTTTATCTTCAGTATCATCCTTGAAATGATTAATCTACTCATAGACATTATAGTCAGGTAGTTCTGTAAAAGGAACAGAAAAGGAACCACCAGAAATCAATTGCCAGCATTGGGCTCTTCACAATTTCCCTGTCCTGTGTGGAAGACATGAATGATGGGCTTGGGAAAATGAGACAGACAACTGGTGATTCTGAAGACTTTTCTATTTCCATCCCACAGGAGATTTTACATCTATAAACTCACAATAGCAAGGAAGCCTCTTGAACTGGGGATTCTTGAACTAGTGCTTTCTGTGATCCTTCTCCTAAAAATGTGTTGTTGGTTTTCTTTGTTTGTTTGTTTTTAACACAATCATAAAGATTCCTTCTGTTTAACCTCATGAGAAAGAAACATAATCATCATATTGCAAATCTTGTAACTATCTAAAAGACATTATCAGTCAGATGCTGATTCCAAGTTCTCCAGTCATTAAAAGTCAAGTATATATTTCATTTTTAAGGCAATTCAAAAACCTACCCTATCTACCCCTCAAAGCTTTCTGGTGTGCTATTGTTCTGACAGTGGTATCATCTTTCATTTCCTGCTATTTCAGTTTTCTCTGGCATATTTGTAATTTCCTCCATACATGGGAAAGGACTCCATCTAAATGCAGAAGTCACCAAAAGATTCATGTCCCGGTGCATACAAAACCCTTCATGCACTGAGTATACCTGGTTTGTTGTGCTTCCCGTACTGTCTTTTACTGCACTGGTGATTTATATATAGGTGATGCGTATATATTTTGACATTGATCAAAAACTCATTAAAAGCATTCTTGGGACTGCTGGGACTTTGTTGGCATTGAATTGTGTTATGTTCACTATTCTCCAATTAAAGCAGCAAGCAGCTAAATGGTTTTAAAGTCCTTCACCCTACCACTACTGATGTTGGAGCATTTTGACAGCTGCAGATGCACGATGGCTTTTTTATCATTAGTAGTAACACTTCCTGAATACTGCTGCTGTATTAGGATGGACTTTCAGGTAATTAGAGAAAAATATGAAGTTGCCCTTACAAACTCATTTACTATGTATATTGAAAAAAAAAATGTATTTGTGTATGCATTGAAATCTGTGTTTCTTTGAAATATCTCTGTGCTGCTCTATTTATTTTTATTTTATTTTATTTTTTGCTTTTAATAAATATAGTTAATAGCAGAGTAATAAGCATCATAAAATTAATGGAAGTAATTCTGAAACCTGGAAATAAACAATGAAGTTTACAACTACACCTTTGGGACTGCATATATTGCTTATTAGTAATAAAGAATAAGATCTATTAGTAAGAAGGGAGAAGAAAGGATTGGAGTATTAGTATGGTATATTTATTATCCATTTAGTACCGATTATTCATGTATTTCAAAGCTTTAACTTAAAAATATCATTCATATTTCTCCAGTAGGTGGGTTTCTACTGTGAAGAACTTTTACCCTAAAATTGTAGTTCCAAAAGAAATGCTCCATAAATTATTGGATTTGTAAATTCTCTGAACCATCAGCTCCACAAAATATGCATGAACTCTCTGGTTTCCTTTTGACCACTTAAAATGCTGTCAGAGAACATGAATTTCCCAATGAGTCTCAGAGTTTCTTGTATGGAGCCAAAAGAATGTCAAGAAATCACATCATCATGAAAATGGATTGGCCTCTTCTAACTGTAGGTGAAAAGGGCATTCTTGCAAGAAACATTTTTAGACACCCATTTCTTAAATGAAGATTAACTTTTGAGTTCTACTTCAGCTGAATGCAAAACTGATCTGACTTTATATTTAGCCCTGCTCTGAGCAGGAGGCTGGGCCATGCAACCTCCAGCGGTCACTGTTCCTCTGTGATTTTATGATATATGGAAATGCAATGTCCACTTAAGAATATGTGTGTTATATCCAACTTCTTTTATTCCTTTTGTAAATCTACTGGTCCCTGTACAGTTTTGTAATTGTACATCTGTTTCCTGCATCAGATTTTTTAGGAATGACACATTTATCTTTTGAAGACCCTTTTTCCATCAGCATTGCAACAATTATGCTAATCAAAACTGCAGCTATACAGCTCTCCAAGTGCAGAAAAAGTATTCAGCCTGCTTATGAAGGGTAAGTTGAATGTTACCCTGTGGATATAATTATCTGAGAGAATAAAGGGCAAACGCTTAAATATTTCCACCTTCACTCTTGTTTCTCGAAATGATCTTCTGGTAACGAGTAAAGCACGTGGAAGTCTGTCTGTCTGTCCTGGATGTTCAATAGGTACTTGCTGCTATATTTGCTGACAAGATTTTTATGAAATTGGGGTACTAGAAGTTTAAGAAATCTAAATCCTTTTAGGTGGAGTAGGAGAAACAGGCTATGTAACTCAGATTTATAATAAGCTTGTGTACAGTAGTATCAGATCCTAGAAAGGTATACACAAATATTTTAAACATACCATACATCCAACATACAAGTGACCTCATTAATTCATGATAAATATATTTCCCCTTAGGGGTTTGTGGGCTTGAATACCTCTCTTTAATTTTAAATGTTGATAGAATTTAGTCCTTTTTTGTTAAGCTAGCAAACAACTGTCTATTTTTTTTTTCTCCATATTAATGAACTTTAAATGGTCAAATGAGATGCTTTATACTGGAATGTAACTAGCTCAGAGGATTTAAAAACCTGGAGCTAATACTACTTTTAATGCATATTAACCAGAAATCTTCTTATGCTGTCTCCCACTGCACATCATAGTACAAACCTGACTTTTTTTTATTATCCCTCAGCAAAAATTTAAACAATGGCCCAGAGTTTCACAGAACTCAGCACCTTTACAAAGATTAAACTTGCTATTTGAAATTTAAGGCAATAAAGTTTCTGATATATTGCAACTTAAAAGAAAAAAAAAAAAAAAGAAATCCTTTAAAAAACTTCAGTCAAAAACTAGCTAAGAGTAAAAATGTCTCTTTAATAGCTTCGTCAGAAGACAAGCGTCTAAAATAAGTTGCTCTCAAGCGAATACAAAGGAGCTAATGATAAATCTGATTACTTACACTTTAAATGGTGAGGCAAAATAGAACTATTTTCACACCCAGAAGTTCTGTTTGGATATTTTCTAGAGAGCTCACCAGTAGGATTTGTGATGTATACAGATTATAGAAAACAGTGTCAGCTGTGCCTTGTTTTATGAGGAATCCTATTAATTAGCCATGGTCAATTTTAGCCTTTGCTAACTCCAGTTTCCACTTGAAGATACACTTTCTTGCAATATTTATGAGGCAAAGCATGATCATGGTCCAAAGCATATGGTGGAAGCATCAAAAATTCTATGTATGTCAAAATACAGAATGCTGTATAGTTAATGGCATCAATGTACGTTTATATATATATTATATATATATATATTCCAGTTGAATGGTCAGTGATGAAACGGGTTAATCTAGCTATTTTGATATTTTGAGAGTTATGGGTTGTTGACAGCAATTGCCTCTGCTACTCTGTCTGTGGCATAGAAGAATAGGCCTGTCTTTTCTTTTAAAATGTGAGTTGGTATGAAGGTTATACCCAGGCTATAGTAGTCCATGTCGGCCACCTTGGAGCCAGCGCAGCTGCAGCGCCTGACCCTGAGTTACAGGGGGGATTTCGTTCCCTTGTTTTGCCAGGGAAGACCCAGGACAGCAGCACAACTAGGCCGCACCCACCAGCTCTCCTGAGAGAGGCGGACAGGGAGTGGGCGTTAGCAACAGCGACTGTGCCCAGGCCCATCGCCTGGAAAAAGCCTTTGGGAGGGCAGTGACATGTTGCTGCCCACCGCGAGCAAGGAGGGGCCAGCAGTGCATTTGCAGGGGTGTACAGCTGGTGTGGCAGGGCGCAGGAGCTCTGCACTGGCTCTTGGCAGTCTGTGAGATCACACGCCTACCATGGTGTCCGCTAGGCAGAGAGCTCACTCCAAAAACACTGTGGTGACCCAGCTGGAGGGCCTGCCCAGAGACGTGGCTGTTCAGGCCTCTGGCTGCGGGGAGTGCCTCAGCCTGCTGCTGCTGGGGGAGTAGGGCAGCAGGGAGATTGCCTGTTCTCAGGTGGAAGATCTGCACACCATGGTGGCTGAGCTCAGGGAGGAGGTGGAGAGACTAAGGAGTGTCAGGGTGTGTGAGCAGGAGATTGGTGGAGTAACGCCCTGGTGTGCCAGAGAGAAGGGCACTGGGGGGATGCCTCACAGAGGGTGGTAGAGCCCCTGTCCTGTCACTGTCTGACAGAGGGAGGGGAACAAAAAGAAGTGGAGGGTTGGAAGCAAGTCCCAGTTTGGTGCCGCGGGCTATCCCCCTCCCTACCTACCTCGTTTCCCCAGGTGCCCCTCCATAACAGGTTTGAGGTCCTGGATCTTGAAGGAGAGGTAGGTGAGGATGTGGTGGAAGGCCTGCCTACAAGGTCACACGGGAAGAGGCAGTTGACACACGCCTCAAGACTGCCTCCAAAAGAAAGAAAGAAGTGTAATTGTAGTAGGAGATTCCCTTCTGAGAGGAACAGAGGGCCCAATATGCAGAGTTGACCCTCACTGAAGGGAAGCCTGTAGTCTATGTGGAGCCTAGATAAGGGATATCACCAGGACACTCCCCAACCTGGTGCACTTGACAGGCTACTACCCGCTACTAATCTTCCAGATAGGTGGGGAGGAAGCTGCATCCCATAGTCTGAAGGGAATGAAGAAAGACTTATTTTTTTACAGTGAGGATGACAGAACACTGAAACATGCTGCCCAGGGGCGTTGTGGAGTCTCCTTATCTGGAGACATTCAAAACCCACCTGGACGCATTCCTGTGTGATGTGATCTAGGTGTTCCTGCTGCGGCAGGGGGATTGGACTAGACGATCTTTCAATGTCCCTTCCAATCCCTAACATTCAGTGATTCTGTGTGATTATCAGAATCTCTGAGAAACAAGAGAACTGAAATTGGTGTTCAAAAAAGCAACTTTTTATTGCTATTGAACCTGTGCACCAATTATGATGGAGCCTTGCTTTTGATCCAGTGCTAAATTGGATCAAAATACAATTGATGATCCAATTAGCCTTGCTGTGCTTTTTTGTTACTATTGTTTTTCTGCTTTCCACTGGGATCACCTACTGCAGTCCTGAAATTTCCTCATTTTTACAACTGTCACCACCACCTCTGAACTGAGAAATAATTTGCTGTAGAGAACTCATTTGCTGTAGATATGGGAAGTGGCCATACAAAATGATCAGCAGTCTTGAATTCTGGCTTCCACACTGGTCTGTGGGCAGCAGCAACCAGACTACCAGGGATTTAAGAAGAAAACAACATCCCAGTTGCCCTCCTGACTGATTCTGAAGCTCCTGCCCATCTCTGAAGTACTAAGTGGTCCATGAAGAATGGTCAAATGCTCTGCATGCAGCAGAATGATAACTTGGGTGTAGTTTTCATTTTGTTTTGTTTTAAAATATCCTGAAGCAAGAAGACATGTTATTGATTAAAAGCATATCAATTCCAGTTTGCTATGGAGATATGAGTTCCCATGTTGTGGTGATGTTTTCCTTGTGGTTTCCAATCTATATACAAATAAATAAAAAAGTGAAATGTTGCTAAAGTCCATTATGAAACAGTTAAGTGAATCTGTTAGAAATAAGGAAAATTCCCCATTCCCCATTTCTACATATTTACAGATATAAATTCCTAAGGTACAAGAGATAACAAATACAAAGAGAACTGGTCAGAAATATGTATTTTTAAAGGAGCAGCTGATTTTAAAAAACTTAGACTAAGGTCAAAATTGTTTATCAAAATGGACCTTAGTATAGAAACCATGTTTCTTTCTTTTCATTAATATCAGCAGTTATAAGAAAATTAGGATATTTTCTTCCTCCTCCAGTAAAACTGCATTTAGACAACTTTTAGCAAGACAATTTTCAAAAAAAAAATAATAGAAAAGAATATCTCTTGAGCCTCTGAAATCACAGCAGGCTAAAATATCAAATGTCCTTTTTTTCCATGGTCCTTCTAATTTACAGTGCCCTGAAAAAATTGTATGATTTGAGCTGAAGAATAAATGGAAGAATATACTAGTTTCTGTTGTGTTAAGGGAATTACAAGTTAAAAGAAGGTCAAGGAGCAGATGAGAAGGGACAAAATGTGAAAAAAGAAGAGAAAAGGTCTCATTGGTAAAATAGTGTCTGTGGAGACACCAAAAGTATAATGCTCCCTTATTAGGAATTACCTATCTTCATTGGAGGTATGTATAGGTAAAATGACCAAGTTATACTTCTCTGTTGTGATGTATTCTCTCAGCAGAAAATACTTGAAGGGAAAATAACAGAGGAGCATGGCTTTCTGTTGTTTTTAGTTTGCTTTTGTTTTCTTTAAGCAATATATGAATTCATGCCAACACTGTGTGGAGAAGACTTTGCAAGGTTATTTTTATTCCATTTTATTATTTTTTTAAATAATATTATTTTACGATTCAAGTTATTTTTATATTAAACAAGCATTTAAATTACAAAAATAATTTAAAAAATCTTTGCTCATAGACAAGTCAAACCTTCAATTTGTTGTCCTTTGCAAAAAATATTGTGCAGTATTTATTCACTTTAACCTGAATGAATTATGCTTTTTTAAATAATATAGTCTGTCCCAAAACTATTAGCATTTGTTAAATTGAGAGTTTATTTCTTCCTTATTCAATATTTTTTCTCCTATATCTTCTTGTTTGATTTATCATTCATATCTTTCATTCTTGGAAGTTTGATTCAAAACCCATGAAATCTACTGGAGTTTTAGTTGTGAGAAATACATGGAGGACTCTATTTTTCTACTCTGTTCCAGCTGTGTATTTCTCATGGTTATTTTCTCTTTGGGTTTGAGTATTTAATAGGATTTCTGTCTATTTGCCATGCTGCTTTTTCTGGCATTTCTTATTTCCTTCCCTGGCTTCTGTTCAGATGCCAAGCCAGCAACCATTCAACACTTTCTCCCCAAATAATTACATTTACAAGGGTCCAGAACTCCTGCATGCTAAATTTCATTCTGTTCAGACTGTCTTTCTGGAAGGTGAGAGGAGGTTAAAAAAAAAGCCAAACACACACACACACTCAAAAACAAACAAACAAACAAACAAACAAAACAATATCTTAGTGTCTTTCTTGAAAATCAATTAGAGAAATAAAACATACTGCCAATAGCTATTTTGCACATTCAGAACCGTATGTATACTCAAGCAGCTATTTGATATAAACATCAGAGTAATTCTTATCTGTATCTACTCTCATTCTATCATACCTAAAAATACTTCAACATTTGCCGGTATTTCTTCTGGTACCATAAATGGGGCTGGATCATTAATTGGCTTCCCAGATATGTGAATCCATAATTCTATTCCTGTGATTGTTTTGTCACTCCTCTTCCCTAACAATAATTTTAGTATTCCTGATGACTGAGTGAAGCCAAAATCTGCTACTGTTGTGTCTCCATTCTTTGTTGTCCAAGATAGCTCACTGAGTTAGCATGTGCTTTGGGCACTATTGGTGGTTCTGAATTTCATTGTTTCCAGAAAAGCCGTTCCATGGCTAATGAAATGTACTACCGATGGTTCCAAAGGTAGACATTAAGAGTGCTCAATAGTTTTTTGTTTGTTTGTTTGTTTGTTTTAATGAGAAGCTGTAAGTCTTTAGTCATACATAGTTCATAGTATTTAACTATTGGATAAGATTTCTGTAATGAATTACTTTATCTAAGTTGTGTTTTTTGTTGTTGTTGTTTTGTTTCTTTTTTTTATTATATTTTCTTCTGATATGCTTACAACTCTATAAAATGATACTTGAATACATCAGGGCCAAAAGGAAAACTCTTAAGACAGTTACATTAATGGAAATACTTACCTCCAAAATGAGGTGAAAAGTATTAGCCCCTACATGAATGATGTAATGTCAAAATCATCAACAATTAATGCTCTGAAGATTCTTGTCTGAAGATGCAGAAGAGGCCAATAGCAGCATAAAGAAATGAAGTCTGAAGGGAAATCCCTAACCTCTAATCTACCATTTCCCCTAGAGATTAGTTCATGTATCAACAACTGGATCCATGTCTACAAATGATAACTGGGATCATCACCACTGAATACCCCTTGATCTTCAGAATGTCTGCTGAATGCCTATTTATAATGATGCTCACTAGGACCACGCTATGTTTTGACATATTCTTTATAAAAAGTAAACAAACTCTTGCATTCTCACTAAAACCAGTCCAAAAAGAGAAGAGTGATGTGACCTTTTATAGTGCTTTATTGACCATACAAAAAGAAGCAACTCTGAGTTTGTCCTTTGCGTAGGTTCACAGGAGAGAAAAAGCATTACTCTGAGACTCAAATCTCTCAGTAATATAGTGCTGTCAGATCAAAAAGTTAATTCTTAGACCTGCAACCTTTTTGTTACTAACAATGTGCAATAAAAGGGTATATCTGAGAAAACATGACTAAAATGTCTAGATGACTATACATATTTGCAATGTTACAGCACCTTCCCCCTTTTTTATCATACACCTCTTTATACACTTAATTAAAATAGTCTATCAGCACTCTGTCATAAATGGTAGCTTGTGATAACCTTTGTCTTCAAATACATAACATCTCATTTGTCAGTCAGTAATAACTAAAGGTATTCTTAACATATTTCATAGCAGAAAATGCAATGAACTGCACATCACTCCTATCTGCAGATTACTCTTTCAATCAAATGCTTTCCATAAATAGCCATAATGACACATCTTCTGTTCCAAATCCTTAATTCTGATAAAGTTTTTATGTGTGACCTTAAGATTAAAGGAAAAAGAAAGCAATAAAGAAAAACCTGAACAGTCCTCTAACAAATAAATATGGATCAAAGTCCTGAGTAGCAGAACTTAATAGCAAATGATCTGGCTTCTGATGTTTAATGACAATGGCTTATAACATAGAAAGAAAGGTTCCATCTTTCAGATGTGTTTTGGTACTCTATTCTGACACTGCTTCTCTGTTTTGGTGTAACTATGATCCATGGGTATAGCAGGCTGAGCACAAGAAGTTCTCCATGATATGAAATCTGTTTACCAAGGAACCCTTGGTAGTGTTTTGAAACCTGCCTAATGTTTACAGAAGGGCCTTTGGGATTTTAATCTAATAATCAGATTTTTTAGATCTTTTTATACTCCTGTCTATATGATCTGGGATCAATAAAAAGTAGGACATCTGAAGATACACTGTACCCTGTCAATACTGGATGCAAATACATATCTAGTACTTTAGGACTAGAGAAAGAGTTTATTCAGTTAGATCTAGATACTTGATTAAGTTATCACTCCCAAATCAAGCTTCTTGCCTGTTGTATTGAAGTGTTGAACTAAGGCCCAAATGTATAAAACAGTTTTGTTTTGTTTTATTTCTTTTTTTTTTTTTTTTTTTTTTTTTTTTTTTTTTTTTTACTTTATGTGGTGCTGATAATTACATGGAAGCTGTGATGCATCTGTTGCTAATTGCTCCTAGAAAGGTAATGCAGATGATTTTCTTAGTGTGAACCTTTTGGGAGGCTACATGGTAGAAATGTTTGGCAAGACTAAAGATTATCCACTCACAAAGTTATGCCACTGAAGGATATTGGACTATGTTATGAGTAAACTTTTAGGGGAAAAACAGATGCTGAAAGTGTCTTGATATGTTGCATTTTATCATGCAACATCATCCAAGAAGATTTTAAAAAGGAGAAGGTTCCTGTCTTAAATCCTACAACTACACTGAATTTTTTATTTGCATAGATAAAGTAATTCTGGTTTGCTGATGTCAGGCTGCTTCTACCAAATGCCAAAGCTGAAAGCCTTTAAATAGATTTTATAGGCTTTAACAAGCCCTGCAGGCCTCCCAGCTCAGTCAATAAGGATGGGATCTATGATGATATATAGCGAGTTACAGAGCCTAGGCTAGGAGAATTACATTTTGAAATCAGATCTTGCCAGAAGATTTCTACAATTGATTATTGTTTAACTTTGTTATCTTCCTATATATAAAAAAGATACCTTACAGGCTACTCTCAGGAGTTAATATTACCTTCAAAAGTACACTTTTAAAGGTAGATTGAGTGTTCTTTGAAAGATGTGGGGTTTTCACTGTCAAAACATTTTTGAAATATTCACCACTGAAGAGATTCAAAAATTTCTTCTGGTGAAATTCATTGAGTGCTATTTAAAGCCCTTGTGCATTATTGTAATCTGCATGGTGTTGGTAAAAGTAATAGAGTAGGATAAGGAGAAATACCATCTGTGTACTGACCAATTTGCAAATGGAAACCAAACAAGGAGTAGATTGGAGCAGCAGTGTTCATCATCTGGCTGCATGATCTGATGCAACAGTCACAGAGAGCCTGGGCTCTATTATACCTCTCTGCATAGCAGGCTCACGTCTGGCAAGTGAATTTCAAGTTGCCAGTGTTTTTATGCTTCATTTGTATGGCCCAAAACTATATACCATTTATTTTATATAGACCGTAGATAAATTATGATTTTACCTCATAGAAAATAATAATAATAATAAATAAATAAATAAAGGATTCAAAGTGTTCCCTGGTATGCAAACAGTTCTTAGGGAAGTTAATAGTTCTTTGGAGAACTGGACTCTAAGTAGGATTATGACAGTTAATGATTCACATGGGAATAGGCAAAGTTATTATTGTCTAAATAAATTCTAAAGGGAGATATCTGACATATCTGGTGTCTGAAATAACCGTTTTAGACTTAACTACATCCATCTTTTTTTTACTCTCTCTCTTTTTTTTTTTTAACTAGTTGTAAAATACTTAAAACTGTGGATTATGATGTGCTATTATTTATATATATATGGTTGATATGTTGGATTTGCTATTTTACTCAGAAAACAGAAAAAGACAAAACAGAACAGCATAAAAGGTTCTGTGTGTTAACAATGTCAAAGAATTTAATGTATGTTTACAAATTTGTTTTAATAACCGGGCAATTTGTATATGAAAAAAAAAAATTACCTTGGAAGGCTCTTCCTAGTCCTAGCAAAATAAGGATGAAGTTGTTAGTAAAGAATAAAGGATGGCTTAAATTAGCACTGCACTTGAATGTCTTTTTCTCTTGGTCTTGTGTTGTGCAAACAACAGGTGAGAGCTGCTGCAGTTTAGTTTGGTCCTATTTTGTACTCCTCTGCTGATAAGCACAGCTTGACTGGGTGACAAAATATGAGAGGTTGTGCCTAATGAAACTGCTGAAATTCTTCAGAGAGATTACTGCCATTATAGAAGAGGTAAATACAGTCGATACGATGCACTTAAATTTCCAAGAAGCATTTTATGAAGTATTTATTTCTGGGTTAGTTGGAATGCCATTTAATATGAGAAAAACAAGGTGCTGGATTTAATCAAAACAAGAAAAAGCTACCATATTAATCAAGAATTTATTGACCTATTTGAGAATCTAATACTCATAAACATGAGGATTTTCTTGACCCCATTCTGTACCTTACTGTGACTATTCCACCCCATTGCCTTCTAGTCTAAAGGTTATTGATTAACAAGATATCTCTTAAATTAGACTATATTCTTATCTTTGGAGTTCAACTGTCTTTTCCTGCAACAAGTTATGGCCATACATCTACATATTACATATCAGAGCAGTTCAGAAAAAGATATCTTCTTGTCAAAACATTCACGTTAGTTCACACTTTATGATTTATACCACAAGTAATAGATGGCATTTGTTCATAAATGAATTACAAAATTGGGAAGTAATTCCTAATTCCAAGATATGGAAATGATGATATACCTCAAAACTGTTTTTCTGAGGGAATCATTTCATTCTCATTGAAAAATCAGCTTCGAAAACAAGGTTTGTTTGTTTGTTTGTTTTCGGGGGGCCTAGCCTTGGGGCCTGTCACACAAGTTGGAATGGCTGCAGGGCCCATCACAGGGGTTGGAATGACTGCTGGGCCTGTCATAGGGCTTGGAGTGGCCGCTGGGCCTGGAGTGACCTCAGGGCCCGTTGTAGGGGTTTGACTGGCCGCAGGGGTTGGAGTGGCTGCTGGGCCTGTCGCAGGACGTGGAGTGGATGCAGGGCCTGACTCAGAGGTTAGAGTGGCCAAAGGACTTGGAGTGGCCACAGAATCTGTCACTGGGGTTATCGTTGCATCAAATGCAGCACGGTAAGCATAGGCTTACCCATCACGTTGCAGTTATTTGTGTATCTCTGGAATTGCCAGGGTGATGACACACCTTTTTCAAGCATTCTACCAGTTTTTTAGGGTTTTGCAGTTTAAATAGTTTCTGAGATATGGTTTCCAAAGTATGGAGTTGACGGCAATGCTGAGTACAAATACCAGATTAGTCTCATGACCAGCAATTTTATCATATCATAAGCCAGTGTTGCACTGTACAGTAAAATAATAATCTTAAACCAGCCCCCGGAAAGGATAAACAGCACGACAGGGAACACATACAGTAAGTAATGTGCTGTGTAACTCAATTTGGAAAACAGGCACAGCAGACCTGAGATCAAAAGAATCAACATTGTGACTAGCAGCTATTAAGCAGATCTAATGCTTAGAACAATTTTGTTTTAACACGTTCTGGTCAGATCTGTTGTTATCTCAGCCCTTCGAGCTCCATGTTGGGTGCTGAAAGGACTGTTGTGGTTAACCTGGCTGGCAGCTAAGCACCACACAGCCACTTGCTCAGCCTCCACTCTCCCTCTATGGGATGGGGGAGAGAATCAGAAAAAAAAAAAAAAAAAAAAAAAAAAAAGAAAGCCTGTGGGTTGATATAAAGACAGTTTATTAGGACAGATGATAAAGGAAAATAATAATAATAGTGATAATAGTACTACTAATAGTAGCATGTACAAAACAAGTGATGTACAATGCAATTGCTCACCACCCGCTGACTGATGCCCAGCGTTTCCCCAAGCAGACGCACCCCCCACCCCAGCCAGGCCTCCCATATTAATTCTTCAGCATGACATCAGATGGTATGGAATACCCCTTTGGCCAGTTTGGGTCAGCTGTCCTGAGTCTGTCCCTTTCCAGCTCCTGCTGTACGCCCAGCCTGCCCACTGTCAGGACAGTGTGAGAACCTGAAAAGTCCTTGGCTTAGTGTAAGCACTGCTCTGCAGCAATTAAAACATAGTGTGTTATCAACATTGTTCTCATCCTAAATCCCAAACACAGCACCCTACCAGATACTAAGAGGAAATTTAACTCCTAGCTGAAACCAGGACAAACAATCATAATTTAATATTAAAACTTATCAAAATTGGCAGTACCAGTGAAATACTGAAGACGAGTCTTCAAGGAGTCTGCCATTATTGAGCTATTGTTTGCTTTGTCCATCCTTCCAAGTAGACTGTTAAAATAAATAATGTGGTTTTGTTCATCTATTGCAGTAGTTCCCCTGCAAAGAGTAGCTCTCCTATCAATGCTGCTAAACTAATTTGCAAACCTCTGCACTATTGCTTAGAACATAATAGGTATTGCACTTACCCACATCTCTCCACTAATACTTTGGGATACTTAGAATATAAACACACTGAATGACACCTGATAGTTAAAATTTAAGATCCTTCAAAGACAAGAACCATATGAATGTGAAGTATCATTATTAAGCAATAGCAACTGAGTTGCAGACCATTAACCTAGTCAGTCATTAATCCTGAAGAAATCCTCTGTACTAAACTTCTTTTTCTTCTTCTTATAAATACAATGCAAGGCAAAGAATAAATCCCACAGCTATATCGACTTTTTTAGCGGGTGATAATACCATTGTTATATTGCATGCTATAATTACCGTGTACATTAACTAGTCCATTCTCACTGTAACACTAGTAATAGCCAGTAAAGGAGGGAGAGAAATGCTTCCCTAAGTGTTAAATCCAAACAGAGCAAATATTTGTATTCCCCATGTTCTAAGCAAAGCTACTTGAAATAAGTTTCTCTCACCAAAGAGCTACTTCATCTGGGTAGCTGTTCCCTGGTAGGAACAGTCTCCTGCCTCGCTGTTCTCCATCCCTGCAAGCATCAGGAATGTACCTTTCCTGCCTCAGTTTAGAGACAGAGGAGTTAAGTACCTTTTAAGAAATTCTCTGGGCCATTTCCTCTCCTTAATCAGGTCTTCACAGCTTGAGAAAGGGTGGGTCAAAGTGCCACGTCCAGTATGTTGGATGTATTGATAGAGAACCAGACCTCTATTTCAGAGTTAGGATTATAAAGCATTAGAGAATGAGGTAAGGTTGGCAAGCTCTCATTTTGGATGAGGTTTCAGGCAGAGTTTTTATTAAATGTAGGCCAAAAAGCAGAAAGAAAGGAAAGAGGAGGCAGCTGCAGCACATCTACCTATTGAGGGTCTTTGGTGAACATCTGGCAATGGGTGCCACATCTTCACTACAGTTGCTTTTGGTGCTAGCTGCGGTTGAGCTTGTGCATGCTGCAATCTCAATCTCACTTGTGTAGGCTTTTCCTTGACTATGCATGTCTTTAAATCACTCTTCCTTCTGATGGGATTTTTTTTTTTTTTCTGCATTAACTTTTAGTGAAAATTTGCTTATATCACCTCTCTTCAGCAAGAAATGTCCTTAAAGGAGATTTTGAAACAAGTCAGTGCAATCTTGAAACTTTTTTGTCAATATTTAAAAATGAGGCAGGCAGAACTCTTTACCTGCTAATTCTCAGTTTCATAAAAAGAAGATCAATTTGCAGCCATTCTGTGTGTTACAGTGACAGAAAGAGCTTTTGTATTCATTCAGACTTTTAATAAAGGGTTTGACGGGACCTTTTTTAGAGTCTCTCTCATTGACAGCGGGGATTTTTTTTCTTTTTTTCTGGCAATTTGCAGAAAAGGCTTTTTTTTTTTTTTTTTTTTTTTTTTTCAAAGTGAATCCCCTTGTTTGTACATTTTTTAACTTCAGCACTGACAAAGGCCCAAGGAGGTTTAGTGAAAAGTTCACATGGTGAATCAGTCTTTGGCTAGGGATCACTGATATTATCACAAATCACTGTACTTGCTGCACAAGTGCATAGGGTAACTTCCCATAAAAGACAGAAATAGGAAAGTATTGAAAAGGGAATTCCATCCAGAAACAGCTCAGCTTCATTCATTGAAGTATCTCATTATGAAATCCTTATTTTTAGCCAAAGAAGCTGAGGATTATGTAGCACTTTGTACCATAATGTAAAAAGATTTCAGTAGAGGTAGTTTTATGAAGAAGCTTCATATCCAGGGAAAATCTTGGTGCAACTGTATTGAACAATTTCAAGGATTACTTTTAACATAACTGTAAAAGAAAAAATGTTCTTTTTTTCTTTAATATTAAACTCATTTATATATATATATATATATAAAAGATTATGAAATGATATGTTTTGTGAAACCTTAAGGAACAAGAGTTATCAGTTTCTTTTTGTTTCCTTAATTGTCAAAATATTTACAGATTTTAAGTATTTAATTTGTGTGAGGTATCAAAGAATAGCCACATTTATCCCAGTAAACTTTATTACTTTACAAGTATGAATGCCAAATGAAGCATTCGTTATTTAAAAACCAAAAATTCGATGGCATGGATTGTAGAATATGATACTTTGAGCTCATCGACCATAATAATTGTTGCATTTTCTGCTGAGATTATTGATTTTTCAAGATTGTTCTCAGGAGTCTCATTGACAATATTTCAAGGCCAGTGGTGTCAACAATGATGGGATACAATGAGTTTTAATTCAATGTATTCCTTTTCTTAAATCCCTCGATACTTTACGCTTGAACAGATGTGACAGATCTTCTGGCAACATTTATGTGAATATAAGATATATTAAATAATACGTAACATTTCAAACCTCCTTGAAGCAGTTTCCATGGAGATCAAAGGCATCCACTAGAAATTAAAATACAGAGGATCTGAATTTATGGAATGGAAATATTTGATATAAAGTTCTGAAATCTTGTTTCAGGAGGTAGGAATTCATCTGCTTGGTTTATTTGAACAATATTTGTTCTGTATGCATGACTTTTTGAAGAATTTAGGAGGTAGAATAAAGAATAAACACTTTTTAAAAAGGAATACAATATTTTTAACGCTGTGTACTAGAAAGATTCAATTCACCCTTTTACTGAGCAAATAATCAAGCTTAATGTAAGAACTTCAGTAAAAAAACAGAGGGGATGAAATCCACTTTCCATAGGCAGCTCAGATGGTATGGAACATGGGCACCATCCTGTAGATGCACAGACCACAGCTGAGACATGAGTAATGGCAGCTTCCCTCTAGTGAGCCCTATCTGCTGCATGTGTGTAGATGTATAAGATCTTTCTTTTGGTCCTTTTGTTCTAGTCATTTTACACTTGTTATAGAGCAATGCCTTCAATTATGGCAGGACAACACTTATATACTGCGCCAATTTAAGCCATGATGCCCTGGAAGTCCAGGTATGAATAATTTTGCCCTAAAATGAACCAGCCTTAACAGAATGGGAAAAAGGCATTGCTGGGCATAAGTGAAACAATGGTATTAACTACTGGGATGAATATGCTTTTAGGCCCAGAGTACTTTGTTTAGAATTAATGTATGTGTATTATGCTTTGAATACTGGGCAGGGAATTGCCGTAGAGTTGGAAGTAACTCCCAAGAGCAGATTTCCATTTTGTTGGTTAGCTTCTGAAAATTCAAATGCCCAGTCTAACCTCTCATATTAAGTATGTGTTTATATTACTTTAATAGTTGTCAGAAATTGTGTGTCACCAGCAGTGGAGCTGCTTATATCAATATTTAAATATTTCCAAAGCATTTTGAGTAACAAATACAAGATTGCCCAAAGGACTTAAGGAAAGAACAAGAAAAAGAGAAGGAATAGAACCAAAATGTATCTTCTGCTATTGATTAAGAGTTCCCTTTGGGGGAAAAAAATGTATCTTCTACTTTCTTACCACTATTAATAGTTATTAGAAGTATGATGTATAATGACAAGTCCACAGTGGAAATACTGTGTAATCATCAGCATTTGAGACTATGGTCAGGAGATCAAATAAGGGCAAACTGATAACGGTAATTATATTCATTTATTTCATTTTTTGATAGAATCCTGCAAGAAAGAAAGAAAGAAAAAAGCTAATTAAATATAAAAACAGATGGCAAAGAGATCTTTGCAAAGGTCAACGTTATAAAAATCTTAGCTCTGAATTATCTAAATGGATCAGACACATGTAATTTATTTGAGAGAATTAAAAATACAAATAAAAAGCAATTGATATTCAGAACAAGATAATGAACTCCAGCACTGAAAGGAAGTGAACAGTACTAATAGCCGGAGATGAGAGATCACTGAGTTTGGCCTCTAATTACTGGTTTGTTAATTCTAGCCTGATTCAGAAAGTGGATATCTGTATAGGAGCTGTTTTATGGCAATATAATATTGACATAATCTGTATTTGATTAACTAGGAGAGAAAATATATCAGATCTTTCACCTTCTGCAAGTTGCTTTATAGATTATAAAAGCTTGAACTCATTTAAAGAGTTCTAGATCAAAGCAGTTAGAATACTTTTGGTCTCCTCCAGCCAGAGTCCATTTTTTTTTTGTCTCCTTCACTCTAAATAAACCATCGTTCTTAAAACAACTTTATAAAAGGTATGTGCTTCCTTCTGAATAGAGTTTGAAAAAAAAACATGAATTTCCATGGCTTTTTGCATCATCTACCATTACAGGTTAGGCTTTTTGCATTATCTATGCATTACAAAATTTTAGTTCACTACCAGAAAAAAAAAAAAAAAAAAAAAAAAAAAAAAAAAAAAAGTTCCTATTCAATGGCACTAATATTGTAATATTGTGAACTCCTTTAAAAATCTATGTATAGAAATTTTTAGTGAAATGAAAAATAGTAAAAAAATAGTAAAAAATGATATCTTCTGAGGGGTATCCAGAAGAAGAAAAATAAATATTTGTCAGTGTAATCTTGAGATTTTAAAAAATTCTCAAAGCCTTCATCCTACATTTGTATCGTATTTTCAAGCTCTTTTCCATTATTATGAAGACTGGAAACTCTTACCTATTCAGCTTGATTTTATTTTAAAGAAATGAGAGCTGAGTTATCTAATCATTTGTCTGCAAATGCCACCAGAGGCTGTGTGGGAAAAGCAGATGAATATTGCAAAAGTTTTGACAAAAGTACTGTTGTTATCAATTCTGTGTAGGTCTTTTTTATGAAATCAAAATGTCTTGGGAAGAACTTCAGCAGGTTCAGCATGCAAGTCTAGCTAGTTGCCATTTTTCTCTCTTAAGATTTTTTCTGTTTGATAAGGTATAAAAACATAGTCACAGCATCAGATATATACAAGTATGCTTCATTGCAGACAGAATATTAAGCAGCATCTTGTTACTTTGTAATGGTGAGGAATTCTTGTTTGAGTTTATAAAAGTTACTTCTCCATGAAGAAATGAGCTTTCTCCTCCAAGAAGGTTCTCTTGTCCATGAAATTATCCCTGAATTTTGAAGAAAGGGCAAGCTGTTGGACAGATATTTTAAAGAAACAAATATCCCAGATGGGTATGATTTTCTCTGATATTCCAGATGTTGAACCAGTCTGGAGGGGACAGCCCAAGGAGAATCTCTGATGCTTTTTATAGTTTGAATGGGGTTTCCATTTAAAATCAATGTTAATTAGCAGTTAATACCAGAAGAGGGGTTCTCATTTGTCTTACTCAAATCCAGCAGGGGGAAGAAATGATCTTAGTATTTTTCACATGGTGCTAACAGGTTTCCAGCATTATTTGAATCAGTCACAAACTGCAAAACAGACATTTATCATGCTTTTAAGGAGGTGTTTTTGAAAGTCAAATAACATCAAGCATCAGCTTTTTTTATCTCAGCATTGGCTCTGGAAAAACAACTCAGTGGCTGAATTTGGTCACCCCCTGCATCAGCAGTTGATCTAATTTTGTTTGTTGCAACTACAAAGTTTTATGATATGAACAATACCTTCTTTCTGATGTATGCTTGTTCAGTAATGTGTAGTTTAAGGTGAGGTGAAGGGTACATTGTTGTTCTCTTTTATGCAGCTGCTAAACTACTAGCTGGAAAAACAATGGAAGAGGAAATGATATGTTTTTTTGTTGTCTTTTTTTCTTAAGTAAGAGAAGAAGAGCGGAAAACATCTACACCAGATTTAATTTACTTGGAAATACTTCTGACCAGGAAAGGCTGGTACAATAACAAATGTGGTCACTAAAAGATCACTAAAAGCACTAATCTCACAATCTCACACAGGTTGCAATGAGCTAAGTGTAACCTAACCTTAACAAGACAAGTCCTGCTCTAACATAACCAATATGGGCAGTCCCATAGATACGCAGATACCTGAACTGTTCTACAAGGAATGATATATAGGATCAGGTCTTAGACTTCTATGTTTCTTTTGATATTGAATACAAGGTTTAAAGGTGAATATAAAGATTTACATGGCCAAATACTAACTATTTATAGAAAGACATGATATAACCTTCTAGTACCTAACCCAATAGCTGATTTTTAACTGATTTTATTTATAATTTATGCCTAAAAAAGACTATGACTTACTTCGGTTTAGCAAATGTATGGGAAGCAGGGAAAGAATCAATCAAATAGCAAAAGGAGAACTTGTTCTAGTCTAGCAAAACATTTAGTAAGTTCAACAGAGGCCTGGTCTGCCTTACACAGAACAACTGTTCTTCCATTGAAAAGTGACTGGCTGTAGATGACAATATTTGAGACAGTTTACATTTTCAATGGAATGGTTTTCTGTTAAGAAATGCTTCTCTGTTACTGTTCAAGGATGCTGCAGGATCATGTTTGTGTAAATGTGATAAGGAAATAAAGTATATTAATGTAAAATGCATTGAGCTTGAAACACCTTACATGGGTCAAACCACTGTTCTTAAATCATGTGGTTTGGAAAATTCTATTGCATAACAACAAACAAATGAACGAACAAGAACAACAAACTTCGTCTTTATCTGGAACCAAAATTATGTTAAAATGTCAGTATTTTCTCTAAATACTCTATTAGGAAACTGATCTCACTTTCAGTGCTTTATGCATAAGGGTTTTGGAGCTCTCTGCCAATCTTTATACTAATAATGAAGAAGCTGTACTTATCCTTACCCCTCCCCATCAATTGTGCATGGTATTGTTGGATAGGAATCTATTACATATGCTTTCCAGAAAGGGAACTGATAGAAGATTCCAACTGTGAGCCAGCAGACCTTCTTATGATGTTATTATGCCCTCAAAAGGGAATGAAGAGCTGATTCAGACTGCTGAAATTCTTCCATTCTGTAACTGTGCATGTTATTAAGAGAATAACATATTTTTTTCTGTTTTGAGAGCCAGAGATCATCCTAGATGTGAAACTGATATGATGGACTTTGCAGCAAATATTGTTCTTTCCCAAAACCTGTACAAATGTGTTGGTTTTGATGACGAATATATAATTAATGCACCTTCCTGCCATGAAAAAGAAAGAAGAGTGAATGATACAAATCTGAGGGTACAACACAATAGTGGCTAAAGATGACAGCAGAATAATCAGACAAAAAAACAGAAGCTTTTTTTCTAGAGTTGAGCTGTATATAGAGGAGGACAACCCATGATGTCATTTATTCTGGTCACTTGTGTTTCATTTCTATGTTGTTTTTATGTCTGCATTGGGAAGATAGTAGTCTTTAGAAGAGACTGACAAATAATTACAATTTTCTGGATTTCTATTTTGTCATGTTCTAAAAGAGTCATATGGGAAATTAGGACAGAATTTTGTGTTTGATGGAGTCAAAGAGAAGGCAATAATGGAGAGCCTGAAGGAGGATGTTGTTTTGTACAAAGGACAAACGAAGCAGCTTATCTTGTCAGAACCCTTTTAAAATGTTCTTGAAAAAGTTGAAAGGCATCAAGACCAGAGAGGAAGACAGGATGAAGGCATAGATAAAAAAGGTGTATACCTTTTCTGGATGGTACAAGAAACAAAATTTCTGGGATTTAAATGTATATGAGTCGGGAGGATGTGTTTATATGTCTTAAGGAGGGAGTAGAGGTTGAAGAATTAAATTGTAACAACTAATGAAGAATTAAGTCTCACCAACTCTTAGACAATCTAAGGTTCAGTATGCCTAACAAGTAGCAATGCAGCACATACACAGACATCTCTCTCTATATCTGTCCTGTGTTTAACATTTGTCTCTTTTGGTTTCATTTCATGTTCTTCCCCTTTGAAATACACCATTTCCATAGTAACCAATGTCATCAGTTCAGGCAACAATAGGCTACCCTGTGACAAGTGTGCTAAGAAGTCAGCTTGTTGAATGGATTTTAAATTTATAAAGTGGCTTGTGAACTTAGCATGAAGCATTAGAAGCATTTTAATGATTCCTCTCACATTAATGAAGGATTTTAATATTAAAAGAGCACATTAATGTAAAAATGAAATATAATTCTGTGTATTGTATAAAAAGGTTCTGGGAAATGATGACCATCATGCAAGGCTTTAATAAACCAATAATCAAATCAAGGCTATGACAGTAATTCCTAGCGAAAACAAATTCTGAAGAAAAATTACAAACTTTGCTGTTTAATGAATATTTCGTCCTTCTTTTAGCAAAATTTTGAAATAGCCCGAGATTTGTCTGTTTCTAAAAACAACGGATAACACCCAAATAATTCTGGTGCTTGTTTTAAGGCTGTGAATATTACAAAACTATTGTCTGAGTCATTGCTGGAATATCACCATGACTGCAAAAGTAACAGAATAGTGTTCACTGGTAAAAGGCATTTAAAAAAAAAAAAAAAAAAAAAAAAAAAAAAAAAAACTTTTCATTTTTTTTTAGAGGAAAACAGGATGAATTATCTATTAATTCCAATGATTTCGTAAATTTCCTGAAAGAAAATATTAGGTTTTGCACCTGAAAACTTTAGTTAAACATGTGCTTGTTCTCTCTTGAGCTTTGAAATTTGTGATAGAACAGTTCAAATTCAGAATTTTTGATAGTTTTGTAACTTGAAGTGGACCTTTGAGAAAATGGTGATAGATTAAAAAAAAAAAAAAAAGTGCATATCTCATCATAGTCTTCTGTTATAAGATGTGGAGACACTCAGCTTTTGAGATGAGAAAAGGGTATTTTCATTTCAAGAGGGTAGAGACATGATATCCTGTATCTAATACATAATTATACGTAACTTTCTGGAAAAAAAAAAAAGGCAATCAGATATAAGTTTTAATCAATATACTAACTTATCGTAGATTCTAATTTTAAGTAATTAATCGGAGCGTCTTACTTTTGTGTGAGTTTTTTTTCAGTTATGTGGGGTTTTTTGTTTGTTTGCTTGCTTTTATGCATGTATTGGTTTTTGATCAGCAACTTCTCAGAAATATAAGAATAAAGTGAAAAAGTGTGTTTTGCTATCAATTTTGTGCTTCTTACACTGTGCAAAAAAAAAATTAAAAAAAAAAAAAACAACACTGTTTCTGGGAGTGAAATTAATGAGGCTTTTATATTACCTTCTTTTCCTTAGAAAATGAAGACTGTATGACTGTTTCCCTGACTTCACTAATCAGTCTCAACTCAGTGTTTGCAACATAGGAGAGAAACAGAGATCTTAAAAATAACTAAGGTCCTAACTCATTTGTGGAAAATAATTCATGATACAGAAAAATTGGTGTTCCATCCAAAGAGGAGATTTCAGTGCGGTGATTCTATAGTGGACGTGAAAAAGGGAATTTAGCATGCTGTGGTGGAACTATACAGGTGTAGTGGGTTTACATGGCAAGGTTTTGGTAGCAGGGGCCATAGGGGTGGCTTCTGTGAGAAGGATCTAGAAGCTGCCCCATGTTTGGTAAAGGCCCCACTGCTGACCAGAGCCGAGCCAATAAGCGATGTTGTTTTGCGCCTCTGTGAGAGCATTTTTAAGACAGGGAAAAAAAACCGCTGTGATACACAGCAGCTGGGAGAGTGAGAGGAGTGAGTAACAGCCTTGCAGGCACCAAGGTCAGTGAAGAAGGAGGGGGAGAGGTGCTCCAGGCGCTGGAGCAGAAGTCCCCTGCGGCCTGTGGTGAGGACCATGGTGAAGCAGGAGTGGAGGAGACCACGGTGGAGCAGATGGCCCTGCACCAGCGGAGCCTGCCGCCTGTGGAAAACCCCTGCCCAAGCAGATCTCAGGCCGGACCTGTAGCCCATGGAGAGGAGACCACACAGGAACAGGTGACCTGGCAGGAGCTGCTGCCTGTGGGGGATCCAGGTTGGAGCAGTTTGCTCTTGAGGGATGGACCCCGTGGTACAGACCCATATCTGGAGCAGTGCTGGAAGAGCTGCTGCCTGTGGGAAGACCATGCTTGAACAGTTCATCAAGGACTGCATCCCGTGGGAGGGACCCCACAGTACAGGGGATGAGAGTGACCGAGAAGGAGCGGCAGAGAAGAAGCGCTGTAGACTGACCATAACCCCCATTCCCCCGTTCCCCTGCGACGCCCAGGGGGAGGAGGTGGAAGAAGGTAGATGGGGGGGAAGGTGCTTTTGGTTTCTTTCCTTTGTTTTTCACTTCTCTAGCTTGATAGTAATAAGCAATAAATCTTACTGTTTCCCTATGCTGAGTCTGTTTTGCCCGTCACAATAATTACTGCGTGATCTTCTTGTCCTTATCTCAACCTTTGAGTCCTTTTCAACGTATTTTCTCCCTGTTCTTCTTTGAGGAGGGGGAGTGAGAGAGTGGTTGTGGTGGAGCTCGGCTGCCCACTCAAGTGCCCACACAGTCCTTTTGGCGCCCAACGTGGGGCTCGAGGAATTTGAGATAAGGATATTAGTTGGTAGAAGTAATGGGCAAAATATGGACTGGATGATTGTTATGAATGTACAAGTTGTGAAGAATTTAAGAAAGCAGTAACTGTGAGATATGTGTTTCATGTTAGTGTAGTGAAGGGACAAGGGGTGGTGTGTGTGTAAAATGTCCACCTTGTCAGTGCTGTGGTGATGTTATGTTTATTTTGGTGTGGGGAATTCTTTGTCTTTTTGATGTAAGTGAAGTTTGTGAAGACTGTGATAATTGTAAAGTAAGAGTATATTGTGATTATTCTTAAATATGCTTTTAACAGAGGTGAGGGGTGGAATGTAGTGGGTTTACGTGGCAAGGTTTTGGTAGCGGGGGCCATAGGGGTGGCTTCTGTAAGAAGGATCTAGAAGCTGCCTCATGTTTGGTAAGGGCCCCACTGCTGACCAGAGCCGAGCCAATAAGCGAATGTTGTTTTGCGCCTCTGTGAGAGCATTTTTAAGACAGGGGAAAAAAACACTGTGATACACACCAATTCACACAAAATTTGGCTTCCTTATGTTACAGTTTTCTGACACTCCCCATTTATTTCTAAAGCAATAAACCAAATGAACCAAGAGATGTCCCCAGATAAATGTGTTCAGGCTAGAATTAAGGCCAATATTTAACCATCAGACTTGCTAAGAGGTTGATAGAAGAAAAAGTAAAAGCACAAAATGTGCTGGATTCAGATAAGAGATTTTTTACATATTGTTTTCTTCACAGTAGTAGTGCAGTACAGAATTAATATTCAAAGGACCTCATTTTTTCTTGCTTGATTAAAAATGTTACAATGTTGTGTTGCTGTTTAAAGTAATTGGCCCTTTTCTCTTATTCTCTTTCATCTAGGAACAGCAGCAACTTCCTTTGGCCTCACCAAAGTGACTTAAGCCTCCAGCAGTAGTCTTTTGTGAGTCCCTGGATGAAACTAAGACATAACTAATCTTCCCTCCGTTTGCAGATGAAACGATCTGCACTGCTACATCATTGAGTTTCCTGACTTCCTCTTCATGTCCTACGGAAAGGTAATTTCTTGGTTATTATTATAAAACTGGCTTTTACTTTTCATACTTTTCTCCACCAGAATGCTCTAGCATTATTATTATTTTTTCCAAAGAGATTTGCTTCATTCTGATTTTAGTCCATGCTTTGCTGTTCTGTGGACTAACATACTTTCTACAAAATTAGGCATTTCTGTCTAAATCATAGGCAGAGTATCAATTACTTTCTGCTTTCTTATTTTCAAATACATCACCATTTGTCTTCCTTTCTTCCTGCCTTTCTGCTTTCTCCTCTTTGTTTTTTTCCTCCTGTAAAAAGTACAAGTTGCAGGCTACATGAAAGACTTAGTTTTGACTTTGGCCCCAAAGACCTTTGAAGTCTTTCAGTTTAGGAATCCAGAGTTTATTTGTGCCAAAACTTTATCTCTGGGATCCAGAATTGCTCCACAGTCTTTCTTCTCCATTCTTTTCCCCTGAGCACAAGGTTCCTTCTCTGCCAGTCAAATCCTAGAGCATGGTCTGATGCACAAAGTGAGGAATTTAAGACACAAGCGATTGTTGTGGAAAAAGTGAATAAAAAGCATGAGATTTTTTGAAAGATGATCTGAAATTAAATAAACAAAACTAAGTACAACAGTTTCTGGCAGAAAAGACCTGAAGGTTGAAGGGAAGGAGTCCATTATCAGGTGCCTTTGAGAAGCTCTTGTGTGGCAATAGTCACAGATAATGCAGCTAATTAGTTCCCCACAGAAAATGTATTTTCTTCTTATAAGAACTTAAGTATTGAATATGAAAGACTGGTTTCAGTAAATATAATTCTGCATTGGAAGAAAACCATTTCTGGATAACAAAATGCAGGTAAGTGCTTTTATTTTATTTTGTTTTATTTAAATATATTTTTTTCTGAACACTCAGAAGCCTTTAAAATTGCAGAGACATTTGTAGAAGTGATTGAGACCAGAAAGCAACATGAATTATATATATGTATGTATATATATGTATGAACTATATATATATGTATCTAATGTATATAGTAGTGATAGATTAGGAAAAGTCCAAATAATGCATTACTGTGAAGTTATGAGGAACACAGGGTTTTAGAAACCTAGCAAATTTTAAGGAAACTTACTTGAATCCTGATGAAAATAAATATTGGAATAATTTTCCTTTCCAAAATTATTTTCCGTGATGAAGACAGACAGGACGGTACCTACAGTGCTTTAGAGCATATCTATGTGATTTTGAAATGGTTTATAAATTCAAGGAAATTTATTTATTCCCCAAGGCTAGTTATTTTTATTAGCCATTGCTGTTGATAAATGTCTTACCCCATTCAAAATAGCATCTTCCAGCTAACAGAAGCTGGAGGGGTTCACATATATGCAAGATTCCCCAGGCTTTGTCTGATAAATTTATCTAGTAATGCAATATTATAAATAGTAAAAAGAAATATAAAAATCTAAGTGTCAGAACAAGATATTTACAGTGTTCATCTGATAGCTGTGGGGATGGGTGTACAAAATTTTTTGCCTTTAGTAGATTCCTTTATGGACGATTGTTGGTCCCCTGCCTGAAGTAATCTTGCTATATCTCTATTGAAATGAGTACTTGTCTATAAAATGACCATAGTAATTAGGTATGTGGGTGCAAGGGGAATGAGATCTTCCACTTGCTATTCCCTTTATAGGCCTCTCTAAACTGCAGTTTTGGGCATGAGCTTTGGGCTTTGGGCTGTACACAGGAACAGTGCCCCTACACTTTTTTTTCCTTAAAGCTCTTCTTCCACAAGCACATTTACAGCACCTGACCAGTACAGATGTTAGTAAATGCTCATTTATCTCTTTGTGAGGTATCAGAAGAGGTCTCCACCGGGGTGTTGAAATGAGATGGAAAATGGTGGTTACTAACAGCCCTTTTCTGAAGGACATGTGACAGCTGTCAGAAGCCATTCAGCCACTTAGTGGCTGGACTTTTTATTTTTCCTTCTCTGTCCAAGTACTTTCTGAAGTGTTTTGAATTTATGTGTCTTGGCATGCTACCTTGGACACAGCCAGCTATGTTGAATCAGAATGCTAATGTGGAAAGGGGACTTGCACTTACAAAAGGTACTGATCAAGGATAAGTAACAGTATAAGAAATAAGCATTACAGAAGTGCATGATGCATAACATCTATGAAATGGGCTGCTTGGTTAGTCAAGAAAGCTAAGTCTGTCTATCAGCAGCACTTGAAGGTCATAATTATAATTTTGCACACTGTCATAAAGGCTACTAAAATTCACCAGGGAAAGATACTTGAGAGAGTATCTTTGCCTCCGTGATCCTGTCACTGTTTAGTAAAGACTTCATATGCAGGAATATAACTGCCAGGGTGAACTGTGCAAACATGACAACAGTGACAGATTTTTTGTTGTAATTCTGGAATATTTCTATTTCCTAATCAACGAAGTTTACTAAAGCTGACCCAAAATAATGTTAAAAACAAACAGTTTTCTATATAACTTTACCACAGTCTGCTAGGTAATTTAAACCATTTCACCTGTATTGTAAAAACTTGTTTTGTATTTTTTCCTCATGAGATAATCAGGAAAAGAAAAACAACCCAAATCTGCAGGGAGAAGCATGTAACTTCTAGTGAATGAATATAATCAGTTCTTGGTGTCTTCAATAATGTTATCACATCGCCAAGTTAACAATATTCCTTTTATCTCAATTGTATCAAATGCGATGTGTAGTCTTTTCTTAATTTGTTTCAACTACAAGATCTTTATGGTCAGGACTCTCTCTTACTCTGTAGAGTGCCTAACAAAGATATTTAATATAGCTTGGCAGTTGAATGCTATCCATTAGCACAGATAAACTGTAGTGGTTTCTAGCCTTCCAGACAAACTTAATTACTAACTTTCACTCTTTAACCTTCTTTATCACCTCTAAATACCTATTTCTTACTCCTTGTACTCTTTCTCACTGTTGCCTTAATTTGACTCTTCGCAATGTATAAACTACTATATCTTATTTTAAGTATTTTTTTTTCTCCACGCTGCTATTTGGTTGTATATTTAAAGCACGTCTAAAGTCTTACTAGTGGCTTTTTTGACAGAGAAGCTGGGCTCTAAACGTTTGTCTGCAGCTTAGTCAATGTCATTGCTTAATGCCTCAATCTGCTTAAATGCAAAGTGAGGGCAATGATTTTGCCATTCTTTATGATGAGTCTTGATATCTCTTAACCAAATGTTCTAAATGAGTTAAATATTATAAATGTGTTACTAGACACTGTGAAGAACATTTGGTTGGATAATGCAATCTATTTATTATTGCTCTGCATCTATTCAAGGACTTCTTTAAAGTAAGAGGGAGATATTTCTATGTGTATAGGAATCCTGAAAGAACAAATTTTAGCATATGCTGAATTACAGTGTGGCTGCAGTACACAAAATTATTTTCTGCCATTCAATTTCCATTCTCTTCCTAAAATTTAGAGCATTAATTCATCTAAAGGGCTGAAGGAGCTTCAGTATCTAACATCACATTGATATGCTCTACACCACATGGTGAGAGAGAAGGTTTTAGCACTGTTTCTCTGGTGAACAACCAGCAAAAGGTTCCTGTTATGTACATGATTTTATATTGCTTCTATCCCAACTGTTTTCTCCTTTCCACCCACTCCCATCTGCACCTGAATTAAAAATCCCATACTTCTGTCTGTTCTAGTGGCTTATATTTGTATATCATCGGCTAAAACAGAAGGTGAAAGCATCTCCATGTTTTCTGTCACCACCACTACTGGTACTAGTGTCAGAGAATAGTTTCGGAAATACCAAGTGCTTAATAGGGATGCTATAGGAACTACAGTTTCTCCTTTCTTATACATGCATTTGTGTATACTTGCAAAGTTGTCATAGGTCTTAGAATATCTCTGGGGCATATGGAATAATATCGCAGTTCAGTTTTATGTTTGAAGAAACCAAACAGCAATCATAGCTAATGATGCTCCAGATCGTTCTGCAACTGAGGAACACAACTGGGAATAGTTACCATGAAAGCAGATCGTTTGCTATGAATGTTCTACCATAGCTGTTGCAATAACAAGCCTCTTTGAAGGCTAAAGGCATGTTTTTAAAAAGTGACTCATAAGTCTGTGATACAATTCATGGCATGAGTGTATCAAAATCTCTGATTCATCTACCAATAGAAATGCAGTGAGAATTACATAGAGCTCAGTGTGATTTCACATCAGCTACTGGTACACATGGATGCTGTAAGTACATGGTGATAATAATTACATGTATTTTAAACCCTTGTTGGTATGTCTCTCAGAAAGGAAATCACCCTTTTAGGTGTACAGACTTCTCTTTAGAATCTCTGAACATAGAGGTAATAATAATTAGGTAAATGAATTTAAATTATTAGGCCCCATCACCTTTGCCCTTTGACTTCACATCTACTGAACTTTCCAGAAATCAAAATAGTTGCCTGTGTCTCTTGCACCGCTTAAAATGCAAATTTTAGTCCTCCAAACTCCAAGTCAGTTCCCACCTAGAGTGCCTAAAGTTTGTCCTGGTTTCAGTTAGCACAGAATTAATTTTCTTCCTAGTAGCTGGTGGAATGCTGTGTTTTGGCTTAGAATGAGAAGAGTGCTGATAACACCCCGATGCTTTAATTGTTGCAGAGCAGTGCTTATACTAAGCCAAGGACATCTCAGCCTTTGCTCTGTCCTGCCAACGGGCAGGCTGGGGGGTGCAGTAAGAGCTGGGAGGGGACAGACCCAGGACAGGTGACCCAAACTAGCCAAAGGGGTATTCCATACCATCTGACGTCATGCTAAACAATATATAGGGGTGGCTAGCCGGGGGGAGGGGGCCGGACTGCTCGGGGTTAGGCTGGGCATCGGTCAGCGGGTGGTGAGCAATTGCATTGTGCATCACTTGTTTGTACATACTATTATTACTTTCGTATTATCACCATTGTATCATCATTATTATTATTGTTATTATTATTTTGTTATTTTTTTTTTTTCTGTCTTATTAAACTGTCTTTATCTCAACTCACGGGCTTCACTTTCCATTTCTCTCCCCCGTCCCAGAGAGGGAGGGGGGAGGGTGAGCGAACGGCTGCGTGGTGTTTAGCTGCCGGTCGGGTTAAACCACGACAGTCTTTTTGGCGCCCAACGTGGGGCCCGAAAGGTTGAGATAACGGCAGATCTGATCAGAGTGTGTTAAACTAAAATTGGTGTAAGGATTAGACCTGCTTAATAGTCACTTGTCATGATGCTGATTGCTTTAATCACAACTCTGCTGCGCCTGTTTTCCAAATTGAGTATTATAGTACATTATTTTCCGTATTTGCTCTCTGTAGTGTTGTTTCTCCTCTCCGGGCCCTGGTTTCAGACCATTATGGTACTAAGTGTTATAGCAATGGCTTATGAGACGATAAAATATCTGGTCATGACTCTAACTTGGTATTTATACTCAGTAACATCGTGGACTCTGTACTTTGGAAACAGCATCTTGGGAACTATTAGCAATTATACCTATTGTTTTTCTCCATTAGAGAGTCAATCTGTGGAGGGGAAAGGGGAGGATATTTTTCCTTACTTGCTTACTTTCCCTTTCTCCTTCACCACCCCTGTATCCTCCTGGGTCACTCTGCCTTCCTCCTTCACCACCCTCTTATCCCCTGAGCTTGTCACAATAGCTCTCCAAGATATTGAATATTTCTGGAATACTCAGAATACCATAGTCTTGTTGTTCTGCCTCATGAATGCACTTCAGATTCTGCTTAAAGTTAAACAACTACTTATGAAGCTCATCCGGAGATCTGCCCGGAGGCAGTATAGTTGTGGGTGGCAGGGAGTATGGGTGGATATGGGCAGGCATCTAGAGCAGTTGGCACCCCCAGTGTGTTGGAAATTCACCCCTGAACAATGGCAAAATCCTCAAAAACTGGCAGAATGCTTGAAAAAAAGGTGTAATGATTCTGGCAGTTCCAAAGTAACACAAATCATTGTAACGTGCTGGGGCCTGGCTCATGCCTATCGAGCTGCCATTGATACTGCTGTCAACTTAGTGACAGACCCTGCGGCCACTCCAAACCCTGTGACAGATCCAACGGCCACTGTGACCCCTACGGTGGATTCTGCAGCCGCTCCAGTCCCAGCTCCTGCAGCCGCTCCAGTCCCAGCTCCTGCAGCCGCTCCAGTCCCAGCTCCTGCAGCCGCTCCAGTCCCAGCTCCTGCAGCCGCTCCAGCTCCAGCTCCTGCAACTGCTCCAGTCCCAGCTCCTGAAGCTGCTCCAGCTCCAGCTCCTGCAGCCACTCCAGTCCCAGCTCCTGCAGCCGCTCCAGTCCCAGCTCCTGCAGCCGCTCCAGTCCCAGCTCCTGCAGCCGCTCCAGTCCCAGCTCCTGCAGCCGCTCCAGCTCCAGCTCCTGCAACTGCTCCAGTCCCAGCTCCTGAAGCTGCTCCAGCTCCAGCTCCTGCAGCTGCTCCAGTCCCAGTTCCTGCAGTCGCTCCAGTTCCAGCTCCGGCCGCTACTCCAGTCCCAGTTCCTGCAACTGCTCCAGTCCCAGCTCCTGAAGCCGCTCCAGCTCCAGCTCCTGCAGCCGCTCCAGCTCCAGCTCCTACTGCTGCTCCAGTCCCAGCTCCTGCAACTGCTCCAGCTCCAACTCCAGCTCCTGTAGCCGCTCCAGCTCCTGTGGCCGTGTCAGAGAAACGAGCTGTAGCAGTGCAAGTTGACCCTGCAGAGGGCATTCCAACCCCTGTGGCAGACCCTGTAACAAAGTCAGAGAAACGAGCAGTAGCAGTGCAAGCTGCCCCTGTAGAGAAGGTGAAAATATGGTATAGAAATTCAAGTCGTTTAGAACGCAGAGAGTCTTCTGCCAATCCAGGTAAGGCTTCTGCCAAAACTAAGTATAGAGATGACGAAGATGATGACGACGCTGGGCCGTCAAGGATTCAGGAGGAGGAAGATGAGGATGCCGAAAGAGCAACAGTAACTACCCGAAGCCTAAACGAGCGCGAGCTACGAGATGTGCGAAAAGATTTTGGTCGCTGTATAGGTGAGCAGCTTGTCACCTGGCTGCTCCGGTGCTGGGACTCTGGAGCCAATTGTGTGGAATTAGACGGCAGGGAAGCCAAGCGGCTGGGATCCCTTGCTCGAGACGCCGGCATTGACAAAGCAATTGCAGATGGAGCACGACCCACCAGCCTCTGGAGGCGTCTCCTCTCAGCTGTGAGGGAAAGGTATCCCTTCAAGGAAGATATTTTATGTCTACCAGGCAAGTGGACCACTATGGAGAAGGGAATCCAGTACCTGAGGGAATTAGCCGTACGGGAAGTGATTTATGAGGATCCAGACCTCAAACAAACATCCACAGATCCAGATGAAGTCAAGTGTACACGACCCATGTGGCGGAAGTTTGTACGGAGTGCACCATCATCATATGCCAGCTCATTGGCAATAATGGCCTGGAAAGAGGATGAGGAACCCACAGTGGGTGAAGCGGCTAAACAACTCCGGCAGTACGAAGAAAGTCTCTCCTCTTCCTTACAGGCCTGCGTCTCAGCTGTGGAGAAACTTTCTGAAAAGGTTCACCAACTTGAAGAGAATCTATTGTCCTCCCCACCTGAACCAACCAGTGCCCACCGACCAAAGGAGAACACTTGGGAGAAACTTTCTGAAAAGGTTCACCAACTTGAAGAGAGATTATTCTCCTTCGCACCTGTACAAAGCAGTGTCTCAGCTGTCAGGGGTAGGCGTTCACCCACACAAGGAAGACGATATGGTGGGTACTCACCCCGTGCCACCCTGTGGTTTTACTTACGGGACCATGGAGAGGACATGAGAAAGTGGGATGGAAAATCTACCGCGACCCTAGAGGCACGGGTACGTGAGTTGCAAAAGAAAACAATCAGGAAAAAGGGATTCTCCGAAAAGTTTGCTGCTCCAACTTCCAGCAGACAGTCCTTCAAACACAGAAACGAGGAAGATTCTGACCAGGATTAGGGGGGCCCTGCCTCCAGCCAGGGGGAGGAAAGGGACAATCGAGTTTATTGGACTGTGTGGATTCGATGGCCTGGCACATCACGCGCACAGAAGTATAAGGCTTTAGTAGACACCGGTGCACAATGTACTATAATGCCATCGAGCTATAAAGGACCAGAGCCCATCTATATTTGTGGAGTGACAGGGGGATCTCAGCAGTTGACTGTATTGGAGGCTGAAGTGAGTCTGACTGGGAATGAGTGGGAAAAGCACCGCATTGTGACTGGTCCGGATGCTCCATGTATCCTTGGCATAGACTATCTTAGAAGAGGATACTGCAAGGACCCAAAAGGGTTCCGGTGGGCTTTTGGTATTGCTGCCTTAGAGACAGAGGGCATTAAACAATTATCTACCTTGCCTGGTCTCTCAGAGGACCCCTCTGTTGTGGGGTTGCTGAGGGTCGAAGAACAGCAAGTGCCAATTGCTACCACAACTGTGCACCGGCGGCAATATCGCACCAACCGAGACTCCCTGATTCCCATCCATAAGCTAATTCGTCAATTGGAGAGCCAAGGAGTGATCAGCAAGACTCATTCACCTTTCAATAGTCCCATATGGCCAGTGCGAAAGTCTAATGGCGAGTGGAGACTAACAGTGGACTATCGCGGCCTGAACGAAGTCACGCCACCACTGAGTGCTGCAGTGCCGGACATGCTGGAACTTCAGTATGAACTTGAATCGAAGGCAGCCAAGTGGTACGCCACAATTGATATCGCTAATGCATTTTTCTCCATCCCTCTAGCAGCAGAGTGCAGGCCACAATTTGCCTTCACTTGGAGGGGAGTCCAATATACTTGGAATAGGCTGCCCCAGGGGTGGAAACACAGCCCTACCATTTGCCATGGGCTGATCCAGTCTGCACTAGAGCAGGGGGAAGCTCCTGAACACCTGCAGTACATCGATGACATTATTGTGTGGGGTGACACAGCAGAGGAAGTTTTCGAGAAAGGGAAGAAAATAGTCCAAATCCTTCTGAAAGCCGGTTTTGCCATAAAACAAAATAAAGTCAAAGGACCTGCACGGGAGATCCAGTTTTTAGGAATAAAATGGCAAGATGGACGTCGTCAAATCCCAATGGATGTGATCAACAAAATAACAGCTATGTCTCCACCAACTAACAAAAAAGAAACACAGACTTTCCTAGGTGTTGTGGGGTTTTGGAGAATGCACATCCCAAATTACAGTCTGATTGTAAACCCACTCTACCAAGTAACTCGTAAGAAGAATGAGTTTGAATGGGGCCCTGAACAACGACAAGCCTTTGAACAAATCAAGCAGGAAATAGTCCATGCAGTAGCCCTTGGGCCAGTTCGAACAGGACCAGATGTAAAGAATGTGCTCTACACTGCAGCCGGGGAGAACGGCCCCACCTGGAGCCTCTGGCAGAAAGAACCTGGGGAAACTAGAGGTCGGCCTCTGGGGTTTTGGAGTCGGGGATACAGAGGATCTGAGGCCCGCTATACTCCAACTGAAAAGGAGATATTGGCAGCATATGAAGGAGTTCGATCTGCTTCGGAGGTGGTCGGTACTGAAGCGCAGCTCCTCCTAGCACCCCGATTACCGGTACTAGGCTGGATGTTCAAGGGAAGGGTCCCCTCTACGCATCATGCAACTGATGCTACATGGAGCAAGTGGGTTGCACTGATTACTCAGCGGGCTCGAATAGGAAACCCCAGTCGCCCAGGAATATTGGAAGTGATCATGGACTGGCCAGAAGGCAAATACTTTGGGATATCATCAGAGGAGGAGGTGGGTCGTGCTGAAGAAGCCCCACTGTACAACCAGTTGCCAGAGAATGAAAAGAAATATGCCCTGTTCACTGATGGGTCCTGTCGTATTGTGGGGAAGCATCGGAGATGGAAGGCTGCTGTATGGAGTCCTACGCGACGAGTTGCAGAAGCTGCTGAGGGAGAAGGTGAATCGAGTCAGTTTGCAGAAGTGAAAGCCATTCAGCTGGCTTTAGACATTGCTGAACGAGAAAAATGGCCAGTTCTCTATCTCTACACCGATTCATGGATGGTAGCAAATGCCCTGTGGGGATGGTTACAGCAATGGAAGCAAAACAACTGGCAGCGTAGGGGCAAACCTATCTGGGCTGCTGCATTGTGGCAAGATATTGCTGCTCGGGTAGAGAACCTGGCTGTGAAAGTACGCCACATAGATGCTCATGTGCCCAAGAATCGGGCTACTGAAGAACATCAAAACAACCAGCAGGTGGATCAGGCTGCTAAGATTGAAGTAGCTCAGGTGGACCTGGATTGGCAGCATAAAGGTGAATTATTTATAGCCCGATGGGCCCATGACACCTCAGGCCATCAAGGTAGAGATGCAACATACAGATGGGCTCGTGATCGAGGGGTGGACTTGACCATGGACGCTATAGCACAGGTTATTCATGACTGTGAAACATGTGCTGCAATCAAGCAAGCCAAACGGTCAAAGCCTCTTTGGTATGGAGGACGATGGCTGAAATATAAGTATGGAGAGGCCTGGCAGATTGATTACATCACACTCCCTCAAACTCGCAATGGCAAGCGCCACGTACTTACAATGGTGGAAGCAACCACCGGATGGCTGGAAACATATCCTGTGCCTCATGCTACCGCCCGGAACACCATCCTGGGCCTTGAAAAGCAAGTACTATGGCGACATGGCACCCCAGAAAGAATAGAATCAGACAATGGGACTCACTTCCGAAACAACCTTATAGACACTTGGGCCAAAGAACATGGTATTGAATGGGTGTATCACATCCCCTATCATGCACCAGCCTCCGGGAAAGTTGAACGATACAATGGCCTGTTAAAGACTACCTTGAAAGCAATGGGCGCTGGGACGTTCAAAAACTGGGATACGCATTTGGCAAAGGCCACCTGGTTAGTCAATACTAGGGGATCTACCAACCGAGCTGGACCTGCCCAATCAAACCTGTTACGTACTGTAGATGGGGATAAAGTTCCTGTAGTGCATGTAAAAAATATGCTGGGTAAAACAGTCTGGGCTACTCCTGCCTCAGGAAAAGGCAAACCTATTCGTGGAATTGTTTTCGCTCAGGGACCTGGATATACTTGGTGGGTGATGCAAAAGAACGGAGAGGTCCGGTGTGTACCTCAAGGAGATTTAATACTGGGTGAGAATAGCCCATGAACTGAATTGCACCATGTTAAATAGTATATTATACTGTATGTTATCACTACCATGATTACTATAGGTGACTAATTAGAATGTATGGAAAAGAGTGTAACCTGAGCATGACATAAATGGTATGGAATAAGGGGTGGATAGATGTCCTGGTTTCAGTTAGCACAGAATTAATTTTCTTCCTAGTAGCTGGTGGAATGCTGTGTTTTGGCTTAGAATGAGAAGAGTGCTGATAACACCCCGATGCTTTAATTGTTGCAGAGCAGTGCTTATACTAAGCCAAGGACATCTCAGCCTTTGCTCTGTCCTGCCAACGGGCAGGCTGGGGGGTGCAGTAAGAGCTGGGAGGGGACAGACCCAGGACAGGTGACCCAAACTAGCCAAAGGGGTATTCCATACCATCTGACGTCATGCTAAACAATATATAGGGGTGGCTAGCCGGGGGGAGGGGGCCGGACTGCTCGGGGTTAGGCTGGGCATCGGTCAGCGGGTGGTGAGCAATTGCATTGTGCATCACTTGTTTGTACATACTATTATTACTTTCGTATTATCACCATTGTATCATCATTATTATTATTGTTATTATTATTTTGTTATTTTTTTTTTTTCTGTCTTATTAAACTGTCTTTATCTCAACTCACGGGCTTCACTTTCCATTTCTCTCCCCCGTCCCAGAGAGGGAGGGGGGAGGGTGAGCGAACGGCTGCGTGGTGTTTAGCTGCCGGTCGGGTTAAACCACGACAAGTTCATGTCACATGTATTTTTTTTTCCAATCTTCTGAAATTGTTCTCTGGGTAGCCTGAATATTTGATCACACTAAAGACCAGCTTTGTGTCTGTCGCTAGTCTTGACAGAATCAGTAATCTAGGTCTTTCTTATGTATGTCTTGCAAGGATTTTAAATCAGTAGGCATACTCTGACTGTGAGTTTTGGACAAGCCTATACAAAATGCAGGGAGAGAAAGAATCACAGTATCACAGAATGTTAGGGATTGGAAGGGACCTTGAAAGATCATCTAGTCCAATCCCCCTGCCAGAGCAGGAACATCTAGATCAGGTCACACAGGAAAATATTGTCTTGCTTAACACCTTGGGTATTCATCTACAGATTAGCATAGATGTATCCTAGTTCCTTCTCAAATTTCTATTTCAGTAAAAAATAAAATAAAATTTGCATAAATGTCTAAATTTGACTGTTATATCAAACTATAACAGAAATCTAAGAAATTGTAGACAATAGAAGTGGTTATGTCTTGCTTGTGAAGTTTAAACAAACGTATTTACTAGCATTGTGATATTTAATCTTCTCATGGATGGTCCTGGGTAAGTCTGATTTGTGCCCTTGGAAGGGTGGCATGTGTCTATTTAGAGCAAAGTCTTGACCCCACAGAATCAATAGGGCTCTTTATATCCTTTAAGTTAACCTTAATACAGCCTAGCTACTTCTATTCAAATAGGACATTAGAAGTGTTTTGGAAGAGGACATCCAAATTCAATTATCTTGTGGAATGATTACATTTCCTACAAACTCATCGTGCCTTCTTTTATATCTCTTGATTTCATGTTGAGCCACAAGTAAACCAAGATAATGAACTTATCATATTTGAATTAAATAGAGAAGTTATTTATGTCCAGGTACTATTAATATATTTAGACGAATAAATCAAAGCTGCATTTGCCAGGCCAATGATAGCTTTTGTTTCAGGGAGGATTTCTGGTCTAATTGTATTAGGACCCTATGTTCACTAATAATACCTAACACCACAAACATAGAAATTATCTGGAAAACAATGGACTCTCCTGTAACTGAGTTATCTGCATGTAATAATGAAGAAATTGAATCACTATACAGTCACTGCAGTACTTCAGAAAATCAAACCCACAAATTAGTACATTTTGTATCCACCTGCAGTATTTTTATACAAATTCCAGTGCTCTAACTTGGAAAGTTACTTTAGGGGACCAATGCAGGAATGGGAATATTTCATGGTTGAGTCCACAGTTGTTTTCTTGTTTTCAAATACAATTCACACCACAAGTTAAAGTAAATTAATGTTATGCAACACTGTTCTTGCAGTTCATTTATGATGGAAGTTTACTATATTGTTTAATGCACAATTACAAAATGGTTAGATAATCTGGTAATGAGGGCATGGTACAAATCAGTACAGCATGGTATTAATATTTCAGCACAGTGGTCTTCATTATGGAGTGTGGTTTTGATAGCTAACTCATGATCAGACTTGCTTTCCATCCTTTTGACCATCACTACTGGAACATCCTCTGTGATACTACTGTCATTTTCAACCATGTATTTCTGAAGCACCTCCTCAGCTAGGGTGCTGACCTATCTTGCTCCAAGGCACTCCTGTAGTATAAATAATCAGCAGTTTGATCAGTCTGATAAAAGACCTCTCCAAATGCTCATCTGTAGTTAGCCGTTGAATTTAAGCAGCACTGCGGTGCTTTGAGCTGGCAATCCAAACATCTTCATTTAGATAGAAAACACCATACGGTATAATTAACTCACCACAGTAATTTTCTCCACTGCAGTATCATTAAAGAAGTATCGTAGCATAAAAAAGAAACTAAAATACACTGCCTGGCCAATGAAAAGGCCAACTGCCTTCAGCAGTTGCATCTATTTTTACTTACTTTGCTACTGTAATGTCTGAATTCCTTAACATTCTCTTAACACATCCATGCCTGTCTTTACTTTTTGAACAGAATCTGAGTTACAGAAATCCAAGTTTGAAGAATCAACCATTTCAGAGAGGTTTAAACTCTTATTGCCAACTCAAAGCACTGACTAACTCTCTAACATAAGATGAATCTCATGAGGAGCGGGAAACTGAACCTGGCAATTTCAGTAGAGTTCAGAAAGCCAGATGATTGTAGTCCCTGCTGGGGGGTGTCTTTTTCCTCCATGGCACCATTTTACTTCTGCATGTGCTGAGATTCAGGCAGGAACCATTGACAAAGTTTATTACTTAAGCACTTAGAAAACATTGACCGATGAAGAAAATATAAGTCAAATATTTCCAATGTGGGATATGTATGATGAGATATTAAAACAAAGCAAAACAAACAAACAAACAGGAAAAAAAAAAAAAAAGGTATTTGAAATGATAAAACAATGCACTTTCAGCAAATAGAAAAGGAATTTGCTTTTGCATTCTAGATACTGATGAAAGGAAAAGATACAGCGATATATTAGGAAAAAATATAGTTCTATCAGGTATTTTCAAGGATACAATTAGACTGTAGTTGTGAGAATTCACAGGCTTCTCTTAATAGCTATGAAATTAATGTTCATGGGGAAAAGAGATTGTGTGATGTTGAACCACTGTTACTTTTGTGTTTGAATCTAAGCTGATTATTTTTGTTTCTTTGGCTAGTCCCTGAGAATACACTAGCAGCATGGGAGGGCCAAAGACACTAAGAAAATGAAGTTATCTTTCTGGGATTGCAGTTACACCAAAAAATTGAATGTGTATTATGTTTACTTCTATACAAATACTGCACAAATACGACCTGTATTTTACAGTAATACATACCCATTCTAAAAACACTGGGAGGTCTTTGAAACCTATTTATTCAAAATAAATTTTGTAGCATGTCAAGGGAGAAGGACAGAGAGGAAAACAAGTGGGGATAATTTTTCTGCTCCTTCTGTCAGTTTGTTGAACCTATTCTGCTTTTCTTGCTTGCAAAAAATATTACTCCAAAATAGCTGTATTTTCTCCCCTCTTGAAAACATAAAACCCATGATTGCTTTATGGCTCTGTCTTAAGATTTCAGGTATGGTCATATAATTAATTTATTACATCAAACTGATCACAAGTAAATACCACTAATGTATTTCTGAAAATATTTTCCATGAGGTATTTTCTTTTGATAAAATAGCATCTCTTTCATTTTATGTGAGTTTGTATTGGCACTAAAGTTTGGGAAAAATGAATTTCAAAGTTCCAAGCCCCCAGTATGGCTAAGCACATCCTTATAATCCACCTGTAAGGAAGCTGGCACTACCATATTGCTTACGTGGCAAGTCAAAGAAAGGAGGAATATGGAAGTTTTATATATCAGCTAACATCCGTGTAGAAGAAATTCATTATTTGATTCACATAACAAATGGTAGAACAAATTCAAGTAATAATGAATATGTTTGAGAAAATAAGATCTGCTTATAGGAAGTTTTTAAAGTATGCAAATAGACAAAGTGTAACAAAGAAGATGAAGGGTCTAGAGGGCAAGAGAAGCATTGGTCTCTCGCTGCTAACCAGCGATAGGACCCAGGAGAATAGCATGAAGCACCAACAGGGGAGTTTCAAATTAGAAATTATGGAAAGCTGGCCAGGCACTGGAACAGATTCTCCAGGGAAAATGGTCATGGCACCAATCCTGTCGGAGTTCAAGATGGACAACACTCTCGGATATATGGTTTGATTTTTGTGTGGTCCTTTGTGGAATCAGGAGTTGGACTCGATGATCCTTGTGCATCCCTTCCAATTTGGGATATTCTGTGGTTCTGTGAAAAGTTTATTTGTAATTACTTACTGAGATATGCTCGGAATGTTAGCATCCAAACTTGATTCACAAAGCTTTACTTTCAACTTTGGACTCAAATGAGAAACAGATCAAAAAAGCCACATTTTTATGGTGTATTGTAGCTTTTCCTACAATTATTTCTTCTGGCTGTAGAACGGATATGAAAGATTTTGGAGTCTATCCTTAATGATAAAAAATCTCCCTGTAGGTTGAGGGAGACTTGAAATTAGATATAAAATATAGTTATGAGGCAACACGGCAACAGACCATAGTTTTATGGTCTTCCCTGTGGAAATCAAGAAAACCAAAGTAAAAGAAAAAGTTGATACAAATACTTAAAACCACTAAAAATATTTTCAAGAGCGTCTGTATTGCTTTGTGTCAAAGATGACATGCTTAACTTAAGTAATGGCTAAAAGTGCATGTTATTTTACATGCAGATTTGTTGAAATGACCATAAGCCACATTCCAACTAGGTGTTGTTTGGTACGAATGCAGTCCTACAGTCATTCACATTTAAATTTAATATGTGGCTCATGATTTTCAAATTTTCAGTTTGGAACTGTACTCAGATTTCTTCATTTTGATGACAAAAGGGTTACAGAGTTTCCAAGCTGCACACCTGTAAATCCAAAAAAGTTTTATAGGCCTATCTTTTACAATAGTCAGAGATAAAAAAATACCATTAGAGAGAATAATACTGCATAATACTTGGGTAAAAGAGCTAGGACTCATTTTTCTCCTCTGGCTCCCTTTTGGAAGAAAGAATGGAGGAACTGAGAGTCTGGAGACTGAAATGATCCTGGATTAAGGGTGATAATTGGGCTCCAGAGTGGCTCTTGTAAACAAAAGCAATTACAAGGTTGACATATTTTGGGAAGTCATGCCTGCAAGAGGCAGCAGAAGGAAAAACCTTCTTCATCCCTTTTTTGACAATGACATCCTACAAAATTCATAGAATCATAGAAACATCTAGGTTGGAAAAGACCACTAAGATCATCTTGTCCAAGCATTAACCTAGCACTAAGTCTACCACTAAACCATGTCCCTAAATACCACATCTATACATCTTCTAAATATCTCCAGGGATGGCGATTCAGCTGCTTCCCTGGGCAGCCTGTTCCAATACTTCCCAACCCTTTCAGTGGCCATTTCCTCTTGTACTATTGCTTGTTGCTTGGGAGAAGAGACCAGACCATCCAAATTACAACCTCATTTGTGGTAGTTGTAGAGAATGTTAAGGTCTCTCCTTTTCTCCAGGCTAAATAAACCCCAGTTTCCTCAGCCACTTCTCGTGAGACTTGTTCTCTGGGCCCTTCATTACCTTCATTGCACTTCTCTGGATACACTCCAACACCTCGATGTCTTTCTTGTAGTGAGGGGCCCAAAAATGAATGCAGTATTCAAGGTGTGGCCTCACCAGAGCCGAGTACAGGGGGAATATGGATAAGATTCATATGAATCTTAGTATGAAGGAAGCATAGTTATGAGTAAAAACATTCATGATTGCATGAAGCTCAGCAATTAATTAATGACATTGAACTGGGCAGCTATAAAAGCTGTGTAGGAGAAGCTTAGGCTGTGCTAGGGAAGAGACGTGTAACATGCTGACCAGTACACGATCTTCATCTGCAGCTATGTTTTTTCAAGAAACAAAATAGATTGATGAAATAGCTGCTCTCAGACACAAGGAGTAAGATTTTCCTCCTTTAAAATAAAAGGCTTCTCTGAAAAAAAAAAAATGTTAGATGCTAAATGCTAAAAAAAAAATAATTTTCCCCTTCTACTGTGGTATTATGGACAGATTTTATTCATTTGTATGTGGCTTACTAGAGGACCATGGAAGGATATGATGCTGTCTCACATTGCAGATGTTACATATGGTAGAAATCAGTGAGGTTATTCTATTTATTACAAATATCTCACCTCTGCTTGGGCAGATTTTGTTGATGTGAAGAACCTGAATCACACAGATCTGAGATAAGAACTTCAGATGCATGTTGAAATTTCTAAATTTTGAGGGCATTTTGTTCTGGGGATTTTAGCCTATTCCATTAGGATGCATGTCCTAATCCTATAAGCATTTAAGAAGATGTATTTGCTTACTTAAGCGGGCTATATTAAATTCCAGTAAATGAAAATAGCTGTTAACCCAAGTTTATTCATGTACCTCACAATTTTCTAGTGTTCAAACTGTAGACTATATATATTTGGCTATATATTTGTGTACATTTATTGCCTTACAAATCTGGGAAGCAGTGAAATTACACTTTCCAGTGTTTTCCTTTGGCTTTGTCTGTTTACAGTGGGAAAAAGAAGAAAGCAGGTTAGGAATAAAGAATGTATCCATGTGCTGAAGGAGCATGATACTTGCCAACCCACTACTTCTTAAAAAAAAAAAAAAAAAAAAAAAAAGGCCATATTTATCAAGACTAAAAATTGCTTCTTTTTACCTAATACTCAAAACTTAATTATCTTTTCAAAATATGGAAAAATGATCTTTTGATCATTTGATCAACTGAACAGTTGATGATGAAACTCCTATTCCATTTTCTAAAACACTGGATGATAAAATACTTACTGAGGTGCAGCACTGTGCAGGAGTACCAAAATACATAATATCTGAAAACTGTTTCTCACCAGGAGATGTTTCATTTCTTCATTTTAAAAAACCCTCTCCCTTTCATGCAAATGTCTAAATCAGTATTGTGGCAGGATAAACAAGAAAGCAAACAAACAACGAAAAAAACAAAAACTGAGTTTAACAAACAGGCATTCTTAAGGACTTCAGATATTCCTGATTTAGTTCAGTGTTTAAAGAAGCTGAAACATTTATCTTATTTATCCAGTCCCAGGCAATGGTACAGAAACATACTGTGTATTGAGACATAATGTGATATATTGAATGTTAGTGGTAAAAGCTCTTTTATTTGTTATTTAGTTAGTGCCTGAGTGGTTAAGTTACAGATGATCAAGAGTTATGTGGAACAATGGAATGGATGTTCACTTCTTGATAATTTTAAAATACAGATCTGCAGGACAGCTAGGAGTAAGTGGATAAGAAAGTTGTGGCTTTCTTCATTAATAATGGCCAATATGATTTTTCCATAATTATAACTGTCCTTCAAAATGGTGTCAATTAGAAAATGTAAGAAATTCTTTGCAAATATAATGGATAACTTTTCCTCCTTAATTGCATATTTTAAATGAATGGGTGATAATTCATCCATGTAAGTAAGTTTGAAATAATAATAATTCCTGGCCCATTTTCTTCTTGCTAGCCATTCGCTGCAAGTGGGATATACAAAGGTCTGAGTTCAACCAGATTAAACACTGGTATTCTGCTGCATGAATTGATATATGTAACTCTTAGAGTAATTTAGCTTTCTGGCACAAATATCAGTCTTCATCAGTGCTGCAGGCTTTTGACAGTAGGTGGAATATGATGTCATGAATAAAGAAGGGGCTAAGGGTGAGAATATCTAAGTGAATGACTTCTCTAACTGATGCTTTGCCATTGCAGATGTACTAGTCAGTGCATTTTATTCAGGTGATCCCATCCTGTGTACCCCTAATGAACTAAAGCTCTTTCTCAGAATTATAGAATTTCTAGTTCTGACATTCCACTGGCGGGAGTTAAAGTGAGTAGTTGAAGTTAAAGGAAGGATTTAGGATTTCTTCTCTCCTTAAAAAAGCAGTGAGAAAATTTGTGTCTTTTTCCCATAGCCTTGATAAGACAGTTCATCTTAGTTTTCCTTCTGCAATGTGGCTGAAATTAGGATGCTTTTCTTATTGTCTTCACTATCACAATTATGTATATATGTTTCCTTTTTTTCCTTTTACTACTTTGCTATCGCATATCTTCTTGCATCATTATCTTTCTTCCACTGCTTCCTCTTTAATTTTATGTTTCTTTCTTTTTATGAGTATATACTAACCTTCCACTTTTGTTTATTGTCCTTCTTTGCTTTTAGAATTAGGTCTTTTCAGTCCTGGAACAATAACCAGGAAGCTGAATCTGAAGAACTGTTCAGATATGCAGCTGTCCAGTATTTCTGAAAGTATTTTTGTCCAGGATAATGCTGTTCTAATGAAAGAGGTTAGAGCTACAGTTCTAGAAAATAAAATATTCATCTCCCTCTGAAATACCTTTTGAAAATGAAATACACATACAGAATGAAAAAAAATGCAGCCTATACTTGATTGAGAGAGAGTTTGCTCTGTTGAGAGCATTGTATACAGGAAGCAAACCCAAAAACCCAAAACAGAAATGTGCAATTTCTGATAGTGCAGATGTTTTACAGTAGCTCGTAATTGCTTAGTTCTCCATTAACAAATAAATTAGATATTTAAACATGATTAGAATAATTTGCTGTTCCACTTTTGCAAATGTTGCAAAATTAGGATGAACAAGTTCAACATAAAAGAAGTATAGAATTCAACACTACCTTTCAAGTGGAAAATTTTTCTGTCCAGTTGTTTGCCATCCAAAGTGTAATTATGATCTTTGTCTTAAGTGCAACAACTTAAGACATGACTCAGTTCTATTTCTACATGTTTAAATAGCATTCTATAGGCATGTGCGGCTGCCCTAAAGAAAAAAATATCCTTGTGTCCTTACCTGGAAATTGACAAACTCCTGGTAGTGTATATCTCAGTGAAGTTGCTTTAAAGGTCATTAAATGTCAAGAGGTAAAGCTTTCAGCTTTGGCCATGTTTCATGGAGAAAATTTGCACCCATATGTAACTGTTTAGGTGCCTAAATATGCTCATCTTCCCCTGCAATTTTTAATACATTTATTGTTTTCTGTGTCTTAAATATCTGGGAGAAGTACTCTCATTGAGCGTCTGATGTTACCGCAGGCCATCTTCCACTGTAGTCTAGTTTTTAAAATAATTGTTAAAATATGTTTATATGGTTATTTTTTATGTTAAAAATTGTTAAAATAATCTCAGATTTTTTTCTTGTCTCCTTAAACAAGACTGGCTCTTTAGAATAAGTAAGTGCAGATTCCAACCGCTAATGTCTGTTCTGTAACCTACAAAAATTATCTGTGGATGCATATCTCCTTAGGGAATACTTCCTAACTTCTTTTGCATCAGAAATATTTCATATTTACATTTTCAATATAGACCTGATTTGTGAGAATTCAGATCACCTCATTAAGGCCTACTTCAACAAGGAATTTATTAATATGTCTTTACATCCAACAGCATAGGGGTTACACCAATGAACTATTCCAAATGTAAGATCAACTGCTTGCATTTTCATGTTGTTCTGCAGAAATGCATAAATTAAACAGAATGTAATCTCTTGCTTTGGAACTATGACCAAAAGGGAGACACAGAAAAATTCAGAAACAAATGGTAGGAAACCTGTAAGGGTTGCAGTCTTGAGTTCCACTCATCACGTTGCTAAGGATATAATCCATTTCCTACTGAAATCAACAGAAGTCAGCTCAGATTTCCAGTGGAACCAAAAGGGAGTCTTCCCATGCACTTCAGTGAGAGTTAGATTAATGACAACAGATGTGGCTGCAAAGCATTATGCTGTCTTATAGCCATATGATTCTAGCAGTTCAATGAATCACTCTATTAAATTGCATGAATGGTCATGTTGTGATTATTTCTTCATTATTTCTATAAAGGAACCAATCTAGATTGAATTTAGTTTTTTAAAAGGCTATTTTTTGTCTAATAAGCAATGTGTGTCATTTAGGAGTATGGCCATATTATTTATGAAAAAAAAAACAAAACAAACAAACAAACAAAAAAAAAACATAAAGAATTCTCTTTACATAAAGAACTTATGTTCCTCAGGCATATCAGCACAACTTTCAGTTATGCAAATGAATGAATAACTTAAAAACAAAATGAGTCACATAAATCTAAAAAAAAGGATGATAGAAATATATAATGCATACAGACACGAAGTAAATGTGACTTTGATCTTTAAACACTGGTAGTAACTGATCTACCCCATTTTGCATAGAGGAAGCACAAATATCTAGCTTTATACTAATTAAAAAATATATCATCACATATATATACATTTTATAGGTGTGCGTTCATACACACACATTATATAAATTGTGTGAACATGCACCTCTGGATCATGAGCATTGCTATATCACACATATAACTTTTTTCTAACTGGAAGAAATACACTATAAAAATTATTTTAATTATTTTTAATTTTTAAACTGAAAGCTTCAGTCTCATTTTTTAATATAAGCAAACATGTTTAATTTTTTTATATTGAGTGCTTAACTCTCATTGAAAATTATAGAGATTTAAGCACCTAATTTATTTTGAAAACTTGTCTGCATTCTTATGTTCTTCTTTTGATGTTAATTACTGGCTGCCTAAAATGACCTCTCCTGTCCTCAGGGTACATGAAGTGGTATATATACACTTTCAATTGCAAGCTTAATTGCAAAGAAGCACAATTTAATGCCTGTGTTCCACCAGACATTGTCAGTGTTGTTGAGATAATCCCAGTCTGACTCAAGGTTTTCAGGGACGGTCTCTTACCACACTCCATGCCAGATGCCCATCTGCTTAACACTACTCACTGGAGAACTTCTTCTCATGACTCCTCTGACACTAGATCTTAAACTAGACACAAGCATCTTCTAGTATGTAATATGCTATTTTATGCGCAGAAACCTTACATATCTGATACATCGTCTATTTTATAAGGTAGTAGTATCCGTTGATCTAGTGAGTCATACCGAATTTCAACCAGGTTAAGGTAAAAGACAAAGCAAAGCTTTCATTTAAAATAACTACCATAAAAATATGACTTAAAATACAGTTATAGAAGTTGGGGTGAGATCATGAAAGAAACCTAAGCCTTTGATGTTACCAAATGGTCACTTCAGCTGGGTAGCCTGACCAAATGCAACAGATTAACCAGATTTAGCAGCTAAGCAAAAATGATGACAATGAAACAGTCCAGAGAACATGATTTGCTCAGCAGCTCCAAAATTCTTTGAAACAATAGAAACATGGAAATTGCAAAATCTAGTCTACCATATAAAAGTGTGTGGGAAGGACTATGCTTGTATTTAACACCTGATGACTAGCCAAAAGGCTTTAAATTACAAATAATAATAATAAAATAATAATAAAAAATAATAATAATAAAATAATAATAATAAAGGCTTTAAAGTACAAGAACTAGACAGAAGGGAAAAAAAAAAAAAAAAAAGTCCCAAAGAAGCTGCTATTCCTATAGCCTTCTAACAAGCTTATTATCTTGGTAATAACCAGTCACTGAAGTCTCTGGAGACTGTCTTAAATAAATAGGCGCAATGTCTAGTCATTAATTACCTGCTTAGTTTCAAACCAAACTGAGCACGGTTCTAATGTACATTATAGGTTTCTGTTTTTAATTGAAAGCAAACATGGGTAAACAATGAAACCACATGTTTATCAAGTGCCTATTTCCTAGCAATCAAGAAATAGGGTAATTGCAGTAGCAAAAGGGCTGTTTATCAAATGCTTCACTGACAAGTATTTAACTATGTCTCCCCCTAGTCCTTGTTCCCATAAAACACCAGCAGTGCTGGCAACAGTGCGAAAAATGTCCCTCTTGAGGCCAGCAAGACCATGTTTCACGAAGCCTTACTGAATGAAAGGTGACTGGAAAAATGCTGTGGACTGATTGCAATGAAAAGATTTGAGAGACCAAAAAAGAAAAACAGTGGTGGGAGTAAATAAGCATGTGACATATGCTAATAGAACCAGACCACGAATTCCCTATTAAGCAAAAGTCTAAAGCCCTCTAAGGACTTATGGCTGTATTTTGATACACACTCAGGGGGAAGTATTGAGTAGGCCCCTGTGGTGGATGTTTCAATGTTTCAGGGGAACTTTTATAGTCATATTTTCTAAAGCTTGCCAAAATGCACTTGATAGTGCTTTTACAGGTGGATATCTAGAGTTTAGGAAGAGACAAAAATGCATGTTAAAACTTCAGTGTTTCAGTACAGGAGTCAGCAGTCTTTCCAAAATCCTTTCCTTAATGTGTCACCACTGAATCGCTTGCTAAAAGTCAAATACTTGATTAAGTAACAAAAAAACAAGGTTGATCATAGAGTAATGCACTTTAATAACAGTAGTGAGTTGTCACTGAGCTGAACTACGGCAGAACTCTGTTGGCTCTTTGACAAGATTCTGTTTCTTTAAGAATTAAGCCCTGTGTTAATTAGGTTAGCATCTCTACAGTAGATAGCTATGATGTTCTAAATCTACCCTATGCTGTTATACTTATCTATGTGCATGGAAAAGGAAATAACTATGTGGGTATCAAATGTCCTTTCAGTGGTTTAATGATGTTAGGAATAATCATTGATCTGACACCACCTTATAAATAAAAAATTCATTGACCCAGTAAATATCATTTCACCCAAAAAACAGTTCCAATCTAGATTAGATATCAGTCAGTGGTCCCTCTGTCCCCTTGCCCCACATATAGACTTTCTAAATACGGTCTATTTAGAGTATAAATAATTCTAAATAATCACAGAATCACAGAATTTTCTAGGTTGGAAGAGACCTCAAGGTCATCGAGTCCAACCTCCAACCTAACGCTAACAGCCCTCCACTAAACCATATCCCTAAGCTCTACATCTAAACGTCTTTTGAAGACTTCCAGGGATGGTGACTCCACCACTTCCCTGGGCAGCCTGTTCCAGTGCCTCACAACCCTTTCAGTGAAGAAGTTCTTCCTAACATCTAACCTAAAACTCCCCTGGCTCAACTTAAGCCCATTCCCCCTCGTCCTGTCACCAGGCACGTGGGAGAACAGGCCAACCCCCACCTCGCTACAGCCTCCCTTAAGGTACCTAAAAAGAGCGATAAGGTCACCCCTGAGCCTCCTCTTCTCCAGGCTGAACAAGCCCAGCTCCCTCAGCCGCTCCTCGTAGGACTTGTTCTCCAGGCCCCTCACCAGCTTCGTCGCCCTTCTCTGCACCCGCTCAAGCAACTTCTAATTTAATATAATAATTTTATATTAAATTTTATATATTATAATAATATAATTTAAATATTCAAAAATAAATTCTAAATAATTCTAAATTATAGACTATAAATAATTCTAATAGACTATGAATAATTCTAAATAACTCTAAATATTTCTAAATAATTTTTAAAGAATTTTTAGAATATCTGTTTCAATTAATTTGCCAATTCTGGAACGTCTATTCCTTTTATTTCTCCTTTGATCTCAAGAAAAGCATTTGGTTTGCACCTGTCTGGAAAGGTAGAAAATGGATTGTCTTTTTAAACTTCTTAATCAATCCTATCTTATTTTTTGTTTTGATTTCATCAAATAATTATTCAAATTGGGTGTTTAACTGATATAAACCCACATCATTCCATTCTTCTTCCATGTGCCTTCATTGTTTTATATCCAATGAAGATTTGCCTCTGCTGGTCTGGAAGAACAAAAGCCAATCTAACTGTTTATAAATATGCTTGAGAATAGAGCTGCAGTTCTGATGATATTAGCAGAAACAAGCACACCTTGGGAATAGAAGTTTTACTTAGTTAATGCTATATGACCATCTGGGGAAACTCAGTTTGTTTTTAATATACTTCTAGAAGTTCTATGTATGTGAAAAATGCTTAGGTATCGCATAACATACACAGTGCAAATAATAGGTTATATAATATAGAGGAGTAAATATACAAACACCAAAGTGCACGCACACAAAAAGGAGAAAATCAGCATACCAGAATAAAAATTATGACACTGAAGCAATGAGGTACCCCATATTTTGTATTAAACTAAGAAGACAAATTGATGAACAACTTTTGTTTTAGAGTAATATGAGATAGGTTACAGTGCTTTTAATGTAAAGTTTTTACTGTTTGCTTCAATAGTCATATATATTTTAATAGAGAAAAAGTCCATATTTACTGGTATCCACATTAATTCCTATAGATTCACAGTGTGCATGTTTTATTACTATTATTTATTACTATTAGTATTACTCCTATCATTATTACTATTACCATTTTTATCGGTTTTGTGAAATGTGGGAGATAAAATTCTTGGATTTAAACAGTCAATAGCTGTTCATTTTTGTGAAAAATATATTTTTCTATTTTTAAACCACAATATCTTTCTCCTACCATCTTCATCAAAACACTTATTTGTATTTTATTTTCATATGTATTTTCAATAATATGCTTTAACTTTTGGTTAGCCCTGAAGTGGTCAGGCAGAAAACTTTTCAATATTTCAATAACATATGTGCATAAACAATGTTAGCAAAGTGAGACTAGTAATTTCTCACTCACCATCCCACTTTAATCCGTGAACAGAACTGATCAATTAACGCTTTAGCAAGGAAAGTTGTATTTTGTAGTGGTGACAGCTATCACATTTTGCTACAGCCTTGTAATAGTTACTTGTAGAGAAAACAATTTATTTCATGGTACTGGGAAACTTAGAAACTCTTGGGTGCCAAACTGAAGTAGGCAGGTGCAAGTGCAGAATCTCTTTATTTTAAACCTTTTCAGAGAGGAGATTAAAGGAGTAGCATTTATGTTGTATAAAAATTTTGTATTCTTATAGGACAAGGTTTGGTACTTCTAGATATTGATGTTCAGAGTTATGCAGAATTGTAAATCTCTTATTGCCAGTGACACTGATGGCATTTAAAAATGCATTTTAAGAATGTTATTTCTTTGACAAAACAGAGATTTCAAACGATCTTTTAAAGCAGTGTTAGAAGGATTAATCATTTTAAGGTAAGGTAAGATAAAAGCAGCAACAGTTTTTTACTTACTTTTACATTCTGAATTTAGTGTTAAATCATGGACCATGAAAAGTTAATTTTGTGTTCAAGCCAAAACTATTGGGGGGAGGTGCACTGGTCTGAGTAGTGAGTTACATGTTCCACTTTCATGTTCCACTTTCATTACTGTCATCAATAAAATGTTCTCTCTCTAATTTAAAATACAAAATCAAGTCAGGGACAAGTTTCTTAGTTTCTTAATATATGGAAATCCAGAGTTACAGTGACATCAAAATTATTAATAGAGTTACACACACCTCCATGAATCTGGGTAAAGTAATACAGTGGCAATGAATAGAGTTTTGTCTACCATAAAAGTTCGAGATGTTTAAATTTCTCCCTCTTCCTTCTCCTGCACACATCAAATTTCATTTTTTTTTAAGAAAGAACATGAAGAAGCAAAAATGCACAATATATTTCTCCTGTTCTGGGACTGTGCTCTTCACAGTATTGGAAGAACAATTTTTTGTTATGTTTTGAGTGAAATGATGCCTGTGACCTTTTAAACAAAGGCTAAAGATTAATAGAATCAGGGTGTCAGGCAAATACATTTCTGTTCCTGAGAATACTTATTTTTGCTTAGTTACAGTATGAAACACTAATGATCTTGGCTATTCTTATTACTGAGGCCTATCACAGTCTTCATTGGTGCTGTTTTTGTTGTTGTTGTTGTTGTTTGTTTTGTTTTTTACATTGGTCCATAAATACCTAGGGACTTTGTATGCATTAGAATTTCCATCCCTGCCACCTCAAAGTATAAGTCAGAAGAAGATGCTGTTCTTTGTTAATTTAAAAAAGCTGTAAATTTGCCCTGTATTACTGCTTGAGCTGGCATTCATGTTTGTTTTTTGTTTGTTTGTTTGTTTTTTCATATATTCAACAGGGAACATTCTGATGATGAACTTGTTGGAGAGTAATAAATGTGTTTTTTTTCCACATATTGCAGTAGACCCTACTGACTCTTTCTAAGACTTTACATCTCTGTATTTTTGCTATTGCTGAAATCCTATTGCTTTTGATACTTAGAAGCCACAGGAACAGGATCTAATTAAGAGTCTAGATTACTGTGCTCTTTTAAAATAGGCCTCCAGAACTCTTACGTGGCTTCATTAAGACTGAGGCTGGTTGTTTTTTTTTTTTTTTTCTGTTTCCATTACTACTTTTTAAAATAAGTATTTCTTAAATACTTCTTGCTAGCATTACTGTCATAGATGGTTAAGTCACCAAAATACTATTTTGCTTCTGGAAGAGCTTTCTAACATTTGCAGGTTGGAGCGATGAAATGTTTTTGATGCTGAGCATGTTCTGAAAAGCAATCACAAGAAGAGTATTTGCCAAACGGTGTGTTGGAACTACAAATCTTAAAGCACCTTGTGTCTGTGAGAACTTGCCAAAACCTTCCTGATTAATCTAATTTGCTGAAGCATTTTCATTCTGCTGTCTCAGCAAATATTCACCTTCTTGCAGAACAAAACATCGCTGGTATTCTTGAATGGCTGTCTGGGGTTACTATGAAGCCTGAATCTTTTTCTTTCTCTCTCTCTCTCTCTCTCTTCTCTCTCTCTTTTTTTTTTTTTTTTTTTTGAATGCTGTAAGAGTGAGCTGGTACTTAAAGGTTTAATCTGTTTCTGTGAGTATTGTAAGGCTTGTTGGTCAGGTCATACATAAATTGGTTTCAGGTTCAGTTTTGCACTAGGAGAGGAGCTGAATTCCTGATTCAGCATGGTTCCATGCTCACCAAGTGGTTGCACCCTGAGAACTGGTAGAGACAGGCCATGTGCAACAGTACCTCTCAACATGTTATTGTTAGTGTAACTTCACTTCTGAGAAAGCTTGCTTATCTTTTATTCTCACCTGAAAAAATAATAGCCTGTGTGGTGAAATGAAATCAACTCCCAACTACTAGCTCTTCTATGGAATAAACTAATTAAGCATTGTAATGTCTTGTTGAATTCTTTTAAGCAGTTTAGTCCACTGAGGTACACATTCTGCACACAGAGGTGGTACAGGTTACAGTTGGTAGGAATAGTAAGAATTCTTACTAATGTGTGAATGGTGTTCAATTAGCAAGACATCATGTTTCCACTATATATAAGTGCCCCAACTACTGTGGGAACTTAGTTTCATAGTGGCATTCCTCTAGAATACTTGTAACAGTGCACAAGCCATTGTTTGTTCATATTATATCACCAGAGGACTAAATGGAAGAGTAGCAATGGCAGCATCTTTCTTACTCTCAAATGACACTTTGCACTGACAAGGAATATTGGGAAGTAGATTTTTGTGAACCAGAATAAAAATAACAGGTGGCCAAATTCTTTTTGTTTTAGGATTTCACTTGAGATCTGAGAAAACAAAAAATCATGTTGTGACATCTAAAGAAAGTATTACAAGTTGTCCTTCAAGAAAAACAACAACAAGATTTATTTTCAAACAACAACAAATATATTTAGGAAGGGAATAGTTTTCCAAATTGGAACTTCTTGCTTTGACCATACTCCTTCAGAAGACCTCTTCATTGCTGTGTATTTGCTTTATGAACAAAATCTGATCATTTATGAAAATCCCACTCTGAAAAAGATGAAAAACATTCTCAGAATATGACTTGACATTACCTCTGACAAGTAATTTTTCCTTTAGTTCCATAGAAACATGCTACCTTTGAAAATACTTTTTAAAATATGCATATAATTATTAAAATATTTATGCAAATGCAAAAAAAAATGGCAATTAGCTTTCATTAATATTATTGCCTACATATTTATCATCTTTCATTGATAGCATGAGAGTTTCTTCAGGCTGTTCTTATCATCTTTATTTTGTGTAGCTGTTCTGTTGTGTTAAAGGGTTGCTGTGTGTTTGATCCGTGTGGTGTAGATTCAGGGTGTCTAGATCCATGGGCATATACAGTGCAGCGTTACCAGAGTGAAATTAAAGTTAAAGCCAAGTGGATGCTGTTTGCTTAGTCATTGGAAAAAAGAGCTTATTTTTTTTAATAAATAACTTTGTGTGTCTGTGTGTGCACGAGTGTGTGTGTGCACGAGTGTATGTGTGCACAAATTCACATGGCCTAATTAAAATCTTATTAAAAATAATGGAATTAGGGGATTAGTTTCCTTGCAACAGTAGCCAGCATGTGAGATGCTGAGCACTCTGATTATACTGGCGATAAATCCAAACTCTGAAATGAGATTACAGTCAAAAGCATCTTAGTGCTTTGATAGTTTTACTAGGTTGTTCAGTGGTTTGCAGAATTTGTAATAAGCCATTGTCTGGTTATGGCAGCAAGTCAAGGGACAGAAGAATCCAGTGATGTTGTTTATTATTTGTGTTACGGGAGTGCCTAGAGGCTGTGACTGGGAATGGTGTCCTTTGTGTTAGTAGCTGTGCATATCTACATGAACCTAATCTCTGCTTGAAAGAATTTACAGGATGAGTTGATAAGTAAATTAAATAGAAAGAAAGGTAGATAGAAATTGAAAGGGTTAGGATCTGGACATCAATAAGATCATATTCCTATGTAGGATCTCTATATGGTTACAGTTTTTTGTTGTTGTTGTTTTGTTTTCATTTTTGTTTTCCCTAAACGTGAAATTGTAACAGAGCAACATACTATGGGGAAAAAAATAAAATAATAATATTTCTGAGCCAGCATGCTTGGGACAGATAATAAGATTCCTGACTCTGCTACAGTCTCCCTGTTAGACTTTGCATAATAAAGAATTTGAATTAGGATTGGAAGGAAATATAGCTACATTTCCTGTGAAAAGTAAAAATGACTTTCAAAATGTCATTTTCTTCCAGAGTTGGATAGTAAAGAATTATGGAAACTTTGATGCAGTTGCTTAGGAGTGATAAGTTTATGTAATGTTTAAATGGATGAATCAAAACATAAAGTGCATGATGGTATTAGCAAAACCGGATTTGAAAATGGAATGCCATACACTGTGAGAGGGAAGTTATAGACAAAAAAAAGAAATGAAATATAGCAATGACCAGAAAACTGATAATGTAGCATCAATTAGAAGTGCGATGACTACAAAATAATTGTATTTAATGTAATTTTCTGAGTTGGTGCCATTAAGAGAGAAAGAGAGAGAGAGAGAGAGAGAGAGAGAGAGAAGGAAGGAAGGAAGGAAGGAAGGAAGGAAGGAAGGAAGGAAGGAAGGAAGGAAGGAAGGAAGGAAGGAAGGAAGGAAGGAAGGAAGGAAGGAAGGAAGGAAGGAAGGAAGGAAGGAAGGAAAAAGAAAAGTAAAGTTTTGTACCTCCAGTAATAACAATTTCTCCAGATTGGAAGATACTAGATTTATTCTCAAAATAAAATATATTGTGAGATCAGATGACAGGGCTGAAAGGATACAGAAACCATCTCATGAGACCAAAGGAGGAAGAAAATAGTCATTTACAGAGAAGAGATGATATTATATATAATGAAAATCTGATAAAGTCAGTAGGAACCTTTCGTTTCAAAGCATGTATTTATAATTTATTTCCATACCATATAGATAAAATTCACAAATATCATCCAAGTTGATAAAAGGAACTGTTGGGAATACTTGTCAGGCAGACAAATGTTTCTGATGAAGAGGCCACAAATATTTCCCCAAAACACTCTCTGCTGGGAGGAATAATGAGATAGTAAAGCATGGTATAAAATAGAAAATCACAGCTCCCTGTTCAGAGAAAATTTATTCTAATTTCAGAGATGCCCAAGGAGTTCTAAAGAGAAATAAAACTTTGGAAACCCACGAATAATGTCAGGGGGGGAAAAAGAAGAAAGAAAGAAAAAGAAAAAAAAAAAAAAAAAGATTATTTGTATTCTGTAGAATAGGATTAAACATATGACTTTTAGCATACTTATGCCAGTAGATCTGGGAAGTTGTAATTTCTACCTTTGACTTAACAACACAGGCCCTTTTGGAACAATATAAGTGGTTTGTCCTGTCTCTGAGAGATAGACTGAGACTCCAGATGCCTAAAGTTTAAAATTCCTTACTAGTCAGAATAGATACCTAGTTGCATTTATGAATATCTATATGATTTTAAAAATCAAACATTCAAAATGGCAATTACAATCCCAAATCACCTTGATGTAATTACTGGAGTGAAGGGATTTATCAAAGTGGACGTGTGTGATTTTTAAGTCTGGTATGATGATTTGCAGCTCACATGTCACAACAGACTGGCGCTGGGATTTTATCTTTAACTGCAACCTCAAGTCAGAGCTTAAGTTATCTTTGCTTTACTGTTTAGTTTAGTTAATGGGAAGTAAAAACCATGGTGAGATAATCATGAAATAATCACGAAATAATCATGCCTTGAACATTTTCAGCTTTTTCCCCTATTTGTAAATATGAGTATTTTTGTAAATGCTCATGTATTTACGTGCATTTTCCCACTACCCTTAAGGAAGGTATGCTACAGATATTTCACAAAGCCAATCACAGTACTAAGAGGCCATCTCAGAGAGACTCCCTTCCTTGTCCCTTCTTCACTGCCTAAGACCAGATAACCAGTTATATACATGTAGTAACACTGAATGTCAATGGGAGTTTGTTACAGATTCCCTCTCAGTGTCCTTCAAAGAGTATCATCAGTTCCCAAGCTACTCCAAAATAAGTACAATTTGTAAACTCATTGCGGCAACCTCAAATATTCAGTTTAGCTTGAAGTAGTAAAAATTTGATGAGTTCACCTTAAATTCATCAGTACATAATAATACATTGGGAAATGTGTCTTGCTGTAAAGGATTTCTCACTTGAACTTACGTAGTGGACATGTATCATTGGTGATGTATCTGCTTACCTTGAGAGATCAGGAAACATCTGTTAAACTCTTTTGGACAGAGTTTGAGGAGAAATTTGTTCACAGTGAAACAATTCACTGCATATTCACACACTACTTAGTAGTATGCTATCTTCCAAAACCCCAACAAGTCTTTGGATGCTATCTTGGACCTAATTCATGAAGTTCAGATTAATGTCTCCCACCACTGCTATAGGTGGCCAACAGGGTTTCTCTTTAATGAAGTCAGCCATTACACTTCTTGCTTTTTGGCATGTAGATATCATAGATGACGGCATTGCTGAATTAATAGCTTTATCAAGGTTATTGCACTTTAGACCAGTGCAGTGTTTACTCTGATCCTGAAATGAATTTCTCTCTTTGAATGTTCTCTTTGAGCTGAAACAGCCTCTTCTCATTTCACCAAATTTCTTTGTCACCATGAGAAAGAGTGATGTTCTTATCTTCACATGACTTGTCTCTCCAGTGTGGAGATGGGTTATTTCTCCTCCTCCAGCTAGATTATGTTAATACATTTTCTATACATAGCCTTACTGTGACCATCTGCACCCTGAAGGCACTTTGACTTGCCGTAGTGGCCTACTGTGAAGAGGCACCAGAAAATCACATTGGAGTGCTAAGGCTAAAGCTGAAAACTAATTCCTGTTTCATGGTGTATTTATTCAATTTCATTTCAGTGTAAGGATTACTTTGCATTTGCCACATCTTGCAAGTATACATGCAGATAGTTTGCATTACTTACCCAATGCATCGTATAGCAGCTTGGTATGTGTCTTAACCACAACAGCAGCAATTTTTACGGAATGCCATCACTGTTATTCTGCCATAAATATATGGTAGACAACAACCATCGTTTATGATCAGTGTTTCTTAAATTTCAAATCAGGAAACGGTGATTTTTGTATAGTGGTTCTTTCCATATTGGAATGTTGCAAATGGAAGAGAGAAATGTGTCAATGTCTCTTGTACTTGCACACTGTTATATACAGAACAGAGTGAAAACATTTTGTTGAAATTCCTTTGCCCCTGTCATTTGAGCAACAAGTGCTCAAGTCTTCTCACGTTTCAAAGGGCAAGACATCAATACTCTGTGAGGGTCCTCTGGGTATCAAAAAGTGAAATGAGTCATCAGAAGTGTACACAGAAATGCACTATGCCAGAGCCCAAATAAATAAAAACCTGATGATATACTTCAGCTACACATGCACTACATAACAAACCATTATCTAAACCACATAATAAAGGGTAAGGAAATTATGGCCTTCAACTCCAACCACAGTCTTCATCTCCAGCTAAATGAATAATCACTTGATTTCAAAGCCATTGTATTAGATGTCAAGATTTTCCATTGCACTGAATGAAAACTACAGGCATTTAGACATATCTAGTAACAGGCAGTAGTGCTCCTTTAAGTTCTACCAAATAAATGACAGACTTCCTATATGTAATTAATATCATTTATATCTATAGCATTTCCTTTTCAGGATATTACATTGATTTATGTACTCTATAACTTAATTCTGGACATCAGAAACAGGAATAACCCATTAGGTCATCAAGTCTACCATTCTGCTGGTGCAAGTTTTATATCGGGATCACTTCACACATCACTGAACTGTAGCCACTTACTTTGGATGTCATTAGGCAATTTATCTGTCATACATCTGCCCATCATATCACTATTCTATAAAAGGGCAAATTAGAGTGTGGGAAAATTGGTATGTCCTTGGAAATTAGCTCTAACTTTTACAGTTTGATAGTCAGATAACCCGCTGAGGGAAGCCACTTTATAATTGCTTTCATACACTCTGTATGAGATGAGAATCTGGCCAAGAGAATTTAGGGGTTATTGGATAACCAGGGGTCGTTTGTACAAGAAGAAAACAAAAGGAAAATCCTTATCCTTTCTACAACGTAAGTTTATTTTTGCTTTATCCCTTTTAAGCTAACTCATTCACTTCTGAATCCAAAAAGGAATTACTAAGAGGTAGAGGCAAGCTGTTTAATTAATGAATGTTGAAGTTATTCATCTCTAACGTATCTCAATATATTCACAATATGCAACAACAAAATGTGAAATAAAATGGGAAACTATGGGATGTTCTGCAAATAGTCATTAATATGAAAAATTATTATGGGTAGTACAATTAATGGTTTTCATATCAGGAATTTTCATTGAGGTGGATTGAAAACTTGCCAAATAGGTGGGCCCAGGGGGTGGTGATCAATGGAACAAAGTCTAGTTGGAGTCCAGTTAGTAGCTGTGTACCCCAGCTGTCACTACTGAGTCCAATCCTGTTTAAAATCTTCATTAACGATCTGAAGGATGGGGCAGAGTTTACCCTCAGCAGGTTTGCAGATGGCACAAAACTGGGAGAATTAGCTGATAGACCAGAGGATGATGCTGCCATCCACAGGGATCTTGACAGGCTGCAGAAATTGGCTGACATGAACCTCATGCAGTTCAACAGGCTACTGAGATGGAAAGTGTCTTGGCAGAATGAGAGGTCATAGCAGACACCAAGATGAACATGAGCCAGCAGTGTGCCCTTGCTGCAAAAGAGGCTATTGGTATCCTGGGCTGCATGAGGCTAAGTATTGTCAGCAGGTCAAGGAAAGTGATCCTTCCCCTCTACTCAGCATAGGTGAGGCCACACCTGGAGTGCTGTGTCCAGTTTCAGGCTCCCCAGTATAAGAGAGACACAGTCACGCTGGATAAAGTCCAACAAAGGACTACGAAATTGATTATGGGATTGGAGCATCTTCATCTCCTATGAGAAAACATTGAGAGAGCTGGGATTCTTCAGTTTAAAGAAAAGAAGGTTCAGGAGTATCTTATCAACGTGTGTATATTCCTGAAGGGATGGTACAAAGTAGACAGAGCCGTACTCTTTTCATTGGTGTCCACTGACATGACAAGAAGCAATGGGTACTAACTGAAACACAGGAAGCTTCTTCTGAACATTGAGAAGCACATTTTTACTGTGACAGTGACTGAGCACTAGCAGGAGGATTTGACAAGATGACCTGCAGATGTCCTCTCCAACCTCAACCATTCTTTGATTCTGTGAACTCCAAAGGCTTGTTAAAGAGAGCCAAAAAAATCTTAGCCAGAATCCCATTGCAATGGGTTGTGAGGAGCATACTGTCTCAGGAGTTACTTGGAAGAATAATTTGCTTACTTTACAATGTGTCTATGCTCCCTAAGTATGGAGCATACACAAATACTTTTGCATGTTAACAACTCAGGAATTATGTTCTTCTCTGACACGGCATGGCACTGAAGCTTATTCAGTCTCTCTCCCTGATCTTTTTTGCTTCCTTCATTAGCTGATATAGGAGGCAAAAGAGGTCCTACCTGTGCTTACCAGAAAGCCTTTCTCTGCATTGAAAAAGCAGTGCTGCATCTTTCTACTCCTGCTTAGCTATAGTACACAGATATTCAGCTTGCTAATGCTCTTGTTCAAATTACAGCATACTATTCTCATATCTGCAGAAGTATGTGAGCATGGTGAAGCTAAACAAACCAAGCCAGAGACAGAAAACTTGTGACTGAATGAGGTCTATAACTTCTGATGTGATTTTCTTTCTTTGACATAGAACTTGCATCTTTTTAAACCTAATTAAGGAAGTAATACTCAGAAACCATATCATTATGTCATTGTCATAAAAAATGTTTCTCAGAATAAAAAACATACTCTTGTATTTTTATAGGTAAATCTGTTTTGGCCAAGCCCTTAAAAAATGGGTCCTGAAATGTACTCATTTTTCATCTTTCTCTCTTTAAAAGGCTGTATGTTTCATTTTATTTTTATTATAACAGCAGAATTTTAAAATCCACATACTACTCTTTATGGAAAAAAAAACTCCAATTCTGTATCCCATGCTACTGATGAAAGCAGTGACTCTGGTATGTTAAAAAGAAGTGACTGGTAGTAGAATGGATATGTTTCATGAAGGATCATCAGAATGCAAGCCATGGTTACAACAGGGTACATTGCAACTGTAGAAAATCTCAGTGATTTCCTAGTTCTAAAGTGTGTCAATACTTTGTGCCTCTTCATTTTCTATTGCAATCACATTTCAGAGTTATGTTGGTTCTGCCAGAGCTACACATTGCTTTTAAAGATCACATCACCTTTAGGTTAAATGGATTGTATTTCTCCATGCTTCTGACAACATACTCTTTTTGCACTGAGATGTGCAAGCTGGAACAGTTAATCTGGACACGATGTAATCTTTTGATTTCATGAAGTTGGAACATTATTGGAAGAAAGTACGAAGATGATACTTCATGGAATTGTGGTCAAGAGGGGAAATTGAGAAAAACAATTCTCTGTAGCTTGGGTCTTTGACTGATCAAGGCAGACCATGTAAAGTATACTGTTTGCCTTGACCTTATAGCACTCCTGCTCTTCATTCAAGGCTGAAAACTTGCCTCTTCCCAGGTATGATGTACATGTAGCAAGTTGACTCTGAACAATGAGAAGACATATGCATGAAATGGGAGGCTTCCTGATATGGGAGCTTGTGTCAGGTTAGTAGAGTGGTGAGGGAATAACACTAAAACCCATACATACAACACCAAAAAAGAGTTAGTTAATATCTAAAAAAATACTGTATATCCAAAATAACACCTCATATAACTGCAGTTTTATAATTATGACCGCAGAAACTCTCCAAACACACTAACATAAAAGCAGCTAAAATACAACTGGTCAGAGAAATCTAAATAGGAAACAAAAATTTAGGCTTTTCCATTTTTTGTGATTTTTGTGCTTTCAGACTCTAACCTGTACTCTTTGTCCTTTAGCTGATGTAGAACAGCCTTTCTGATGAGTTAAATACAAGAGTAAGGTTAATGCATCTATCCTTTAGAATAAATTTTTGCCATGCTTTTAGATGGAATCATAATTTATATGTTATTTTTGTAGTCATTATTAAAAAGAAAAACAACAAAAAATCCCTCTGGCTTTTTTTTTTTTTTCCTCATTCACTTGTCTTACTCAATAAGGTCTTTGTGGCCATGTCCATGTTCTGGTATTTCAGTGACTGGAACAGATAATATGCATATTCATGGAATGGCAAGATATGGAAAATAAGGCACTGATAGCATGGTGACAGATTACAGTTATCTGGCTGAGTAGTGGTGTCTTGTTTGTTTGTTTGTTTTACAGTTGCTCTATGATATTCTAACCTCCGACTTTGTGTTTAAGTACAAACGTAATGTCAAGCCTACACAATGTCCTACTGAACTCAGTTTGTGAAGGTCATACTTATGAATTGTAGGTGTTGCTGAGTTTTTATGTGGTTGTTGCTGTTGTTGTGACTTCTGCAGCAAGATAACAGTCCTAGCATGATTCCAGAGAACTGGAATCTGCAAGAGAACAGATAGCAGTGTGAATGACTGTTCCCCAGAAGTGTTAATTGTAGATGCCTTCAGTCACATCTGCTTGAATTTTCACAGGAAAAAAATCATCTATCCTAATATAAATGCTCTTAATTTTATGCTATGATCTCTTTCCTGGGAAGCATGTTTGGTGATTTCACTACATACTTCTTTCTCTCTCTATCTGTAATGAATCAATAATCCAACAGGACACTGGTGGCCATTCTCCTGGTCTGGGAGATAGATATCCCTATGTGAGATACAAATTTGGGATTATTTAGAGATTTGTGACATCTTGTAACAACAAGAGAGGGAGAGCTGAATGTATGGTTCTAGGTAATCATTTTCCGTCTTTCAAAATTTCATGCTCTTCACTTCTTATGTAAACTTCATGGGGTATTAGTTAAATTTTTATGCTAAACTCTTCTAGTTTTTGTTACATATATGGCAAAACAGCTGAAGTACTGTTTTGTGGAGGCTCGTACATTTTGTGGGCAATCCAATGACCCAAATAGATCTACTAGCAGTCACACAGGAGACTAAACAGGTTTCTTACACTTGGTCTGCAGCTAAGAATTATAATCTTTTTAATCTAAATAGGTTAAAAATAACACCTTCCACAAAACGTGTTCTTCAACAGTAGGTTAAGAAATCCTTGAAGAAAATAGGAGAACTTTGAGCAATCACTGAATCCTTTAACAATTTATACAAATTATTTTACAAAGTAAAAATGTAGAACATTCACTTTCCACTTTTGCTGTTTTGACAGTGCTCAAATTTCTAATTTACTCTTAAGAGAGCAATTAAACCTCCCTTGTGATTCTAAACATTTTTCCACATAATGTTATCTTATAGGAGGTTAGAAATGTATTGTCTTTTTATACAGCCAGCTTGCTGTTTGACTATACACCTATCTAGATGCTTGTGTGGGTCTTACTGCTGAAGTATCCAAGTACAGTTACCAACGAGTTATATTCTCCAGACATCTACTTAGGTCACAGGTTTATCATACAGTGGAAAGGCAAGGTCAACAGAAAGTGTGCTTATCCAAAGTTAAATGGGTCTGCAGCAAATGAAGAAATGAATCAAAATGTCCCTGTGTTCACTGTCAACCTTTAAATACTAGATAGTCTTGCTTTAAATAATTGAGTGCTTTCATTATTGCAAGGTACTATTATATCTATTAAAGTGCTACAGATTCTTCAAAGACTACTCACATGGTGGTTGGAGAGTAGTAACTCAAAACATATTAGAAGTAGCTCTTAAGGAAGTTAAGCTTGTAATGAATGTCTTCCTTTTATTTCAATAAACTACAAATACAGTGCATTGAACGTATTTGCCTTCTGGTGATTTGAGATGATCTTGTTGTGTATGCATAATTTAGTGATCCTATCTCATTCAAATTAGAATATAAGTATGAGTTAAAAAGGATAAGGATTCAACATCTATTCAGAGATGTGGATGAATGCTTGGTAGAAAAGCTTACTAGAAAGTGCATACTGAATTTATTGAAAGCCAAAAAAGTATGTTAAAAAAACTGCTGAGGAGCATTCTGGCATCAGAAACCCTACAGATAAATACTGCTTCCCATGTAACACACTGGAATCTGATACTTTATGACACAAAAAAATAGCCTCAAAGGAATACTGCATTCTAAATATATTCCTGACACCAATGCACAACCACTTCAATCTGTAAATTTAGTTACTTCTTTCTGTGCTAGAGGATATCATTGTGCTTGAACAGGAATCGAAGTCACTTCTGATGTTTCAATTCATGTATGCAGCTGATATCTTTCTCACTGCTACAATCTAGTAATAGACTTTTATCTTTTATTGTTTATAGTAGTTTCATATTTGCATTTGGTATTGTCACTTGGAACAATCAAAACAAATAAGAAAAATCTTGCATCTGAATTTCATTTCCTCTTCTCACCTATTAATATTCATGTTTCATGCCATGCACAATCATTAAAGATAAAATCCTCCTGGCTATATGCAGTGAGACCTAAAGAAAGAGCGGGGAAGATTCCCTTCATGGGGTTCTGCTTGGGTCATACAGAAGGGCAAAGTTTAGAATACTGCAGCAAAGGATTTTGGCAGGAATTCTGTTCTAAATTATGTCAAATGCTATTGTAATATAAAATGCCTCGATATTACCATTGCTAATTAAAGAAAGGTTGGATGCTGGCAATTTTGCTGACCAAAGAGAAAAACAGACAGGACTGGAAGGAGCAAAGGAGCTTAGGGAGTTCTGTGCTTAGGAAAATAATGCTGGCTCTTAGGTAATTCAGGGGCCAGTGCCCCAGCAAAGGCTGGAGGGAGGGAGGAGGAGAGGGCAGACCACAGAGGAGATGGAAAGGATGGACAAACGAACTAGCAAGTGAACTGAAGCTCAGCTCTGCAGCTACTGAGTTGGTTGAAGCATCTGCATTGACGTTTGAGCAGGAGAAGGGTTTTATAGAACTCTTTTTTTACTTCTGTTCTGTCTTCCCTGGTAATCATGTGTTGTCCACTTGAAAAGTGAATTATTCAGGTTTATATTAAAATGAAAACTGGTAACATTTTTTGTTGTTGTTTTGTTTTGTTTTACTGCAAAACCCTTGGGTCTCTGGGGAGTTAATTTATCTAGACTTACAGGGGAAGGTCTAGATTGGTCTACCGCAAAGGTCATAGAATTGTAAAATCATAGAATCATTTAGGTTAGAAATGACCCTTAAAATCATCAAGTCCAATCATCAACCTAATATTGTCAAGTCACCAAGCCATGTCCCTAAGCACCACACCCACACATCTCTTAAATACCTCCAGGGATGGTGACTTCCCTGGGCAGCCTGTTCCAATACCTAACCATCTTTTCTGCGAAGAAAAATTCTTCCTGATATCCATCTAAACCACCCCGGGGCAACGTGAGGCTCTTTCTTTGTGTCCTAAAGGTCCGCCTGCCTCAATGCACTATCAGAGAGATTTTAGAGATTTGATGAATGAGGCAGATCCAATGAAGTTTCTTCAGGTATGCTACCATGGAGGATTCATCCTTGTTTCTGGTCTAAATATGTCAATGGTTAAGATGACAGTTGTCTCTCAGAACAACTGTAACACATACAGACACTAAGTTTCTTAAGGTCTCTGACATGTTATGCTTGAGAGGTAGGATCTTGAACAAAATCTTGGATTGAAACTTTATTTTCCTGTTCTGCCCTTCCTAAATATGTTTCTTCTCTGCTGCTGTGATGGCTGCTACTTCATTTAAACCCTCTTCACCAAATTCTGTTGTTTTCACCAGTCCTGATGGAGCCAAGATGAAGTGCTAGCATTTCTCTGACATCCTGTTTCAAGCAATTTCCTCTTCATTATCCTTTTTTGTCTTATTCACGACTTCTTTTTTTCTGACATGCATGTTCTTGTATAATACTTAGTATAACCAATAGTTATACACGAGCAGCTGAATATTAGGGCCCATTTTGTTTCGCAAGGTGTGATCATTTCATATAAAATTTTCTGACAGTGAAATGAAGTGACTGTTCCTTTTTTTCTTTATTACCTCCATTATAGGCCCATAGCCTTCCATTGTTTTGTGCATTATGATGTGCATGTTGCACATCATTGTGTTAGGCAATGTAGAAAATGGGGCTTCCTAGAAGTACAAAAGAGAGTACAAAAGAGAGCTCTCATATAGGGAAATCTAAATAGTTTGGAATATCAGAACAACTGTTTAGTCAGCATTTTTAGATTAATAGCAGGTAATCTCTCATTTTACATACATAAAGATCCACGCTAAAGGGTTATAATTTACTTACTGGACTTTTAGTTGACTTGATAAAATCAATCTTTTGCTTGCAGCTTTTCTAATGGTATTTGAGGACAATGTGAGACTAGGCATTTCTTATTACCTATTGCCCCCTACAGATAAATACAAAGATGACAATGAGTACAGAAAAGAATGCGACTGTACTGCAGACCATCAAAAGTCCAATTTTTACTGATTTAAAAGGTAGTTTATGAGCCTGAAAAATCACGTTGCCTATGTTAATAAAGTTTTAGCTTAATTGTTTATTTTTTAATTCAGTGGTGGTTATATAAAAAGCAGCAAGCAAAACCAAAGAAAAGCAACCAAAACGACACATCAAATTGTACTGATTTTCAGTCTAGCAGTGGCAAGAAATCTCAAATGCTGTCATTTTTCTTCGGGCCTTTTCTTCACTGCAAATAGAAAATATTAAAACATCTTTTCAACTTCTCATGAGATCTATGCAAACCAATATCCACCAGCATTTTATTCTAACATAAAGGAAAGTTAAAAATAAATAAATATAATTTGCTTGACAGGAAAAAATACCGAGCAGACAGAAACTTATTTATCAGAGAGACACCTTTAAAACTGATGTTCTAAATTCGTAATGTATGAATATAGAGGAAAAAATTAAGCATGAGAATATGGCACTTCCACATACACAGAAAAGCAAAAGTTTTATCTTGCATTTATGAAAGAAGATTGCACAATTACTGCAAAAGATAATTATCTCAGAATAAGCATACATCACAGCAGTAATTTTAACTTCATTGTTTAGTATGAAATGTCTTACATAGGAGAAAACTTCGGCAAGCAAAGATTGATTGTAACTTGCTTTTATAAATGGTTAGTGTGGCACATGATTCCACACAATGATTTCAATGTTAGTTAAAATGTGACTGCTCATTCTATTTCAATTTACATTAATGGTTCTACAATTAGGTAACTAGTCCTGCAAATACCCTCCATAGGTCACTATTTTTGGGTCACTCATATTATTAGGTGCTAGGGGACATCTTATGGAACAGGAAGTTTTGTTTGTCTTTCAGGGAACTGTGCCAAGGGTGTGGACTTGCACTGCACATGGGGTTTTACAGAAATTCCTGAGGAGGCAGTTTTAGCCCACAGGAGATGTGCTAAAATGTGGTGACATTACCCATGTCAGTCTGCCTGTATGCAGTAGCCAGCTGCAGCTATGATGATATGTCCTTCTGAATCCAGAATCCAGAATGGGATAATTGTCTAATTAGCAAGAGGAGATTTCCTGTGTTGTTATTTGGCAAGTTAAATCCAGAATAACAGGCTGAGAAGCAGACTGCTGCCAGGAAAGCTCAGGAAGCCACCTCTCTGCTTACTGACTACAGATCACTTCATCATCAGATGATGTTCCTTACTTTATGACTTTACTACAACAGAAAAAAAAAAAAAAAAAACCACAACAACAACACATTATTGAAGGATTACTAGTGATGTTTTACAGAACAGACACATTTTTTTCCTGTATTTCCAGGATATATATTTTTTAATAACAAGTTATTATCACAACAAATAATTTGGTATAGCTCGTTAGGATTTGTTCAGTTATTTTGATTTTGGCAATAAATTTGATTTTGTGAAGGCAGGAAGTTTTGGGGGAATTATACTGGTTTAAACAATGTTTTCACTGAGGATTCTTCTTGGATCAAAGGTATAATCCTTTTGTCAAAGAGGCATGGCTTTTGTCACCTCTGACAAGTTTTGCTATTCAAGCAACTGTAGAATATGAGAGATCCAAATTCAAATCCCTTCCCTGATTTGAGCACCTTTGGTCAACCACCTATGACCTGATCAAACTACTGGGAATGAAGAGGTGAAGGCAGTAGAAAATGGGTTGCTTGGGTCCTTCTGTATCCAAGATAAATTTACTCATTAGCTCTTCACCACAGAAATAACTTTTTCTGGATTTAGGGAACATGGAAATCAGCCATCCCCATGGGAATATATCAGACAGTTCCACTTAAATCTTCAAAAAGCTTTTATAAATGTTCTTGAGGAAGGAGACCTGCTGTGCAAAGAAAAGCTGTTCTGGTCTGGGCAATATTAATATCCAGACAACATTTCACAAGCATTGTTTTAACTTCTCAGAATGCTTCTGACTCAGTTAAACCTCCTCTTTGGGGGTATTCTTCTTTCAGTGTTTCAATTCCTTGGTTGCACATCTGGTTAGGAAATTGTGCAATTATATCTGTTGCTTTCAAAGAGGGCTTTATCTCAAGGTACTTCTTTTCTCTCTCTGATCCTCATACAAGATTTTTCTTATGAAAATAAAAATAAGTGCTTAAATATGCCTGTATACATACATGTACATACTACATGTGTACACACATACACACATTTCTACATATGAAGTGGGTATATTATATAAAATATATAAAAACTGCATTTATAGAGATATAAAATATCACTTCCTAACAATGTGAAAAGCCAAACTTGTGGAATTTATTAGTGCATTTCTTATAAGCTGACATTATTACATTTCACTTGTCTAGGGTTTTATTTGATATTCAGAATACTGAAATTTAAGAACTGGATGTTGGATGCTGTTCAATATTTATCTGATTCTCTTAACTAATATCCTGAAATAGATGGAGGGTGGTGATGAGAGTTTCATTGGCCCCAAACTCTTCATGGTAATCAGAATAATAATAACGAGCTCAAAATATATTTACAATTTTAAAAATACTGAGCTGATGGGAACTAGCTATTCCTAAGAAGCCATCAATTTTAGGTAATTGGAGGGGGATAGTTCATCTTAAAAGGCATTTTTTGTTGTTCTTGATTGGAGTGATTTTTTTTTCCAATCTTCATTTAAATATAATTTCAAAATTGCCTGGTGTTCATGATGTTATTATCATGAAATAATATTAGCTGGCATATTTACGGCAATTTATTGTAATTACTCAGGAGTAGACTTAGTATTTTGAACCAGTATTAAGAAAAATTTCTGTCTGTTTTCATATTCTTTCTTCTTTTTGCTTTCATCTTTCAAAGTATTCATTCTCAAAAAATACTATTAGTACCTAACAAATGTAATATATCCTTGAAATCACAGCTATGTGTATAAACATTAAAATGAGGTGACAAATCCTCTGTCTCTCTCAGATGGTTTTCTTACCCTTGCGTTAATATTTTTAGAAAGAGAAGACTTTTAGCTATGACTTTTCTAAACCATTTTAATCTTGTTAAAATTTCTAATAATAATACAAATATATGTAGAAAGTGGAAAACATTCAAGTTATCTATGCTTTCTTTAGAGACAGTATGTTTTATATATAGAGAGAGGACATTGGCATGACTTTATATGCTAGCTTCACGAGTTATGCAGTGTAAAGAATCATAAAAATATGTTACTCTGTTATTAAGGCCTCTTCCCTGTCATCCTAACTTTGACTATATAGGGTAGGCAGAGCTGGTGATAGTGTATGAGTGCCTAAGTTAAACACTCAGCTAAAAATAGAAAACCATCTTGCCACCCTTAGTTTAAGAGGGCTCATACAGAAAGTTATGTACAGAATTATTGTACATGTTACAGAATGGATAAAATAGCCCACATAAGCGTACTTGTCTCCACTGAATGTGCTTAGGTTTTCCAACTGTCGTTTTTTTCCAGCTATTTATATGATATGACCATCTCTTTAGAATCAAACAAACAAACAAAACCCTCATAGTTAAAAGCAGAGAAGATCATTGGAACACCTCACAACTAGATTATTCTTTTAAATCATCCCAAATAAGTTACTCATCCGAGCACTGGCTGTAACTGTGCTACAGGTTGTGGCACAATTTATGTTTCTTCAAAATTACAGGAAATGTTACTCTGTCCATATGCAGTGTTCTGTGAAGACCCAAAGAAAGTATCTTGTTTCCTATGAGCTTAAAGTTTGATATAATAACATCAAAGAATTGTTTGCATCTTTCTTGTTTCTACATTATTATGTAGAAAGAGATTTTAACATATTTATGAGAGCTTCAGATCACAGTGGGGTATAACAAGAGCTACTACTTACCTATCTGAATACTCATGACTTATTTCTATCATCTCCATTTTAATCCTAACTGAACTACGAAAACCAACTGTGTGTTTTGCATGCTTATGCCAGTGTCAGTTTCAAATAGATACTTTTAAATCATGGAAACTGCCCTGGTTAAGGGGAAAGATTAGTTCCCCTTTAAGAGCACTTGATAGTTTGGAGGATGAAGACCCAGAATAAGTATGTGAAATACCTGCAAATATTAAGTGTTTCAGTCATAGTATGAGGGCTACTCAGATAGGAGAAAATCAGTGTCAAGTCCCAGGTGAGACTGTAAAGGATCACTCCAAAAATTTGCTACTTGATTATAAAGGAGGAGAGTTAATTACTGTTTTTGAAAATCCCATACTTGAAGCAATCCAAAATCATAAGAACTCCATCTACACTCTATTTCTGCAGTTTCCTGTTCATGGAAGTTGCTATATGCACATGATTTCCTGCCCACAATGTGTTAGAGAGCCTATTGTTAGCAAAAGATAAATGCAGATGCTGAAATGATATAAGGGGGAGTTTACAGACCATTGAGAAAACACAACAAGCGAACTAATGCGAACTAATATATCTTTTTTATGTTCCTGACAATCTGTTTCCAGTTTATCAATAATCAATAAGTAAAAATCTGATACATGAGTATAAGAAAACCATTTAAAAGATGCATATCTTGTTTAAAATTCATGGGAGGCATTTCATATCACATTAGAAACTGGAAAATTATCTTTAATATATTCAACATATACCCATCAATAAAATATATAATCACAGGAAAGATTATTCAGTGTTTCACTTAGTCTGTACTCTATTAAGTAGGTAAGAGGATTATGCTTAATTCCATTGGGATCAGTTTCTCTCTGGAAGAATAGACTTCACTACTTCTGTTAACATGAATAAAACTATCTCCCATTACATGCAGAGAGAAGATAAAGGGTATGGGCAGAAACCTTGCAAGAGAGGAGGCAGGAAACACTACGCCTACTTCCCTATAATGGGGGCAACAGTCTTGTGGGGCTCTGTCCTCTTGGATTATCTGCAGTGACTGGTAAAAACAAACAAACAAACAAACAAAACCCTGCTCCAATTTACCCTTTTCCGGAATTTCCAGGAGATTTCAGAAATGATAAACTAGTTATAGTGTATATAGTGTATAACTATATACACTATAGTATATATAGTGTATAACTATATAGTATAGTTATAGTTATATAACTATAACTATAGTTATAGTTATAGACTAAAGGGACTTCACGTCGGTGTGGCATCAGGGCTTCTGAATGCAAAAAGACTGAGTCCTCCCTACAGATAACATGGGTCCTAATGAATCCCTGTGGAAAAGAGACTATTTTATGTCAGGATATCCAGGCTTCTCAAGGAATCGTTGTTGAAATAGAGACGATGTTATTCAGAGCTTTATGGTCTAGCTGGTCAGTATTAAATGAAAAGTGAACCTCATGCTGGAGTGTTTCAAAGGTGTAGCTCCCCTGGGAGGCCACAGTAAGTGGGCTCAAAAGAGTCTCTCTGACCCTAAGCATATTTCTTTTCCATAACACATTTTTTTCTCTTTCTTTTTCAAGTGTTGTAAATCTAAATGTTGAAGTCTAAATCATTACACTGGATATAAAGGTTTTGGTTTGTAATCCGAAGATATGAATTTAGTATTTTGATCACTTCGTAGGGCAAATCTTGTGGTCATGGTGTACTATAATTTGCATACCTGAACATCTTATTTTCTAGCTCTAGTAAAAAATGACAAATGATCAAAAGAAATACTTCTTTGTTTCTCTTTTGTCACTGTATAATTTATCTCCCACTTTTTTACTCCATTTTTTCTACTTCTTGTTATCACTTACATCTGAAAGATCCTTCTCCAAAACAGTAACAGAAAATAACATGATTTGCTTTCTGAAGATCAAGCTTCGCCATCAGCCTTTTGTTTTCATATTGACACATGAGTAGGAACTGCCTAAAGCATCACTTTCAGCAGTGAACTTTTATGTTATTCATACCTGGTAATATGTGGAGTAAAATTTGGATATATTTGTGAAAAATTAAACCACAGTAAAATCCAACATAAATCTATGAGATAAAAGTAAGTTAGGGGAGAAAAACAAACTAACAAGCAAACACATTTTAAGATTAGGCTGGCCACCCTTTCACAAAGAGCCCTGAGAGGAGACATATAGAATATCTTACCATCCTAGACCATGTACCTTGAAGGTCTGCTAGTAATGGAAACACAAATGACTTCCGGGTCCAAGAATGCAATAGCAAAATGTGTCCTACCACACACAGGTGAAAATATGACTTAACCAATGCTATTAGGTACAGTGCCAATGTACTGTTACATATTAATTTATATTTTTAATAAGTCATTAGTATCTGGTTTGAAAATGGTGAGGTTGTGATTAGTTGAAACATAAAGTTACAAAGGAGAGATTCACAGCTGCAAAAAGCATAAGTGATCAGACAGAATTATATGTGCTAAATATTACAGACAATATTTTGGTGTCAAGAATTAAACTGTTTTTGTTGGTTTTGTTGTTGTTTTAATGTGGTGGCTTTGAGCATGTGTAAAAAGAATTAGACTCAACCAACAAGATGGCATGCTTATCTTTTGAATGAATATTCTATGTGGATGATGTTAATCATTTCATTTAGTGATTCAGATAGGAAAACTTCATCTGGCATAATTAAAGTAAAATCATGTCTCAGAAGTGATTATTCTTTTTAGTACTGGTTGAAAATGTTTGCGAGTATGAGAGGGAGGGATTATATATCTCTGCGAGAGGGAAAAATCTGTGCCTACTCTGTGACGCAGTTGGGGTAGGAAATAGCTGCACAACCTTTTCTTATGACATAGCAGGACATGGAATATCCAAAAGGACTCGAGAAAAAATCTGGTTTAGATCTAAAATTATCTTTGCGCAATTTTGAGTGGCTATAACTTTTGTACTGGAGAACTATGACTGAGGAAACCTCTTTTTTTGGTGGCTTTTCTTTTCTGATTGAACCCCATCCTCCCCACGTTTTGGTTCTGTCTTCTTTCTCACCCTGTATCTGTCTTCTCTATGCACATGGTAAAAAGCTCCCAAGATTTTGTTTTCCACTTCTCACATAAACGGCACAGAGAACAAGAGAACCTCTAGGTGGTAGTATACTGTAAAAATTAGAAGCAGCAAGAAAAATCCTGCTAGCTACTTATCCCTAATTCAAGATTTCACTTAGACTCTAAGAATAATATTTACAAAGGAAACCCCAATTCCTTTCAGGTGGAATTCACTCTAACACATTAACATCTAAACATCTTCAGAGTTATAGCTGTGTCAAGCTTCATTGCTGTACATTTCCCACATTTCTAACCTAGCTCTGCAGGATCCCGTTTTGTAATTATTTTTGTCATCACCGAGTGTATATATTTAGTTCTGTTAGCTCAGAATTCCATTGAAGATTGATTCGTGTTTAGATATAGCAAGAAAGTCCATCTGACAATTTTGATAAATTGCTTTCATATTATTTAGCATATAACCAAGCAATTTACAAGAGAAATAGAGCAGTAACTTTCTTGTAAGACTTATTCTGTAGCATATATAGCAGATACAAAATGTGTGCAAGGGAAGATGCAAACACACAGCATAGAAAAAGATGAATGCTCAAGGTGACATGTAATTTGTGGTTAAGATCACAGAATCACAGAATCACAGAATTTTCTAGGTTGGAAGAGACCTCAAGGTCATCGAGTCCAACCTCCAACCTAACGCTAACAGCCCTCCACTAAACCATATCCCTAAGCTCTACATCTAAGCGTCTTTTGAAGACTTCCAGGGATGGTGACTCCACCACTTCCCTGGGCAGCCTGTTCCAATGCCTCACAACCCTTTCTGTAAAGAAGTTCTTCCTAACATCTAACCTAAAACTCCCCTGGCTCAACTTAAGCCCATTCCCCCTCGTCCTGTCACCAGGCACGTGGGAGAACAGGCCAACCCCCACCTCTCTACAGCCTCCTTTAAGGTATCTGTAAAGAGCAATAAGGTCACCCCTGAGCCTCCTCTTCTCCAGGCTGAACAAGCCCAGCTCCCTCAGCCGCTCCTCGTAGGACTTGTTCTCCAGGCCCCTCACCAGCTTCGTCGCCCTTCTCTGCACCCGCTCAAGCACCTCAATGTCCTTCTTGTAGCGAGGGGCCCAAAACTGAACACAGTACTCGAGGTGCGGCCTCACCAGAGCTGAGTACAGGGGGACGATCACCTCCCTAGCCCTGCTGGTCACGCTGTTCCTAATACAAGCCAGGATGCCGTTGGCCTTCTTGGCCACCTGAGCACACTGCTGGCTCATATTCAGCCGACTGTCCACCATCACTCCCAGGTCCTTCTCTGCCTGGCAGAAGATTGAAGGAAACAAGTAATTTTAAAAGAACTGCATTCTCTTTCAGGAAAGAATTAGAAACTAAAGCAGACAAAACCAACTTTCTTGTTTAGAGGAAAACAGCGCAAGATTTCTACACAAAAGCTTTATCTCTTAGGTGCCTTTTGGGTCTACACAGGATCCGATTTTACCCTAGGACAATCAAAAAAATAATGTGAAAAGTCCCTTCAAAAATAAATTGTGCTTGTGACTGTAATTTCAGATAACTTTGATCAATGTAACAGAAAGAATATTAGCTTGGTTAAAACATAAAGGTCTCACAATAATTTCTTCTGCCATTCTGTGGAAGAAATATATATACAGGTGCATGAGTAACATACTGGATGTTGCTTAATTTTTTATGCCTAATCTTACCATTTAAAATATCAGAAGTTAAATTCAACTTAAGCTGCAGGTGGCCCAAGGGAAAGGCAGACTCTAAAAAGCCGGGCTGTAACTTACTTGCGTGGTTTTACTCCTACAAGTGCCAGCATTTCAGTCTTGTCTAAAACGATTTTTTTCCTGGGTTGCTATACCAATTTCTGTGGAAGAGAGGCTTATACCTACAAAAGGCAGAGGAAAGTCCATGACATGAGGCTGCAGGACAAGCCAAGCTATGGCTTTATCACACAGTGAGCATCTCTCAGAAGAGAGACTGAGAGTTCCTGAGACGTGGGGGTAGGTCTGCAGAAGAACAGCGGATGGAGCAATGCCCCGACACCTGCTTCCCCTAAGCCTCACCATGGGAAATGAGTTCAGAATAGTATCTTCACTAAAGGCAGCCGTGGGCTGTTGAGCCATGCCTAACTGTTTTAGGGAAAAAATATTGCTCACTTTTCCTTGGGCTCCTTTCATTTCAGTTAACCTTAAAATGAGCCCAAGAACAGAAACTACCAAAAAAGTGCTGTACAAACACATTGCCCTTACCATGGAAGTATCTCCATGGGACTGGGACAGTTGGAGGCAGCACAGCAATGACAGGCTTCTGCCGCTTCTGCCAAAAATTTGTCTTCTTGCAACTCCTTCCATTTCTTTTATTCATTTCTTTTTCTTTGCTGTCATCTCTTCTCCCTTTCTTTCTATCCCATTGACACTTTCTGTCCCTCTTGACCTTAACCCCATGCTGTCTTTTGCACCAGAGGATGCAATGACTGAACCGACGGTAAATGGATTATGGATCCTATCTGAAAACAGGTTCTTGTCTGAAAACCTGTCAGAAAGACTGGCTGATTTGTCAGGGCAGATTAAAGTTATGGGACATACAGTGCAACTAGACATGTACCAAGGAAATGTTGGCTCATTTTGTTTGTGTCTGCTGTGGGATTAAACTTGAAACAGCTATCAGCCTTGTACTCTCCTACCCAGAGCAGGCCATTAACTGCTCACCTCACGCACACAGAGTAAGAAGAGCAGATGGGGACCCGTGGGAACTTCTAGCCTGTTCACAAAAAAATCTCCAGCAGCGATACTGTAGTAAAGACTTTCTATTTCAGAAATTTGGGTTTCCCACTGTAATTGGACAGAAAAACAAACAAATAAACAAAAGCAAAACAGCCAAAACCTAGACCTTCTTCATAAAGCAGCCTTATTTTCATTATGATTATTCTAAATATAAAACTTATCTTAGATCATTTATACCCCTGTATAATATATTTGTTTTGGTAAACAATCTGTTCAGACCAATAATTATAATTATACTTATTAATATATCTTCTGCCTGTGCATCTCAGGCTGAGTCCAGCACATGACTCCTGGTGTTTCACAGCAGCAGTATATTATGTGACCTGTTTTTGTTTGTTTGTTTGTTTGCTTAATCACAATTTTAGCAATCCCATCTATCAGGTAAAATAAGACTTTGGAAGTTGTGACACAACACAAAAAAACATGACTTAGTTTATATAATTCATTCTAGCAAGGCCAAAGAAACTATATACAAATGTCATTTCAAAGCAAGCAATTAGCTTAATCCAATCATCCTATTTCTTTACTTAATAACTTATCCTCAGTACAACAGGTCATCACATTAACTAAACAGAAAATGAACTACTCAGGAAGTGTAACTACTCTGTGCCTCAATGAATTGTTGATGACTTTTTGTCTAAATTCTTGAACTCTACTTTATAAAAATTTTAGATCAAATTTCACAAAGACGAGATCTACCTTACCTGGAGAGCACACAGTTTATAGAGATCTTGTTAATGAAAGTAGCATGTTGACTCTTAAATGTCTTACTTTTTGTAACTTTTACGCTCGTATGCCTGTAATTAAAGTAGATGTGTATGCTTTGTCTGATGGATGTTGGTGCTGTAAAGTGACATCTACACAGTCAAGCATTATTAATAGAAAGCTTTCTAACTTTTACAAAGAGTAGATCTAAAGATTGAGTGGGCCACCAGAAGGGAGTTAGCATAAAAAGAGTGCTTTCTTTTTAAAAATAAATTGTACATATATGAACTTCCGACCTTTTTTCTAAATTGGTTGAAAGTTTTCACCAATGCTAGTAAGGTCACAGTTTCAAATTAGGGTACCTTATTTGTTTTTTATGCCTTCAAACAACTGTGACCTGGTTTGGGGAATGGGGTATTTTTTCCCAATAGAGCATGGAAGCTTTCAAAATCTTTGGGAACAGCAGATTAATATAGATTACAAAAATATACTTTAGATTTCATTTTTAAATGTTGCCACTTTAAAATGTTAATTTCTATTTCCTTTGAAATGTTAAATGTGATGATGGCAAGCAGTCATTAATTAGCCTGAAATTGCCTAGAAATGCCTCTTTGCAATGAAAAGTAAGTAAAAAGCAAAAGTCAATCAAAACCTACTCAAAAATCAACATATTATTTTGAATTTTAAAATGAAACAAAGTATCTGATATTTTCCATTTTAATAAAGTTCAAAGTTTGAATTAAAATATTCAGGCAATATGACAGAAAAAAAAAAAAAAAAGACGTATTGCCATGGTTTTTGTTTTGTTTGGTCTGGTTGTTTTTAACAAAAACATCATTTTGTTTGTTTGGTTGGTTGTTGTTTTGTGTTTTGTTTGTATTGTTTTGTTTGTTTTGTGTTTTGTTTGTTTGTTTGTTTTTTAGTATTCCTCATATCTTATTAATTAGAATGAAAAAAGTAAATAGCAAGGAAACTCAGTGTTTCACAGCAAGTCTTTCAGTCTTTCAGGTGTCAAATCATACATTTCTACTGTACAATCTGCTGGGTCCATACATTTCTACTGTACAATCTGCTTGTTGTGGGCTGGCTAAGCACTATGCTGGCAGTCCCAGAAGAGGGCAGAGTAGTAATACAGAGTGTGCAGCCATTACAGCCTATTCCTGTACATACAGCACTGCCACCTCTTGTGAAGACTGTTTTGTAAAAACGGAAAGTTTTTTGTTGTTGTTTTTAGATTTTAGAAAATAAATACGGAGACTTGACTAATCAGGAGAGTGTTTATTGGAGAATGTCCAGCACTTTTATATCTGCCCTCCCTCCCCCTTGCTTAATTATAGCAGTAGATGCAGATCTGGACAGGCTGGAGACTTAAAAGTCTTTTTGGAGACTTAAACAGTCTTTTTAGTCTTTCTTTCTCAGCCAGACCCCCACCAATAAATAAAGAGAGGCTTTTTTCTTGTAAGCTGTAAAAATGCTATTGCATGTTAATGAGCCTCTGAGACTTGAATGTATCATTTGGCTAGGCCTTCAGCACTGGAACTTGAATGTGCTGCCTGTCAATTTGTCTTGTGCATCTTTTCTACCTCAAGCACTCTAATATCTATTTAGTCAAGATACCTTGGGTCAAATTCCTCTTTCTCTTCATTTTTATTTTTTTTTCCAATGAGAAAAGTCCTATAAACTCAATGTATTTATTCTATATTTACTCCTAGTAGCAAAATAAGTTTTCTCTAGCCTTTGAATTTACTCTCCATAAAGCAGCCAGTATTTATAGATGAATAATTGGAGAGATATATAAAATTATTATTACAATTGAACCTACTGCATTTTGTTTCACTTATTTAGGCCAATGTGCTGAACTGGAAAAACACCTTTTAAAAGAAATATAGTCTTTATTGATGAAGCCCATATAGTTTATAATAGTTCCGTAGTCATTTTTTTTTAAATTATTCTCACCCTTGATGACACTCTGTCTTGAGCTCCACCAGCTCCAAGTTCCCTTTCTTGAGTCTCAGCTGTATCTACGCTACCCAGAAAAGTTCATAATAAAATTGACTGAGAGAGCACTGAATTCAGGTGAGATAGTGTATGTGCTAGTGGTACAACTTGAGCATTTCTGTGATACTTGGGTGGATTGTACTGACATTTTGTCTATCATTTGTCTCCTATATGAAAGATTACGAGCTAAGAGGTCCTATTGCTGCTTTTATGCTCACCTCAGAACAAAATTTTAATCCCACTATGCATTTTTGAGCGTGCTTTTTATCAAGTCTGTCTCCTAGATGCTGAGTACTATTCTCTAGTATACTAAAGAATTTATGCATGGATTAAACTTTGTACAGTGAATAGGCTATTATTGTTTACCTGGCCTGAGGCCAGTATGCTCATTCTTTTGCAGGATAAAGCCTTACAGATAAATGTCATCTTGCTATATATCTTGGTCTAATTTACAGATATTTGCAGGCCATTTATTTTACCAAGAGAGACATTTTTCTTCTGGATACCAAATAAATGGGTTATAAAAGCAACAGTACTGCACTAAATGCTTGGGATTCTTATTTAGTTAGTTAGTTTGTTTGTTTTATGAAGCCTGCAAAGGGTAAATAACATTTAAATATGATCTTATAAATCAGATGACCAGAAATAGCAGCTGGGAATTTTGCATTCAGAAGAAGCTGGCTCATAAAAAGCTTGGAAATACATAATTTTCAAAGTTTTTAACATAGATTTTTCTTCAGGTGTTATGAATGTAAAAAGTACTTCAAATATATTTGCAAATTCATTTAACTCACAGAAGTATCATAGTAGCATTTAGGCTTGCTTTGTAGCTAAAAAAAATAAATCTAAGTCAAGGTTAACATTTAAAATTGATGCTACATAACACATTCCTACCATTAAATACTAAAAAGCACAATCAAAAAAACAATAACAAGATAGGTCAATCTCAGCAGTTTTGTGGGGAATTCAATAAAGAAAGTCAACTTAGCATGTCAGTGTCCCTATGTTACAAATCATTAGGCTTGATCTTGCAATACATGAGATATACAACTACTTATCTCCATAGGAAAGTCTCAGTAACCAAATCTTGTTTATATCCTATGAGACCTATATTGTAGTGTCCACTTCAATGTGTGATGGGACCTATTTTTTGAAAAGTTCTAGGCTTTGTGCTATTTGCTAAAGGCTTTCTCTCCATGCTGTAAGCTGGATATAAATATAAACTCAATTATCAGTATCATTGAATCTGAACATTGATTGGTTTGGGGCATAAATTGGATGTAATTTGCAAGTCAGTGAAGATTCTGATTTAAAAAAAAAAGTCTGTAGGATAACCAAACCACACCATTTCTAAGTCAGCAAGTCTTCTTGTAGTTCTTTGGCTTTGCAGAATTACAGATAAAGTGCTCAGGTCTGAAGTATACATTTATATTGATCTCCGTTTATAAAAAAGCCTGAATAACAATACAAAAAAATGTTGGCATTAGTTATGAGAAGGGTATAAAATCTCTATAACTTCTACACTTTATCTTTTGTTCCGCTGATGAAGCTGGGCATTTACATTATCAATTCATTCTAGATTTTTTAATTTTTTTGCTAATTTTTTGGAATTTTTGCAAATATTAATGGGAAATAATGTTGGATATCTCTTATACATCTCCAAATATTTCTGTAAAAATGCACAAGAACAACTTATGACATAAGGACATTTTCCAGTCAAACTTTAAAAATAACCGAATAATCTTTATACAGTAATGGCAATGCAGGTTAGCTAGATTTTCTTATAAAGATATGGCACAATAATTCTATTTCATACTGAAATTTTTACTTGTTTCCCAAGAAGACTAGCCAATTTCTAACCTGTCATTGAATGTTAAGAGTTAACTAGTGAGATGTAGACTTTACAATGAAATTGTGAATAGTGCTTTAATGATAGAATTAATCAAAAATGGGGATAGCCCAATATGGGAGGTTAGATTACAAGCTATTAAGGCCAAGCTATAATCAATATGCTAACAGAGAGCTTAAGACTTACATAGCTGAGCAACTGTAGTTTGAAATCGTATGGATGACAATTTGCAGTACTCTAATGACTGTCTTCAATAAACTTGGAACATATAGTCCTGACAAATCCTCAGGGCTAATGCTGTCAGTAGCCCATACAAGGAGAATCAATGCAGCTGTCATTGACATAGTTCATTTTACTGTGGCTGTGCTGCTGGTGCTGTATAAAAGCACCCACTGCATGGTCTTCAGCAACTGTGAAGATGACCTTGACAAGAAATCCTCTCATCATAAAAAATATTAGGTTATGAAAACAAGGTAGGTATGGTTAGACTATTACTTTCAAATCACACATCTAATTACTGCTCAGGATGGATATCTTCACTGAAACTGCAGCTCTGGCTGCAAAACTAAAATAACTGACTGGTGGCACAGATGAAATGGTAGCCTTTTGTAAGCACAATTCTGGAAAATAAAAAGGTATTTGTATGGGCCTGTCTCAGGAGAGTCTGTCGGAGCTCAACTTTTTGAGTATTTGCCTAAATTTATTTTCATGAAGTATGTGTTTAAACCTTTTGTTCAACTGGTATGTCAACAACAAAATGTGATTTCTTGGGAGTGCAAACCAAGGGGCAGAATTCCCAGAGAAACACAACCAGAATCCCTGCTGACTGTCTACCTGTCTTGGACAAGCCACTTGACCTCTCTATTTTAGATGTACTGGCTCCAAATAGTGTGATATTGTTTTTGGCATTGTGGATATTGCTTTGCTGAGGGGTCAGCCAAGTTGCCAAATTACCAACTATCTTGCATACTTCAGAGCTTTGGAAAACCAGCTCTTTGCTAGCATAGCATTGCTAATGGACAAATAAGTCTGTGTGGGGCCACAGCAGCTGTAATTACTAGGACTATTGAGTGTCTGCAGCAATTACCAGCCACATCTTCAAGGATCTCCCCCTGGTTCTGTTGCAGTTCCCCTGGCTTCCTCTTATGGCTACTAGACTAATTTCTTAGTCTGTCTCCTTTCATCTTTAGAGAAGTAAAATTTTGTCTTGCCCACATACCTAAATTGCCTAGAGGTGAATATGACCTGGCAGCTATAGCATGAGTTTTGTATGACCTGAATGTAAAATGCCCAAGCTAAGTGTTAAAAGATGATGAGCATTATCAGTGGAAGTTCTAATAATTGGTGTAAGAATTTTTTAAATTATAACTAGGAATAAAATACTGGATTCAATATTTCAATATTTTATATAGAACTGCTGAGTTCAACATAATCTGGCTTTCATCCTAATTAGCTGGATTAGACCAACTACCGTTTACATGTAAAAGATGAAATAGTGCTTTCTTAAAACCTATGAGAATCTTCAATACAATCGGTACTCATGAAAGTCAAATAAGTGGAATTCATCAACATACATAGTTTGTTGACTTTCTTTTTTATGTGCTTTTGATAAGAAGAGAAGTGTAGGAAGGACTACAAATTGTAACTTGATTTTTAGAATCTTTTTCTATCTCTAAAGCCTCAACTACCCTAAAGTCTCAACTACCCTGATATTTGCCCCTCCTTGTGAAACATGCAGGCTGAACAACATGGGCAGAAATACTAATGCACAGCAATTTTAGAGGCTCTTGTTCAAAATAAGTATAAATAGTCCATGCAATAGATAAACATGTCCCAGAAGCATTACTGCTAAGACATGGTACAATAAAAAGAAAATCAGAAAATCTGCTTAATTTCATTGTTCATGCTGGGCATTTCTCTAGTAAAATGCATATATACTCCCACAGCTATAAGCGCAGGAATAATAAGGCACTCTGAATATATAACCAGAATAGTCAACTGAAAATAGGTAAGTCCTATTAAAACTCTAAAGGTGTTTAAGGGCAGAGTAGTCCAGAACACAGCAGTGAACTATGCAAAGCCACTGGTTTTGTCTCTAGGAAAACTACCATAAGCATTAGACTAAAATGGATTTGTAAAAGATAGGGAAGTTGAAGCCAGCTTCTGACTGTTTTCCTCCTCCTTATCTACACACTTATCAGACTCTGTCAAATACATCCCAAGTTTGGATGTTACAGTGTTTTCTTCTCCAGAATCTTCACTCCCATTTTCTGTTTCTTGTTCAGTTTTATTTCTTCCTAAAAAAGTCTTCATTCAACTTTTTTTTTCTTTTTTTTTTTTTCTCACTCTAAAGGTGTAAGTTTGATTTTTATCCCTTAAAGACTTGTAAATCAAAGGAACTTCTATTCAGTTTGATATATAAGAAAAAGACCAAGATGCCTGCCAGGCAAGTGGTCATATCAGAAATCTATCAGAGCCCAGCTCTTGATAGCAGGCAGCATGTTTGAAAGAAAATGTTTCCCCGTGGATTTCACTAGCTCAGCTTCTGTAAACTAATGTAATATGAGCACAAAAAGAGAACAAGCCAGGGGTTCAAATATGTTGTATTATCTGCATGTTTCAATTCCAATAACACTATTAACTGCATTTTTAACAAACTAGGCAATTTAATATTTATGAATAATCACATCTTCTTTGCTGATTTCCAAGACTCCATTTCTTAGCATTTATTACAATTTATTTTGGACTTGCCACAATTTACATGTAGGTGAGTGGAAAAATCAGAAATTTATTAGGTCCCTACCAGTCACACTCTGAAACTTGTTCTTCACTTATATCTCATGTTCATCTGTAGATTTGAATTGCTCATCTTTTGAACTTAGATCAGGAGAGAACCTGAGTGATGAAATCAATGGACTTGCACAATCTAACTTGTATTGTTTGGGATAAAATGATGAAGTGGCTCTTTTTCTCACTTTATTTGAAGTATCCAAGCCTTGCTCTACATTTGCAATGAAACTCATTACAATAGGAAAAAAAATAGATATGAGCTTGTTTTGCCTATATGAAAGGTGATGTCTCATATTGGCCCTTAAGTTACTGAGTTATGCTTAAGTTACTGAGCAGATAGGAATCCCTTTCACTTCCTTTTATTGCCTACTTCAACAGTCACTCTCTATTTTGAAAGCATTAAGAGTTTGACTCACTTCAGAAGCACCACACAATAGCTCAGGGTGGACTGTTGGATGCCTTTTCATCAGAGTTTACAGAGAATCTTGTAACTGGATCTGATCTTCAGACTGGTGACTAAACCCAACACTTGCATCTTACTGAGAAGATGCTTTTTTAGTAAACATTCAAAATCCACTGGTTTTGTATAACAGCCAAATACAGAGCATCCAACAATGCTGACTCTGAGTGACAGTTACTACAAAAGTCACAAATACAGTAACACAGTAACTGTGGACCCGAGTTTTCCCTTGTTGGTATCCACAGGTAAAAAAAAAAAAAAAAAAAAAAAAAAAAAAAAAAATTATTTTCTTACTTACTATCACAAGAAAATATTACAGTTCTATATCTTGTCATTTTACTGCTAGAAGCCCAATTGATTTTGTTTGTTGACCGTTCCAAGTAAAAATGATTGAAAAATGTGCACTTTGTATGATGAACTTAGGTTGGATAAAAGTATTATAAGCTGTGGAACAAAGGAATAGGGGAATAGTACGAGTATGGGAGAGTGGTGGAGTCACCATCCCTGGAAGTCTTCAAAAGACGTTTAGATGTAGAGCTTAGGGATATGGTTTAGTGGGGACTGTTAGCGTTAGGTCAGAGGTTGGACTCGATGATCTTGAGGTCTCTTCCAACCTAGAAATTCTGTGATTCTGTGTGATTCTATTATGCTTATCCCACTGTTGTCACTGGATTTATACTAATGTCAGTGCAATCCAAACTGGATACCCATTAATCTTGTCAAAGATACTTTATAACAGGGATGGAGTGGGAGGAGTCATCTGAGTCCTATTGACCTGTTAAAACTGACAAAGATTTTTGATGAACGAATCTGTGTCACACCCTATACCATACATCATTAGTGGTTCTGAATGTGCTGAAACTAAGAACAACCTCTCTGCATTGGACATCCAGAAGACAAAATTTGTTGAGGTGGTTTTCATGTAGATGAGATAGGATTCAAACTATAGACCAAGAGAATAACCATTTCATATCATCACCACTCGAGAAATACATGTTTTCCTGACTATAACTTTAAATATCTATTTTACTTGTACCATATGAACCTTTCCTGACCCATGGCCTCTTGTTTTACTGTGCAGAAACTACTTCCTTTCTCATGTGCAGAGTTTTCCCTGTACTAACCTGAAGTTCTTCAAAAAATGCTCTTTCCCCAGCCAGCAATTGTGCTACATTTCAATTGTTTTTAATATAGTAAATCAGGAGTCACAGTAGCCTATTTAAAATAATTTTAGCTAAACATATATTACTGCTTCCACAAGCACAGCCTGAAATTTTCAGAAGTGCTTTGCTCTCTTTTCAGTGCCAGAGGGAACGGAAGGAAAAGCATAGTGCTTTAAAAGTGAGTCTCTTCCATCTGGTCAGTCACCCTTAAACCTACTTGAGTCTGCCGGGAATAGCCTAAAATTGTTTCTATTTTTTATCTGTAGTTAAAACACTAAGAGGCATAATGAGAACAGGAGCTTTTATAAAATTACTGACTGCCAGAATGATGAATTTGCTTTCTTCTATTAAAATGCTGCTGTGTTTTGGGTTTGATGTCATTTTATGCTGTTTGGCTATTACTCTGCTTTTAAAGTGGTCGTTTGAATTTATTTTTTTTTTTTAATATTATAGGAGCAGTATTCCTGCTGCTACACTTCAGGGTCTCACAGAATTTTCATTATAATGCTTTATTTTCCAGGCTTTGTGACTTACTGCAAAAAAAAAAAAAAAAAAATCTTCAGCCAAAAAATGGATCACAAAGTCTCAGTTTGGGAGTTTGTCAGGAACTGCTTGTTTAGGTTGATTTAAAATAAACTGAATTTTGATGAATTTTATTTCAAGCTTTTTCTTAGAACATATTATTTATACACATGAAAAATAATGCATTTCAGAATTATTCTTTGTGTCTAGATCATTTATCATTCTGTAAGTTCCAGTCAAACATGAAAGATTTCATACTGATCATAGGAGTTTAACAGTACAACCCAGAGCTATTAAATCTCTTTGATACTCAAACCCGACATTTTCTAACTCATGCTTTTGAAAGCTGAGGGTTCTTTTCTTTTTATTTTAGGTATATTTGAGAGTGTGTGTATGGTTATATATTTCAGCAATATAACCATTTTGTTTCATAACCTGGAACTGTATTTATATTGTACCAAAACACAGAACATCAAATCCAGGATTTCACAGCCAAAAAAAAATCAATAAAATCAAGACAACACAGAGGATTTATGATTGTGACTCCAGAATCCTTCAGTCTTTGGGCTTCTCCATCTTCATCCTAGTGTTTATAGAAATTCTAGGAGGACATGTATCTCCCCTTGCCTTGCCTTGCCTTGCCTTCCCTTCCCTTTCCTTTCCTTCCCTTCCTTGCCCTGCCCTGCCCTGCCCTGCCCTGTTAGCTCCAGGAATAGTGAAAGCAGGACTTGTTAGAAACTCTGATAACTATAGGAGAGGGATAATGTTTTGCTGTAGAGAAAAGGATATTCCAGTGCTTACAGGTCAGCCTGGAGTTAGCCTGCTAGAAACAGTTTGATTCCTTTTTCCTGCACAGGTTTCCTTCATAATCCCTTCTGGATAATATAAATTTTTCTATGCCTTATTTCCCTATCTTTATATTGGTATCTGCTTGGGGGTGCTCTGTGGTTAAATAAATGTGTTTTTTTCATTCAAACTCTGATAATGCAGTGATATGTCCTCATGTAAGTATTGGAGAGAGGGCTTGCATTTTGCTGATCTGATGGCTGCAGCAGTTCACTAGCATAAGAAAGGATATAACTTCTTTAATATTTCCAGGCCTAATACCTTAAAAGCTTCAGAGAGTTTAATGTGAAGATGGAGGGTTTTTTTGCTAAGCCCTGTGTTTTCTCTTTCACTTCTAGACTAAAACTATGCCTTCTAATGGAGTACAATAGTTGTTTCCTTGGACTGTAAATACTCTTCATGCTTATTTTTGTGCAGGACACATTTGGTGTTACTGAGGTCCATCTGAACAGCATGGAATATTGCTGTTTTAAATGGGTTTACACTCCTATTAAGCTAACATTTTGGGAGCTTTTTAAAATGCCGTGTCTGCTTGCACATGTGCCTGCGCAGGCCTATGTTTTAAAACCCCACAGATGACAGTCTGCATATGCAGACTGCGCAGACTTCCGTCAATGGCTCCGTGAAGGTCAATGACACATAATCTGAGGAATAACCATTAATACCACTCAACATAATGCCTTTAAGATGGAGCTTCATCACAGTTTATCATCCCTACAGCAAATCTATATGTAGGTATTGAAGCCTGAAGTGGTGATTTTCAGGATTTATTTAGGCAAGAAAAACAGGTGCATGTATTTACATAACTGAACAATATTCCAGCTCTAACATTGGCAATGGATTAAAATGACAAAATTCTTGTTATGGTCCAGATTCTACTTTTTCATGCACATCTGTATTTTGGAGCTTAATTTGGCTTTCTGATTTTAACTCTTAAACTTCCTCAATGAAAATCATTGTTGTGATAGCGATTGGCACTTGCTGTTCTTCGACCCTCAGCAACCCCACAACAGAGGGTTGGCAGGACAGAGCAAAAGGCTGAGGTGTCCTTGGCTTGGTATAAGCACTGCTCTGCAACAATTAAAACATCGGGGTGTTATCAGCACTCTTCTCATCCTAAGCCAAAACACAGCATTCCACCAGCTACCAGGAAGAAAATTAATTTTGTTCTAACTGAAACCAGGACAACCTTCTAAAAGCATCTCATGTGGGGGACATTTTATTTCATATGCACATCCATTTCAGGCATGTACCTCTGAAAACTCAGATGAAGTAACAGAAATTTTGTCAACTCAGATATCCTATTAAGTACTAAACTTAGCAACTGATGAAGTGATAAAGAAGTATTAACAGTCTTCATCTCCCTTGTTATCTCTAGCATCAATTGCTACCACATCTTCCTTGCAGAAGATCTTCCTTAAAGGGAGATTACATCAAATGTGCAAATATATCCAAATATTTTAAAATGTTAAACCTTTAAGAAAGAAGTTTACAGCATTGTTGCAGAACAGAGCTTCTTTTGGTATGAAACTATTTGCAAGCATTTTCACTCATTTTATGCTTTGATGCTGGCTTGAACATGGAGTGTTGTTTTCAAAGGACTATACTGTCTGTACTGGTCCTAGGTTCCTGGGACTGAAGGTTGATGAAAAGAAGTAGGAGTGGTATCTGCAAGAATTTTAATCTTCAACCTCTGAGAAAATACTGTATTTCATTTTCTTGACTGATTTACATAAACAGCATTTGACTTTTGATACTCCCTCCCAGAACCTGACCACTGGCTGCTCTGTAGATCCATTATTTTCAGTATCAGTTCTTGAGTGCTGGGAACTCAGGAGCTGCAGGGCTAAAAGAAAATATTCAATATGATAAGTCAGCTTTTACTTAATGTAGTTTTTAGTTTCATCATACATGAAACTGTCCATGCAAACACAGCAACTAAAGACTTCACTTCTCAAAATTGTCCTGATGATAAACATAAAATAATATGAGGCTGCCCATTATCTCCTTAGCACTGGAGCTGATGGAGGAATTTAATTCTCTACCTATCCATGGGCACAATTTCAGGAAGCCCCTTAATTAACCAAATATCTTAAATATGTCCTTCTCACAGTCCACAGAGTGACATTTTGTTTTAAAGTAATATCTAAGAGAATCAAACAGTTCAATAAATGTAATTAATGTAACCATTTAATTCTACTACTATTACAAGGAACCTGCCTAAAACAGAATCTTAAACTATTGCATATGAAAAAATGTGAGAAAGGCAGAGTTCTTCACTTCCATTTTATTGCAGATTTCAAAGCAAAGCAGCTGCAACTTCACTTGATGAAAATCTGGCTCTGTAATATCCTCAGCGTTAGTCCAGAGAGACTCAAAACTTCTTGTTATGGTCACATCAACTTTATAACTGGAATCTGTATTATGAATCATACTATAGTTCTATGCAACTGAATGGGGCAACTCCAGGCTTATCTGCGGGGCCATATCTACAAAATCAAATTGATATAGCCATCAGTACCTAAGCTCCTGTCATTTGAACTGTGCATCAATCCTATGATTATAATGCTAGAACTGTCTTATCTCAACAGGCAGAGAAAGTGCTTGGATCATAAATGATCTCTGCCTGGATTGACAAGGCAACTTCGTATAATCTCTTCTTCTGTTGCTTTCTCTCAGCCATCCTGTCTTATTATAGCTGTCGTTATTGCCTGTCATTTCAAAGATACCAACCAGTTTCATTCTGCCCCATTTATCCACTGGGGTCTCTGAAGTTCTGAGTTTTGTACCTGAATACATGCAACATGGTCAACATATGAAATTTGAGTATAGTTTTGTGGCAAAGAAAATTTTAGGAATGTCTTTTTACTTCATATAGAGTGAGAATGAAATTTAGCAAGGAGTTTTTTACTTTTTCTAATATAATATGCAAACTTTACAATCCCTATTTTGCATATTTAAGTGATAAGAAAAGCTTAGCTTTTTATATATGTCTAACAGCCTTAGCAGTCTGATAAGATGGATAATACAGTCAGGGGCAAAATAAATGGAAATGGTTAAAAATTCACTTAAATTCAAAAGCCTGTCAGTTTTCACTAGAAAAATTCCACTCCTATTTTGAAGGGGGCAGTCAGAGTCATAGAATCATAGAATAATTTGGGTTGGAAGGGACATCAAAGATTATCTAATTCCAATCCCCCTGCCATGGACAGGGACACCTTCCATTTGACCACGTTGCTTAAAGCCCCATCCAGCCTGGCCTTGAATGGATTGGATGGGGCTTTGAGCAGTAAAAGAGTTATCCTGGACCATTTTTGAGTCACTATGCTTGCAAAATTCCTATTAAGAAAGAATGATGAGTAAAGTGATGAGAATAAGGATACCCTCTGTTGGCAACACAAGCTTTGACTGTACTGATGGAGGGTTCAAGGACCCTGAGCATGATCAAAGTAATTAAATAAGAAATAACGTGGATAAATTTATTTCAGTATAAGCAGCAAATTCAGAAAGAGTTTTTTTGTGTGTTTTATTTTTTTTTTTAATTATTTTTTTTTCTTAACTCATTCTTATTTTCTTGCAGGTTAAAGAAGATAGTAATATGTGTGTATACTTATGGTCCTCAGTCTCCAGAGTTCTCTTTCCTGGTGAGTAAAATATAAATGAATTAGTAGATATTATTTGATATGTTTTGACATGTCCTGTTTAAGGCATCACACAATGATTGATTACTTAGGTAGCACAAGGCATGATTTTTTAAACAATCTTATAGCCTTTTTGAAGTTGTATTACACTACAGATGTTTTCTAACCTAACTTTAGCAGTCTCATAGCATGATGCACAGGAGCTATTTCTTCAGTTAAGTTTAACATGCATGCAAAAATAATTATCTTCTTGTGAATGCATTATTTGTAAAGTCTTAAATGTGTGTCATGAAATATTTCCAGAAAGGGAACATTACTTGTACTTAGATATTATTTCTCACTTTGAAGCTTCTGTTCAGATTGTACAATCATGGTAGAAATCCAGTTCACGCAAAAAGGACCATGAAATTTAAGAATACAGCTTTTGAGAAACAGCTAATCCATCATGCTTTATATAAATACACAGAATTTATGTGTTCATTATGTTCCTTGAAGATATTTTTGTATGATGAAATTTGATGTAGCTTTGACCGTGCTAAGACATCATTGTTGCAGATAGATGATCAATTCCAACTTTCATTTCTTCATCTGTTGGTATCTTGTGGCTATGCCTATTTGCATGCCAAATTTAGTCTTCATTTTCAATAATTTAGATATAATCAAAGACAAATGGAATACAGAAGCAATCTACAAAAATATTTGTAGATGGTATGCTATGATATTTTGTGAAACTATTAAAAAAAAAGTATCTTCTTTCTCTCATTAAAGAAATTTCTTTTATGTGTGAGTGGGCCACAAACTTCTCATTTAAAAGTCATTCCATTTAACTCAATTCAAATGTAGTGAAGGTAAAAGAATGGAATTTATTTGTGACTTAGTAGAAAACTTAGTAGAAATATTTAGAGAATGCTATGAAGCAGACTGAATTATGGAAACACACAGTTGGTATAAAAATAATAAAAATGATACAAGACAATTACTTAAAATCTAGGAAGCAAATACTAGCACAAAAGAGTTATTTCTCCTAATATTTTTTCAATCACAGCTATTGTAATTGCTGCTCTGTAAAGAATGGTTCCTATTAAATGGTGTTCCTAATGTTTCTTGGTTATTAATCACAGAGCATCATTGCTGGAGACAGTCTAGAGATCATTTTCAGAATGTATACTCCTAAAGAATCTGCTTTGGCATTTTCAAACAATTAATACTATTTAGCTGCCTGAGAGCTGTCTGGCCCACTATTCAGATAGCTTTTCTGTCAATATTGCTAAAATATTTTCCAGATTACATTTTTAATCATTTGTTCTCTTACGACTGCTTGTGAATTAAATGCACATTTGTCTCTGAAGTTGTACGTGTTTAGTAAACTTGCATGATGCCAAAGAGAGAGCAATTGCTGAAGAAATTATATTTATAGCTCCTCCTACCTGCCTCTTAAAATTGCTTTCTCTTGATTTTAAGTTGGCACATTTTTGCACATTGATCTGTTTCTGAGGTTGGTTGTTCTTCACTTTCAGTACATGACAGCAGCTTTTCATGTGAGAAATTACTGTTAAGAAACAATATTAATAAAAAGAAGTGGGTTTTTTTTGTTTGTTTGTTTGTTTTGTTTGTTTGTTTGTTTGTTTGTTTTGTGGTGGTGGTAGGTTTTCTTTGTTGTTGTTGTTGTCGTTTCATGGTGGGGTTTTTTTTGGAAGAACCTGGAATAAATACAGAAAAAAAGCATTGTCCCCTTCCACAAAGAAGTGGAATAACAACCCACCTGATGGACTTGCAACTGAGTAAGGATTAAGGAGCATAAGATTAGGAGAGCTTTCAGATAACACTTGTGAGGAAAATTAACTCTGTTCTAACTGAAACCAGGACAGGAATATATTCCTTGAGTTTGGAAATGAAGTGGAAGAAGAGGGAAATAGCCACAACTAAAACAGCATATTGGAAAATCTAACAGATTTGTACTGAGAAAGGAAAGAAGGATAAAGACACAGAAATCAGAGCAAATCTTCTTACACTCTCTAAGCAGCCTTAGTTGTGTTTTGTTTTCACTAAGCACTTTCTGTTGATAAAATTTCAATATCTAAGTCAAATCTCATTTCTGTCAAAAGCAGATAATATAATTGACTCAGAAGAGATCCAGAAGGCAAGCGTTATGTCAGTGTAAAACCTTAATTGTAGGAAATTGATGATTTGGAATTGAATAAAAGTGTTTTTCTTTTCTGTTGATCTTATTCTCTTTGAAATGATCACTACAAATGTTCCTGACTAAAATTATAAATGAATTGTTCTCAGGAACATTTAATGTTCTAATCCTTCTAATGTATTTTGTGAGTAAAAGTATGCTTGTGACTTGCTGGGAACCAAAAGCCTCATTTCCATTATTAAATGAAATTAACTAAACTATTTTGAGTTGTAAAGGTTTTAATGTGTTTATCGTGAAATGGCCACATTTTAAAATATTAAGATATTAATAACTCACATGAACAAAAATAATCAAATTAACCTTTGCTTTACAAATGTCAAAGGGTTTTCCAAGGGTTTAGCTTGTACAAATGGTTCAGAGAGGATTTCAAAACACTGCTTATCTGAATTATGAAAAGAAGTCATTGAACAGAAACTTTAATCAATTTTTGATGAGTTGCATATTGAAATCTAGTATTGCTATATCAAAATGAAGGGGGGGGAGGAAATACCAGATAAAGCAATTTTTGTAGCTTGATTAAGGTGACTAGAACAATGCTGATTTATGCCAGCTTTGGATGTGAAAGCATTTTATCTAAATGTCCTGTTGTTAAACTCTCTCCTGACCTTCTATTGGAACGTACCTGTAGGACAAATGGATTTATCAAGTTTATATCCTTACAGAAAATTACATAGTCAAAACCCAGTGTTTATGTAAGGATTCTTGTGGTAATGAGACTTGTGTTTGGGTGGTTGCATTAGGTTTCAGTCCAAGCTTAAAATTCATCATGCCTCTTAAAGGAAAATTAAAATCTTTGACTCGAGCCAAAGTTTTTTTGATTGTTTGTTTTTCTCCTTTTGATCTTTATCCTCTAGCTGAACTCCCTGTTCCTGATGTGGCCGGGAGTGGCACAAATGCACACATTTCTAAGGGAAGAAATGTATAGTACCTTCTTTTATGAAAGCAGGCATCTCAAAAATGAGATTTGTAGAGCAAGCTTGAAATTCATAGAGCAGGCTTGAATAAAGATGTTTCTCACATCAGTGTTCATGGAGAAATATGTAGATTTTTGTGGTGATTAATTTTTTTTAGGGTGGTATTTTATGGTGACTGATCTAGAATTGTGCCAGATTTTTTGTTTTTCTTAGAAGGAGTGAATGCAGAGAATGGCTTCAGAAATTCGAGGAGCTCAAATTCATACTTTTAAATGCCAAGATGTGAAAAGAGCAGTTATGGGATCCCAAATACCAATGATTAATGTGATTCTCCATGACAGATTCCCATGACAGGGAATGCTGTTACTTATGTACCTTACCTATCTCGGTTGAGAAGTTAGGTATGTTAGATAGAAGTTAGAAGTTAGAGTCTTGACTAGTTTTACCTACTCAATGTGGAACACTTAGATATCTGCGTAGCCAGAAAAGTCAGTTAAATTTTTCCTTAACAAAGCAAAAAATATACAGAAACAAATACGGGCCTTTGTCTTTTATTTCATTTTCCATTTAAGTTGTTTCTACTGTCCAATGTGTAAAAAGGACAAGTTAAGTGAAAGTCAAATTCATTTTAAATCATCACTGTGATGTCAATTTTCTGTCACTTTTGTACTGCCATGTTTCATAATCCTCATAGATGAGGAAGGGAGGAAAAAGCATTTCAGGTTCAAGAATGGAAGAAAATATATTCTGTTTGTCCTGTTCTCAAGACTGTGAGAGTCAGGTATTAAGCCGAGTATAAGTGGGGAGAAACTGACATTTTCTTAAAGTTCATTTTTAGTAGAGGAAAGGACTGTCAGGTGGTGCTTAGGAAAACTATAACATTTGCTGATACAGTTTTCCAGAACAGACCCTGTTCTTATCTGAATCCAGACATACTACCATTCTCTTAGCAAGTTTCATATTCTAACATAAATACCACCATACCCTCATGTTGCTTCAGTCAGTTTCAAAAAATATACAATTAAATATACAATTTTTATATTGCAATCAAAAGACTCTGATTAAATGGGATTCCTACTGACTTGAAGAGACCTCATGTTATGTGCATAGCAAGCCATTTGAATTCATGTATTTTCTTTTCCATTATGATATGTTATTTTCTGTTTGTTGTTGTTTTTACCTCATCTCCCTTAACTGCCATGTAAAATACCAGAGATTTGGTATGTTCTGCTAAAAAATGGGGGGGGGAGAGGTTATTATTATTTTTTAATTTTTAAATCCGTACATATATGTGATAATAGACACCGTGAATGTACTTACTAGGACAATTTTAGGAATTTAATTCCTATACATATACTTTCTCTGTACTGGTAACCTGTTAAATACTTGCTGTTGCAGAAAAAGCCAGAGATATCCTATTTAAGAGTTTCACTCTAGGAACTTTATAATCCCCTGCCAAATGCCAAAACCCTCAAAATCTGAAAGCAAAAACTCATGAGCCAGGACAAATGGAGGAGTTCTGATCTCCTTCACCTCTCTGAAGAATTTGACATTTCTTCATTTACTACCAAAAATAAAGCCATGACACCTTGACATCAGATAAGCTGCAGTCATTAAGCTTCTTCCCCACCCCAGTTTCATTCCCACCAACTTTTCATGTCGTTCCAGTGATGTCCAGGGAATTGCTGGGTAGGTTATCACAAATAAACACTTAAGAGACAATGAAGAGAAAAAAATAAAATAGTAACTAGGGAAACCTGGTATCTTAAATTTGTTGTTGTTTTGTTTGTTTTTTGGTTGGATTTTTTTTTTTTTTGGTTGTTTATTATTAACTACCTGAAGATGAGGACTATTTTTTCATCAATATTCAGCACATGGCATGAAAGCGCTGTATCTTCAGTCAGTGACATATATTTGCCCACCAACAGATACAGTAAACTCAAATAAAGCTCAGGGAATACAAAAGAAGCAAAGAAATAGAACACCACTTAGCTGAGCTGCAGATTATCATACTTGGATACCTTGCCAACTGGATTTAAATGTACAAGTGACTTCAGCAGGCACTTTGTTTTTGTATAGTTATAAATCTAGGATAACCGGAACATACCAGGCAATCTGACATCACTCCTCTTAATTATCTAGTCTCTCGTCAGCTAGGACTTCAGGATTGAGTTCTGCAATGTATGGCAGGTGTAAAGGATGATTCTGAGTCAAAAACACAGCAGGAGAGTGAAAGACAACACTAACTACATCCAAATTACATATGACTAATTCTGGTTTAAAATACTTCAGGTTTACATGAGCCATATAAATCAAATAAGGAAAACATCCTAGGGTGAAACAAGGAACTTATGTATATAGGTTTGCTGGTTGACCAGAACTGTGCAGTAGTGTGTATAATGTCAATGCTCATAGGAAGTTACTCACTTTCCTTTTTGGAATGAGATTAGCTTAAATTGCTTTTAACTTGAAATTAAAGCAAAACTGCCTTGCAGCTATTTAAGTCCTTGAAAAGCATTTTACTAGTTTGTGTATTTTCCTAGGGTGTTTTCAGCTACTTTAATGCCTCTCCTTCTGTGGCTGGATCACAAGTAAGGCACAGTGTGGCTGCAAATATTCTACAATAAAATATTGTGGAGCACGTACTTAAAACTGATTTTTTTCAAAGTCTTTCTTCTTTAAAAGATGTGGGTGCACATCCAGGAAGATTCATGGCAGAAGGCCATGAAAAGCAGTGATTTAACCATTTCTTATTTAAATTTTCAAAGGATCTTATATGATTCATTATGCACTGAAATTTTACATACGTTTGTTACTGGTTTTAGTTATAACTGCAGACAATTAGAAAAGACATTCTGAAGCTTCGCTTGAGCAGGCAAAGTGCATCATTCTCTACATGAAATAACTACTCTCTTCCTTCTCATGCAGAAACTAAAGCAGTGGCAGATGTACACACTTCCCTTTATAATGATGTCTGTGTGGGAAAATGTACCACTGGTTTGGCTATTTCAGTTTAGAGAAGTAGTACATTTGATCCCTGATATATAGAATATATCTGTGACCATTCAGCTGACCAACAGAAGCTAGTAGGTGACACATAGAAGATGCTTAGTTCTTAGCAGAATTTTATATATATATAATATATGTGTTCATAAGATCGCACTACTTCACTCTCTGCATGCATGTGTACACACACACACAAGATACTTTTTGTTTGCCTAGAGAGACTGTAATTCACTTGCATTAACAGACTGTAATTTCAAATGGTGTTAGAAGTTTGTTAGGAAAGGCATGGGCATGCTTTAGGGGACCCTCTTGAGGTCCTTTCCTAAGGAATCTTCCACTGTATCAGCAGCTCCTTGTGAAGCACTTCTATTCAACGTGTAAAATGCAGACTTTGTATTGAGCATTAAGACTCTCTCTGTACCTATTTCTGCACTCAACTGTCCATTCTAAACTTTTTATGACAGCTTCAGGAGCTCTTAATGTCATCCTGATATTGACTGGTATTTGTTTTGCAGGCATGTCAAATTACTTTTCTGAGCCAGTTTAATTCAATACCTTTGGCAGTCTCTATGGCCATGTATGTACTATACCTGTTGTTACATTTCAGTTCCCTGAAAAGAAAGCTGGAAAAGCAGCTTAAAGGGAAGTACTATAAAATAGTGTGAATAATGGGAAATCAGGAAAGGCATGTTATGGAGTGAAGTTATTCTGTATCCTAGACATACATGTATATCAACAGAGAGAAGCTGCTCTGGCTGAAGGCATGCTCACATATTGTGTACATGTATGTTTCTCAGATCTTTTGTGAATCTCAGTAAATTGATTCAGAGGAAAAAATTCAATGACAAGACGTGGATTCTAATTATTTTAGAGGGTGAATTTTTGACTGGGCAATTCCAGTAGAACTGTGGCTCAGAGAGCACTCATACTAACACATTTTATTATTCAAGCCATTTAGTTTACTTCTTGATTTATTTTCTTGCATTAATGAAGCAGTGGGTCACCCTGAGCCTCTAATTTATTAATTTCTACACTGAGTTTCAAGCAAATGATATTTGAGTGCCCATTGCTTCCATGTTCCAAACTAATATATTATTTTTTTTATTTATAGCAACTTAATTCTGAATGTAGCAACATTACTTCCACATATTCCAATTCACTTGCCCTTTTTAATATAAAGCATAAAAGATGCTCTGTGTGCTTCCATCCTTTTCTACAGTATACTAACTAGACTAAGCAGAACAGTTTGCAGTAGTTTTACTACAACTTATTTTTAGTTTGTAAAGTCAAATATAAAAACAAGTATGTACATATGAAAAATCACAAACCATTTTCTATTTCCTCTTAAGGAAAATATTTTGGCATTTTTGTTTGTGAATTGCCATTTCAAAATTGCCATGTAACTCTTTGGAATTTATGCCATGATTACTAGTCACTTCAGCAAAATATATTTACCAACTCTTTTATGTTCTTGCAATAAATAAGAAATACCCAGATATTTGGTGTAAGCATAAATGCACTTTGTGGTGAGTTTGCTATGCATTCAGAACTTCTGTGATATCTTATGAGGGGAAAACAACAACAACAACAAAAACTTTTTCCATTTACCATTTTCAAGATGTACAATGATGTCCTGTTTTGGTATCATATCTTTTCATGAAAAGATTGAGTAGAACAGTTTTGATGTTAGTGTGGTACGATTCATATAGCCGTACAGAACTTGACTGAAGCAATTAAATGCAGGAAAACAAAAAAACAACAAAAAAAAAAACATTTAACAAATTTATTGTTGGTTAAACTCTTCAACAGTACAAAGAGACAACTGACAGTAATGTGAATGCATCCTTTTGTTTCTCAAGTGTCAGACCAAGTGTTAGTGAGATTTCACTGGTGGAATCTTAGTAGTATTTGTATACTGTATTGTATAGCTCACAGTTCGCAGAGACAAACTACAGGTAAGGGCACAAATATTTACATTCCAGAGGCCTCAGTCTACCTGCCCTCAAGGGTGAACCTGGCCTCCAGATCAAGATGAGCATCAAAATGTCAAAATTAGCAGCTATTTGTCCACTGTTTCTTTCCCATTCTTTGTCCTAGAAGCAACAACCTTCTATCCACTTTCCCTCCTTCCTCAATACAATTTCTCTTCCAATTCACTGATGATATTGATGGGCCGATAATAGCTTTTAGCAAAAGTATGTTAGAACAGGAATAAAGCATTGTGCTAATGAAATGGTGTGCATTTGGTTAAAAGCAAAGAAAGCATCTCTCTAGACAAAGAATGTTATTGGTGTTTAGCTCATTACTGGTGATAGCTCGGGTAGGAGTTATTGTAATTAATTTATTCTAGTTTTATTAGATAATCTGTTTGTTGGGACATTAAAGAAAAATCAAACTTCAGAAGCTCCTCCTAGGAGCTACACTGATATCTGTAATGATATATGAAACAATATGCAAGCTGCTAATGTATTTCTGCATATGCAGGTTTTTTGCCATTATAGTGCTACATTTTAGCTTTGCTTTGGGATGTCTGACTCACTTGACCACAGTCACAGCATAGAAATTTAACTCAGAAAGAGGCACCTTGTAAAATAGCTAATATCTACTCAGTGTGTGTGAATGAAGGAAGATATGAGGTACTTCCTATTACTGACTGCCTACATAATCCCCACTTCAGAATATCACTCTAAAATACTTTCATATTGTAATTGTTGTCTTGAAAGCTACAAATTTGTTCTTTTCCTTTTTACTCTAGCTTTAAACATTGGAGAAGGCTCTGTGTGTGTGTGTGTGTTTTGATTGTTGTCTCCTTGACAAAGAAATTAACACAAAAATAGAGGGACTAAACTGAGAGAAAACAAAGAGGTAGCTTGAAATGAATGGGGATTTTTCTGAGCTCAGTAAAAATTAGTGCTAATGCCCCAATCTCCCTTTAGTTTGTGCAATAGCATTTGACTCCTTATTTCCTATTTTCTGCTAAGAGTTTAACTTTCTGCACTGTCATTGCAAAACCCTTCAAATTTTAAGTTCATCTTTATTTCCAGACTTTGTGAAGTGTTGAGAATGATTCTTGTCAACTAGGTAGCAAAGGCTAGCTTCTTTCTCCTTTTGTTCTCCCTTCAGCCTCTATCAAACTTTCTCATCCCCATTTCAAATGTACAGCTGAAAGACTCCCCCTTTTTGTGTTAGGGCTCTACACTACAGAAAGATACCAAGTCAACTTGGCAACTGGAAGGCTAAGGGAGAGCAGCTGTAGATGTATGCAAAATGAGGTTTAGGAGATAACAGAAAAACTAGATATGCCCACATGGAAGGAAGTTGGCACTTTAAAAGCTGCTTAGATATTGTAGGTTAAACAAAACCTACCTGCAATCTCTTGGAATTGTGTGGAGATCATCAGCATTTCTAAATATATGAACAGTAGGTGCGAAACATCAGTTTTGTCTTACTGGAGGCAGTGTTGCGTAGAAAGATGCAGCAGAAGAGAGAATAAAGGGAATATTTGTGACAAGAGGCTAACAGTCATCTTCATCTCAACCTTTTCAAGTCTTGTATACGCCTACTCAGCAGTACGTAATAAGAGATTTTTATTTTTTTCTGGCACATAGTTGATACCTTTCTGACTTCTATAACCACTAATTCAGGAAGTACAAACAGCACACCATCTGCTTCATTTCTTCATTAGAATATACTCAGTGATGACTATTCAAACTTCTTTTGCAAAGCTCAGCTAATTTGGACTGCTGCAGGCACTTATACATCATTATTTTTACAGTAGCATATGCCTTTCCTAGCATAAATGCTAATTTTTGGTGCTGCCAATATCTAAAACAACTGTGTTTTAGATTGGAATATTCCAGAGCATGCCTTTATTTCTTTACAAACATATCCTAAGTGGCTGAAGGTATATTTTACCTAATCACGACTAATGTTTTAAATAGCAGGATTCCCAAAGTCATCTCGATATACTTCAGTTTGGGCAGGGATGAAGTGGTGGGGAACATTAGGAAAAATAATGTTCCTTGTCTGTTGGAGCTAAGGATCCAGTTTTGGAGGATGTAATATACTGATTAATGTCTAGAAAAAAAATGTAATACCACAGCAATACTATATTAGCCAATTTTCATCTAGAAGGTCTTTTTTTTTTTTTTTTTTTTCCATTATGGGCCTCCTTACAGATACTATTGAGGATGTAACTAAAGCATGAAAGATATGGATGTCAATAGTATAGGAAATGATGGTTAAAATGTTTATGTGCCTCAAGGTTCCTGTTTACCTTGGGGATACCTGGTATGATATAACAGAAGGCTTTGGAGTTGGTATGAGTATAATATAAGAAGGTGCCACTAAGAGTAAACGACAGTCTTTTCCCTTTCATACCTTCCTCAACCTTATAACAGATTAGTCCTCCTCTTGAAACTGTCGCTGAACCTCTGCCAAAAGGCCCTTCAGATGAGCTAACACCCTCCTCAAGTCATTAACAGTGCTATTGCCCATGTATGGCTGATTATAGAATGAAGATGTAGTGTATTTACATTCTTTTGACCTTATGCTGATTAAAAATATGATGATAATTTTTATTACCCTGTGTGTGTGAGTCTTAATATGATTATTTCTCACTGAAGGGCACAAAAGGGTGATAGTGATTTAAAAATTGCTTTTGTCACTCTATAGATCTCCCATAACAAACTGGAGATTCCTCCTTTTCCCATCCAGCTTGCCAACTAGCCTTGGAGGTTAGGTGCGAGAAGGATTTTTAATTCTGCCAACTCTGCTATTCCAGAAAAACAGCCTTTTATGCAGACACAAAAGACTATTTTTTTACAGCTGTACCTCAAAATATAATGTGCTGAAGTAGTCATTTCTTGTCAACACAGAGCAGCTAGGCTCTGTTAATCATATATTTAACTAGCCTAATGATTTTAAAAACCAAGCAGAGGAATATAGACAGTTTCCTTTGAGCTGCAGAGACCAGTGAAGTAGTTGCCAGTGCTGGTGGATACTAGGGTTTTCTGTAAGTTTAAGACATAAAATATTTATAACATATAATAACATTATAACATACTATGATCTTTAGAAACCTAAAAAGGAAAGTGTAACAATAAGCCCAGAATAGCAATGATTTCCAAAAAGGTGAATCAAGATATGGAAATTACGAGGCTGCGTCTCCTAAAAATTTTATTTTGGGAAAGAGCAAGAATTTGAAAGGGGAAAAAAGAAATATGATCATTTCAAGAAGTAGTATAGAAGTTGTTGTTTTAAATAGCTGTGGTGATCCATCCTTTTTTTTTGCCAGAAATTTTCAGAACAAAAAATAAGATTTTTCAGTCATGCTACTTTATCAATTATGTCAACTGCTATCTCTTTGGGAGCAAATGGAATAAAAAAGATACAGAAACATGGTGTTTGTGTGTAACCAGAGCAAAGAGCGTGTATTTGTGTGTGATATGTGTAAATCTAGACATGTTTTGCGGGGGGGGATTAGACCTGCTGAATTTATGGTGCTGTTTTACAGCTTAAATGTAAAATCTGCAGATGGAAATCAAAACAATTATATTCTATACTATACATTTCCCAAAGTCATGCAGTTTCTCTCTCTCTCTCTCTCTGTCTTTTTTTTTTTTTTTTTCTTCCAATAGTTTAGCAGGTTACAAAGGCTGATAAAGGTACAGGATGCACTACAACGTTGGTATCTGTCCATAAAATGTAAATCCGTTTTGGGCCTTGAATGTTGTGACCCAACTTTCCCAGCCTCTTTCCTAGCACTGTTGATATGGCTAACAGTAATGAAGTCAAGTAGCAGTTTCAATCTCTCTTTGCGTAGTTGCAAATGACCAAAGAGGAGTCAAAGTGCAAGCTAGTTGCATCCAAGCTCTAAACTCCAGGTAGTTTCATTTTATGATTAATAATACACACAGTTCATTTTCAATTATGTAGTTTATTTTCTTTTTATATAATGCAATCATAGACATACAATGTGTTTCTCAGATCTAAATAAACTATTTCAAATGGGACACTAAAATCCATGATTAATTACGTTATAATGCTCAAATCAGATTCTGTTTTGTAGCTGGTCAAAAAAACAGTTTCATTACAAGATTAGAAACCTTTTAAAATTAAGTAGCAATGGACATCCATAGATGTACAAGCTAACACTAACGCAGTTAAGGATGTATGATTACTAAACCATATCTTCAGAAGGTTATACCTTGGCCACAAAGCTTTATCTGTCTTTCTGCATATCACTGAATTTTCATCAAAAGGTAGACTTTCTTTTTTTTTTTTTTTAATATAAATTTGGAAAGATATTTTCCAGAACTTTATTCTTTGGTTTGGGGGCTGAATTTGCAAAGATTTGACTCTTCTTGACTTTCTGTTAAAATATATTAAAACAATATTCCTCCTCCTCCCTCCCCCTCAACTCCATCCGGTGCCACAATTTTAGTGATCTGAGAGATTTGTATTGGCCTATACAATATTAACAACTAGCATATGAGAAAATCCTGTGCTGTTTGCTTAACTTTGATTTGTTGAAATCTGTCTATTAATGTTTTGCATGAAAACTTTGGTATAATTCTTGTTTAGGAGCACTGCAGAAAGACTTCCTGTTTTCAATGGGCAAATCAATGACTTTCATGTAGAAATGTCTTGTAATCTTTTTGGCTTTTCATTTATATTTTTATATTAAAGTAATTAAGTAATACTAGCCCAAATCCTGGTTATATAATTTAATTCTATTAAATCACATGATACATGGACTAAATAAAGAGCTTGTATTCTCTACAAGCAATGATTTTTAATAACGTTTACTGTAACTTTCCTGAGATGATGCAATATAATCCAAATTTTGTACTAACTCACTAATATTTTAATTTGTTTTAAAATGTTTTAAAATATAAGTATTGCTATAACATTGAACTCCTTTATAAGCTTCTAAGTTTTACATAGCATGAGAGGGGTTAATAGAGGAAGCAATCAAGGAACAACTGAAAGTTGCCCTATGTCAGAGATAAAGATTAGGAACAGTTAAATAAAATAGACGTTTATCATGGATGGAGGGGAGTTAGTGGGACTTGTTCCTCAATTAACAGTGAGCTAAGGGTCCAGAATTTGCTGCACTGAAGGTAGACTTAGGAGGACTTTTATTAATGTGATGCGTAAGAAAACAACAGTGTTATACCAACATTTTAGCTGGATGCCTTTTTAACAGGAATGGTCTTCAAGTGTTACACAATCCTCATAATATGAATCTACATAAATGTTGGGAATCAATAGGCCAAGAAAGTTTCAGCTTCTTCGTACTAGGTGTACTAGGTATAGTATACACAATGTAGAAAGAAAACAGTCATGTCTCTTAAACAAAGAAGCTGGTCTGATTTGCTAAAATGTTTAAGCTTCTGCATGTGAGCTATAACAGCCACCTAGAAAGTATATCATGATTATGTTTCTTAATTACCACAGAAACAATAAGAAGCCCCACCTACTCATTTTACTGATTGGAGTGATTGGTATCTGAAACATGCTGAAGCCTAGCCAAAAGACATTTTAAGTAGTTCATAGACTTCCAGCAGCCTTCAGCATGTGTCTCAAACCAGGTGTTTCAAGGTTACCTACAGCTGTTTTGAAGCACAGAATTCTCTAGGTTGAAAATCTTTTTCTAAAAATCTATATCTAAGCTTAACTCTCATCTCCATAGGTAAGGGCGTTTTCTGTTTAGTAGGGGAATTTTGACACAGTTTTAACACAGACCAGGACACCTCCATTCTTCTGAACTTCACAAGATGGAGTATTTTGCAGAGATTGTTTTTTTAGCACTTTTCTAATCAGTAGGCTAGGTATTCAGGTGATGTAAAATAGTCTTGGGTCATCTTATTTGAGCTGTCAACACTGATTTACACCAACTGAGAATTTGCTTCTCTCTATTTAATTCATCTCCTGTTGTGTTTCTTTCTTGCTGTCATCTGATGTTTGTTACCTATCCATGTATCTTCCGGATTACTATCTAAAATTTATGCAGAACGAAAGAAAATTGTAAGAGATGTTACAATTGATGTTCTTTATAGGATCTGGCCAAGTGGTACTCAGTGCAGGATCCAATTTGGGTGTAGGACATAAAATAGCTTTTATATTAACTTCACATATTTGATTCTACAGCTAAGTGCTGAATGGGCCCTTCAGCTCAAATTAAATCACCCTGTGGTATCAGAAAGAACCAATTCTAAAGAGCATCTAGGATGTGTGACTTCCTATTTTCTCCTTTTTCTAGGTGAGTACTTTTTCTTCCCCAGATACTGCTAACTTCAGATTAATGTGGAAGTCATTCCACATTTTACTACTAGGAGAAGGCTGAGAGAAGTAACAAATTCAACTGGAAAAATATAAAATAGAGGGAAGAGACTCTTTTAGCTAGATCTTTCTTGGTGTCTAATGGGAAAGACAAATCTATAGTCCATGTGCTTTGGAAACTATATCTCATTTTTTGTTCCTTTGTTCTTAACGTCTCAATAATAAGATGAATTGTGTACCTTAAACCTCAACATGATGTGCTGGCCTTCCTTCAGCTGACAAAACTAGTTTTCTGTGGTAGCTTCTCCTTGGGATCAAATGCACTGTTAATGTAGCATGGAGGCATGTACATACTGAAATGTGTATGTACTTTTTTGATTCCTGTGCTGTGACTGGAATGCATTATAAAAAGTAATTTGGGTGTTGGAAATTATACACTTTGCTCCAGGCTTCATTGCAACAGTAGGGTTCTTAATTTCTCTGTTTTCCTGGTGATGCTCATCACCTGAGCATCACCAGGATATACTGGTATCAGTATATCCTGGTGATGATGAAAAAAGCTAGTGATGATACACCATTTTTCAATTTAAAGAAGATTGATTTGTTGGTCTAGATGTAGGTAGAGAAGAGTAGATTAAGTAGTAAATGTGTGACTGGACCGAAACTAGAGTTTGGTTCAAATCTAAAACTGACATGGAGAAGATATTACCAGGTGTAAAAGATTGTCTCAGACAAGTTTTGTCCTCATGGCTTCACTTCCTATTTGTGCAAAGTAACCATCACTGGCCTATTGCCTTTTTCATCTGTAGAACGTTTATAAGTACTGTTCCTTTTTTGGGTAGTAAGTCAACTGAAGCCCAGGAATGTGGCTTGTGGGGTTACTTTCGTTTCCCCTGATGTTATCAGGCATGTGTATGCTTGATCATTGGTAAGCTTGTCATCACTACCCTCTTCCTCACTTCACTTGATCCCACTAACCTTTTTTAGTCTTTTCTTATTTGCTTGAAATCAGAAACCACCAAGACACTTTCAAGAATCTGCTCAACTTGCAGCAAATAAAATTCCTCTGAAGAAACCTCACATAAAAATCTGTTGGAAGATTTACTCTTTAATCTTAAAGTTTTTGAGATACAACTATAAAGTAAGCCAATGGGTTTGAGAAATCCACTCTGATTTTTCCTTCAGGATGTACCTCTAGCTCAAGGACACTTTGGATCAAAGATGTCTTGATTTTCTTTATTTATTTATCCTGGTGTTTGATCAGAATTGGCATTTAAGTGAAAAGTTTCTTTGAAATTTCTCTTTGTCTTAAATATCTACTTTCATTTCTCAGTAAATTGTCTTGATTAATTAGAGGAACTGAATAATTTCCTGTTGTCTTGTACTACCTTTTTTTTTTTTCTAAAAATCTGTCCTCTGATGGCACTAATTCAAAACAATCTGTTCTTAAAACAACAAAAGTGCCAACTTCATGTTTCTTTAATTTCAGTGACTATAGATGAGTTATTTTGAGTTACGAAGCAGTTCTCATATGTAAAAATAAACCTACACCACTATGGTGTGGGAAGAAAAAATAATTACTGCTTTCTGTAACATTTATAAATAGTTGTTTGTTTGTTTTCAACCACAGGATCTGAGATTGTCACATCAAATTGAGTAACATCAAAATGAGTATGCAATAATAAGTATGTTTGTTTGGTTTTGTTTGTTTTGTTTTGTTTTTTGCTTTGTTGGAATTATATTATGAACTCCATGATTTTTTATCTAGTCTTCACCACCAAGATAAAGGTTGTTTGTAGGCAGACATGTTGTATTATGAACAGATATATTCAGTTAACATATATAATAACAGTTTATTCATCAGTAACAGACCATCTCACCAAAAACTGGAAAGGAAACATGAGCTTCTCCCTTCCTAGAATATCATTAAAAATAGTTGTGCCATTTTTCTTACATCAGTGAGGCCAGAATATACTGATGTCTGGGGTGTTTTTTCTGCTCCCCAGCCTTTCCCTTCTCACAAACAGGGAAATGCGAGACCAAGACATTGTGAGCTTTTCATTACAGAAAGGAGAGGAGTTGGAATGATAGTGTATAGGCAATGGTGCTCTGCAAGACATCTTTCTGAAAGTATTTATAAACTAGCCTTTCTATAGATTTATCAGTCCTATCTAACTTCTTACGTAAAGATATTTTATTTAAAAACAAACAAATAACCCACAAGCTCTCAGATCACATCTAAAAGTATGTGATCGTTCTCCATTAGCTTTGAGTAGATTTGCACAGAATCAGGCTGTACGTTATAACTAATAGGTGGAAAGCTAATATGTGGGATAATTTATCACTGAAGCGAACATTGATGGGATTATAACTACCAGAAGGCTTTATTAGTATAGAGTTGCCTAAAGAAAATAACAATCTGAGACTTACTCTGTGCTGTATGAAAACAAATCATTCTCTGAATATAGTTTTTGGTGACTTTGCAAATTAGGCTAGATGATACAGAATAATTTGTTTTCGGGTTATGCAGGGACACCTCGTAATGTTTCTGTCACTATATGCTGGTTTAGTGTAATGGAAGTTGGATTATTTTGCTTTACGTGATGCAGGAAACGTCTTGCAGCAGCATCTTTTGCTTTGAGGCCTGAGAGTTCTGAAACAGAGAAAGAGGCAGCTGGAGGCAGCAGCAGATGTTGATTGCCTTGTCAGAACTAAACCCAGTCTTTTTGTTCCTGATAACACAGTCCAGAAACGTTCTATTCAGTTCCAGAAAATAGGATAAGCTGTTTCAGAAGAGCTGTTATCTTGGCTTTTGTTTATTTATCTTGAACTGCTAAATTAAATCGGCATAGCAACAGACAGACCCCAGTTGTAAATACCCCAGTTGTATTCAATATTGCTGCCTGACCAGTAACACTTGGATCACTGGAGGTGGTCGGTGAAGACAGACATTGCTTCAGGATTTATTTTTTATTTATTTTTTAATCATTTAGATTTTCCTTAGAAAGTGAAGGAATCCATAGTGTGTTCTCCATCTCCAAAGGCTTCTGCCTTTGCCAGAAGATATGATTTACCAAGGGTCTGGATGTCTTTTCAACCCCCGCTATATACATTTTTCCTTGCGTGGCTTCTGTCTCTTTAACATCTTGTACTATGCTGAGGCTGCTGGTCTTGATTTTACTAGTAAATGGTATGTGTGCTCTACAGGCTGATAGTCCTGGGTGCCATGCTATAACCCCTTCTTCTTGTAACTCTAACTCAGATCCAGATAGAGGTTAGTCTATACCACTGGATTCATAGAGCCATTGATTAAATGGGGTTCTTTGTTCATATTCCATTTTTCACTATAGCATGAGCAAGGCCATAGCAATATACAGACTGGGCTGGAACACAAGACCCAGAATTAGTTCAGATAAAGCCATAATCTCACTGAGGATAGTAAGACTGCTATATCAACTGAAAAGGGTAGTATTAATAGTAGTACTAGTATTAATGCATATATACATACTTTCAAATTTTTGAGTAATATAAAAACTCTATCTGGATTTATACAGTCAGTGGTATTTCTGTAATCTCTGGCATCTCTTACCCCATAGGTTGCAAATGAGGATGAGTGTGGAAGTACTGGGATATGTCCACAACAAGATTCAGGGGTAGTGGGGCAAAATTCTTGGTATGGGAAAGCCCAAACAGAGGTTTAAAGCCTCTGCAAAACCTGTCAGTTTTGCAGTATCTCTTACCCTAGATACTCTGGATCCCAAAAGACATCCCTAGTGATAGTCCTGTCTTCTCTGCTAGATTATAAATAATAAGAGGTTGTTTAGGGCATTTCCACTGCCACTGCTCTTGGCAATTTTGAATTGCCTAAATAGAGGAATTTACAGAGGAAAAGCTATTAAATTTTCTATTTCACTCAGGTAAAAGTATGCCTGTTCATGAATGGTTTAGATAGTCAGTGCAAGTGTCATCAGCATGTCCTTTATTCATATCTAACTAAAAGAAGTGCTATGCTTGAGCAGAGATATTTGCAAATAAGACACTATTGATGTTGTGAGTACTAGTTTGACTGTGATAAGAAAATTTCATCAGATTGGAACATTTTATTTCTTAATGGTGATCAGATTCTAAAAAGAAAAAAAAAAAAAAAAGTAACCATTGACTTACTGAATGATTTTAATTCAAAACAATATTGGCATTTAGGCTGTGGCTCTGTGCTTTACCAAACTCCCACTCCCTAAAATGAAACACAATGTCAGCTGGGGCACCTGTGCTCCATACCTGCTGCCAGTGACGTAGTCTACTTTAAATCAAGGAGGATATCTGCTTCTTAGAACCTGTCCAGGGGGTTGTTTCACTTCATTCACAAAGTGAATCCTTTATGTAGAGTTAAATTTTGCTGACAATAAGCACTGCAAGGTTATTTTTCTTAAAGGCAGTACAAACGTGTTTCCTTTTTCACAGTGTTTCTTTCTGTAAAATCTGAGCTTTAGGGTTTCACTAATTTGGTCAACTTTATTTGCTTGCAGTGATTTGAAGTCAATGAAAGATAAAATTTTCTTAGCTACTTGAAGAAGTATTTTAGGAGTATAGTTCTGAACATGGTAGAATATTTATTCTTGATATCAGCAATCTGATTATTTCCCTTCCCTCAGCTGGAAAAAGCAACTTATCAGAAAGACATGACATATGCTAAGAGCCAGAGGAAAAAACAAATATACAGTCCTAATTGATGTCAGTCTATAAGAACCCAGCTAGAGCAGTCCATTGTCCATATCCTTAGGAGCTTTAAATTTAATCTACCACATCATGATGATTTACAGGAATTGTCTTCTCTTCAATTTACTGACCATGTCACCCTTCCTAATGTATTTTTGATTGTTTTCAGATCCATCCTTCTGATAGAGAAATCATATTTTGAACCTGTTCCCCCCTCCCCCCCCCCCAAATTTCTTAACATTGAAAGAGCTAGTGTAATCGTGTAATCTCATTTTCCATAGTTATGCCTTTTTTTTTTTTTTTAAATGCACTGGCATAGAGAGAGAGCATAGAGGAGTAAAGTCTTCTTCTTTGCCTATACATAATGTTTTTATACATGCACTAGAATATGCGGTTACAAATTACGTTTTAAAAAAAAAAAAATCCTTACATGAAAAAGTCTTAAATATGTAACAGAAGACTAACTACATGATCAGGAAGAAAATTTGACCGAAGATTGCTTTGTTAACCTGAGCATTCATGATTACTCATCGTATTGTTTATGATAGCTTTGGAGCATTCATATTATTTGCATGGTTATGCGTTACTTCTAACATTGTTATAACTTTCCGTGCTGTACTGCAGTAATCAGAATTGTCAGGATATCAACTGGAACAATAACTGTCTGATTGCTTAAGAAAATAAATATATAAAAGGCAACTTAATTAACAAAAACAAAAGGCCCAGAGTGGTTAGGACAAAATGTTTAAATTCAGAGAGAGATCTCCTGCCACTTGAACACTCGAATCAATTTTTAGTGGTATTTCACTTTTTGTTGTTGTTTTTATTCAGCAAGATCGTTTGAAGAAACTTTTCACCAAGTATGAGTAAGAGAATGTGCCATGTGAACTGATGATTGAAAGTTCCTTTAAATTTTGTTTATACCTCTGAGGAAAAATTCTGTTATTTTCTAAAGATTTTTTTTTTGGGGGGGGGGGGGGGGAGGCAGGTTGGTCGGTTATGTGGTGTTTGTTTCTTTACGTTTGCTTGCCTTTTTTTTTTTTTTTTTTTTTTTTCCCCTTTTAATTCCATCCCAGTGTCTTTAAATTCAAGGATATTTAACTTTTAAGGAATTAGAGCAAACATTTGAGACCACTTGTTCTGATGATTAGTGTGAGATTACCTCCCATGCTGCTCCATCTTCATGGCTGTGGTTACCCCTGTTGGAAAGATCAAACCAAAATGAATGTAGTAGTGTATCGTGTAGGCTTATAGTTGTGTTGCTTTTTCCAGGGAGCTTTGTCAATGGCACAGAAAAATGTCCAAAAAACTCAATCTCACATACTCAAAGTTCATTGGTTTTGTTTCTGGTTGGCTGATTGTGGGTGGGTTTTGTTTGTTTGTTGTGTTTTGTTTCTGCCTCTAAATTATCAAGCCAATAAATTGAAATCAGGGTCTCTGAGGGACTTCTTATGTGCTGGAGATTAAGATATAAGTCATTGCAACTGTATGCAAGACAGTGAATTAATACAAAGCATGTATATTTTATTAGTGTGGATATTACTGCTGTACTGTTTTGAACTCAAGCTTAGGTTCAAATCTGGCTGTGGTAGCTCCGTGTCCTTGTACTTCATCAAATAGTAAGTTTCAGAGAGTCTTTCACACATTGAAAGAAAGACCATCATGTGTAATTTGCCATATAATCTTTTATGTGTTGGAAAAGGCTTTTTCTTTCTGTTGTTATACCTGCCGAGTGCACTGAATAAACTTAAAAGCAATTTAATAGCTATTCATGATGTGATGTCAAGCAGACCTCAGGGAAAGAGGCTTGTATTTTTCAGGCTAACCGGCTTGCCAGACTGTTATTTCCCAGGTTATGTACAACGTGTCATGTCACATCTCTAAGCACTTGGTGTCAGATGCAGCTGTGCTCCTCCTACAGTGCAGTCAGCTCTCATTGTCTTAATACACGTTGCATTAGGTATGAGAGCTGAGATGAGCAACTTCATAGAAGGTAATTTTCTTCCAGCTGAGATAACGAATTCTTAGGTTTAAGATAACTATCTACAGCACTTGAGATAACACTAACCCCCACTTGAACAAATTACCCAGTGTGCAAGCCTTTACCTGTAACAAAAGCCTTAGGTTGTGTTTTTTCTAAACCTGCTGCGTTAAAGTGGAAGGAGATTGACACAGTCAAACTCCTCAGAAAGTGTCCCAGAAAACAGTACTCTGGCAGAGGGCCAGATCAAAGTAGTTCCAATAAAGCAGAAATATGTCATTAAAAATAGAAATGTAGAGCAGTACAATTATTCACTTTGTAGCACGTGCTGGCTCAGAATAGACAAACAGGTACCAGGAACAACTCGTGAGTCTGGTGCACCTGAACGAGAAGCCAGAAGGCTGAACAGGGTGATTCTTACAGGTTTAAGTAGTGACCTCTTCCAATACACACGTATTCCATTATTGCTGTCAGCCCAGAAACTGAAAAAGGTTGTGTAACAGACTTGTGATGGACTTCAGAATCAGATTTCCATCATATTTTTCTAGGCCATACAAAAAACATGTAGCTAATGTAACTGTGGCTGAATCACGTTTCTTGGAAGGTCACAGCAAAATCGAGTCTCCTGGAATGACAAGGTGGCAACTTATTATGTGAGATAAATTATTTTTCACTCCTTGAATATACATTATAATATCATTAATCATGATGAAGTATTCTGTTATTAATGCAGCTCTGCATAATTTCAGAAGACTTTCAATTTATTCTAGCACTGTTCAACATCCACTGCAAAGTATCTATCCTGATGTTAGTGTACAGAAGAGGCGGTAATATTTCTGCTTTGGTTATGAAATGAGCTCTCCTTTCCTAAAGACAAATCAAAATACTGCATATTAATTTAGAGTAAAAATGTGGACAATAGCATGAACACAGTTATACCACATAAAAATTTGAATCATTTAGCACAGCCAAAATGGATTTCACACAGAGATTTATATTTTCCATTTTCTTCTAGCTAAGAATCTTTTTCATTGTCAATACCCCCCCAACTTTTTTATTTCGAACTTTGGCATGTTTCATAGATAACTACAAATGTTATAGATTACATGTCCTACCTTAATTAAAAGACAATGGTTTAGCCAGTATCTAGTACCATTTTAGATTTATTGCTGTTAGAAGGTAAACATTTACCCACTTATCTTGCAGTAGATTATCAGGAGTGTTTCTGTGTTTCTGAGCATTAATTTCTTTTGAATATACAGAGTTCAATACTGTGTTATCGTAGGATGCCACAGTGTGGTAGCTGTTGGTAAATGCTGTTGGGCTTGGTTTGATTTGTTTTTTTCATGTGTGCGCCTTGGGATTTTTTAGTGTGTGCTTTGTTGTGGTTTTTGTGTGTGTCTGTTTTGCCTTTTTATAAATCACTTTCTTAAAATCATGTTCCAAGTTTTCATAGATTTACTTGGTAACTTACTTCTACAATATTACTTCTTTTTCTACAAAATAGACCCCATTTCAAAAGTGAGTTTTGAGGGTAGTGACTCTTTCACTACATCATACTTCTGTTTTGTGATGTATTATATTTTTGGCTATTTTCCAGTAGCCCTCATATGTTATTTACAGAGACACAAAATGAAAATAAAGCATTGTTATTAGATGGGAGTGGAGAGTTCAGCATGCACTGAACCAGATTCTGTTCTTCACCAGGACTCCTTCAGCAGCAGATCATGGATTCAGGTTCAAAGCTGGCTGTGGTAGCTCCGTGTTCCTTGATTTGAAGTCTCAGTGATGCTTATATGAGCCACAGGGGGCCATTCATAGACATGTTAGATGTTACAGTATCTGAGGAACAGTGGAAATCAGGCACTTCCCAGACAACCCCTTTTAGACTACAGGAGTAGTAAAAGCAGCATAGGGGCATAAGGTAGTGGTTTTGGAATAAATTCTGCGTTCTGTATTTGTCCTACTGCATTTACATTGCAAAAGAGCTGTGAGGAAAAAATTCTTTCATGTCAGATCTAGGCAGAAGTGACTATACAGGGTACATAAACAGTGAGGGGTCAGATGCTTAGCATCTGCATTGTATAGAGTAGAATGCAAATGCAATACTCATGTATCTATCACTGTGCTTATGGAAGCTCAAAATTGCAATCAATATAGGGCTGGTGACTAGCATGAAGCTTGCAAGAGGTCTAAAATCTACTCACCTCTGCTTCCTTGTGAAAGGTTTGCTGCTTTAGTTATGTTGATGCTAATACTTATTTTTGTTGTAGACCAAGCTTTTTAAAATTTCATATCTTTTGATAGCAAGACAAGGAAAGAGTTTGTTTATTTGTGTTGGTTTTGTTGCTGTTATTTTGTTTTTTAATACCTCCCTGGTTGAGAGAAGCGTAGGATATAGATTTACTTTGTTTATTAGCTTGTCAATATGTTTTCTGTGTTTAGAACTACTTACTTTCCGGTTATGGTCCGTTACTCTGACTGATCACTTTCATCTCAGAACAGGGCTAATGGAGAGAAATGAAACTGTGCTTTGTCAAGAGAGTCATCTCCGGCTTCTTCAGGTGATGGAAAGCATGTTGTAGGCTGTACGTCAAGTGCTGCAGAAAAGAATGGCACAATCCCCATTGTAACTGATGATGGTAAGTCAGATTTATCCTTGCTTTTGTTGCTTCTCCGAAGCTAGTAGAAGTGCACTTGTAAAGAACTTTTCTCCATTCCCCAAAGCTCCAGAAGGATAATAGAAACAAATTTCTGTCCTAGCCATTGATGAGTCCCTGACCGTTGCCAATCCACAGAACCTGAGATGATACCTTACTACATGAACTGGAGCTCTTATTTGGCTACTCTTTGTGCGCAGAGCTGTTTTCCTTTCAGTTAAGCAATCAAAGGGGCTCTGTCTGAATCAAGTCATGGTATCACATTGTATTTAACTGCTTTGCTTGACTAACATCTCCCTGAGGGAATTTCAGCAAGGGAGACTACTTCCATTGCCACCAGGATTTTAAGCAAATCTAGACATACAGGCTGTATATCATGTGGATTGAGGGGGGAGGGAGGAAGGAGGAGGGAGAAGAGCAAAGTGGGGGGGGGGGGGGGAGAGTTGTCCATATTATTTTAGTTGGTTTCTTGGCTTATGTTGTGTTGTGGTTGGGTTTTGTTAGTTTGTTTGTGTTTTTTCTTGCTAGAGCTTCCCACACAACTTGTCAGTGTTTCTCAAGGACTGAGACAAAAGAATTGAAAAAGAAATTGAATGTGTTCTCAATACAATAAAAGCAGAATGACAGCCACTGACTGAGAATTAGAACTAAAAATACTCTCCTCTATTCTGAAGGTGAATCTTTGGGATAAGACTCATTTTGCTAATAAAAAGCAGCACAAACAGCTAGTTTAACAAGTACAAAAAAAATGAGGTCCCTTTCAAAACAGATTTGATGCAGCTTATTCTGACAGCAGTTTCTGTTCCTGTGTAGGTTTGGGTTTTGCTTAGAAAAACGTTGAGAACAGTTGAGCATTTGTGAGCAAAACAGTTGTCCTTTCAATTATTTGTTACCACTGCTTCAGGTAAGTTGATAACACGTGATTGAGGAGACTAACTTTTTAACTACCCCCAAAAAGTGCTGTTTGGCTTTCTTCACACTGAATGACTTGTTCTACTGACCAGGGATAGGACAATTGACCCAAAAGTAACCACAAGCAAAGATGAACACGAGTGATACATCTCACAGTTCTTCAGTTCTTTTAAAAGAAGAAATATATATATATATATATAAACTTTCTTTTTGTACATATTCCTTTTGGAATTGGCTGCTGTGTTGCGTAAGACCAGACTGACAGAAGAGGCCTCTGAGCTCTTTGGTTGTGAGTAATTTTTGAACAACACATACTGCCAAGAGTAAAACAAACTCAGAAAAATACTGAGCAGAAAAATGGCCCAGTGAAAAGTGCTGTCAGGTGAATCACTCTTGAACTGCAGCAAAGCAGAATTTATCCTTTTTGTCTGAAAACAGTGGTTGCAAGAATTTAAATAAGTAAAAAATGTAGTTTTATGTCTGATAATACATATTGCTTGAATGAAGCCATGTCAATTAAAACCATTAACTCAGAGAAAGTGAGTTAAAGGAGTGCAGTACACAATGTGACATAACGTGGTCTAAAACAAAGCACATAAAAATACAGAAAAGTCCTGAACATGCTTAAGCAGTTAATCTGCTATGCAAATCACTAAGTTGTAAGGTGAGAACACAATATTCTTACACCATCCATTCTGAATTTTTCTAATCATAACTCAAGAAAATAAAACAATACAAAAGGAGGTTCCTCACCTAAACTTATAGCTGTGTGCATATTGCAAGAAATAGCAAAAGAGACCCAGAATAAGAGGGGCAAAGGGGACTTCAATCTTTCCATGCAATCCCACTTGGCTGAAGAGCCTAGAAGAGCGATCTATCCTGCATAAACTAGAAGGAGTTTGCCTGTGGCATTACAAGCCCAGGCGGGTTGTACTGTTACTCAGGTTGGGATAAAGGAAAAATGTTCTTAAAAGGGTTTATTGAGAGAGCTTATACTGCCTGGTATTGCTTATTTTCCAGTACTGTCTTGATACCAGCTTATCAATGAATGGAGCAAGACTGTACTGAATTCCTAGGCTGGGAGTGATTACTTAACATCAGATACCTAACACCAAATTCAAAAGATGGTTATTCAGTCCAGAATGTGTTTGTACTTACAAACTACAGATGTATTTTTCAGTATATATCAACATTCATGGTATTAGAGAACTGCAGAGTACTGTTGTGATTTAACTGCCAAAAACCAGGCAAGTACTTTAATTCAAGGGGAATCTCTGGAGATCTAGTCTCTGTCCAAGGCAGGTCAAAATTTCAAAGTTAGATCAGGCTGCTGCAGTTTTGAATACCTCCAAGGATGAAGATTCCTCAAGTCTCTATTGGTTCCTATTTTTCCTTTCAAAATGCATCCCTAAATTAAAGAGTGTAGTAACTGGATAATGAGAAAACTCTGAGAACCTTGACTCAAACCTCACTGTTTAAATATGAACTTCATTTCTGGAAGCACTGGGTTTCTGCAAAAATATGTATATATACTGTTCAAATATGTGTTTGAGGCATACAAAATAATGTATTTTGTAATTATCCCTTTCTTTCATAACAATACAATTGAGGTGTCATGTTCTGTTGGATCTGCCTGTAAAATAATTCTTTTAGTTCAGAAATACTTGCAACTAAAACAAGTATATTGAACCACGTTTCTCCCTACATGTTCTTTATGATCAGAATGGTGTGAATAGGGGAAATTTTATGCCATTTCGGCTTCTGTATGTGTTTGCAAAGATATTTGGAAAGGGAGGCAACGTGAAGCACTGAACACCACCACCATACCCTGAGGCTTTATGGGTGGGGAAGAAAACTGCTATTTTAGCTTTAGAAATGTGCATATGGTTTCTTTCCCTCTGAGCAGTAAATTGGGGTAGATGATGCTTCAAGAGTGCAGATGGAGCTGTACAAGTGGAAGAGATGAGTAGTGCTAGGGGGTAACTATTTTAATAAAGAACTTATCTGTGAGCTGGAAGAAAGTCACTTGTTGCTCTGCCATTCTTTTGTCATTGGTATTTGAGGACGTTCTTCAGGAGACACTAGAGTAAATTCTTGTTTGTCATGAGAAGCTTTAAATTGATGCAAGGTATTTTAAAGTAAAGAAAACAGACTATGGATAATGAAAAGGGAATAGATCGGCTCAGTTACAAACAGCAGATTTAAAACAAAACAACAACAACAACAACAACAACAATTTAAGCAACTTAAGATGCAGTCACATTTCCAGAGAAAAGCAAACTGTAAAAGCTACTTGCATTAGTAGTTAGGTATACATGTCCTAGCATGAGTAGTAATAATTTTTCAGAAGGGATTTTTGTGCTGTTCAGCAGATAAATACTTTTCGGGGGGAAGGGGAATGTTGAAGGTTCTGAAATCCTTCCATCTGTTCAAAGAGTCTGTCATTGACTTTAGATACAGTAAGTCTTGGACTAGGCCCAGTGCAGCTGAAAAGTCCCAGAGCCTGCTATAGAGCAAAAGTGAAAATTCTTTGAAGTTCAAGCGTGTCTGGCTGCAATTTCTCCAGCCAGGAAGAGCTCTGAATGAAGGTGAATTGTATAATTAATATTCTTTTCCATTCATTGAGCTTCATCCACTGCTGTTCTAAAAAGAAAATATAATGTGCTTCAACAGCTTCTAGGATGAGAACCTGAATACTCTTAGACTTCTGATTTACCAAATCACCAATGAATTCCAATGGAAAAAAATCGTCTTAAATTGCTGCACAAACATAAACGTGTTCATCAAAGGCATGCTATCAGCCAGATGCTTTGTCTGTTGAATTTGTATTTTGCAATCTCAGACTTCTGCAATAAGTCTTATTGGTGTGATTACTTAAATATATGACAGGATGCAGTTACTAACTTCATGCAAATATCTGGGTTAGTTTTTCAGCCTTAACAAGGTCTCAGGAGACTACATTAGCCTGAAAAAGCATTCTTACATATGACTCTTCCACTGAATTTTTTTTGAAACTTACTTCAGGTCTTACAAGGTTTTGTCTAACCATCTTACAAATTGTTTCATGTTTATTGCAGCAATAGAATGTTCCCAGTGATAAATAAGGCAAACACTTTCCTATCATTTATTCTGATTGCCTTGTGCTCAAAAGACACATGGGTCACTTCCAAAAATGTCTTATAACTTGTCTTTGATTACATATTTTGAGTATTTTCTTCTAGGTATGTTTTCTGCTAAAAGAAAAGTCATACCATTTTAAAATTAGTCATAGTTATAATTTTTAACAAGCCTTGTTATTCTGTAGATTTTGAGTGACTGCTGTTACGTAATTTGCTTTTGAAATATCAAATACGCAGCCAGTTTTGGTGGTAATAGTTCTTCAAACAGTTTTGTTCACAATGGAGTACTTCAAAGAGAGGAAAAAAAAATAATGACCTTAATGTTATCTTCTGAAGAACATTGTGATTATATGCATTGCTTCTTAGTATCTTGGCTACACAGTGAGTCAAATCTATTTTATACTGCACAAGTTTAGATTTCAACAAGATTGCAAGAGTTCAGTTATTTTCTCTCTTTTAAAAAGGAAGATGGTAGACTCATGAAATCTCAGGTCAATATTTAGGTGAAAAGCTTTTTCTGTTAACTATATTTGAGACCTTAATGTGTTCTTATTTAAATAGACTCCACTTGGGATGATACAAGATCTTTGCTAATTCTCTGTCCTCTGCCATCACCTTTTTTGAAATTTGATCACAAGCATCCAACTCAGCTTTTCCAATAAAATAAATAAATTAAAAGGAGCATCCATCTCTTTCATCTACTTGCTCTCATCTGTATGAATCAAAATGGAGAGCAGCAGGGGAAAAAAATAACTTCTTCCTTCTACCCTTGCATATGTGCAATGATGACATTTAATTTTAAATTCTGTTTTGGAAGTGTTTCCATGAGTTTCCATATTCAAGGAAACTGTCTAATGTCTTAATAGATTCAGACAAATGATTTTCACATAACCTGACAAACAATTAATTCTGATGTGTAAGATGATTGCATCTGACCAAGTATACCATGCCTTTTCTATTGAGAAGCTGAACTTAAATGTATTGAACCAGAACCCTTACTGAGGAGCCAGAACCCAAGGACGGTGAGAATGGATGGGTGGATGCACTATGCCAGCAGAAGCTGGGAATACTCAGAGCTCCCTACAAGCTCGGTGATGTTCATATCCTGTTTTGAAAGTGGCATATACACAAGTACACAAGGCAAATTTTATCTGTGCTTTCAAGAGATGTGCTGTGTTCAGTAAATGTAAGTAATACAATACTGAGCCGCCCTAGACACCAGCAGATACGGTCAATTTAGACAAATGTTGTCCTGCTTCACTCATCGATACACAAAAGGAGATTGGAATGCTTTTGAAACATGAGTGAAAATGTTCTTCAGAATGTGCTGGATTTTAAATAATTCTTTTAACACTCAATTGCTTTAAAACCTTATAATTTCTTAAAAAGAAATCACATTTGAAAATGTTCTCTCTTTGCCTTTGAGGAGCCCTGGTCAGAGCAATAAAATCAAGAAGATGATGTATGTAACTGAGAGTAGACCTTAATATAGTTTTTAAAATGACTTCCATTAAAGCATGTGTTCTGAAAGAGCTGTAATAGATTTTACTGTGGTTGAAGTCCTGTTTCTATCGAAGCTGACAGAATTGTGTGGCTGATCTTAACGGGGGTCAGAGTATTACTTCAAGTACATTTGTACTTATGAAAAAAAAAATTCTTGGAAGTTAAGAAGGTTTTATTTCCTTCACAAACTCCAGTTATCTACTACCTGTGTCCTGTTTGTACATCTCTGTTCAGAAGTGCCCGAAAACAGGTGAAGCATCCGGCATGAAGCAGAGAGCTGCAGCCTGCTGTCTTGTGGCACAGTGGTTGTTAGAGGTCTTCTGGAGCCTGTTTAATTCAGCAGCCTCAAGCCTCTGAGTTGAAGTCCAGAACAGTTTGCTGTCACAACAAATGTTCTTGTTATAGTGTATTATTACTTATATTATTATAGCTTGTTGTATGTGAAATGAAGTTTTGTGCACTTCCAAATTTAATCCAAAAATATTATTCAGACAAATGTCCTCCATTCTGGATCTGTCAGTTGAAAGGATTTGAGGATTCTTCAGCAAGAAAACAGACCAGATATTCCTTTGGGTTTTAATTGCTGCTTCACTACGAAGACAATCCTTATGGGCAAGGGAAGTGGGGAATCAGTTACATATCTGTCATGGACTACGTATTAAGGAGCAGCAACAGGGGCTTTGCAAAGTGAGGTAAACCAGGACGTGAGGGTAGCAGCAACACAGTGTCCTCGGTGACAAGGGGTGCAGCAGAAACTCTACAGAACATCAGAGAAGGCTCATTATGAGGCAATTCAGGTCAAGAATCCAAAGTTCTAGGCAGTTGGCTGCCTACACCTACAGCTTGGCTGAGGACAAGGGCAGCTACAGAGATGTTGGATTGAAGGTAGTGGCACAAGAGTCCCAGACGAGGTTTCTCATTGCTCTTTCTCATGATTTCATGATCTGAGTTTACACAGAGCAGACTTTGAGCACGAGCTGCTGAGCTCCTGGAACTGTGATGGAAAAAGTTGCAGATTACAGAAAAAGGAGGCTGCAGATGCTTCAGGGCAGTAAGTCTGTTGATGCACTCCTGACATGAGAAATGTATGTCAGATCCTCTTGTCTTTATTGGTGGTAGCTCCATTAGTAATAAAATAGCATTTATTTAAATTAGCTGAGCTGTTTGCATATATTCTGCTGACCACAATTCTTACATCTTGCTACAAATCTGACACTGCTTCAGAGCACTAGGACACAAAAATAGAAGGGCAGATGTTACAAATAACTGCAGCTATTCAGCTGAAATTTTTTGAGGGTAAGGAAAAAACTCGTATGCTTTGGTTGTTTGAGTTTGAAAATGTGAACAGTTCTTTGATGAGAAAGTTACCGCAACATTTACAATCAATTTTTATTATAGATAAAAATGATAAATATGATATATTTATCATATTACATGAAAGCTTTGTACAAAGAAAAAAAGTTGAAATTAACATGTACCTATACTACATAATTACACCATCCTGACCAACAAGATAAATTTTGCTGCTTTCCTCTAAGATTTTTTAATTGTAGTTAATAACTCTATCAAAAATTGCAAGCTGATTGCAATATAAATGATTCATTGGCACCTGACAGTGTCATGCCTGGAATATTTCTGACTGCACACAAATCAAAGTTTCTCAGATTTTGAAGGAGACATCTGTGAGTACTTAATGATCAGCAACTTGCTTTTCAGAGTGGTTCCTTGACCACACATCAGGCATCTGTAAGCACTGAAGAAAAACAATTTATTTCAAGAAGTGCAGCAACCACCCTCTTAAAGTTCCAATCCAGTGAAAGTGGAAAGCTTTTTTTTTTTTTTTTTTTTTACATTTATAATACTGTATGTAAAAATAAGGCTGATTTTAATACCTCTTAAATTCATTAATTTTAAACTGGATGTGATGAGCCTTAAGTTATATCCATAGTCTCTTCTTTCATCAGCAGAAGATGAAAGATTCTGAAAGTATGTAGTTTTAATGGAAAAAATAATACCTTTGGGTTTAGTTCTTTGTGGTATTGCCATTTATTATTCAACACTTCTAACTTAACAGTAAAATGAGAAATATGTCAAATAAGAGAATTTTGCTCTATCTTAGTTAATGCTGTATTTTTTTTAATTAAATTAAAAACAAAAAACCAAACAAACAAAACAAAACAAAACAAAACAAAACAAAACAAACAAAAAAAAAGATTTGTCCATGGCAGGAAAAAGCAAAAAACAAACAACAAACTGTGGCTTACAAATATTTGCATGTCAGAAGCTGCAGGAAATAAAGGATTCTTCTGCAAATGTGTTGATTAATTTTGTAACAAATATCTTCATTAGGCACCAACAATAGTGAATACTATTTGCATCTGCTGAGTCTTGATTGTATATTATACATGTATATATTTTCACTGATATCTTGGGTTCTGCAGGATAACCATTCCAAAACTGGAATAATAGAATACAAATCTAACTAGATATATTCAGTTTTCTTATAGTCATAGGCTGCCATTGATGATTTTTTTGTGAACTACAACTTTCTTCTGATTAATAATCAGAAAATGACGTTCTAAGAACTTTGAATATTATTGAGAAATGTTCTATGCTATTTCTGCTTCGTTCTTCCCAAGATTACTTGATTTTTTTCAAACATCCCGCCCTTAATTTGATGGATTTTCCACTGAATTTGTTGTGCCCTTTCCAGAGGCCAGAAATATATAAACATTCTTCTCTTGAACTCTGTGATGCTTGTTCTCAACCATTCCTGCGTGTGTGACAACATGATTGTATACCTGCTGTCCTCATCAGTAATTTATCTGTTACATCCACAAAGAAGTGCATAAACTGTCATCTAGGAAAACTGTGCAATTGCCTATATAAGGGGACAGCACTTACCCATATGTACTCAATCATTTTTGACTGCCACCTTGGTATCTTCCACATTTAGTGGAGGAGGCAAAACATGGCCTGCCACCTGAAACACTCTAAACAACTGCAGCTATTTTTGATAATACAAATACACATGAACAGCATCTGCAGAGGGTCAAGGATCAGAAACATCAAAAACCCTAAGAAAAAAGAAAACATCTCTGCAAACAGTAGCCTGGATTCTGGACAGCAAAGCTTGTTAAGTAGCTTGAGTTGTGTAAGGAGGGCTCACCTGCTTTTTGTCACAGTAGTAACTTACTTGGGCTAACACCATCTTCCATGTTGCTTTAGAGATGTACCCAAGAAGTTGTATTAAAAACAGTTGGACTATTTCCTTGTTTAAAAATATCCAAAGACATGTACAAAATTTGAGACCAATTTTAGTCTGTAAACTCTCTGGGTAGAGATGTTCTTATCTGTTGATGGTACAGAGCTTAGCATGCTATGATTTTGATTCAGCCTCTGACTTCTGCTGTCACATAAATAATGAAATGTTATGCTGGAGTTATTCAGATTACTCCTAAATGTTCAGTACAGGCTAACTCAAATGAGATAGGTCCTCAACTGACATTTTCTTCCCATCATTCTACTTTAAAAAGAGAAGAGGAAGCTAGAAAGGGCATAAACTTTATTACTAATGTTTCAAGCCTTCTCAAACAGTGCCTAATAAAATCTCCCGAATGTAAGTAATGTTCAGTCTTTCCAAACCCAAATGTGCAGTAGAAGGCAAAAAAGTAACATATATACATTTCTTTCTCTATTTCCTCTGAAATAAAATCTTGTTAACTCCCAGAGTAGCTGTAAAAGAAAGTGATTGTATGATTTCATCAACCTCTGGTTATAGCTAATTTTGCTTTAATGTGAATATGTGAACTTTCCCTCAATTTAGATGTTATTTTCCCAGCACACGGAATATTGTTCGTAGGGTTGGTACATATTATGGCTTGGTAGATATTTCTTCTGTAAATGGTATTTGCAAAAGCTAAGTCCTTCTGCTAAAAAAGAAGGTACTGTAGCATTTTTAATATGCAAACGTATGTTCATCTTAATACCATCCTTTTTGCTAATAGCCTCAAGCCGGTATCTGCTTCAGTTAGCGAGCCTTGCCTAGGTCTCAAATAGCTATTTGGACATGAAAGCTTGTGCTTGGATGTAGTATTAAGACTATGAAGAAATTTTAGCTATTTGATCTATAAGTTCTGGAGAAAATGCTTATTCAGAATGCAAAAGCTTTCTGAAGCTAAATGAAGCTAAATGGAGTAGCTTAGACCAATCGATACAGGACACCAAGATGCTTTTTTAGAAACTGATGTTGAAACATAAGTTTCAGTGTACTATATTCCGTACTCACTGTGGAAGTGTTTCAAAGTCAAAAACAATTAGACAGTTTAATGACTGGATCACCCAATTAGTTTGCACCCCTAGCATGTCAGTGGTACAAACAGCTGTTCCTTTCAAATAAATATTACTTAACTGCCAAGGACAGCCAGAGTGAGGCTGTCATTTCACAGATATTATTGCTGGTGACTATGTCAATATATCTTCAGTGCCCATTGGCTCCAGTCCCTTTTCTACACTGCTTTCTCAGCCGTTCATTCCTTCAAATGCCTGGATTGAAGTACACTACACTACAATAGACCAGATAAAAGCTTCCTATTCTATTTAGAGGGCTGTCAGTTTATTCTTGGACTTACACTGTTGAGGAGGAGGCAAGAGGCAGAAAGGAAGAGAAGTGTGATACAGAAAGTGTTTGTCTGTGTAAACAGACAGTAGTACTCACTTCCTTTAAGATCTGCTTATACAGGTGTTTAGGCTAGAAAAGCTTGTTGTAGGCTAATCTTCTATTACACTGATCCAAAAGCAATATTGGGTTGATGTAAGCATCGCAATTCCTTTAGGTTTGGACAGCCCCATTTTCTTTCTCCTCTCAGATGCAAGAGGTATTTCTTGTTGTGGTTAGCAATGAATATCTTTACAAAGACTTGAAGTCACTGAACTTCTGCCTTTATTTTCTAGCTCTACTGCAAAAGTTAGTGGATAAACTTGGTAAAACTCAGTAACATTCCTTCTCCAAGTACAAGCCTTGCCTCCACTTGTCTGCAGGTATAGTCCTAGACCATTTATAATCTTAATTAAGATTTCAGTTAATTTGTATCTTATGCACTGGAATTCATGATTTTCATGAAGCCTTGCTAGCCTGGATGAATCCTGTCCTAGCCCTTCTCAAATGATATGTAATCCTTACAGTCAGTCCAATTATGCTATTTAAAAGTATGTATTGTCATAATGTTACTTTAGGCTGTGAGGTTTTCTTCTCTCTGTCTTTCAGAGGCTTTTAGCAGTATCAGCATCTCAAGCAGTCTTTGATAATCTTGCCATGACATCAGGGAAAAAGATCCTGTCAAGAATTCAATTGAAATTTTATATTTTACAGTTGTAAAGGAATACTGACAATAGTTAAGCTCTCTTCTAATTTAAACTACTAAAAAGACGACTTTGTGTTGTCATCTGCAAACTGATAAAATTTATAGCAGCATTGACAGAAAGAGTCTGGCTGTTCCTCTTACACTAAGCTCCATATTTTCTTTGCGAAGAGTCTGATTTCCACCAGTTTCTACAATATTTGCTCTTAAAAAACAAACAAACAAAAAAAAAACCTACTGTAATTGAGACCAAATCTGTGTGGGTTGCATCTCACAAACAATGCCATGAGTAAGGGGCAGAGTTTGCCACCCTGTGCTCTTGCTGTGTTTTACACAGCCTCTTTAAAAAACAGGTGTTTTTTATGAGGGAAGAACAGACAAGATGACAAAGAGACCAGGTACTAATTAGCCATGAGTGACTCCAGAGGGAAGACAGAGGCTCTGAAGAATTTGTAAGCTTAGTCTGGGGAAGAGTTTTCACCACACAAAATCTCTGATTTGTGGGGACTTGGAGAAGGAAAGCATGGGCTAGATGCTTGATGCTGTAATGCCTCATGGTGGCAGCTCCAAAGCCCTGCAAGAGTTTTGAAATACCTCTTCTATGGAAATAAACTGCAAAAATTGAAAACATACATATTTAAAATTAAAAAAAAAAAAAGACAGTTTTATAAATATGCCTAGTGACAGAGATCAAAGAAAGATGAAAAAAACTTTTTCTAATTCAAGAAGTGGCAGAACTACATGAGGTCTATCTGATAGCTTTCAGTAACAGCTTCTGAAATGCACTGTCACAGAGTGTAATTGCTGTTGATTGTGGGTTTTTTTGTTGTTGTTGAAAATAATTATGCAGTGGCTGGGGAAAAACAAGGTAATTAAAATACATAATTTTTGTGATGGATGGAGTAAAGGCAGCAAAATATAACAGTTTGTGACTAAATAAATTATAATGTTGGGAAGAAACTAGGATTGTGTATGACCTGTAATCATTTGGACCAGAGGGAAGAGGGCCGTATTCTTCCATAGAGATTGAAGCTTACCTGGTGGCTGATAAGCAGCTTAGGCTCTCTGCTCTAGAATCTCAAGTAGGTAGAAATATTCTACTCTCAAGGACTCCTGCTTTAGTTATGCCCTTGAGTAATGTAAGTACTATATATTCACCTACTGTACTGTAGTGACCCAGCACGTGTTGCCCAGATTCTCTTGGTTGTCATTTTTACCCATGTTATTAACTCAGAAAGTTTCTTTTCTGTCTTAAACAAGCAATACTCCCAGAAAGACTCTGTATTAATTAGCACAAAGCAAGCATTTGAAGTCTGTAAGAAAAAAATAATAATTTTAGTTTTCAGAGTTCTCGGGAAGTGTTTTATTTTAGTTCAGTATGTTTTTCTTTTATGTATGTATTTAATTATGTTTATTCGATGTCTGATATTTCTGTGGCATTATTTTAGTTTAAAAATTAGCCCCTCTGAAGAAATAAACTATTTATCACCTGTACCTTAAGAAGTACTAAGAAGCCCAGATATCAAGGGGTGCCCTGCTTATGTGTTTTGTTGTTGTTTTGCCTGATATCTCTAGGTATAGGGTGTCCTTCTTGCTTGATGCACGAGAAACTGAAGGGTCAAGATCTGCTCTGTGACTTTGCTCTTTTCTTCTTTGCTCCCCTCAATAGCTAGCTTCTAATATTATAATATTTCCACTCACAAGTATTGGCTGATCCCTTAGTTACCTTCAATGCAGTGAGGCAAAGCTCTTTTCATTTACTAGAATTAGCAAGGTGAACAAATTTATAAAACCTGAATAAGGCAACCTAGAGGACATGACTTTGAAATAAAGAAGCTTGATTATGCTTTGGGATTTTATCGTTAATCTGAACTTCATAATTAGCATATGGACCTATACTAATCTGAATTTAATCTCTTCAAATTGAGTGTCAATCTCTCTCTCAACAAAATGCCATTTGAGGGCTCCTTTTTACTTTATTTTAATTTAAATCTTCTTATGAAGCTGATTTATCAAAGTCCAGAATAATTCCTTTTTAAATTAAAAATAATACCTTATTCTCTTAGCCAGAAATTGATGGTTTTATGTTTCCTTACAATTCTGTGAAAAGTGGAGGTTCTTATCTTTTTATATTAGTTTCCTAGATGCTATATTTTTTTCTAAGAGGAAAATACCTGCAAACAACCTATTGCTCCATATAGGACATACATATTAGGTGGGCTACATGTTGTTTTTTGCTGTTGCTGTTCTTGTCTTTTTTAAACCGCTATTGATTATAGCACCTTAAAATTATAGCATAATTACGTTTTTCAGGTAGTTAATATTTTTTGCTTGTTATGTTGTGTGCCAAACAATGTTTGTTTGTTTTAAAGACTGGGAGGTTTGCCTCCTTTAGGTTAAGTAATGTTTTGTTTGTTTTATTAGGGTGTTTTTTACATATTAACTTCTGCGATCTCAATTGCAGAAAATAGAAGGTAGGTAGCATATGGAGCAGGAGATTGTAGAAGGAAAAAAAGGATAGTCCCAGTACTATGATAATAACAATAATAATGCCATGGTTATGAGGAAATGTTTCTCCCTTCCTCTGCAGGTGTTTCTCTGCAATCCTAAGCCAGCCTTTTTGAGACCTCATTATGTGGGTCTTCAAACTTTCCTGTAAGTCCCATTTTCAAAACATTCAAGCTCTGCAGTGTTCATCAGAACATCACCTGCAGGCAAAGATGAGCTTAGACCCAGCCAAACACACATCATCTCCGGTCCAGATACAAACAGTTGTATTAACGCTGTGTTGTGTCTGCTGCAGTACCTTGCTTGGACCCAAAGCCTGTTAGTGTAGGCACATTGCTTCTTCACCAGATTTGCTTACGTATACTGATGTCTTTATAGAACCTAGATCTATATAGTGCCCAAGAGGCAGTATAGAAACCTAAATTTTATGATAAGGATAGACTGAGTACCTTAAGCTATTGACAATTTCAAAGCAAATAAACACTAAAGACTCTTTGACTCAGTCATACATCCTTAAAATATGGGAATAAGGTCACACTTTATCTTTCAAGGGTGTGAAAATAAAAATTAGAAGGGAAATTTTCACCCCAGATGAAACTCTGAAGGGTGCAGTGTGGGCAAAAAGGAGATATAAGAAAAAAAATAAATAAATGACTGATGAGTATTTTCATTAGCTAGTCCTTGTCCCTTTCCCACTACAATTCAAATGACAGGTTTCAGTAACTACAGTGTAAATAAATTCTTTTGTGGTCTTTAGCTTCATGGGTTTCATGCATATGGCAGGATGCAACACTTGCATGTCCACCGTTAGAAAGAACAAACACTTCTCTGGGCTTTCAGTGGTGATAATGTTCAAATTATCTATTATACAGAATGCGGGAATAAAATGTAAAGGGTTTGTTGTGGTCTTGTTTTGGTTTGTTTTTCTTTCAGCAAATGACAGTTTAATTTAGGAAGGCAAATAAGAGTGTGAAGAAAATGAAGTCATTCCTCCTATTGCATTTGAATAGGATCGAGCACTCAGCTGTGCAGACTCTATGAGATTAGGATGCTGTCTTTGTTTTTATCGTTCATTAACAGTTTCCTGACTTTTTATTAATGGCAGAAATTTATAGAAATCCATCTCTTGGCTTGATCTGAACTGGATATAAAACTTGATATTTTTTAATGATTCAAATATACCCTGTTCATAAATTTTTCTCATAGGGACAGACCATCCACACTAGGTTGGTGCCCCATGGTAGTCAACTAAAAGTAATAGGATTCCCTAGAGACATGGGGCTCCAATATACTGCATCTAATTGCAGAATCAAGGTCTTGAGGATTTCTCTCCACCTAATGAATTTCCTTGTGACCTCATTTTATAAATCATCCGCAGATTTTTTCTCCTTACTTCTTTCTATTAAGAACTGGGCTGCAGGAAAGTTACTTGTGTGACTTTGAAGGACTGAGTTGTTCAGTTATTCACAGAAATGATTAACAGGTATGGTTTCACATGAACTATATTGCTTGTACAACAGACAAAATTGCTATCTAGATTTTAAATCATCTGCAAACATTAATGAAGAAACAACAAAAAAGCCAACCAACCAGAATTAAAGTAGGCTCTTATTCTTAACATTGAAAGGTAAATTTTCTTTTGTGTTAGATGACTAAGTAGCTACATCCAGAAATAGAATGTTTGAGTATGAAACAACTAACCGTGTTAAATAAGGAAAATAGAAGAAGACAACCACTGCTGGAACTGCAATAGAGCCACTAGCTCAGGTGTTAGGAGACTTCTGTAGCATCAGTTTGGTGCAGAGGCATTTGGAAGAATCTATAGACCTCTGTAATTTTCCTTTTAGCTTTTCATTGATAGGAAAAGGTGACATCTATAAGAAGTTTAATTAACCTTCTGCTGAGGTCAAAAAGATGTTTTTCCCCCAAGGCCCTTGTTACAATGGATCTGCACTGCTAGTGCCTTAACCTGCCCTCAGCATGGGCCGAGGGAGGATAGCAAGAGCTGTTCTGGGAAGTGTTGCTCTCCCTCCAGGGCATCGGCAGGGTGCAGCACTTTGAAATATATACACTGCAGCCTGGAGTAAGGAGGCTTCAAAGCACATTATAAAAGCAATGTTTTTATTTCACTGGTTTGTCTTTTTAAGCTATATAATGATCACATTTAAAAAACTCTGTTATATGTGTTAAGTGCTACACAAACTGTATAAACTAAAAATTTAATTTGTTTCAAGGTGTATAGAAAAATAGGCACATTAATGAAGAATTCCATCCTTTCAGCTTTTTTTCCATAGCAGGTGTGTGGACTTGATCATGCAGAGTCTAATCGTCAGGTCTTACTAAAATTCAGCTGGACTGCACATAAACCAGCTTTTAAATGGGAATTCGATTTTAAAAATAAATAAATCCTACAGTAGTTTATAAAAATATTTCTACTTCAGTAATGAGTGCAGGAGAAACTTACCACCTGAGATTTTTAGATCAACTCTTTCTTTATCTGTCATTACTGCCTATGATGTTTTCAAACTCAACTGGAAGTTTATCATATAGCATTTGGTATCAGCTATAAAATTGTCCAGTGTTAGATTGAATGGCAAATTTTATTATCCTTGCAAAAGGTTTTAATTAACATGTTTGGAGGCCAAACAGCTGTGTGTGGAAATGATTACTTCAGCTGAAACAAACAAACAAACAAGATCCACACCATTTTAGAACCCTTAGTCTCAAATATTTCATTTATATATCATAATTTCTGTTTGTTATAGAGAAACAAAATAATTGAACAATGAGAAATCACAGATGCACTTCTGCTGGCACAAACTTGGGAACTGAAAATTAAAATGAACCTGGGAGATGTCATCTTTTTCCATTTGCAGAACATCAGGTTGCTACACTTTGGTGTGAGTGAGTCTCTCTACAAGAGATGATTGAGCCCAGGGCACTGGGGGTTAAGATTAGAAAAACAGGAAGACTTGAGGTAGTGCAACTGGGTAGTGCAACTAGTGCAAATTAAAGATTGCTTAGGTATCATATTTTTCCTATGATTTTCTTTTTGGGAATGTTTTTCCTGTATTCATAACCTGTGTGTGTAGGTCATCTTGTGATCTATCCTTATGATTTCTTTTTTTCTAATTTTAGATACTTTTTTTCAGGCTGCATCTGTCTCACTCAATTTTCATTTTTGACTGAATCTGAATTGATACTTGTATACCAAACTTCAGGAACGTTGTGTGGGTTTCCTGTTGTTTTTTTTTTCTGTTACAGGATGGAGGTAAATTTACAAAGCAAAACAATCCTCTGCAGCCTATGCTGTGAGCTGCAGCTGGCCTGAGGTTCCTAGGAGCTCTGGCATGTGTTGAATGAAATTGCTTTAATTTTTCCTAGTTTTCTGACTAAAAAGTAGCCTGGAAAACTGAGCGGAGAGATGAAGTGTTCTGTGACCACCAGAGGATAAAGAGGTGCCCAAAGCCAGGGGATTGGAACAGTTTGCTAGCACATGTCTCGTGGCAAGGGCTGGATCCTTCCAGGGTATGAAAGCGAATGTAGATAGTGAAATAGTTGTGCAAGAGTTGGGCACTTTTTTCTGTCTCTGTGCTTTTCATCCTCTCTGTGCCTGTCTCACCTTTCTGTTCCTTTCCTGAAACAAATTCCTAAGACATATCTGAATAGCTATATATATGTATATTACCTCTGTAAATTAAAAAAACAATAAATGGTCCATTTAAAAGCCTGTCTCCTGGGAGACACAACTCATCTGTCATAGGAATCTAATTCAGAAGCACAGTAGGTTTCTAGCTATTAGCAGATGTTGTAGGTTACATTCCATTCACTAACCTTGTAAAGAATGCCCTGTACATTTTGATAAAGGAGAACTGTGTCTCTTGGGAAGGTGCTTGCCATGCTCTTGATTTAAAATAAATAAATCAATCAAAAAGGTAGGGATGTAGGTGATCTGCTTATATTGGAAAGGCAAGAAATCAAATGTTCACACACACGTTCAACTTCATTTTGCAAGAGTTGCTTCCCAAAGTAAAATAAAAATTAAATCAGAACAGAATGCTAGTAACTCTAGTGGCAATAAAATATAATCATTTTCGTACCAGTGTCTTTCATTTGAATTTCAGAATGTATTTTCTTCCCTGTTGGACTCCCCTGCAATTGATACAGCAATGGTTGATATCTCAGTGAGAGAATAGAAATCAAATTTATGGTGGTGTCCTCTCCTCATCTTCACCTCCAATGTCTCATTTAACTCACATGTGGATCCTAGAAGATGGAGGGTAGGATTCCTTTCAAGTTCAGGAGATAATGATGGGAATTACCACTACTTTCAAGAAACAGCTGGAAAATAATATCATAGAGTCTGAAAGTAAACTGTCAGCCAAAAGAAGTGTTAGTCTGGCTCTTCTGCATTTCATAGCTAAAGGCAACAGAGATCAGAGAAGCAAATGCATCATGGCAGGGGTAGAGCTGTGTTTGACAGCCTTTCTGAAGCTTGTGGAAGGACCCGACCACAGTCTAAAGGTGTCCTCTCTTGCCTCTGTGCCACTTGCAGCATAGTTGTCTGTACTTGGAACTCTCACATTTTCCTGTGCCAAGGTGTTGATTTGCATAAGGGCACAAACTTTAGCCAACAGCGGTGAGGTGAGAATAAAACAGTGCAAACTGTAGTCCTGCTAAGCTGTTGATGTTTACCAGAGGGATTTCTGTATTGTCGGAAACCTCAAAGGAGCCTTGCTAATGTACCAGAATGCTTTATATGCAAGCAGTAGTTCTAAATACTTGTAACAGAAGTCTCAAGTCAGCACTAACTGAGAGTTATGATCCTCATGGTGAAAAGCGAAATGTTCCGTTATGGTAGGAAGTAATGGATATCATCTTGGCTAACTGTTATGGTCTATGATCCATCTCTTCTGTACCTGGATCACTTCAGCATGGAAGAAAAGGAAGCCCCCTGTGCCTGAGCAGTGCTCTAACAGAATAGGGCCTGGCCTTTATTTCCCTGACTAGCCCAGTTATGTTCTTTGTGCAGAGAAAGCATATGTCAGAGAAAGCTTAGGGTATTTTCATCTCCTTTCTCTGTCTCTCTGCTCTGACGTAGCACAGACATTAAATAATGTACTCTAGTTATAGTTTTGCAGATTCAGGTGTCTTGTTTTGAGCTCAGAAGTTCACAGTAGTGTAAAGACTGACTAGAAGATGATGTTTTTGTAAAATTGGAGATAGTACAGTAGTAATCTTGACAAAGTAGCACAATATTCAAATAACAATTGTGCAATATGGTACTTACTAAGGCAGGCTGGAATATCCATATTTCTAAAGCCTTATTGATCAGTCAGGATAATGCAGCTAGGATCCTAATTTAAATAAAAAAAATAGCTTCATATTTTTTTCTGTTTGCAGAATTTAGGGTATGAATAAAAAATATGCTTTAAAAAAGTAAATTAGAAAATGTCTAGGTGAGATCCAGTGAGCAGCCCACAACAGAACAATTTAAGAGGCCCAGATAGTTTGAAAAGTACTCCTGTACTGTTCAATTTTCTATCTGACTGCAAGTTTGAAACTGCAGTAGACCAGTGATTAATATAGAAAGAAATCATATGAGATCAAAATGTAATTTTTCTCCCAATTTAAATGATAGCTTAAATTGTGAAAGGAACTTGATTTATGATAGGCAAAATCTGCTGTACGTTATCTGTGGATGGTTTCAGGTTTCTTACGGAACTAAGTTATTCAGTACTTTTTGTGAATATATTTTTTCTGTGGTTATTCTGAAGCAAAGATTTATTTTTGAATAAGTAAAACCTCCTGCTAAACAAAGGAAATATTAGCTTTTCATCTCCATTTTATCTGTATGAAAGCCTACTTACTTATGACAGTAGCACAATTCAAGTAATAAGAAACTTTAAAATAGTCTGTATTTGAGATTACATAAAGATTATATGAAGTTTAAAATAAGAGCTTAGTTTTTCCAAGATCTGGATTTTAAAAATATATGTTTAAAAAAAGGCCTGTGCCAAAGCCTACAGAATATCTTATAAGTTGCTTTTTGTACAGGGATAGTTTTTATTTAGGTAGGACTACGTCCCCAGTAATAGGAAATAGGCAAATATCCTTTATATTACAGGATTAGGCCTTTCAAATTACAGGTAATTTCAGCCGCACCTGTGAGTTTGTGACAAATTGCTTCCTTTAAGGTTTATCCATTGATAGTTCTACCTTTTAAGTTCTGTCTGCAGCACTCTTAGGAAGAAATGCACATATTTCATAACGTGAAAGAAACTAGAATTGTCCAGCAACCTTGGCCCTGCTGGATGGCAACAGTTAATGAAGTCAGATGGCTGCCTGCTTCCAGAGAGTGCTGGAGATCCTATGCTGCCTGTGAAACTCCCATCCACAATCTGCGAGGTAGTGAGTGATCACTTCAGCTGGGTACAGTAAATACATTTCTTCTGAATGATCTCATCTTGTTTATGCCTTTGTAAAAGGGCAAAAACATGACCACTTGCAACATCTTCGTGCTTCAGTACCAGCATCTGGATATATTTGAATACAACAACAGCAATGAGACCTGCTGATTTTGTGCTATTACTCCTGTAAGGGTTCTTACAATAATAGTTTTAAAGTAAATTGATATGAAAGCAGCAAGATGCAAGATTTAGCTTGACATGCTCAACCTATAATAAACCTCATCATATGTCTGTTGAACAATGCTAAGCACTATTATTATTATTATTTAAATAGAATGTCTACTCCTGATAATGTCCACTTTTATTGGAAACTGTGAAGACTGTCAGATAACATGCTTGGCTGAATAGTATTTTCACCAAGTTTATTAGAGTTTCATAGACTATATTTACCTTTCTCCAGTCATCATGAAATTCCCTGATCACTGTGCCCTATCAAAACCACCTTCCTCAGGACCTTCAGCTTCATTTTGTCTGGTCCACATATACCTGTGTATTATCCTATCCTGCCAATGGTCTTCATAATTATAGGCAAACAAATTTTATAACAAGATGGAAAAGTGCTGTTCCAAAACATTGTTGGATCTTCTGCTGATGATTTTTTTTTCTCAAATCAGTTGTGCTACATCAGCTTATACCAGCTGATGTTTTACCAGATGGTTCAGCATTCCATAAGACTAAAACATAATATTAGGGATATGTCTTTATTGATACCAATAGCAACATGTTTAATGTCTCAAAAACAACCTTCTGTTGCCAATATCCTCTTGTAAAGGCCAGGGTTGGTTTATTCAAATCATGCAATGCTGTGTCTGATAGAAATGTGTGAATGACTTCTCTGTCTAACAGATAAATAAAGATTACTGTGTGGCTAACTTGCAAATATGAGGAATGTAGATCTTCTGCATTCTTAATCAATGCTTTTTCATAGGAAATAATCTGTTTGTTTTGAATGGAAGTCTAACTGGCTCAAAGAGTGAGTAATGATATTCAGAAACTTCCTCCTTAGATCAATATGTGCAGGCCAGACAAGCAAAACAGTAACCATAAGATTTTGCTCTCTAATGATTGATTGATGACCTATGTGAAATAAGTTTGTGCTCTCTGTATAGTTACTTGTGGAGGAGACTCATATCATAAAATCTAGCACCACAGTGTATTGTCTCTATGGAAATTTCAGCATGAGACTGAAGACTGGTAGAGCCTGGAAATGAATTACCTTTCTGCAGGTAGAGAATCTTCTGTTAAAGAAAAAAATGGTTGAAAGGCATCAGTGATGCCTTGATGACTTACTGTATTTATAAAGGGATAACCAGCAGAATATTTTTTACTATTTCTTCTGTTCTTAAAAAACATGTTACTGATGATAAACTCATCCAAATTACAATATCAAAGGGAGAAGATTACACCAGATGAAAAGGAAGTTAATGAACAAATGCCTGTATTCATTGCATGTGTTATTTTTAGAGCTGGGTAGGGAATTTTTGGTTGTCTCTTTTGGGGAGGTTTTTTTTTTTTTTTTTTCTTCTTGTGTTTTAGTGTTTGGTTTTTTTTATTTCTTTTCCTTAATTCCTGTTATCACCAGTAGACAGAATATTAGACAGGAAAAAATCAGGGGTGTATTATCCTTGTAAAACCACATACTGTCCATCCTGCATCCTAAAAGGTTGCTTTGCCGTAAAAAACCCTCCAATCCTCCCCGGACTGTTGCAGCTGACTTCAAACAAACTGTCTGTATTCAGTTCCGTTGTGTGTGTTGCTGAGAGGTCCATGTTAGGCTGTTGTTGCAATAGAGTATGATTCATTGCTGTGCCTTCAGGATATTACAAATATGCTGCTGTAAAGAGAGAAAATAGTCCTGAATACTCTCTCTGCTGCAAACCACAATGTACCATGTGCTAAATGATACAGTGCTTTAATTTAATAATCAGATACAGCATAATAAGGTCAAAGCAAACATATGCTGTGGCTGTCCACTCCCACTAGATGTAGACCTCCAATTTATGATGCCGTGCTACCAGGACAGAAACACACACACACACACACACACACACATATATATATATATATATATATTTTTTTTTTTTTTCCCAGGAGTTATTCCTAACATGCTGTAAAAAAAAACAACAAAACCACTTCTGTATAGATCAAGGAAAGTAGACGCCAAATGATTCAGAAATGCTATCACTGTTACTAGTATTTTCATCAATAACCTGGAAGAGAGGTGCAACAGCAGGTTAATAAAGTTCAAGGATAGGTTGGGGTCAGGTGTCTCAAATATTTCTGGAAAATAATGAAACTTAAAGTGGAAATGGATAAAACTGTAAAAAGAATTTTGGAAAACAGAGGAGTTGAAGAAATAGAAGTATGCTAAGCACCTATTCATGGAGATACTGATTTTTATTCACTTTTATTCTTTTTGTTTTTTATAATTGTGACTTCTTCACTGAAACAGAATACAGACCAACAATACTTCCTTGATCACTGTTGAATTTCTGTTTGTTCCATCTTCTGCCTTCATGCTGTAAATACAAGAAAAAACTATGTGAAGTCTAAGAGGGGAAATGGAAACTGCTTACCCAAACAGCATTATGCCACTTTTATTTTGCTGTTTGACAGTTGGCCACCTTTTCAGAGTCATTTTTATTCAGCAAAACCCTAATGCTAAAAGCTAGTTACCATGAATTTTTTGAAACAGTTTGGCTACATCAATGCTATCTGCTAGGGAATCCAGTGTGGAGAGCACCCCTCTTGACAGAGCAATTTCCTCAGGAAAGAATTCCCTGTTTGCTGTACACATTCGGTCAGGTTACTTTTCACCTGATGTTTCTAATTTTATTATTTAATTATCAGTGACCCAAAATTTTCCCTGCAACATTTTCCACCAGCAAGGACAGAGTATTGTAGAGGCCTACATAAAAGCAAGCAAAGAGAAAAAACAATGAAAACCCCCTGTTGGTTTACAGCTAAATTTATATACATATCATCTGTAAGTAAGGAATACTCCCCTAGAGTAAGTCAGCTCCTGGAGGAAAACCAATTTAGGGCAGTTGCATAGAAGACTTCTCTAACTGAAGGATGGAAGGGCAGTTAGAGGTCTGAGTTAGAAGCAAGTACTGTTTATTTTTAAATGACCGGGATGTTTAGGGACTTGGCCATTTTCAAAATGTTTCTGGGAAAATATTTGACTAAGCTATGCAATTGAAAAAGTTTCTACAACTATTTTAGCTATATATAACATTGATATTCCTTTTAAAAATTTATTTTGTTTGCAAGATAAGTTATATTTATGTATACCAGCTGGCAATAACTTTTGCATATACTTGTGTAGTTTCCTTTACTTCAAAGTCAACATTTGGAATCAAATTCCCTTTAGTTCTCTAAAGTTTCTCTCTGTAAATACACGGCTTTAAATCTGGCTTCTGCAGTAACACTGGCTGGGGTCATCTCTCATTTTCCTAGGATGTATCATCTGTCTGAGCACCAGGTAATTGGGGAAAACAAGAGGTCCCTAAAATCGTTTAAAATTCAGATTTTTGGAGTTGCATCTTTTCTCCTCTGCATGAGATAACCTTAATAAGAAAATATAGGCCATATGGAAAAACATGATAGCTCCCCTCCTAGTGCTTTTCTCTTCTATTTTAAACCAAACAGCATACTGCTCTGTGGTTCTGATTCTGCAAACACTGGGTTTATCCTTTATTTAATTCATGGAAGTAATCTTATCAGATTCTGTGGAACTACTTATGTATGTAGTACTGAGACCATGCCCAACTGATTATTTATTTTTTCCTCTTCGCCTGCTATTGTGTATTATCATGTAGTCATGATAACACTGTTACAGCACTGCTTAATGCTTCCCCTTCCCCCCCCCCCCCCCCCCCCCCCCCTTTGCATTTAAATTTACTACATTCTTGTTTACGAACCTGAACAAGGTTACTCTCTAGTTACTGCAACCTTTACTGTACAAGTATATATTTTGGGTCACGGATAAGTGACTGACATTGCTGGTTACAACACGGAGTATTTAGCTTTACTGAAGAAATTAATATTGCTGGGCTGTGTAGACTGGCTTTCACTTAGTGCTATGCTACTGCTGATCCCCTGCTTCAGGACCTGATGTGCCAGATGTAGCTGGTGAGCTATGAGACCTATTTTCATGTTGCTTCAGGAGGCATTGTGTGCTGAAAGAGCCTTAGAGGAAAACAGATTTTCTGGGGCATTGATCACTTTTGCAGTACAGGTTCTATCCAATATGTTCTGTTACTTGAGCATCATGATGATCCAATATATAGGTCACAAGGTTCGAATGTATGCCTTTACACTAGATTTGACAAGCCTGTGATCCTCATATTTCTGTAGGAGAAAGAGTTCCACTGCAGAATTCTTTTTATTGGATAGAACCTGTACTGCAAAAGTGATCAAGGGCAAACCATGTCCTGCTTCAGACTAGTTTTGGGACTCATCCACTGCAACCAGTAAAACTAAAAATATTTAATATTTAATATATTAAAATATATTAAATAAAAGTTATTTAATATATTTAAAACATTTAATGACAAAACAAAAAACAATCAGCCAAACAAAGTAATAATAATAATAATGAAAATAAAAGACATCTTAAGGAGGCATCAAGCTTTGGGAGTTTACCAGCAGTGAGGAATAGTCTGGCCCTTTTCCTAACTTAATGTTATTAACAATCTCAATGGTATTTGATGACTTTGTCTTGTTTATATTTCCCACGGTAAACCTGTTTATGGAGTATGAGTGTGTGGATAGGTACTAAAGATAAATGTAACTGCAAATGTTTGAATTCCAGCACACAGTCTGGAAGTGGTTCGTCTCACGTGTGCCTGTACATGTATGCATTCTCCCAGAATGTCAAGTGATAGTTCACTGTTCGAAGTCTCAAAGTCCTTCAGATTAGAAGTGCCTTTCAGATGGAGATGCTTTTTCATTATCTTCTTTGCTAAAATACGGTATTGTGATTTTTCATATTTGGTTATGCTACATTAGCTTGTGTCATGAAAGCAGGCATTTGGAGCGATAGATCTGATGAATGATGAACGTCCCTGCTACCTTTGAAATGACATTAGTACCTGTATTTATGGTGGTTAATTAGCAAGGTTAAGTACCTCCATGACTGTGGTTCTCTAGAGGTTTTTTCTTTGAATTTCTTGCTGTGTTTCTGTCCTGTAATTCATAGTTACGAATTTAAAAGATACTCCCCATATGTCTTCATATACTGTATTGGTCATTGTCTTATTCAAGCGTATCTTATAATAGTACATAAAGCAGTATAACAAAAAGCATGGATATATATATATATATATAATATACACACAGAAGTGATTGTGTTGAAAAAATAATATTCATTAACTTGAGCCACATCTGTTTGACTGTTGTTGTCATCCCTTCCCTGTTCCAAAATAAAACATCTGGAGGAAAAATATATGTTTCTGTGAGTTTGAAAGGTTCAGATGCTAAAACATGCATTAAGATGTTAGTATTCAATGACTTTCAGTCATCTCTGTACCACAAAATATATCCTTTTTTTTTCTTGCATTCACCCAGAACCAGGGTGTTTTAAGGGACTTCATGCACTTGCCTATTTATGTTGTTAGAAATAAAAGTGTTTCCAGGAAGTTTCCTGTTATTTATCATTCTGCATTGTCCCTGTGATAGGGGGGACAAGCAATTTCTATCTTCTGCTTAGCTTTGCATCATTGAGAATGGACACTCTATAATATGCTTTAAAACCATTAGCTGGTGGTGTTTCTTTTTAAAAATTCTGGCATATACATGCATGTTTAAGATGCAGTGTGTGATTTAAACAGTGGGACATATTTTAAATTTACGACCTTAATTACATATGTATTTTGATTGGAATGCATTGTTTGCTTTCATTTCATCAGGTTAAAGGGCAGCATAGGTATCCCTTTCTCTGATTAGTAGAAGTAGTAACAATACATATAGTTTCTAACTCTTCTGAATCTATAGACAGGGCAAAAGCTAGTGAAAGTATCTTTGCATTTTCCTTTATCTTTGAACTATCTAATGATTTTGTCTGCAAATATAAAGATGAGTTTACTGCTAATTTCATTCTTGGAGAGCTGTATTTCCAAAACCAGCAGATGCTGATGGTCTCTGTTGATGCACTTCTGCAGTTCTAGTTCAGATCTAGAGCTTGTTGATTCTGCTTTCACCATTTATCCTGAGGCACCCATCAGAGATAATTTCCCTTGAGACAGCTGACTCTCCTATTTCATCTATTGACTTCATTACGTAGACCAAACTTTTACAGAAACATATGCTTTTCAAGAAAAAATGTATTACTCGAGACTTCTGCATACAAAATAGAAAACAAAGGGCTACGAAATATACATTCAATTGTGAATCACGCTTAACTATTGCTACATATTCTAACAGAAAAGTGTGTTCAACCTATAATAGCTGAGAATGAAGTGCTCATAATGCACTACACAGTTGACTTCTGCTCCACTGCATCACTTTTAATCCATCGATCCAATGTTACCCACATGAGTTGATCAGAAATCAGCTGTGGGAGATGGTGACTCAATTGATCCTATTGATGGCAGCCCTCTGTGAGTTTTTATTTCCTTCTAAACATGTCTGAGCTGCCACAACTTGCAGCATACAACAGGAGTGTATCTGAAATAATTTCTGTTTTAACTTAATGTCTGTAGTTTACCTTAATCCTGTAGTTCAGCAGAGAAATAAGCTCCAACAGTGAGGGTAAGAAGGGAACTTCCAAGAAAGGTGGAGTAGGACAGACTTAGATACTGTATCTGCTATAGATATCTGAAGGTATTTTCATGAAACAGAGTCCATCAAAGAGAGCCTTTTGGCTTGGTGGTGCTGAGGCTCTGCTCTCAACACTGCTAATAATCTTGTCTTCTCAGTTCCTCCACCACCCTTTCAAGACTGTGACTAGCCTCAGTTTCTGTTGCTCTTTCTGACCTGTTAACTTATTTTTTTTCTTTTATTTATTCAACTGTATTAATAATTATTTTTGCAGCCTAACACCTTGCTTGCTACATTTCAAAACAGAAGCCTCAAGTGGTGACTTTTTTTTTTTTTCTTTTTTAATGATCACGAAATAACACTTTGGAAGCAAAGGTTAACAATGTAGGAATAAATCCTTCTAGTATAGCATCATCACAATTTCAGCCCTAACTGACTTTCCATCTAACTGATATTGACATCAAAGAATTATAGAGAGTAAGGACAGTACATTGCCTTGTAAATGTTAGTCTCAAATAAATTCACCTTTGCTGCAAGGATTTATACAATAACACCCAGAGTAAGCAAATGATATTGCTTGGAAGATTATAAGATGCTAGAAAGATATATTTGGCAATGTGTGCAGTGGAAAAAAAAAAAAAAAAAAAAAAAAAAAAAAAAAGAGTTTATTGGATTTTTTTTTTTCCTTTTTGCTTTCTCTATTTTCTTGTTTTCAAATTATGAAAAGAATTTTCTGTTTTGTTTGTTTTTGTTTGTTTGTTTGTTTGTTTTATGTCAAATTTCCCTTTGGGTGCTTTTCAGTGGCTGTTTTCAATATGGTATCAAGATTAAACTAAAACCAAAATATGGAGGTTGATCACACAAGTAGATAAAAGAAATCATCTGGCCTGGGAAAGTATTTGATTTGGATATAGAGAAGGAGGCAGTCTTTTCTGGAGTATCAGTTCAGAATCTTGTGATTCTTAATTAACTTCAATATTCAGGGAAAGTTAATTTTATTTAACTTAAATATTTTAATTAATTCTAAAACCTTTTTTATTTTTTTCCCTATCTTTGTCAGTAAGTTTAAATGATACAAACTCAGTAAAAGCTTCTTGAGGGTCTGAAGCTATTTCAGGGTTCACAGGGTTCCCTTGCTCCAGTATTTGCTATCTGAATGCTGATGAGAAGCTGACAGCATTTTATTTTCTCCTGGAAATCTAATTGCAGGCTAGAGGATGACAATCTTCATGCCAGGACCTTCATATATGTGAAGGGGGGAAAAAAATCACTGTGTTGTCCTGAGCCATGGTGAGGCCCCCTGGCTTTCCATGATTCAGTGGTTATGTGATAATTTATCTGAAGCAAGTTGACTGACTTCCTGAAGAATGTGCAGTAGGGGGTAGAAATTAGCATATATTGTCCCTTACAGCAGTAAGCCTGAATTTCTGATAGATGAGAGTGAATTCATTCTGGTTTTTATTGATATTCATTCCAGACATCAATGTCATTTTTTGTAAATGATGTCATCCAACATACCATGTGGGGGCTCCATTCAGTAAAAGAGCTATCTAGGAGCACGATTATTTCATCAGGAAGGGAGTAAATGCTTAGCATAAAGATTTTGCCAGAGTGGCATATAGGTCTAGTCATCTGAATCTTGCACTGATGAGTCATGTTATGCAGTCCAGGTATTTTTACAGATAAATCACTGCTCAAAGGGATTACTCTTTTTTTTTTTTTTTTTTTCCTTCTGTTTAATATGGGAAACAGCAACAGTAAAAGATGATGTTTAGAAACAATGTTGTCTTTCCCACTGAAATTCATTTATCTGTCCTTTATTTCTTTCCTCAGCAACAGATTTTTATTTTCTTAATTTGTCTCATTTTGTTATTTGTATCCCAAAGGTGCAGAGATACAATGAAAACATGATTTATTGCTGAAGATAAACAAATGTTTTAGGCCATCAGAAAAGGAAAAACATAGGGATAACAAGGTTGAGGTACCATTGGTATTATTTATGCTAGGGCAGTTGCTCAAACAAGATGGGGTCATTTGTGCAATTTATTTAAAAACACAAAGTGAGAGACAATATTCTTTTTGAAGAGCTTTTGGTCTAATGGAATAAAGAATGGTTGAAAAAGTGGGATAGTCCCATTTTACAGACAAGGAACTACGAACAAAGAGAAATCAGTGCTCAATTCAATGTCTGTGAGCATACATCATTTTCAGAGTGAGTAACTCCATCTCAATTCACCAGTGTATTCAGCATGATTTATAGCAGCTGAGAACCCAGCCCAAGGAGTTCTTCTTGTATCAGTTTGTCTAGTCCTTGAAGAATAACATCTTCCTTCAGCTGCTTTTTGCTATGCAAACGGAATAGTGTAGATTTTAAACATAGAAGTGGGTTTTTATCAGTCTGCCATATGTTTTCCATAGATAACTACGTGGTCTAATTGGTTTGAATCAAACTACTGACACCAATATGCAAATCTAGTTGAATGGAGTGTATTTATACTGCAGCTTCCTTCTGCACCATTGATTGAAATATGAGTACTTAAAATAGATCTGTATGGAATATTTAAGTAGCTTGCAATTACACACATTCTGTCTTGTCTATGCCAAGTACTATGATGCTAATGAGGAAAAAGCACTGGACAATTGCTCTTTCTTAATCTATCACAATATATTTTAGAGGATCATAGTGCTTGCAAGATCTTAAAATTTAGTTACCGCAAAAGCAGCATATTTTAAATAGCTGTTTATATATCACAGTTGTTATGTATGCGAACATATGTTTATGTGAGGTTAATGTTACATTATGCTAACTATGAAGAGATTTTATGGGAGCATAGGCCTTTCTGACACTTCTTTTAAAGGTATTAATTTCATATTATATTTTTATAGTTCATGGCTGTAGTCTTGTAATTAATGTCGCTGTCTGGTTTCTTGTCTGTACTCCCTGCCCCTTTCATTCCTTTCAATGTCCTTTCACAATCTGTTCAGGCTAGATATCAGGTGGACCATGCCATTGTGTCAATTATTTCCATTGGAAGGACTGCCAGCATGTTCTTTTACTGTTCATTTTTCATTATCATGAAACATCTCATTTCAGTGCGAGAGTCAAAAACAGTTTATGCTTGCATCTCTGGATTGCTACAAAAATGTGTAAGCTCAGTATGTAATAAGTGACTGCAGAATTTCTAGTCTTCCTGAAATGTGCCTGAACTTAAAATAATTGTTTGTAGGGAAGCAAAAATGTTATGCATATGCTAAGCAAAATTTGAAATACATGAACTCTATTTTTAGAAATTTCACTGGCAGGTTTGTATGATCTGATAGCATAACAGCTGCACACTGATTTCTCACTTTTCTTTATTCAAGCAATAATAATTATAAACAAGCGAAAGAGTTTCTTGTAAACAAGCAAATATAGATTGTATTTATCACCTTTAGTATTCCACATCCTATCACTGTGTTACACTCTGATAGCAATTCAGTATCATTATATTGAATATATTTCAATTAGCATTTCAAGAATCATATCTTTATTTCTTGACTTGATTGTTTTAATTACCTGAAGACACCCATAATTCCAAGAGCCATATTGTTACAAAAAAAAAAAAAAAAAAAAACCTTTTATGTCTCCACTGAATTACAAGCAACAACACACAGAATAGTGACTATGCTTGTGACTATCACGAATGCCTTAAAAGCTACTGCTATTAAGTACGAGTTTTGAAGAGCAAAATTTTGGATAAGAATCTTAGCTATTTGGTTTTGTTTTCATTTTGTTTTCAAGAATGATAAAGAAACTTGCATAATGGAAAAGACCTTAAAAATACAGTTCTTGAGGCCTGCGTAAAAAAAATGGTGGATAAAACCAGCCAAATGAATGGCCAATTGGAAGTCTACTTAAATATGTTTTAGAAAAGTGTCCTTAGTTAGGAGCTTGCTTAGGCACTCCTTTAAATAGCTACTAGAGACGGTAGGATAGGAGGTCTTCCTAAGCGCACAAAATAGTGTGATACCAAGTTATGTCTCATATTGAAGGTTTAAAATGTTGGTTATGTTCTGATCCTCAGAAAAAAGAAAAAGCACTTTCGGCCCCAGGGAGGTCACTGAGAATGCAACCAGTCATTTTCAAGGAGACAGATTTTTTTTTCCCTGCTGCCTTCATTCCCCTTTCTTCACGTTCCTGTTATTCATACTGACTTAACGGTGAGGGGTAGCTTACATGAGTAGAGGCACCAAAGCTGCTGGCAGTGTTAGTTTGAGCAAGCTCTCAACAGTGTGGGTATTCTGGAGGGCAGAAGTCTCTCTCTGACGGGAATTGCAAATGTAGACTTCCAGCTGGCTTTCACCATCAGCCCTGGGCTCTATTCCAGGAGCAGTGTTGGTCTCTCAGTGGGAGTACTCAGTGACCCTCATTCAGCAAGATCTTTCCACATGCACTTAACATTTAGTCTGCAACTCATCCTGTTCAACTGGATTAGTCCTGTGCTTCCAGTTGAGAACCTATGTAAGTACTCTGATGGAGAAAGAAAATTAGATTTCAAATTCCCTGCAACTACACTAGAAGTAATTTTAGGAGTGGTGAAAAGGAACAATGAATGATAAATATTGTATTAGAAATCATTGTGCTCCAGATAAGACAAAGCTACTTACTACATCCATTACCAGGTTTGGAACTATTGGCTTATGCAGCTGTCTCTCTGTGGGTGGATCCATTGGGTTACAGGGTCAGTTAATTAGGGACAACATCTACAGTTAATGTTCTGAGAAAGCTGTGTGGAACTCGATGAGGAGAAATGAAGATGATTCTGCAGGAAATAGCATAACAGTATATTGAATTTAAGAAAATGTGTAGGCCTAGTACAAAATGCTTTTTGGTTGAAAGAGTTTATAATAAGATTAATGTATACAATTTTGGTTGGGAATTTTCCTTAATGACAATGCGCAGCTGTGGTTTGAGATTTTTTCAGAAGTAAGCACCATTTCCAGGGATATAAATATGTGCTAAATTATTCACACAGAGAAAAAATTAGCTATAAACATACATACATACATACATAAAGTTGTATCAAAAGCAAATTTGTGATGGATTTTTGGCACCCTAGGGTAAAAATGATTAGGATTTAGTCTTGTGAGCATGTATTCACCTGCTTAATTTTGCTCCTTTGAGGCACTGTATTGAAGCTGCATGTATTGTCTTAAACTAGAGCTTGTTTTGATGACAACATACTGGCTTTAAATGGATGAGAACTCTATCAATTACTTACAGCATCAGATGAAAAAGACAGCAGTATTATGAGACTTGGGATAAAAGATTTATTTCATCTCAAAACACAAATGTAATAAAAGTTAAAAAAAAAAAAGAAATTGTGGATAAAAGAAATTGATTTGTGTGAGACTGGGTGAAAGGAGAAAAATAAACTCTTTGCAGGAGCATACAGCTTTATGACTGTACTTTCAGCTTCCTAATTGCAGGACACTATAAGTTGCTGATTACCACCCTACTTCTGCAATAAGATCTATTTACACTGGCAAATGGCTGATGTGGAGGCTTGTTGCCGAATCTCAGCATGGGTATGAGAGAAACAACCAACCATAAGAAAAATTGTCTCTTTACTTTACAATCTTCTGTTGTCTTTCAGCAGTGGAACTTCCACGTACAAGGCACAGTTCTCTAGGAGAACACCCTGAAAACTCTCTTAAAGTTAGCTTTGCTTTTATGAAACACCAAATTTCAGTTTCCCATACAATTTTGCATTAATTAGTAGCTTTGTTGAGGAAATGTGCTCCAACTCATGCAATCAGAAGCTGTTTTAATTGAAAAGCACAGCATATTTGCAGATGGATTATGAATCTGAGAACAATTTTGAGACTCGGGATTAATATTTTAAGGTAGGCAGCACAGTAATACTTCAGATAACATCTAAAATTACTACATAACGAGCATATCACAGCTAATGTGCTACTACATTACTTTATACCAGTTTCTATATTACTTTATACCACCTTCTATACAGTTTACATGTTAGGCATAGGGCAAACTCAGTCCTAAAGTGAAAAAAAATGTTTAATTTACACGTCTAAATATATATTTATATAAACCTATGCATAATTTCATTTCTGCATTGCCACTTTGTCAGTATGTATGCTTGTACTTCTAGATGCTGAGACTAGTGCTATAAATTTGATCATAAGGGGTTCAGGTCCTCTGACTAATGAGCAAATGTTTTGGCCATCTGCAACATGTCCTTATAAGTATTTACATAAATGTCTGTCTGAAAGTATATAGTTTCTGGATAAAATCATTGCTTTTTTTTTTTTTTTTTTTTTTTTTTTTTGGGGGGGGGGTATTTTTTTCCACCTTAAATGGAAGTGTTTATGCTTAATTAGTAGTCTGTCCCTTGTTTCTGTCCCATTTCAGACTTTGTATTCACAGCAGCAGACTCTCTATATACTCTACTTTCACTCCCAAATCCCTCTTTGATGAAACTTCTTGCTAGGAGACAGGGATAAGTAGTCATGATGTAAGACATTAAGGAATGCAAACAATTTATAAAGAATTATTTGTTAAGGTATTATCTTGAAAGACTTCAGGAAAATGCTCTTCATGAGCAGGTTAAAAAAAAAAAAAAAAAAAACCTTTCTCTGTATTTTCGTTTCCGTGCCTTGCAAAATTATTCAGGAGATCTGCCAGCTTTTTTCTAGTATGTCCTAAGGAGGTAGAAATCAAGGACATTCATGAGTAATAGAACTTAAGTCAGAACTTAAGCATACGAAGTTCCGACCTACCTTCTTTTTGTCATCACTTAGTTGCTGGTCGCAGTGCTTTCTGGGATAAAATCTGGAGTTTTTGATCTGGGAATTTTTCCTGGCCCCAGAAGAGTACTTGAAACCACTTGTGGTGGTAGATGCTCTAGAGCTTTCAGGATCTTACAGAGTGGGCCTATTGATGGCAGTGCTCTGGGATGAAGATCCATAATAATGGAATCATATGAATCACGTAATAAGTAAACATTTTTTTTTTTTCTTATGTCTGAGGATATAAGGGACTTGAAAATGCAAATTACAATAATGTTGTGGTTGGTATGGAGACCCTACTGCAGGAGGACTGTGAGGTTTATTTTTAAAAATCTAATTTAGAGGAACACTTGCAGACACAAGGGTTCACTTCTGAGAATATATGGCAGTCTCCTGTAGTGCACTTTGAATTACATGACTGAGAACAAGCATCTGGGTAAAATTTGGATATTCATCTACCACAGCAGTTGTGAACATAACATTTATTAAAAAAAGGCAAAACAAAATGTATAAATTAGGGCCTTGAGAGATGGTGTAAATAGAAATACAAAGAGTCTTTTTAACACTCTGAAATTCCTGGCGTGACTGATAAGAGGAAACCATTAGGGACCAGAACTATAATTAAATGTGTTTTTGTAGCATGGCCAAAGAACACACTACACAATGACCCTTAAAGATTCTTAAACAATGCTCAGCTCAATGAGTTTATAATTTTCTAATACATAAAAGAAACTAAATTAATGAATGTATTTGCTGATCTTATACAGATGGATTCAGACCAAAAACATTGAATCACTCCATACGTTTTGGTAGGAGGTCTTGACAGGCATTGACCAGTTTGACCACTGGAAGCAACACCGAACCAGCAAACTAAATCTCCCACATGGGAAGCCAAATGAAGAAAGAATTATTTCCATTATCAGGGCATTTTCCAGCTTAGAAAAAAACTTTCTTTGCTCTGGGGAAAAAAAAAAAAATGCTTTATGGGAGAGCTTCTACCAACATCTCTTCGCATGTAATGTTTTGTGATTGTTATATGCCAAAGGACCTGGCACAGTATCAAAATTTGTGTGCCACAGGATTGTGCAGAGTTTGAGATAGAGCTGCCTGCTTCAAAACTTGCAAAGATTTTAACTTTAAGGAGCCAGCTTTATTCTGTTGCACTGTGCCATGGCAACGAACATGTATCCATGGCAAAGCAGTAGTTTATTTATTTATTTTTGTTATATCCTAGCTTGAAATTTTTTAGAAACAGTGCTTTGGAGTATGAAATACAAATACATGCATAGTAGGAGAGTCACACTGAGGAACAGGAATGTTGTCAGCTTACTTTTTCGGGGCTGGAAAGTGTGGGTCTTATGCAAGAGTTTCAGATGTGGTCTGGAGATTTTGGGGGATATTGGCCTGGGAAGGTAACAGATCTGTTTCCATGATTGGTGGGGTTACAAAGCTGTCTGTTGCTCTGCTGCTTGCAAAAATACTTGCTCTGCACAGAAGTGTAGAGGTGGAAAGATTGAAGAAACAAACTTGGAATTTTTTCTTGTTAGGTGGAGGAGAATAAAACAACAAAAAACATCACCAATCAAAACTTACAAATTGGATTTTAACCAGTTTTAAAGATTTCATATTTTTCCCCCAAAGCATCCTTTTTAAACTATTATTATTCAATTCTTTTAGAGTATAGCTAGATACATAGGAAGAAAAATTGAAATTTAACATGTAGTTCTTTGTTGGAGAGGTTTTTGCTAGAGAAAGCACTTGTCTTAGGTTACGGACAGGTGTATAAGGGTCAGGATAGGTGTTTAATGTAGTATTTTGTGTAATAATAATATTTTTTTAAAAAATAAACAGGAGGCAGAACTATCTGCTTCAACAGAAAGAGGAGGAAATAGGGAGTCAGGGCTTTCTATGACTTGAAGCATTGGTTCCTTGTTTAACTGCAGTGCATTTACCTCACAATACTGTGATCACATTCAGTTGTAACTGTTGCAGCTGATGAATACATACTTTGATTTAACTTTTCTCCTTCTTCTTTTGAGCTTGACTGTCTATGTCAGCAAATTATCAACAAACACTGTTTCTGGCGCCCCATATACCTGTCTCTAGGAATGTTTTTAAGACAAATTTGATCTTGACATGGGAATGTAACAATTAGGCCCATTGTAAGTGTAAGTGGCTTCCAAACATTTAATCAAAAAGACCAGAAGTTCATTACCAGACTACTGATAACTAAAACTGAAGCCACTGTCAGCAGTTAGTCATGATGTCAGAAAAAAATACCCTTGCCAGAGGCTTTACATTCAGCTTGGGCCCTGACAACTATATTTTTATGAACCTAATCACAACCACAAGTAAATTAATTGATTCACAGGTTTAAATCTACCTATTTGCCTCTTTGTATTTTCTGTTTTTTAGTGTTTTTGCTAGTGGATATGGGAATTGATTTATTTTCCTTAAGATTGTCATAATGCCTCACCTAAGAAGAATGCTGAAAAGAATGAATGTCAGCAAGTCTGTAAACAGAAAGCATTTTTACTGTATGATCATTCTCTTAGTTTGTATGAATAATAATTTTTAAAAAATCTTCTCACCAAGGGGTTTTCTTCAGAGTTACCAGTATACCACTTTAAGTAATATTATCAGATCAAATAAATGCTTTAAAGTAAATTAATTTAATGCCTTTTGCAAAACCAAAAAAAAAGAGTAAAATAGGGGAGGAAAAAAACAACAACAATAGAACTGCTCAGCTGTGATCTGTCTTCTCTCATATTTCCACAGTACTATGGGGTTTCATAGGCATAGAAAGTTATTCATAAAATTTTGTTTTCCTGATATAATTATGCTGGAAAAAATCTTTTTCCCTGCAATCCTGCACTCAGTCATCTAATAAATGATTCTTCCTATCATTTTCTTCATAATCATGAAATTCCTCATATTGCTTTTATTTTTTTTTTCCTTTCTCCTTTCTACCATCTGAATTGAATATTCATTATTAAAAGGTTGATACAGAAACCAAAAGTTCCAACTTTTGGTTTCCAACAGAGAGAAGTGACTTTCTGGGAACTAGAAATAAACTCACAAGATCATGTTAAGCTTTACTGACCATTCTCTCAAAAAGAGCTGAGTATCCTGCCCTGTCTGATTCCTAAATTTCATCTTGTTAAAACAGACAAATTTCACATGTCTTTATATAACCAAAGGTGTTAGAGGTGTAGTTTAAGTAAGAGTAATTAAAAAGCCATTTTTTTCACTGATGGAAGACTAAGGATTGTCTGTTATTTTGTCTATTCTCATCACTTCTGCTTAAAGATAAACTCATGAACAGAAAAGTTCTAGGGTTATTTCATTTGTTGTTGTTTGTATTGGAAAATGGAAGTTTCACAAAATACTTGTCTATAAAATTGTTCTAGGGTTTTGTTTGGGTCAAACAGGAAGAGATGAAGGAGAGGAGAAATACATTTCCGTTGCATGCACAAGAAGCAAACATTGACCACCAAAGCTGATATCTGCCTATCTTCAATATTAATAAATAAATAAAACAGCTTTTATGATAACAGTAACTTGCCAATGAACTGCAAAACCTTTCATATTAATGCATGGCATTATGTAAATCAGCTTCCTCTTCTTTGAGCGACTAATGTAGTCTGCTCTGCTGGGAAAGACTGAAAAGACTCCCAAGGCAATGGTAAACATTACTGGAATTATATTATGAATGATCTAGGGCTTAAAATTGTGTCTTCTGTTCTTCTGTGAAGTGTTATCTCTGACTGTGCTTCAAGACAGAGCCGCATTAAAGATCCAACAGGGAGATGCAGCAGACTTCAATTAATTCTGTAGGGAAAGTGAATAGGGAGCAGAGCTGTCATATACAGTAATTTTAGGGGATGCCTCCAAAATTATCAGGTAGAAGATACTTCTTTGCATGATGCTTACTTGCATGTGGAAAACATTGCCATGGGAAGTTTTAGAAGCCAAAAAAATAAATTCAAAGCAAGAGATTAGACAGATTAGTGGAAGCTAGATCATTCAGAAACTGCAAAATAAGGTAGTCCACACATGATACCCAGTTGCAGATGTCCCTAAAGTTTGAATTTCCATCCAAAGGAAAGGACCACTTTGTTCATGCTTCTTTCATTCCTAATTTCCCCTAACAGCCACTGGGTGTGCATGTTAGGGACAAAACTGAACTAAATGTTTTCTCTTATAGCACAGTTCTTGTGCTCTTGAGTGAATGCAATTCCATGCTATTCCTATACTACATTTGTTTTTGTGACAATGAGAAAGCACAAATATATTGTGTACAAGACATTCCAAAATAATGCATTGTTCTAAGGCAAGTAATTGAACCTTTGTGTTAGATACCAATGTGAAGCAGTAGTTCATAAGAATACACAAGAAATTAAAATATTATAATATTCAATTGATTTTAGTTGTTATTCCAATACATCTAACTTGTTTCAAATATTAATATTATGTATTTTAAGATACAGTATTATTAAGTAATGAGCTTAAAAGACTGACACTACCCATTATGCTTGACTAGTATGTTAATTGTATAATGGAGTTGTTCACTCTAGTATATTTTAAATCTATGTAATTCTAAATTCTGTATCATTATATTTTCTGTTAAGATTTAATTTCCTTTTTCTGACATCTTACTGCTTTGACTCAGATCCATAGAGAAACAATAGTTGCCTGTCTCCCCAGCAGTTGTGGAGACTAGTTAATGTTTGCTTTCTGAGGGCAAGTACTGATTCTACAGCTGTAAATATGGTCAACTAACGGTTTTATTGTGTTTATTTTGCTACATGGTAATCTGTTTGAATTAGAGCTAGGGGAACAAGAAATGTTCTTGATCAGTAATGCAGTGAGGTGTGGCATATGGTTTTGAGAACCTGACCTGTGTTTCTGAATTGTACCATTTCATCATAAAAGCTTCATAACTTCTTCCTGAATTTAATTTATAACAGTTTTATATGAAGTTTAATTTTAACCAAAAGAAAAATTGCAATTAGCATGAAAAGGATGTATTAACTGAGGCAGAACTTAGACCAGAATTTTTTCTTTAGGGTCACTATTCCTCTATTTGTTTTGTGACACACAAGTCAGTGAATACACCAATAGCAATCATTCATTCTAACCATCATAGGAGAAGTTAAATGAAATTCTTCCTAGTTTTATTAATGAAGATTGTGTTTATTGTGATTTTCTTTTACGAAGTACAAATCTAGAGTTTGAAACTGTGAGGATGGAAAGGTGCAGAAGGAGGAGAAAGAAAAGGGAAGATTTTCCTTTATTCTACACATGTCCAAACAGTGAAAGCATGATCTATTTGGAATAAAGGGAAATAGACATGTTTTAATTTTAACACTTAGCTACAATGCTGCAACTATAAAAACATCAGTAATATGAAAAGCACATAAATTGTCACGAACATTTGCAAAATAATTTAAACTACAAAGAATCTGGTCTGTCACCTGCCAGTCACAGTGTGAATATAGTTCATAATGATAGACCATATTCATCCACACTCACTGTCTTTTTTTTTTTTTTTTTTTTTTTTTTTTTTTTTAATCACTGTCTTTGTTCTGTTTCAGCATTTGGCTGTCACATCTTTAAGAAAAATGGTCCAACTGTTTTGCCACTTGCTCTAAGAAATAAGTTGCTCTTAGCATATGGAGGTTTTCACAAACAATATGTTTTCAGTTTCCTATGCTTTAGATTTCTCCATGGAAGATTGGTAAAACTGGTATGACATTAACTAAAAATGCTGCTGTCCACATAAACAGAGCCTGCAAAGACTCCTGCTGTACAGGAGCTTGTTAAGGAGGTAGATTTGTTGCACATCCTGCTTTAACTGAACTTTCTATAGTGAAGCAGCAAAGGAATAAGAATTGTACAAGAAGTAAACACTTGATAATTAAGAGATGTCATTAGCAGAGCAGCATTTTGTGTTTGTGCCACAAAACACTGTTTAATTATCTGTTCATCATTTCTTGGTGAACGCATAAACTAACCACTAAATGGGGAGAAAATCCATAGACTGCCAAAGGGTTTCCAATAGAAAAAAGACTCAGGCCTCACTCAAATAATTTCTTTGTTGCCCTGGTTATCTTTCACACAACTTTATTGTCTTTTCCTTCACTTTCTCTCATTCTTGCTAACCATAAGGCATGGTTTTCATGTTTCTGGACAGGTCCATTGTGGACAGGTCCATAACATTGTGGTAGATGAATTCTCCATTTCTTTAGTTTTCTGGCTGTAGGCTCTCTGGTGTGCAAGGTGGAAAACAGAAGGAACTCCAGTTGCATGCCACAGCCCTGCAACAGAGCATGGGAGGGGAGCTCTTGGCTAATCTCCACAGAATTGCAGAATGGCTTGGGTTGGAAGGGACCTTAAAGATCACCTAGTTCCAGAACCCATGCCATGGGCAGGGATGCCACCCACCAGATCAGGTTGCCCAGAGCCCCATCCAACTGTGTTTTGAACACCTCCAGGGGTGGGGCGTCCACAGCTTCTCTTGGCAGCCTGTTCCAATGCCTCACCACTCTTCTCAATGAGTTCTTCTCCCCATCTGTGCTCATGTTTGGGATTGCCCTGATCCAGGTGCAGCACCTTGCACTTGGATTTGTTGAGCTTTGTTAGGTTCATATGGGCCCACTTCTCAAGCTTGTCCAGGTCCCTTTGGATGGCATCCTTTGGTATATTGACTTCATCACTCAGCTTGGTGTCATCTGAAAATTTACTGAGGGTGCACTTGATCCCATATTCTATATCTCATATACTGATAAAGGTATTTAACAGTACCAAGACAGAACCCTGAGGGGCACAGCTCGTCACCAGCCTCCACTTGGACATAAAGTCATTGACTGTCACTCTCTGGGTGTGGTCAGCCAGCCAACTCCTTATCCACTGAATGGTCCACCCTTCAGATCCAAGGATTTGTGGGACAAAGGCAAAGGCCTTACAGAAGTCCATATAGATGACATTGGTCAGGAGACTGGCAGATCTTTGAGAAATTAATTTGGAGAAACAGCCATAGAAAAATAACCTGAGACAAAAATCAGAGACAAGCTGTATGTCCCTGATTGTTAGCTGATATTTAATGTTAAATAAATGAAAAGAATATCCAGAGGTAACATTAAAACCTCATACTTCTGTGTTTAATTCGGTCCATAGGTGGCAGGGGACAGAATTCTGAGATTGGACTAATTTTTCTTTTTTTCGTGTCCTGTAGTTCTCATACCATTTTGTGAAGCTTTTGGATGTAATCCATGTCAATGATATCTAATGAGATGCTATGTGAAGATGGTCCAATATGAAAGAGAAAGTTCATTGATTAAAATAAAGAGTACGTAGCTATCAAGTTCTTTCAGTTGTGGAACTGAATTAAAAAAAAAAAAAAAAAAAAAAAAAGTCACTTAAGGAAAACTCATTGTGGCATGAAGTGAAGTGGAAACCAGTTACAGCAGAGGTGAAAGGTGGCTTTCTAATAGCAGGGTGTGAAAGGATGAATCACGGTCTTAGGAAATGTCTTGTGACTTTCAGGGAATCACTAGGTGGACAGGTTTTTTTCCATGAACAGCTGTGAAACACAATCAGTTGGTACAAGGGGATGTATTTTTGAGTTGGAACTGAATCATTATATAAAATGCTTGTAGGGAACAAAGAGTGTAACAGCATGTCTGATATAGAAGAACAACTAGTAAAGCAAGAATATAACAACCCTCACCCAAAAGCTTTAAGAGCACAAAACCAATCAAGTTAAAAGAATAATATTTCAGCCTTAGTACCCTGGATCTGCTATTATTCTTGTTCCAGACAAGATTTACAATTGATTTCAGGCTCCTTGCTTAGTCATTCTCATGAAATATATTGTAAGCCTCATCTTCCCCAGTATAAGACAGAAGAGACTCTTTCAGTCAGCAGGACTGCTCAAATGGTAAGATTAGGTGAGAGAAAATTATCACTTAATTTTCTAACTGAAACTTTATGTTGCTTTGCTTTTTCCATCTTTGACTGAACAATACTCTGCTTGGTGTCTGAAGCAAATTCAGGAAGGCGCTGAATCCGCAGTGTTCACACTAGCTTCAGGCTTGTGACACAGTAGAAGTGAGCACACGTCAGCCAGATTTAAGGGTGTGTTGTTTTTTTGAGTTGTTTATAATTATGAAGGGAACACTTGGCAGCTAGAGAAGACTTTTATGATAAAGATAACCTGTTCTTCAGTGTCAAGTTCTTTTTTGTCCAGGCCAGCTCTAATATACACATTATTTGAGTTCCTGTAATACCACATATGTATTTTTATATAACAAAAGGTCTATTTTGTACACCTATTTCAGTTCTTGCCAGTACCTCAATATGGTCTGATTGGACTTAACCTCATAGATAGTTTGATTTAAATTTTCCCAAATACAACTTTGATCTCATGCTTCATTGCTTTACACTTTTGATCAAAGCAGTATGCTTGGTCAGTGAGTTTAATAGTGTGTATTGCTATGTTATAAAATGTTTTATATTTGTTCTTTTTAAGAAGAACGCCTTTGTTATTGAAACTATTAGAAAAAATATAGGAAAATGATAAGCCATTTCAATATAAATAAGCAGGAGATTATATTTTCATTTTTAAAGAGAATTCTGAAATTATTGGCAACAGAGACTGTTACGTTATCAGTGGTATTTACAGTTAAACAGAAAATGTTCATTTATTTGAATTTGGGGACTACTAAAATGACAGTGAATTACAGTCATGCTACCAGAACTTCTTGGTAACCCTGTGATGTGTTAAATGCCAAGATTTCAAAGGTGGGTGTCATCTTCCATGAATCTCAAGACTACAAGTGATGTGTGTTTATTTTTCTAAATATGTGCATATGTATTATAATCCACAACAGCACGTGATCAAACTAGATAATTTTATACTCTCATCTGATCATAAAATCTATGAGTAGCTCGTTACCCCAATCTGATATTTCATCCAGCTCCAAAGTAACTTTGAAGTGTGAAAAATTTTAAAGGACTTTGACAAATGCTATATAGACTTAGATAGAGTTATAGTCTATCTTTAGATAGACTGGACTGTGGTGTCTCTTACAAATATAATGCTATTATATGCCATTTATATGTTTGTGTAACAACAGTTACTAGCGGTCCTCCTGGACTCATGAAATTATCTCTGTCTTCTAAACCTGTCAATAACAGAACTTTATATGGTAAATCATATTTGGAAATATAATTAGTAAGTTTTTAAGGGCATTTTTTTAATGACGTTTTCCATCTTCTGCTATTTAAATTGATTTTTATATAAAGCAATTAAGGACATCCTTTTTCCATTAAGGAAATTATATTTAACTTCTGTTGTGATGATGTATGTTATATATAGCAGAGAAAAGGTACTTGAGATTCAGTTCCCCCCTCCCCCCCCCCAAGGTCATTGTCATTGTGGGGGTGGTAATTTTCCAGACCATATATATCAATTGGTGGTCCTCTTAGAAAGTAATCAATCAGAAATTTTTCTTCAGATAGAAATATTTCTTTCAACATAATTAGTATCATGACTGAGAAATTATCTTAATTTATTAAGCATTATGTTTTTGAAAGGTTAATAATCAGTATGGAAAATGTCGCTTGAAAACAGTAACATGAACACTGTTCTTTCTTGGATAAAATTATTATTTATTTCTGGTGTTTTCCATGACACTTCATTAGGACAGTAGTAGACACATTCTATAAATAAATATATATTTATATGATGAAGAGCTTTTGAAAATACCTATGTTAGCCCTTTCATCAGACATCCAGCTGTTTGGCTAGTGCTAGCAAATGTACTCAAAATTTATATATGGCTTTTCAAGTTTAGAAGATTTTCGAAGTGCTAAATGATATTTGTTTGTTTGTTTGTTTTAGCATAATTACATTTAACTAAAATTAGATGTAAAATATTAGTATAGAGAGCACATAACTGCTTTCTACAAATACATCAGCACATTACTTAGGCTTCTGGTATATATATTTTTAATTCACCTTCATCCACGGGCTCAAAGATTCTTTGCTCTGTGAATCCAAACATAGTTAATTTGGTAGATTTAATCTCAGTTCACTCAGGAGGTAAAACACAAAAATAGATGGGTAGTTAGTCCATTGTTGGCCAGGGAAAGGATTTTTATTGATCAAACATTTTTCCATAGCTTTTGTATGCATCCTCTTATCTCAATTCCGTATTGTTCTATCATATGGTTAATTAGTACGTTTTCTTTCTCTTTTAATAAAGAAGAATTGTTATTATGATATTCTTCTATATCTCTCATATACCCACAATATTTCTTGTGTAACTAAACAGATTTTGAGTCATAAAGCAAAAACCTTTGTTTTTATTTAAAATTACATATTTTTTGAGTTTGCTAAATTTTAGATAACTCCATAGATACACTAACCATGTCCATAGATGACTCTGTCTAACATACACAGGATTTTTTTCTCTGGCTCAGCCTGGTTTAAAATATTCCAAAGTATTCTTTAAAACAAAACTGGACAAAGGCCTAAGCTACATCATCTGAATTAGCCATTAAGCAGGAGGGGGTCAGCTAGATGATTTCCTGAGCTACTTTCTAACCTGAATTATTCAGTGATTCTGTAATGATGTATGATTATTGTTATGAGAAAAAATGCCTATATTCCTAATTGCCCAGTTGCTTTCTCAGTATGTTCTTTTGGAGTAGTACATGAAGTATTTTTGAGTGGCTTTTGAACGCTATGACATTTTGTCTTGGCTGTAAAGTTGGAGCAGCAGTGAGATCAATTTTTGAAGAGCTGAGGTCAGCACGAACATCTTATCCCTTCGCTTGACCTGAAGAAGATCTCTGTACATTACACAGTTTAAGAACACTAATTAGTTAGTGAGCACCCAAGAGCATTGGAAACTATATAAAGTCCTTTTCTTTTTTTTTCTCCCTGCTGTCTCAAGGGTGTTTTGTTTTGTTTTGTTTTGTTTTGTTTTCCTATCTGTTCTTGTAATCTCAGAATTCACGGGGTAAGTTTATGTCACACTGGGGTTGTTTTAGAGATGTGCTCTCAATGGAATTGTGTTTTATTTACAGTAGTAACAATTTTCAAAGAGCATCACCAGAAATTTTTCTTGATGTTACAATGCTATAATACATTCTGATAACTGGGGGAAGTTTTGTATACTTGGAAGTAGCCTAAAAAATGTCTGGTGCTCCATGTCCTGCCACACTAACTGCTATGATACATATTCAAGATAAATTTCCATGAGAATCCATGTACATCTGTAGAAGAACATTCAGGTAGTGCATTGTATCTCTTAAAAAAAAGAAGCTGATCATTGGTAGGAAAAATATTTAAGTACTGTTCACTTAGACTTCTTTACTAGGTATGCAAATTTCCACTCCATTAGGGTACATTGCACAACCTTTCTGAGGAAAAAAAATATTGTGAGCATAATTTAGAATGTTCTGTGACTGCTACAGAGTCCTAGAGTAGCTTATTCTAATCCCAAATGGCTTATTCAGCATCCTACTTTAAAAGGTTTAGTAGTTTGATAGTGCACTTAGTTATTTTAAAATATCTGCAGACAAAAGCATCTTCTTTGAAGACAGTCAGAAGATAATATTGGATTATCTTCTTGATAATAGTGCCAGTGCCTCAATTATGTTGGTAGATGTTTTTCTTTCTTCTTCTTAATTGATCCAGTTTTTTCAGCCTCCTACTCAGCCACAGACAGATGGAAGGTTTTCTTTTTTATGTGAGTCTCAATTTTTTTTTTTGGAGTGGGATGGAATACTATTAAAAGACTTTAATTTTAGCAATGTTAAGAAGAATGTGTCTACCTCTGTGCTACGGGGATTTTATCTAGAGAAAAAAGAATATTTTGTTGAGGTCCCAGGCCTCACCTCTTCAAATAGCAGGACAGTTACATAAACTATTTCTAGAAGGTAGGTATTAACTTGTTACCATTGATACTGTATTTAGTAACAGTAATTAAATTAATTTAAGAAATTATTTTTCTTTAAAAAATGAAGTTTTGGATGCCGCTGATTAATATTTAATTGTTATCATATTAGACTTTAATCTTCAAAGCTTTTCATAGAAACATGTAGTTCAGATCAGTGGATTCAGTGAAGTGGGACTAGGCTTTTAAGCATTCACATGATCCTGTCTGTGAATACATATATTGATAATTAGTCTTATTCACCAAGGTATTTTGATAACAAGTCATTCTGATTCAGTGCTATAAATTCAATTTATTAAATGGCTGTGCTGCTGTTTTCAAAACTGTTTGGCTTGGGTGGTCAAGAGGACAATAAATGGGATAGTTCACATGGGGAAAATAGGAGTTCAGTGCAAAACTGGAAAAATTATTTATTTATTTTTTTTAACCATGCAATATGCCACCAGTGTTGAAGTCTATGGTATTGGAATTTGTTGAGGTGTGGGGGGGAAATAGTAAGATGCAAAAAGCAGTCCAATATGTAGATTAATAATTGGAGTATTCAGAGTAAAAGTAATTAATAATAATAATAATGATAATGTACAAGTAATACCGAACCTTCATCTTCAACCTGTAGAGGTATTTATAGCTGGAGAAATGGAGAGAGATAGTTGTTTCATATTTGTCTGCTTCCCTTTTGTAATCTAGTGTTGGATGCTGGTGGAGATGATGAAGTAGGTAGGCTTGGCTTCAACCTAGTATGACAATATTTCTGTTACCTAATTATTTTCTTACACAAAGAAATAGGTTGCCTAGTTTCAGAGGAATTAAATAGCTACAGTAAAGATCGAGGGTTAAGGATAGACAAGGATGGAATGATATTACTCAACACTGAACTTAAACTTGCGTCTGCCCTGGAGCATCTAAATAGGCCATTTGGCTTTTTACATTTTTATAGGCTGGCAAATATTCAAGTACTTTGTAGTACTGGGATGCAAATACCTCAGCAGAATTGTCTAACTTTGTCGAACTTTGGACATGTAAAACTAGGTAAATAATTTAATTTCTTGCTTCTACAGTTAGTGGAGACATAACCTGTCTTCCTTCTAATATACATATTACAGTACTGGAGTACATCTTTGTCTTATGCAAAAGCCCTTATTGTGTTTTCATTGCACATCATTTTATAACTGTGCACTTCAATGTGAAGAACACACTGTAGCAGCAAAACATGCTGGTAAAAAAATGAAAATGAGAAGTTGCATCTTGAAAAAATGCAAAATACTGTTTCAGCTTAGTGCCTCAACATTCTTCATGAAGGGTGTTCTCTGTTTTGAATTAGCAACACTCCTATTCTGACTGGGCAGATGAAGAATGAGATTTAAAGATGGAGTTAATTTAGTCACAGAGACATTGACTTTCTGCAGATTACTAGCATATGGAAAACTGGGGAAAATGTGTTTGTAAATTCATTTCAACAGGAGGAAACGGGGAAAAATGCATGTAGTTTGGATTATTCCCGATACTGCTGTCACTTGTCCCAAGAAGCTACCATATTTCTACATGTAAAAAAAAAAAAAAGTAAATAAACAAATAAAAATAAATTTCTCTTCAATCCAATGGAATTTCAAAATATGTAAATCAAAACCCCACACGTTGACAGCTGTATCATTTGGCATTAGTATCTGAAGAAATGTAATATTTCTCCAGAAAGTGCTGTTTCTTGAGAGAGAGATAGGCTACTGTTAATTAAAACAAGTTTCATTATTAGTTGCTGTCTCTAAAAGAACTGGATGAAATCTCATTTCCTTGGATTATTTGGTAGGTGAAGATGCATGACATTGTTCTTCCTTTTATTTTCCTCTAAAAAGGTTAATAATTCATTGATCTCTTATATAAATTTTGTTCAATGCCATAAGCTTCCAATATAATTAGGTAATGTAACCAATTTGTGACTATTGAACTATCCAAACAAACATTATAAAAGTCTGTGCAAGATATAAAATAAAGATTTTCATGCTACTGCAAAAGTGAAGCACTAATTAGGATTGCCTAACTGGAAGAAGGTTGCAATTTAAAGTTGCAGTGATTTCTATTAATCGTAGTTCAGTGTCATGAAAATTTGAAATCCAATTAACCTGGGATTCTGTAAATTTAACAAGATAGCTGAAGGGATGTATCCACTATGTGGTGATTAGGAAGAGAATAAAATGGGATAGGAATCAGTGAAACATTTCCTTTATGCTTTAATTTATGAAGTTCCCATTCCAAGTGGAACTGAACTTTCTCTGTGGGATGGAACTTCCATATTTCTCATCAGTGAACATGGAGATCATCAGCTTTTCTCTGTGAAGAACGAAAGAAGCACCAAAATCCCAACGTCAGGTTTAACCTTTAGCTATGGAGACTAGACATAACTATAAGGCCTCTGTTTCCTGAGTTCTCATTTTAAATATGATAAATCAACTATTTGATGACTCAGCTGGACTGCAGCTAATCATTGTTGTCATTAGCACAGATTAGAAAATTACCAGCTTGATTAGTCTTACTGGTGTCAGCTGCAATGAGGAGAGAATTTTTATATTATTTTTTTTTAATTGACAGACGAAATTAACTTTTCTGATGTCTGTACAGCCTGTAGTTTCTGTGGGTAAGGGAAATTACTGAACTGAAAATCAAATTGGTGTTGTTTATTAGCTAAGATTTAGCTGTATTGAACCAATTAAACCAATGTTTCTCATCACTTCTATTTCTGACAAACATTTGTAGTCTGTAGAAATAATCCCAGTTAAAACAGGGAAATCCTATTCCTAACAAGAAGTAGGCCAGAGCTTTACATTTTCAAAACGCTGCATCAATTGTTTGGCATTCTTTTCCATCACTCCCCTGTCACAGATTCAAAAGAAACTGTTTGGTGGAGGCTGAGAGGTTAGCCTAATATGCCACTGATATGAGAAGAAAGGAGACAACAATTTGCAAGATGTATTATCAGAAATTCACGTAGCTATTAAACATATTGAACAAGGATAAGCAGTTCTTTGATGTTTTGATAAGCAGTTCAAAGATAGCAAGTTGTCAGACTGACAGCATAGGCTTCAAATATTATTGATTTTGATGAAAGCTTCATTAGTCCATGCAAAATGGATCTTAAACTGACTCCACTCTTAAGTACAGGAAGTTAAACCTTGGTCTTGTTACAGTCAATACCATGTATCCTGTTGACTTCTCTGGGCCAGAATGTCATCCCAAATTTTCATTAAATATACAGCCCTATTAGCAGAAAAACACAAGCTTGCAGGAGAGGTTGATAGTAAATAAAGTTTTTGAGACTAGTATGCATTGGTAGTTTATTATGGTAGTTAAACTGGAAAGTATTTGATAGTATATTAAATAATATCAAACTTTAAGATAAATAATTATTTTTGTAAACCAGTGCATACTGTTACTTAACATAATGATGTTCTCTTTAAAGTTTTCATAAATGACTTGGATGCAGGACTTTATGGTGTACTAAATAAGTTTGTGGATGACACTAAATTGTGAGGAGCTGTTGACTCTCTTGAGGGTAGAGAGATATTGACAAATCAGAGGGCTGGGCAATTGCCAATAGCAAGAAATCCAACAAGAGTAATCGCCAGATTCTGCACCTGGGATGTGGCAACCCTGGATATCATATACAGACTGTAGTATGATTATTCTTATTATTCTTCTTATTATATAGAGGCTAAAAATAATCTCTTGTTTTTCCGCACCATTAATGAGTAATTTATACACGTTTCTCCGTGTCAGCATCTTGTACATGAGCATGCTTGTGTGTTTGATCCTGATGAACAAGGCTTATGAATTTGCAGACATCAGCATTATTAATTTCCAGTGGCAAGATTGATTTGCATACTTTTTCTAGAGACATTCCTGATAAAGGATATGATAGTATGTAAGAGGAAACTAAAACACTTTTAAAAGTTATTCTGAGTTGAGCCCCAGTGACAGATTTATGTTTCCAATGGCTTCAGACTAAGTCTGATTGCCGGTGCAATTGCTATTGCTATTAAATGTGTGTTTAATTAAACGTTTGTTGGACCACAGATGAGAATGGAAGATGAAGAATGGAAAACTGATTTTATAGACTAGCAGTTATGGCATTCAGCTGGGACATGGGAGAGAGAAGTCCAAGAAATTATTTATTTGCAGCAGCATAATAACTTAAGCAGGAGTCAGCAACAGAAACCCAGTCCAAAGTACCTCATAGCTTCATAGTCAGGCTATAATATATTAATTTAATATAGAATATTAATTTAAAAGCTATCTTCACCTTTAGACTGGACAGGGTGCAGATGTACCATTCCTTTTAATTGTCCCGTTTTTTGGGGATGAAACCATATCCAACAGATGTAGTACCTCTGAGACCATGTGATTTAGAAAGGAGATACTGATTTGGCAATAGCCCAGTGGCTACAAGCAAGAGATGGGTGTGGAAGTGCTCTATGGTATGAAGATTTAGGTGGCTTTGTTTTTTGTTGGCTATTGAAGACCTAGGCAGATAGATGAATGCAAGCAGAAGTACTAAATCACTGAGTATAAACATCTAAAATTGTATAATGTGTTTGTTAGAAACCTGTAACCCTATTTTTTAGCTTAGAACTCACTGATGGTAGGCTGAAAAAAAGATGGTGAATGGAACTCTTTTAGGCAGAAGATATTCTATATAGTGAGAATAAAAGTCAAAAAAATAGAGTGGGTCAATCTTGTAGTAAAAAAAGTAGAAAGGAAAATCTTTAGTTCATCACTTAAAAGTCATACTTTGTAAAAATTTTAGGGCATGATCCCTAAATAAGATCAACAGTTCTGTTTCTTATTTAAAATGTAAAATTAATACCATCATGAAGAAAATTAATATTTAAATTCTGTCCATAACTATACCAACTTATTCCCAATTATTTTGTGTATAAAAGCAGCAGAATTATCTAGCAACAGATCAACCCAAATTAATTTGAATATTTGCTTATATATTTCTGAAGACACATGCATGAGGCTTTTAACTGTTTTGCTTAGGACAATATAACTAATTTCTTTAGCTTGTGTTTTTATTTTATATTTGTGAATAATAAGGTGCAGTTTTAGATTTTTGTTGTTGCTGTTGAAATATTTCCCTAATATCTTTTTTCCCACCCTTACTGAAGAACAATAACAGACAGCAGTGAATTAGGTTATTCACAGCTGTCTTCCTTGTGTTCATAATTAATTTGCTTCTCATAACAGAATATAGAGAAATCTAGCTGTCAGTACTAGTAGGTAAGGAACATAAGAAAGCTCTATAAAGGTGCTTAGTTCCATAGTCAAGCTAACATTTGAAATTAGAGTGAAAGTTTTGGGCTAAAATCTGTATTTATAAAGGATTATTTAGATATCCTGGTATCTAAGATAGAAATATGTTAGAAAAAATGATTTTCTCAAAGTGAAGTTTTAGGCCTTTTTCAGTGCCTTGTCTTCCTTATTTATTCACAAAATTTCACATCTTCAATTTGCAAATTACAAAAATACATGTTTTATGATGCAATTGATTTTTATTTTCTTTTAGAAATTATCGAGATGTCTGTGTAAGGCAGTTACCTATTTCCCAAAGAGATTGTCCTATAGAATATTTGAATTCTGCATTGTTAGGTAGATGGCTAGTCACATGAATCACCTACTCTGGTGCACTAGATACAGAGCATTTCATAGGACTAACTAAGCCCTCATTCTCTAAGCAGTTACTAATGAAAGTTGTATTGAGGAATTCAGATATGAGCATTTCTGCAAGCTTGGAGTCATGAGTTGGAAGATAACCTTTTGTATTAGCAAATTTACAATAAATATAAGTAGTTAGTCCCTATATCTGAAGGCAGTAAGTTAATATAAATCTTTATAAAAAGGCTCTTGTGAGGTGATATAGACAGCACGTTATATATTTCCAATTTATTAAAGATAAAATTTACAAATCTGGTGGCTCAATACAGTTCAAGTAGCAGTCAATGCAAGTGATATCCACCTTCTTGGCTGTCATGCTGAGAACTGAAACAGGAACCTACATCTAAGAATATGACTTTTTACTGTAGAGTTTCTCAAAATTGTCTGCTGGAAATCTTGCCTCTGTTTCTTTCAAAACCCCATTACAGTAGTTAAGCCAGTTATAGGGTCTTGGTTGCCAGCCTGAGTTCTTTGGCTGAATTTCTAACTGACTTGTGATCTGGTTTGTAGTGCTGCAGCCTCTTGCACGGAACAGGTGACCTTTGGTGTGATCTACTGCAAAGTAAATTGTGAGTTCGGATTATAACAGAGATACAGCTTCTGTGAATTGTGCACTCATGGGACAATGACATCCTCATGAAAAAAAAAAAAAAAAAGGTAACGCTAGTGTATGAAATTAAGCCTTATCAGATTATAAATCTCCACCAAGTGTACCCGAGGAGAGTCAGGTAACTCCCGTTGAAGAAATTAGTTCAAACAATGAATTCTGTGGGTCACTTCTGTTAAACTGTAGCTACTTTCTCACTATCAATGTTTCTCTCCCTCCTCTGACTTTGTGTGTGTGTGTGTGTGTGTGTGTGTGTGTGTGTGTGTGTTCGCATTTGTAGAAAGGCTTGGGGTGGGAGCCAGGACTATAATTACCATTCTGTTCAGTGTTGTACGGCTTGTTTTCCCCATGTACAACAGCGGATGTGGGCCTGCTGATGTAATAAATGGGTACAAAAGGTTAAATCCTGTTCAGCATATGGGAAGAAAATTTAGATAGGAGGAGGGTGCGGCCCCTTTGCCAAAAATCTGATTCATGCAAGAAAAGGGGGGAGGAGGGATAGAGGAGAGAAAGGCTGCTGTTATTCTTTAACAAAAGACACTAGAAGCACAATCAGTAGATTCTGTCTTGACTGGAATTACATTGTTTTGAGCACATAATTGTTGAAAAAAAATGTCTGGAAGCAGCTAATGCTTGCTTTCCCAGAGCATCTGTAGTTAGTTGCATTTCATGCTAGCAATCTTAACCTTTTAAAAACCCGACAAATTCATGTTATGGATTTAAAATGAAGCAATTAAACAAGAGAGCCTGAAAATATGTGAATTTGCCTTTTCCTGGCAATTAACATCTGGTATAATTTTCTTTTGGTCAGTTGTTAAATGACTGACATTTTGACAGGTTGTATTATGCAGCTCCTTCTGGGGTTTTAGTAAGTTCAGTGATATTTGAGTTTAGCTCATATCTAAATCCCAGAACCCTTTATAGTTTTGACTGACTGATTTAGTTCCTTCTGTGCAGAAGATGGAAAGGCATGAGATCCCTAACACTTAGCATCTCAGGCGTATCACTCAGATTTAGAGAATGAAAGACACAGGATAAGACAAGTGCCAGTAAAATTTCTTTTATAGCACTGAAATGCTGCCTTTGTCTTACCACACTCTTCTCATGAGAATATGATATTTTTCACATAAAATCAAAATATTAACCCCTGATTACACCAGCATGGATCAGAATGCTAACCTAGAAAGGAGAGTCAGGCTGTTCTCTCAGCAAAGAAGCAAAAGCAGTGCTGAACTGAGTGGCAGAAAAGAAAGCTGCTGTTATAGACTGTGGCTCAGCAAAGACCACCGTATAAAAAAGAAACAGGACCAAAATTCAACAGTAAAAAGTAAACTTAGAAAATAGCAATAAAGACAGATATAAAGATAACCATTTGAGGGAGGAGAGAAATAACTAAACCTTAGCAGAATTGCAGCTGCAGCTTGAAGTGACTAAGGAACATAAAAGAAGAAAAGGAGAGGTGTTTGGATCCCTTTCTGGTAGGTGACTTAGCAAATGCATGAGTGGATACAGCCAGCTCTGTAGGACGTGGCATTTGGTTGTCACTCAAGAGAAACTGCCATTTAATTCAAAGTGAGAGGAACAACAGAAAGAGACAGTTCATGGAAGTTACTCTGGGGTAGATTAAAATGGAAATTTCAATCCAAGTGACTGTGATGATAGCTATGTTAGCTACCTAACAGTACTTTTTTTTTCAATTTTCATTTGTTTTTCAGGTTTGATGGGAGGACAATGATTTTATCAAAAGGTATAAAGGGCAACATTTTCAAAAGTTGCTATTTCAAAAGATGCCTAGACTTAAATTAGGTAACTGAAAATAAGGTATCTGAAAATAGGGTGGCCTAGAGACACATTCTATCATGGGAAAAGAGATGGAGAGGAGAGAGAGGAATCACCCAGAAGGATGGGTCTCCCACTGCTTCTTTTCATTAACCATAGACACAATCCAGGCAGTTACCATAGACTAGATACTTTCATGCTGGTAAATTCAGGTAAAATTAAATGCTGTAACCGGGCACTTTGGATTCTACATTGTTACCATATGTTTTCTGAGGTAATATTGTCTGTCAGGTATTTCTGTTAGCTCTGTCTAAGATCAGTAAGGAGCAGTACTAGAAGCCATTGGACTTGGTATTGTTTGTACTGTCTGTTCGGCAGAAAATGCTAACTTTCAGCAACAAATAGCCTAAAAGAAGGGAAGAAAAAGACTAATTTCTAAAAAAAAAAAAAAACAAAAAACAAAAAACAAAACAAAAAAAACATTTGGAAATACTGAAGTATATATTTTCTATATCATAGAATCATAGAATGGCTTGTGGTGGAAGGGACATTAAAAACCACCTAACTCCAACCCCCTGCCATAAGCAAGGATGCCACCCACTAGATCAGGCTGCCCAAAGCCCCATCCAGCCTGGCCTTGACCATCTCCAGGGATGGGGCATCCACAGCTTCTCTTGGCAACCTGTTTCAGTGACTCACTACCCTTACACTGAAGAATTTTCTCCTAATGTCTAGTCTAAATCTATTTTCTTTTAGTTTAAGACTATTCCTCCCTGTCCTACCATTATCTACCTGAGTAAAGAGTCCTTCTCCAAAGGTTAACTGAAGTTAAATATTCTGGTATTCATAACATCTAAATGATTAGCATAGTAGTAGTCGGAGTTGTAGGAGTAGTAGTAAAAGTAGTTTTATCCACCTTTATCATAATACAATTATTACTTGATGAGAATATAGATCTAGTTAATGTTTCTATTCCTAATCTAATAGGATCCAATTTCATTTAATGCATCTCTGACACGTGGTTCCATGAAACATAGTGGAATTTGACTGTTATGAAAATGATGCAGTACTTCATAGAAAAAACATCTTCTAATCATTCTGACAAACTACAAAAGAAAGGGGGGGGCAGGGTGAGGCAGAACTGCAGTATACATTAGGAGATATATCATAACAAAGTGGTGTCTGATACTTGGTTAATCGAAGTGAGATATTTTGAGGCAGTTAGATTGTCAGAATATCCCAGTCAATTAGACTTTCAATAAAATGTTAGATTTTTATTCATCTCCAGTGGACAATCAACATCTTTTGGGAGAATTTTTGTTCTTTCCAAAATTGAATTTTATGTCAGAAAATCATTATAATAGAAGATTCCCAAATGATTTTACTTAAATGCTGATATGATCTGCCAACTGTTCCTAGACCTGCTTCATAACTGTCTTAAAATTTATAACCTCTGTTCTTCTTTTGGAAATGGAATATATTGAATGCTTCTCTTATTCTCGTATGAACAGCATGGCCAACAAATAAATGTATTATCCATTCTCTTACCAGTCAAAATTTACTTAACCTCATGTTTATTTTCACTTCTTGGTCATCTCTCAGTTGTTCTGTGATAATAATTCATTTTGGTTGGCTTAACACAAAAGTTAAATTTACACAAAGTGAATTTGGCAGAACCTCAGCTGTATATGCCAGATGATATTTTAATGTATCTGTCTTTATTGTGAAATGAACTTTGTGGAATCTGTCTGTTGTACATTCAGGCATCCTTAAGGCTAACTACCTGCAGTACTGTGTTCAGCTTGGGGGGCTCCAACATATAACCTGTTAGAAGGGGTCCAGAGGAGGGCCACAAAGATGATCAGAGAACTGGAGCACTTCCCCTCCAAAGACAATCTGAGGGTTATGGGGTTGTTTGGCCTCTCCAGGGAGACCTTATGGTGGCCTTCTTATACCTAAAGTGGGCCTACAGGAAAGCTGGAGAGGGACCCGGTTGTTTTCTTCACTTTTGTTTTGACATTAGTTGCTGTCCAAATAGCCAAGTTTATGAGTCAGTTATCCTGAAGTGTACCTATTACATTCAGTGTGCAAACAAGGTCATGAAGAGAATGAATTACCGTGAACTTCTTTTCGTACCTTCACCCCCATCCTACCTTCTCCACCTCCATGGTAAACTTTCTTATTTCAGGCCTATACATTTGCCCAAAAACAATATATTGATTTTTTTTTTTTTCACAGAAAGTAAATTTTATTTTAAAAATCATTTATGCCAGAAAAAACGTCCTTGTTCTAAACCCAGAAAACCCTTCAGTATGACATTTTAAGCTTTATGTAATTATTAGTTTCTTTAGGCATGTCATATTTCATATACATTTAGTTTTCCCTATTTTTAACTGAAGATCATACATGCAATGTATTGTCTGTATAACAAATATTACTACATCACATGTTTCTGAGGTTATGAAGAGGAATTTAATTTTTATTTACTTGTATCTCTCTCTAAGTACCATAACGAATCATCATAAAGTTGTTCTCTTAGCTCTGAGTTTATTCTAAAATATTAAGATATAGTTTTCACAACTGCTTTGCCTCCTTAAGTGTCACCTAGATTTTCAAGTATAAGAACTTAGAAACAAGCCTTTTTGTAGCAAGGCTTTTCACAACAGACGATCTTTTTGGTGTTCAGCAAATCTATCTTCCCTTTCTTTCTCTTTGCTAGCCCAGCCAATCTTCATATTAGCCAATATATATTTGGTTTGTAATTGATTGTCAGTTTAATATATCACTAGAAATTACTTAAAAAAAAAAAAAAAAAAAAAGAGAGAGAGAGAAAGAAAGATGCCTCAGTACTGTACCCCTGTACCAATCTGACAAATAACTTCCCCCGCATATACACCATCCAGATTTATTAGCTCTGTCTTTCTAACATAGAACACAGGTTGCTGGGTATAGGCATATATGTATATATATAATATTGTATATATATATAAACAATAGTTAACCTCTTGGGCTAAGGAAAATATTCAACTTTCACACTCATTGAAGTTAGTTTGTTTTTTTCTGCTTGTTGCCAAACAGTTGAAAATGAGAAAATTTAAAGAATGTGCTTTCTCTACATATGAGTACACAACAGTTGATGCTAGCAGGGCATTTGACAGTAATAAATAGTATCTGGAATGTAACTGTTCAGTTGTCGCTGTTTCTTTATTCTGGGTATGGGTGGATGTATAGTCTTGTTTCTAAATGCCATCACCTTTTAGCTGGGTATGAAATATAGACTTATCTTCATCCTGGAGTCATTGTAATGCCATTATTTTAAACAGGATTTAAAATCAGCCAGTGTAATATTGATAGCAGTGCCAGTTAGGCACTGTCTTGTTTTTGCTTCTCAATTAATGACACATCTATGCGCTTAATATTTACATGTTAGACTGAAAAGCTTTTACTGCATAGGCAAACTTAACCATTTTTATTTTAGTGGAGCGAATCATATTCTTCTGTTATCTGTTTCCATACCAAGTTATTTCTATTGAGGAAAAAAAAAACCAATAATTTGCAGGCAACTCTATTACTGTTGTTCATAATTAAACCATCTCAACTGAAACATACAACAGGCTACTTGTAAAATTTCTGAACAGTGTGTGTGTGTGTATGTCTGTGTGTAATTTAATATCTGCAGCACACAGAAAAGTCTAAGCTACAAAGTTAACAAGTTGTGTATAGGAAGGAGAAATGCATTCCCTGATTAAGAAATAATTGAGCATACTGGTAAGGGAAAAATTGAGTAGTAAGACCAGAAGTTGCCTTCTTGATAGTATAAAATAAATCTATGGTTTGGACACCCAAAAATATATCTCAAGTGATAAAGCAAAACAAGGTAAATTTGGAGGTAGCAGATCATTAACTAATAGACAATAAATATATTTCCTTTTTCATGCAGCTTAAGGCAAAAAGGTAAAAAAAAAATAAAATAAAAAAAAGTCATGCTGACAGCTCTCAGGGGAAAAAAGGAAAAAAAAATTATAGTGGTAAATGATAAACTCTAAATGGCTTCCTTGTGATGAATTCTAATTCTATTCTACTATATCATCATGCATGGATGCTATGTGCAACGTAATTTGAATTACAGTGCAGGGAAGCCTGCTTTGATATAAAGTAGCTGTTGTGTATTTTGTAGGATGTAAGAAACACAGAGATATTTGCATCATCTAATCTGCATTCTGGCATATTACATATTATTTAAATTAATCCTGTTAAATAAATAATTAATAGCTGTGTGATGATTTTAGATTAATGGGTTTAAAATATACATATATATTTAATTTAAAAGTAAGAAAAAAAGAAATAAAGGATAAAAACAGAATATGTAATTAAATCAGTTAGTTGTGAAAGGAGTGATAAAGTTATGATGAATAATCATCATATATTCAGAGCACAATTAATCATATATGGTAAACTAAAAAAAATAGCCTGATTCTCCTGTCTGCTAAAATGCTTATGGAGTCAGAAACTGTGCGAGTACTATTTAAATATATGCTATATTTACAACTTTGCTCATACTGTCATTATGGAAATCACTGGCTTGCAGGTATCTTTAAAACACCATAAATCCTATATTCGGTATTATTGCAACACTTCTGGACTCAAAAATTGGTGGCAAATCCAATAATAATATTGGTGAGGCCAAGATTTTATTATTTAGGAATTTTAGATTAGAGTACTAATCAAAGGTACTAATCACACATAGGTGCAGTGCTATGTAAGGGAACTCACATATGTATTGCATCAGCACTATTGATACAGAAAGGAAATAGTAATTGCCTTAAGAAAACTTTAAGTGAGTCCAGGTTGGTGGCCCAAGGGCAACTTGATCTCTAGTCAGTTAAGAAAGGTAAAAATAGTTTCAAATGCTACAACTGCTTTTGTTTCTCCTGCCATTTTGTAGCTTCATAAACCTTTCTCTCTTTTGCTCTCTTTCTCTCTCTCTCAAAAAAAAAAAAAAAAAAAAAAAAAAAAAAAAAGGTTGCCTCTTTTTTAAAGCTGTTGCAGGAACCTGTAGAAGTTGGGAGAGTTGATGAACTGCCCTTGGGGAATGTTGTGATTACCTGATTACCTGAACAATAGTAGAAAGGAAGAGAAAAGATTGAAGTGTCATTTTTTCTTTTTTCCTTCTAGTATTCCTTCAAATCATATTTATTTCCAAGTATGACATCTCACTGGAGGAAACTGTGATTAGAACTCCTTTCTCCTTCTGTGTGTTGTTAAGAACCCAGAGGTTTTACAGTTACCTAATAGCTGAAAAATCAATGGGTCAGTGGATTTAACTGGCCTCCACTGCATGGCAAATATGTGATCTCCTCTATACCAATGTACTTTTTGGAAAGAAGGGAACAAGTTGATGAAACAAAATTTATTTTCTTTTAACAAGTTTAGAAAGAGGAAGTCTTTCTTTTTGGAATAGCCAGGTAATAAAAAACAAGAAACTGGAGAGGTCAGTGAAGAACAAAACAAGTGCTTGAAGATGGGGAAAACAATTGAAAGCTATTTTTAGTAGTTTTGCTAAAATGTCCATTGAAATATTTTTATTCCTTCCATCTCTGTCTTCAGAAGAAGGTTTTATAATAGTAAAGGCATCCTCCTTTTAGCAACCAATGATATGCCTATTAGAGCAGCTACATCTATGTTTTTCTTTCTGGTGTTTCATATCATCAGTGACACTTCTTGTATTTCTTCTCACCCATTTCCTAAAGTATAATTACAAAGAGATGGAAATGCTTGTGACCCTGACTTATTACTGTTAAATAGGTTATAATTGTAGCCTGAAGTAATGGGCTTTTGCAGGAAAACACTCTTAACCTGTCATAAGAATTTCTCTAATGGCCCATGCTTAGGGGCATTCTGGATAATAAAGAAAATTCTAACCTTTGTTACACATATCCTAGCACAGTAGTGTTAAGGCAATTCTACAAGTCCTCAAAACATGCTTTACTTTAAATTATTAAACAGACTAAAACTATCCATGTTATATGCCTAGGTTATATGCACAATGGATCTGAACAAATATACGTGCTTTAGGAGATATACATGCAGCATGGATAAAACTGGGGTAAAAACCATCCTTAAGCTGGAGTTTTCAATGCATGGTTTGTCACACACAACGTGTATGGTTGTAATGCAATGTTAGTGCAAGAACATCTGTACAGCAAAATAAGTATCAGTACTACTAGGAATGAAGCGAATGTTTTGGAGATTACAAAATTGGTCCTTACATTGGGATAACTACCATAAATTCTGGATTTATTGCCTGAATTCTTCCTACCTAACGTAGTTTCCAACTGAAGCACCTGAAGTGCTGTCGTTAGGCTGTGTGTGCAGATCAGAAACATCTGCAGAGGGTGATTCATGCCAAGCAGGACCCTGAATGCAATCTGGAGCATTGCTCCCTCCCAAAAGGCTATATACAGATGGAGATGAGGGTGATGAGGCCTCTTGTTTAGGCAGGTCAGCAAGACACCCAAAGCCAAAGGAAGTGTAAGAAGACTGGTCTCATATTGGCTTTTATCATTAATAACCTTTATCAAAACAATTCAGAGAACTTGTTGATCTCTTCTTTATGATTATTTTTCTTCATGATTGATGATACCTTCCCCATCCAATGCCATGCAAATAGATGTTTGTTAGTATCTGCAAAATATGGATCTGTGCAGGGTTCAAATTCCCACAACCACTGCAAGTAAGCAAACATTGCTATCCCATTTTATACATGGGGAAATTGCAGTTCAGAAAAAAAATAGCTTACTTGCCTAAAAGATAACCTATGCCTTAACAGATTAAGCATTAATGTGAGATTTCATCGAGCATAATTCTGATCTGGGAGTTCCATTTGTTTGCTTTCTTTGGCAGAGGTCTGCAGTTTTGATGCTCTTTTCCTCGGTTACGGTAAAAGCATTTTTTATGTTACCTCTGATTCTGAATGCTTGAGGGTAGGTTTAAAGTTCTGGTTCAGTCACAGTAGGAAAGTTTTCTGTATATTGGATCAGGTTGTTTAAAGCCAGAAAAGCTGCTTTAGTCAGTGAACAAGTGCTTGTAACACCTCTTCCATCATCTCCTCTAGCCTGCCTGATTTAACACATACAGTGTCCTGAAGTTATTGACAAGGCCTAGAGAAGCATTTCACTTGGTGCATCACTATCTCCAACTTGTTGACTATAAGCATTGAGATATATTACTATTCTCAATCTAAGCTTTAATTAAACCATCAGAACTTACTGGGACAATTAAAACATTTTTCATGAAATTATTTAATAATACCTTAAATACCATACCTTACATTATGGCAAGATAATTAAATTGAATTGTAAACTTTGATGGTTTCTGAACTTCCTATATTTTTGTCAAAGATCACCATTCTGATTGGCACAGTATGATTGATCCACTGCTTTCCTGAACTGAAATTTTGTTCACAACAACACTTTCTAGGTGTGTTTATAACAGAAAGTCTTCAGTTTGAGGATTTACTCAGATATATATGCATGCATACTCCTGTTTTGGGTACACTTGCCTGAGTAGTTGCATATTGTTCTCATTAATTTCCTTTTTAATTTTTGTGGGATGGAGATTTATAGCACTGGGATGTTGTTTTTTAAGGGTATTTAATTCTTTAATATTCTGTAAATTCATGAATTAAATTATTTTTTCCCTTTTCTCATTTGTTGTGCATAATTCTAAATTTAGTCAGAACATGACATCAAATTGCACCAGTTCTGTCCAGTGATGAATAGCTCTTGAGATAGACGTGAGGATTTTCTGAATCCCTCATTGACTTACTCCTGCTTTCATCAAAGTCAATGAGATTTTAGAGTTATTTAAAAAAATAATAGTAATAATAAAAGCAGTCAAATTCTAATAGTGTTCTAATTAGTGAACAGAAGAACAACATACTGAAATAGCAATATCAGAAATAATGAAAAATAGTCTGAGATAACTAGTAATTTTGATGTAAATATAGACAGGGAACCTCAATGTATTTACTACTTCTGACGTACGTAACTTTTGGTGACTGTAATCTACAGAAAAACAGGTTGTTCTTTACCTGCCCTGCAGGAAAATGAACAGTGATAAGTTATTCTCTCCACCTCTTTTCCCAACTTCTTTAAATACAGAGTTAGATTTTAATAATAATAATAATAATAATAATAATAATAATAATAAAATGTTTAACAAAATAAAATGTTTGTTTTGTTACATCTGTATGAGTGAATAGGCACAAAGGGAAATATCCTAAGGAGATTCCAGCTATTTACAAGGGCAAAGAATATATATAGTTTGTTCTCACAGAACTGTGTTATTTTATCTAGCATTGTCTTACTATCTTGTAATTTTCCTTTTTTTTCCTTTTTTTTTTTTTTTTTTCTTCTTTTGTCTGTTTTTGTAAGAGTCTACTTGACTGGGAATTTGTTCTTTTCTCATAAGGTGAAGAGCTATACAATAATGACTGATACGCTTAGAGAGGATGTTAAAATTGAACAATTAGAGAAATGCACATATAAAAAGATAAGACAATAGAAATGACAATAGAAATATTCCCAGAGAACACACTAAACTGAATTTCTGAAAGCATTTTTTTTTAATTTGTCCTTGTAGATCAAGCCATGGTCCTTTAAGGGGATGTTTTCAGTTCGTTGCCATAAACCAGGACTAAGACCCGTGGCAGTAATGACAGAGAAGGAGGATGTACAAGTGTAATTACTTAGTGAAAATTTACAGTGTTCACCTTACTTTAAATTTATGTATTTATTTATTTTTCCATGTCCAGTAGCTAATAGATCTGGAAAGTGCAATACTGCTTGGAAAAATAAAGACATTTCTGAAGAAGGAAATTACACTTTTTTAGATGCCACTATAAAGTTTGGAGAAGACATATGAGTTCTGTTTTTCTGGTTTTAAGCTCATAAGGATGCCATTAGGTATCTAATGGTTCTAAAAAGTACTTTCAGCTGTGTGTGTATTTTCCTGCTGTCTGTTGCATGCCTACAAGTTGTTTCACATTGGAAAACTCGGAGCAGGTATTTTCTGTAAAAAGTACTTGACAAAAAGACAGATTTGACAAAGAAAAACTCACATGAAACACCAAGGAATGAGAATGTAGTATGTGATGTATTCAGTTTTAGTATCTGATGTTAAAAAATGAGCTGTAAGTTGCATGATAGAAAAGTGCTAATTGAGACAAGAGTGGTGAAAGTTGAGTAATTTTTAAGTTCATCTTAGAATTATAGAAACAATGGGAAGCAAAATACCATTTCTGTATTATAGCCAAGGCAAAATTAAGCACTAAAGGATGCTTAGAATTAGTTTGCCCACCCAGTTAAAAAAGTGTAACTTAACACTGCTTTCATGGGTGTGCTTGTCCTTGTTTAACAGAACACATTAAAATATTTCCTAGTTTCAGAAGTAATTTTTCTTTTCATAGCTTTAATTCAGTATGAATACCTTTTGGATTTACAGGTAGCCCATAAATTTATTCACCTTTGCTTACATCAAGAAATCTTGCCTTCAGTCAAAGAGACTCAGGCACTGATTGATTTGTGAGCAGTGAATTCTCATTTTTATTCATGTGAGGATGGATCTAAATATAGTCACTGAAGTTTTCTTTTGCTGTAATTTTATATTTGCCTTGAATGTGGTGTCTAGTCCAATGCAATGTCAAAGGAAGGAAGTAGAATAATCAGGAGGAAAATGCCAACTGAAAGCTGAGATCTGACTGGTCCTCCTCTCCCACATGGAGGTATACCTGCGGAAACATGAAAACTTCATTTTTCTAAGATGTAATCACAGCTTAATTTTTAAAAAATATTTTAATCTTCTTTTGTTGTTACAGGAAAAACTGATTCTAAAATTACTTAAAGCTACAATATTTTTGTCCAGTGGCTAGTATTTGTATCCATCATCTATTTCAGTTGTACTTCAAGATAACATTTGTTTTTCAGTGACATACTGTGTTTAGATAGTTACATGGACTTTTTTCCCCAATAAATTTAGTTCATATGGAGTAGCAACCCAGACTTTGCTGACATACAGATAGTACCAATAATTATACTAAACTCTTGTTATCTTGTGTTGTGATTTAATCTGAATTGTGATTTATATTGAAAGAGTAAGTGTCTGAGAAATAACAGTCCAAGTTTCAAGAAGCTAATGAGGCCATTGCCCATTTATGTCATGCACACTTGTCTTAATAATGTGTTCTTGTTTGTATGGCACTAATGCTCTTCAAATCCAACTTCTCAGAGGTCTGTGTACATTGAAGAAATGTTCTGTGATCACTTAAGGAGAAAGGAATCACAGTCACTTGTCTTTTATTACTCATCTGCTTCAGAAAGGTACCAAGTTTCATGATGTAAACAGTTTCAATATATAGATTCTTACAGTAAAAAAAAAAAAAAAAAAAAAAAGTTTTTTTTCATTCTCTAAGATTTCATACCTCCTGTTGTAAAAATAACATTGCTTTATGTATTTTCCCAGAGGAAATATATATCATTAGAAATTCACACTGGTTCTTCCCTCTGGTAAAACTGTATATCTGGTTTCCAAAACAAGCTGAGTATGTCAGATATTTTTTGTTGGTTTTGTTGGTTGGTTTTTAGCTGCCACTCTAAATTATGGGTAGGAGTTTCCATTAAAAAGCTCTCTTGATCTTTTACAACTCAAAAAAAGTTGTCAAATGTTCAGTTGTTTACTTTGATCCATCTACTTGCAATTTGCATAAAATAGATGCAGCAGAGGATGATGGCCTCACAGTAATATCATCGAAGGATGATGATTACTGAGCTCTCCCCAGTGGATGTAGATGCTTGCTGGGGCGGGGGGGGTGTTAAGTAGTGGTAACTGTGCAGAGTGCACTGGGACAGAGTGGGCTCAGCAGTCCAGCAGTGGGCTTGGTCAGGTGCGCTGTCCCAAGGTAAGGTGAGAGGCAGGTGTGATGAGCTGAACCAGAGTTAAACACAATGGACGGGAGGAGTAGGAAGGAAATGCAATGTGAAGGTAGAGAAAGGAACAGTAGGAGTCTTGGAAGAAATATATGGAGATATATCTGGAAAATATATCTGGATATATCAATATGGAGACAAAAGCAAATGTCTGTTTTTGCCTATTACTATACCTAAGAAAAATTAAGCACTATTGTCTCTGCTCCCTGCAGAAATAGGGGCATGAATTTAAAGAAGCAAATAAGTGGGGTGGCTCTAGAGTTGGAGGGAGAGAGCAGCAGCAAGTCCCCCAGGTATGGGGAAGCTGGGAGGCAGCCCAGAAGGGCTGGAAGAAGTGGCAAACAGTGCAGGAAGAGGATGCCAGGGAAGAAGCCCAGCCAGCATAAAGTTTGGGAAACATAAATCTTCATTATGGTAAGTACAAATGATATAGATACACCCTAAAAGGGTGGATTCATCAAAATGTAAAGAAAAATAAACATTTCTTTAATTTTTGAAAAGCGAAATGTGAATATCAGAATTTACATCAGATGCCTAAATTTCTATTATTCTGTTTGAAAAACCTGGCAAAATGATTTCCTCTCTGTTCCTCTGGCTTAATACTATTTTGAGGTGAACGAATATTCTAATGAACTCATTTCATTTCAAATCATTAAATATATTCATGCTTGATAACATGCATCAGTTCTTTCTGTGGGGGGGGGGAGATTATTACTAGGAATAGTGCAGTGCATTAGAATTGTATTAAAATGTAGATTTAGGCCATATTTAATTTCCTCCTGAGCTCTGTGTTGTGCAAAAAGTGTACAAAACAGATGTAGTCAAAAGTAAAAATTGACAGAATCAGCTTGTGCCTGCAGGGGTCAGCAAAGAAGTTGTTCAAGTTCTGCCCCTCTCAATCTGCTCCGATTTCATTTGCTCTGTAGAGCACAGTATGCTCTGATAGAACCAGCACACACGTTTTGAATTAATCAGTCATCTCAGCATTAATAATGCAGTGCAAATTATAATAAGCTGATCTGCAAATGTACCTTTGAAAGTCAGTGGTAGAGCTCTCCTTCACACTCAAGCTGCAAAATCTGAATCTTATTGGAAAAGAATTGGAAGTCCCCAAAAGCTGTTGTTACATTCAGAATCAAAATCATAGCGTGACCTTTTCTGTTTTAATGAGTCAGCAGGGTGATGAAGAGATGATACAGAATAGGATCTTTTTGAAAAAAAAAAAAAAAAAAGATTCTCTAGCATTGTTGGTTTATCTAAGCTTCATGTGGGCGAGTCTGCGTGCATGAGGATTTAAAGATAGACCTCTAGCTCTGGAAGATGATAAGTAACATTAGTCATGATGAAAGATTTTTTTTTCCTCAAAGAGAAAAATCCGAAGATCTGTGTTTTCATTTCATATGCTTTCTCAGCACTAAACTGGTTTTCTTCTAACTTCAGAGTTTCTGCAAAAGAAAAATCTATGTCAGTAAAATTCACTGTCAGGAAATAATTTATTTCTGATCGACCTTAGCTTTTGTCTGTTTGAGCCAACAATAAGTAATGGGAACTGAAAGCTGGCCAAAGAGGGACATGGTTTTGTGGTTCCCTCTGGACAACAAAGTGACTCAGATAGGCCAGCTCAGCTAATGTCTGGATGAAATTAAAAATTTCCTTTCAGGTCAGTAATTGAAATGAAGTATTCCACTATTTTCACATGCATTTTTAATGTTATTTTATGCATAGAATGGATATAGCAGTAACAGTTATTTCAAGTTTGATTAAAAACAATAATAAATTCCAGGATGATGTGACAGAAGATTAATTTCTGACCACTTTTGTATTAAATATGAAACAATAATTCAGAAGGTGATTTTTTTCTAATATTCAGAAATATAGTTAGCAATGGCATTTTGTAGGAAAAAAAAAATCTGGACATCTTTGAATTAAAAGAAATATACATCCTGAGGAATAAGACAATTACACTTCATACCATTACATACCATTATCCTTACCTTTCCTAAGTATAGTTCTCAAAATGAACAACAGCTGATACTGTGGTCTCAGCCTGTGAAGTGGGAGGACTTTGTCCCACATGCAATAGAAAATATTCTGACTTAGGCATCTTCTTTTAACCTTATCATTTTTTTATTTTATTTTTTTTTAGTAGCTTGGAATTATTATTTCAGTCTTTGAAACATTACAGTTCATAGGTTCCTTTCAGTATGACTGTTGTGTAGTGAATTGCTCCTTATCCAGTATGTTCGTAGTTTGGTTTTCCTGCCCAAGGGTCAAACGTCTGTCTTTTTTGAATGGCATCTTATTTTTTTTTTTTTTCATGGAGTATTTTCTCAATGCGTCAAAATCATTTTGAATTGTTAACCTGTCCTCCAATATGCTTGCAACCCCTCCCTGCTTAGTGTCACTTGTGATTTAAATAAGCATATTTACTGTGCCACCATGCAGTTTGTAACAGTTTTTAAAGTTAAGGTGCATGGTGAAGTAATTTAATGTAGTTTATTACTAGAAAAATAAATCAGGCAGTGGGCGTTGTTACTCGTTTGGCAATAACACATTCAGATTGACAAAGGCCCAGTCTTGGTTGTCCCACTGCAATATTTGATAATTAACTGAACTTGTGGTATTATTAGCAACTAAAATTACTAAAATAAAATGAAATTTGCTTGCGTTCCATTCCAAAACTATTTCTGGTCTATAAGGTTGATTCTAGTAAATGAAAGCCTTTGGACCCAGACTACAATGTCCTAAATTTTACTAGAGGCTCTGTGCCTAGTGTGCCTTTCATTCAGCATGCTCAGCCAAAGGGAATTAGAGGGACTTAAAGGATCCAAAACCAACACACAATCAATGCCAGAGGGCATTTCTTCCTCTCCTCAGAGAGACTCATTGACTAAAGAGGGAGCCAGAATAACTGGTGCAAAAAGGTGGGTGGTCACAGCTAGCTGAAACAATTCCCACCACATCATGTCTCTGCATATTTTACTGTCATGACGTATTCCTTAATCCATCGGAACCCAGATCTACCACTAGATAGCATACAGCAATGACTTTCAAGCCTCAGTTCTTTTGGAACTAATAGGGAAGTGGATTGAGAGTATAGCAAATAAATTAAATTAATTATGTAGGAGGCAGTGAAATATGACTAAATGCATTGGGATCTTGTTGTTGTTCCTGATGATGCATGTGAATCATTCACATCTTCTGAGCTGTTCTGTTTTCTGGTGGATACACTCCTATGAGAGAGTTCAACACTACCTACAAAGTATATGCTTGTGTGAATCTAATTTAGAAAACATTAGCAATTATCAAGAATGCCCTGGTTTATATTTAGATTGTAATCATTCACTCAATTTATAATGCCTTTGGACAGGGACTGTCATTTTTTATTATTGGAATCCTGTGACTAAAAAAGCTGTAATCAGTGTTGCTAACCTTTGTTTTCGCACTACAGGTAGGCAATAGCTATGAAAGAACAGTTTTAACAGCACAACAGTAAAAGGAGGTTTCATATGCTTAAAGCAAGTCTCTAAACCAAACAAAAACACAGGAAAAAAAATGTATGAGTTTTAAGAATTTTAAATTATATATCATGCATTGGAATTTAAATCTCTGACAAAGGTAAAAATAGCTGCCAGTGATGATCTCAGAGAAGTCTACATAGTAGTTGCTCCTAATCTCATTACTTTCTGTGAGACCTGACAGGTTTGTCACACTGTATTTGGCTAAAAATAAAATAAAATAAAAATTAAAAAAAAAAAAGACTGTTTTTTATGTTAATTAATTCAAGAAAAATTGGGCCCCTCGCTACAAGAAGGACATCGAGGTGCTTGAGCGGCTGCAGAGAAGGGCAACGAAGCTGGTGAGGGGCCTGGAGAACAAGTCCTACGAGGAGCGGCTGAGGGAGCTGGGCTTGTTCAGCCTGGAGAAGAGGAGGCTCAGGGGCGACCTTATCGCTCTCTATAGGTACCTCAAGGGAGGCTGTAGCGAGGTGGGGGTTGGTCTGTTCTCCCACGTGCCTGGTGACAGGACGAGGGGGAATGGGCTTAAGTTGAGCCAGGGGAGTTTTAGGTTGGATGTTAGGAAGAACTTCTTTACAGAAAGGGTTGTGAGGCATTGGAACAGGCTGCCCAGGGAAGTGGTGGAGTCACCATCCCTGGAAGTCTTCAAAAGACGTTTAGATGTAGAGCTTAGGGATATGGTTTAGTGGGGACTGTTAGTGTTAGGTCAGAGGTTGGACTCGATGATCTTGAGGTCTCTTCCAACCTAGAAATTCTGTGATTCTGTGAAATAGGAAGATGGGTGAAACACTATAAACAGACTTGCATACAACTTTCTGAGCCAGTTCTCTCATCATTAGATATTCTTTGGACAGAATGTTCCTGTCCTGGATGTGACTGTTCTTCACTATTAGGGACTAGCTGTGGCTGCTTTCTTTGGGAACCATTTTCTCCTGGGGTCTTTTTACTGCAATTGTATCAGTCTTGTATCAGTCCTGCATTTACTTTAAAATACTCATTTCTATAGCTTTTTTTTTTTTTCATATATTTTAATCTTGTGTGATTTCAGACAATGTGACATCCTTAAATTTCATCCAGCTTGTCATCCCAGTTTGTTTTCAACCAGATGGGCACTTAAGTATTTTTTATCTTCTGTAGGGGATATCCTCATTGGGAAATGGCCAATGTAGCCCTGTTGGCAGCACTTATTGTACGTGAACACTGATATATTCAAAACACAGATAATTCTCAAATTGTATGTAGAAATGTTTCTCAAACATTCACTTTCTGCAAAGGTCCAAGAAGCAGATGAAGCCACTGTTAGCCACTGAAAGACTGGCAAAGAAATAACTTAATCATCTGCTTCTGCAAAACTCCTTTCAGGCAGGCTTTTCCTGAAAGCATTTGCTGAGCTGATTAAGGTTACTTCTTGGTTGCTAATGCATTGCGGTAAGGGTCAGGTAGCATAAAGCCTCTAAATATTTCTCTGGTTTCTAAAAGTCATCCTTATTATTTATAATGTACCAAGTTATTATATTGTTTAATATTTAAATGGAATGGTATTTTAATCAGTAACTCAACAACAAAGTAATTTAAGTTCTGTTATGAGATACTATATCTCACCCATTTGTGTGCATCATGCTTGCTCTAAATCAGAAGCAATTTATAGATATAGAATCATTTTTCTGTAGTGCTTTCAATTCATTTTTCAATTTTTAAACCTGTAACACCTTTTTTGCTAGCTACACATATTCACAGTTCTTTCTTGTTGATATTCCTCTAACTCTGAAGTGCAATTATATTGTATTTCCTTGCTATTTGCAAGCATATAAAGTCTTTATTGACCCTAGTGTGATAGAAACCTATCTCTGGTATAGTAACCAATAAATCTTGGAGTTGAAATATGTCTGCTTTAATCTTCACTGTAATCAATTAAGCTCTGAGGTTAGAACTACTAAGATTTAATTCAGCTTGGTGTTTGCAGAAGTCTCTGAACTGCCTTTTCTGAGGAATTGATTGTAATATTAAGATATGTTAGTAGAAGAGCAAATCTATAAACAAGATCTAAATTTGGTCACAGCTATAAAATAGTGGTTGAAGTATACCACTGGGTAATGTGTTATATCCACTTTTTGGTCAAAGGTCAATAATTTATAAGGTTTAATGAAATAAATGGCTTCTAGTTTGTACAGAAAAAATTGTATACATGTGTGAAGTTCCATGCAACTTGTTTTTATCTAAACAATTATTTTTAATTTGAGTCATGCATTAGTCAGACTGTTGATATGAAGGGTCATTTCTAAGTGCCACATAGTAACAGTTCCTGCTACTACTTCTGCTTGTGTTATTCTTGTTTTTTTGTGTGTGTGGTTTTTTTTTTTTCTATATTCCTCCAAAATTCAACTGAAATTAAACTGTATGATCCCTCGCTGTCTGTCACTCCTCCAGTAATAACTGTCAGACTGCAGATACATTTTAGCCTTCAAGATAGGTAATCTGAGAGCCTCAGGGAACCATTACACATTTCCTCAGAATGGCAAATGTGATGTTATCCTTGATTTGACCATTCAGGAGAAGCACCCATGAGGTAGATTGCACCATGGACTTACAAGAACCCAGGACCTAGAGAAGATAGCCCTCCCAAGAGTCTCATCAAACACTGTTGGAGGAGGCATTAGTCAAAAGGTTTACCAGCCATCAAACATGGCAAGCCTCAAATCATCCAAGGCTTTAGTGCAATACTGTCAGTCTTTCCCATGCAAGCTCATTGCCTGTGACTCCTGTGAGGGATATATGGAACGGCTGTGATGGAACCTCTGTTACTAGCCTTGAGTTTCATCCACCTTTTTTTCTCTATATACTTCACAATTCCTCTTCAATCTCTTCTTCCATTTTCTTGCACAAGCCCTGGCTATCTGAAGCTATGTTATTTTCTGTCATACAGGCCATGTTTCATCACTAAGCTGATCCATGTGTAGTAGTATGGGTAGAAACATTGCATCTTGCAAGTCCCTCATAAGCTTCCTATCTCTGCTTCAAAACCAGAATAAGAACAGTTCTCATCTGTCCCCTCCATTTCCTTTATTATTATTTTTTCTTGGGTCCACCAAAATATAACAGAGGATGCGGCTGGTTTGGGGAATAAACTCCTTTTTCCTTGTGAAATGTGAAAACACTTCAGTTGTTCATTTTTTTCCACCTCCCATCCAAACCAGACTTTGTCAAGCCTGAACAATAAACATCTCATGTTTTTCAGAACACGGTGGTATCTCTTTTTATCTCCCTGACTTAGTGGAAAGAAAAGAAAAGATTAATCAGAAAGCAAAGATTCATTTAAACTGAAAAGCTCTTGTGGTGATGTACGAGTTTCACCAAAAGTTTTCTAGTGGAGAACAATGCACGAAACAGCGAGGCCCATCCTTTCCCCAGGCAGCTGGGAGAACAATGTTTAGGGCAGTTACCTAGCTTGTAGAAAGTGCAGGTCCAGCTTTCTGTGTTGCCTAATTTAGAAGAGAGACTGAACCAAAGTCTTCTAGCATGCTGGGTGCATGACCTTAGAATCAGACTGCTCAGAAGATTTTTCAGTGCCTTGCAGGATTTTTCTAAGACTTTTGTAAGGTCCTAGTTTTAGCTTGAGCATTTTTACAAGAAAATAAATCTTTTCTTTATTTTGCTGTGTGTTCTAACATTGTATCTCATCAAGAAGAGATTCTAAAGAATGTACAGCTCTAAGAACAGTGAATTGTTATGAAATACAAGCTCACAGTTTGATTATTTTCTTACACATTTTCTTAATTGTCCTTAATTGTCATTTCTACAGACAGAAACTCTGGAAGAGGCACCTGTTAGATCATGAAGTAAAAAGAAGTAAAATGTGGAAGAAATGGTATAAGGTAAGGAACAGCACTGTGATCTTCCAGTCTGCTGAAGCTATGATGTGGCACCACTTATTTCCCTCTCCAGCCTAATTCCTTACCTCTACTGGCAGAAGTAGGCATCCTCCTCATTGTAACCTTTGATAGTTTTGTTGTTGTTGTTGCCATTGTTCTGAGTCGGTTTTCAGATGGATCATTTCCTCGGCCTGGTTTATCATGTAGCTACATGCATGCTTGAACCAGTTCTCTAAGAGCAGAAATGTACAGATAACGTAGGAGGAGTTGCAGGACCCCCTGATCAGCAATGTTATTGTGCATATTAACTTAAACTGACACAAAACAACAGCAAAAATCTCTAGAGGATTTATTGATTAAATTACTTGTCTACCAAGTACAGAATTTTACAGTGACTCATGGTGGTTGGTTGAAGTCCTAGCTGTAGTAAGGAGATCAGTGCACTCCTAATTGGGATTTCACTAGAACCAAGGATTCAAAGTCATTACTTTGAAGAGGCTTCTGTCTTCCCTGAAAAAAACCTTCTGTCTGCATAGAGCTGTTGCTGTGAGTGGTGTCAGAGATATGCCAGGCAATAAACCTGTACCACCCTACAAGCAGAAATCAACAAAGATAGAATTTAGAAGCAATAAACCTCACACAAGAACTAGAAACTAGAGTAGCATGAGTAGGGACTGCTAAGGTTGCATTGCTGCCTCCTACTGTTTTTCAACTGTGTGCCTGCTTGGTTCGGTTTATACAATGTGCCATAGGGTCATATTGCTGACTTTTGCACTCATAAGCATTCGTTGTGTACTGTGAACAGACCTCTGCACTGAACAGGAGTGTATCTTATATAAAAGGCATAGAAAAGCAAAAGGATATGTGCTAGCAGGGCAACACAATAGGAGAATTTGCACTTTCAAAACCCATTGAAACAGAAAGAAGAAGAAGAAAGCTATTTTCTGTTGAGATTCCACTGATGATGAAGTTTCCATTGTTGCATGACTGATAAATTACTTGTGTGTGTGTGTGACATATGTGAATACATGCATAAACGAGGAAAAAAAAGTGATAAAATTGTTAGTATGTTCTTGTTTAATTTAAAAAGACATTAATAAGTGTCTGTTTTATTCCTATAAGGAAAAATAAAAGGAGCTGGTATCTAGAGCACTGTATATGAAGGTTTACTCGTGGGTACCTCCCAGTTCAGTGAACTCACTGTGTATGTTCTGTTATTCTGATGATGGCTAAAGTGACTGAGGCCTCAGACAGAAAGCAGGTCACCCAGGTAGCACAGGCTTGCTCCTGACTGTGTTGACTGAAACAGCTGGACACAGAACTCTACTTCTTTTTGACAGACACCTTCAATTAGTCTTAACATGACATATATAAATAAGGCAAAAATAATGCATAGGTGGAGAATATGTAATTTTCAGGTAATTTTTGTTTCTGAGCTAATGAAAATATCACATTTTAGAGCAAAACCTAAAAGCTTACTAAATAGTATTTATAAAGCTCTAGTTGAGCTTTAGAGAAAATTTCTGCAGCACATTTTTCTTCAGGGAAATAGTGTTTTGGAAATTCTGCATAACCTTTTTTTTTTTTTTTTTTTTTTTTAGAAAAAAAAATAAACATCCCATTTCATTGTGAAATCACTACTTAAAATTATAACATTTAAGATGCTAAAAAGCCTTGTTAAAGAAATCCACCAGAACTGCAATATTTGGGGATGAAGGAACACATGATTTTCTTATGAAATCTCTAAAATCTTTGCTAACTTTTCTTCATTTATATTGGAAATAACTGCCTTAAATTACAAAGAAGACTTCAGTATGTTCAAGCCTGTTTATACACAGCTGCTATATACATGAGGTGAGTTCTATAAGACAGAAATTCAAAGTCAACCCAACCTTGTAATTTGAGTGGCTTTTCATTGTAACACTCCAATACCTGCTTTTTCTCATTATTATTATATATATATTTTTTTCTTTTTTTAGAACATCACAGAAGAACTAATCTGAGCATTTTGAAGTTTGGCTCATTCCACTGATTTTAAGAGGCTTTCAATCCAGCGCCACTAGTTGGCCATTGGCCATCATTTCTGACATTCAAGGGTATGTGTGTATATATCCAATTTCCCAACAACTACTGGTAGATGCCTCATCTCATTTTAGTGCATGATTATAAAAACACTAAAGTAGCACATTTCTTAGCTGGATAGATATGTTGCTATTTATGGGGATTTTGTCATGTATATTTATGAGCTTCTAAAATTGTATATCCATTTTCAGAATTTCTTTACTGTCTAAATCTCACGAATTATAACATAAATGTTTTAATATGCATGATTATTAACAATACATAAGAAAAATACAAGTAATATTGTGACTAATTTCCTGTGGGGACTGATAAATTGCCTGTATATTTATTTCTTGTTGGAAAATCTGACTTCATAATTTCATATGATTCCTAGGTATAATATGTGTCTTTGTCAAATAAGGCAAAACGTATTTGACGTCCATTTACATGCCATTTAGAGATCTTGGTGTACATTAATAGAAAAATACAAACTTCCCCCCCCCCCCCTCCCCCGCCCTCAGCAAACAGGCTATTGACCTGTCACTTAAAAATGATAAGAATTTATTTGGTACTATTTCCACACCTTTACTGTTTTCATTTATGGACTGATTAGTACTTTCATAAACCTGTAGCCAGACTCAACATCAGCTCAAGCTTGCAAGGATGTCATTTAATTAGGAGGAAGAGATGAACACTTTTCAACAACCCATTCTTCTCACTGCTGAAATTTTCTGAACTTGTTTATCACACCCTGTTAACAAATGCTGGCAATATATAAGCATTTTAAATGTTGTATATAAATTAAGAGATTTATGTATGTGCTGGCTTATGCTTTGTTGTTCCTAAAAGTGTAAAATGATGCCCTTATTAGTTATCTAAATAGCCACTAATGATATTTCTCTCTGGATACAGTGCCTAGTGTCATAAGGGATGAACTCGTGCTGCAGCCTTAGAATAATTCAGCTTAAGATTCCTTCAGCCATGAGATACAGATCCCCTGGGAATCGGGTTTTGTTCGTTAGTTTCAAAAACATTTGTTTGAAAAATACAATGATTTTTAAAGCAAAGGATGAGAGGAGACCTCTAGTTTTCATTACAAAAATCAAACAATCACATTCCCCCTGCCCCCAAAACAAACAAACAAAAAACACATTTGCCATAATACACAACTATAGAAATCTCAAAAATACCTGTGGTATGAGAAAGCTGTTTCCTGCTTTTCTGGGGAGTCACATGCCTTGTTTTAAATGTTCAGTAAACAGTATCTGCTATCTCACGTTTGATAAATATAATTATAGCCAGTTACAAAACATGCCTCAGTGAAGAGTAATTAGGAAACCTCTGTTACACATCTATGAAGTAGTATTTCTTGACTGCTACCATTTCTAGCTGTGATATCATCTCTTTCCACATCAAAGTTGCTGCTGCTTATTTTGTGGAATGGGATTTAAAAGTGGAGTTTCAAGCAAGGCATTCTCCAGTATATGTGATAGACATAGTAGCACAGAGACCATTCCATGTAAGCTTTTAGCCCCCAAGTCTCTAGATTATCATCCAAAATGTTCTGAAGAGCATTAATAATTAAAATATTCTCAAGCTTTTTGGGTAAAGACAGTCCTGCTAAACATAGGTTTGGATAAACTGCTAAGATCAACACTTGCTTGGATTTTGGCAAGAGTATTTTTGCACATTACAGAACGTATAACAATTTCAGGTAATTTGATTTAAAAGAAGTCCAGGTAAGAGCAATTTGCAAAGCACTTCCTTGTCAAAGCTTTGACGGGTTGTATTGTGGAAGGAAGTACAGGTAAACACACCTTACATGTACACAATAACCATGTCATTAAATTCGGCAACACAGAGTAACGGAGTTTATCTTTGTTTTCATCATTACACAGTTGCATTTTCTCATAAATTATGATCACCCCAGTTAGTAGTGTAATAATAGTAGTGTATCAGCTAGGGATTCACAAAAAAACTGCTTGTAGAAAGGCATGCTAAAAAAAATAAAAAAATAAATCTTCAGTGAATTTTAAAGTTACTTAATTGTATCCAAATGGGATGTGGAGAAAATAGCATTTAAACCAGGCATTTTTGTAGTATTCTGGATTGCATATCTGGGAAGGATTTACAAGTCTAAGATTGCAAGTGAAGAAGTGATTGTGAAAGCAGTGACAGTTGCAAATATGAATACTTAGCTTGCCAGGATCCTGTCTTTACTGAAGAGTTATATTTTAAAGATGTCTACAGTTGACTGGGAACCTGAGCTGTGGCAAGAAATTGCTATTCCTAAAGCACTCTACAGTAAAACATATGTTGAATGAATTGTAGGCTTGGGTTAGTGTGAATGTAAAATGAAAATTTTAAGGTTTAAAGTTATATGAAAATCCTAACAAAAAATGTGTATTGTTTTATATTTTATGATTTGTCATCTTTGGTAATCATTAAACAAAACTAATTTTAAAATAGATTTCAATCTTAATGTATACTTAAATATTTATATATTTATTTAATAATACACTATCTTACCAAATCAAGAAAAGAACCTAAAATATGAACTCAGACCAGCTCTGTTTCTTTGGACTATGTGGCATATTTCTTACAGCATTTACTGAGTACAAGCCCCATTATATCACCTTGTTGAATGGTATAATTCCCCGTCTTTCTACTTTGAAATCTTTCTCCTGGTAGATTGCAGACCTCTAAGTTACACTGTAGTCTCTTTTCTTCCACAAGTACAATCATTTCGTCACTGTCAGCTGGAAGAGAACGTCTGGTTGTTATGGCATTAATGATTGAGTTTGACATGGGGGAAAAAAGTGCATGTAAAGGATTTAATTAGACTCATCCCTTGTTTTCGTTTGACTGATAGTGCAGGTTTATGATATAATTGGGTTGTTTTTCAGCCTTGTTTTGGGAACAGCTTTGGAGTGAAAAAATCTCTTTCCAAATTTCATGCACAAGTTAAGCACAGAATTGCTTTCACTATTATTAGCTAAATTTCCTGTCACAGACACCTGTTAAATACTGTAAATAGCAGGGAATTTCTGGGCTGGGGGAATTCTAAGGGTGGTAGGATTGGCAGAAGTGGGAAGATTCCTGTCTCTAATTCAGCTACTGCACCACTTTGTCCATTGTGCACAACTTCATGTTGTCTGTTCTGTCTGAATCCTAAACTGGAGGTCTGACAGCACTGCCAGGTTTGAGCACAAAAAAAAAAAAAAAAAAAAAAAAAAAAAAAAAAAAAAAAAAAATTAATTCAGGCACTGTACTTAAATTTTGAGGGAAATTCCAAAAATTGTGTCTAGCTCTGAAGAACTTTAGAACTCTCTAGAACTTTTTTTAACTTTAAAAATGTATTATGGGTTTCTTAGTCTTATCACCTTTCAATAGCTAGAGGTTAAAATAAATTAAAAATCATCATCCTACAGAATTATTAGAAGGGAGTGATGCATTTACCTTTATCAGAAATGTGTTTCATAGTCTGAGTGACATAGGTAGAATCTGAACCTAAAATTATTCTAGAAGCTCATACTGCCAGTCATCTAATTGCATGGCAGCTCCTACTCTCTCTCCTGCTCTTTGTGCATATGTGCCTTACCTTCAGGAAATCCCCGTAATTCATTTTGGCTTTGCAGTTAGAGGGAGTTTAAGAGGCCTACACTGTGTTTGATTCCTGAGGGTACCATGCTACCCTGAGTTTGCAAAAAAGACATTTACAGTTACGCTGGATGAGTTGAGAATTGGTTTCTTCTTAGCTTGATAGTCAGTGTGAGCTCTAATAATGTGTTTAAGAAGTGTCTTGGGACTGGTTTGCCTTTCCTTTCACGAAGAAAGCAGCCATGATGGTAAAACCAGTGAACAAGTCTGAAGCTGGAATAGAGGGTGCTGCTTAAAACAGAAATCTGTCAACTAACCACTACCACATCTCTTCCCTTTTTATCGTTTGTAAGGTATAAAGATCAATCTTTCCCTTGGTGTCACTTCAGTTCAGTAATCCGCAATGCCAAGCACCAGCTGCAAGCATGGAAACTGTGCCACTATGGGAGGATGCTGCTTTTATGGCATCCCACCTGTAGATGCAGAACTGGTGACATCTCCCCTTGAAAAGCATATGCCAAGGCACTGTTGCCATATGGCAGAAAGATGCAAATGTTTTAGAGGAAGTGACAGTGGGTAAAGAGGCACAAATGCTAAAAATTGTATCTAATACAGTGTGGGAAAAGAAGGTGTGGATAACACCAGAGGAGAGACAAACCAACATAACTGGAGTCTGTCTCAAGAACCTTCAACCCACACATACATCTAAAAAACTCATTATTTTATGAACTAAGACTGCCATTACAGAGTATCAGTAGGTATGATACTGAAATTACTGGAAAGTTGAGTTTGAGAGGCTTCTGTTGTCACTGTTGTTCATAAAAGAAAAAAAAATAATCAAAATTTACTTTGTCAGAGGAAACCAAAACCAGACTTACTCAGAAAATGTGAAACAAGATGCTGGTTCATCTCCTCCACTAGTTAGAAGCCTTGGCACAAAACCTGCTGTGGTAGTGATGTCAAGACATTTTGGGAGACAGCAGAGGTCCTCACCTTCCTTGAAGTGCAAGAAAGGTCAGAGCTGCATAACTTAAGCAGATAGACTGTCAGAGCCTGCAGGCTGTGTGAGCAGTCATAACCCAAGTAATTCAGCTGTTGCTTCTTCCCATCTGTAAGAGACAGGTACTGAGGGCGAGGGCTACGTTGGCTGGCCTGAAAAGTCTTTTAAAAGGAGGGGATGATACAATTACCATGGGAATAAAACTTTCTCTGTTCTGTTTCTTCTGGCCAAGTTCATATCTGGGATGCCTGACTCCTTTTTATATCTTTGTATGCGACCTTTTGCTTGTTTGTTTTTGAGAGGCCAAAATCTGAAAACTATTGCAGGATTATTTTCAGTACCAATTGAGCTGATTTTTGGAAGCCTATCCGCACAGCCACAATCTAAGAACACCTTCATCCCAGGTCATCATCTGCAGCTGCAGGGCATCTCGACTGTCACTCCTAGAGAAGCTCACTGATACTCTGAAAGTAAAGTTTGAGTTTTGACCCTGCCCCAGAGCAAACAGTACTTGAACTGCTGTTATCATGGTCACTGTAAGCCATGTAGAGATCATGTAAAGTGGCTTTTAAAAGGTCAGCAGAAAAGCTTCCACAAGTGAGAAATTACACAAAATTTTTTATTGATTTATATTTTCAGTAGTAATTTGTCCTGCTTCTGGCATCTAAAATAAATCTCTTCCAAATAGGAAACATTTTTTGCCTGTTCTGGCACGCCCAAAAGAAAACTCAAACTTTTCTGTTTTTTGTTTTCTAGTGGATACAAGTTATAATTTGCATAGCAGTCACATGGCATGGTGCCCTGTCAATCAAGCTTTTAAAAACAAAATTTGATTTAAACAGTGCTTGCTTAAATCCTATGTCTACACAGTTCTACACATCTAAACTCCTGATGAAATGAGTAGTTGTCAAAAAAACAAAACATGTATTATCTGTTCCTTATACAGACTTGAGCAATAATGAATACCGTTACAAAGAAAGACTGTAGCAGATATGACAGATTTGGGATTTTTTTTTTTTTTTCTCATCACATCAGGAACACTGGATATGAATTAAAACACAGCAGTGTGTGTTGGGAGGGAATCAGATGTTCTCTAAAAAAATTTGCCAGGAGAGGTTTGTAGGAATAGGAAACATCTTTATTAGTACAAATAACTGCTGTTCAAACTGCTGTTACCTGAAGAAAGGTTTGTGCCTCTAGAAGTGTACCTCAGAGTTGTCCATTTTTTTCCTATTGAATCATTTGTTCTAAGAAAGTATATTAACTCTCCTCTGCAAACCTTGTGTCATTTGTGGTCTCACGGGCATCAACTACTGGAACAACCCTACTGTACCTTGGATCATTTGCAGATGTATTTTGAAAGTACGTGTAAGCAATTTTGTATCTGTGAATTATGGGTGCAGCGATCTCCCACTCTATCAGGAGGGCATGGTAAGGATTGTACTAAATGTCTGCTGGGGGATCTGCCTGAGAGCAGTGGAAGAGAAATAGTTGTTGTATCCCTGTCTGTCAGTGGTGGGCAACCATTTGCAATTTGATAAATATCTTCCATGTGTTCTTCACCTCTCTCTTGCCTCCTCATTCACTTTGCAGTATACACTTTCTGCCTGACCTGCCAAATGTGTCCAGTGAGAAGAGGCAATTTTTCACATTTTGTTTGCTGAGGTCATGACAGCTCCTTCATTTACAGCTGGAAGCATTGGTTCTGTCTCTGAAAACAGCCCATCTAGTTCACAGTACTCAAACTTAGCCTTTATACTGGTTGTAATGCACTGTCCCTTCTGTCTGCTTCACGACAGCTCTTGATCTTACAGATTCAATGACACGCTTTTTTTTTTTTTTAATTATTTGTTTAACAGCCAGTGTTAATAATAAGCTTTTGTCTACAGTGCTCACTATGTCACATTATCTGTATGTCCTGGGTGAGGTCATCAGAGCTCTTGAAGGAACGGACCTAATGAGCCTTGAGAACAAAATTCCATTAGAAGTGGATGTAGAGGATTCTCCAGGTACAGTATCTCTCAATTATTTGACTTCTCAAGCAGCTACAAAGAAATTTTAAATAATTAAAGATAAAAGGGATAAATAAAAGATATAAAAGAGGAATATCCTCAGAGACTTCTAGAGTGTAGTTATGACTTTCCAAAGTCAATTTTCTAAAAGCTTGAAATCCATGCAAGGAGGTAATATAACCCATGCTTATTTTTCTTGATTTGAATGAAAGATACAAAATAAAAGTTGGATATATACCTAGTTAATTTTTCACTTTTGCATACTCTGACTATGCATCTTTTCTCCTTTCTGTCCTGACTCCCAGCTTCTTGCTTCTTTGTATTGTTTTTGCTGCATAGTAAATCTTACAGAAATATTCATAATGAATTGATCATTAAACTGTCTTGCTTACCTTCTGTCTAACAAGCACAAGAAGGGCTCTTGTTTCTGCAAAGGCCCATGTTTCTTGGTTCATTTATTTTATTAAGTTTAAATGGGGGATGAAGGATGCTATTCTTTTAAAAGAAATCAATTCAAGGATACAACAGAATGGGCTAAAGCAGTACTGTTGTTAGCACACTTTATCCTATGTTTTTTATAAAAAAGTTTTCTAAGTTCTAAAAAGCAGACTCTGGCAGATTAGAGATTTTCCTTGGGCTTTTGGTTCAGCATCAATACTGCCATCTTCCTTCTGTTCTGATTTTCTTAACTCCTCAGAGCTTTAATTCAGCTGTTACAGGTGTTCCCATTTTTCTCCTTATCAGATCAGTTTCAAATATAAATGCTGCTGCCATGCTTGATGCTATCTCATAATTATTTTTGGGTCTCTCCTTAGTGGTTCTTTTTGATTTATTTATTTATTGATTAATTTTTCAGAGACTAAAGACCTAGTACAAGGATAAATTATGTGGGGCACCTGGGCTTGACTTGCATCAGGCAGATACAGAACTCAGTGCCATTTGGTAGGGGGTAACAACTACCCAAGACCCTTGTTCATATTTATGAAACCAGAAAAGAGCAAAGTTAAGCCATTTACATCTCATAACCTGGCTCTCATTGCTGTATGCAATTATTTATTAAGGTGCTAATTCATTTTAACTAAATGTTTCAAAACTCAGTACAAAAATAGAACAATAACAACATTTTTTCAAAAAAATAGTCTACCTGTTAATACCCTGGACTGGACATAATCAAGAAAACAGGTTCAGTCAGACCTCTCTTCTCTCTCTCTCTCTTTTTTTTTTTTTTTTTTTTTTTTTTTTTACAATGACTTTTGAACTGTGTGTTATATGGCTTCTGGGTGACATCTTGAGATTAATCACTAAACAACTCCATATATTCATAATGAAACTTTTCTTACTTTGAATCATTTCTGGTGTGTGTGGCCCCTGCTACACTTAATTTAACTCAAGGAGGTGAAATTCATATCTTCATTGAAAAGATGACGTGTAAACATGCTGACTGCACTGCCTGTTGTGGATTGAATTTTTACTGAATGGTATCAAAGAAAACTCTAATTTTCTCTACAGCAGGGAGTACGTTTTAGGACTATGAATCCTTCTAACCTCTTTGGTAGTCCTCAGATTAATGTAGTTTATGTCATTTGAGATTACTAGTAGATGTCACTGAATTCAGAAGATTCAGTCAGAGAGGGACTACCACTGACATTTGTGAGCAAACGATGCCATTTCTAGCTTTACATGCCTCTTCTAAAGCTTGTTGGAGCCAGTATGTTTTCTGTGGACATGAGAAAGTTATATATAAAACCTTACAAGTATAAACAAAATCTCAACACTGACTTGTTCTGGAAACAATTACAGAGGATTCTATTCCTAACAGTGCACAGTGATGTCCTTCTTTTACCTACATCTGAATATTCAATGCTAATCCTCTTACTGCTTATACCTTGCTTTAAACTATTTTGGAAAATGTGAATATTGAATTATGAATGCATGAATATTATGCTAAAAATTAACTTTGGGTAACTTGTCTAGAAAGATGTCGTGAATGTGAGCTGATGACAAGCTTAATTAACATCAGTGCAAAATGTGAAAGATGAAAAAAAAGGTCAACCAAGTAAGTAAAATTTAAAAATAACTAAAATAAAAACTTCCTGTCAGACCATTTCACATGAACTAACCTTACCTGAAGCACTATGTATCTGTTCATGTGAACAGGTACTAATTGTTGGTACCAGCTGCACAGGGGGTCCTGCTGCGTTCTTGTCCTGCTTGGCTATTTGCAGTGCAGCCTTTGTACGTGTTGAGCACAGATCAAGTGTTTTCCTCCTCCCTTTGTCTCCTCTGAAGGCAGAAGTATATGTCCTTTATTCCACTGTGCTTGAGATTCAGTTCTGAAGTTGGCTGAGGGGGCTTTTGGCTGAGCATATCAGAAATGGGAACGTTCAGTTTTGCCCTACCATTTCTGTCTGTCATGACCACCAATGAAAAGACATCATGTAGCACTTCGATGTTTTTACCCTGTTGAAATCCTTTCCAAAAGGCAGAAAATGAAAGGAAATACACTGAAATGGCTAGTTTGAAAACAAAACCACACTTCAGCCTAATAGGAGCTCCTGACAATACCATTGGAAAAATTGAGAGATGTAAACAATAGGTCAGGCAAGAAGTTAAGAATAAACATATATACATAATAAAAGCTCTTGTCAGACCACTTCATAGTCCTTTACAAATCATTATGAGGGAGAGCTAAAAATCATCAGTCTTTTTAGGGATAACACAAATCTTCCTTATCCTGCCTTTGGCAACTGTACAGATTTTGTTTTGGGGGCACTTTTGTTATCTGAGGAAGTAATACAGCATTCTTTGTGTAGGTAGAATCTGAGTTATATATATTTTTTTCCCCTTCCTTTTTTTTTTTCTTATAAGCTTTCAAGAAATCATTATTTCTTGTTCATGTTTTCCACTATCACAATTCTAATATTACACCAGAGACTTATCCTTACTCTATTCCCTGTAGTCTCATAACCTTATTTATTAAGTCTTAAGAGAATAATTGCAAAGAGAAAGGCTGATATTTTTGTGATTTTATTATTATAGAATTGGAAGTACTGTGCATATACTTTTACGCTATACATGTCTTCAGTGTGCCTTGCCCTATCATACAAAATTTAGTATAATAAAGTAAGCACAATAATAAATAAATAAACCATACCAAGAAATTGGATTTGAGTGTAATTTGCTAAATTGGAAAAATCTGTCAGTCTTATTAAAGAGTCCTGCATTACACGGTATTGTAATAAATCAAAGTCTGTCAAGAAGAAAAAAAAAACATCACAGAAAGGTGCTTTGATGATAATTCTTCTTTTACTTCTCATGAGAGGATTAGCTCAGGGTCTTGAAAGTGCAAAGGAATCCAATCTGTCAACTTAAAAGTCTTTTTCAATGTGCAAATAAATAGATGAATTTCCTTAAAAAGTCAGTGTGTCACCTCCAGGTAATGAATCTCATATTTTCCTCTAACTCCCTGGAAGTGGTAGGTACATGTATTTTCTGACATTTCTTTTCCAAACAAAACTTCTCTTACAAATTCCTTTTCAATATTGGAACAAGGAGCCTGACATGCATAAAAAAAATAATAATAATAAAAAAATAACAATAAAAAAAAGAGAGAGAGCACTCTGGGTTTGCTACTTATGTAATATTTTGAAGGTCTGATTTCTTTCTAATAAGTTGTAGTCTGATTTACCTATGAAAATGTTTTGCAAAGACTGCTGATATTTGATATTTAAGACAATGATTGAACAGTTTCCTAAATAACCATGAAAATATACTTTTGAATATAGAATATTTTTCCACTGAGGGAAGGCAGATGAATTACGGTACCTACACATAGTGGTGTGTCCTTATCAGAAGACACTATCTGTAATATTACACAGATATTACACTTGACATTTAACATTTCAGATGCTGGTGTGAGTCTGTATATGACTTAAATCAGTTACATTAGTATGACATTCTGCAAAGCCAAGGATGAAATGCACATCTGAAGTGCTTAGGAGTTTTGAACAATTCCCAACCTTAGTCTTTGACTTTCTCCAACAAAATATATCTAGTAAAACACCCATTTAACAAAGATAAATTCACATCTGAGATCTTTGCCTTCAGCTGTATTATTTTTATACTGGTATGACTTTTTTTTTTTTTTTTTTAGTAAAGCAGAAATTCTTTAATAGTTTTCTTTGTTTGTTTGTTTGTTTTTGTAATCCTTTATCCTTGTTATGTGGTGTAACAGGAAATTACAATGTTTTTTTAGAGTCCTTCAGCATGTCAGCAAATATTCTCTGGACTGACAAGACAATCTTAACATACTGTCTCCTAAATGTATCATTATATTTCATTCAAACAGTAGACCACACTGTTTCTGGCTCTTTCAAGAGCTCCTAAGGATGGCTACCGCTTAATCACAGTGAGCATTAGCACTTAATAATGTTGGGTTTGTGCTGGAAGCTGATTCCTACAGAAGAATACAGAGAAGGGAATTTAATATAAAAGCAGGGGTAATTTTCCCAGCATATACATTCATTTAAGAAAGAGGCATTTTCCTTTCGTTCAAATGATTAAGGTTATACTTTCAAGAGAAGGAGGCAGAAGATAGAGATGCATTGAGGAGAAGATTACTGAGATGAAGACAGAGAAAAATCAGTATATAATGTTAGAGAATGTAGAACATGAGAAAAATATGTCATATTAAAGGCCTAAGGGTTTTTAATCTATTAGATTGAGAGACAGAAAATGAGTAAGACAATCTTATAATCAGAGCACCAATATAAATAGGTAAAAGCGAAATTAAGGAAAGGCAGAGGATGGTGAGGAACTGTGGTTGTATAAAAATGAAAAATCTGGTTGAGAAATTCTTCAGCTAGGATAGAAAATAGAGCAAAAAGAGCTGAGGGTATTACCAAATGTTATGGGTGCAAAGCTGGTGTAAATCAATGGGTTCAGGAATATTGCTATGAAATGCTATGCTTCAAGTTGGAAGGGGTCTAATGGATAGAAAAAGAATTCACAGACCTGTATATTAGTTCTGCCTTTCCCAGCATGACTGTAGGCAAAATGCCTCAGATCAAAAGCCATGTGTCTCAGCTTTACTTCATGTGTGCTGCCTAAATGTGATTTCCCTTAATTCTTGCAAAAGTCCTTGGTGTATTTTAAGTGTAAAATGTTATAATGTATTTAGGACTCTGCCTGGAAAAGAACAGCAAGTCTACTTGTTTGTGTGTCAGTTTTCCCATTCGTTTTTTGATTCATTCACTTGTTTTCTGCTTTTTCAACATTTTTGCAACACTCATCTAAGCCAGATCTACTACATTATCTGCCATATAAAATGATAGCTCTTTATTTTCAGGACTGAAGGTAGTTAGCTTCCTTTTTCTTTCCTCCCCTCCTTCCAACCAGGCATTCATTGCTGCTTCTTTTTAAATTACAGTCTTTCTTTGTGCAACTGTTCCATCATTCCTAGAATATCTGGCTTCAGGCCAATACAAGTTTTATTTGTCATTCACTTCTGGGTATTAATCGTCCCATTAATATTGCAGTTCTTAATGGTGGGTGCAGACATTATGTTAATGTCTGCTGTACCTTTTTGGTTACGGGGGAGCATTTCTAGTGACAAACTGTTCCTAGAGGGAACATCTGAAAAGTTAAAACTGTATAGTAAATTAAACACACAAAAACTTCCAAACATATTGGAAACATACATGTATTTTGCCTCTTAGGTATTGTGACCTTTGAGTTATTCTACTTTAAGATCTTTTATTTATTTTTTTATTATTTACTTTCAATACTTTATACCTTTTAAGATACATGGAAAGAAACTACTCACTATTGAAAATATCCATGCAGCAAACATTTGTTTTAGCCCGTATCTGGAACTGTCTCATGTTTCAATCAAACTGGTGAGCAGACCACAAATCACCTGTATGCAGAGAGCAGCACAAAAGGGACTCGGGAAGGACACACCTGCCTTCCACTGAAGATGTTGCTCTGATTTATTCACAAATGGAGCAGAAATACTTCTAACACGTCTAAGTCCTAGAAAGACCTTGTCGGTTCTGTAATCCATCAGTGTCCTCAGAACAGTGATGAAGATCATCACGCACATGACTGCTATATTATGTGCAAGAAGGCACCTAAAAAGATGACAGATATAACTTCATCACATGAGGTCATTTGCCTTATGTGATGAATTGAATTCTCTTTTGGTTCTAGGGCTCATCTTTTATCCTCTGTGAACTTGAGTAAACAGAACATATTTGTCAGATTTCTGTTCTGTGTTTTTTTTGTTTGTTTGTTTGTTTTTGTTTTGTTTTGTTTTGTTTCTCCACTCTCCCCTTTTTGCTTTAGAGACAAACTGACATCAATGGATGCTGTGAACTTGCATTTCTACTGTGCTGTGCTGCTTTTTGTAATAATACCAGTGCTTAGGATTTAGCAGACCTAGTAAAATACAAGAGATACACAGAGTGAGAAAGATCTAGTTTCATACTGTGGATACCTTGGGAAAAATCTCTGAGTGTGGGAAATTAGGAATTTATTTTCTACCAAACCTCAAGTCACTAAGTAAATATCTGCAAGAAAAGTATGTGTACACCTCTGTGTCTGCTACTAGTTACAAAATTGTCTCTTTAAAAAAGGATGAGCCTAGCTGCCCTGTGACAATGGCTCTATTTGATTTTCTCAGTCTAGTAATTTTATCTTTAAATAGTTACTTTGTTTTTTCACCTAGAGATAATTTTGTCTCAAAATCAAGAAAAGATGTGACATCAGTTCTTTCTCATTTTTTTCTTGTAACACCTTTAAATTGTAACATCTTTAATTGCAGTTTATTGAAGAAAAATAATTTTCTCTTTTTCCCCCTTGAATTGTAATTTCCTTATGTATGTTGGGGAGTCAATGCAATATTCAACTGCTAATGGAAATGCATGTGACGTGTCTGACTCATGGTATTTTGAGCAAAATTTCGTTGTCTGGTTTGTATGCAATATTTCACATTTTAGTTTTGTATGCCGGTGCAGAAATATTCTCTGAAGTGTATTGCGGTTATTTACTGTTTGTTTTCAGATAGACATGAACATTACCAGATAAACAGGGAGAAAATGTACTCACATAGTTCAGATGTCTGAGTATCTTGAATTGAATCCTGTGTGTTTGAGATGTTTTACCAGTATATTCAAGGAAATGATAACACATATTTTAGATGCTCTTGGAGCTTCCAAATTCACAAGAGGGTATATTTTCCCCCTCACCACTTCTACATGTGTACTCGGATTAATGCAGATGTGAGTTATGCATTAGCATCAAGGGGAGAATTTTACAGCAGCAACTGAGGCGCAACAAGCCTGAGTGGGTGGTGAGGAGGAGAGAATAAACAGTGACTTTCCAGTAGGAGTTTGAAAGGCTGATGAGGAGTCTGTCTAGAGAAAGACATCTCATCTCTTCTCTTCTGCTGTATTGAGACTGTTAGCCTAGACACCTAAAATAATGCACATTATCAGGAGACTGTTGAAGGATCCAGTGCTGCCCTTATCTGCTATACAGCAGATACAGATTTATTTTTGTTTGTAGGTAGAAGAATTCTGCAGACTTAAAATTCCAAGTGGTATTCAGTCTGGAAAACTAAGCAAAGCAACTCCAACAGCAACTGAAGACAAAGAAAAACAAGACAACTAATTTGGTCAGAGAGGTCAGTATTTGAGACTTGTAGGGCAAATGGGAATTGAAAATGTAGTGCAGAAATATTTGGAAACCTGTGTTTTAATAACTGTCAGGAAGAATTATTTGAAATCTTTCCTTATTCTCTCTCCTTTCCCCTCCCTTTCCCTCCTCCCCTCCCCCCCCCTGTTTTTGGAACTTTTTGAAAGCATGAAATGCCTGTGTAAACTGTCCAGTAGTGATTTTAATGACTTCTTCCTTCTATGTATTTTTCTCTATGGTTTTAAACAGCTTTAACGCATAGCAACTGCTACCATGGACAAGTGCACAGCAATGAGAAAACTAAGGAGTGTGAGATGTAGTAGAAGGAGAAACAAACAAACAACAACAAAAAAAAGAGTAGAGGACACTCAGAAATCGTGACACTTATTACATGTGAAAAAATTTTATATCTTATTAACCACTGATGATTATGTCAGAGGGCTTGGTTTTCACTGAAACATGGAAAATCCTTGCTCATAACGTTTAATCCTCTGCTACTGCAAGAAACTAGCCGGTTCATATGCTCCTCAAGCTACACTGTGTAGTGAATAAATTACCTGGTAGCGCTACCAAGAAAGTAACCATCTGGATCAACATGACAACTTTTTATTTATGCACCCAGTATCTAAAGGGTGAGGGTAAATCCACCAGTAAATACAGCCTTTTCCAATGCCCATCTCTTCCAATGCCACAAGTGCTTGTCAGGAGCTGCTCTTGGAGGCAGCATTGATAGGCTTGGTAGACTTAACCCTGAAAGGCTGTCCATGCCTCTGGCTCTACCTGTGAGAGCACTTGGAGGCATATAGAGAGACATGAAAGCGTCCCTATACCCAGATATCCGTTGGACGGGAGCTTCAGAACACCCTGCATAAAGTAACATAGTCATAACCGAAGTAGATTTTATTCAGAGTAGTTAACAGTACAATCAAGAGTCTTTCTAAAACCACGAACTGACATATCCCTTTTAATATTGTTAACAGGGCTTTAAAATCCAATCCTCAGGTGGTATTCTGATAGAAAACTAGAAAATAAAATAATTGTTCTTTTTAATACTACACAGTATTCTTCACCAACATCTAAATTCATTTAAAGAAAAGAGGACAAAAATCAGTATCTTTGTTTTCAGACGGGAAAGTGAAGGCGCAGAAAAGTGAAATAGCTTGTCCTAGTTTGTGCAGAAATCTGAGTGATCCCTAGTGATCATTAGTAAGAATTCAGACTATTCTTGGCTAATGAGGCCAAAATATAAGACTTTCTGGATGTGGCTGAGACAAGCTCAGAAACAGTTTATTAAACTGGAAAGTTTAGTACATATTTGTTGCGAGGACATTTGTTGTCGACGGAAGGAAGACACAGACGCTCAATATGAGTGATCAGTGAACTTCGATTTATTGGATAGCTCAGTTGTCTTTTATCTAATTCAATATAATTAGCTCATACATATTGCAAAAGCTAAGCTCATGATTGGTTAGTGCATTTCTCTATTTTATCAGCTAGTTTCTCACTCCCATCAACCGAAATAACACAGTTAGTGCTTTCCCAAACCTCCAACGGATATCGTGTCCTTGTGCCTGATTAGCTCCCAGACGTTACGTACTTTCTCAGACTCATATGAGCTGCATTCGATACTTTCTTAACTCACGACCTCCTAGCTGCTCAACATTCACATGACCTACTTCACTTAACCATTCCTCCACACATATTATAACATGTTCCATTTGTATTGCAGAACAAAGGCAAGAACAAGAAAATCCTCAATTTGGGATATTAGTTAGAATAGGGCTGTGCATTGTTTTCAATTATTCATGTTGAGATATGTTAGAAAAAAATGGCAGCCAGTTTACAATCATCCTAATTTAACAGTATAACCTTAAGGTTATGCACCAGTCTAGACTGATTTATTTTAAGTTTGTTTAATTAATGTGGAGGGTTTATTTTTTAAAGTATTTCAATGATCTCCATATTTGAATTCGGTGGAAATAGTAGAGGATTCCATTAAGCTCTGACTTTACTAATGTAATTTGATGGCTCAACATCTCAGTGTGCCTAGTTTTCACTATTTGTTCTGCTTTAAGATTTGACATGATCAGTCAGATCTGAGAATTATAATTATGCAGTCTAGAAATAGACTTCAAGATTTCTAGTCCCCATAGAAAAAGCCAATGGGTATGTAATTAAGAACAAGAAAAATGCTTGACCTACTTTTTGAGTTGAATCTAAGCTTCTGATTGATCTATCTTTATTTCTTTCTATTGATCTATTTATCTGCCTATCCAGTCTGTCACTAATAATCTTGACCTTATTTTCCATTGATTGATCATTTAAACTAATTTCTAGTCTGAATGCTGGTAATTTAATAATGTGAACCAATTAGGAGTTAAATAGAATCAATAAACCACTCTGTGACATCACTGAGAAAAACACTGAAGTACCACTGTCTCATTATCCCCTTCAGCATATTCTTTTAATATTTTTAGAGCTGGAGTCAACCAAAGATACTACTGAAACTAGGAATATAAGTCATGACATGATGTTACTTTTTAGCTATCAAATTTTTCCATCTTCAGATAATAAAAGCCAGCAAAGGCTGTTATTTGCTTAACCTCAGCAGGTACTCTTCATCTAATCAACACCTGCCATGGGAAAAAGAAATGTTTTACTTCTCAGTCCCACTTTTATCATGTCTGTAATCCTTGTTTTCCAGCTGTTGTGTCCTCCACATCTAGCCTGGTATCTTTTTGGCCAATCATTTCACAGCTCAGGTCAGTATAATCGAGTGAGAAGTCACCATTTTGCTGAGAGTTTTACATGTTTCCCCCATAGAAAATTTGATAATCAGTATTTCTGATACTGGAAATATCAGAGGTAAAGAGATGGATAGAAGACAGTAAAGCATGTTCATGATAACTGCACATAATCACGTGCTTCCTCCATCTGAGGCATGGTAATCATCATGGTGTCATCTCACAGGTACATACAAATATCGGATTCATTAAGAATCCAAATAGAGCTGATCCTGTAGTCACATGCTTTCAACTACTTCAGTTGACTTTATACGATTTCTGCTTTCAAAGGAAACTGATGGTCACTCCATCTTTTGCACAACACTTTTTGCTAATTTCTGGTTGTTCCAGCAAATACAAAAACAACCCAAATACCCAGAAAACAGTTCATAGCCTGAAAGAAGCAAGATTACAAGATGTGTTTGGGGATGTTTGTAAAATTCTCCTTCTAAACCTGGCAAATATTATGGGGAAAGTTTTGGAGTTGCTTGCAAAGAAGGACCCCTTTCTTACTGAATATCTTTGAGAAAAAGCTATTTTCTTATCTGTTTCCTGTGTATCTAAGTGAGCAAGTAACCATACAAGAACCTAAGAAAAACTAGAAGTGTCTGAGATCTCTTAAGTTTTCTCTTACAATATATATGTCCCTTTTATTCCTAGATTAAAAGCTTTTCTGGTCTACCCATTGTTTGTATTAGATGGATTGTAACTATTATTTCGTGCAGCCTTGTGTACAATTTATCATTCCCACCTCTGGATGGTGACAGACACATTCTTCTAGCCCAAAAGAGCTGGACCGTATGTAAGTGTTAATAGCATACATTAGCACAGTTGTAAGCTTGTTTACTTTCCTGTGAGCCCTATCAGATGTTGCTCTTTTTTTTTTTTTTTTTTTTGGAGTTTACTTTGATTCATTTTGTTTCCTGCCTGATAAATTAGTCCTAGCAACAAAACCCAGATTATTATGGTTTTAGACATAAGCTTCTGTGAAGGTGCTAGATAATGTCCATGTGCCATTAAGCAGCCAAGCTAATCCTTTCCCTAAAATCTCTAATTCTTTGTAATCCTCTCCCTAAATTCTACTTTTCCAGATGGAAGGACAGTAGAGTGGTACTGGACTGCTCCTCACCAAGTTCTGATTTAGGGTTGTTAGCTCCATTCTGCACATGTCCCTTCTGTGTGCCAGAACAGATTAGCTCTACTGGCTGCTGTTTAAATCCAGATGTTTGCCACATGGATAATTCTTAGTCTGTCTGAAAGCCCAAGACACAGGAGGGGAAAGAGAGCACATGCCAAATAGCTGCCTACTGGAATTCATCTTGCCAATTACCTCATTTGGGGGGAAGCAGGTAATGTGTAGCAGCCAGGCCCACAGATAATTTGCACATCAACACCCACATCGGTATCTGCATGACACAGCCACCTCCCGACTTCTATTCTCTTATGTTGGCTCTGTTTTGAGTTTCAACTGTCTAAATTGTGGATGGCATGAACAGAACAAGTAAGAGGCACAGCAGTGGCATAGCAGACTGTGCCAAAGTATTACAAGCCTTTCTAAGAGCAAAAAAAACCCTTAAAAAAAAAAAAAATTGAAGGAAAATAAAAGAAAAAACAAAAAACACAGAGGAACAAAGAAACAGAAAAACCAAACCCACCCAAAACACATAAATTATTATTATTATTACTACTACTAATAATAGCAATAATAAAAACAAACAGCAAGCAATTAAGGCAATATTTTAACAGGCATCTGCAATCAGAAAGGCAAAAACATCACTGGATTGCATGAGGGAATGAGAGAGAAGAAATATCGGGATATTTTAATGCTTTTACAAAACCAAATGATATGTCCTCTTTTTCAATTATAGATGCTCAATGTTTTTTAATCTGTTGTAAAAATGAAGCTTTATCAAGGGGCAATAAAAAGTTTTTTGATATTGGAGGTGCAGGATCGGGAAGAATCTCCTCAAAAGAAGTGTAGAATTAAAGCTGTATGAGAATGCCGTTAGGATTAGAAGCATGGTCCATCCATCCTCCTCCTTTCCTAGTACAATGACAGCTGCAGAGTTATCTGTGAAAATAGCCTTATTTTTTCAAGACTGTTGTCATTTATGTGCCAAAATTACATGTACTGTTGTACCAACCAAAGTTAGATCTTCTGGCCGTTAGGCTTCTTGGATACAGTGATCCTTACCAGGTTGGTCTCAAGGAAACTAGACAGGATACAGCAGTATTTGACACTATTTCTGAAGCTTCTGGATTGATAGCTTTACAGTTTACTTCCATTGTGAAAATTGTTTTTCATGGTGTCCAAAGGGACTGCCACATAGAATTTGCAGGAAATAACACTCCTGTTTGACAAACAAGCTCATTGGCAAGAAACACTGACATCGAGATCCAGTATTGAAGAGAGAAACTTTTGTGATAAAACCTATCAGATGAGCTATGTCTCTAATATCCTCTATGCACACTTTTGCTTTCTTAAATTCTCTTGAATGACAGGATGGTCATTATTCACCACTTGAGGGAAAAAAAACAGTAAGATGCGATTTTCAGTGACTATGTTGTATAGTCAACTGAGTTTACATATACACATTTTTTTTGTTTCCTATCTTGCATAGCATGCCCTAATAATAATCCATCCTGCAAAGCATCCCAGCTTAGGATTCATAATGACAGAAGAAGTTTGAGAGAAAAAAGGTGGGTAGAAAAGAAGGTTGTAGAGGGAATAAAAGTTCTAAAGAGGGAAAACTTGGATGAGTACAGTGAAAAAGTAACAGTAATTAAATGGTAGTTCCTCTCCCACTGGCATGAGAAAAGGGAGGAAAAAAATAAATTAGTCATACATATTTTTTTGTTGTTGTTGTTTAATCACAAGCTATTCCATAAATGGAAAACCAACACAGCTCAAAATAAATCCTGCATTAATCTACAATCTAATCTAAAGTCTACATATTTCTATTTATCTTCTGGATTTAGAACCTAGTTCAATTGATGGATTTCTCTGAAGAGCAAATGAGGGTTGTCCATTTCCCTTCCCAAATCCGTTATTAGGGTTGTTCTTTTAATTTCTTTTTCATGTAAGCTTCTTTCTGCATTATTTCTAAACCTTGCTATGAGTAGATTTGCAAAAAGTGAAATAAAGTATCTGGAGACTCCATTAATGGAGTCCATTCATTAATGATAAAAAGCATTGGATAAAGACTCTTGCAACAGTGGAGTTTTCTAACAACATTCAAGATGTCTTCTAGGCACTCTTCTTCTTTATTTACTTTTTTGATCCAGAATTTTTATTTATACACAAAAATTATGTTCTGTGATTTCACTTTGTTTAGTTACTGTTCCATAAGTCTCTGTCCTTCACTTTGAATTTTAGTTTTCTCTATGTTAAAAAGAAAACAAAAACCCTACACTTATTTAACTACCAGCTCTTCAGAGCTTTAGAGACCAAATTGCCTTGGAAACTAGAGATTTAAGTAAAGATAATGGATTTCTGTTATTTGACAACTAAGCGATCTAATTATATAGTGACAGATATAGTTCTGATTATATCTAAATTTATGATTGGTTAAAATTTCATTTTACAAGAATAGATTAATGATTAAATATCACAGTTTCTGTAGAGATTTTTGTATTTTGATATGTTCATCATTCCACAGTTTCAAATAATAAAATGAAAATAGTTGCAAGAGCTTTTTTAAAAATTAACAGAAAATTATATATTGAAAAACAATCCTGAATTTTGCATGGGACATCTTTAAATTGGGTTATAAAATATTACATATTTAATCTCTCTGAAATAAAGCTGCTGGTGGATATACCCAGGTTATTCAAACTCAGTATTCAAAGTGGATATAAAAGCATTTGGAGTACCCATGTCAACTAAAAGGATAATATAACTACTTTACACAGCATGGGCACAATCACTGGTGTCAGCTTTGTATAGAAATTCAACTGTTGTTCTCAGTCCCCTGAGTCAGTGCTGTGTGGAAGATCTGTAAGACTTCCCCAGGCTGTACGCGCTGAGGTATATCAGTGGTGCATCTAAGAAATCCATTTCCTGTACTGCGAAGTCAGAGCACTCCTCTTGACAGTTGCTGTGAGGAGGAACAAGATGGGCTGGTTTCATGCTGCAAAGATACAATTCCTTCATACTGATATCCAGGGAAAGAAGCAATAGGACTGACAGTTTAGCAACCTAAACCATGAACCTTGGAAGCGAAAGAACAAAAATGCTTCTTGCTAATACACAAGGAATAAACTTTTCTGAAACAAACAGGAGGTTGCTAAACAAGATATTCTTTTATTTATTTTTATTATGTTCAGTGCTCTGATTGATCTTGTCTTATTTGACCCAGCCTTGAGATCCTTTTAAGTGAATACATGTGACTGAAGGTGCAGCTTGTGTCCAAGTTTGACGCTTGTGGATTTATGCTCTCAACATGCAGATTACCACCTGGGGTGAGGTTTAATACAAGGAGTTAAAACAAATTTTGGATAAAATATCAATTTAATGTAAAACCTGAGGTTTCTGTTTAGATATGCTTTCCTTGCTGCTGTCTATTCCTAGCCACTCCCTATTTCCCCAGTTATGTATTTAATTGTGTGTCCTAAGTTTTATTTTTTTGTTTTTCTGTGCTTCAATATAGTACTATTAATGTTGTACAATTTGATTGAAAAGTGAATATTTTGTGCAAGGAGAGTATCTTGGAAAGTATCACTTTAATTCATATAGCTAGAACACTACTCTAGTCAAATATCAATTCTGCATAGTTCTTACAAATATTCAGAGAAAGAGTTCCTTCGATGTTCTAAAACCAGACTCCAGGATCCATCAGGCTTACCATCTCAGTAATGCTTCTGGGTGGGGATATTTATTTTTGTAATCATGAAGAGAACTGTCATGTTAATGCTGGTAGTAAGAGGCAGTCATTGAAATGAACGCCTGAATATGTATTTTTAACATTGTTTCATAAATCAGAGGCCTGAAGGCATTTTGTTCAAACTTTCCCAGACATGTCACCTTCAAATAGAAACAAGCATTGATAATTTAAAAATAAAAGATCTGTGGTTTAGAAAATCTTGAGGAAGGACTTCCAAGTGTTGCTCATGAGAGGATGCTAAAACATCAGAAATCAGTTTAGGAGGGCTGTTATAACAAAATTCATCTTAAATGTAATGCCTACATTAAATGCAATGTCTCCAGCAAGGACTTCCTTTGAAAATCTTCTACAAATTCTTTGCAGGTTATATGTGACCTTTTGTAGTCTTCTGGGAAGCCCTGGCTCAGAACATGTGGAAATATAGGTAAGTGATATTATTTGGCTTTGCTATACTGCCTATTGATTTCAATGCAGTTTAAGATGTGGCAATAGCATAGACAAGATAAAGAAAAGTTCTTAGCAAATCCTCTTGACAATACACTTTTTGTCGTTAAAATTCACAATGCCAAATGATGTGGAAGAACTTAGCTCGGATGCACTGTCAGATAAACCTGACATAGGCTGTCTGTATGCTGGCTGGAACGGAAATGAGGTGGTCTTTGATTACTGTCTGCAAAGGAAACCTCTGTTTTTCCAGTTCTCAGATTATGTCTCATTTTGGGTATTTCATGCGTTTATCACTTGGAGGTGATGCATATAGAACAGTAATGAAGAAATACGCCAGCCCTCAAGGTACCATGCCAAAATAGAAGCCTGTAGTCAGCTGCAGCCTTCTGTTTGTCCTGTTGCCTGATCCCTGAGATCATGTTACTCAGTGGGAGATGGGAGATTTATCACAAAACTGGTAGTGACAAAATAAGCTGGGTACAGACTCTACAGGCCCTTGCTCATGATTCCCATCTAATGCTGGGTAGCTGGAGAATTCTTTAAGGCCAGTATCAACAAAGCATTCTATGCAGTGCCAGCACTGACACGCAAACCTCTTTTTACTGTGAAAAAATTATAGCATAATAAAGATTAATGAAGAAATGCAACAGTATTATTGCAGCTTCCGTTAGCTTTCTCACTTTCATTCAGGTCAGACTGATTCAAAGGGGATCTCCCTGTATATTGTTACATCTCTGCTGTAGCAGCTACAGCCCTTCAAATGAAGATTAAATTAAATGACAAAAAGGAACATTAAGTAAAATTAAAGTGATAATAAAAATCAGGAAAGTGAGCTAGATTTGCTTTTTGTACTTGACTTATCCAGTTGATCTTAGGCATCATGATTGTGGCTGAAAACTGCATCATCTACCCTAGTTCAGTAGAGAGGCTTACTTGGGTGAATGCACTGAATGTAAATGTCTCTGGGCTTTTGGGTTTAAATCAGCCATTAGTACTGCCTTTTATTTTATCCGATTAACATTTACACACTAAGGAAGGGAATACTTTCTTAGCCTAGCAATAGGGGTTTTTATTTTCCTTTTTACATCCTCAACTACAGACAATAACCCCCTAATGAGAGTTTTGTTGTTTTTTTTTCTTTTTTTTTTTTCTTGATACATTCTGAAGGAAGAGATTTGGTGGGAAAAAGTAATTGGTGATGGGTGATTGCCGTTTCTTCCTTGAAATTTTGCTGGCACTCTGAAAAGGCAAATAAGTGTTAAAGGCTGTCACATGCCTCAAGCAGCAGTTTATCTCCTGTGCTATGTGGGAGAACTGCTACCATACACAAATGAATATCACTCTGTTATCTTAACTACAAAGTTTATGCACACTGTGTCCTTTAGTTTTAAAAGCTATATGATGCAATGAGTCAGCTAATATAGAATACGGTTTAAAGGAAGTTAATGCACCAGAGAATGAAGCAGGACCTTATTCAGCTTGATGAACTAACATGCTATGTTCGATAAGAAATATGGACAATAACGGGAACACAGCTGGGTACTCTTGTGGACCAGGGTCTTGAACCAGAGCCAGAGAGATTAAGCTAGCCTAACAGTAATGATCCTCTTGTAGAAATGTTCAGTGGAATTACTTCATGTTAGCGCTGGAATAAGGGGTGTCTGCCTAGCTCCAGTGTCCTTGGTTATATGGGAATTTTGGAAGGGAAGAGAATGGGCCAGCACTGCTCCCTGCCACAGGCTCTCTTTGTAAGTCTCAACAAATCAAGCATCTCAGGCAGTTGCTAAGAAACACAGGCAATAATCACTGTGTCTCAGTCCCACATTTGCCAAATAGAATTAAAACCATCTCTTTCATAAGAATATACTCACATGCATTGTGAGGAACATATGTGCAGATCAGACAAACAAGGAAGAGTTATCAGATGTGCAAAGATGAGGAGAGGACAGGACAGGAGAGGAGAGACTGGACAGGACAGGACTATACTCAGCTCTATCACTGATTAAAAACAAACAAACAAACAACAAGAACAAAACCATAAGACTGCAGTTATCATAAACTTTCACATTCTCTTGGGAAGATTATTCAAAAATTATCTTTTATAAGGCCTCCTTAGGTACTTTTGTAGGTATTACACTTAAAAATATATAACTGTAGTCTTCCTGAATTTTAGGATGTTGGGTAAACTGCTGTTGAGGATGTGCAATGTAAGAATATTTCACAGATATTAATGATCAACTTGCTGTACCATAGGTTCTCCATTAATAACCATGAAGTACTTGAGTTTGAATATAGACATTTTTCTATTTGCCCAGTAACATGCTGGAGAATCCAGGCAGGCTTTGTGCAGTCTCCATTGAAGCACAAGCCTGCCACTTTCAGAACAGAATACATGTAGCCTGAACTTTTCACAGCTGCAAACTAGATTTCTTTGATGGATTAGTGATTTTTAAAAGGCAATTATTTTCCTTTTTACCTAATTCTGTTGCTCCCTGTGTAATACATATAAGCAATTGAAATATCCTGGTTTTATCTTTAGATTTTCAGCTGAGTAGAAAATAAACAAGCAGGCACTATTCTGTGACAATGGCACTTGGGGGAAAAAGAGATACAGGCACTATTTTTTTTCTTCTTGTTCTGCAGTAGATCCCCAAGTAATTTGTCCAGGTTATTTTATATAGTCAGCGTTGCTTCCTGACACATATGTTCCTTTTTCCCCAGAGCAGGGGACACAATAACTCATTACTACTGTAGGACTCTTCCTTAGTGATTTAGTCAAGTTGCTGTCTTACTCCCTGATTAATTCACACGGCTTCCTCACAAACTCTTACTTAATATAGTGACAGAGCTCTGGCTTGGCGGGTTCCCACTCTCTAGCAGAATAATCATGTGGCCTTCTGCAGCATGCAGGCTGCTGGAAAAGCTTCTGGGCCTGGACAAGCTGTTTGAAAAGTGACTTGGCTGCAAGACAAAGCCATGCTGGCTGAACCTCCATGCTATCTCCCAAGGAGATTGCCATGGCAGTGCAGATAGCCTATTAACAACCTTCTCTGCTTCTGTCTCACTGGGCAGCAAAATTATTTGTTTAAAGGCAAACACAAAGGCTGTCAAACTGAAAGGGAAAATAAACAACTGAGGTCTGATAGAACATCCCAAATCATGTATCAGTAGCCAAGGGCATATGTGCAAATTGCCACATCATGCCACATAAATGCCACCTCCATGGAGCAGCCATTTGTCGCTGTTTTCATGCTCTTGCCCCTTGAATTCATTATCCCAAGGCTCCTCAAGCCACTGTAACACTTCATGCATAACCCGTTGCCCTTCCCTAACTTGTTCAAGATTATGTATTTTCACCTTTTGCCTAATTGTCAGTTGTTGTCTCAGCAGATACATTTGAATTTTCTGTTCTTTATCAACAGCCTTCTCCCTCATGGCCAATTTCTGTTTCATGATATGTGGAAACTGAATATATAGGTAAAAGAGCTAATTAGGAACTTTGAATTGAATCTCAGAAGACCCAAGTTCTGTGGTTGGATTAAAAGATACTTTTTGTCTGCTGAATATAAATTTGACAATATTTAAACTTTCATAGCATCTTAGATCAGAGCATAGAAAGAGTCTGTTTCTTGTAAACACACTGGGGTTATTTTGACAGGGGTTGGACAAGATCACCTCTAGAGGTCTGTTTCCAACCTCAACCATTTTGTAACTTTTATCCATATGGCCAAAAACGTTCATGTCTGAGGATCTCATATCTTACTACCATAATAACCCTGACAAATTAATCTACTGTTTCACACATGTAGCAATTATGTCTGAGAGAAGGCAAATTATAAAGTTTCTGTGCTCCACAAAATGAACAAACTCAGCTGGAACTGTGAGGTAGGATTGGGAATGCCGTCTTATCAACAGAGTGCAGTGAGCAGGGCTTGAACCCATTTATTAACTCATTCTGAAGGAACCTTTTCACGGGAGTATTTGTGGTGAATGCTCTTATTTATTTTTACTCCCTTTTTAAGACAATGTGCATAAGTACGTGGTTTGTAGTTTGGCAATAGCCATTCTAGCAAGAAAATATTTAACGGTATGTTTCAGAGAATCTCTTCAATAGCTATGAACAGTGGTTAAGAACATAAGCGTCCTCTTCTTACCATCAGATTAATTATTTCTATTGTATAATCTTGGACAGGCGTAGGCAGGAATCAGGTCTTCCATATTCTGAATATCTACACCTATAAGAGAAAAACATTGCCTTAAATAACTTCTAGTTATATAAAGTGTAAGAAACAGTAACACACTTGAACGCAAGGTAACATTACAGTGTTTGTAGTTAAAGAGTACAACTGTGTTCTTTATGGACTCTTCAGTTCAGTGGTTGATCCAAAAAATTATGGGAACAATCTTTTGGAATTTTCCCCTCCAAAAATATTTTGCTCAAAAACAAATTAAAATTTTAATTTCATTTTCTGTTTGGGACATTTTTAAACTACGTTTGTAACAAAAAATAATTTAATTTTTGAATAGAAGCAGTTCTAAAATTGAAGGTTGAAATGCTCTATTTATAAAATGCTTACAGCAAGTGATTGCAATTATCCAACGACAGCCTCTCTTTGGATATTATTGGTTTAACCATAATTTTGATAAAATATTTTGTAGGCAACATGATATTAGGATATTTAACACTTTTCTGAACTGTTTCTTCTCTTCCACATACTTACATCAGGAAAGCTATCAGATGATATTCAATAAGATGAGCCAGCCAAAAGATTTGTCTTCTGTTCCTTCATACATTTACTCCGTCATGTCACTGCCTACATTTTAACAATCTCTCTGATGATGAATAAGGAAACAACTTATCTGCAGTATCAGAATAAAAAGGGTAGCCAATGTAAAACAATAGAGGCTTTTGTGAAGATTTGATCTGTATGATTTATACTTTAATTATAATAAATGTAGATTAGAGAGGGTGGGGGTGGCATTGGGATAGGTTTCTCTGCAGGCTTCTGCTATCTGGAGCCTACAGAGAGTCAGTTTTGAAATAGAGTGGGAAGAAAAATAAAATACAGCCAACTATAGAAGACTATTTATATAGTCTCTTTATAGATATCCTTAGCATTCTCCTAAGCTCTGATTCTGAAAATATTTTTGTTTGGATTTAGTTTTATGCTTTGTTTTGCTGCCCCAAGTTGCTATCCTGATTTCAGTGGTTGCGGTACATCTATATAACCTCAGGTCTTTCTGAGATAGAAGCTAGGTTCGTCTATCTAGATGTTTGTCTCCAAAGGCTTTCGATGAGCGCACAGAATATCTTGGGTAGTATATCAAGCTCTGCAGAACATTCATACTTATTTTATATTGCATACAAAATTTAATTTTCTAGGGCTGATGGAGGTGCTAGTGGCTGCAGGCAGAGATAATTTTATGTCTCTTATATGAACAAGGAGGACCTAGATAGGTAAATATTGTGTATTCCAGCATGACAGAGTATATTATAGAGTCAGCTGGAAAATATGGTTTCTGTTCCATGTGAGTCTTTATGAAGTAGTAAAAATTATTGGGTCTGGTTGAGAAGGACAGAGCTGTGCAAAGTCTAAGCTCGTGTGACTTTGTGACCCACTTATGACTACCAAAGGGTTGTCAGCCACAGTTTGACAACCATTGGCTAGTAACTTGGCTCTGCTCATACTATCATTTACTCTAGAAACTCAGTTAAATTAGATGTGATTAAATCCAGTACAAATAAGTTCAGACTTGGGCTCAAGTCTAAAAAAAAAAATCTTTATTCAACACATTTTTAAGCTAAAATGCTAGTAAATGTCACTAAAATGTTAGACTGAAATGTCACCTGTTTGTTCATTACCATCTCCATTTTGTATCAGGTTGTGTTGACGTTTGTATATCAGTAATGACACAGAAACCATTCTCGTAGGCGAGAGAGAAAAAAAGATAGACATAAAACAGACAAAAGCATGTTCACTGCATAGAAGAGGGTAAAGAACAAATCAGAAAAATGCATATTTTAAAATGGTTATTTACAATTGACTGGAAAGGCAGAACTTTATTGCATGGGCATGTATTTTTTCTAATCTGCAAGAAAGCAAAACAGTGAATGGTAGTAAAAGGAAGATTTAATGTATCGGAGAATGTACATATAATTTCATAGAGTTATTTTTTCCTCTTTACTGTTTATTTTCTTGTTTCTGTTTTGAAACCTACAGTTCATTTCATTTCATCTTTCTGTATTCTGTCTGATGAGGCAGAATTAGACTTAGTCATTTTCTAGTAATCTGCTTCAACACAGGCATTTTATGGAAGAAATTTGAATACAGTAAGACATAAAATAATTGCAAATAGTTTGGAGAGATAGATGAACACACAGGACCATCTAGTTCTGCTTATTTCTTCAGTAGTTTAACCCCATTTCTTGTACCGAAATTGATTGTTTAACATTATGCTGCATGTATTAGTTTCTTTTAAGATTAAATAGGTGTTGTTACAAATAAAAATTAGTGAAGAACATATTAAAATGTGTGTATATATGCTCATTTTGTGTGCATACATGCACCTATGTAAAAAAGAGTGCAAATGTGTGTTCTTTAATCAAACAAGTTAAAGCAACATGCACCAGGAGCATTACCTTACCGTAATAGATACCAGAAATCAGAAACTGAAAGATAAAAGTCCTTCTACTAAAAAATAATTCAAGTGCCCAAATCTTTCAACTTTCTGTCTCCTCAATTTTTCCAGCTTTCTTTTGAAAGATGAAGAACAGGAGAAATTAGTTCAACAATGTCTTTGAAGTAAGACCTGGAATTTATCATATTAAGTCAGGGAAGACTTCTGTGCTCCCTTCTATCTCTATCCATGTGTATTTTCGCTCCTTATACTAGTATTGTAAGCTCTGCTGGGGCATGAAGTAAGTTTTATTCTCTGTGATGAGAGTTGTTGTTGTGATACTGTAGTGCAGACAGTAAAATATTTTGCTTATTACAAGGCAGAAACATGCTTTTTCTCCTTTACCCAGCACTACTCAGTGGCCAGTAGACAACTCCCCAAATCCATGGAAGCAGAGGCATTTCTGGAGTAGCCTTCCCTGCTCAAGTGATGATTAGAAAACAGATAAAGTCAGACAGACAGCAGTAATACTCCTGAGGGAGAGACTGAAAAGTAAATCCAACTGAACAAATAAATCTCCCAACTTACAGTAATGACTTAGGAGAGAACACATCCTCCATCAAGCTACCAAGTGCAAAGTATAAGTAAAGGAAGTTCCCAGCAGGTGTAATTCACAGGGTATTAGAACTCCTAAAAACCCAACTGAATTTCAAGCAATTGAATTTCAATGTTAAGATTAAATACAAAGATATTAGAAGGAAAAAAAAATAAAAAAAGAGTGGAGATGAACAGCTCATCAAAGTATTTATTCTGAAAGAGGCATACAGGCCCATACGGGCATTAAATCTCAAGAGACTTATTAATGAATTATTTTCCTTTGATATTTTAACCTAATTAGTTGTGTATTTTTCAGGCTGTGCAGTCCAGCATTATGCTCCATGGGAGTCAAGTTCTGAAACTGCTTTACAAAAGCAGCAGACAACACCTTCCAGTGATCAAACTCACCATGAGCAATCACTGTAAGGTAGCAGCTCTGTTGCATTTACTATCCCCAAAATATTTCAGTGGTGCAGTCACGCATTATTGCAATTAAAATGAAGGGACAAAAATGTCCTTCCCCTATTCTTTTAGGCAGCTGAAACAGTTTTCAGTCTTGTAAATCAGTGACCCTCAAGCCAGTGAGCATAATGCAATCAAAACTGTGCAGTTGGGGATGTGTGATTAGAAGAGCCAAACAGTAGATGAAGGCAATGAGGACAGAAAATGGAAATAAGGAGAGTCTTAGTTCACCCTTGGGAATAACTGAACAATAAAGACATGATAAACATGATAGAGAAAAGGGGTAAAATTCAAATTGAACACTGGCTGCCACAGAGTGGCAAAGAGCCATTGAGTTGATTTAGGGTTTGGAGCATGTCGAGAGACTGAGGGAGTTGGGACTGTTCAGCCTGGAGAAGAAGAGGCTTAGGGGGATCTGTTCCATGTGCATAAATATCTGATGGAGGGCAAGAAGAAGATGGAGCTCTTCTCAGTGGTGCCCAGCAAGAAAATGAGGCAATCCGCACAACCTCAAATACAGGAAATTCCATTTAAACGTTTAAAAAACAAAAACAAAACAAACAAGCAACAACAAAACACCTTTTTAATGTGAGGACACTCATGCACTGGAAGAGGTTGGCCAGAGAGGTTGTAGCATCACGGAAATCTTCTAAGCCCAAATGGACATGGCCCTCAGCAGCCTTCTTTAGCTTCCTCTGCCCTGACAGGATGAACTGGTTGGTCTGAGGTGCCTTCTCACTTCAGATGTCCTTTGATTCTGTAAGCTGAGTTATTTGTCTAAAATCAATTAGATTTTTAGGACAGATTGGCCAATGATGTAAGTTGGTCAATTTTCCTCTGGGTACATTTGTAGAAGCTGTTTCATAAGCAGGGAAAGAAAAACATAAAAGCCTGTAGTTAAACATAAAAAACATAAAACCCATGGGTTTATGGGTTTATGAAAGGCAGATCCTGCTTGACGAACCTGATCTCCTTCTATGACAAAGTGACGCGCTGGGTGGACAAGGGAAAGGCTGTGGATGTGGTCTACCTTGACTTCAGCAAGGCTTTTGACACCGTCTCCCACAGCATTCTCCTCAAGAAACTGGCTGCTCTTGGCTTGGACTGGCGCACGCTTCGTTGGGTTAGAAACTGGCTGGATAGCCGGGCCCAAAGAGTCGTGGTGAATGGAGCCAAGTCCAGTTGGAGGCCAGTCACTAGTGGCGTCCCCCAGGGCTCGGTGCTGGGGCCGGTCCTCTTTAATATCTTCATCGATGATCTGGACGAGGGCATCGAGTGCACCCTCAGTAAGTTCGCAGATGACACCAAGTTAGGTGCATGTGTCGATCTGCTTGAGGGTAGGAAAGCTCTGCAGGAGGATCTGGATAGGCTGCACCGATGGGCTGAGGTCAACTGCATGAAGTTCAACAAGGCCAAGTGCCGGGTCCTGCACCTGGGGCGCAATAACCCCAAGCAGAGCTACAGGCTGGGAGATGAGTGGTTGGAGAGCTGCCAGGCAGAGAAGGACCTGGGAGTGATGGTGGATAGTCGGCTGAATATGAGCCAGCAGTGTGCTCAGGTGGCCAAGAAGGCCAACGGCATCCTGGCTTGTATCAGGAACAGCGTGACCAGCAGGGCTAGGGAGGTGATCGTCCCCCTGTACTCAGCTCTGGTGAGGCCGCACTTCGAGTACTGTGTTCAGTTTTGGGCCCCTCGCTACAAGAAGGACATGGAGGTGCTTGAGCGGGTGCAGAGAAGGGCGACGAAGCTGGTGAGGGGCCTGGAGAACAAGTCCTACGAGGAGCGGCTGAGGGAGCTGGGCTTGTTCAGCCTGGAGAAGAGGAGGCTCAGGGGCGACCTTATCGCTCTCTATAGGTACCTCAAGGGAGGCTGTAGCGAGGTGGGGGTTGGCCTGTTCTCCCACGTGCCTGGTGACAGGACGAGGGGGAATGGGCTTAAGTTGCGCCAGGGGAGTTTTAGGTTGGATGTTAGGAAGAACTTCTTTACTGAAAGGGTTGTTAGACACTGGAACAGGCTGTCCAGGGAAGTGGTGGAGTCACCATCCCTGGAAGTCTTCAAAAGACGCTTAGATATAGAGCTTAGGGATATGGTTTAGTGGGGAATGTTAGCGTTAGGTCAGAGGTTGGACTCGATGATCTTGAGGTCTCTTCCAACCTAGAAATTCTGTGATATCTGTGATAGTTGTCACACAGGCATCTTCTGATCCATCTTTTAGGAAAATTACTACGGCAATGCTATCAAAAAAAAGCAAGGCAGTTTGGGTTACTTTCAGATTATGTAGCCTGGAAGTTGTAGCTGGGCACCCTTTTTATTTTCGGCCAGTTTCAAATTTGATTGTTTTCTAATAAAACTGTACTCTTTGTTAAAAAAAAAAAAATAGTTTTTAGAAACTTACTTTTCCTTTGAAAATATTTTTGCTGGATCATTTTTTAGCCTCCCTTAATATGTTTCTTTGCTTTGTACATGGTACTTTTCTGTTGTTTCCCATCTTACAGGATAAAGTCTGAAATGCAACTTTCATCTGTGTATGTTCAGCCAATGAAGGGATGAAGTGCCCAGTATCCCTCCCTACCTGCTAGTACCCTAGAGAGCAAATTAGTAGTGGAAGCAATAGGCACGATAAAATTGATGTTTGAAGAGGTAGTTTTCCAAAACTCCAACATTTATTTGCCCGAGTTTTTGTAAATAAGTAGTTTTACCTGCTCTATCTGCTGTCTTATTGTGTATCCTTCTGTGTTTAATGCAGGTTCTACTGAATATAAACATAAACAATTATTTCTAAAGTCTTATTAAGACAAGCTATAGAATATGATTTGTGGGACCTCAGTAATAGGGGCAAGCTATAACATTTTAATTTTTCTGATTTATGGGAAAGAGGAAGCAGCTCCTATTGTTCCTACAGTTCTTAGTCTGGGAGGAGGTGCTCTTGTTTTTTTCATAAGCTTTCCTCTGCTATTTTCTTTGCTACGCTGCCCTTCATGTAGTTCCCAGGTTTTCCTGTCATGTTTCTCCTTTTCCTTGTGTATTATTGTGAATACAATCCACCATCAGGGCAATGAGAAGTAAGCTTAACCCTCTTCTCTTAGAAAAATTCACATGAACTGGCTGAAGACAAATATGCAATAGAATTATCCACACTTCATCATACTGCTTGCAAGAATTTGTCATCAGCTGTTGCTCACAACATACAGACAGAATAGGAAAGTGGGAGACTGTGAATCAAAGACTGTGATCTTATATTACTGTAACTTTGCAATATAATCAGTATATATGCACTAGTTCCACTTGTAAGGTTGGGTAAAGAGTGTAACTCATATTTACTGCTACCTGAGGGGATGGATTTGTAGGAAAAAGGCAGGGGTAAGAAAAATAGCTAAAACACAGTTAAATGAATTGAATTGTTCAGAAGGTATAGAGGTTAAAAAACAAAACAAACAAAAACAACAACAACAATAAAACATATTTAACAATAACACTGATTAAGTTTTGCTTAACGAACTGGTCTTACTCCAATAGTACTTTTTTTTTTTTTTTTTTTGTCTGAGCTCAGCATTGTCTACCTTGCTTCCAGGGATCTTCAACTATCTATTCAGAAACACCTGTAGCACGTATTTAAATATATACTAACAACTTGACAGTTATATGGCTTATTTGACTTCTACAAATTTCAGTGAAATCACAGCAACCAGTGGTGAAATTCAAGTTTATTGATAGTGGTGAAATTCAAGCTTATTGATCACCCCTTTTAATTCCGTTTTAACTTGACTGGCCCATAAATTTTTGTTAGGTTCAATGCAGAAAGAATAATTTAACTTGTAGTGATTAAAAATCAGCAAGGCTATGAAATTTCCATGTATATTTTGCCAATGCAAGGCAAGCATTTATAGTGAAATTATCTTTGGGATTTTCAATCCTGTTAGCAGAATGTAATAAGGATCAATTGTACTCTACTACATATCTATGAAAGCAGCTACATTCTCATCAATTTGTTAGAAGGTGGTATAATTTACTATTCTCTCCGAGAGGTCCTGTGTACCACAGAAAATTAAATACTGTATTTGTGTGTGAATCAATACTTAAATCATCACTGTCATTGTTATTAAGTACTAACTAATGTGAGTTAGGAGATGATGGCCAAAGGTAGCTAAGCACTGGAGGTTAGCACATGTGCCATGCATTTTATCTCTGAAATGTGCAGCACACTTAAATCAGACTTAAAGTTCCCTTAAGGGACAGCAGAGAAGAGCTTATTATCATGTACTCTCCATTTTCAATAGGCTTTCTGCAGCAGGCATCCATGGCTGTGAATATCAATATAATCCAAGTGTGCTTTCAGCTGTATTACCCTGTACCATACCAGAGAGCTCTGCAGAGTACCATGAATCACTTCTGATGGAATGAGCCCTAAGAATATGAAGAACCGTCTGTGAAAGGGAGCACAAATGAAGAACCAGGAGCCTAGATACTTTCTACTACTTTGATTACTGTAGTGGAGTGCATGGGCACTTATTTATGCTTGTTTGACTGATTTTCTTTATGCTGAAAAATATTGTACTTGGAGATTTTACAATGCCAAGAAGGAAGCAAACTGAGCCACTAGGAAAGCAAAATTAGTATGTGGATGCTACTATTTCATACTCCAGAAGATCTATGCTTGGCTGACATCTACAAGATTTAAATAGCGCAGGTTTCAATCTTTGGTAAAAGATTAAAATGGATGGATTTGTGTCCTGGCACAAGCACATATGCTCTCTCTTTGATCCATTGTCCTCTACCAAGTGTAAGATGGACATAAATCGTGACGACCCAGAGGAAATAAGATCAATGCTGCTAAGTGATTATAAAGTTTTCTTTGGACAGAATACATTATTTGCACTTTTAAGTAATGACAGCCTTGATACTAAGGCTAGCTTAGCAAAAAGTATGGAAGGTACTGGAACATAGTAGGTACAAGGACCTGTTTTTGTTTTTATTTCCAGAATAATGACCACTTTGTGGCTCTTGGTGCACATATGGCTCACAAGCAAATGAATTGTGGCTCTCAGACTTTGCCTATGAATTTTCCAGGAGTTCACTTGTCCTTCAGGTATGTGATCTATATCAATTGTTTGCAGGTATATCAAGCATGCAGCCTGCAGCATCAAGATTAGTGGACAACTTTGCATTAACTAATGGCTTTGGACATGTAATCTCTGTGATGCAGTATCCCATGTAGTAGCCATGTAGCCAGAGTCCTGAGAACTCTAAAATGAATAATTCTCCCTAAGAGCTAAATTCAATACACAATTCCCCAGCTGATAATTTTTTACGTCTGTAATAGTATCAAATGGACAGGAGTTTGTAGGTGATAAGACCAGTTTACAGATAGATTCCACTTGAATGCCCTTGAAATGGGAGAAGAGTTCTGTTCAATCAAGCAGAACCTTTAAGACCAAAGACCTAAACTACTTGTAAATGATTTATCCAATGAAAATACAATTCTCTTTTGATGGCAGATCTCTCAGTAGAAAATAGAAAAGCTAATCTCTAGAATCAGAGCAGAAGACGGTAGAGGGTCTGGACTTTGAAGCTGATTGTTACGTTCCTTGCTTTTAATATTTTTTTCCAATAAAACAAGTCATTTTGAAAAGGATTTGATGGCTCTCCCCACTGCTTGCCTAGAGTGGTTTATAATAATCTAAGAGTTTACTTGATGATGATATTTTCTTCAAGAGCTAATCTGACAGTGAGTCTCAGTATGATATACGATACATGCAGTGGCAAGAATGGCTCAGTAGCAAGCTTTTGACTGTATCACCACATTTATTTCACATGATGAATTTTTTTGTTGTTAAGAGTAGGGACTATAGATTATGCCTAGTACTAGTGGTTCATCGTGGACATGTATTTTGTGCTGCATTTCAATGTGGGCATAGATATGTCCCTGATGATTTCAGAGACACTGAGTATTAGTCCTTATTTTTATCAAATGTAACCTGCTTGTTTTTTTGTTTTTGTTTCTCTGATTAGTTTTTACTGATATTTCTGGACTGAAGGAGCCGGATACTTCTACTTCACAAAGCTATTCAAAATATGTGCATTTTACATATAGATATTTTTGCCAGCTCCTTGTATGCCTTGCTGGTAAAAAGGTGATTTTTTAAACACCAGTGATAGGACCCACGGGAATGGTGTTAAGCTGAGGCAGGGGAAGTTTAGGCAGTTTAGGCATCAGGAAGAGGTGGCCAGGAGTTGGACTTGATGATCCTTATGGGACCCTTCCAACTTGGGATATTCTATGATTCTATGATTTAAAATAACTAACTTAGACATTTGGGGACCAGAGAATTTTATTAAAGTCTTGCTTTAGTTTATCATTTCCTGTTTCCAGATTACTCCAAAGAACTACCTTGTGAATGATCATTAATTTTATATCTGATCCAATTACTTTTACGGAACTGCTGGTTTAATGATGAGAATAATATTTTACTGATTTGGGTGAGATGTTAAAACCTTGCTACAGATGTAACAGCATTTTCAGACAGAAAAAGTAGAAGGCCTCTAATTCTATTTATCCACTTAACCATAACCTTAGTTCAAGAAAACACCTCTTTAAAAGACAAAGATATATAAGGATATGTTCAACATTAACTACATTCTTGAAGCCATACTAACATCAGAGCCTTCCAATAAAAGAGGCTAATTGCTTCTTTTTCTGGAAGTTGTAGGGAGAGGAAGTTTCGGAAGGTGTTTGTTTGTTTGTTTGTTTGTTTATTTCAAGCTAGAGTCAGGATGTAAGTTCAAATATTTGGCTTTTATCTTTTAACACAAAAGAATATCCACTATACCTTAAAAAAAAAAAAAAAAAAAAAAAAAAAAAAAGCAAAAAACCACTGAAATGGTTTCTGTAAAATATGTGCACCCTAGTGTGATGGCAGGGTTTTTATATTGACTGTTGACTCATTACCAGAATGAGTAACCTCATCACTGATCTAGGGTAATTATATATTGCTTAATTTTCATCAAAAAAGTGAAAAGTAAAATTATATTTGATAATGACTTTACCTTGAAGATATTGTGGAAGGTGGCTTAGTTCAATCCATCATTATAGCAGCTAAGCTATAATGAAATGTGGGGGAAATTGAATTTGCCAATTTTGGTTACATGCAGTTTAATTATAATTGATTTAGTGCTAATGCTGTATATCTCATGCAGAAGGCTGACTGGATAAAGGATTTCACAGAATTCACTGAAGCTCTCTTTCTCCCCTGCTTTTACACTGCAGATAGTATACTTTTAAACACAGACACTGTGATTATTATATCTGGGCCCTAAGTATTGTCTAAGCACCACATGAAATGTTATCTTATGTCTACAGATCTCCTTCCTCCCCTCTCTACATCAGATCTGACTGTCAAAACTGGCCAAGTAATTGGGACAATTAAGGTGCCCCTGAGATATAATTATCCTTTATAATTTCTCTATATGTTTAAGAAGAAGGATGATTGGCTTACAGAAACAGGCTCCCTATGGTACAGTGAGAAAGAGGATACTGGAAATGAGCAAATCAGCTTTAATGTCTTGTACTTAAATAGTCCCCAAAATAATTTAAGCCCAAACTCTTCCTTCTGCACTGGTAACTTTACACCACAAAGCAACACTTTGAGTATCTGTAGCCAAATAAATGAGGAACATCTCTGTGCAAAGGATCCTTTGGTGTATTAGGATCCTGGTAATGATTCCCAATTGCTGGCATGAAGAAGATAAATGTGACAGCTGTTTTCCCATGCCCCACTGACTTGCTATTCATCTAAGTACCTAGATGGTCCTCCAGCCGTTAGTGAATGCATCCACACAGCTCCTCTATAGCTGAGCAGCCTTATTCCCACTTTCACAGGGGAAGAGCTCATTTGGACAAATAGAATGTCTATTCCTTGTTATTTGTATTTTATTGGGGAATGTCTGAATGGTTACCTTGACCACATAACTACTAGACTAGCACCACTCACAAGGCCATGGGGGCAGGACCATGCCTACTACCATGAAAGCGACAGTTCAGAGAACTGGCCCTTCACCATAAGTGTCCAGGCCTCCTCAGGTATGTCATTGTCCAGCCCAGAAATGTTATTTTTCCCCTCTCTCTATCTCCATCTGATTACAAATTATAAAATGGGAATAACGATTTTAACGTAATTCTGGGAAGAAAATTTAGATGAATAGCAAGCAGCATTATTATTGTTTGGGTTAAACAAAAATCTGGTTGCAAAATACCTTTTAACACCAGTGCAGTAACACAGCGCTGTCTTGGCTTGAGACTTCAAAATTCAAATAGAAGACTAAGGAGGTAATATTTCCCTCAGGCAATCAAGGTGCACCATTTACTTCAGTTCCCGAAGAATGCATACATTTAAAAAGGTAAATACGAAACAATGGTAGAGAAATAGGTGCATTCATGAGAAAAATGTTTACATCACATCACTCCCCTAGGCAACAACGTACTCTTTCCCATCTCCAGACCTAAACTGTATGTTTCTACAGATCCACTTGTTTAAATAATTGCATTCCTTAGGAAAAAGGAATAGTGATTGCTTTAAATTCATCTCCTTTCACCCCAGAAATGTTTTTTTAAGCATTGCAGTGGCTACTGAATCACTGAATTCCCTGACATGAAATAAAATCATATTTAAAACACATAGCCCTATAGAAAAAGTACTCTCTTACAGGGCACAGGTTGGAAAGAATCAGTAAAACAGAAATCAAACTTTGAGGAAGCTGTTAACTACATTCTTTATGCAGATATATTTTCTCTTCTGTATATCCTAAATACTAATTCTGTGAGGATTAAAGATTTCAGGAAGAATTTACTATTGCTTTGCATCTTCCATGTTCAAATACATTCAACAAATTGTATGAATATTGCACTTGAATGAGATGGTACTTTACATCCAGTTCACATTCTCCTTAGTTGACTGACAACACGTATCAGAAGGCAGTTTAAATCCAGCATCCAGCATACACATTATCTTCTAATAGGCAAGGAGAGCAAATAGTGGCTACTTCTTTCACCCCTTCACCCATGCCTGGGCCTGCTGAATGAACATGAAGACCTGTACCGGAAAAAATGCTCTCTTGAGAGCAGAGGAACATGTGTGTTAACACAGAGGATAGTTATGTCCAGATTCACCCAGCCTAAGTTATACCAAAGTCTTTGTGCCTTGTGTTTGATGTGTAGGTCTAGAATCATCTGCTCAAATCCAAGAGGCCCAAATTGTCCCTTTCCATCTCTACCTCAAGCACCCAAAGGACCAAGAAGTCACCCCTATAATCCATTGCAATTTTGGCCTTGAAACTCCTTGTCACCACCTATGTACATGTGCTCACTTCCAGAACTTGTTTTCTGTTCAGTTCTGGAAGAAGGAAAAGAATGTGTGTTTCTCCTTTGTATTTTAATTTTCTCTGTGCTCTTTCCTGGTTGCTTCGTATTCACTTGTTGCTCCTGAATTCAGCTTCAAATATAAAAAGGAAAAGAAATGCAGCTTCAAATATAAAAAGGAAAAGAAATGCAGCTGACTATATTGGCAGGCAGGAGTGAGAATATGAAAGAGGGTTGCTTTTGTGAGGCTCAGATTCTTCAAACTTTGCTTGCCATTGTCCTTCCATCAAATGTGTGTCACACAGCTTACCTGATTTCACTATTTGTTTACCCAAATTAGCCATCAAAATATAAAAGGAGGCTCTGAGATTTGTTTATGCCTTCTGGAGAAACCATTCCCTTGGTTCCCATATTTTTGACATATTTACCTTGTTCTGATCCTCTCCCAGCCCTGGTATCACTCTGTCACCATAAACTCCTGCAGGGCAAATTTGACCCATTGTGCTGGTAATACAATGACATTTCAATTGTAAAAAATATATTAAGTTGCACCATCATCATATAAAATATTTATATTTCCATTTGCCAAGGGGATAGGAAACACTTCAGAGCAATTACTTGGGTCTTATAAAAAAAAAAAAAAAAGCAGGAAAAAAGCCAGAATATTTTCCCTGAGGAATGCCCCAAATTGCTGAGATGTCCCCCAATGGCCAATGACATGGGATTTCTATAGCCACATGAAAATGCTGATATTGAGGTATGTATGCTGTTTACCTGTACTCTGTTGTAGTTTATTTTGCATTGTCTTACAGAAGTTTTGTGAGGAATATTTTTCAGTAGTGTTTCTAATGCCTTTCTTTGTAACTGTCTCTTTTCAGAGCTGATCTCAGTCAGTACTAGATGGGTGAACAGGGATTTTGAGATGTTTATAGTTCTGGTTTTTATATATACATTTATATATATGTATATAAATGTATATACATTTATATATACATTTATATATATGTATATATAAAAATAATAAAAAAATACATTAGTGTGGAGAATATTTGTTCTATTCCTGTTTTCATTCCCTTGGTAGAGGCTAGAGGTGAGCTGAGGTAGAAATTGTGGTCAGTTCTTCTACTTTAAAAGAAATAAATGGCAGCTTGCAAGGTGGACTGGAAAGGCCTCAGAGAACATGGAGATTTGGAGAGAATAAAGGGAAAAGCAATTACTGCTTGGATAAAATACCACACCCAACAGTAGCACTAATGGAAATCCATAGCATCCTTCTTCCCTTTCTCTTTTTTCATTTCTCTTACTCTCTAATTAATGTTACAAGAAAACTGTAGAACTGTATAAAGTATATAATATATACTTCAAAAAAGATATAAAATAATAAACTATTCAAAGTTGTTTCAAGCTTACATTTCAGATGAAATCCCTATTTTAGCCTTTTAGCCTAGTGTTTTGCAAAATATACAAGTCATTTTCGTGAAAAGAAAATAGAAATTCACTCTTTTCATTTACTTTCAATTTTATTATCTTTCCCATTGTATACCTTCTCCTCCTTTCTTCTGATTTATCTCTAGAAAACATCTTGGAGTAGAGATGGAATTATAAAGGCTTATAAATATGTGCTATAAAATGTATTTTAAAGGCTTATTTTCAAAGAGTTTTAATGATAATTTCCATTGTAGTAAGAAGCTTGGCTTTCAAGTGGTCTTTAAAGAATTCCTAAATATATAGTCTTTCAATCAAATTTTTGGATATATCTTAGTAACGATAGTCATAATATATAGAATACAGTGGTAGTACCAGAACCTATTGATTTTGCTAAATGCACAAATCTCTGACCGTACTAGTACAATACAGCTACTTTTTGTTTAGACCTTGAGATATTTCAAATATTGGGGTAGTTCTGAGTGGCAGGAGTGAAAAGAAAAGATAAAATTACATTATTGTTATCTAACTTGCACTGAAAGCATTTCTTCAGAACTAGTCTGGTAATTGACTTCAGTAATTGCCAGGCTGCTCGGTATACTTGCTGTATTATTTAAAATCCTGGGTCATCTTTCTGTAATTTCAATCAGCATGTTTTTCACTATGACACAGTTTTCACATTCTAAGTATTACATAGCCAATTCTGCAAAGCACAAAAGATAGCACATTGTATTATCTGTGTTATTAAAATGTATAATGAAAAAGTGCGTTAACAAATTACATCTTTCAAATTAATGTTTAAAGCAACACCCTCGGCTTTAACGCCCCACAAATAATGTATTCCAGATTCTCACTCCATATTAATTTGGTCTGCACAGGTACTGAGAAATATAGGATATTAATACAAGATTTTCATTAATTATTTGAGATATCTGATGATAAACTAACATAGGGGTTTGTGGCTGTGGGTACAATTGCTTTGTTTCCAGCTTTACAGCAAGTTTAATTCTGAAATGTCAATTATCTACTGAATCAAAAAATACTGTAAATTATCTACCAGAATCCAGTAAAGAATGCTATGCATTTGCTATTTATTTCATTTTTTTTTTCCTTACGGATTTGGCCATTGTGGGAAACCTGGGCTAGTTTTCAAGATATTTCAAGTATCTGTGAGGCAGAAGTGTCTTTCACTAGTTTTGGAGATCTTCAGCAGATTACTGGGAAGCATGTGATACCATCAAATTCACCAAGAATTCACTGAGAAGGCCTGCACAGCTTTTAAATGTGCTATATGAATCCCGACTTTCTTGGAAAGTTAATTTATGTATTAACAAAGTCTCTTTTCTCTTTTCCCCTACTTCTTCAGTACGTGTACAAACCACTGAAAAGCCTGTAGGTGATAAAAGTATCCCTTGAAATCATCTCAAATAGAATGTAGCCACAAGGTAAAATTCTTCCAAGAGCAAAAATTGGTCATGCACAATTACTTTCTGATGCACAAAATACATAGCTCAAATTTTATATTGTCATTAAATAAATAGGAACTAACAATATGTTTGTTTGTTTGTTTGTTTTTCCTGTCCATATTACTGCATAATACGTTTTGACAAAGTTTTCTGAGTCAATTTGGACCCAACTCAACCTTGCTTTTATTCTGTATAATGATTTACAATAATACAAAGAAGATATATTATGTTGTATTTTAGATTTCATTGCTTCTTACTTCTGCTTTGGTAGTCATGTACAAGACAACTGATGGAGTGACCAAGAGAAGCTCTTCTGCAGTAACATTGAAGAAATGCTGTACTGTAGTCTGGTCCTCACTGCTGGATCTGTCATTGATGGACCAGAAAGCTTGACACAAACTCTAGACGTGTCTTACCTTCTTGTTATTAAAAAGAGTAAACTGCCTCCTGATTTGTTACAGGAAACATTCCACTAATGTTAACAGAGAAGAATAGCTCAGTTGGAAGGGACCTATAAAGATCATCATGTCCAACTGCCTGGCAACTTCAGGGCTAACCAAAAGTTAAAACATATTACTAAGGGCATCTGGAACCCTCTGCAAGGCCTCTCATCCCTCCAGGAGTCAACAGCATCTCTCAGTTCAGCATCATCAGCAAACTTGCTAGGGATACGTTCAACTCCTGCATCCAGATAATTGCTAAAAATGTTGGTCAGAACTGTCCATAGAATCGAGCCCAGGGGAACACTGCTGGTGACCGGCTACCAGTCAGATGTAGCCCCATTCACTGCAATCCTTTGAGCTCTACCATCAAGCCAGTTCATCAGGCAGCACAGCATGAACCTGTTTATTTCACAGTTGGACAATTTATCCAGAAGGATGCTGTGAGTACTGAAGGCCTTACTGAAATGGAGAAAGATTACGTCCACTGCCATCCTGTCCTCCACCAAGTGTATGACTTTATCATAGAAGGAAATCAAAATACTAGGGCAGGACTTTCCCTTCATGAACCCATGACTATGTCTGATAGTTGCTTTGTTATTTAACTGCCTTTCAATATCCATTGAATAATACCTTGGTCTCTCATAAAGTCAGTGAAGCTCATTGCAAAAATGTTATGTGATATGACCAAGCATTTCTGAATCGTCTCCTTTTAGAAAGCCATTTCTGAGGGCAGGAAGCACTGGCTCCTGCTTACTACAATATGTATTCCATGGTATTCTCCTACAAAGTCCTTGGAAACAATGGCAGCTAATGAGGGCCTCTAGTGCTACTGATGCTCCTTTCAGTCCCGGTACTGTGACCCCATTATGTCACTGTGTGAATGACAGCAAATTGGTACATGTTAAAAGAAAAAAAAAAAAAAAAAAGCAAGGTGTCGATAAAGGCACAGCTCTTTCCTCATCTCACTCAGGTCATCAGCACAGATTTACAAAGTGGTTTACTGAGCATTAGAGCCCCCTTCCTTCCTATGCCTTCCTGTTATCAGTGGTCAGCTCAGCTTTCCTGCCCACACCACCACAGCCCTGCCACTCTCTCTGTCTCCATCACAACTAGATCCCTCCCCAGACAGTTAATCACCTCTCTCTGCAGTCAGTTCAAGTTGTTTATCCCACTCCTGAAAGAAGATTCTACTACAAATGAAAAAGGTACAAAGTTCAAAAAATATATACTGTATGACTCAGTGGTCAGAAGGAATGGAGTTAAGTGCTGGTCTGTAAGCATTTAGTAGTCAGAACATTAATCAAATGATGTGAGGTCATCATTGTCCTCCAAGATTGACCACAGAGCAGTAAATAATACATGTTCCACATGTGAAAGTGAAGAAATAAGACTGAAATCCAGATTTTGTGTAGACTCTGGCCCTTTTGATCAGAGTTTAGTAGTTCTAAACTTCACTAAAGTCTCTGAAGATGCCAGCTGAACTCTGGAAGGAAAGCAGAGCACTTTAGATAGACGAAATAGCTGTCAGTCCTTCCATCTGTGCATTCACTACTTCAAAAGAGTACCTTCCTGCTCTCCCACGAACCCCAAATAAGAACAGGTAAATCTTCAAATAATAATTACCACAACCACTTGGTTTTTATTTTTGGTTGTGATGTTGTAATTCATTTGTCAGAACACTGAAGTGTTTATGAGAGAGAAATCCCATTTCCTTGCGCTGCTGCTCAGTCATGCTTTCACTGAGCCCCTGGGACATACACAGGCTAAGATAGAAGGGAAGTCAGAGAAGCAGAGTTAAATAATTCCTTCTTTGTGTGCATGACAGGGAGTAAGCTGTTTCACAAGATGTGAAGTTACTGACTCCTCATGCAAGCAAGGACCATGGAAAAAGCATGGACTGAGTCATGATTTGCACCCCTGTCTGAATGTATTGACTGTTTCACAGTGCACACAGGATCAAAGCAGCCAGGTGTCAGCCAGCAGCTACCTTAACTGCAGAGGCAGAAGAAATGCTGAAATGCATCACAGACACTCTTCCTTCTGACTGTGAGATGAGCTGTAATCCTGAGAGTAAGACCGGCTATGAGGCTGTGGTTCAAAGTCAAGTTATAAAACCCAGAAACATATTCCATTCCCAGCGTGACACTAATGGAATATCTCAGTGGTGAATGGTTGTTTCAGAGCTGTTATAAGAAAGAACATAGATATAAATGATACTTATGTGCTGCAAACTTCAGGAAAAATGACAAAGACACTGTAATTCCTGCTACGATGATTAGCTATGAGTGGAACATGCTGGTCAGTTTGGATATTTTTTGCCTGTTGAAAGTACTCATGGCACTGGGGGGAGGGGAAGAGGGGATAGGAAATTGTCCCATATTTTCTTTCTCGTGTCTTCCTTTAAAACTGAAGACACCACAAATGGAGAAGCCATCTGAAAAAAAGTAAGTTAGACCCCATTGCTCGTGTGTTTGTAACGAACATGGCAGGGCTCCTGGGTCTGGGATCATGCCCCCCCAGCCACTGCCAGTGAAGTAAATTCTTCCTGCAGGCCTTCAGTGCCAGGGATGTGGTTGCCTTATTTTTGTTCAAAGAACTATGGATTCTGTTTAAGGCTACCAGCTGCATTCAAGACAATGTTTGTACTGGCTCACTAGCTTCTCTAAAGCTGAAATATCTGACTGTTGTGCCAAGTCTTTGATCTGACCCTTGACTTTTTTCATTCTCCTGTCTCTAGATGCTGACAAATGGGTAATAGCCCATCCAGAGGCTGAATTGCCAGGCACAGATCTGTTACCATACCTAGACAACTCATCTGATACAACGCTACGGAATTAAAATCAAAGACTTACATTGATTTTCTAGAAAGAGAAAAGCTAGGTGAGTGTATTTTGCAGTCTTGCTGTATAGCCAAGAGGCTTTCTGTACAGAACATAGTGTTCCTGTGTGCCTTTTTCATAAGGCCATTGACAGTGCACCCAGACTGTGTGTGCTTTTTAGTTGTAAGAAAAATGCTGGTAAAGCTCACAGGATTTCATGATCTAAGGTATTCCACGTTATAAAATGAAAGTGGAAAGTGTATTAATTTTGGAAAATAAGTTGCCTATTGCATAAAGGCATTTGTGTTTTTTTGTTTTCTACTGTGAATTACTGAAGCCTAATTTATATATATACATGTACTATATATATGTATTATATATATGTATTATATATATATGTATATATATATACACACACTGTCTTTCTCTTTATCGCTATCTCATCCCTGTCCTTCATCATCAGGAAAAAAAAAAGTTTCTTGAGAAGAAAACATGTACAATTATATTTTGCTGTATTTTGCTTCACCTTTAGGTAAAGATGGATTTTCCCCCCACACCAAGGAGAAGCACAGTCACTTCTTCGCCATGGATTCTATTATCTTCTTGCCTGAAGAGCTTAGATCTATTCAACTGTGAAATAACTTGTCCCCATATTATGCAACCTTGATAATTCTCTGTTTGGCATTACTCACAGATGTTCAGGATGGGAGCATCTACAAAGGAAGGTAAGAAGTTGAACGTACCACCACAACTTTAAACTATTAAAAAAAAAAAGTTTATATGTCTTAGGAAGGTGTGAAATAAGAACACAGAAAAAGTGTCTTTAAAATAAGAAATTGTAAGAAATCTAGTTTGTGTAAACACATATACACATGCTCACACATTATGGAGATGTTAGAAGCATTGCCGCAATTCAAGATGGTAGGTTGAAATGTACAGTTAACACAGTACTAAAATCCCTTTTCTTCAGTGACTGAACTTGGTATCCGCCTTTGACAATCTAACACTTTAGAAGATAATTTAATTCTGGCTGTGTTTTTGTTAAACATCTTTCTGGCTTGCAGAGGAAATCTCTTCTGCCTTCTCTTGCTTGTTCTGTATTTATAGGCTGGATTAAACATTTCAAAATGTTTGGGTTGAATTTTTCATTTAAGACATGTAGGACATATATGATCCTTTCCACAGCCAAAGGCAACTGTAGGACATTGCAAACATTTCAGTATTCTGTGCTTCATGGTTTTTTCTGTGTATTGTACAGGCATGTGTGAATGTGTCTGTGTGAATGAAAGGGAGCTCACATGGACGAGTGAGGCAGTAGAGATTTTTGCAGAGCCTGAACAACACCTGGGTTTGACCTTGACAACAGATTAAAGAAGTAGATTTTTGAGTTAAAGTGTCAATTGAATGAAGCTTGGAGCTGTAAACAGAAAAAAAGAAGGAAAAAAAAAATAAAGAGCCTCACTTGATTCTTTGTACGCTCAGATTTTGTACCCAGTTACCAATAAATAGAAATGCAACAGTTCCACCATTTTTTCCTCTTAACCAGAAAACACTTGATGACACTAAATATTCATTCCTCTGCTTGGGTCGAAATAGATACTACAGCCCATATCCTTCCAGGCATTCTCATCCTATCATCCTAAAATAGCATTTTATCCTTCTGCTTTCCTGTTGATATTACATCCAGAGTCTAACAATATCTTGAACATAGTCCAATTCTGACATTTCAAATGTGAGCAGATTTAGTCTGTTTTTCAGGATACTTTATAGTGAACCACACAAAGATTAATCAGTAACCCTGCCCCAGTCTCCAGCTAGATTTTTCACCTTGTTTCAAACCAATGTTTTAGACCAGGACATAGTTTACTATGAATACTAGTATATGAATATATAGTATACAAGAAAGAAAATGTATGTTAGTACTTGGAGTGACTGGAAGCTGAGAAGTGTATAAAGTTGATGAAATTTTTGCAGATGGAAAGTTAAATAGCAGTGACTATAAGAGCTGTGTTAAATGAAGGCATATTGGTATTTGTATGGTGCCTGAAGCTAAAACAGATTACACTTTTTTTGAGGAGAATGTGTCTGTGTTCTGTGATTCCTTTCCCATCTACCTCCATGATGTCAGCTGGGCATTCCCGAGCACAGGAATGCCAATGGACATACCTAGATCTCCAAGAGATTTCTGTTTTTGATCCTGTTCTTTTTCAAGAGTGATAACATATTCTCTAAAATAGTTTAAATGCTAGATGCTGTTGTTTCAAGTGGTTCTTTAGAAAATCATTTTACTATATACAATATTTTTCGTTCCTTCAATAATTTAAAAAAAAAAAAGATTGTTTTTATGTCTTTCTGCCAAAATACCGAGAACATTTGAACAGGTAAAATATACATTTGACAAGCAAGAACATTTTAAAAGAATATGGTTCTCTGTTGCATTACACAATGCTGTTAACAATTATAAAAACCAATTCCAAACATACTCTGAAAGGTTTTTAAGGAATTTGGCAGTTTACAATGTTCACCTATGTAAAAGCAGAGTAATTTTATGAATTGACTGATTCAGACAATGACTTTTGGGACCACTAGAAACTTACTTCATCAAATTAGAGCTATTGAGATCATAGTTCAACAAGCCACCAGCTGTGGGAAGCCCATCTCCTGCACCAGTTGAGTTTCTTGAATCACTCAAGTTGTTCTGCTGAGAGCGTGTGCTTGCTGAGTCATGAACCGTACATTTTTCTAAGAGTATTTATGGTGTTAACTTACGCTAATTAATCAGCAAGGTACCAAAGCATTTTATGAATAGATTAGATTTGCTCTAGAAAAGAATAAAACACAAATAAATTCATATGCTAAATAGTGATAGTTATATCACACTTGATTCATTGTTAATTCAGTGAATACTGAAGTGGGAGTGAAAAGTTGTTGCCACCTGGAAGGGGACTTCCACTTTGTGTACGACAAATAAATATTTCTACACCAATCCTCCTCATCATCAGAGCAAAGCCTGTGACCCACCACTTCAACACAATCACCAGTCTCTTAATTTGATTTTAGAGTTGAAGTCCTGAGGGACAAAATTAATACTGTGCTGGAGGCAGTGCAAGTATTGTGAGGTCTTCCCTTTGTGAGAAAATGTAGTGCGTGGTGTAGTACTTCAACATGGAAAATGGACTTTGTGACTTCTGCAAAGTCATAATCTTACTCTTAATGCTTTGGTAGTCTAATTAATGTAAATACACAAGTCTAAATAATTGCTTTGGGGTCATCTTAATTAGAACTTCCATCTTTTAATTGGCAGAGAGATTAATTAAGATATACCCTCAACCATCTACTAAATATCCCTTATATTTTATGAAGAATTATTCCAGATCTACTCAAATACAGACCAAGAATACTAATCCTACTTCACCCTTCCACTCTGCTGCTGGTAATGCTAAGAAGAAAAACCTTCTTGCATGTGTATGCTAAATCACAAAGAAACTCTGGCACCTGGCTCCCTGCTTTTCCCATGCATGGATGAGCTATGGAAGAACTGGCTGTCACCACTGTAAGCCCTTCCCTGGATGAGCATTAGATGTGTCCAAGCCTTGTCAACTGCTGCCGGCCCCTGGAAGAGGAGCTGCAGGCCTGCAGCCATGGTAGGATGCCTAGGATGCTCTCTGGGGTAAGGAGCTTAAAGCATGGCTGATGTGAGGGGGTTTTATGCACAGAACATGTGAGTTCTGATGGACTCCACAAAGTCAGCACTATAATTTAGGATGAGTACATCTGCACTGAGTCCTGGGGGAAAATGTGAAAGCCAAAAAAACTGGAAGGTGGCAACTCCAACCATGGGCTTCTGAAAGGTTTAAGTAATTCTGCACCCATTTACAGCCAATCCTTGGTGCTGATGTTCAGTTTCTGTTCTTCAATTCAGATGGGGCTTGGGTAGAGCTCTTAGGACAAACTAAAGCCAGGCTGCTTTTGAGTGCACATAGCACTTACTCAGTCCAGGGAGAGGCATGCCTCTGCATAAAAATTGAATTTTTCTGATGAAAAATGAAATCTTAACTACCAACCTATGGCAAATAATTCCTCTTCTGCTACCAATCATGCAAAGAGCTCTCAAGATAGTCTGGTGTCACAGTGATTAAATGTAGTTGAAATGCTTGTGGAGCAAAGAGACTAGTTAGCAGATTTGTTGCCAAATCAGATACTTCTTGATTAAACACTAGAACAAAAAGTCAACATTTCCTCTTTCCAATAGGGATTCTGTCTTGTCCAGTCAATGTTAAGATGAAAAATGTGCCCAAGAGTGTTGAGTTATACTTTAACAAATGGTGTCTTTTGAAATCCCATTTACACAGGAGGTGTGATTCCACCAGAACTCCTCCATCACCTTAGAGAAAGCCAGGAAAGCAGATGAGTTGAGATTGCTGCTAGAGGATATGGTTTCTATTAGTGTTTTCCTCAGAGGAGAATGTATAAATAACTCACTCATGGACTGGTACAATCTGTCGGGGGGGGCAGCAGTTATATAAATATGTTCCTCCTGTTTCTCTCTCACCAAAAATAGCCCATTTCTACCACAGCTGCATACAAAAAAATAGGTAAGTTAGAAGGTAGGATTGAGACTTTTTTGCACAACAGATTCAGACTTCTGCAGAACAGCTCAGAAACTACAACTGTGTATAGTCTTTTTTTTTTTTTCTAATAAAACTGCACATACCCTGCCATGAAAAGAAACACATTTCCAGTATTTCCTGCAAACATAGATTTTAGATTTAGAAACAAAAAATACATTACACTACCAGATAAAATTATGGAAAATATGCTGCTTAACCTGTGAAGCCAGGCACACTGTATTAACGTTGTATAGTAAATAAATAGTATAAAACAAAACCACTATGTTAATAAAAATATATTTGCCTTCCAAATTATTTTGGTAATCCAATGAAGCCTGAATTAGCAATGTACCTTCATTACTGCACCGAAGTCAGGTCAGAATGTTTATTACTTTTAGGTCAGATCTTTATTACTTTTTCATTAAAAACAAAACAAAGCATATTTTGTCTCACGCTTTGCTAATCAAAAGAGATGACAGAGTTCAATGTATATGATGTGATCCAGCTGGCTTTTTTTTTTTTTTTTTCTCAATATTGAAATGCTGCTAAATGCTTAGATTAAAAAGGTGCTAGAGCAACCTACCTGCACCTATCCTGCCCCAACAAAACCTGTGTGAGGAGTGACTCTAGACCATTAATAGTGGGGACAGAGGATATTTCTGTTGTGGAAGCAATGTGTGTGTGTACTTGTGTGTGTGAGAGACAGAGGGAGACCACACCTCTACTTTTCTGAAGTGCAGACTTGAGGAAAAAACAGAGAGGGGAAAAAACAAACAAACACGAGAGGACATTTCAGCCTGGCAGACCAACATAAAGAAGCTGTGAGCACTCTGAGCAGAGATGCTGCTTCTTGTTTGATTCCTCCAGCATTCAAGGAAACATGTCTGTTTTCTTAAAAAAAAAAAAAAACAACAACACAGGTCTGCTTCAAAGAGCCACCAGCCTCCAGCACCAGTTTCTTCTCCTAGGCAGAACAGCCTGGAAAATCCTGAATGTGTCACTGAATGCTCAGGTCAAAGGAGCAATTGTTGCTTCCAAGCTCTTGTCATCTAAGTGCCACTACTAAGACAAAGGCCTCTGAAGGATCCTGGCAGTGGGGGACCACCCACAGGCCGTTTGAAGAAATAAAAGTAGTCCAATGAGGAGTGTAATTCTATTTCATTTTCTGAAATGGAGACATCTGTCCTCACCTCCTGATTGCCCAGAGTAATTCCAGCATTGTGGCAACATGTTCATTTACCCTTGGGCAACATAAGGTGCCTTAACTGGAATGTTTTCCCCCAGGGAAAAGAAATACAAGCAGATCAGGGTTATGAGTGAAAGCCACTCATTAGAAATCTTCTCATCTACAACCTTCCCTCTCCTCTGGGTATAAATATCCCTTCTCCAACACAGTCCTCAGGCACTAAATCCTGCAGGGCAGTATCAGTATGTCACAGCGATGAGCTATAGCCAAGTGTGTGACTTACACTGGGCTGATCCCGTGAGGGGCTGTAGAATTACTCTGCCACAACCCAGCTGTCCTGAAATGATATAACAGATAATAAAACTAAGACTGGTACCGAATAAAAGTTACCCTTAGGAAATATGTATGGGACTATTTTTTGAAACAGAACCATAGCCTTCTTTAATTCCTCACCAAACAGAAAACATGTTCAAGCTAGAAGAGAAATAAGTAGCAGTTTCCAAAATCACTGTTTTACTGCTTAAAGACAGTTAGTGACAATCTGTACATTTGTAATGGATCTACACTTTTATGTAGGCTTTTGTCTGTCTTAAAGGACCTGGATAAGTAAAGGACAGCAATGTGAGAGCACGTTGAATGGCTGTGTCCCTGCACCCAGAGACTCCAGCAATAAGGATGACCTCTTCAGGACCATATAGATACCGCTTAGCATCTTGTAAGTATACACAGCTGAGCTCCAGACATCCTGTTTAGACCTTCTGGTTAAGAAGTTGCAAGGAATCAACCACAGAAGTCTGTTTGTTAACAGTTTGAAGAGGTCTCAAGTTCTGAAACCAGTCATATCTCTTTTGTTCTGTTTTTGCTAACAAAAGTGTTTTGAAGTAGAAATTCAGATTCCCCTTCTGCCAGGACTGCTTGATTTTGGTTAAAGCTGAAGAAAACTGAAAGCTAATTATTTCCTGCTTCAAGCACAGTAGAGAGTTTATTGGAATGTTCCCTGTAATCCTATCAGAAGTGTTATAGGAACTCAGTAATAAATGAGCTGCCAATTAATTAAGTGTCATATAGACAGACCACTCCAGAAATTGTTGGTTTCTTTTTTTCCCCCTCCTGCATCAAATCAGTTGTTACAAATCAGGAAGAAGGTATTCACTGGAGTTTAATTCAAAACATTATGATTGCAGAATATTTCACTCAGGGTGAAATTCATCCTGAGTGAATTAATGTTAAAAACTAAGTAGAAATATGATTAGTTCCACTGTTAAAATGTAATTTATTTGGGTACAGTTCTTGCACTTGCATTTTTTTTTTTATTTAGGCATTTTAAAAATGGGTAACATAAAATTGGAACTTCCGTCATTTTTAATAGGATTTTTAATAACATCTCTCCCTAATTGCATTTAAATTACATTTTAGAGCATTAACATTCATTCTTCATCAAGACAATCTGAAATACAACAGCATCTTCTTGTGTGTCAGGAGGGAAAAGAGGGTGATTGTTTTTTGCAGATGTTAGTAGTAGGATGAAAGGGCCAGTTTCAAACCATTTACTTATTTTAAGCCAGTTTACTACAGGTGTTTTGGAATTGGAAGCTGTGCTCTGAAAGAAATCCATGTGGACACTTTTCTGCTTTACTCAGCTAAATACACATTTGCAAGGAAAAAAAAAAATAGGCTGCTGCATAGTCTAAAGAAAACTGGCCTAAGTGTATTCATTCAGTGACAGTACTAAGAAGATACTAAGGGATAAGTGTAAAATATATTAACTATGCCATGAAGATACCTCTTTGGGGTGCTCTGTGTTAAGTACGCTGTGGGGAACTCATGAAAGGGGAGCAACCTGTTTGGTTTTGCTCTGCGACATTGACTGCCGGGTAGCAAGTGTACTGTGTGTTAGTATCTCAGCTGCTCCATGTGCTGGATAAGGCAACTTATTGTGATACTTGTGTGGGGGTGCTCAGAGGTGCAAAGAGAGGCCTAGTGCAGACATTCTTGAATTATCTGTGCTTCAGGTCTCTTGTTTTCCAGGAAACTCTGCTGGCTTGTACACCTATATGCAGCAGCAAAATCTTGATGACGTTTACTGAGTTCCTGATGAGTGGCAGCTCAAGCAAATAAAAAGCCTTTAAGAATGGCGAAAAGAAAGGAAAAATGTTCCTTTGCTACCTAAAAACATTTCATACAGAATAATCAAAGACAAACAGAAGGATAGATGTAGATGTGTATGGTGTTTTATACCTGAGCTAAGACTGAGGATACTGAAAATGCTGATTGGCACAACAACTCCTGCTGCTGGCCATGCTAAGCCTTTACAATAACTTGGGGCATGGTTTTGGATTTGTAAGGCAATATCAAGAATTCATTGAAATAGATCGTGCTTGGAATATGGAATAAAACGTCCGTGTAAGAAAATTTCCACGGACTTACTAACAAGGCAGAGAAGAGAAACAACGACAAAAGAAAACAAACAAAAATTCCTCATTCCTACCACTCAAATTAAAAATGTGTCTTCTCATCTCAACAGACTGACGCTAGTAAAACAGATGACACTGATTCCTGAAATCCCTCCAGCACATTGCCAAGTAGCAAAGTTGTCTTTTAAAATAATGCCATTTGCAAGCACATCCAAGAAGTATCACTGAACGACCAGGAAAACAAAAGTCTGTTCCTTTTGTCCTGGTGTTGCAGGCTTTCCTGAGCCAGTCAGGTACTGACAGAATTGCAGCCTAGGATCCAGAGCTACAAAAAGGGAGGAGGCTGGACAGGAAGAATGAAGCAGGAGAAGCAAACACTCTCTCAGGCTGCATTGCTCTTGCCCAATATCCTGCAAGCCAGAGGGCTGCAAGAGGCAGGTGCTGCTTATTCTCCCCATGGAAAGAGCAAGGCTGAACACACTGAGTGCTCTGGGTAGGACAGCTAAACCCCAGGATCTGGTGCATCAGCATCTGTGTTTTATCCTCACAGTTACTTGGCTGTGCATGCCACTTTTAAGCTGAAGTTCCTGCTTGGGAAGTCATTGTTAAAACATTTTTATCCTGAACCTATGTTGCTGCCTGCTTTGACATGGAAAGCTACAAAGACTGAGCTTAAAGACATTGGTCTGTCTACCTTTATCTCCACTCACAGCTACCCCACCTTGAGTGTAAGTCTCAGCAGCTGGTAGATTTTGAAACATTGTGCACAGCCCTTGCTTTGAAGCTTATCCCTGGTAAGAAATAACTCATTGAAATCTCCCACTAAGGCACCAACTTCCCTCATCAAATATTCTTTATGAATGTTCTTTATGATTTTCTTCCCCTATAATTTATACTGGAGAATATAATACCCAACAAAAATTAATAACAGCAGCCCCTGAACACTTTGTGGTCAAACTGATCCAGCTTTCTGTTAATGGCCCTTGTGTCTGACTTACCATTGTGTCTGACTGCCTTCCAGTCATTTATGTGTGCAGCCTGTGCTGCCAGCATGGCTGGAAAATCTTGTATTTGTTTAGAGAAGCAAAATTGGAAGAAAAAAATCTCATGGGCAAATTCACAGAGGAAGAAACTTAGTAGCAAAACTAAGAACTGTATTTAAAGTTTAATCCAGGATTTTAAGTGTGTATTCTGTCTACAGTTTGGCATAACCGACAATTGTTCATTGCCTGAGCCTTCACTAATGTTGGAGTAATGTGGAAAAACAACTCGATTGTTTTCTGAGATGAAGACTGCTTTGTTTGCTGGCCTGCCCATATTCTTACTACATTTGCTTTCCATGATAGTGCCAGGTAAAAACAGGAAGAGATGAATATTTTACAGGGAACACAGCTTAGAGAGACAGTCAGAGGACTACACGGGCATTTATATATATACCAGTTGGGGAATGGCAGTCATATTCATCTCAGAAAAGGCTGAAGCTTGTGAGCTGCAGGACACGTAGCCTCAGCAGCTCTTCAGGTACCCATTATCCAGGTGTTTCTTCAATTTAAAAAAACACGGTTAAAAGGACTGTTTATACTCTTGCCACAAAGACATTACTCATACATAGCTATTAGTCATAACTGACGGAGCCCTTTTTTAAAATTGCAGGCAGCTAAGTTTTGGGGAGCTCGTTGTCTTTTTTTTTTTTTTTTCTCTTATGAAGTGGCAATGAAAATGGCTGGTGCTTTCAGAGGGTATGGCTCAGTGGTGGTGCAGTCATGCCAAGCAAGCTGTAACGAAGAATGACATTTGGGTCAGAGAAGGGCTGGTACTGCATTAATTGTTTATCTGCATGGATTTCCATTGAATTAGTTCTGTTTTAGTGTCTAGATATATTTGACACATCTATTTCGATTTTAAATGTACTGTCCAGAAGACTGCAAGTGCTGACAATATTTAAAATGGCATTTTAAAGACAAAAGACACCCATGTTAGGGAGAAGTGATGGCTTAAGAGAATGACACCACAATGACACCAATTAGCTTACGAAATAAGAGCAACCTTGTAATGGACATGTACAATAACAGGGACACTTGTTACCTCTTGAATAACTGGGTTAATTGATTATACAGTTAGATTATAGTCTGATCCAAGGCATAAATCAGAGGACTTTTGTTTGAACTGCAGCATGTCTTTTAAGAAAAAAACAATCCCAACTTTATTTTTATATCGTTTCAAAATCCTTAAGAAATTCAGGAAAGGCTGCCAATAATATGAAATATGAAAGACACTCTTTCCCTTTGTCTCTCTGTCTCTCTTTAGAGATATAGAAGCCTGCATTGGAGAGAGTCTGCAGTTCTTTCCCTGGTAGCAAAGAGGAGCTACTCCAGCTGAGAATTGGTGTACTAGAGGTAAGGAAGACTCAGCTGGGAAGGAAACATCCTCTGTAACACCATCAAGTGATAAAAGCTATGGGCTCTGGATTTTACTAGCCTTTTAATCTCTTGTTTTTCAACCTGTTGAAGAAAAAGCTTCACATATTTTTGAACCCACTGGCATGTTCTTATGAACTGTTAAGAGTGTAAAAGAATTTTTTGCTACGCTTTGTGTAACTTAAATTCACTATGAAAGCTTGTGGGAAGAGCAAGCCTGGGACCAGAGATAAAACTGATAGAGAGACCTGCTAGAAATAACTGTGTAGAGCTTCAAGACTCCAGAGTGGGCAGTAGTTGGTATCTTACATTGGATCATAAATTATTTCAATCACTTTCACTCAGTCCCCTGTGCAGCCTTACAATTAAAAAGTACATTATTATCACTCTCAAAAACCCATCAGAGGTAGCAAGAGGAGAAACTATTACTTATTAGACTGGATGGATACAGTAGGGAAAACCAGACATACAAGATGCTCTTCAAGTCTTGATGGAAAGTGGGTACAAATTTTGGTGACTTCTGGGTTCTGAATGTCAGTATGCACACTGTTAGATGATCTTTCTGTTTTAATTCATTTGTATAGTTAGTAGATCTGATGAAATACCGAGGCTAAAATTAACTGAAATATTCTAAAATTGTATAGAATTTAAAGTCATGCAATTACAATTGGCTTTTCCCCAGTTATGCCCATTTTTTTTAAGCCCTCCTTGTTTCTAAAGGATTTTCAACAATGCTGTGAAGCCCATCGAGAAGTTCTGACATACTGTCACAGAACTCTACAGTAATCAGAGGTGTTTTTCATTACTAGAAACCAACCCTGGGAATGACTAGAAATAACTATAACATTGTGTTTAATTTTGTGCGAAATGCATTTGAAAAATGGGTGTGTTGATTACACATATCAAAGTGTAGATTACTGAGAAAGAAGATGGTAGTATTAATCGGTATTTTCTTAAGCTTTGGTCATGCAAATTCAACAATGAGTGCAAGTAAGTGAAAGTAGAAGCATGGGTGTCCTTATCAAAACAGAAAAGCTGCCAAAACTCTGACATCAAAGCAGTCCCTGCTCAGTGGCTACCCAGTGTCAACCATTCAGCCCTTTGAACACAAAATACAGAGTAAATGGGATCGAAAACAACCGGGCACTGACAATGAACAGCAGACAAAGGTGAGGTGTCCAAGACCAAAAAATATATGTGTGTGTGAAAATGTGCATTTCTCTGCAGGTCTTTGCAAATATCAAGGTTCTGTGTTTCACTGTATAGAATAAAAGGACAAAAAATCTAAGGCTTGTGATCATGTTTTAAAATGCTTGAGACTCGAAACACTTTTGTTTGAAGAGGCAAACTACTGCAGCACTTTCATATTTGTGATACACCACCCAGTGTTATTTGGACATCATCAAATCATTTTACAGTCTCAAAATATTTTTCAGAGATACAGCCTGAAATTGGAAGATGATGTTCAGGTATTTTTTTTTCCTCTAGCATGTGGCAATTATGATGAATCAGAGTTTATTCTGTGTTCTGTTGATCACCATAGTAACCTGTACTCCCTGCATTTAATAGGAAACAAAAAGTTATTTACTTGGCAGGGATGGAGTTCTGGGAAGCACTGGTTTACGAACACTGGCAAAATATTTTAATGGCACTATTTGCTTCTCAGGTGGTTATGTGTACCTGTAATTGGATCTTCATCCGTCATACAGACTTCACAAGAAGAAATTTATTGTACCGAAAATGCATTAATTAGGAACACAGCTATTTTCTATTCTTATCTGTCATCATATAAAGCTAGACAGGGCCCTATTCAGTCCAAACTACTTAAATATATGTAAAGCATAGTAAAGGTACATTGCTAGCCTGTTTGGCTTGTTTTGTATTCTCAGGAACAAAAGAGATTCCTAAACTGCAAACAAGAGATAGCAATTGCTTACTGGTATTGAGTGAAATCATTGCCATTTAGCATCAGACCTCTTCAGGTCTTTTTTTTTTTTTTTTTTTTTTTTCCATCCAGAACTGTGACATTGCCTGTCAAATTTTAATAGTTCCTTTGGTGGTACAAATTGATTTACTTTATGAAATGACTTTTAGTGGGTTAATGGATCTTTCTGACTGGTTACTCTTAACATGAGATACAGACCAGGTTCTTAAAGTGGCCTTGCATAATGCAGAGATGGCACAGGAGGCAATAACTGGCCTCCACTGTGGGGCAGAGGAAGCTGAGGGGAGCTGAAGAGCTTTCTGCCCAGCCCCTTTCTCTGTGGGACTCAGGCACCAAATCTAGCTTCTAAATGAACTGCTCCTTCAGCAAAATTTAGAGTGCAAGCTGTATGGAAACTAGGGCGATCGCTTGTGCAGTTTTCCTTTGTGAAGAGAGTTTCTGCATTTTCAGTCCCCTGTTGGAAACTTCCCATAATATGACTAATCTCAGAGAAATTGATAAAGCAATTCATCAGGAGAAGATGCAGCCATTACATCTCTAACTACCTCTAGCCGCAATGAATCGTTTGTTATTGAACTTCATTATTACAATCACACATTACTGAGGAAGTCTCTGGTCCCTCAAGCATTTGTGTATTCTACCTACCTTTTGTTAAACATTTTATCATGCTGCAGTGAACTGTATTTTAAAACGCATACAAATTTAAAGCTTATATTTCACTAGTTCTGAAGGGACTATTTTACTCAGAAGGGTGCAGTTCTTCCTTCTATCTCAGGTAAAATTTTGATTTTAACTCTGAGACATTAAAATGTCCTGAAAAAAAATGATGGTAGAACCATCTATTAATTCAAAACTTTTATTTTATTGGGATCACAAGGCTAACGTTCAATATAGTTATTTCACATACTTAAATAGACATTATCTCCTATAGTAGCAGAAGCAATCAGTACTAAGCATCAAACAGCATGTGTGTATTAATTGTACAAAAATACCCTTTCGCATTCATATTATCAAATAGGTTTTTCTAACCTCTATTCTTAGGAATGCAATTTGGAGGATGTGCGTATGTGTGAAATGAGCTATTATTAACACTTCAGCTGTGTGTGTGTTGTCACTGCAGGCTACCAGTGTTGCTGAAGTAATAATTTGGTCATATCAGAGAATGGAAAACAGGATCTTCAAAGCACTATTCAGAAGGAATTACTGAGTAAGCCCATTGTGTGTTTTTTGTTTTTGTTTTGTTTTTGTCTTTTTCTTCCTAAGATATTAGACATCATACCTGGATATTATCTCATAAATACCACACATGGTATACTTCTGAGATAGATAAGGGAGGACTGCTAGCACATGCAAAAATCAGAGACACTGGAAGTTAGGAAATGTTACCTGTGATGACAGATGCATTTTTCTAGCATAATGAGCTACTGGGAATGCAGTAGTTTTGCTCTACTAAACAGTTCTTCAAAGATTGGTGATGGTTTTTGTTCTAAAATCCTGCAGAAGAGAGGGGCCTGGGGATGGTGTGTTTAATGGTTTAATTTTGGAGACTAGGTTCAGATTTTTGAGCAGCTTTTATAGCAAGCTAACACTGGATTGTGTCTACTTGAAATGTTAATGTAAATGTAAAGATACAGAAGCCTTATTTTCAAATTTATTTAAAGCAAGTCTATATAGGCAGGCTCACAAAGAGACTGGTTTGCAATAGGCATGCTCCAAAATGACCAACACAAACTAGTTCTAAGCAGGAACCATAAAGTTATGGCCAAGCTATTAAGCCCCACCTTACCTCCTGTAGAAGCAGAAGTAATCACTACTAGGCATCAAACAGTATGTGGGTATTAATTGTATAAAAAGGCTTTCACATTCATATTATCAAAACCGTTTTTTTCTAATTTGTTTTTTAGAAATGCAATTTGGAAGATATGCATATGTGAAATGACTGCAAGAATGCCGCAAAGCTCAACAAGGAGAAGTACAGAGTCCTATGAGTCCTGGTGGACATGAGGTTGAACATAAGTAAGCAATGTGCCCATAGTACTCTTGGCTGCATTAGGCAAAGTATCTCCAGCAGGTGAAGAGAGGAGCTCCTTGCTTTCTACTCAGACGTGGTGAGGCCACACCTGGAGTCCTGTGTCCAGTTCTGGGCTCCCCAGTACAAGAGAGACCTAGACATAATGGGAAGGGTCCAATGTAGGGCCGCCAAGATCAACTTGAGCACCTCTCCTCTGAGGAGAGGCTGAGACGGTTGGGACTATTCAGCCTGAAGAACAGGAGGCTTAGGGGGGTCTTAGCAGTTACAAATACCTATAAAAATGCTATTTTCAGTGTTATTTTCAGCAGCAGGACAAGAGGTCACAATCTGGAATACAAGAGGTTCTGTCTAAACAGCAGGAAGCACTTCTTTACTGTGTGGGTGATAAAGCCCTGGCACAGGATGCACAGAGTCTGTGGAGTCTCTCTCCTTACAGATCTTCAAAAGCTGCATGATGTGGTTCTGGGCAACCTGCTCTGGGTGTCTCTGCTTAAGGAAGGGTGGGACCAGACGGCTTCCAGAGGCCGCTTCCGACCTTTCTGTGATTGTGATCACAAGACTCATGCCTGAATAAGAGCAGAGGCAGGTAGAATTTTCATTTGCCCTTGAATCTTTATGGGTAGACAAATATTTACCTTTCAAAGAGATGTGGCACATTTAAGTAATTTCATATTGGATAGAATGTGAAGACCTTGGATGGGAGACTGCCAGATCATTAATGCATAGTTCATGCTTCTAGTTTCTGATGGCCAATGTATGCATATATGCTTTTTCCAGAAAAGAATAATTTCTGAGTTGTACATAACATACACATTGTAGAATTTGCATAGATATTTCATTTCCTTCTTAAATGTCATAAGTAGAGATCACTGGTGAGTGATACCACGTACAATCCACATTTTGTTAAGTTATATAGAGCCACAGTACACTGATCACACATACCAAATAGAAGACTTTAGCTCAAGAAAATAAATATAATTGTAGAATGGATTTGCTTGCACAAATTAATGGGAAGATTTCCAACAAAGCAAGAACGTATGTCATGGTAATATTGATTTTGGTATAGCCACTTCTTGAAATACAGGCTTTACAGAGTCACTAGTGCCTTGATTTAGGCTTTAACCCAACACCAGAAGTCTCAAATTCAGTTCTGTCCGCTTATTATTGATTTGTCTGGCATGGTGTGGGTTGTTTTTTTTTTGTTGTTGTTGTTTTTGTTTTTTTCCTTTTTCTTTTTTTTTTTTTTCCAGAAATGCTTTTCTGCTCTCAAATTTTAGCTAGCTCTCCCAAAAGAATGTCTAATACAGTCACAAAGAGCAATTATATTCCTTACAAGTGAACTATTGATGATCATAATAAAAAGGAAAGACAGAAGTCATGTCAGTTTAGCTTCTATCAGGACCTTAGAGTGCTCCCTCATTCAAAAACACTTATGTAATCAACAAGCAACAAGTAATAAGTTGCAAAATATGAGCAGCCCTTTATTTCCTATCAGGTAAGATAACAACTTTGTAAAGCTGTGCTATTTTAAAGGAATAAAAGACCTTATAACTATCACCAAGACATCAGTTCTTTCCTATTCTACTATAATACCGCTTTTTTTTTCCTCCCCAGCTACCTGACATTTAAATGCCTATTATTTTAGACATCAGGACCACATACCTGCAAAAAAATTCACCAGCAGTGAGCTGAAAGACATTATTGCTGCCATTTGTAGACAGCAGTTTCACCCAATGTGCATCTTCAGCACCCTCTTTGTCTTTTCTTGGGGCAGGGGGCAAGATGATGGAGCACAAAGAGACAGCACAGCTTCTTTAATAAGCCTTAACAATTTTGCTTTGATTAAATTTGTACAGTAAAATTGAAATCCTTTGGGTAGGAGTTGATGAATCATAGAGGAAATCAAGAGAGGAAATAAAGCCATGGTTAGAAGAGATTAAACAGGCCATAAAGTTTTCAATAAAAGTAGCACTTAAGAACTAGAAAAAGACATATGTGATTGTACGGGGTGAAAATGTATGTGTGTGCAGGAGGAAAGGGAAGGGCAAATTTGTCTGGGGAGTAAATCCATTTAGGTCATTATGGTTCAATATGGCCATGATCCAAAAAAACACTTGAGCATATGTTTGATTTTAACATGTGACTGGCTGTCTTGAAACCTCAGCTCTGCTCGCTTGTCAGGCTCAGGCTTAAGTGATTTCATCCTAGCTGGGCTCTTCTGCTGAATTATGTCAGCCCACTGCAAAGACCAGAAGCCAACGGAAAGATCAAAATAGCTTTGGATTGGGTATATCTATGTGAAGAATCCTTTTTTTCTGTACACAGCACTCTCTGCTTTCCAGCAGAAGTATGCTTACATGGAGCTGGAGGATGAGGAATGGCTGTGGCAGGCAGAGGGGCTGTGACATAGGCACTCTGCGAGCTTCTTATTTCTGCAAAACTGTGATGATATTTAGTACGAGGTGGCACAGGAAAACCAGATTTAACTTGGCCAAAATTAAGTGTTTGTGTGCTTGGTTTGCCATACCTGTGCTTGCAAGCTGCAGGGATGCAGTGGGGAAGGGCTGGCTCAGGGCGGTGATGCAAGGTTCCCCAGGCAGGAGGCAGAGCATCTCCTCCTGGCTCCTGGGGCACAAGCAGGCTCTCCAAGGTGTCCCTGTGAAGACAACTGATCCTGCACTTATTAGCTGTTGATAACAAGGAAGGGGGTCCTTGATTGATTGTTCTTTCTACCCCAAGTTTTGTGGGGATTTCTGGCCAGGCTGGAGGAATGGCTTTGGGCAAAGTCTGACCAAGACCATGGTTCTGGACCTCTAATTTAAGCCGTTTAACTTGGGAAAAGAGTGCACGTTTAAATCTTGTGTATTTTTCCCTATCTTCTCATCCCCAGGAGTCTATTTTGCTTCCTCTCTAAGTTCCAATTTTCTACTTCCTAGAGCAGAAAGAAATACTATTTTGGCTTTTCAAAAATGAAAAAAGTAGAAAAGATAGATACACAATACTTGTCAGTGTCACCAGGTACCATAATATTTATTTTTCTAAACTCTATTTCCTGGAGAAATGGGAATACAGAAGACTCACAGCTTTCATTGAACAATAAAAGTTAATTTCTAGTTCTCAAGGTTTCACAAAAAAGCATTAAAGCATGATTCTTGCAATGTCACCACAAAAATCACATGGACTTTTTGGATTTTTGCTTACTGCTGATCTCACTCTCAGAGGATGCAACAATTCATTTGTACAAGCAATTTGCAGAATGGGAATCTGTTTATCTAATATGCCACAGATGACTTTTTTTTTTTTTTTTTTCTCATAGGAAACCATATTGATACAGAAGAGCAAATATCTATATTTTCATATGACCAAAATGTTCAAAAGCTATTTTAAAATTTCTGCATTTTAAAAAAAGCTACTATTAAATGGTTTCTTTGAAGCAATTCAGAAATCAAAATCAAAAACTGTCTTTTTCAGCACCTTTATGTTTCATTTACTGTCAAACTCTCAGTCAGCAGGATGAGGTGACTGATAATTATTCAGGGTTGCCAATTAACCTACTTAGCAGGTCACACAGGTAACTGGCATAGATTGTGTCAAATCTCATTATTGCAATAATAATTTAATCAGCCCAGTGCATTCACTGAAGGCCAGAGAATAAATTAAACAGGAAAATAAAATCTGTACTTAGATATTATATTTAAAAACATGAAAACACAGTTTCTCATGAAATCATAATTCATACTACTTCCTAGTAGAAACCCAGTAAAAGCAAGAGAAGAGTGGTCTTTGGTGTTTTGCAGGGTGGTTTTTTTTTTCAATCATAATATCCAACATGTCAAAAATTACCGTATGTAGCCTTGCTTTTATGAATGAAAAATAATGTCATACAAAGAAGCCATGAAAATATGTATTATTCGTTCATGTTCAGACAGCCATGCAATGTAGCACCATGCATTTGTCCTTAATGCAATGTTACAGAGCAGGACTGCCCAAGTGTATGTTTTCTGATTGTTCTGTGGAAAACAATCTTGTCCTCTCCTTTCTTATGCATCCCAGCCTTGTCCAGTTCGTCATGCCTGGCTTTAAAGCAAAGACCAAGGAATTTCAAGTAAAAAAAAAAAAAAAAAAAAAAAAACATATAATAAAATAATATTGCTGGATTGAAAGATGGACAGGAGAGAAGAAAAATTACAGTAAGTGCAATTGTCAAAGTCACAGAGTCAGTGAAAAAGCCATGCTTTCTCAGTACTGTAATGCTCTGCACTTACAAGGTGTCTGAGCAAATAGGAGGTAGGAGGAATGGAATCTGTCTGGAAAAAGAAAAACATTTTCTGGGCAGATAAAGAAATGCTAGTAGGAATAATAACATCCTTAAAAATGAGTTTGAATATAAAATACATATTTAAATTGGCTTCAAAGAGAGGAACAAACACTACCAGGAATTATTGGAGTTCTAATATTAAACATATAGTCTGGAGAAAAAAATACCATGACTCATGACAGGACCTGCATGTGTGAGTTATGAGGAGCCCCACCGACAGAAGTACCTGCAAAACTCAGGAAACGACCCAAGTATGGTCAGTGTGCCCCTGTCTTCATAGTATACAGCAATGGTTTACTGTCTACCAGAACAAGAGGATTATAAAAGAAGCCGTCACTCCTCCGAGTAGTGGATCATTCAGTTTAAACATATAGGTCTTATGGCCAAGAATTACAGCTTACCAAGAGCAGCTCCAGGACTTGCAATTTATTCAGTCAGTAGGAAAAAAAAAAAAAAAAAAAAAAAAAAGAGGAGGGAAAAAAAATAGAGGATCACAGCAGCTCATGATAGGACTGCAAAATAAAAGCAGCCGGCATGCAAGGATAGCCAGCGTGTCAGCAATGAATGCTGATCTCAACTAGCTTTGTTTTTTTTTGAATAACAATAAGCAAGAATACATGCTTAAGTTGCTAGATGTGACCTAGACTGTTCATGTTGTCAAATGTATTATTTTGAATCATAAATTGTCTTCCTACTGAAACAGCATACATTATAGCAGAAAGGTTGAGCATATATATCACAGTCCTGGAACTATAGAAACAGCATGTAGCTCCTAAATGTCTAATTTTTCTTCTGCCTACAGAATATAAATGCTATAGTAGTCAATAGCAGATTTGAATTTAAAAATAAGAAAGACTAAAGTAAACCAGCACTATTTATGGATGCTACCTCCTAGCTCAAGACTGCCAGATAACAGGAACAGCTTGCAGAGGAAAAAACACTTTCACCTAATTAGTACAAAACATAACATTAATGAGTTAAACTTTCTCATTAAAACTTTCCCTGATAAAGAAAGCAACAAGCTTTGAGATTATCATGTTTTGTTGTGCTTTTTTTTTTTTTGGTGGTGGTGCTGGTGGTAGTGGTTGGCTGTTTTTTTTTGAACATAAAGCAGAAGCCCAAAAATACCCCATATACTCAGAGTAGGGGTCTCAAGAGGCATCAGCTCATGTAAATGAAGTTACATTGTGCTAGAGGTTTGGAGGCTAGACTCCAGCTGCCAGCAGTCATTAATTTCTGTGGGCGGAAGGCCCACAGCTCCCATTCTACTTTTCCGATTCTTCTGAACATTTCCAGTGTCTTCAGATCACTGCTGATTTTCATATATTATGTGCTAAGGTTACAAATTGGTAATCAAATTACACAGGCTACAATCACAATAAAGAGTGACGGTAGATAAAGAAACTCCACTAGAATACTGAATATTTCACTATCTGGCTATCTAGATCAATCCAATTTTACAAATGCTTCAATGAGGGCATGTCTAGAGAGCTGTCATAGAAGCAATTGCACATTTCTATGTGCTTCAGAAGTTAGCTTAAAGCAATAAAATAGCCAAGGCAGCATGGTTCCCATACTGTAAAGTCTGAACATATTCTCAGTGGGGTTCAAGTCTGGATAGAGATAAGACCAAGAGAGAGAAATGATATGGGTAAAAGCATCAGCAAGAAACTTTTTGTTCCCCTTTCATTTATTAATTATTCCATTAAAAAAAATAAAAAAATTGTATATTTCATTGATCTCATTTATATTTCAGTCTTTAATTGTCATAACCCCATTGTTTTGTTGTCATAGCACCCTTTTACAACTCTTCTTTTTAAAAAAGTGCTTTCTAATGACTATCATTTCTTCCATTGACAACAATTGCCTATGTATTTGTCAAACAAACTTAATGGGAAGAAGTACTAGCTGATATTCAAGTATGGTAATACAATACAGTATTTTGGACACATCGGGATCAGTTAAAATTTTATTCATCCCCCTAATAGCATCCAGCCTTGACTACTCCTGTTCATTGCTAATCTTTCTCATCCCTTTCCTTACTCAGACTAATACTGACTTAGCGCTGTCCCCGTATATAGGTGATGCTTAATTGCTAGTGTGCTTGCAGCAAATTGAACCATCTAATTCCCCAAGGGACAGGTGTTGGGGGGAGGACATTTTTTCCCTCTGGTGAAAATTATGATTGCTCACGGCTGCTCATTTCCACTGAAAGGAAAAAGCAGACAGCTTCTAATGAGAAGGGGGAGAGATGGGGGAGGCTCAGAGCATCCCCAGGGTTGGTGCAGCTCCTCCACAAGGAAGGTACTGGGATGCTCTCCAGGGTCTGTTCCCTACCCCTGAACTGGGGGCATGGGAGGTCTAGGGGTATGGGAGGTGCTGCTGCATGGCCTATTTGCCTTGCCACCCCCAGCTCTCTCCTGCAGCCCCTCCTCACAGAACGCTTTCTTATGGGGTACCCACTGGGACCTGTACCTGAGCATCCAGCTGAATGCCAGGCTGGGAGAGCAAATTGGAGGCTGCATCTTTTTTTCCCCATCTTGATTGCCTGCTTTCTGGACAGCAGAAGTGGTTCTAAATCACTGTAAGCTGCAAAGAGCCCCAGCCGCTCTATCCCACTCCCCAGGCAAGCATTTTATCACTGGGTTGTATTTTTTTCCAAATAGATACTATATATTATACTCAGAGAATACTAATCCCACTTCAAGCCCTGGTGAGAAGAGTAGTGTTGGAAACTTGGTCTAGGACACAAATTAGTCCCATATAACTTCCCACACAGAAAGGTTCACTGGCTGCCTGCATCTGTGCTGGGCTCTTCTGGCTCAGGAAACGACAAGTCTTTTGGTTTTGGACTGCAGAATATGGATGATTTTTGTTTGCCTCTGCGGCTTTCCCACTGCTTGCAGAAGAAAGCCTTTATCTTTCAGTAAATGCGCAACTGAACTAATAGATTGTCAGCAATTCATTGCAAAAGGACAGTTTACTGTTCAAGATATCTCTGTAGATTCACAAGTGTAAGAGTCTGCAATAAAATGTGGAACATTTTAAATGTAGCACAGTGATTAACCATGGGATTTCCATAATAATCATCGTTTAGCGAATGCACGAATAGAATAAATGCAATATTGAAGCAAATAAATGACCTCTGACACAAAAAATGGCTTGCATTTCATATTACTTTACTTAGCTGCCCCCTCCTTCCCCCACCAAACAGAAGCGTTATTGACAAAATGTACTCTGGTAATTTAGTCTGTAGACTTAAAGAATGTGCAGCTCTGGGAAAAAATGAATTACGGGTTCTATTTGTAAGATGAGGAATGGCATGTAATAACTTAATGAACAGGAAGTTTATTAGTTGTAAAAGAGAGAACTAATGGAATGCATTGTTTATCAATCTTTTTTTTTTTTTTACCTTGAAGATGTTGTTCAGGTGGGTAAGTGCCACATCCATTATGTGTTTGTTATCTTATTAACACAAATATGCTCTAAAGCATGTGCTAGATTCTCAAAAAGCTACAAAAATGTATCTCAGCTTTTAATTTAATGTGTATTTGATCAGTGAGTTTTGCTCTATAATAACCCAAGTCATTACAGTTTCTAGTCAGATATTTGGCCAGCAAAAAATTTCACTTGAACACAGGAGCTACAAACTCACATCATCAGAGGTAGCAGCCCACTGCTCCCTGTACAGGCTGTATTCATCAAAATGGTCAAGGGAAATAAATGCACATGCTACCATGATGATAGCCATTTTTCGATAGCTGTTTACTGCTCTATAGACACATCTTAAATACAAAAGGATGGTAGCAAGAAAACTTGTAGCAAAACCACTCTTACATAAAATGTAAGGATCAAACCCTTGCTTGTTGGAGAAGTTTCCTTCTCAATAGGAATACTGAGAAGGAAACTTCTCAATATAAGAATAGGGATTTAACTCAACTATGGTTGCACATGGACTTGTTTATTTTGCATATTTGAATGATTTGCCTTAAAATATTTTTGATCGTGGTATGTATGTGTGAATACATAAAATACTGTCAATAAAGTGGTCGAAAACGCATTATTATGCTTCTCTAAGTCTGAGCTGATATTGTATCTTTATGAACACAATGCAACAAATAGAATTGAGCCCTAGATAAATATATAACATATGTGCAGGTAACAAAAATAGACCGAGGGCAGGAAATTCAAGTCAATGTATATGAAGGTATAATCAGAAAAAAAGCAATAAAGTTCTGCACTATCAGCCCAAATATTTCATGTTCTGCATAGATCTTGAGGTATTTTTAACCATGCAATGAATTTATCTGTTTGCTTTCATTTTCTATTCCAAAGATGAAAATAAGCAAAGAAGGAAAACCTGCATTAATCTGTGCCTCTAGTAGGCTGTTGTGGGTGGGTCTTTTTTGCTATATTGTTCTGTCATACAGACAGCCCAGCAGCAGATGTCTTATGTATATTTAGCTGTTTAAAGACCAGTCACAGCCATTCCACTCAAACAGGTAACAGGAATGCTACTGACATTAGAGCAATTCAATATATTTGTTTGCTTTATCAATTTAAATTTCACCTCAGAAGCTCAATACAATGGGATTTTGAACCGTTTATGCCGAGCACAACTGGAAGGCCAGTAATCCAGTTATTTGATTTTCTTGCTGAAGAGAACAGAAGACCAGGAAAGCCGTCTTTCCCTCACTCTGGTGAGCAAGCTGCAGGCCTGCGTTAGGGTTTAAGCTTCCTGTGTAAAACATACCCCAAGGGCAGCAGAAGGCCACTTAAATACAGCTTGGAGGGCATAAGTGGGACATGACTGTGGCATGCTGGCTTTCTGCCCAGGAATAAATTTCTACCATTACCATCAAACACTCATGCCGAAGCTCTTATACTGAAATTAAATGCCATCTATCAAATGAATAAACAATAATAAATTAAAGCAGCATGAGTAAATTAAAAAAATAAATTGCAGTAATTTATACTGCAGATCATCTATTCTGGATTGCTTTTCCAGACCACACACCTCAGATTATCTTTGAAGGTTTTTTTCATGATTGTTTTTGCACGTGTAAAATCCAATGCACAAATTTGATTTATTCACGACCTAGTCCACATGTTAATAAAAATACAGTTTTAAATAGTATTTGGTTTTGCCATGCAAATAATTTTGTTTACTCCTGGTAGTCAGCAGAATCCGACTCACTTGGTACACAGGTTGAGTGTGTGAATTGTCCCCAAAGATAAATTTAGACAACAAAAATGAAGCATGCAAAATGTTGCTTTAGATGCTTCATCTGGAACTGCGCTTTCCGGTTTAGAAAGTCAAGGATAATTTCAGCAGGCTTCATGATTCAGGTAGCTGTGAAGTTAAAATGAATCAGTCCTTTTAAAGTGCTCAGAGGAATAGCAGGTTGTATTCTGGGAGAGATTTTGAAAAGGGAATTTTCAGTAAGCAGAATTTAATTACCTAACTGGAATTTTGCCATGATGCCCTGGCTAAACCTTCACTTTTTGTGAAGAAGAAAAAAAAAATCAGGAAAAATTATTATGCTTTATCTGAACCATTCCTTTTATAGCAACAACTTCAGCCTTGCACTGGGATGGGACAGTATTACCAATAAGAGCAAAGGGAAACATCTCACCTGCTGAACATTAGTCTCATTTCCTGAAACAAGTTCACTTCCCAGGAGCTTCTTTCCCAACACTTCCTTAGGGTATGAAATAATTGGCTATTAAACAGTGTGTTCTTGACCCAAACAATGGAGCAGAAACCATGCAACACTTGTCATTATTACAGGAAGAGAGAGAAGAGAAATCAGAGCTGATATGTCTTGACTGAGCCCATCCTGAGCAAAACCTCACGGCTGCTTACACAGGTTAACTGCAGCTCTCTTGATGTGGCTAGTTGAGACTCAGAGGGTTGGGTTGTACCTGCATTTGTACCAGGGCAACAACAACAACAACAACAAAAAGGAAAAAAGCAGGCAGAAAATGGGGGAAGGGAAACAGAAGGGCACAACTTCCTCCCTTTTCACATTTCTTTCCTGCCTGTTTGCTCTGCATTTATAGTGGGGCTGTGAGAAAGAAAGGCTGCCAGCTCTACAGCATCATATTGCTGGTGAAATGGACAGCCCGTCCCACCTCAAGACAAAAGAGAAATTATGAAAAAGGTGTCTACATAGTAATAAGAAAAAATGCAAAAATATTCCTTATCACCAATCCTGTACACAGTCTCCTGAACAAGTGATGGCTTCCTTTTTTCCCTTGTAAGTGCGATCACCTGTAACCTACCGAAACCTCTGCAGATCCCTCGTGGGCTGCCCCAAGCCTCAAGCTGTGGCAGGTGGCATGTCAGGCCGAGCTGCTGCGTGCAGGCTCCAAATACCACGCAAGGAGCGGACGAGGATGCCGGCACAAGTGGAGGCAGTTCCCATGGCCTGGAAGGATGAAAACAACTTGTTAGTATGCAGCACACAGCGCCCGAGACTGAGACCGCTATTAATAAGTACTATGCAGAGGGCTCAGGTCATGGTTTTGTTAAATTCAGTGCACTCGGTACACCTGTAAAACAAAACACCAAAAATGCAGCTCAGCTCACAGAGCCATCTGGGTGCAGCACGTTAGAACTGAAGTGCTGGGGCAGCTGTCTTTGAGACATCAGTGAGATACCTGCCTCTCCACGTCATGTTGTTTGTTCCAACTGGAAAGGGCTGTGCAAGTAAATGTGCCTTTATGGAGCTGGTGGGGCTGTGGCACTGATCACTGGGCAGGACACACTGCTGGGTCATACTGGTTCGTAAGGGGTCACAGTCAGTGCCTGCACACTAAGGCATTCATCGCGGGGACAAATGGGAGGTATCAGAGGTCCTGGGCAGGGCCAGGATATCACTGGGGTCATAGCGATGCAGTGCACTAGCTGGGTGCACGCACCCATGCCTTGGGACGGACAACGAGCTAGCTGCCAGTTTGTGGGTCAGGATTAGAGGGCAGCCCAAGGAGGGTGACATTGGGGTGGGTGTCTGCTACCGACTGCCTGCTCAGGGAGAGGTAGGCAAGGCAGACAGCTGGAAGCAGCCTCAGGCTTGCAGTCCATCAAGGGTCAGAGCACTCAGGATACATCTAGTACTGCTAACAAAGTAGCAGAACACAGGCACACCATGAAATGCTCCTGGTAGATCTCATTTTGACACCATCCACCTTAAAAAGAGGCTCTAAGCCTCTGTGTAAGTGTGCTGCTGCCTTTCAAAGGACAGTTCATCTTCTATCCTGCCAGAGTGTCCTGCAGCAGAAAACAATGGTTTCTGGCCTCTCCAGCCTTATCCTGTGGATAATTTGGGTGTCCTAAATGTGTGACGTGCAAACAGGACGCACTGACCGCAAATTCCAGGACAGCATTTCTTTTCACATGGGCAAAAAGGAGGTTGTGTGTGTAGGAGGTGTGTGCATGTACCTGCTTTAAATAAAGCACCCCCATGTTTCCAGGTTAGATTGCACTTTATTTCCAAAGTCTTTAAACACCATATTCCCCAAAGTGTTTGAGTAGAAAGAAAGGGGATTGGAAAAAAAAATTACTGCAAAAGGAAAGCTTCTGAAACAGGTATTTCAGCAGTTGATATGATTCCTAAGTTCCCAGCCTTACTGAGTGAAGGAGGCCTTCAAGATGGAGATAAGTGGTACTTAGCACTAAGACAATACATTTTCATTGGCGATGAAAGACAAGACTGAAGCTGGAGGGGAAAAGTAATATCCCCAGCAGTGTGTTTCCCCACTTACCTCTGCGGCAGGAATCTCTCAGATTGTATTACAGCCTGAGTCCCCTATACCACAGAAGACAGCAGTCAGAGCTAGCTTTGCCTCAGTATAAGAACAGTCTTTACATGTCCTTATGGTGATGTGCTAATTCCCTCGGGACCTCTGAAAAGATTGTGCAGCAATCAGAAAATCCTGTAGTTATCTCCTAGGGACATGGGGCCATTTCTACAGAAACGGAGGGAGGAATTTTAATATATAGGGAATAGCAAGCAAGGATGCAGTTTAGCTGCAGGAGTCTTCCCTCCTCTGCTCTTTATAGCCTATAACTTCAAACAGAAATTAAGACCTTTAATATTCTGTAAACTGTATGGCAAACTGTTCAGATTCAGTGAGTGCCTCAGGATCTTGCCACGCTACACACTTCCACACAGCTACGTGCCATCACTGCTTTGCTTATTCCATATTTCAGTAACTCTTAATTGCACGAAGAATTCTCTCATACTGCAGATTTATCTTCATTGAGCTAACTTTTGATCTTGGGCATTAGCTCTGATCAGCACTAAGGCAGACACGGTCTATCCAATTAGCAGGTGGCAGCCCCAGAAGCTCACGACACAGCACTTCTGTTACTCTGCCTTCCAGGAGCTTTGACCTCAACAGACACACTTGGTGAACCTGGCCGTGCTATTTTGGCTGCCTACCTCAGCTCATCTGCTTGGATGGCATTTTGCCTGTTAGCAAGGTAATACACTGCTTTCAGGAGATGCCAGAAAAGGAGGGGTTTACATCCATAACTTGCTAAGCTGTGTTAAAATAGCTTTCTTCTGACATTGAGCAATTACACAGAGCATCTTGACTTTCTCTTTATACAAGTGACTCATTACCAGGCATTCCCTTGTATGGAATCCAAACTACTTGTTTTCCAGCATCTGCAAAAACAAGTATATGTTTCAAAGCAGAATGGCTTTGTGCTCCTTGGAGGCTGCTCTAATATTGATGACATCAAAGAAGCTCTGTTTCACTACACAGTTAAAGCTGGGGCAACAACCATCTACTTCAGTGATTTCCCACGCCTATGGCAAAGGAGTCTGAGTGACTGTCAGGGTTCCTGGGCACTGCACTGATACCACCAGCAGTACTGTATTAAATGTCACATAATCCTGACACTCTGTTTTGCTGGCAGTTTCAAAGCCATGGGGAGAATCCATGACTCAGCCACCATTAAAAGCCACTAGTTAGTTACTAACACCCCTACCTCACTGTATTTGTACCTCCAGGTAATCTGTTTGTATCTGTTTGTGTCAAATGATGCCCATTTGCTTTGACGTGGCAGAACACCAAAGCTATGAAACCACGGAGAATGCCAAGCCTTGAGAGTGCTCTGGGAGTTGGCTGAAAGGAATAAACTTTCAAAATGTTCCTGGATGCCTGAGGATGTGTCAAATGAGGCCATGCTGAAATGATCTCAAATCTTAGATGACATCAGGTGTGAACTGCCTAAGTGTGAAGGGAACACTGCAGCAGAACCATGCATTGGCCCCGTTCATGAACTCTTTGTAGCTACTCAGCACTTGCCTCTCTTAAGGCTCCAAAGCAAAGCTGATCACAACCCACTATAGGGAACTGAAGTCTTACATGCTCAGAAATGCCTTTCAGCCTGCCTCTTCGGCACACCAAATCTGAGCTTGCAAAACAGAAGCTAGAGTGGAAAAGCAAAACTCCTGGCTATAGTAGAGGTCAGGATACTTTCTGAAGACAACGCTAAGTGTATGTCATTTATTCATCATCTCAAGTCAGTCATTAGCACTGAAACCTAAAGGTGACCATGCAAATACAGCACCAATACATCTCAGAAAAATGCCAGAACCTGTGTTCTTATATTAAGCCCTGCTCATTTGCCTTTGCCCAGTTGGGAATCACCATATTGTGACTGTTTAGGTCCTTAGCAGGACAGGACATAAGGCTAATGGCAGAAGACTGAGTTACACTGCAACTAGGGACAAAGTAGCAGGACAAAATAAGTATTGGTATCTCCTAGTTATCAACTGACCCAATAGCTACAAAACAGAAAGCAACCCTGTGGCTGCCCCTCTGCCACATGCTGCAGAGATTCCCAACCCAAGAAACAAATTCCAAGAAGCAAAGCAAAGTGCAGCATGAAGAAGCTCATAAACATCACCAAGATAATAGCTTACCTCAGCGTAACATCAGGACAATTAGTTTCAGCACTGTTTTACGCTGACATGGCTTCCAATTCCAGCATTTGACTGATGGCCCAAGAGTCTCCAAGCTGTGCTCCTAAAAAGGAGTTACCCCATTTTTCTTTTGCACTTCCACAGCAGTCTCTCCTCTGTGCCTCTTCCAGTTTGACTCTTTTTTTTTTTTTAATGTGATTGATCAGCAGTCTATCTTGTCAGTCTCTCTGTTCAGTCCTGCTCTTGCCAGGCATTTTACATTCAGTACAACAGATCTAAAACCTAGAGCTGAAATGAGAAGATCACAGGAACAGAAAAAAAAAAAAGGATCAGGAAGAAAATCCCGCAATCCATTCAGAACATCACTCTTTCATGACTGATGGGTGTTGTGTAGCAACAGTAAAGAAGCCACAGAAAATTGCCTTAAACTAACAAGGAGCAAGGAACATCATTAGAATAAGAATAGCCATATGATTGTTGAAATTACAGTGAACTTGCTCAAGCCACCACATCTGGATTACTGATAATGGTTTAGAGAAGAGAATACGCAGTACTCTGTATAAGGATGTGGGGACAAGGGTTCAAAGGGAACATAACATGGGGAAACCTGGAATGGGAAGGACCAGGAATGCTACTTCTTGCACCTGCAAAATGAATCCAACTACAATTGAATAAAAGAACAAGATGACGTCTCCCTCCTACATTATGTACTCTTCCTTATGTATACTGACGTAAGAAGGGTAAGCATGAAAAATAGCTCTATTTTCAGGCACACATCAAAAAAAAAAAAAAGCTGAGAAGTTGAGGACGTACACACATACACAAAAGAAATTGACTGACTCTAGTCAACAGTTTGCTAAATCGCCTGCCTCAAACTTTGAATGGTCTCCTGCAAAAGGACTGGCTGTGCTGGCAGCAAAAAAGACTTTGAGAGCCCTCTTTAGGTGTACAAAAGTGATTTTTCCACTGGCACATTTCTACCAGCAGGTCACTTGACTACTGATCCTATATGAATACAAGGAGAATATTTTCATGCAATTAAAGGCAGCTTTGCAATCACAGTTCAAAAGAAATATTTTTTTTACAGTTCTGAATCTACAGGAGGGTCCACAGCAGGTACATAAGGGGAGTCTGGAAAACTTGGTTGCTAAGTCCACCACCTCCACCAAAGACTTTTTCAATGGTCATGCCCTGAACTATTTTCAAATAGTTTAAATAGTTTCAAATAGTTCAAATAAATACCTTTCTTTATTTTCCAAATACAATGTAACTCACTGAAAATCAAATTTTCCTTTAGTGCCCATGCAGTGAATAATATTAGTGCTCGGTTAACAATGAATAAAGATTAACTGTATGGCTCATAGTAATATATAGGAAGATCTGATGCATAAACGTTAACACAATGTACCAGCACAGCGTTCATTTTAGTTTAAAATCAGAATTAGTAGAATCTGTCTATCAAAATGGTTTTTAATAAACTGAAAAGTACATGGTATTTTTCCTTTAAAGGGAAAAGCATATATGAATATGCCAACAGAGATGAAGGTAATTATAAAGGCTCTTAAAGATAGGAAAAAAAAAAAAAGACAGGGAAAACAACTTCAGTTAATTCTTCTTTTCAGGATCTAATTAACCTTAAAAACTGTGAGTCTTCAGCCTTTCCCATGCATTTCAATGAAATGGAGAATGTCCCATGCTACAAACTACAGGTCTCATTTAATGGAGTTTTGATTGAGGATAAAGACAGAAGAGTCAGTCTGTGGTACCCTCTCTTCACACTGAAAAGTGTCCAATTCCAAAGGCAAATGCACTCAGCTCAGTCATTCCAATTAAAGTGTCGGCTGCTATTCAGCATAAGCAAAGATAGCACAAAGAATTCAAAAGAATCGGTCATTACGGCATATTTACAAAGGCACCACAGAAATTCACATTCGCTAGAGACAGCAAAGGAAAATAAATGTTATTTAAACAAACACATGTGCATAAATATATGTGCATATATACACATACAGAGCTCCCCCACACCCCAGATATCACATAATAAAATTATATAAAAAAGAGAAAATCCCTTTGCTCTCTCTAGGTCATTCTCTCAAATCTTTCGTGTATCAAAAAACAGTGGAACTACTGCTGAAGCTGCAGTATCTGGCTGCTGAAATGGTATCTTTTTGCTGGAAGTAAAAAGTGTTAAAAAAGACAAAATTCAAGGACCGGTTTCTTCATGGGTGTCTATAACAACTCATTTAATATGCAGAGCACACAGAAACCCTGATCTTACGCTGATGTCAGCCTGGCATAACCCCGCATGCCTCTAGAGGAATTTCTGTGCTGAGATCAGGACCCAGCCCGATGCCGAGCGGGTCATACCCTGCAGTGGTGCCAGGCACAGATCTCCCACTGACATCTCTGGAGGTTGTGCATGAGTGCTAGTGGCAGTCCATTAGATTCAGGTCAAGTCATCTGAAAAGTTCCAGCTTCCTTCTTTCCCAAATGCCTACCAATGACGGTATTTTTATCAAAAAGAATGAGAGGGAGAGTTCCCTGCCAAAGGTTATCTCCAAGTTCATACCGTGTGTCCTTACGCTGCCACATCCAATAAATCGCTAACAGCCATCTGTAGTAACCAGGCTTCCCTGGGACCAATTTTGTGGGGCCGGCACGAATTTGTGCAAGCTGCTGCAACATGGAGGACAAGCTGGGCTAGCATCACAGCTCTTTGTGGTCACAGCCAACCTCTAGATGTTTTTTAAATGATCCTTTGAATTTGAGATTTCAAGAACAAAAGAAATACAGATAATTGGAGTATGCTCAGCAAGAATGAAACTCATCCAAAGGAGCAGGGCACCTTCCCAGAGTCTCCACACTGGCTTCAAAGGCCCCACAGACAGGCAATGCTCTGCCCCTCTCAGCCTCCCTGAGGAGTGTCAGAACTGATGCTAAGACCCACTGAAGGAGTCACTTCAGGGATTTCAGACTAAGTTTGTCCCCACACAGAATGAGCTTCACCCACTACTGTCCCAATTTTGAGGATCAAAGTGGCTGGGGGGGTTGCACTGTAATCCTGTGGCCTCCCCATAGTGAGTGTGAAGGTCATTTCAGACTCCTCCAATCTGAGAGGAAATTCACTCCCAAAAGGTAACAGAAGACATTGCTAAAGTCCTTCTTAAGCCCTTGAAGACTGTCCTCAGTTCCCTATGAGATAGATGATATGGGTTTGTAATACATGGGAAAAAAATGGTACACAGCCCATGTTCTTGTACTTGGCATAGTGGGGGACTTTGTGCCCTTTTTACCCTTTATAAAGCCAGATGACCCAGGCTAGCAGCAGGATGCCACCCCAAAGCACGATTATTTTATAGCTTCAATTTATTTTTGGAGATATCAAAATTTATGACAATTACTAAAGCAAATTGATTAAACCTTAAGCATAAACACACCATGATAGAGAAGTTGTTTTGCTGGCATGCCAAGGAAGCATCTATTTGCAAAGTATGTGGCAATATCAAAGAGCTCTCTATTGATTAAACTTTGAAAATAAAATTGCACCACTTATCATATGCTGTTTGCAAAAATGCCAATCATTATAATACTCACATAAGCATACTGTGTGTTCCCCCTGAACTTGTTAAATTCATTACTAAGACTCTATCCTAGGCTGCCTACATGTGGAAAAAATATCTTTCAGATAACACATTAACATTCATAACCAGCATTTAAAGCAGTGCATGGTGCCATCTCAAAAGATAATGGTGTTGTCAGCACTTCCAGTGTAAGCCTCATTTCAGGGGATGGAGACAGGGAGTGGCAACACTATTTCAGCTATTTTAAATGACACCAACAAAGAAGCCTGACATACAAGTTGTCAATCTAATTGTACATATCTTTCAGAGGTTCTTCCTTCACCTCCACATTAAGTTTTAAAAAATAGTGAAATTCTCAGTCTATTATTGTGAACTACCTGGCAAGTGCTATCATTCTGCTTGTGCATGCAGCATCCTGTACAATTAAAATTCAAGATATAAACCTTCATATTACAAAAGCTTTTAAGGTATTGAACAAAAATGACACGACCACTTTCTCACAGGTATACTCACACTCATCAAAAGAAAGAAACAGATGATAAGCAAAACAATAGGTAACAATACAGCAATGAGGGCTTGGTCCATGAATCATGTTATTAGCTGTTCCTGCAGTGCCGAAACACTAATAATACTGAATACAAAAATCAATGACAAAATGGGTAAAAATAACAACAACTAAAAGTTATTTTAGGGGAATGGGGAGAAATCCGTAGGTGCAATGCTTTTGAGCCCAATCCTGCTACAGATAATTGCAGTGTAAGGTATGATTTGCAAAAGGAGAGGCATTAGCTGTCGGTGGTATTGTATTCTGTCAAGACAATAGTTCTTTTGTATTAGTATATATAGATATATATAAAGTAAGCAAGCAGTTGTTGTAAGGGAAGAGAGGCTTCAGAAGGCCATGACAACTGTGGAAGAGAAATTATTTCAATGCTTATACTTGAGATGATCAGGCCCATTGACCAGTTCATTGCCAAATGGAGGATGAGCTGGGAACAATCTCATCCCTATAAAACTCCAAGCAAAAATCACCAGCTAGAAATACAAAGCCAAACACTTCCATGTGCAAAAACAACAGGATTTCAAGTTAGAAAGCTCAAATGCTAACCAGTGTAGTGGTTGCAAAGCAAAAATACTACAGAGCAAATATGTGCATAAACATTTTTACCCACAATTTTCAAGAGTCCTCACCAATTCAATAGTTAATTGCCAAAGACAGCTGAGCTGTCCTTTTCTCCTATCAGCTTCCCTTGCTCCTCAGTCATGAAAGGGACATTAGAAGCTCCTGCTGTGCAAAGGATTTTATTGCTTTACAGAAAAAAAAAAAAAGACTGCCTATTTAACGTATTCAGGTTTCCCCCAGCATTCAGGCTGGAAGTGAGATGTCTTCAGCATTCTGGACCCCAATGACCACAATATAAATTTGAATATTACTGTAATATCTTTCCCTTCTATTGTCCCTTCAATTCTGGTTCCATGTTTGGCACATCTCTAAACTCTGCTTTGAAATGCATCTATCAAGACAGAGAGAGCTCTGAGAATTACCAGTAAAAAAACTTCAGGCCCAGGCAAACTCCAATGTTAAAAACCAGGATACCAAGTGATTTTAAGCACCAGCCAAATTTGGTCACCGTCAATAGGGGAGGAGACTCTGAATATAGCTATTTTCTACCTGAGCACCTAAATCTCACCATAAAATGTCATATTAGATGCATGAGATTTGTGTGTCTGTATTTGTGCGTGTAAAATTCCCAGAGCAGACGTCACAGCTGAAATCTGGGCCCCATGAAGACAAAGGGAGATTGGTCAGAAGTCTAGGTCAGGAATTTATGCATTTTTGTATTGTGTTTTGTGCAGTAACAGTTCAGGGAGCTACTATAGATGCTAAATTAATTTTAAGTCTTCCGTGGAGTCTGGAATTCTTTATTTGAAATGGTTCTCCCCAAAACATAAGTGCAACCAAAACCCTTGTATGTCCCAGTTGTCTCTTCAATTTCTGTTCATGACACTTTGAGTTATTATACCTCATGCTTCAAAGTCATTATTTGTAACAGACAGTCCTCCACAAAGAGAAACGCGATAGGGTAGCTTTTAGATAAATGACTACTGTTCAGAGATAGCAAAGTTTCTGCCTAAAGTGATGTGGGAAAGAGTGAAGGAAAACGGAATATTTTTCTCTAGCAGAATAAAGTCCTTATTTTCTCAGAGACTTAAATTTTCCTACCTTATGAATGCCAGAACAGAAGCCACCTTTTCCTGAAGGCTACATCACTGTTTGTTTGTTTTTTTTTTCTTTTGTTCTGACTTATATCCCCCTTTTCAGAGATGAACTACTTGCCTTTTCAGTGTAATTTCTTTTCTTTCGACTCAAGGCAGCTTCTTGGCCCGCACTGCATTGAGTAAGCCTTGTCCTCAGTAGCCATAAGCTAGCTTCACCTGTGACACCAGAAACTGCCACCTCAGCCCAGAACCTCTTTTGCACCTAGGTAATTTTACACAATGAAGTATTCACATTGACCCTATGCAAAACCAAGACCTTGAATAAGCCCTGCAAATAGTAGTGAATGTCTGATCTGAAAACATTTTCCTATCACAGAGCTATCCTAATCATTACTGTTTGATGTTGCAGGAGACTGCAAACAACCAGGCAAATGCTTAAGAACAGCCAGACATACACACGTACTGCATACACACATAAAGGACAATTTCAGTTCTGTTAGAAACCAGATGGCAAGCACAAAAGCCAACGAGTGCCCAACTGCCCACAGACATCTCAAAGAATGAACTTATAGGAAAGAACTTTTGGGAACACATGGGAGTCTGAACAAATACTCAGGTTTTTCTGCTCTGTATGGAGCAAATAGAGAAATATGTGACCTCTGTGCATAACGACAATTCAATGACATGCCTCTCATTCTGAATGTGGAATATGAAATGCTCACTGTGAACTGCTCAAAAATAATCCCCAGGCCATGATTATTCATTGAAATTATTTGGTGAGTAATTTCAATTAAATAAATGCAAGAAAACAAAAAAACATAGGCTAAACCAATAGAATGCATTATTTATTATGAATAATTCATCTGGAGGAACTCCCCCTCCCACCTTTGCCTAAAGCCAGCTCAAGGCTTAGGGCACTGGAGTCCCACTTAAGCCCTGTTTTGAGGTCTTAATTGGGGACTTTCATGATGAATCACTCTGGGCTGGCCATCTGCCCAGGACTGAATTTCACCCATTGCTCCTGCTCCTCACATATTGTTAGGTATGCACATTAGCACAGTGGGATTTGGATTCTTTTCACTGTACTTTCATAAAAATCATGATATGGAGAAAGTTCATTACGTTTCTTTCACTGCTAATAAATAAAGGGAAGAAACCTCTCCTATCAACCCACCAGACTTTCAACAGTGAACATTCAGCATACCCATACATCAATTGCTTTTTGCAAAGATGAGTCCCATTACTAAGGCATTGCACTCAATAAAACAAGAAGACCTGACAAGTTCAGCAAGATTCCCTGAATGACTAAAAACATTTTTGCCCATCTGCACTTTCATGATGGGATATTTCCAGTTAGAAACATTCACAGTATGTAATGTAGATTATGACTCTGAGGAAATATAAAAAATTGCACTTATAAATCGTAGTGGTAAATACTACTCTAGACATTCACTCATTTGAAATGAAAGACAAATCCACTGGTGTTTTAAGGATGGAAAAAAAATATTTCCTTCTTTTGCTTTTGATGCTCAGCAATGTCAGCACAGAATACCTATCTTTGGAAAGATTCATCTCACTGTCCCTATCAGAGAAATAGAATCCATTGACACGATGAAACAAAGTACTTCCAAAAAATATTTGACCCACTCAATTAAGTAAGACATAGGTACGTGCTTTTAAGTTACACATTTGTTCAAAGATCTGACCCAAAGCCCACTGAAGTCCTTCCCACCGAAGTAGGAGTCCTTCCACTGACACCAAAGGGCTTTGGTTCAGACATATACTACTTTGCTGAATAGCAATGAACACATCCATAAATATCAACTGTCTAACAGTACTTTGCTGGGTTCCATGCTAAACGAAGTGTGTGTCCAAAGGGAGGGAGATTGTTTTTTCTAAGCAAGAATTAAAAAAAGTATTGAACCAAAGCTAAAACAAAATGCAGTCTTAATTACACAGAGGTGAGTGATTCTCTCCGTATCCCCAGTGTGGAGGCTACCTGGGGTGCTTTTTGACAGGCATTTTCTATATCATATTTCCTGCTGAAACTGACATTACAGCTCAGAAAATATGTGTCTAATTTTTAAGAAAGTCAGGATTCCACATTAATAACACAAAACATCAGAAACTGATAGTTTTACTGCTGTGTTTTTCACCACCAGTGTAAAATCCTGCTGTGCTGACACAAAACAGATTACCCCAGATATACTGAAACAAATCATGGTGAAGTCTCTTTGAAAAAAAAAATTATCCTAAAATTAGATAACAGTCCTCGACAACGTGTATCCTTGGCTAGAATTTGAGTCCTTGCAGGAAGCAGCAATCGAAGGAAGAATTACTAAGCATGTTGATTTCAAGTCATAGTTCATTAAATTATTTTATTTATATAGTAGGTAAGAATGAAGTGTCAGTAAACAATATTCTGAAGCAGCCCGTGGCCCTCCAGATGCCTGAATGGCTGGGGGAAATGGAGCTAAAAATGCATCTGGAAATGAAGGAACATCATTACAGGTAATAGCAAAGGCCATTATCGACTGCCAGCAAACTGCAGCTCAGTAGACACCAAACAAAAACAAGCCACCATCACTCAGGTGCCCCTCTGCCCACAGACTGGAGCACCCACTGGCTCTCCATCCTCAGAGGCTTTGCCACAAGCATCCTTCTGGGATGCACATTGCACCAGTTTGTTGTTGCTGAGCTAACTGGTGAGCGGGGATGGATGCCAGGGCCACAAAGGACAGAGACTGCCAGCTGCTTCCTCCCTGGCCTCTATACTCACCCTCTTTGCCTTGCCCTTCCCTTGCCCAAAGGCAGCCAGTGAAAGCCAGAGTCTCCCCCTTCGCCCTTTCCTTTACAGCACACTTTCCAGTGCTGCTGGATGATCTAAAAGCTTGGATTACAAGTAACAATTATTTTGCATGCTGCTCCCTGCTAAATCTGGAAACTGTTTATTTCCTTAATAATCACTTTTTAAGTGAGGAACAAAAATATCCCACTTACAGTACAGGAAAGATTCCAAAAATGTAGATACTCGTGGAAAATGTCTCCAACTACAAATAGGCACACACACACGCACAGGCATACAGGGAAACATCCCCTCAGAAAGTAAGCCTACAGGGAACTTGTTGACCAGCGATGAACACTATCTCAGAATCCTGAGCTGACATGGAGCAGGCATCTTGTGTTATGCAGTTCATGATCACAGGATAAGGAACACTAAATCACTAAACACCTAAATCTACAAATTCCACCACGCTAGTCACCATGTTTTGTTCACAGAAATCAATATCCGTATCTATTTATACTACAGGAATAAATCCCTCCTCACCCTCTACCAGCACCCGAGCTATCTTGATAGTTTCTAATGATCAGTACAGCTTAAATCCTGCCCTCCATCCAATTCACAAGGGTTTTTGCTTAGCATGTGTTTTACTCTTTTCTTTATTCCATAAGCCTTTTGGTGGATATATTTGTGCCTTCTTTATTTATAAAAAGAGAAATAGAAACAGATAAACTGATAAAGATATGTGAGAAGTATTTAGCATCCATCTGCAGATAAAATGTGGAGAAAGACAAAGACCGCCACATTTCCAGGCTTATTCTGCTATTCTGCTCCTTGATATTTACTCTCACAGAAGGACAACAGCATGATGTGTGCTAGGCAGTAAGGGTAATGATCTGTGCCAAATTTTATGTGCTTATGCTTCATGCCGTGGTTTGGCATTTTTTTTCCTGCCAGCAGCTAGATGAAGTGGTGGCTTTAGGACCATGAGGGAGTCGAAAGCTGCCCTGGTCTATATAACAGCACAGGAGTAAGGCAGACTCTTTGAAGTTGGTTCGGGCTGGAGTCAAGCAAGTACTTCGTTTATACCTGCACTGGAGCAGTCTGTGAGTGCCCCCACGGGAAACAGGTAGGGGATAATTAAGAGCTCTTCATCAAGCAGACAAGGATATTACAAGGATAAAAATTTCAAACCGATGGTAGCCAGATGCAGAGTTGTAGAGAAGGCACAATTTTTTACCAGTGGGAGATGAAAGATAATGGAACGATTTACCAAACATTATGGTAGATTCCCATCACAGGCAATTGCTAAGATATGCCCAGATATGTTATTGGTTTTCCAGGGTTTTTTGTTTTGTTTTGTTGTGTGGGCTTTTGTTTGGTTGGTTTTGTATTGTTTTGTTTTTCCTTAGGAAGTATGATCTAATTTAAGCATGAATTAATTCCAATTTAGCTGATAGCCTTCGTTATGCAAGATCCTAAAGTCACAATGGTTCCTTTAAGCCTTATAACATACAAATCTGTAACTTTATGTCTGTAAGTTAGAAGTCTTCATAGCTTTGCTCCAGAAGGAGCATGGCAGGACACAATGAAGTAACTGGGGAAGAAGAAACCTTCACAATGCTCACAAACCAGGTGTAGGACTATGTTTTCTCAAAGCCTTACAGGCTGCTGTATCAGCCTGCCTCCTGGCCTCCCACTCCTGGAGGCTCCCAGACAGTCATAGCCTGAAAATGCTCCTGCATTCAACACACAAAATAAAGCAGGTGGGGAAGAAAGCTGTTCTTTTATATCCTGTGTTTTTAATTGAAGGGATTATAAAACACTTTGGGCATGCTGAGGAATCATGACTTTGTTCCTAAATAAAAAGCTGTAGCTATTTTTTTTTTAATCCCTGTTCCTCCTCCTCCAACAGTGGTTATTATATGCATACATTTGCAGTGTAATGGAATCAGTATCATCTCTGTGTATTATTACTGTTGCAATCCCTTAACACGCTGTTCCTTCCATCCCACATGAATCTGGTAATTACTGCTGAGGCATGCCATGCGTACACTTTCCCTTCCCAGGCAGCATCAGCAGTTACCACAAACACATTTCCCATGTACTAGTAAACACAGGCAAGTGTAATGCTGTATGCTGCCCCACAAGCCAGTTCCAGGACATGGTCCTTGCTCACCAGAAAGCTGCACAGCACTGAAACTCAGACATGTACACTGTCAGATGAGACAAAAATGCAGTGGACTTCCTTCTGCCTTCAGCTTTTGCTGTGTGTTGGAGCGAGCCCTGAGAATGCTGGAAATGCTGTGCAGGGCTGTGCGGGTGAGATGAGTTAAGGCAGGTTACAGGAACATGTGTGTGCCTGTGTGTGTGTGACCACGTGGGCAAGTGTGTGCATCAATGTGCTCCCTTCTATAAAATACAACAGAATAAATCTGGGCCTACTTTTGCCTTCTCCTTTTAGGCTTGTGCCCCTTCCCTGTGTTACAAAGACCTGAAAATAAGATTTTGTATGTTCTGTAACTAGTCCAATTTTGCTCTCCAAACACCAGATTCTAACGCTTAAAGAGAAATCAAATGTAAAACAAGCAAAAAATCTTGCAGCAAAATAATCTGGCTGCTGATGTATTAGTGTTGTGAAACTCCAGATCTGCTTCAGAGATCTCCCCTGATCTTAGCCAATTTTGCTCTGAATTCAGCTGGATAAACAGCATTTGAATGGAGCAGCTCTGATCACGTATCGAAATCCCAATCTTGTTGAAATTCACACAGCACCACCCCAACAGCGTGCTCCAGAGCAGCAATGCTCCTGCTTTTTCCACAACCTCACCAATTTTTAAGTAGGGAAGTTTCAGCTGCTCCAATCCTGAGCACAAACTCCAGGACTTTCTTGCCCAGCAGCACTGCAAAGGCATCTGTGCTGGCTGCTGCAGGATGCCACCTTTCCTGACACCAAGCTCCCCCCCAGAACAGACAATACATCTCTGCTGCTCCTAAGTGTGGGCTCTGATACTTAATGGTCAAAGCCTAACACAAAATGACAGCACCAATCGTGCCAAGTCCAGCAGTCTTTTGGCAGCAAACCTCTACGTTCTGGAGACTCGCTGCTTCTAGCTCCCTATAAAAATCCTACAATAATGCCCCCTGCCATATTAGCACTTTAAAAATTCATTGTGGATTGTCTATTTTGTATTTTTTTCCCTGGTGTGAACCCAAAGTTTTACCTTCTAGATAAAGAGCAGCCATCCTTTCCTATCAAATGCCTCTGTGCCCAGGGCATGGTGCTTAAGCGAAGTCACAATAACCCACATCCAACATCTTGTTCTTTCTACCTGCGGCCAAATTTTATACCATAACATCTCAATTTGGCCGCGGGACGGGTCTAGGCACTGTGACGGGTCACGCTGGATGTGGTCTCAGCTGCTCAGCGCCCGGCTGAGCTTTCTGGAGCGCGCAGGGCTGCGGGCACCCGCCGGCCGCAAGGTGTTGAACTTCCCCGGACGCGGGGAAACGTCACGGCGCCGGACAGGGCTCGGCGCGGCGATTTGGGGATGCCAGGAGCGGGGAGAAGTGCCGATGCCGGAGCCGGCTTTTGCAGCACCCCTGCTCGGAGAGCCAGGTTGCGTGCGGCGTGTGCGTGTGCGGTGAGCGCCAGCTGGCCGGCCGGCTCGTGCCAACGCGGCTCCTTGCCTCGCTCTTCTGAAAGCGCGGATTTTTAGGGACCCGGAGCCCCAAATCCTCCGGACCCAGGTACCTCCGCTCGTCACCTCCTTCCTTTCCCTGGCTGCCAGTCCCCGCGCTGTCCTGCCGCTGCTGTCGGAGCGCTCCGGCGGGGCTGGGCTGGGGATGGGGGTGCAGGGGGGGGCCCGGGGGTGGTGTTGGGGAGGGGGGGGCTGGAAGAAACGTGTCCCCCCCGCCCCCGGCGTGACGTCAGCGCGGCTCCGTGCGGGGCAGCCGGCAAAAGCCCCGCGCCGCGCCGCGCCCCGCGCACACCGCCCCGCTCCCGCAGCGCCGCCGCCGCTCCGAGCCCCCTGCCCTGCCCGGCACGGCACAGCTCGGCTCCGCTCCACGCCGAGCCACGGCACGGCACCGCCTCGCCGGGCTCCTCCCGAGGCGTGAGGCGGGCGATGCCTCTCGCCGCCGGGCGCCTGGCTCCCGGGGCGCGGCGGCGCTCGGCGGCTGCCCCTGCTGCAGCCCCTCCAGCCCCTGCTGCCCCTACATCCCCTGCAGCCCCCTCGGGCGCCCCGAGAGCAGGTAGGTGGGAGCGGGGGGATGCTGCGGGGTGCGGGGAGCCGCGAAGGGTTCGGCTCGGAGGAGCCCTGCTGCCGGCAAGGGGGTAGGGATGTTTTTTTTTCTGCCTCCCCCGGTTGAAAACAGCGGTAGCGGCACGGAGCTGGGGAGCGGGGGCTGCCCCGGACCGCTCTGCTGGCGGCAGCCCCCGGGGAGGTGGTGGCGGAGGGGCCGGGGGGGGGCGGCAGCGCCGGGATGCCGGTGCCTGGAGCTCCCCGAAGGGCTGCCCCCAGCACAGCTCGGCCGGCACTTCCCCGGGGTGGGGGGGAGGATTTCGGAGTTTGGCAAGTCGCTGCCTTGCCGCCCCCTCCGCCCCCAGCCTGGCGACCTGCTCTGCCCGCCGCTTGCGGTCTCTGCTCCTGGCCGTTTTCATTGGGGGTTTCTTCTTTCTCTCCTCACCTGCCTCAAAAGGTTTGACTGTAGGTACTGAAGCGGGGATCGACGGCGCATAAAGATGCTGAAGGGTGTTTGGTTGCTCAGTTTGTTAACAGTGGCTGGGATCTCGCAGACAGAGAGTCGCAAACCTGCCAAAGACATTTGCAGCAAGAGCCGCTGCCCTTGCGAGGAGAAGGAGAACGTGCTTAATATTAATTGTGAAAACAAAGGATTTACAACCGTCAGCCTCCTGCTGCCGCCGCCGTCCAAGATCTACCAGCTCTTCCTCAACGGGAACGCGCTGACCCGCCTGTTCCCCAATGAGTTTGTCAACTACTCCAATGCCGTGACCCTCCACCTGGGCAACAACGACATGCAGGAGATCCGCACGGGGGCCTTCAGCGGGCTCCGCACCCTCAAGAGGCTGCACCTCAATAACAACAAGCTGGAAGTGTTGAAGGAGGACACGTTCCTGGGCTTGGAGAGCCTGGAGTACCTGCAAGCCGACTACAACTACATCAGTGCCATCGAAGCTGGGGCCTTCAGCAAGCTGAACAAGCTCAAAGTGTTGATTCTCAATGACAACCTCCTGCTGTCCCTGCCCAGCAATGTCTTCCGCTTCGTGCTCCTCACCCACCTGGACCTGCGGGGCAACCGGCTGAAGATGATGCCTTTTGCTGGTGTGCTGGAGCACATTGGAGGCATCATGGAGATCCAGCTCGAAGAAAACCCTTGGAACTGCACCTGCGACTTGCTGCCACTCAAGGCCTGGCTAGACACCATCACTGTCTTCGTGGGTGAGATAGTCTGCGAAACACCTTTCAGGCTGCACGGGAAAGATGTGACCCAGCTCACCAGGCAAGATCTCTGCCCGAGGAAAAGCTCCAGTGATTCAAACCAGAAGGAAAAACACCCTGTCCTCTCAGACCCACATATCTCAAGGCTACTGCCCACAGCTAACTCTGCCATCAATCCCACCAGAGCCCCAAAAGCCAGCCGCCCCCCCAAAACCAGGAACCGCCCCACACCCCGTGTCACTGTGTCAAAAGACAGACAAATATTTGGGCCTATCATGGTTTACCAGACAAAGTCTCCTGTGCCCATCACCTGCCCAGCTGGCTGCATCTGTACTTCACAGAGCTCAGACAACGGCCTAAATGTGAACTGCCAAGAGAAAAAGATAAGTAACATCTCTGATCTCCACCCTAAGCCAACCAGTCCAAAGAAACTTTACCTTACCAGTAACTATCTACAAGTCATTTATAGAACCGATCTTGTAGAGTACAGCTCTCTGGATTTGTTACATCTAGGAAACAACAGAATTGCAGCGATACAAGAAGGTGCCTTTACAAACCTCACAAGTTTACGTAGACTTTATCTTAATGGCAACTACCTTGAGATTCTGTACCCTTCTATGTTTGAAGGGCTACAGAGCCTGCAATATCTCTACCTAGAGTACAATGTCATTAAGGAGATCCTGCCACGTACCTTTGATGCTCTGAGTAATCTTCATCTGTTATTCCTCAACAACAACCTGCTCAGATCCTTGCCCGACAACGTCTTTGGCGGCACTTCCCTCACCAGACTCAACCTCAGAAACAACCATTTCTCACACCTGCCAGTGAGAGGAGTCCTAGACCAGCTCTCGGCTCTAATTCAGATTGACCTCCAGGAGAACCCTTGGGACTGCACGTGTGACATTCTGGGGCTGAGGAACTGGATAGAGCAAGTCACTGACCAGAACAACCACCAGTCAAATCCCCCCGTTGTTATCAACGAAGTCATCTGCGAGTCTCCCACCAAGCACTCTGGAGAGCATCTGAAATTCCTGAGCAAAGAAGCCATCTGCCCAGAGAACCCCAACTTGTCAGACTCTTCTCTCCTGCCCATGAATCAGAACACAGATACCCCCCAGCTCCTCGGTGTCTCACCCAGCTCCTATCCGGAAATACACACGGAAGTTCCACTGTCTGTCTTAATTCTAGGCTTGCTGGTTGTGTTTATTTTGTCAGTCTGTTTTGGGGCAGGCCTGTTTGTCTTTGTCCTTAAGCGCCGGAAGGGGGTGCAAAGCATGCCCAGCAGCGCCAACAACTTAGATATAAGTTCATTTCAGCTCCAGTACGGGTCCTACAACACTGAGACCCATGACAAAACTGAAGGACATGTTTATAACTACATTCCCCCTCCCGTTGGACAGATGTGCCAAAACCCAATCTACATGCAAAAGGAAGGGGATCCAGTTGCCTATTACAGGAATCTCCATGAGTTTAGCTATAGCAACCTAGACCACAAAAAGGAAGATCCCACCAGTCTTGCATTTACAATCAGTGCAGCTGAGTTACTGGAAAAGCAGTCCTCACCTCGGGAACCAGAGCTGCTGTATCAAAATATTGCAGAAAGGGTCAAGGAACTCCCCACCGGAGGATTAGTTCATTATAACTTTTGCACCTTACCCAAAAGGCAGTTTGCCCCTTCATATGAATCAAGACGCCAAAACCAAGACAGGATAAATAAAACTGTTTTATATGGAACTCCCAGGAAATATTTTGCAGAACAATCTAAACCCGAGCATCCTTTACTCCAAGGGAAGCTACAAACAGAACCAGACTACCTCGAAGTTCTGGAAAAACAAACTGCAATCAGTCAGCTGTAAGGGGGGAGGTGGGAGGCAAAGGAAAATTTTTAAATGAGCTCAGCATCAAATTTGATTGATTCTGAGCTCAGTGCTGATGTCATCTGTCGCATTCCCAATGTTTTCACTTTTTAAATTAGAGAGGGAGTAAGAGAGAGAAATGGAACCCTTACAGCATAGCAGGGATATGGTGTTGCTTTTGCAACGCTCCCTTTAAGTTATTTCTATATCTCTCTCCTTTGACCCCTCTGTAGGAACTGCCACTGCAAATGTACGTTTCTGTAATAAATCTTGCGTAATTCTTTTTCAGTTGGAAGGAAATGAGGAAGGGGGTCTTTGGGTTTTTCTGTTGTTTTGTTTGTTTGTTTGTTTTTTCTTTTCATTTCAAAGCGGAAACTTAATGTATTCTGTAGAAGATCTCCAAAGATCTTTTTTTTTTTCTGGACTATGACTTTCTTTTGTAAATAATAATATACAGTACTGCTGTTTCAATTACCAAGTATAGCCACTGGGCGTCACTTTTTTGTGTTAAAGTGCCTTTGCACTTTAAGTACATTATTACTTAATTGTTGCTCTTAGCTTTGATAAATTGAACCTATTTTAATGTGTTGTATTTTTGAAATTAAAAAAAAATATGTAAAATAGACCTATATGTCAGCTGCATTAAATCAGAAGGTTTGATTTGTAGGAAAGCTGCCCATCTTTAAATGAATCTAGTTCTAGGACCTTACAAACTGAACTGTAATTTATTGGGGTATTTTTTTTTTCCCTCTGGGTTTGTTCAGAGTGATTCACTGAAATCAACTGAGGGTTTAGCAATGGACTAGAGGTTATCAAATGCCTCAGCTGGGAGTAACAGCTCATTAATAAAAAACGTTTAACACAATATCATAGTGAACTGAACAATTAATGTCCTTAATTCATTGCATTACAGTTCTAACATGGTAATGTTCAGTGGTTTAAGATTATTTTCGTACTTGAGAGAATATTACTCACAGTATTTTATCCATTAAATTGGGTATTTCAGTACATTTTATGACAGTATTTATATCTATAACTTTTTTTTGGACTGAAATTAACATGTCCTTTTCCTGCTAGATACAGCAACTTTTTTTTACAAGCAGGGACACCAGCAGGGGTCATCCCACGCCTCATTACTTTTGTTAACAGGCAAATGAACCAACGCCAAAAGTAAAATTTGAACCAAGGTCTTTTCAAGTCCTCCAAATGAAGGTAGCAGAGATCAGAATGTGCATCATACTAACTTTCAGTAGCCTGAGCTATGTCAAGTTCTCTCTCTGTAAAGCAACAGTAATAGTGCAGTGATTCTAATCTACTAGAGGAAACTTTCTATTAAGTCCATTATCTTAAATTTTGTCAAATGTTGTCAGCTAACTGAATTCACTCAAGATGAGTTTTCGTACGCCCATCAGTGAACATACGTAATATGTATTCTCCTTTCCCATTAACTTAGGCCTGTTTTACTTCAAGATTTACCTTATCAACTTCAATTTGCATTTCCTTCCTGGAGAATATTGAAACCATTTTTATTAACAAGTCAAACTTTATTGAGCCTTATTAGCTTCTAAATAATTTTTAGATGCAAACATTATTGTGTGATTTAAACAAACAGCCCTTATTTACAACAAAACCAGTTTTGTTTTGTCTATTGTAAATCCTTATGCAACTGGGATGGTGATCTGCATATAAAGTAGGCCAGGCTTTTCAATTCCTTATTAAAGCAATTGATGGAGTCTGAAAGAAGCACACTGTTTCCTTTTCATAAATAGGTTACTGCACATAATAATCCTTTATTATCATGCAGAGATTGAAGTGGCCTCTGCTGACTGATTTTTAGAGCTTTACTATAGTTAGTAATACAGTATCTACAACTCTGAGAAATTTTCAGCAATAGCATTTGAGCTATAAATGACTACAATCAATGTTGTTCTAATCAAGACTTTGGCAATAGGAAGTCACTTTATATTTTAGAGCTAAAGGGACTTTTGCATGTGTATTGCCAGATATCTGAGTCATTCAGTAAACTGTCTTCTAATGATTGATGTGACATCTGAGTACACTACTATGCTAACATGTCGATTCTTTATGTTTTGAGTCCATAGCATCTATGGCTGTTCATTAGATCAGGTTTAAAACTGGAGTGCCACAATGAACTACTGAAGAATCAGTCTTCAAAATGGTCTCACTTCAAGAAGGAGGCGAAATGGTATCACTTTAGTTGAACTTGGAACATTTGACCGGAATAGCATCCATCTTTGAGTGAGGTATTTGTCTGAAATCTTCCAGTAGTGACTGTCCTATTATTGCTCCTTTTCCTGGGTGCTTAAAAGCGTTTATTGCTGAAACCGTAAGAAAAGTATAAGGCTTATTTTAAAGTTATTAACTCTTTCCAAGCTTGATTTTAGTATTGTCTGCAAAACTAGTACTGTGTTATATACGGCACTCTAGCAGCTAGGATATTATCTATTATTGTCTAGCAAACCAGAATGAATTACATCTTTTTTTCTCAGAAAAATGCTATTTTTTCCTACAAAAAATGTTTTTCAATTGTAAAGTGTTCACAAACAACAGACAGAGGTATTGGATTCTTTTAGTGACTCTCTCTTATTTACTTTTACTGTTTGAGTCTCAGGCTGTCTTTCATGCTTTCTTTGGTAGCATAGCAATATTTTAGAGGTTGCTGTTGCTTTACATTTCCTTAGCTTTCTTAGTGGAATTTATTTAGTGACTGGATTTTGGTTTGCATCACCAGTACCAACTTAAAAATCATTATAGCTGTGGATCTTTTATGTTTGTTTTTATACCCTCCAGCCGACATCTATTAAACAATTCTTTTCATAGTGTGTATAGGTGAGAGAGATTTTTTTTTTTTCAGTTACACTTAAAGAGATTTGTTTAACAGGGAAAGTGTGTCGGCAGCTTCAGTGTAGAAGCTCTCTACATTTCTTTAGCTGTGCAGCCCTGGAAGCCACTGCTTGTTAGGGGAATGCTGTTTGCCTGAGTAATGGCTTGATAATGAGTCTGAAAAAAAAATTCCTTCAGAGATTCAAGATTTAAGCTGTCAACATTATGTAAAACCAGGTTAGTGAAATTTATTTTTTTTTTTTCCCCAGGAAAATGGGATGCAGATATTTTTTTGTTCCTAATTTTTCATTTGTGAGAGTAGATATAATGACCTTTACAGAACAACAGTACAGACAGAAACAGTATTAAAAATATACAGTTATCTCCAGTGCAGATAAGGGACAGTACACTTCCAATGCATTAATTTGTTTTGGGGAAGGTTGTTTTTCTGTGTAGGCATGGAGTTTGGCAAAATATGATCTTAGAAACTGGATTTCAATACATAACTTAAACAGCAAAATGGGGAGAGATGCTAACCTTACAGTACCTGTGCCCAAATTGCCCTGTGTTTCCTAGGCAGACATCTGTCTCCTCAGACAAATCTGTGGTTTTGCTAGTAGTAGAGCACAGCTGGAGGATGACACATTAATTCTGACAAAACAAATGCTGCTTTTTGCAAAAGGGTCTGCATTTTCTACGTTTTCTCAAGTCTGCTGCAGAGCCACTCCAAATGCCCCTTGGTAGTTCTCTTTTTATCAGTCTCCCTCTTCCATCAGATTTCATCCTCTCAAGTTCCAGCATTTGCTTAGTTCTTACCTCACCTCCAATTTCTGTACTTCCCAAGCCCTCACTGTGTAGTGTTCCTACCTCTCCCCTCAAATCTGTCCCCCTGGGCTCTTTCCTTTTCTTCCTCAGCTAGCTGTAGAGGACCTACTTCAGTGTTGAAGGAAATGAATATCCCTGCTCTGCTGAGAGCTCAGCACTTATGTCTTCCCTTAGATATTAAAATTAAAGACTAAAACTCATTGTGGGTCTCTAGAGTCACTAGCAAAAAACAGGCCACACAAAGGTAACTTCTTCCATCCCAAAATACATGGCATGAACTAAGTTCCAGATATGCCTGCTTTTTTCCTGTAACTGTAGAGAGCATACCTGATGAGCACTGGTTAGGTAGCTAATTCCTTCATAGCTGCAGTAAGCCCAGACTGATCATTTTCTACCATTTCCATGTACAACATTTGTGCTCTGCTGGTTATCTGCCAGTCTTTACCCTAAGATATTTCCATTCTGTCTATGAGAAAAATGTTCCCAGTGTAGCTTATAGACTGTGCCAGTCAAAGGCACTGACTTTTTGCAACACATTCTTGTGCTGATAGAGAACTATACAATAGGGTTTGTTTGTTTGTTTGTTTTTTCTTCCCATCAACAGTTGAATGTCTAAAATGAAAATCAAACTTAAGAAAAGTTAGAAGCTGTAATTAGTAATGTCAAGATAAGGGTACCAGCAAGTTAAATTGCCTAAATAAAAGTCTTCTTATATAGGAATACAAATGCCATAATTTTAAACTGCTCATGAGTGAAATGAGATACTGGAAATGTTAATGAAACTTCTTACAGGCTAATCACTGATACAGTTTGTGATTTTTCATATTACTGTTGTTGCAGACAGTAAATGTAATTTAATAGAGAAAATAAACTGTTTCCCAGAGTTCCCTCCCCAAACTGTACAATAGATAAATTAACTAACCAACAGATAAATTAACTTATGCAGATGATGTGACATTTCTTGTAATTTTCCCTTCATTTTTTCAAAGTATTCTGTAGGAGACATACAGAAGTTATTCTTTTGTAAGAGGATCATTAAGTCTGTTTGGATTATTGATCTCATAGCTTTTCTGGGCACAAGGCCAATCATTTTGACTAAGGTTTTTAATCCTAGCTAATGAGGGAGGTGGATTAATGAGAAGTTTTTGTTGTTTCTTCTTGTTGGAGGGTTGGTTGGATTTTTTGAAACCATAGATTGACGTGTTTATGAATACAGATGAATAGATTGTTTTGAATGAAAGAAATGTTGGAGCCGCAATTGGAGATGCAATCATTCTAAAGACCAAACAGACTCAAGTGAGAGCGAAGTCTGAAAAACAAGACATCAAAAGTCAGTTTTCTTCCTGAGATCATAAACACGAAGGGCCCCCATTTGAGTACAGCATCAGCTTTTGTTGCATAATATTAGAGATTTAGAGGGATGAAATTAGGTGCCAGATGCACCTCCTTTATCTCTAAAGATGTTCAGGTACTAAAGTGTTTAGAATCTGGTTCTCATCTCTACTTGTTACCCTATTTATGCATGCATCTAAGTTACCACTGGTTACACATTGTGCTTGAAAAAGTAATCAGTGGGAAGTTTGGAAGAGTAAAACTAGTTGCAATATTGCCAAATCTTTTTTTATCTATATTTTTTTTAAAATACAGTGAATTAACTATCTGTGTTAATAATGTCGTTTATTATTATTTCTAAGGACATTTGCAAAAACTGACATTTCAGCTGTTCAAATCAATATATATGGCTAGTTAGAAAAAAAGCAACACACAACTTGTTGCTGATTTTAAAATGGAAGCTAGCACTACCATTTAGAAATTCAGAGAACTTGTGTTAGTATTTGCAGTGTAACAGCAATTGCACCAACAACACGTGTCTGCAATAGGACGTCAGGGTTCTTTATGGTGACAGAACAAGTATAGATTTGCGTCTTAGCAACACAGATTTCTTGTATCTTCTTTTCTCACCCTCCACATGAATTGCTCCCGAGAGCCAGAAGTGTTAGGCACCAATTATCTTCTGTGTAGGAGGCAATACAGCCATTTTAAGAATGCTGTCTGCATTGGAAAAGGCACAGCTAATGTATATAGAAACCTGTTGCAGTTATCTCCTCTTGAGATAAGAGCTATTTCCATACAAAAGCTTAGAAAAAAATCCCCTTGGAATCGCTGATAATATGATAGAGTGTATTTTAAGACTTCCTTTCCTTTCCTTTTATTTTTTTTTTTTCTTTTTCTGAGAGGCAGAGGAGTTGGAGTTGAGGCAGATTTTTCCCATGTTATAAACTTTTTTCATATCTCTAAGTATTTGTTACTGACTTGCTCCATGTGAGTGTCTTACTTGGACGGCTAAAATCCAAAGGAAAAACTGAGAACTGTGCAAAGGCAGTAACTACATAAATTCTGTTCTAATCACAAAAGAACAAACAATATAATACCGAAGTGAGATTGTCACAGGCTTTTAAAGGTTTTAGGCTACAATGCAATCTGAGCGATTCAGGTGTAAATGCAGAGTACCTTTGTTCACTTTACACTTGAGTGGCCTCAAGTGGAGTCCCCCGGGATTGGCATCAGTGACAAGAATCTCACCTACTACAGGCAGTCACTTAAGTGGGAGCGGGAGAAGAGAGAGAAAACCACTTTTCTTCTTGCACCATCATGTTACATGCCATCTGTGAGTTTTCCAGACTGTCATTCACACAAATCTGAAGTCAGCATACTCCCAGTTTATGCCTAGTATCAGATTTTTAGTAGTTCGAGTACTCCAAGATGTGACCTTCTGGCTTACAGTGTGGCCAACATCTTAACTGCCATCACCTAACCGGCTCCTGGGAGCATGAGGTTTTGTTTGGAAGCTCAAGTTTATCATCAAGTTTATATCTCTGCTAAATCTTAAAACTTGAGTATTTCTTACTGTATTCTCACTATGCAGGACAAGTGGAATATTTTCTTCTAAGTCTGTTTTTCTTTATTTTCTTTCACAAGAAGGCATGTTCCTCAGTACCAAGGCAGCTGGGACTTGAGCCACTCAGAAGAGTTTCAGAAACTCAGTGATCCACTCAAGTGAGCAAAGCTTTACATAAGCTTTACTGCTCTCATCACATCTGCTGTGCTATGCTAAACTCTTCAGAAGTATTCCAACTTGAAACATATACACACTAATAAATATCTATGGAAAACCTTAAAATATCCAGCTAACATGCTTGCTCACAATAGGAAAAAAAAAAAAAAAAAAAAAAAAGAGGGGGTGAGAGGTCAGGGAAAGCCTTTCAGATTTTCTGTGCTTTTTCCAAAGGTTTCAGAGGGTCTTATTATGTTTATTCGTAAATCAGAAGGAAATCTAACAGCACTGTTTTGTGGTTGCATAGGTTGTTTTTATGCAAGAAGGGCGTGCAGAGGCGAGTAAAGATTTTAAAAGGAAACTACCACAAAGCTGCAAACTTAAGCACTGATGATTCAAACAGGTTCATGCAAATGCCTATATTTGTGGAACTTCTGAAGGGAAACTGTAAACACATTTGCTAATGGCTGAGGGAACTGGACAGACAATTCTCTTGGACAGCTGAGAAATCCCAGCCTTAAAGTTGTACCAGATTTACTGCAACTCAGACAAAAGCATGGCTCATGTGAATAGACAATAATAGGAGGGGGGGAACGTGTAATGCTCTAATTCACACTTTAATTAGCAGTGTAGTTTTCAATTTGTGTTTTCTCAGACCATATTTACCATCCTGTCTAACTCATAAGCCACTTACCAGAACTGAGTGGCTAATTCTTATTTATTTATGTGGCCTCCTTTTCCATAATGCAATGTTTACAAATTTCTTAGCTGGTGACTTATGTTTGCCATGACTTCTTGTTGTTCTCCACATAATGTGTGGGAATAATTTCCTTGTTGTAGAGTCTAACAGACAATTCATAGTGAATGCCTAAAATTGAGCTACTGTGGACTGTTTTCATCCTATTGTATTTATTTATTTTCTCTAGATAGGCAAGCAGTGGGCCTACTCCCTGGCTGAGAATTTAGAAATGAATGCTCTCCTTCTAGTTCTGCCAGTGACCTTGAACAAGGCATACCTGTGTCCCCATGCTTTAATTTCTGCATCATTAAATGAGTAGGATACTTCTTGCCTTCATCTAGTGAGATTTACTGATGAATGCTCAGTGTAATAGTTTTTCAAAGCCAGTGCTTATGGCTTTGTAGCTTCATCCAAATACAGTAATACCCTACTGCTTTTCTTCAGCATATGTTATTCTTATCTAAGAATGTGATGTATGCATTTCAGATTTAGTCTGGTTTTCTGTTTTTGCAGTTAAAAAGAGACCATGAACATTACTTTTTACAGGAAAAAGAGATGACATACATGGAATGAAATGAAAAAAAAAAAAAAGCTACAGTTTGTTTTTAAGCTTTCGAAAATGCACAGTACCCAATCTCCTAAATTTTCCCACAGATAACGTGAGCTGAATCACATTATCTGTGTTTCTGCTCAATAGCATCCTTTCAGCAATAGTTCTTAACATACCATTTATTTTTGATTCACTTTTTTTTTCTACATGAAATCAGTTTGGCTACTGCAGACATTTTTTACGCTAGCAAGTGAGCCAAAAGAGGCTCTGAATGGCAGACAGCTGCTGAAATAAGAACTTGGCACTCTGGGGAAAGAAAGAAATTCATTCAACTTTCTTTTTATCTCTCTTCCCTGTAGTCTGTAACCTCTCCTTTTTTGTATCCCATAGTTATTGTAATAATTGCACTTTGAATGTAGGATGATGGAATATTTTCAATATTAGAGCCCAGCTACAGACTAAAAAACCCATCTGCTTGTGTTGGGCTCTCCAGCAGGAAAGAGTACCATTTTCCATAGACGGTCATCCATAACATATGTGGACAAGTCATGCATAGCAATCTGAGGATGCTTCCACACAACAGAGAGCTGATTTATAAATCTGTGACTAGGTACTACTAGAATCTGTGGCATTATATCCATTCAATGCAATGGTGTAACAATTTCAGCCTCATCTTTAAGTTGACTTTTGATTAAGTTATTAAGTTAAACTTCATTTACTGGCTAGAAATGTTACTCAGGTTTAGGTTTAGATTGTGTGACCATCCAAATTTTAGGCTGGTAAAACTAAGGCTCTCACTTCTCTTGCTTATTGTTGAAATGGGACATGCGAGCACACTGGGACAATTAAGAACAATGTTCTTAATGGGACAATTAAGAACAATGGGACTTTGTTCTTAATTTCTACATTTTAAATCACACTGTGGTGTTTTTTTTGGCTGGCCACGATAAGTTCTCTGATCCAATGCAGACTTACAGATAATCGGTAGATGTTTAGAGACCAACTTATTATTTAAATTAGGGTATACAGCTCCTCACCTACTGCAAACAGTGTTTAGCTCCATAAACATCCCTGTAATGGTTTATAAAAGCTGAAGATGAAGCCACTTTATTTTGTAGACCTCTTAACCTAAGCAATCAGCATTTATACTGATAAAGAATCAGCACTGTAAGTAATGCAGTAAGGTGTTCACTTTAATTTCACAATTTTAGAATGAACACAACTTGCCGCTGTTTTGGAATTTTTAGTTAGATCTAAAAAAAAAATCTTTCAAAGTTCACACATAGTTTTTTGGGGGATGCAAACAAATAATTTGTGCTCTAAAACTAGTTGATACATTTAGGCATTTGGTGATTTATGAGAACAATCAGTAGTACAAAATACTGAGATAGATCTGGACAGGATGAGTCTATGGGCAGAGGCCAATGGGCAGAGGCCAATGGGATGAGGTTCAACATGGCTAAGTGCTGGGTCCTGCACTTTGGCCACATCAACCCCATGCAGCGCTACAGGCTTGGGGCAGAGTGACGGGAAAGTTGTGCAGAGAAAAAGGATTGGGGGGTGCTCATTGGTGCTCGCCTGAACATGAGCCAGCAGTGTGCCCAGATGGCCAAGAAAGCCAACGGCATCCTGGCTTGGATCAGGAATAATGTAGCCAGCAGGACCAGGGAGCATTGTCCCTATGCTCAGCTCTGGTGAGGCTGCACCTCGAGTACTGTGTTCAGCTTTGGGCCCCTCACTACAAGAAGGACATTGAGGCCCTCAAATGTGTCCAGAGAAGCCAGTGAAGGCTCGCAAGTCCTGTGAGGAGCGGCTGAGGTAACTGGGGTTGTTTGGTCTGGAGAAGCAGAGGCTCAGGGGAAACCTTGTTGCTCTCTACAACCACCTGAAAGGAAGCTGTGGGGAGATGACAGCAAGCCTCTTCTCACAGATAACCAGCGACAGGACTCGAGGGAATGGCCTCAAGTTGTATGAGGGGAGGTTTAGGATTGAGTATTAGAAGACATTTCTTCTCAGAATGAGCAGTCAGGCTTTGGAACAGGTTGCCCAAGGAGGTGGTAGTCACCATCCCTGGGGTTGTTCAAGGAAAGGTTGGACCTGGCACTTAGGGACATGGTTTAATGGGTGGCATTGGTAGGTCAGCCACTAAATCTTGACGGTCTTTTCCAACCTTAATGTTTCTATGATTCTATGATCTTTGTGTTCTCTATTTGGTACTTACAAACAACTCTACCATACACATTCTGTCCCCTTCAGAGTTTGGACACAACTCCAAACTGTAATCAATGGCAACTGCACTCATAATTGTAAATGTATATTTTTTTATAAAAAAAAAAAAAAAAAAAGGAAAATGAAAAAAAAAAAAACTAGCTGAAGAGTCTTGGGAAATGCACAAAGTCACACTCAGAAAGTCATGTTTCCCAAGGATGGCCACAGCTGTTCCTTCTTTGCAAACAACACATTGTCTTCATCTAACATATATAACCTTATTATCATGTAAATATTTATGCCGTATTGGAATCAGGCTTGCTCTTTTCACAGTAGATAAGCTTTCTGTATTAATACAGATAACAAAAATCCAATTTCTGAAAATGTTCTGTTATTGTTTCATTTATCCTCTGCTTCCTATTAGTGAACAACTTGTAATTACTTGGTCTTATTCAGACTTCCCAGAGGAAGAACTGAAGTCATATTTCCCACACACTGGGATTCGGATCTTCGAAATTCACTTCTTTCTCTTCTTTTTATTTCCTTTAAATAAAGGAATGTACTAGGGAAAAAGACTCAGCCCACTCTGGAATGATACAAGTGCAAGTCAGGAATAATTGAAAATAGTTTTGATCACCCTTTGAAATCCTAGATTAAGCAGTTTTGCTAACACTCAAAGAAATTCACTGGAACCTTTTGATTTATTGCACAATAGGTAGAAAGCTTCTTTTCTTCTTCTTCAGGCTCTTACCCTGCCAATGGATATTTGTTCTGTAAGCAGCACTGACATGAAAAGTCTGAAGTTGTCCACTTTTCTCCCTGTGACCAACATTCCCTTGGTAAACAGAGCACCATGAGGAAAGCAGTGTTAATCCTCTAAGTTTAGCTTTCTGAAAAAGCCACACTGAAAGCTGTGAAAGCTTTGAGCAAAATTAACAAAACTTTGCAAGACTTGCCAGCATCTTGAGACTTCTGACTAACATACCGGAATACTGGCCATTATATGAGATTCCAATTTAATAACACCCATAAGTTTATTCCAAATTAATAATATGAATGTGGAAAGAACATGGTTCTATACCCTTATCTGAAGTAATTCAGTATAGCAATACGGATTGCAATGTTGATTGCAAAGCTGTTTTTCTGATCTGATTAATTTTGTTTATTAATTGTATTAGTTGAATTGATAAATTTAATTTTGCTGCCTCTAGGCTGAAAAGTCAGGCTGGGTCAGGGCCAGGCTGCTTCTGCAAAAGGAAGTAAGGGACAGAAGTGGAACAGCAACAGGGACACAGAAGTACAGCCCTAAAGTGAAGGTTATGGCCACCACGAACGTGAGCATTGTCCTCCTAGGAGGGACCCCTTGTTCACATGTAGAGGAAGGCTCCCCCCCCAGCACAACATGCCATCCCACACCCGCAAGTCAGGTTGTGGTGTGCTTTGGTGTAACCAAAGCAGACAGCATGGATCTGGCCTCTTTGCTTCCCCAGGAACTGCCTGCAGGGCATACACTTTCTGGCAGTTGCTCTGGGCTGGTGCATGCCATCCAAAGCTGTTTACATTTTCTTAAACTTGGCTAATTTGATAGTAAATGAAATAGGCTGGTAGAAATCCTAGGGCTAAGGAATTCATTCTGGAGTGCTCTGTGTTTCAGCTGACAGCACCCACAACTCTCCAGTTATCTCCTCCAGAGGGAATACTAGGAGGCTGCCCCTAACCTCCTAAACTTGTTGAACTAATCTGTCATTATTGTTACATGAAAACTTAAAATATAGGTAAGATGTCTTCAGGTAACAAGGGCATGGAGGAAGATAAACATTAAAATGGTTATATAAGAGGAAGTATTTGGTGTTGGAGGCCAAATAGGAATCCAGTGGTAAAGCTGCTAAAATAAGAACTGGCATCACAGACTACAGTGCCTTGAATGGTATGTGTTGCTGCTCTGCCTGACAACAGGTACAGCTGCCACCAGATAGAGAAAAAAAAAAAAAAAAAAAAAAAAGAAAAAATAACCCACGGATCAGAAGCTTCCTACAGTTTCCAAAGACTATTTTTTTCATCATTACTCATGCTGAGTTGGAGTTCTCCCAGATTTATCCACTGAAATCAGTCACGCTGTTCACAGAGTACATATAAACATGGGAGGCAAAATCTGGCACTGCCTCCTTTCTAAGGGGCCTGACTGGCCAAACAAATGAGACTCCCCCTTTGCTGCTGCATTTGAAGATACTGGTAGGAATCACCGGGTAAAGCTCTAGTGGGTGAGCACACATTATTCTGATTTCAGTTCCAGCCCCTGGGGAGGAAAATCTGTTGTCAGTGCCATGTTATTCACTTAGTATTGTTTCCCATAGGATGGCAAACATTGGGGACCACTTTAAATAATCTACTCTTCCTCCTCTTGTAATAGGCCAACAGGCAAACGCATGGTACTGTATTCCAGTGGGCTTTGTTTCTTCTTCTGTAAATAACATAATGTTCAGAAATCAACCTATTTTAAAACAGAATAACAAAAAAGATAGAAAAGATAGGGAATGCCGTAGAACTAGCCTTTCGTTTCAAGCCTGAGATAATTTTTTATGTGTCCCAAATTTATGAACAGGACCACTTGGAATAGGAGACTTATGATGATGGGACTCCCTGAGGACCTCAAAATTGAAGAACAGATGAGTCCTGTCTTCTTTATTAACTGTCTCTGTCTCCAATTGCTTTCTGATAGCACAGGTGACAGAAAGAATACTGCGCTATCGCTGCCCTTGGAATAAAGTGGGTCACATAGGACCATCAATTTTTAAGTAAAGCTGCTCCCTCAGAATCAGCAGTTAGCTTGTTTTTAAAAACTGTGCACTGATCTAGCCTTTAAATGTCCAGTAAACAAATGACAATCTCTACACCAAGCAGGGCAGTACTGTATTCTCTAGTCCAGTGCAGCAAGAAAATAAGGCTCCAGTGATATTAGGAAAGTGTCCTTTAGCAGATGAACTGTAGGCATTATTACTTCCACAAATCGTTCTCTATAATATTTTATTTATTTATTTATTTGCTGTTTGATTTTGTCATTCATGTGCAATTCATGTCATTTAACTTGTAGCTACCTAAGCATGAGGTGTCTTGTCTAGTTAAATCATCTATGTTCTTTTTATAGTTAACAGCAGAAATCAGCCCTACCACGAGTTGATTCATCTCACCCACATCAGCAAATTGTCATTGTCTGCATGCCATTTATGTCTTTGTGAGTTAGTTAAGACTTCTCCTGAGTTAAATTAAGAAATAAAAGTCCTACTGAACAGGAAATATATGTAACCTCCAAAGCAGTTTTTACTTTCTATTTTCAAGTCATAATTATATGGACCTTCAAATCTTTTCTAGAAACATGTGAATTGTCTGTGCTTTAAGGGTAAGGTGTTGCTCTTTTAAGGAGAAGTCAAGGGACAGAAGAAACCAATCTTCTTTTATATAAAATAATTCTTACGAGTAGGGCATCCAGTTAATGGCATGCAGTTCCCTACACCTCTTTCCTTCATGCCTCAGTCACAAATTCTCAGGGCTCCGTGTGTCCTAAATCTCCTCCACCCACCTCCCTTGAAGACACCTGCCTCAGATAATGCCGCACCACATTCTCTGTGCCCAGACTTCTTCCGTGGTATCTGTTTTTCCAGAACACCTGGTTAATCCCAGAATGCTATAGAGATCCCTGATCCTACAGACAATAGTTTTTTTTTCAGGCGTATGACTCAAGATTTGTAGTCCCTTTAAAACACAAATGCCCTATCCACAAATGAGGTTTTGTAGCAGACAAATTATTCAGTGGCAACACATCAAAATAGCAGGAATATTATATCCTCTCTGTTTATTATAAGCAATGTTTGAATGTATTTACACGAAGGGAAAGATCTAGCATTCTTAAGAGGGGCAGTCTTACACATCTCACATGGACTTGCACATCTCATGTACAGGAGAGGGAGAAAGTCCTCTGGAGTTACTACTGTGGGGGTACTGAAGTGTTTTTGTACTGAATAGATTCCACCGAAAGATCTTCACAGTGATAACTGAGGCAGTGCCAGCCAACCACTGTCTAATGATCTGCTGCCTATCATACCAGTCTCCACTTATAGACAGTGACCTCACTTTGCTATTACTGAGACAAATCACTCCCATCTTTTTACAGGCCTTTTTATAAATGAAAATGCATGGGAGGAAAAAGTAGCATTTTTAAAGGCTTGCTGGTGTCTAAAAGTTGAGCTGAACCACGAACTCTTGGGCAGCCAGTCATAAAATAAATACAGAGGATTTTTAAACTACTACTGCTTCCTTGTTTCTCAAACTCTGAGCAGTTTTCTAAGACATTCCTAAACACCCACTTTACTCCAGAAGTGCTAACAAGAACTATTGAAAATAATGCTCATATGTTGTCACAAATCACATATGCCCAGATAAGTGCCTCAGGTATTAAGGAACACTGATCAGGAAAGGACACACAACCTCCTGTTTCCCTGAGACTGCTGCCCCACCTCATGAGGTGAAACCCAAGTCTCTGAGCAGCTGCAGCCTTTCCAAGACACTCACATGAGGAAAAAGATGGTACTACAGCCACAGCAGTTTGCACTGTATGACTTCTAATCACCCCTTTGTACGAGTCAAGGGAAGATAAACGATCAATTAGCTGAGGACGTCTAGACCACCCCCAAAATAGCCTTGCCTCCATCCACCTCTGACAAGATGTGTAACACAAGGCATAAAACAAAGATTTCCCTTACTGGTCTTTTTAACAGCTCACTCACTGATTCAACACCATTAATCTTTGCTTGGAAGGCCATGGATATTACTTTCTATAGCAAGTAAATAATTTTTTTATTTATTATTATTATTTTTTTTTGTTATTACTTGCTCTCTGTAATAATAAAAATGCTTATTTTACTCCTCTGTTTTATGCTAAGGAGACAGACAATGCAGGCTGCACTCTTGCTTTAGATCAACCCTTGTCTGCCCATACTTCCCTCTTTTTCCTTTTTTTTTTTTTTTTTTTTTTTTTTTAAATAAAACTAAGCCAGCAATAACTACCTCTCTTAATGCATTAATGTTGGCACTCCAGGAAGAACACATGCATGAATCACCTGATCAAATAGGGCAGTTCTTTCCCGACGGCCATTTTACTGGGGCGTCGCCGCCATTTTGCAGTCACTCGCTGAGGCGATCGGCTCGGCGGCAGGCGCGTTCTGAGGGGCAGGAGTTTTCCCGCCTCGCGGGGGCGGCTGACGAGGCTTGGGGGAGCCAGGAGCGCCCCCCTCTGTGGTACAAAGGCGCAGGCAGGGAAAGCAGGGCCCGGCATGTTTGTGTGCGGGGACGGCCTACTTGAAGAAATGGTGTCAGCCTCCCGAACCTGCCAGGCTGCGGTGCAAGCGTGCCCAGCTGGATGAGCTCTTGAAACAGCTGGCTCAGTTGTGAGAGGCGCTCACCAGGCAGCATAACATTAGGAAATCTGAGCAGGAGACTGATAAATGGTATTATACGCTGTCACAGGTCGATCAGCAGCCCTGCCTTAAGTCCAGGCAAGGAATAGGGAAACAAGCTTGCAGCCCAAAACAAGCACATTTGTAAGACTCATAGGACGAGGGAGAGTGGACCCTCATCTCTGATCAGAGACAGAGGAGGAGTCTTCCCTCTGCCCCTGAAGTGTCCCCTGGACAACAGATCAGAGGTTCTAAGGCTCGAGAGGAGACTCTGGGAGAACCAGTACAGATCTCAGAAAGACCGACCACAGGGAACTCAGAAAGGCTGACCAGACAAAGTTGGCCCAGTCTCCCAATGGCATCAAAACCAGTGCCATAAAGAAGGCACAAAGGGTGTTAGTCATTGGAGACTCCTCTCTGAGATGCACTGAGGCTCCCATTTACTGTCCAGACAATCTATCCAGAGAGGTTTGCTGCCTTGTCTGGGGTCCGTATTCATGATACTATGAAGCAGCTAATGAGTCTGGTGGGTCCCAAAGACTACCACCCCTTCCTACTTTTCCAAGTAGGATCAAACGATGTTGTAACAAGGAAACTCCAAAATATCTAAAAGGAATTTATGTTCCTTGAAAAGATGTCGAAGGGATCGGGAGCACAAACAGTGTTCTCCTATGTCCTCCCATTTGGTGACTGGGACCAAGGAAGAAGGAGACAAAGGGGCCGAGTGAATGACTGGCTGAGAGGCTGGTACCGTGCCCAAGGTTTTGGGTTCTATGACCATGGACGTGCTTTTGAGGAAGCGGGCATGCTGACGCCAGATGGGGCACAGCTGTCCAGGTGGGACAAGACTGTTCTGTGCAGTAAGCTGTCTAGACTTACCAGGACGACTTTAAACTACATGCGGTGGGGAAAGGGGATGCACTTCCGAGTGAATAAAGCATACCTGAGAACACTATCACTCTAAGTAGCGGCAAGGAAATACTTGTGAATTATCCCAATGCAGTCAGGAAGAATTATGGGTGATCAACCAGTTGTCCAGCTGAAGTGCCTCTACACCAATGCATGCAGCATGGGAAACAAGCAAGAAGAATTAGGAACTATGGTGCAATTAGACAAATATGAGCTGATTGCTATCATGGAAATGTGGTGGGATGGATCACATAACTGGAATATTGGAATAGAGGGCTACAAACTCTTCAGAACTCTTCTGAAGGAATAGACAGGGAAGGGAGGGAGGAAGGGAGGGAGGGAGGAAGGAAGGGAGGGAGGAAGGGAGGGAGGGAGGGAGGGAGGAATTGGTTATGTAGTAGCCAAGCCTTGCTCCATCATAATTGAAAAGTCATGGCAGCTAGGCTAAGTCTCTGGTGACTGGAAAAAGGGAAGCATCACTCCTATTTCTAAAAAGGATAGAAAGGAGAACCTGGGGAACTACAGATCGGTGAGCCTCACCTCTACACCTGGCAAGATCATGGAAAAGATCCTCCTGGAAGCAATGTTGAGGCACATGCAAGACAAAGAGGTGATCTGAGACAGCATTGCTTCACCAAGGGTAAATCGTGCCTGACCAATCTGGTGGCTTTCTACAATGGAGTGACTGCATCAGTTGAAAAAGGAAGACCGACCAATGTCATCTACATGGACTTCTGCAAGGCCTTTGACACGGACCCACATGACTTCCTGGTCTCCAAGTAGACAGATACAGATTTGATGGGTGGACCATTCAGTGGATAAAGAGCTGGCTTGAAGGTCACACCCAGAGAGTGGTTGTCAATGGCTCTGTGTCCAAGTGGAGGCCAGTGACAAGCGGTGTACCTCAGGGGTCTGTCTTCAGACTGATACTGTTTAATGTCATTATCAACGACATAGACAATGGAATTGAATGCACCCTTAGCAAATTTGTAGATGACACCAAGACAAGTGGTGCAGTTGATACAGCAGAAGGAAGGGATGCCATCCAAACGGACCTGGACAAGCTTAAGAAGTGGGCCTATGTGAACCTAGTGAGGTTCAACAAGTCTAAGTACAGGGTGCTGCACCTGGGCTGGGGCAATCCCAGACATGAATCATAGAATCACAGGATCATTAAGGTTGGAAAAGACCTTCAAGATCATGTGGTCCAACCATCACCCCACTATCAATGTCACCCACTAAACCATGTCCCTAAGCACCAAGTCCAACCTTGAACAACGCCGGGGATGGTGACGCCACCATCTCCTTGGGCAACCCATTCCAATGCCTGACTACTCTTTCTGAGAAGAAATGTCTCCTAATTTCCAACCTAAACCTCCCCTGGGAGAAGAGCTCATTGTGAGCAGCCATGCAGAGAAGGACTTTGGGGTTCTGGTGGATGAAAAGCTTGTCATGAGTCGGCAGTGTGAGCTTGCAGCCCAGAAGGCCAACTGCATCCTGGGCTGCATTAAAAGAGGAGCGGCCAGCAGGTCGAGGGAGGTGATTGTCCCCCTCTACTCTGCCATTGTTAGGCCCCACTTGGAGTATTGCATCCAGGTCTGGAGCCCCCAGCACAAGAAGGGTGTGGAGCTGTTAGAATGGGTCCAGAGGAGGGCTGCAAAGACAATCAAGGGGCTGGAGCACCTCTGCTATGAAGAAAGGCCAAGAGAGCTGGGGCTGTTCAGCCTACAGAAGAGAAGGCTACAAGATGACTGCATTGCGGCCTTTCAGTACTTGAAGGGGATTTATAAAAAAGATAGAGAACAACTTTTTGCTCAATCAGATGTTGACAGGATGAGGGACAATAGTTTTAAACTAAAAGAGAGGAGATTTAGATTAGAGGTTGAGAGGAAATTCTTCACTCAGGGTGGTGAGGCACTGAACAGATTGCCCAGAGATGTAGTGGATGCCCCATCCCTGGAGGTGTTCAAGACCAGGTTAGATAAGGCCCTCAGCAACTTGACGTAATGGGTGGCGTCCTTGCCTGTGGTAGGGGGGTTGGAACTAGATGATCTTTGAGGTCCCTTCCAACCCGAGCCATTCTATGATTCTATGATCCACACAATAAGTGCATAATTCTGAGACTATCCAGAAGAACTGTAAGGAAGGTAAATATTTCCCTAAGGAAATTTTAAATGAAAAACAAAAAACAAAAAAACAAAAACAAACAAACAAACAAAAAACAACAAAAAAAAACCTTTACCAAAGTAAATTTGGTAAATGAGCAAAAATGCAAGTTACTCATTTCCTTCTATAGCAAGAGTATCAAACTGATAAGTAACTTAAAACAGATCTTTAAAAGTCATATAAATAAGTCATATTAATAATAGAATTATTCCCTTCTTTGCAAAAAGGGTAAGTGTATTTTTCACAATTCATTAGATTCCATCAGCTAGTATTTAGCTCGAGACTCCCAGGTAGAAAGAGCTATTGAAGAGTAAAGTACGCATTGTTAATGTTGATCATTGTTATATGATACCCTTCACTTTTGACTATAAGACATGCTAAGTATAAAAGAAAATTCAGGCTGTAGGAACAACTCTTCTAAAAATATCAGCTCTTTATCTACTTTTTTTTTTCTCCTTTCTATTGAGAAAGGATGAAATGCATCCATCCAAGATATTATAAGCCATTTGCACCCTTTTGACGTAAGACTATATCACTGAAGTCCATGTAAATTCAGTAGGAGCAGGATTAAAGACTTTACTGGAACAGCAGTGATGTATTATAGGAAGCTTTTATATAATTGAAAATCCTCACAGCAATGAAGTGATTTGGAAGGGGACACAGTTTGTGGCTGAAAAGAGAATTTTAAACCATGCAGCATGTGCCAAGCCAGTGTTTTCCAGTCCTGCATCCGTCCCATGGAAGAAGACTACCAGTGCTGCCATACTCCTCAGCCTGAGAATAACTTTGCCTTAACTCTCCTTGTTGCTATGAACATCTTCACAATGAAATCACACCACACCTGCAAAAACTAGCAGTGTTAATGAGCATCCTGTATATGACACCTTGGAGTAGCAGACCTTGCTCTGCTGCTCAGCATATCTCTGCTGCTGAAAGATTTTGATGCTAGGTTCAGGAAGATAAGAAAGTTGATTTAACAACTGTTTTTGAAGAAGCTTCTTAAATCTTAGAGCCATATAAAGTGAATACACAACAATCCCAGGAGATGGATGCACATTTCCTACTCTTCCAAAGGAAAAGCATACTTAATAAGAGACAAATTCAACAGCAATATAATAAATGGAATTTTTGTCATCAAATACAACAGGATAGACATCATCCCCACCACACATAGGTCCCAGAGATTTCCACAGGAGTTAAATGCACTTATTACACAGACTGGAATGACAGCCCTCGGTTCATCTGTCCTTCTGCTATCTTCAAATGGAGGATTCGCTCTTGCTCTCTTTTTTGTTAGGGGTTGAACAAGAGCTTACCTATACAAAACAAGTAGCTCTCTTTTATAACTTGTTGCTAGTAAATGCTTCTACCCATCAATTATCCCATAAGATGATCAACCTAAAAGCAACCATATATTTTATGGAAAAGGAAATTGCTCCAATGACATATAGCTGCTTCTCTGTTAGTAGAGACTGACTGCATAACGGAGATTGAACAATATCCTTCTGAAAATGAAACATAAACACCTCATTTTATGTCAGGGCCACTCACCTGCATTTGAGTGGTTATGGGACCAACTTAATATCTCGTAGCTCTACTCGTGGGGAATATGCAAAGCCTTTTCAGCACTGGCTGACTTTACTGTGGCAAAATAGACACATGAAGTTTGCTATTCAGCAAGTTCCCTCCCATTTTTTTTTAGTCTTCTTTCAAAGTCTTTAGTCTTACAAGATTTCTATTAGGCTACTTAAAAAGTACTATTTTTAAAAAAAAGTACTGCTGAGCCAAAACAAAATAATTGGTATTAAAAAAAAAAAAAAACAAAAAAAAAAGTTAAGCAAAAGAGTATCAACATGCCTCTGAGATAATTATATCTGATCTCAACACAGTTTTATTTTCTCATAATACACACAGGATGAAGCTGTCTGAATACTAAGGAACATTTAATTCTTCTTTTTATAATTTTTCTAGTAAGGGTAAAACCACCTAATATACAAATACACACATTTCAAGCAAATGTGACAGAATGAGGGCATTATTTTGATACTTTACGTATAGTTAGAAGTGTGGGCAAATTTAGTAAGACTGCTGCAGTTGCTTGAAATATATATGGTCAATGCCATCCTCTAAATAAGAAAAGAGCAGGAAAAGCGTGTTAGTTACAGATAAAATCAGGAATGAGAGACCCTCTAGAAACTGGGTGTATGATTCAGAATCTCAGTCAGACGCAGCAAAAACCCAGCTTTCACTCCACCTTGCTGTGACTCACTGCACTATCGGTGCCATGTACCTGCCTGGTGCCCTGCACAGAACAAAGCAGGTAGTACAGCTGCGCGACTGGATCCACACTTTAGCCTATTCTGTGAACTTCTTACAGTTATTTAACTGAATGAGTTAAATGAAATTTAATGTCAGGCTTCTGTCTCCTTCAAGGAATATAAAAGTTTCTGCTCATCTATAATCCGAAGGCCTTATCCAGCTCTCCTGGGCACCTGGGCACTTACTTGAATGGACTCTGGACCTGCCTGCTGACTCTGAACTGCTTTGGTCTAAAGGGAGACTGTCAATGCAAAGCTGAGTCTCTGTACCTGAGAAAAGACCCTCTACTGTCAATGTCCCATGCCCAGGACTGAACAGGATGCTGCATATGTCAGGAGCAGGAATGGATGTAAGCACTGCAATGCCTGTGTCATGAAATGGCTTGCAGAGGTCAGCGTATGCTTATCTGACTCTTTTTATATCCACTTGCCAATAGGATAAGTTTGAACCTAATTAGGTTCTTTTAATTAAGAACCTAATTGTTATGATGTATTTGATAAGGCCTGTTCTACATCCTTATGTGGGCAACAGTTATATTTAATTATTTTCCAGACAAAAGCTTGACAGTGATATTCAGGGTTATCAGAATGGCAGCAGTGTTGTGCTGTCTTAGTCTGAAGACCCAGAGAAATCAAGGTAGCCCATGGAATATGACTGGGGTGAGCAGACCACCCTCCTCTCCTAGGGCCCCGAAGGTTATTCTAAGGCCAAAAGTTTGTCTGCTTTTCCATACACATAAACCATGTTAAAAATAAAAAATAAAAAATAAAAAAAAATCTTACAAAACTTGTGTCTTTATAGGCCCACAGAAGGAGAGTATAACTTCTCATTATTGTATGGGGTTATAATGATGCAAAATAACTGTAATTCTCCTATACTTGACTATTTGATTATAATTACCACATCAAAAGCAGCTCTACAGAAAAGTAAGCTTTGTGAAACATGTACATTTTTAGAAGAGGAAAAATAAGGCTTATAGATTGTTTTTAAAGCATATTTTAAGAAGCAAGCAGACCTGATCAAATATCAAGAACCAATTTGTTCATGTGAGATTTGACACCAGTAGGCTCTAAAAGTCAGCGAGAGCTTAGTTTCTATTTCACAAGTCCTGATCATATCAGTTCATGCTGCTAGATTAACTTGCACGCTGAACTTTTCAAAGACATGGGGTAGAAAAAGATAAAGGAGAAAAAAGTTAAGGGAAGCCTAAAAGAAAGACAAAAGAAATAAGAAGCTGGAGAATACAGAACCGGAGAGGCTAAAGAATACAGAATTGCTAGGATAAAAAAAAAAAAAAAAAAAAAAAAAAAAAGGCAGCTGGAGGGGAGAAGGGGAGAATAGGCAAAAAGATGGGATGGAAAAACAAATGTTCTACAAGAAAAGAAAATGAGAATTTACTGAGAGAGACAGAGGGTAGGTAAAGCACTGAGTTTTTCACTGCTGCTAGTTAAGGGGCTAAGACAAACATCAATACATTTGTTTTGCCCATAGAGCCAATTTCCTAGAGCTGATTATTTCCATTTCATCTAAATGTTTTGTCCATGCCACTCATGGACTTTATGCATCATCCTATGGAAAATCTTTTTACAAATGCAGTAGGTTTTCTGCATTTGTAACAGGATTTGTAACAAGATCTCTGCTCAGCTGTATTTGCTTTCTCAATGAAATTAATAAACAAATTGTCACAAGGTCAAAGGGAAATTCTGTGTTTAAGCTAGTTTGGATCATTAGCGCTAAAATTATTAAGATCCCCATGGAGGCACACTAATTTTACACCAGTGGAGAATTTGGACTGCATCCATTTCAAAGTACAGCCTAAAGCAGATACCTAATAGAAGTACAAAAATTAAAAGTGACATCATTTCATTGAAGTGAGCATAATGAACTGAGGCCAGTGGCGCTCAGATATAGTACCCAGGTTCTACAATGCTTAGCTCTAATTATTAACTTCAGTATGCTTTTTTTTTCCCCATCAGATTTCAGAAACATTTGCACCTTTCAGCACATTGCAAACTTCTGTAGTTTAATCATATTCAGCATATTCTTTAGTTTCTTATTTTCACAGCATTTTGCTCTGATCTATGACATACCTCTTAAAGCACATTGTCCAGACCTTAGATCCTTCAGAAGAGGCTCATGTCTAAATACTTCTCCATGGATGGTTCAATTTTCACCTAGCACAGGAAAAGAGCAAGAATAAAAGAACACTATACTGGCTTGATCCCATGGTTCATTTAATTTTATAATCCTGTATCTTTCTCTAATAGAAGTCAGCACAACATTATTATTATTTTTTTTTTTTTCAACTTGTGGCATAATCTGTTAAATAACTTCTTTCTAGGATAAGCATGGAAATGAAACACCTGCTTGGTTAACTTTTTAAAAATTATTTGGATATTCTTATTCTTTATACAATTGACCTGACTCTATGGGAAAGTTGTTAAATTTGGGGTCTGAATGTTGTGGTTTTTTTTTTTTTTTTTTTTTTTTTTTTTTAGTTTAGTTTAGTTTTGTTTTCCAAATCAAATTGTGGGTTTTGTTTAGAGTTACCAAAATTACCAATTGCTTAGGGAACATTTCCCAGTCAGGTCTAATCATAATATTTTCTGTGGTATTTCCCATCCCATTCCTAATACATCTTAATGCTTATTTGGTTTTCTGGCCACAGCTAAAGTCTTCATTAAGCTGTCTATAACAACATCCAAATCACTTTCCTGATCTGAATAATTAATTCCAAACCCTTTCCACTTTTATAGATGTTTTAATACTTTGCATTTATTGATGGTGAGTCTCATTTGCTGTCATGATCCATGTGAAGCTCATCCATCAGTGCATAGCACCGAGTAAGACCACAGGGCCGGCAAGTCTAGGAGCACTTCACCACATAATTGATGTTCAAACCGGAAAAACCTTTAAGAATATCTTCTTTCCATTACCACACCCCATAAATCAGTCTTCTCTGGTGGTGACTAACTCCTACATCTGTACCATCTGCAAATTTTGCTACTTCTCTGCTTTTTGCTACTTCTCTGCTTTTTGCTACTTCTCATCAGCTTTTTCAGGAATTACTAAATATATTAGGCAATGTTGCACCTAATACAGAAACTTAAATTATTGATGCATTTTATTAATCAGGAAGAAACTCTTAATTTCCTGTCTCTGAGCATATGGAGACCCAAACGCAATGTTTACATAATCTGGAAGCCACGTTATCAGAAATAAATTCTATGGAAGTCAGCAAAACTGTGTTCTAAAATGTTTATATGCATTTTTCTATTGAATCTCATAAAATATTAACCAGGATCAGGAAGAATTTATGACATTTTTTCACCTGTAAGAGAATATTTTCTTATAAAGAATAAATTTAGACTAAGGTATTACAAAATGCACTGAAATGCAGCATGGAATAATCCAAGGGCTTTCAAAAACAGAAAAGTGTGGGTTACAGCACAGTATCAGTGTGGTTAAGAACTCGCCGTTTTGTTGTTCTTTGAATTTGGTTTTAACTCTCCACTGGTTTTAAGACATCTCTGGGGGGGGAAAAAAAGTTTAATTTTTTAGGTAATAAAGAGAGAATCTGATCTTCAGATATTAGTTTTAATAACTTAGGGCCTTTTAGTAATCATGTCCTGAAGCTAAAACAGCAGAACAGAAAATCTGCCACAGAAAGAAATTGGTACTCCTTCGACACTTCTTCACCATTACTTTCTTAATTCCTAGAAGCCTGTTCACCTGACTTATATCTGAAAGAGATCCTGGCACTTTGGCATATGCCTAGGAGGAAATGGAGACTCAATTCATCCACACTTCATACCATTCACATTTCTAGTCCTTGCCAGCACTGCAGAAGATAATTAAGTGGTTGTTCGTGACCCTTAGAGCTTCTGAGATCCCTTGCTACGTGGAGTAGGCAACATACATCATATAGATAAGGAGAGGGAATCTCAGCCAAACTGCATTAAACATGACAACAGTAATAAAAAGCTTCTGTAACCTGAGATTAAAATCTGGTGAGAGGTCTGAAGACCCTCAAAGTAATTCAACATGCTAGTGTCTGACTAAGCATGCATATGAAAACTCTGAAACTTCCTACTGCATCTGCCTACATCTCCCACAGACAAGATGGCATTTGGAGCCAGAAAACCAATGTCATTGTAAATATTAATAGAAAGATAAGATTTCCCTTACTATGTCTGGCAATTCAGGAAATCAACTGGATTTAATTTAAAGAGAAAACAATGGTTTATAGCATTTGAGGAAGATTCATTATCTTAATTATCTTTTGTCTTATTAATTATCTTAAAAGTAAAGAATGCATTTATGAATATGTGTATGGTTAATCCAGTTTTCTACAGGGAATGAAAATGCTTCCTTAGGAATAATTCACAGGTTTGCATATCAACCAACTACACTGGTATTATAGGACTAAGTACAAATACAGGGAGACCACACACAAATAATGCATGATTGCCTGCTATTTACAGTTTGTTGAGTTCATGAGATGCGAATAATGAGCAGAGTTCTGGGAACAGTAAAAAAACAGTCATTTTTTAATATTAAGCCATACTTTCCATACACCAAACACCTACGCAAGACCGTGCCCCAGTCCTTTCATGAGGAGCCTCCCCACATCCCTCAGTTCAGAGCCATGCTTGAGAAGTAGCCCCATGGGACTCAGCAGGCCACTCACAAAAGTGCTGTGCAGAGTGATTGATGGGAGCACCACAAGGCCTTGCAAGAATGACAGGCAATTTACACCTGAACATGGATTTTTTAGAAATTTTTAAAAATGACCTTTCACAGCATGCAGTTAAAAATGTCCTTATTCTTCTACGAACTCCATGTAGTTATAACTCTGCTCCGTACACAGTCCTAGGAAAATACACAATGCTGGTATTTGCAGGCAAAGGAAATCATATACAGGCTATGACTTTCCTTAACTTGGACTAAGAGGATAACACAAATAAGCTTCAAACAAGTTGGCAATGCAGATTTATGGCACATTTGTCAAGTGAAATGTCTCTGTTGAGGAATTAAATTACGGATTGTAAAAACTGTTGGTAACCCCACTTGTATGTACCTGGTTTTGCTGAGGTGTAAGAGTCACTTGAGTATGCAAAATTCAAAGTGACTGATAGGAACAGTGGAAATGCAAACCATCTTTAAGTAAATTAAGCCCTCCTTAAAAGGCAAGTGACCATTCACAGTGTATTCTTTTCCCTATTTGCACTGAATTGTTTGCCATTATCTGTTATGAAGCATCAATTGTTTTTTAAGCCCAAGAAGCATTAAAATGCTCTGCCTACCCACTAGAAACACCCAGATACAGAATTACTCTCAAATAAATGTTACTGACTTTCATATAACAGATTTGTAAACACAAGGGAATGAGTGACTAAAATGGCTTTTTTTTTTTCCCCTCTAGATTCTGAACTGCCCAGGGAGTGTGCTTCACATTTAAAAAGCCTTCCTTTTTCTAGTAACACTGAATCCTCACACATGTCCCACAGCTTCTGTTTTGCTATGCAAATTATAATGCAAATTACACACATGAAGATTGGTAGGTGGGATAAAAGACATTTGTTTTGTTTTAGTAGTCAGAAAACTGTGTTTATTTCACATATTTAAACTAAACTAAATTGCTAAAAGAGAAAAGGAGTGGTGTAAATGAGATATATGACCAGAGATCAGTTTTACTGCTAAGTTACAGAACATAGAGCTGGTTAACATTCATCTCTGGCTGTCATTTAAAAGAAACCTGAAAGAAATGTGTCCCACTAAATGTTGCCACCCTTCTGTGGTGAGATTGTCTGGATAGATGATAGAACTTGTTCATGAAAAATAAACCACCATTAGCAGTCACCATATGCTTCCATCCAGTCACAGGCAATTAATAACTACATTACTCAGTTATTTTTCCTTTATGCTAGCTGATGTGTTTAAAAAATAAGAGTGAAAAAGAAGCACATAAGCTGTTGCTAGTTCAGCAAACCTCAGCCACACTCGCGGCTAGTTGACGTTAGCTATCCTACCATTTCAAGTCTGGGGAAATCAGAAAGAATATTTCTATCCATCCTCAAAGACACAGACTGAATCCTCTTATTAAGCAGAATTGAAGGGATCAAGAGGAAAAAGACATTCTCCTTTATGCGTTTCTGTGTTCCCTCCATGTGTCATTGAAGACTATAGCTCTCCACTGTATCTGCTTGAAAGTTACAAGCATCACAAGTTGAATATATGAAATGGCCTTTTCTATCAGAACGAAGATCACCATCCCCTTGCATCCCTTCCCTCAACTGGCTAAGAACAGATGTCTAAAGGATTATAAGAGAAGGTCAACAGTGCTGTGCTACTTTCTCAGATTATTCTCTCAGCCTTCAAAAATTTGTATGTTATTCCTTTCCTAAGCCACAAATACAGAAAAATAGTAAATTCCAGGAGCTGGTCTGATAAGAAAGACAGGGTAAAAAAATACCATAATTTAAAAAAATGTTCCTTAATGTAAATGTAATGGCAGTGGAGTTATGTTACTGAGGCAGCTGTAGAAAACAGAAACAAAAATCACTGACTCCAATAGGCTGTGCCAGAATGCTACAGGCAGTAATACCAAATGAAACATTGAGGTCAATGGGGATGAGCAAAGGAAACCACAGACTACTAAGTGATGTTATTTGAACACAACAAAGAAGCCAATGTCAGAGCCTTGAAAATGGCAGAAGTCAGGAAAATAGCTGCTGAATGTGCTGGGGGAACTGACATAGGGCAAAATACGTTGAAGAAATATTAATACTACTCAACTTTCCTACTAATAGCAGTGTCCAAAGTGTGTAAAACAACACATATTCAAGCACTACTGCAAAGAGCCAAAAGTGCTATATTTTCCCATCAGCATTACAACCTTTGCTTGTGTAAACACTACCTCTGTCATTGCATCCAGCTGTCACTGGATTGAAGTGGTTGTCTTTAGGAAAATTCTTTACTGCTGAATTTTTCATTTCCACACCTTAATTTTTTCTCTGCTAATTAGACCATGAGAAATAAACAAAAATGTCAGATAGAAGAATCCACATAATATTGTATGTCAGTTTTTAGAGCTTTCAATTTCATACCATCCATAAGGAATGTGATTTCTGTCTTCATTATTGTCTCCAGAAACACGGATCAGCTCATCTTGATGCTGTCAGCTGGACTCGGTGTTGTCTGAACATTCACACCACTGAATCGTAACAGCTTTTCTCTCCTGTGTTTACACAGGGATGCTTTTCTAGGGAATGGCTTTATTTATATTTGCTTTCTAAGTGAAAGGTTTGAATTTCCTCTCTACACTGTTGTAGACTATTTACTCAGGTGAAGAATTCAAACCTTAGTATAATTCTACGTACAAACTAGATTTGAAATCAACATTACAGGGCATTTGGACTGCCAACTCAGACAGATTGTTGTTATTTGCATGTAATCCCATTTCAGAATTTTAGTTTACACAGGGAAGTAATTTAGCCAAAATGGGGCATAACATCCAAAGAGCCTCCCGCTCCATTCCATTGACCAGAACTAATTTCTTTGTTTGCCAAACAAGTTTGGACTTGGGCTTACGTACAAGCACCAACATTTAAAACAAAACAGGAAACTTATCATGTGCTGCTGTGCTGAAACTTAGCTCCTGTGTGGAGCCATCTGGTTTATGCATAAAGTGTACCAGACTGCTTCTTATCTGGAAAAGCTTCTTTCTATTCCATGTTCCTACAGGCCTATGTATTATCAACATTATAATATTAAATATTGCTAAAAACAAAACAAAACAACCTTTGCTTGAAAGAAAAGAAAAGAAAAAAGAAAAGAAAAGAAAAGAAAAGAAAAGAAAAGAAAAGAAAAGAAAAGAAAAGAAAAGAAAAGAAAAGAAAAGAAAAGAAAAGAAAAGAAAAGAAAAGAAATTCCACTGCAGTGTACATTGTGTTTGCTGCTGTGAACAGATTTGATAGGCAGAGCGTAAGGAATGGTTAGGATTGATGACTCCAAGGGTGGGCAAGAGCATAAGTGAGTTATAACTAGTTTGTGCAATTTTCATTTTAATGTTATTAACATAGAAAGTATCATCCACAGTGAGAAAAATAATTTGAATGGGAAGGAAATGGGTTATTAATATCAAATGAAAAGCTTGACAATAAAGCATAGTCTTTGTTCTGCACTTAGAACAATGCTTTCAGAAGACTGTTTCCATGAGGCACATGGAAAAGGCACCAAAAGGAACGAGTCATTTTATTTTGGGCTTAGATTTGTTTTTAAAGCTCAGTATTTTCATGATAATAGATCATTCTTTGATGCTTTTTGTGTTGAAGTTATTATTTATTTTTTTTAACTAAATTCCATTGGTTAATTTTTATAATGGCTTAGCTCTGCTTTCTTATTTTGCTTAATTATTTTAATTTGCTTGGTAGCCTAGCTTTTTGTTCTAGTCCTTGCATAAGTGTTATCCTTGCAGATTTAAGTTAATTTTTGTTAGATTTATAGCAAGATTATTTTTAAATATGATATAAAACTGTAGGGGTCAAAGCATCCTTTTTTGGTCCTCCTCTGGTAAAATAAATAGTGTTTTTTTTTTTGTTTTGTTTTGTTTTGTTTTGTTTTTCCCCTCAAGGAGCATAATGGTTTTTGGCTTAACAACCTCACAATGAGAGTATTCCAGAATTGGGTTACTGGGGTGCTAACTCCAACAACAAAGGGTAGACCCAAGTAGAAGGGTAGACCAAATTAGAAGCTGCGGATGACTGAAGGACCTGTAAATAAGGGTGGATTAGCAATGCAGGAACACACTGAAAAGCCACTTCCAGATTATTAAAAGAGCAAAATATTTGTAATTGTAAAGTTTGAGATACTTTCCAAAAGCTAAGCATAAAATCTAGCACAAGTTGTAGATTACTGGGTTTGGCAACTTTACTATGTCTCTAAACAATACAGTAGATGCTTTGTAAAAAATACAGTCCATCGTGTATATTTAATGCTGACATTAAAAATATTTTCTGGTAGCAGGCAGTTTTAGAGGGAAGTTATTCTGATCCCTCTTAGTTCAAGCATGACAGAAAAGTATTTAAGTAGTATTTTCTTTCCAGCAAGAGACATAGTTTCGCCACACCAGTAAAGCACTTGTTCTGTTCCTTGACTAGATCAGTTCTAGGAGAAATTACAATACAGCACTTTGCCGGTCCCTTGGTAAAAGAAAGAATGCCAATGTCAAAAAGCTGGTGCTAGGAACTATTCCCACTGAAAAGTGTCATTCTCCAGTTACAGAGGCAAGAAAACTCAGGCTGAGTTTTACTACTGCCACCCATGCTATGCTTCAGGCTACATGGGGCATTCTATTGGGAAGATAAAACAAAAATAGGACCAATTCTCTATCCATGTGAATTTACTTTTTGAAATAAAGAGAGCAAGCTCTCCACGTTTCCCTTCAGGAAAATGGTTGAGTCATTTCAACAGCACCTTTGCCTGGTTGGAAAAAAAATAGGAGAAAAAACAGAATTCCATAAATCTCTTGCAGTTGATTTTGTAGTGGATTGGCCAGCACAGATCATAAATAAAAGTGGCTAATGATTGCCAAAGTGCATAAAAATTAAAATTCAGACACTTGTGTCTTAGAAGAAACAAACAGAAAGAGCTGAAAACCTTCTGGGTATCAAATCACAGAGCCTATATGGGTCGTGTGAGAGCAGGCTAAAATGAACAAAGAATTATAACCAGAGAATAAAAACTTTTTGATAATGAGAATTGTGCTTCTAGTAAAATCCGTGTCACCTGCTTCTCCTGACAAGACTTTTCTTATAAAATAAAGTGAAGGCCCCTGTGGATAGTTACTTACTCTAAAAAATATGGTAATAAAAGTGTAAAGCCCTGTTATCCTTTCTGTTGATTATATCAGATGAAAATAAGAAGTAAAGGATGACTTTCCCCTTGTATTGATTATTCTGTGCTTTTACTTATCTGTTGTGTACAGTGATAAGTAAATGCTAAATATCCTATTGATACCTAATAAATTATTCATTTTTTTTTATAATCAGTAATTCAGCATTTGCATTTGATCTTTTTCCAGCTGATACTGAATATGATCCATTTGTACTAAACAAAATCTCAAGGACTGAAAGATATTCAGACTCTGCAGGCAAGGTTATGTTGGCTGAATAATATATTCAATTTATACCATAATGAAAAAGTAGGGTATCTCTTTCATCTTTATGAAGTAGGTGAATAAAATGTAGCTTTTAAACAACTGTTTTGTACATTGTAAAATGTGCATTTGAGTCCTTAGAGAGAAACAGAATACACATACCTAGGTTACAAATTACATACTAACTGTGGTGTCATACAAACTGTCACTTAAATCCTTATCAGCATCTTAGTGAATGGAAAGCAGCAAATGCAACCCTACCCTTTGAGAGGGATTCCGCTGGGTATACAAGAGACTACAGACAATAATTGTGACTTTCAGGGAAATAACTGAAAATTAGAATGGCAACTGCAATTGGCAGATACTTGGATAACAGTAAGGAAAAAAGTCACACAGCTTCTGTAGGCAGAAGGTATGTCCTTCATGGCTCTGACAGTTCCTTGAAGGAGTCAACGAGCATTTGGATAGGTACAGTGTGGTCAATACATTGTTCATGGATTTTTAAAAGAGCTTTCTAACCAGTTATTGAAGAAAAAAAGCATTCATAGAATAAGAGCAACACAAACTATAAGATGATACAAATTATTCAGGATAAAATAGATGAAATTCTGTGTTGATTATTGCAGTCATAACTGCAGCATTTACAATGTGGGATTCAATTTTTTTTTTTTTTAAAGGAAAGAGCTTCAAAAAATGACTTCTATTAAGATTGCAAGATCAAGCGCTTGAGGCCGCACCTCGAGTACTGTGTTCAGTTTTGGGCCCCTCGCTACAAGAAGGACATCGAGGTGCTTGAGCGGGTCCAGAGAAGGGCGACGAAGCTGGTGAGGGGCCTGGAGAACAAGTCCTACGAGGAGCGGCTGAGGGAGCTGGGCTTGTTCAGCCTGGAGAAGAGGAGGCTCAGGGGTGACCTTATCGCTCTTTTTAGGTACCTCAAGGGAGGCTGTAGCGAGGTGGGGGTTGGCCTGTTCTCCCACGTGCCTGGTGACAGGACGAGGGGGAATGGGCTTAAGTTGAGCCAGGGGAGTTTTAGGTTAGATGTTAGGAAGAACTTCTTTACAGAAAGGGTTGTGAGGCATTGGAACAGGCTGCCCAGGGAAGTGGTGGAGTCACCATCCCTGGAAGTCTTCAAAAGACGCTTAGATGTAGAGCTTAGGGATATGGTTTAGTGGAGGGCTGTTAGCGTTAGGTTGGAGGTTGGACTTGATGACCTTGAGGTCTCTTCCAACCTAGAAATTCTGTGATTCTGTGTGATTCTGTGAAAGCTATGAAGTGGAAACATTCATGGGGACCTGATTTTCCCCCAGTTTCTCTCCTCAACTCTTCAGTGAAGTCTTAGAATTATTCCAGAATTTGATTGTTCCTATAATTCAGAACTTTTTTTTTTTTCTAAATTATGAATAGATAGTTTATTTATACTTTTTCTTAAAACAATGTGTGCTTTAATTTAATATCTCTCTGGCTTCGCAACACCCTTCAGATGTCCTCCCTTTACCATTTTACATATTCATAGGTTGTAGTTTTCTCCCTCCTCCTCCCAGTCCTCTTTTAGGGCTGGCTTTTATCAAGACAGGTTGTCTAGTGTCTTCCATTAAGACAAGTACTTAAAACAAGAGTTCCTCTGAGCATCCTATTAATCATCCTGTGAAAATGTTCTGAGTTCATCTTTCTCTAAGACAGATGGCCAGAGCTGTACACAGTATGGTATATGATGTCATAATAATACCCAAAATAAGTCATTAATGTTTCTTAATTTCTTGGAGTGGCATTAGACTATTTTTGTTATTGTTATTATTGATGCACAACTTCTTCATTTAACTAATAATTTTCTATGGGAGAGCCATGTCATGCTATCTTGGATTCCTTTTCCTTATTATAACAAAAACTAAATATTACTTGTGCTCTAAATAAAAATAGGAGAATTGAGAGTGAAACCATCCTAAAATATTTCATAATGTCATTGACATAAAATCTGAATAATTCATATCATTTTTCTTCTAAAACCCAACAACTTTCAATTTAAAAATATAAAAAAAATAGAATAAAATTTTGTATTATCTTCTCAATTTTTGTACGTATAAGGAGGTCATTGATTTATATGGTTCCTAAATGACTCTGACATTTATTTAATGAGAAATATAAATTGCAAAAGAATGAAGGAAAGAATTTGTCACAGAATGTTGCAAGTTACCTTGACCTACAGTCACAGTCATAGTATGGTTCAGAAGGACACTACCAAACTACACTAATTGAGAGAGAAATATTCATTCTGTTTGTATGTTCCAACATTATTTTTTTTTTTACCCTTGCTTACCTAACAATATTTGAGAGTTGGTCTATCTTTTATCAGAAATTTATCAATAAAAATACTGTAGAGTCATAGAATCATTTAGGTTGGAAAAGACCTCTGTGATCAAGTTCAACCATTAACCCAGCACTGACAAGTCTACCACTAAACCATGTTCCTAAGTACTTCTACATGTCTTTTAAATACCTCCAGGAATGGTGACTCAACTACTCCCCTGAGCAGCCTGTTCCAGTGCACGTAGAGTTTGGAGCTACTTGGATGATCACATGTACAGGAAGCAGTAATAGCATGAGGAATTTCGGATACTGCCATAATTGAGAGAATTATAATTCATGGGAACGGGAATCTTGACATGATGCTGAAACAATGTAAAAACTCTTTTAAAATCCCTGAACTTAGTTGTGTACAATTTGATTGCAGATTCCTTAAATAGCTCTCCTGTTACTGGATAGAGGGTGCTAAAATGAAACGCGTAGCCAATGGAATGGTGAGATTGTGAAAAGTAGCACAGAGGACAATAAAAAACTTGTCCGTGTTCTAAATCCAGAAGTACAGAATTAGTGGGATTGCTAAGAATATATATATTACTTATTTAATGACTGCTTGTTACAATGGTAGTTAGGCTAACATGGGTAACACAGAATGCATTTACACAACTCTTTCAGTCTTTAGTAACCTAGTCATCTTTGTAAATTTATTTTGCTACCATTTTTTGCAATGCAGGTTTCTGATGGGAGCTGGGCTGAGCATCCTGAAATGGCTATAACTTTAGAAGCATAGAAATCCTCCTCAAAAAATCCTAAACAATGAGGAGCTTTATACATGCAGGCATATTCCTGTTCATAAAATCAGGGAGGAGTAATTGTTAGTATGTGGCTGCTCTATCAGCAGAGCTACTTCTGCTATAAGTAAAGGCTTAAACTTCCTGGGCTTAGGGTAAAACAACTTTTCTTCTTATTTTTGACAAGTTGATATTAAAAAAAAATAAAATTCTACAGTGTTTTGATGTTTTAATGGAATACCACGAGTCAGAGGTCTGAAAATTAAAAGAAATTCAAAGTAATTAGCAAAGTAATTAGGTGGTATTTAAAATCAGGAATTCAGTAACTACAATACAACATTCAGCTTTGGACATTGAAAAGTTATTAAGTCTTTTATACATATTTAGGTAAGGATAGTTAAATTAATATATGTGCTAGATAAGATGAATTCTGCAATCATGGAAGTCAGAGTTTTTACTTCAGAAAAGTTTAGTTTTGATCTAGGTGGCCTCACATTTGTGTTAGACCAAATCCCAAACCTTAAAATGTTGAATTTTTAGAGTTTCATTTGCCTCTTTATCAACATTAGGATAAGCTTTATTTTTTTCCAGCAACTCCGTGCAACTCTGTAAACTGTGTCCTTGTTGACTCAAAATGTTTTATTAACCTGTCAGTAAATACTGTACTATTTTTCAAGTTTGCAGTGAATTGGAAACTATGAGAGTTTTGCGAACACTACAATGCAGTCAAAGTCAGGACTTGTATTTGGCTCTAGGTGCTCATTTACAAATGAGCAATTCATCATGTGAAATAGAGGGGAAATAGCTCCAGGTTTATGTCATACTGTTGTGATGTGAAGGGCTTCTCATTGACATGACTCTGCTGTCACCCAGACCCAGTAGCAGTGAGACTGACAGAGCTGAGAAAGCAGGAGCTGAATTTTGCTCCGACTTTCCACATTGTTCTCGTTAGAATGTGGAGACTATGAAAAGCATCTAAATGTGGTTACACTATCCAAAGAAGAAAAAAAGAGGCATATTACAGGATAATGAGAACTTAGGCAGGAGAAGACTTCTTTATGATTGTCCCAAATTATTGTTATTCTCACAAGACAGCCATAAATGAGGAAGAAAGCCTAACCTGAGTCTATTGTACTGTGCAGATGCCTCTTGAGAAAAGAAACAAAAGTCTCTTTGATCATTTGAGAGCTGACAAAACTGTCAAATATACTAATACAGCTGTAATCCCATATTGGCAAGTCAAGGTAACCTTCATGTCTTCTCCATGTAACATCAATATTCTGTTAGAGTATTGATGATATTACTCTAACACCTTGTACCTGGAGCAGGTTGTGTTGTTGGTTTTCAGCTGAGACAAACTATTTCTAAACCTATGAAACCCAATGGAGAAGATAAGCCTTCAGGGTCCTGCAGAAGTTTCTGTTTGGATGTACTCTTGTTTTATTGAAGTTCTTACTGTCTGTATGAAGGATAGAGACTGCCTGGGAAGTGAAAGAGAATGCCCATTAAAAACATTAAAAGGTCAAGGAAATAAGTTGTTTGTCCTGTTTCAAAAGTATACAGCATTATTTAAAAAAAAAAAAAAAAAAGAATGAATTATATCTAATTCCTGGCATGTAGCCCTGCAATAGACATGAATTTAATAATATTAGGAAATACCCGGGTTTCTTTTTAATGGAATCAAAGTATTGATTGAATTCAGAGACATTCAAAATATGTCTTTGACTTTGTTAGATGTTAATCCATCATATTCTGCATACGCTGTGCATTCTGTGATAGTAGTGGAATGTTCTCTACAATCCTAGTATGTCTAGCCTCCTACTACGTACACACAAACTAAATTTAATAGTAAGAGGTTTTCTGCTATTGGGTAGTCAGCTATAGAAGATTTCAAGCAGCCATGTATTTTAAAATCTAGTTCTTTAAAACGGAATTGGTAAATCTAAATTCTGTTCTCCTCGTTTTTTTGTGAAACTTGTGCTTTGGTACAATCTAGATACTATGTGCATGAGCCTTGGCAGGAAGGCATGTCGTTATATGGTACTAAGGACGTGCCTCTCTCTGCTATGCTCCACTATGCCATTGTTAATTTTATTCTATAGTTGCCAGAATAAATTATGTCCCTTATGGCAGTTCAATAATGCATTCCTATAACAGCTAACATAAAGTCAACAGAAAACAAAAGAATGACTCCTGTTAATTTCAGCAGACCCTGGCTCAGGCAAGGTCTAATTTATTTTTGTAAATAGAAAAATAAAAGAAATAACTACAAGATACTGCTTAGGTAGTTATTTTTAAATGGTGTATGTATATAGAGGATATATTTTTAAAGTATGGAAAAAAACACACAGCATTTTTCATTAATGTGAGTTATGGATATGGATCACTACAAGCATTATACTTGGGTAGTGGCAGCCAATAGTTTAATTTATCCAAAATAATGGAATGGCCACTCTCCTCTCTATTACTCCCACTGGTATGAGGTCTAGACAATGTCACTTCAAAGAGCAGCAGTTAACACCAGGGCAATCTGACACAAACCTGGAGCAATTTCCCTTTTCCTACACATGATGAATTGTTCATTTGCAAATGAACACCTTGAGCCAAAATACTAAGCCTGTGTCCTACTGTTTGGAAGAAAGATTATAATGACAATATCTCTTGATATTATGTAGGTGCTTGATGTGATTTGTCATTGAATAATTTAATTTGTTAGTAGTTAATATTCACAGACTACAGTCTGCCAAATTAAATCACATTTCAAGATGCTCAAATTCTATTAACCTTTCTGTTTGTTAATATAGGCTGCTACTCAGAAAGTCATATATTTTTTCAAGTTGAAGCAAATTTCTGGGAAAGGGGAAGAGATTTTGATGAACTGAAGCAAAGCCTATACTTTTGCTGTTCAGTAACAGTCATCTCACAAAGAGAAAAGTATGTTTTAAGATTGGGAACATTTCAGTGGTTAATTTTTTTGTACCAATATCTTCTGCTGCAATGGGAAAGACTTGCAGCGTCAATATATGCAATATACAAGTGTGGCACAGGGGTGGGTGAGTAGTTGTAGCTCCTTAGAACCTACATAGCAGAGAAAGGGGACTTCTGAAGCACCGTGCCCATACTATTGCTCTCCTTTGGTGAATATCTACCCATTCAGGGTGCTGGTATAATGATTTGCAGCTGATAAAGGCTGCTGCCTTGAAGAGTGATGGAAGGAATGAAAAAAAAAAAAAAAAGGCAAAAATTTCTTAATTCCCTTTTTGTAGAGCACAGTCTGTATTTTAAAGAAGAAAGATTTTAAACATACCCACACTACTGGTTAAATTGAAGTGTTGCTATGCACAAAAATCCTTTCAGCACTCAGAATATTAATCTCTTGGCTTATTATCTTTGAATACTAAGACAGATTTTTCTAAATTATGGACCAGACCTGAAAATCTTTTTCTCTTCACTGTAATTACACCGGTATGTGTGAGAAGGATGCATTATACCTGCCTTCAAAAAAAAAAAAATCCTAATACTTGTAATGCATCCTCAATATCTCAATTAAATATTGCAGGCTCTAAAGAGTTTTCTTTGTTTTCCCTTTGGTAATCGCCCTCGTGCCATATATGATGCTGACTTTGTTGCAGATAATAAGGCTGTATTTTGCCTCTTTTGCAGGAATGAATGCCTGATTTGTTTTTAACACTGTTTCCAGGCCTACATGAGCAATAAAGGTGTTTTGAAAAATGATACCCAAACACACAATGCATGAGCTTTAGATTTGGTTACAGCACACCGTATACATGATTATAACATATCATAACTTTGAAGGTCATGCTTTCACAGTCTGCTAAGTGGAATCTCTTCAAGGCTACTGCAAAAAATATTATCTTAGAGTGTGCAGGGAAGAACACCTGATGATTATGCTCTGCATCACAAGTAAACTGGTTCATTTATCTCCAAGCTATATATATATATAAAAAAAAAAAAAAAGAAAAAGAAAAAAGTAAGCATCACAGTATCTGCACAACTTTAATAAAAAGGGTAAATAAGTATTTTTAATAACTTTAGATCTTCAAAGGGAAATACTAGGGAATTCTGGGAGCCCTTTTTTTTTTTTTTTATCATGCACCTTGCAAGCAAGAGACAGCATTCTATAAGCTATAAATTGACATTCCCAAAGGAGCAGGAAAAAACCTTCTTGCAGTATACATAAAACAAGTCAGGGATGCCAATTACAATATTATACCAGTCTTTCCAGTGCTGCAAGGGATTTTTAACTGTCTGAAAATAAAAATCTCCTTCAGAAGCCACCACCTCAGTGTTTTATTACCATGTTATCTCAAATGGGAATGCTTACTCCATTTTGCTTCTTGCATTTTCATTTAAATTTCACTGGTTCAGATTTCTCTCTTTTCCCCAAGAAAATTTTGATTACAAGGATAGATTTCTTGCAGCCTGACATGATAAATTTATATATATATATATATTCTAATGAAAAATTGTCAGCACAATTTATATTTATTAGTTGACTTTGAATTTAATCAGATATTTAATTATGTGTAGTCAAACTATTAAACAATTTATTTTTATTGAAATATGTTAAAATCAACTGAAGCACATGCGTGACAGAAGTAGGGATAAAAAGCCTTCTTCTTCAATGGAACTGTATGCTTTCCTAATAAGTTAATCTATTTAGTGATGCTTCTAGGGGAAGATAATTCTATGAAACACTTCAGCAAATCACCCTTTGTTCCATTCACTCAAGTCTTTCATGTGTCATTATTGCTTAGTTTTTAAAGATCATACAAATACCATTGTCCTTTCTTTTTAATAGCATAAGGAACTTTTCAAATCATAGCTCATTTTCTATTTTTTCATTATAGATTTTTTTCTGTTAAGAAAAGAACTAGTGCCTGTCAGGTAGAAGAGAAGTCTACCAATGACTGTAACTCAGTTTTCCCTCTCCTCTGCACTTCTGAGTTGATGTGTTACTGAAAAAAAAAATAAATGCCTGTATGCTTTCTCTGTCAGTAATTTTCCTGGAAGCAAGAATTCGACATTCAGAGGATGTGCCAAGGAAACAAATTTTCTTCAAAGTATCACCAAATTCACTCTCCATGTTTTTGGGATTGCTTCATGAGGCTTTTTTTATTAGTGTGTTTATAGGCTTAGATACTAAAGATGGTTTTCTAAAACACAGAATATCAAAACGTAGCTGTGATAAAATTTCAACAGTTAAAAGTCAAACAAACAAACAAACAAACAAAACTATTCTCAGAGCTGAGACGAGGATCTAAAGATATCTTCTTAGTGACCAAAAAAAGTCAATTATTGTTTTCATTTCACTACCTTAATCTTTAATGATCAGGTCCCTGCCAGAGACCTGATCCAACAGCCATTATAAACCAAAAGCATCTAACTTCTGTAACTTCAGTGCCAGCACTTAGCTTCAGCACAGGACACCACAGCAAATTGGGATTTTCAAGTGCCTATATTCCACAGAACTGGGAAAAAATAACCATACACTTTATGAAAATTCCGAAGGAGGGAAAGCGGAGTTAAGAGCCATCAATCCACATTTCTTAATGTATCCCATAGCCATGAGGAATATGAAGCCCTCAGCACTTCAGAATAGTTGTTTGTGTGTTTGTTTTAATAAGCAGCAGTCTGTTTTTTGCTTTGTCTAGACAGAAGTCACAAAGCCTGCAAGAGAGAGGACCTTTTATACAAGTATTAAGTCCCTTCTGAAAACTCAGATCATGAGGCTGATTTTCAAATAAAACGAGGTTTATGCAATTATACTACTTTGTTTGTCCTTCTGTCAACAGTAACTTTTAACAACTCGGCCAACTTCAAACAAACTTAGCAGAAAGAGGAAAATGTCTCAAAACTATTAAGTTCCTTCATATTTTAATGGCCAGTGACTATGCAGAGGCATCAACAGCTTTGCCTTTCAGTTACTATATTTCCAGCAAGCTTGCTTTTCTTCCTCACCCATCAGGCCATAAAGTTTGAATGAACACATTCGAATGCAGATCTGCAGCCAGATTACAAGGGCACAGCCCTGAGGGCAGGGAGACCTGTTTGGCACAGTTGCTTCAGCAGTTGTGTGTGCAACCAGGTATCTGCACAGTCCTTCATGTGAGTTACAAAGAACAATGTTAATTACAGATCCCCTTCTCAGATATTATCTTTCCTAATGGTAACATGACAAAATAAACCTAACCTCTCCCTCCACTGTTGTTACAACTTTTTCAATATTAGTATAGTAAATATAAAGAAGAGACATTATATAAGACTGCTGGATATTAAGCTGAAGGAAGGAGCTCACCAGCTACGCAATGGCTTAACAACACCAAATCCAAAAATCAACAACAATGAGCACTACCAACATTTCATGCTTGTTTTGCTGGAATGACTCCCATCTCTGGAGAAAACAAACAAACAAAAAAAATAAAGATGTGAAGTTTAATTTTCTTCTGACCCCAGGGAGAGATACCGACCCTTGTAAGAATCCTCTCAGATTCTGTTGTTGGATTTTCATTTACAATATTTTATGCTTCAGCTACATGAGGATTGACTCAAAACAGCATCTACAAAGCTACATTTAGACTATTTCTTCACAAGTAACTTGACATGATATGCAATAGTTAAGCTTAGAGGAAGTTTCGATGGTCTTCTAACTACAAAAGCATTCTGTGTATGACCCTAGAAATATTACGGGTGGAGACTACACTTTGAGGGAAGTTATGTGCATATCTGCTTTACATACTCAATTTTTATTTATTTTAAATCTGAAAGATCTTTGATCACTATGTGTGTTGACTACTTGTATTTTTATTCTCAGAAATTTAACAGACAGTCATTTAATACACATTTTACATCAAGTAACAGATTTCTGACAGAAGTTTTAGGCTGTATAGGAAATGGCTGTATAGGAAATGCTTTCCCAATGATCATAATCCGCATTCATAATCGAACATATTTATATGAGTATAAATACATATACTATTTCTACACCATGTAAATAATTGCTTTCCCTAACCGTTCGTATAGAATCATAGAATCATTTAGGTTGGAAAAGACCTCTACGATCAAATCCAACCATTAACCTAGCACTAAGTCTACCACTAAACCATTTACCTAAATACCGCATCTACATGTCTTTTGAATACCTCCAGGGATGGTGACTCAACTACTCCCCTTAGCAGCCTGTTCCAATGCTTCACAACCCTTTCAGTAAAGAAATGTTTCCTAATATCCAACCTAAACCTCCTCTGGTGCAACTTGAGGTCATTTCCTCTTGTCCTATTCCTTGTTTCTTGGGGCAAGAGACTGACTCCCACCTTGCTACAACCTCTTCTGAGGTAGCTGTAGAGTGATAAGGTCACCTCAGCCTCCTTTTCTCTAGGATAACTAACCCCAGTTCCCTCAGCTGCTCCTTGTAAGACTTGTACTCTAGGCCCTGCACCAGCTTTGTAGCCTTTCTGTGGACATGCTCCAGGGCCTCAATGTCTTTCGTGTAGTGAGAGGCACAAAACTGAACATAGTACTTGAGGTGTGGCCTCAACAGAGCCAAGAATTCCTAATACTCCAGCCCAGAGGTACATTGAGGTCTCTCCAGATCTTGCCAGCCTTAAATTGGAGGTCACAGGGCTGATTTAAGGCTAAAATGAGCCCACTTCCTTTTTCTGCAATTTCACTCAGCTTCAGCTCTGTGGGAGTCTGAGAAAATACTGCTTCTGTAACAGGCTGACGTGTTTTGCTCGTGTCAGCAAGCTGAGCTAAAGAGTACATCAGAGAAGTTCCTACATAAAATGCCTAAAAGCTGTGTGTGTGAGAGAGAGGAGTTCTCTTTTAAAGCAACTACAGGTTTTACACACGGGATAAGATCTTTAATAAACACACGGTGCAGAAAGCATGGTAATCAATTAATATTAGAAGTTAAAGTTTAAAGCAATGAACTAAGCCAGACTAACTAGAGATGATCATATTGTATAACACTGTAAGGCCCACTGGATGCAGGGAAGGCAAGACCTAAGCACACAAGGAAGCTTTGGGAGTGCTTCCTCTTGTGGCCTTCCTACCTCTCTGCAATGGGCACAGAGTCCCAGTAAAACTCTGCGCAGGGATGGTTCAGGTCCCTTTTGTTTATTAAGAAATGTATTCCTAATGAAGACAGCAACTGAGAGAAATATAAAGGTTCTAAGGAAATTCCATCATCAGCATAAGGACAGCAAAGTAGGACCTTGATTCTCCAACATTAGGGAATGGAAACACTTTTGGGTTTTGTCCTGACACCAGGACAAAAATTTTGCAGTCCCAGATAGGGACAGAAAGTTTGAGAGAAGACTGCAAGGGGCCATCTGCACAGCCACCCACTGGAGATTTAAATGATGCATTTATATTACAAGACATTAACATATTCTCCTCCATTTCCCCAACAGTCCTTGTTTATACATCATAAGAAAGAAAGGCCCTTCTCCCAGGCGAGCATACACAAGGGCCATCCACAGTTTAAATGCTTAAACACTTGTTCTCTGTGATACTCATATCTGTAAAATGCTGTTCTCCAGTAGCTCCTGATGTAACAGAATCATGGCACTCTAGTTCTATAGAACATGCTTAGCAGCCTCTCTGGACTGTACAGGCAACTCTTTGTATTACCAAAGATGTTTTGCAGTCAGTTTCAGAGATGACTAATTCATTCAGTTTAATGAATTAGTTAGATTAGATTTAGGCTGTGTTTCTTGTTCAAATTTTCATAAATTCTGGATGGAACATGTGAGGCATCTAAATAAAGGGTTTCATTCTGGAGCATTAAAAGGGCAAATTTTCTCATGACTAAAAATCTAGTCTTTTAAATATGAAGGCAGCTCTTTTTAGTGTGCTTATAGTTAACTACAGCTGCCACCAATAAAAGTTATCACTGCAATGCACTTTGTGTGCCAGGAATTACCTCCCCATGGATACACAATGTCAGTGCAAGAATACAACGTGGGTGATGATAAGCAACAAGGAAAGGCAGCTTCGGCATCATAAAGCAAAGTGGATTCAATCCCATTTTCAAAGGATATGAGATCACAAGTGTCTGATTCACAGGAAAAGATTGAGGAAGAGGAGGAGCCCCTTTAGCTGGGAAAGCAAAAAATCAAATATATATATATATATAAACAGCATATAAAGTGAATCTTATATACATATATACATGTATATATATAGAGAGAGAGAGAGAAAGAAAAAGAGAGAGAGAGAATCATAGACTGATGCTTCAAACAGGGGTGATAGTGTGAGAACCACACTGAAAGGATTACTGGATTAATAGGTTCTTGTTTAGGAGAGAGTGCAGACGAAGCATTGGCCCTAAGATGGCAGCAGAACTTGATAGCAATAGAGGTATTTCATACTCACACACTATAAAATAAAGATAGATAGCTCAATTGTAGAGAGACAGAGGAAAAGCACACAACAAATGCACTTCCCTAATGGGAAATCCTTTCTAGCACACATGGTTTTTAATATTTCTGACTTTGATGCCCACAATCATACCTATGCATAAAAAACTGTTGTCTTTTTAACTATAATGTGATAGATAGAGCAATATCACCCCCCTAGTGTCAGCATTTTACTGATAATGGCATAAAGGATTTTATAATTGGATAGATCATACTTTTATTAAAAGATGACTAAAATGCCCTTTCACCTTGACAGCAAAATAACAGCAAACATTCAAGAGACAGTGTTAGTACCATTACAGCACTAAAGAAGAAAACAAATCACAACCCTCATCAGAGAACAAAGCTGATGCTAAGCCTCTTAAACACAATAAAGAGGATTGTTTACATGACACAGAAAGTTCATAACACAGAAAGCTCATATAGCTGAGTTGCAGAAGAAGAGAAAAATGTCCACACACAGGACCTGTGTATTTGGAGAGATCTGTGTAGAGGGAGATCGTTGTTCCAGAATGAAACATTCATTCATTTAAGGATGCAGGATGAAAATCCATTCATTGAATCCCTTAGTCTAGATAATAGCTGGCCTGTGGGTTATGTCAACTAGAAGGTGAATGATATGAACAGTACGTGTAAATCTGAATTAATTCAGATAACATGGGCACAGTCACAGAGCAAAGGCAAAACAAAATCTAACAGTTTCAAAAACCTTTAAAGTAACCTTTCTTGTAGGGACAGGATGTATACCCATGTACTTTAAAGTAACATCACTGTGAACACAAAAAGCTCAGTGTATCGTATAAACGCATGGGTCAGTGGATTCCTTTGAATACTTCCATTTGCTTATGAGGCTGATAAGCAGCTTTTGAGAAGCAAGACACATAAATGGTTTTCACTTCCAGTAGTCTATAGGATTCTAGAGAGACAGTTAAAATCTTTTTGACCTCAGAAATAAATAACATGAAATAATCCCAAAGAGCAATGCACATGGTGCTCCTAGTTTGAATGTGACTCTGAGACATCATTTTTTGCTTAAGCATGTTGGGCTAGAAAGAAAAGTGTCATGAATGCCAGCAGAAAATATGTCCCATTAAACACATATCAGCCAGCAATGGATATTTAGCTGAAGAACACGCTACAGTTGGCTAGTAGATTATAAACTATTACAGTTCAGAAAGCTGTGAGATACTATTGCACAACATGCAATCACAAAAGGGGAAAATTGGAACCAACAAATGCAAGGGGAATATGAAATAGAACTTACTGTCTCTCTATATTAGTTTTTATTGTCTCTCATGTGTGACTATCATGCTGTGTATATTTACAGAACATATAAATAAAGGAAACAAGTAGGTTAGGGATTGGACTGGATGATGCAGAAAAATCCTGCAAGTTGGTTTTGAAAGATTTTAGTTCCAAATTTCCAAATTGTGAAAATTCTATATTACCTAGAAAATTCTATATAATTCTATATTACATAGAAAGCAATACAGAGGATACTAAGCTGTAAAAGAAAAAAAAAAAGAAAAGAAAAGAAAAGAAAAAAAGTAGCTCCTTGGCACTTTTTTTTGCATCCTTATATTATTATTTTATTTTTTGTTTAAAAAAAATCTTGCATATGGGTTCTTTTTGTTTATTCTTATTAACTGGAAACATCGCCGAGAGTTATTTCAGAGCCATTTCTAAAATCACTGAAGTAATTAGTTCAAACTTTGCAGAACTTTACAGCTAGTCCTTCATTCCTCTAGACTTATTCACAGGTGGCAACCACAATGCTGTATTACTAAACATCATGTTAAAGATTTGTGACACTGTTTTGTTCATAAATTATTGGCTGCTTGGATTAATGAAGCAAACAGCTGGCTCCTAAATCAACTTGTGATCAATTTTCTACCTGGGTAGAAAGTTCTTTGAGCAGTACAAAGGACCTAAATCTGGTTATAAATATTAATTAGCTTAAGAGTTCTCTCAGCTATTTGGAGCTAGCCAGTGGTATAGAATTAGAGGATCCACATCCTCCGCTATTTATCGTTCCCCCTCACTTCAAGACTGGGGATGCATTAAAATTGGGCAAAGTGTTGTCGCACTCTCACAGCGCACAATATATACATGGGTCCTTGCAAACAATAGTCAGACAGTCATAAATTAAACCACTGTATAGTTGCTGTAAATTACTGTGGGTTTAAAGAAGTTTAATGATGAGAGGATGACAGCCAATTCTTTGGGACAACCCCCATTCCTGAGCTGAAAAGACCTTGGCACAAAGAAAAAATCTCGCTCTTTTTCAGTGTTTCTACAGTATTTCTAGAAGCCGTCATTCTTCCATGCTTAGAGATCATTTTCTAAGTCCTCTGTGTTTCCATAGCAAAGGCCAGAATTTTTTCCCCAATGTGTGACAAAAAGAGTCTGTGCAATATTACAGAGAAAAAAGTAGAAACAACATTTCGAAACACAACCTCAAATATTTTGCTGTACTGGATGGCTTCACTTTCTGAGCTAAAGTCCACTCTAGCCTTATCAAGGGTGTAAAAATATGGCTCAATTCCTTCAATTATCCTCAGACACGAGAATTTGGAAGAGGTCTAATCTTGTCTCATGACACTGAAAGTTTTGTGAACTGGAAGAGAATAGCTGGTTGCAGAGGACGACACTTTCTCACACAGACATTTTGAGGCATGGATTCTGCACACTGAAGTAATCAGAAAAAAAAATTCTCTACTTGTAAGAGCATATGTATTGGAAAATCATACTTCGAGCAGCCTGATGCTGCCTATGTATCAGGATCTTACACTTTAACATTGTCTCAGAATTCTTTAGAGAGTAAAGAAAAACACTTCACATTTGTAAGACTATTAAGTTTGGTTTTAGACTGAACTTTAGATCACTGGGTCCAGCATGCACCTAGGGCTACACATTTAGAACTAGGTCCAACAATATTGATGTGCCATAACAAGTCTTCTGTCACAGAACTGAGCATGTAATTAAATATTCAGTAGCACTGGATGTTAGTAACACAAAAGGTGACAGAATGCTGTGGCAGACACACAAACACTACAGCTTTTAGTGTACACCAATTTGCATTCTAAATAGGCACTTGACTTTTCCTCTGTGACAGTCTCACAATTGATTAGATAAATATTTTGCACTAAGCCACCAGAATGTAGGGGTATAAATCAAGGTGTCATTTTAGACCAAGAAATCCCTTAAACAACTAAAAAATAAATATTGTTGTTTGAAATAATACATTACTTCTGAAGTTGTAAAGTAAAATCTTGATCAAGATCTAGATCTGTGAACACTACAGCTTGGCTGGCTGTTTTCTACAACCAATCTTTAATTCTTATGTTTTTCAGATATAAGCACCCAGAAGGTGTAATTAGAAAATCAAATTTCCTGATACTCTAATGCCTATTGAAAATTAATCATTTATGAATACAGATGAAACAAAGCGGTAGAAGCAATACACCTGAAATGTAAGCAAAGGTGAAAAAAAGTTATTTAACTATCCTGCATGCATCCACAAATGCAGCTCAGAGAATAATCCAAGAATTCCCATGTACCAAACTGACAGCCCATAAAACAGGGAAAAAATGTTTACTATTTCTGTGAATGAAAAAAAAAAAAAAAAAAAAAAGGCAATAAAATAGCAGACTGAGTCCTAATTTCTGTTACCTAATTTTGACAGTCCAAGTAAGGGCTAGCCAATATTTCCAACTTGTTGCACGCAACAAACTGTTGCCAAAACACTGCATTAAAGGAAGAGCTGGCTCGAGTAAGGAGATCGTAGATCCTCCTTTCTAAGTCCTGGGCATGTGGGGACACAAAATATGCAGTATCTCTTAAAGACGTTTAAGGAAAATTGTTCCTCTCTGTTATGCATTGAGGAGATTAGGAGTTATGACGTCTTGTAACAATGACTAATTGCTGTCCTTAGCTGTAAATACTTTACAATCTCTATTTAGAAAACCTGTCCCTAAACATTCAGTTACACTGTGAAGTAAATAAGGTCTTTGAATAAATATTTTCATCTTGCTTGCATTCTCACTTGTGGTTTCTCTTTTTCTAATGATTGCTATATGTTTTGAAGGAAGGAATCACAGAATATTTGAGGTTGGAAAGGACATTTGCAGGTCATGTCATCCAAAACCCCTGCTCAACAGGGTCACCTAGAGCCAGTTGTCCAATACTATTATGAGATGGGTTTTGAATATTTCCAAGGATGGAGACTCCACAGTCTCTCTGGGCAACTTGTTCCACTGCTCAGTCACTCTCATAGTAAAGAAGTTCAGGCAGAGCATTCATGCTCATTGCCTCTTCCTGTCACTGAATGCCACTGAACAGCACGTGGCTCTGTCTTCCTTACTGCCTTCCTGCAGATATTTGTACACATTCATGAGATCCCCCCTTCTCTAGGCTAAACAGTCCCAGATCTCTCAGCCTTTCCTCAGACAAGAGATGCTCCAGTCCTCTTGCTGGCCCCCTGCTGAACCCTCTCCAGTAGCTCCGTATCTCTCCTGTGCCAGGGGAACCCAGAACTAGACACGTCACTCCAGTACTCATCAAAGAAGAGAAGTCTTTTAAAATTTAAAACTTGTCTACTGAATTCTGTCTAGAGTTTGGCTGTTTAGTAAGTGTGCATTTAGGAAGCTTGTAATTTGCAAGCTATTAGTTGTATGCCAATTAATTGCAAGGAATTTCTGATGTAATTGATTATTTAATCTGCTTTAAGAGTCACTACATGATTTAAATGGACAATATAAGACATTCTTATCACTTAGTGGGTTTGGGAATTTGAATAGACTACCCAAGGCTGTCATTAGTAGCTGAGTTTGTGGTTGGCACTACTGACATGAACTCATTGTTGGCAGAAAAAGAAAACATAAATTGCCACTTTTCCAAAACTACTGTGGATTTTCAATTGCTGAATCATGTTCGATTTTTTTTTTTTTTTTTTTTTTTTGGGGGGGGGGGGTTGGTTGGTTATCTTTTGTTTTCCTTTGTTTGTTTGTTTTTTTGCCATTTTTTCTTTCTTTCCTTGAATTTCCCAGCACAAATAAAATAATTGTAGGCTAAGTTTTTGAATGATGACAACCCAGATAAATTGCATTTCTTGCAAATTATTGTTTAAGTAGGACTGGCCTAGTCCAATTCTCTGCCCAGTTCAAACCGAGTTGTCATTCTTCACCAAAACATGTCATTCACTGTTTAAAGGAAACTGTATTCCTACAGTTGTTAAAGGGCTTCAGATGGAGTAGAAAAGCAGCTCAAGAAAAATATGTATATATGGAACTTTCCCTACTTTTGCATACAGATACAGGAAAAAAAAAAAAAAAAAAAGTAGATGAATTTGGACAGCTTCAATTTACATTATGTGACCTTCACTTATTTGGCATATTTGGGATGTAACTGATATAGCACCCTAGTAGTTTATGAGTCGGTTTAGCATGAAATATGAATTGTCTGGAGCTGATCCTTCTAAGCACTAAAATAAACAAGCCCACATTTGAAGTTATGCTAAATACTGTCTCTGAAAGGAAAGCTATGTTCATCTACGAGCTGAAACCCAAGACACAAATTGATTAAAATAGTGTGCTAGCTGTTTTCCTTATGCTGCACACAACAAATAATGTCTGTTTATTTGTTTGTGTTCTTTTTGCATTTATTAGTAGGTATCACAAAGAACAATGTTCAAAATCAGGGCAACTGATTTTACTTGAGAGTTGTTGGTCACCCAGAGCTGTAGTAGCTCTGTAAGGAAGACTAACTGACATACCTTCTTCCAAGGTAAATTTTTCCTAGGCAACAAGAGTGGATCTTGCTCAGTATGAGGGTTGGATCCTTGCACAAAGCTGCGCTGACCTTGCTGTTCCTCCTGCTGCCTCTCGCCAGTTGGTAGCTTCATCAGAATAACTCCTCTTATTCTCAACCACTATGTCTTTGTCATTACATAAAACCCAATTTCTAGGTTGGACTTTTAGGCAGACTGAACTCTTTCCATAGTATCTGTGCCTAAACGAACAGTGTCTATAGGAGACAATGAGAGACAAAATGGAAATAAAATGTGTGGAAACAAAATTCCCCCTTTGAAAAAGCTCATGATATTGGACAGCACCTTGCAAAATCAAGCCTTGTCTATGCTACTTTATTATACATGAGCCAGAAACAGAAACTTGGACTCCTCCAAATGTCACTGAATGTAAGAGGTTGACTTCCCAAGTTTTTTTTTTTATGACATACTGATGCAAGGTGGGCCAATTTTGCTTGTTCTGTGAATCACTTAATCTTTCACTAGTATTCAAAGCAAGAGCAGAGCAATACTTGTAATTAACAATTGTGTCTCATCATACAAAAGGCTTTCTGCTCAGCAAGCAGATAGCTAAACAGAAATGAGCCAAACGTGCTGTTAAGGGCCCATTGTTCTTATGCTGAATGAATATGAACAAAAGCTGGAAAACTTTTGTTTTGAAAAAAAAAAAAAGTCATAAAAGCATAACAATAGTTGATAGAAGTTTTGCACATCCTAATCTGATTTCTGATTCACCACTGCATAAATGCCACACTTACCTTCTAAAGAGACCCCATCTGTATCTGTATTTCTGATAATGATAGTCATAGATCTAACACTCAGCTCTATCTATTAATGTATGCTTCCAGAAGAGCACCCCCAGCACAGTCTTTGACCCTAATTTAAAGCATGGCTGCTATTTTTAGATCCTAGGTACTTCACATTTTGTCCCCTAGTCACTCAGAATATGACTCAGATATTCACAAACATGACTGAAAGGAGCAGCACTACTTTCTTACAATTAAAATTGTTCTGCAATTAAAGGAAAGAAATAAAATACTATCATCTATGTAAATAATATCTATCTTTCTCATGCAACTATGAAATGAAAGAGATTTTTTTTTCAGTCCTACGTTTCATCTCTTTTCATACTATTAACTACTGTTTTCCCCAAGGAAGAGAGGACCTGACACTATGTGATTATTGGTCCTGAATCCACGTTTGATTATGAGATCAGAAAGAGAGAACAGCATCTTTATTTCAACCATCATTACTGTTTCAACAAAAGGTAAACAGATATCTTAAATTTGGTAAATATGTGTATGAAAGACATGTGTAACTTGACTTATGGCTGCAGTGACAGCATTTATTTCACTCATAAGATGAATTGTGCCTTCTGGTAAACCGCTGTTAAATAGTTAAATCTTCCAAAAGACACTAAAGGATAACAAATTTAACTCTGCAGCTGTACAATTCTCTTTTGTTTCTTACAGGGTTTCCTTGGTCATCTTTTATATCTCTCCAGACCACAGGAAATCACTGCAGTTAATAGAGTTAAACAAAAGTGAAAGGAAAAATGGACTCATCAGGCAAAGATGGAGCCTACTAATGAGGTACTTCCTTCTGAAAACATTCAGGCTTTGTCACAATTTGTCTGTCCACATTCAAATGGAAAGTACAATTAGCAAATAACAACTACAGAAAACAGGTGGGGCAGGATTGTGAGAAGTTGCTATGTCTGTCCTGATCCAATGTGATCATCTTCTCTTAAACCATTCCTAAAAATTGTTTAATTTATTCTTTAGAACTATCTATTCCACAGTCCATCTATTCCAATAATTATCCCTACAGTTCGAAAATTCTAGTTGTATAATCTGAAATTTCCCTTTTCTATTTGGTTCCAATGACCCATTTAGAGTCTAATATTATCCCTACCAGAATCTATTTTGCACGACTGATGAAGAAGCCTAAAGGTAAGTAGTACCATAACTAGGATCCTTATTCAAGTACCTAAAGTCAGGGATGATTAATGCAGGTGACGCTGCTTACAGTGTTGTGCTGATATATGAGAGGAAGAATATCTGTAATGCACAAATTCAGCAAGCAAGTTTAAAGTGCCAGACTTAGACTGGCACTTTACCTTAGACTGCATCAAAGGAAAGAATATTTTTTTCAGAGAGTGATTCAGAGAAGTACTAGCTTTGCTGCTCCAAATTAGTCTCTGGACAAACCCTGTTGACTATACAGAATTACATCAGGCAGTATTCCTGTTTTTTTTTTTTTTTTTTTTTTTTTTTTGTTTGTTTGTTTGTTTTGTTTTGTTTTTGTTTTTGTTTTGTTGTCCCCCCCCCCCCGAGAATTGAAGTTAAACTGACTGTTTAATGTAATGTAAAATTACCCAGCTCCATTATTCTTTAAAAAAAAAAAAAGTCTCTATGTTTAGTCTTTTTTAACTACTGGAACTTGAACTGGCTTTTCCATTACAAACTATCTACAATTGCTTCAGTTATCCAGGAAACACAAAGCTATCTTAAATCGAGCCTAGCTTCTAAATTGACACTTAAATTGCCTGAATACTCTAATGTGTGCCCTTGCCCCTTTTTCCATGGAGATAGTAGTATTTGTCATCTAACACCTTCAAAGTCTACAGAAACAGCAGGCACTCAGTGCAGGATATCTCAACACCGTCTGTTGTTAGCTTCTACTTCCAAAGGCATGTCTTTAAATTAAAATTGAAACACAATTGCAAAATTGAGCAGTAGTTAATTAGATCAGCCTATTCCATTCACAGGAGCTCTTCATACTCCACTTACTTGAACAGACATGTAGTTTGTTCCGATAAACTGGGTCACATACAAAGCTACATAACAGCCACAGCCACATTTTTTTTTTTCCTATGCTCTTAACAAACCCAAATAGTAATGCTTAGGACTGCCAAGAAAGCCAATAATGAAAACATCAGATTGATTTGCTGCTACCTCCTATTCAAGTGAACTCATTGTCCCACCACCTGGGATCCTCCCTTTCCTCCAAGCTGTGGTACATTTGACTGCTGGATTGTTTACAGTTTAAAGCAAAAGAATTTCTGAATACACAGTCTGTCCTCCATAGTAATGCACTTTTACAAAAACACATTTCTATACCTGGTCAGGAATCTCAATTGTTTCACTTTTATGCAAGACTTAGGAGATCAGTTACTCAATTTACATAAAAATGAATCTCAAGGAAAACTGGAAGGCATCAGTCTAGCTGTTTCAAAGCATAATAATTATTATAATCACTTAAATACTTTAATTAACAGCGGTGTTTAGAACAAAACTAGATGAGAATTCATTGCCAGAAGTATGGCAAATCACAACCCTCAGAACTACTGTTGCTGGTTATCTGCAAACTCAGGATGATGTTACTTTCATTTGCATGGTATTTTCCTGTAACTCAGTTCTCACTTGCAAATGGTAATGAGATTTCTTCATTTCTCACAATTTATATGTCTGTCTTGTCTCCCAGAAATGTCAGTTACTTTTTTATATAACACAGCCTCCTAATACGCACATATTTAACTCGCCTACATATGCAATCTAGCCTCAACCTGAAGACAACGACTGTCTCTTTGACCCTATTTTAGTTGGCTCTTTGAAAACTACTAAGGTTAGCTCCAGAGGTCCTTAGCTCCATGCTTGCTCTTTCATCCAGGTTGACTTCTGTCACCTGATATGATTTGTTTGTTGCTTGAACCAATACAGAGTAAAGAAGTATAGGTCATATGCAGACAGGCTTCCTAAAGTTTCTGGAGAGTGGTGTATATATATACATCTTCTCCACACTGTCTCTGACCTTAAAGGATGTGATTTATGGCACCTAGACAGAGATTCTGGCTCTGCTACACAAGCTGTAGAAACATTTAGTCTTTCAACAGCATCAATCAGAATTATACATGTAGGATTTACATCAAACTTCAGATATACTACATCAGCAATTTATGCTCCTTTCATTTTGCATGAGAACCACAACAATGTAGATCTGCAACAGCAAACTTGATCCCTATATGCAAACAACCACAGCAGAAAATTGAAAGAAACACACATATATAAAATAGACAAAAAAGCTTATAGAGTATTTCACTTTGAAAATGAAATTAAGGCATAAAGTGAAGTCATGAAAGTAGTTATCTTTTTAACACTACAGTCATGAACTCATAGCACAGATGACTGAGAGTTGCCTGTAATTTAGCTTCTGTAATCTACATGGATGATTCAACAAATAGAAATATCTTCAAGGTTCTTGGCCAGTTAAAGATATTGCAGGCTGTCAATGAACTGACAGAAGTACTACTTTGACTTGAAGATGAATTATTCTCTGTTTTGCAGTCTGAAGTCCAAGCTATTTCTCTTCTCACCATTACATTCAAGTTAGTTCAGCTCCAGTGATGTCTGTCATGATGACCAGGCTAGCTCTGACAGTCCTCTGGGAGTCCTGCTGTTTTTAGAACCAAATAATGAAACCTAGGGACAAAGAGATTAAAATTATGGTCCCTTGTTTTGCCTGACCATTGCTGCTTTTACCCCACACAAATGTTCTTGTGATCACTGCAGCAGTGAGGAACGTGAGGAAAGCAAAACTGTAGATCTCAGAGACTGAAGTTCTGCAGTTAACCTAGAAGTCATGCTTGCAAAACACCACAATAGAAATCTAAAAAAATCTAAGAGGATAATTTTGGTGGGTAGTGCATTTTTGATGATTTTTTTAAAAGGCAAAAATGTTCTTTAATAAGTTCAGTTTCACAGTTTCTTACCAAAATTTGCATAAAATATATGTAGACACACAAAATAGGAGCAGAGGTATGCATGTAAGAAATGAGATGAAGCATATTAGGAACGAAGGATTCACTTTCACATCCCTTCTTCCAGACTTAGTCATAAGTGGGACATATGGTCCTCTCATAAATTTTCCTGTACCCAATTTTAAGCTGTATCAAGAAGCTGTAAATCAGCAGAAGCTATTGCTAGGGTTTGAATTCTTGAATTTAAAAAAAATATATATAAAAATTACTGAATCTGCAGAACACAGGGAAGCAGATTAAATCCTATTTATACTCACGGCCAGATTCTAACCTCTACTTCAACAGCCTCAAATTACAGGATGTTTGTTGGCACAAGCAATTACTCTGTTTATATCAGTTTATGCAAGGTCACACTACACATGAGAGAGGAAGAATGAATGGAAGAGTATAAATTTATATTATAGCCTCAAGATACTGAAGCAGAATATGGAAAAATCCTAAATTAAAGCTGTTCCAAACAGAATTGATTTGTTTACGATACTTGTGACAAGACAAGGAATCAAAAAATGGCCTCAAGACAAAATTTTCCTGCATAAAACCTAGCATTGTCTCAGATGAACATTTATCATTTCATTTTTACCTTATTATATTTTAAGCCATACTTAAATTGCCATCTCAAAGAATTCCTAAGCTTCCAGGAATAATCCAGTCATCTTTTAATTACAAGAAACCCCATATAAATATTGTTCATTTAAATGCATACATAAAGCATATAAAGGACCACACACTTTAGCTTCAAGTGTATGGCATATAAGAGTAAGTCATTGTAGATCAAGCTAATTAGTTTATAAAATCTGAATCACTTTCCTAAAAGCTTTTGGTTACAAAAAAGTATTCACAAACTCACAACACAGAAGATTGTGATACATCAACAGAGCAGCCAACAGTCCGCCTAACAAATCATTAGCAAATCAACACTCTTACTGTGATTTCACATCCTGTATTTTGAGGATTTTTTAGATCAATATACATGGAGGCAATAAAAGAAAATGAGAAGGGACATGCATTTTCCAGTGCCTAACAGCAATCTTTAAATAAATGGATTGCTTCTTTTCTTCAGCAAGTAGTCACTTCAATAAAATTCAGTGCAGGATCAGATCTTGGTTGATTAACAGACTGTTTGAATCCAGATTTCAAGGCCACATAAAGTTTGCTCAGAAGGAACTAGAGGCAGAGCTGTTGCAAGAACCAGAAATGCCACTTATTCTCAAGAGAGAGATACCAGCTTTTCCGCAGACCATGCAGGGATAAAGACAACCACAGTTAAATAGGCTTTTCTTTCCTTGATTGTTTAGAACATCTTTCTGAACATTTAGAAATATAAACATTAGAAAATAAAAATCCAGCACCCAACTGAATTGCAAGCACTTCAGGATGTACTTGTTTGTTGCTGTGTGGGAGCTAGTCTTAGGAGAGGATTAATATTCAGTGAAACTTCTGCAGCCACTGGTTTTCCATTGTTATGATATAGGAATGATTTCCTTTAATGATAAAAATGATAGTGGTCTCTAGACAAAAGATAGTTGTAAGGCGTACTGCCAAAAGCAGACAGAAATGAAATCCCTACTTCTTTGTGCAAACATTGTATGACAGACACTAGCATTGTGATAACGTTCCCAATACCAGCATCCCAGCAGCCACACTGCTGGTTCATGTGTCAAAAATGTCCTGGATGCTGATAAAGAAATAGCCATACCCTCACCTGTAAGATAATGCCTTTTTGGAAACACTTTGTCCTGCAATGACACTCTGTTACGTGTGTAATACAGGATATTCATCCGTCATAATCTCTTCAGTATATGCATGATATGTTTCAGAGCTGTTGTCTCTAATCTGACTCATCAAACTCAGCAATAGCCTTTTCACTAAAGACATAATGCAGCTACTCTGATGTAATCCTAGCTGTTGATGTCTTTGAAAAGGACTGGAGAAATATATGACTGCTATCAGACTGTTAGCTCGGTTTCCTATCCTGTAAAGAAAAGAAGGTATAAGATATCAAATTCTAAGAAACACAAATAGATACTTCAAGCAATGCAGAAAAAAATACTGCTAAATGGAAAAACAACAAACTAGTTCTCTGTACATAAAACAATTCAGGTAACTGTTCTGACCTACGTTGCCAGTTTTGGAAGGTTGACTTTACTGGTATTCCAAAGTGAGGAACCGATTTAATAGTTGGGAGCCATGAGAACAAACACCAACTTCCCACTGTACAAAAGAAAACTACAATTCCACTACAGTTTTTACAGGGCTTAGCAAAACTAATATTCTGAAATGCCATACCCAATAATCTTACTAAACATTCAAGTTCTAATTGAAGCAACCAGATAAGATTAACAACTAAAACCTAACCTTCTACTGTTAGTTAACTTCCAACTTTAGTTTGTTTTCTCATAGAGATTATGTAAATTTCTGCTGACCTAAATCTCGGACATTATAACCAAATTTCTTTTGACAGAATTCCTGTGCAGACGTTCTGCTTTTCTTTTACACCTCTTGAAATGGCATTAATATTTTCAGGTTGAGCACTTGCCCCAGTCTGGCTTCTGGATAGTGCTGTGGTGCTCGGAAGTAGCGGGAGTGGGGTTACCAGGTCCTCCGTACTCATGGCACATCCCAGCGCAACCACATTTGGATGGATGAGGGTTGCCAAGACTTTAAGTGCTCAAATCTTTGATATCAAATAGCAGAGCAGAACAATTAGTTTAATGGCACATTCTTTTCTACACAAGAAGGAATTTAAATGAGGCCTTCATCATTTACAATAAAGATATACTAGATCTCTAGCTAATTACAGTAGCCACTTAGTCCAATTAGCTATATATTAAAATAAATGATACTGTACTTAAATGTAATCCTCCATTTAAAGAAAAAAAAAAAGAAAGAAATCTCACAACTGATCATGAAGATCATGGAATAAGAATGGCTGAAATGTTGACCTGCACAGAGCTTTATTCCATTTTCTTTCTTGACTGTCCCTGTATTAGACAACTCACTTAGCTGGCTATCAAAGGAAATGCTCTTTTTATGGACTTTGAACTCTGTTTACTGTATCATCATTTGTCTAATCAAAGCAGCTTTGTCAGTGTCATCTGAAGAGAAGTTTCTGTGAAATAATATCAGACCAAGGAGTAATATATGAAGAATGAATAAAATCCATCTTTTTTTTAGTATAATTTTCTTTAACATGCACAAGAGACAGACCTCATTAATTTGAATATGCTTATTTTCTTCTATTTACTATACAAATTAATTTTTATTTATATTGTATTATGTCCAAAAATAATAAAAAAGCTATTTCCAGTTAATAGTATCCAACATGATGAATGGTACACTAGGTAATTTTAATCTGTATTATTTCTCATTAGAAATAGCTGGAGAAAAATTATATGGCAATACTTAATCACTTTAAACTGAAACTGTTTTCTGATATTTTCTAAAGTAAATAATCTAAATGGAATCACATTTTATGACAAAGCATTATCAAATTCCTTTTTGTAAATGTTTCATTAAAAAAAATCATAGTTTTCTATTTTGCTTTTAAATACAAATAAAACTGTTTCCCTTTGAGTGATGATTAGCAAACATATACCACCTTATATCACTTATTAGTTACAGTTTAGGGAGACAATGATGGGTAAAGGGGCAAACATTCAGGCAGAATTCTTTTCCTCCCTTCCCATTTTTTAAATGTAAAGAGTTTAAATCAAGTAATAATAATTGATAAAGCTGTGCAATGAATAGCAGCATCCCTACACCATACTTTATACACTGTCTTTCTACACCTGCGATGAGATGAAAAAAGGCAAAGAGATAGCAAAACATCATACCTAAACTTACTAGCTGATAAAACAGAGAAACCAAAAAGGAAAGAACAATTTGTCATTACTTCCTTACTCACATTGGACTCAGCACAAGTTTCAATTACTGAAGACCCACTTTCTAAATAAGGACAACTGTTTAATTCCAAATTGATTTCAGTATCTTTTGGCTGTGAGGAAGCCACACACACACACAAAAATTAACCACAGTAACTCTTAATTCTAAGGAAAGGATTATAGGGAAAAGCAGCAGCTTTCTGCAAGCAAACAAAAGGGAACAGCTTGATGTGTAAAAAGGCTTATCCATGATAGGGAGATTATTAAAAGACACCATTATTTGAAGCTCACAGGAAGCGTATAAAAAATTTCAAGACTATATTAAAGTTAGGGAAAAAAGATGTTGCTTTTATATTGCAGAATAAAAGAGACTATTAGTAGAAGAAAGCCTCTTACACAAAACTGTAGTTATAGCTTAATTTTTAAAAGGAGGGGAAATAATGTTAACTAGCTACAGTTAAAAGAACAAAAAGTGATAATAATGCAGGATTCCAAGACTCAGCATGCTGTCTACATACGAAACCAAACCAAAACTTTTTGGAACATACCAAAAAGAATTCCCCAACCTTAGGGTCCATAAATCCCTGAGCTGTAGACAGTATGGCAATGCCACAAAAGAAAAGGGAGCGCTGTGTCAAGCAGCACATTTCCTTGGACATGCTGTATACAGGACCCTTCCTTTGATTCTACCCATTTTTGTATCTTCTGGTCAGCTCACTGTTGTCACTGAAATGCAGTATGTACCTGGCACAATATATTAAAAGACACCAAGGACTTAAAGATTATCACTGCATAATCACCTTAGAGATGCCCTAAGTCTTCCATGCAGAAGGACAGAACTCCATTGGATCCACTATATACCTTTCTTGTGCATCTTCAAACCCTACTGAATTTCAGCCGAACTTTTGACTAACTAATACTTCAGAAAATCACCTCACTATTATTATTATTATTTTTTTAATTCTTCATTTGCTCTAGGTTTTACACAATTTTAATCCATGTTGGGCTGCCATACTTTAACTGACACGCATCCCAGCTCTTCTGACCCATCATCAGCTGTTTAGCATGCTCGAAGATGAAAAACATGTCAACAGACAGCATAGGACCAGCTTTCACATTCCCAGAACACACCTCCCTGACCAGCTTCATTGCCTCTTATTGAACAGTTCCAGTCCTGCTCATTTATTTACTTATTTGTGAAAACCTTGGTGTATTTAAAATGTGAAATTTTTAAAAGAAAATCAGAATATTTGTAAAGTCTTTTTTTGGTCTTGCTTTATTTCAGCCAAACTGTGGATTTGCCTACTCAAAGGAACAAATTTAGAAAATATAAATAGAGCAGATGCTTACAAATATGCCCTACTTTGACAGTCATCTTTTTTATGCATTTTTATTAGCTAATAACAAGCAGGGCTTCCGTGAAGCTCACAAGGCAAACTAGACATTTTTGCTGTGGTTTTAAAAAGCAAGCACAGTAATCTAATAAACAAGTATGTTTTGACGCAGAGTTGTGTGTATAGCATGACAACCTCCATTGAGAAATATTTGTAGAAAAAAAAAATTATATCCAGTCCTCATGGATATGTGATTACATGGTGATGAAATCTAATTTATTACATTACTCACCAGAGAGAAGTTCTGGTACTTTTGGCAGGTTCTCAGCATGCAAACAAACAAATAATGCCTACATTGCCCAGCATGGAATTTGCTGTTCTTTGTTTTTGCTATAAAAGTCTACACTTTATAGCTGCTCTGGGACAGTGATACAAACAGAATACGAAAGAAAGTGGAAGTTAGTAGAATGAGGGGAGGAAGAGTTGTAACTAAAATAGCAAAATATTTCTGATTAATGAAGGCTTCTGCTACTACAGACCTCATAGTAGTAATTATACAAAATCAACAACAGTTCCAAAAATAATAGAAATGTACAATCTCTCTGAGGATACTCACTCCAGAAATTTACTTTAAATACTACAAAGATTTAGCCGGAACACGTGGAAGATAGGAAGACTTCAAATATATTACTGAGATGGGCATATTGTCTTTAATGCAGTAGCTCAGAAAGACACAGCAATTCTAAGCTGTTTTACCAAAGCATAGATAAGTCTTTGACTATGTCAAGAAACAGTATGCAAGCTCTCAGCAAAACACGTTAAGTCCTCTTATCACTGAACTATTTACAGTTGGCACAATATTAGCATGACTCCAGCTTTCCATTTTAACAAAGACTATAATTGAAATGGTAGCTTATCTCCTCCAATAAAATATTGATATAAACACTGGAGAGAAGATGCTGCTAACAGCTACCTCTCCAAATATCTCTTCAGCAAGTCTGGCTCATTCACCACATTGCACAGGTGATCATGTTTTATGGAAGAATGTAAGAATGGCCACACTGGAGAGATCCAAGACAAATGTAAGGCAGAAGGTTTAAGTTAGAGAAGGATTTCAGGGAAGGAAATGGTACTGTGGTAATGAATCAGGTCACAGAGGGCACTTCTGACAACTCTTAGTAGCAACACTAGAGAAATGAAAGAACTAAAGGATGAGTCCTGCTGGGAACTCTTGCTTCAATTCAGCTGGGATCTACTCAGATCACTTTTCTCAGTACATCTTTAGTAAGACACGAATGTGAAGCATGCATCTTTTCTAAACCACACACAAACAATACAAAGTCTACTTATGAAAACCATTTGATTCTAAAAGCCTCTGCTGGCTAAGATGAAGATGCCATCTCTTCTATTAATTTTGACAAGTTCAGCTTAATTGTTTTCAGTATTCTGTCACTAGAATTGTTCATTTTAAGTCGGTACATCAATTGGAAGTGGCATTAGTACATTAGTTAAAGGTTAGTTGTTCAAGCAGCGTGGTGTACAGAAAAGAAGTCTCTCTAATTTTATTAAAGAAGAAAGTCACCTTTTCTTCTAAACAATGTACCATAGCACACCAAGGCTCATCTAACATTTCAATTGACAAGATTTTGATGGCTAAAAGCATAACTTGAAATTCCTCCTGTAAATTTCAATTACCTCATCTTCATTACAAACTTATTATTCCCTCATTTTGTCAGTAGATTTATACATATTTTTGTGTGAAGTGCTTCCCTGTTTATGCCTTCAGTTTGTGCTTCATTGACTCTTGTGACTTCTTTGTTTGTTGTAAAAAGGTTGTCAGGGAACAAGATAGAATTTAATAAATAAAAATAAATTATCCCCAAAGAATACAGCAGAAATTTACAATAAATATATCATACTTGAAGTCATTAAAAAATCATAATTCCACACAAAATGTGATCATACCTCTAGATGTGTTAAATTAGCATTTAATCTTAATTTAACAAGACTTATTGTATAGCATTTAATAGCAATCAACTGTGAGAGAAGCACATCTGGGAGCCTGATGAAGATGCATTTGCTGTAACTCAAACCCAGTTCATTTATTGTCATGTCTACTTCCTTTACTCTTTTTGACAGTCAAGCCTAACTGCCCATAGCATTTCCAATATCAGTTCAGCAACAACACATTTGTGCACTAGGTAATGTGAGGTCACACGGTTGGTTATATGTATACACCTCTTGTGCTTCGCTTAAAAGACCACTGGGTACTGGTCTTCAGAACCAGGTATATATCAGAGAAGCAAGATAGCAGCCTCTTAGAATTCCAGTCACAAAGCCTGTTCCGTCTGACTGGTCAACAGGAAGTAGTTTGTAAATTTCAAATGTTTTCATTAAAAAAAAAAAAATCATTTAAGATGGTGGAATTTTTTCAAGACCAAGATATTTTTGAAAGGTTTTGCATTTGCTGGTATTGCCTTTGTTCTAAAAGATTATTTCCTAAATAGTCAAGGATTAATTTCACTCTTACATACTTGAAATTGAATTTAAGAAGCTGTGATTTTTTTTAATTTTATTTATTTATTTATTTATTTTAAATACCTGCCTTCTTTCACATTCATGACACAGCTAGGAACTACTGCAAAGTAAATGCTAGAGGCAAACCCATTATGACAAACAAGAACATTCTTTAGAAAAAGTTTGATGACATAGTCTACACCAAGGAACAACTGCTTTATTTCTGTTCTTTTCAAGCTAGCAAGCAATTTAAGGTTGACATTCTTTCTGTGCAGTCATCTTGCACTCCCTAAAACTTGTTCTCATGCTGCCTACACTAGAAGCCTTGGTCAGGAAACCTGGGAGCAGATGAGATCATTTGCAGGCCTTTGTTAGATTGAGACCCTAGAATCACAAAGAGAAAAACCTACTGCCAATCCTTGAGCTCATATAAATGAAATTGCATTAAATGACAGTAAAAGACATCCCTTCTAATTAGGCCTTGTTAAGTACCTTTTCAGCAATCAGATGGTACTGAATTAACTCTGAATAGCTGACCTATAAAATCTAATTCAGACCTAGCTAAAATCTATTTTTGCCGCAGGCTCTTTTTCTTTTGTGTCATATGTCACAAATGATCTATTGATAAAAACAGATCTTGCCTTAAATAGCACAGCCATTGGGATTTGCAGAGTGTGACACTTAAATATTTCACCCGTTAGAGGCATAAATTATTATCCAACCTTCTGTGGTCAGATTTTACTGCATTCACATTTCATAAATAAACACAGCCACCGAGGTACTCTTACAACACTGCATCTTACAGGTGGTTGAAACCCACTGGGCCATACTTTTTCCCAGCCTTGGACTGATGTAGTACAGCTGATCTCTTCCACCCATCTCCCAGACTCTGGCAGTTCCCTCCAATAAATCAATTATGGATATCCAATAAATATATTATTATAGAATCAACCAGGGGGAAACTCAAAGATGTCAAATTTTGCCCAGCCATCAGCTTCCCTGTGCCACAGGTAATTTACAGCCAGATTATGACCACTCTATGTCATTTAAATGATGCAAATGATTGTGTTAGAAAATCTGACTAAATATAATGAAGCAATTAAGGATTTAGTTAAATCTGGTTATGAGTATTGGAAAATTCTCATACATAGGGAGCCTGTATAAAAAAAAATAAAAAATTGTTTACCTGAAGACAGACCTGAATAGAGAAGAACCTGAACAAAGAAAATGACAAGAGATCTAGAGCAGAAGGATCAGGAAGTCTTCCCACCGCTCACACAGAAGCATAAGGATCATGAGGTGGAACTCAAAAGTGACAAATATAAAACAAAATCATAGGAAGATACACCCACACAGGAACTAATGAGTACACAGTCCTACAGCAACTTTGCCAGACCTGCCTAATTCATTGTTCAGTATCATTCTTTAAGGAGGGAAAAAAATAATAATAATTTAAAGAGGCTGTGCATAGCTTTTCTTTCCTAATCACCTTTCCCTAAAGCCTGAAATTATAGCCGTTAAATGTATTTATTGTGCATTTCCCCAACACCCACTTTTATATTTTGCAGTCTAGGAAATCATCGTGCTTTTTCCAAGGACTTCATGAGAACTGCTTCCTTGGGATCTTAATGCTGAAAATAAATGTTGACAATATTTACCTACTCCAGCTAGACATTACAATAAGGAGGTTCATAAAAAGGCAACAATCTGGTTTTGATTTTTTTTTTTCCTCCTTATATGCTTCTGAGATTTAGTTACACGTCTGTGAAGAGGAACATTACTATTATTCCAGGTTTACCACTAGTAAGTTGAAGTATGAAAATAGACAAAGGTTCAGACACAGATAATTAAATCCCACAGGAGAGGCTCATTTGAGATGACATTTCATTCAGTGACAGAAAAGGTATGTGACCCTTGTTACTGGATATTAATCTGATTACTAGCTTTGTCTTCATCTGCTTATTACTAGCAGCTAGGAGCAGACTGGTCCAGAACTACTATGCAAGCATCTTCTGTGGATGATACCACTTCTTTAGGAGCTTGCCACAGTAAGGCAGGTAGATTTCTGGTGACTGGTGAATTTAACATCCACGTTCCCCATGGAAGGAATATACAGAGAGAAATAAAATAAACCAAATTAACTTCAAATTAAAGAAAAACAAAGAAATCGGCAGAAATAAACTATTTGCAGTCTAGAGTGTTAAGTGCACAAATGACAGAAAGCAATAAACTAAGCTATTTGCTTTTCAGAGCATTTATCCTTAGCAATTAAAGCGTCTCTATGAAACAACACTACCTCAGGAAATGTCTAGCAATTGCTACCAACCAGTCAGTATGGCCATTCTTAATGTTTATTCTTTAATTGATTTCAATAAACCTCTTTACCATCCCATAATTACATAGTTCTGCTACATTCCACCAATTAAATGCAATGGCACTAATACAAATATATAATTTTTTTCATTGTTTACAGTATATTTTCCTGTTTCTGCAAATCCAGTCTAATGATTGAGAATTTGCCGTCTTCTAGTGCACTTTGGCTTAGAGTTTATCCAACAACTTCCTCATAAAGGAAAACACTTTGTAAACACTGCCAGCTGGAATTGCCATCTTATGGTCAATTTACCAGTACTTCCATGCTATTATTTGAGAAGAATTTAATGACTGCTCTGTCATTGACTTCAGATATTGCAATAATGCTACCCACAATGTAAGTGAAAAGAGAAGTAGTCCGTATTCAGTTTCATGAAATCCCCCATTTTGACAAGACAAATTAGCATAGCTTTATACAGAAATGCCTTCTTTACTTGGATAATAACCTTTCAGAGGATATTAGAATTTTATTGCATTTTTAAAAACAACTTCTACTGAAATTCATTCCAGCCGAGAATTAGTTTGATACTGTTTAGTATTACCATAAAATAGAATAATCATTTTCCACTTTATTTATTGCCTTAGAATTCTGTAAGTCTTTTTTTCTTTAAAATTAGTTTGTGAAGAAAGAGGATGAGTGCAAAAATGTCTGTGCCTAATACTCTTGGTCTCAGGTGCATCTTCACAGCTAATGTATTTGTACATCATGTTTACTGCAGTGTTATTCAAGGCAGAGTGTTCTGAATGCTCTTCAATTGCATAAGGAAGTTTTGGTCCCAAACCACTTACAGCTTCATGCCACATATCTAAACTGCCAACAAGAACAACAACAAAAGTTAACCAAAAAGGAGTGTTTTACCTACAAAATAATAATAATAAATACAATACTGCAGAACAGGAATGTACACAACCTAACAGAACATTCCATTCAAGAGAAACAAAGGCTCACTTTAGTCTTTTTATATTGTTTCAGAAATCTTCTCCCCTTGCTTATTACATAGCCTGGAAGCACTAACCATACACCAGAACCTTATTGTTCAGTGCCAGGAAAATGGCTAAGTGTCTGGATTCAACATGAAAAGTTAAGAAATAAGAGACTATGGACAGTTATAAAGAAAATGTGATTATATTGGTCAGAATGGAAGAAAATGTTCTCATCACATCAACAGCTTAACTGAAGTCAAATGATAAAGGGGCAGCATGAAAGTTAAGTTTTTAAATTAATTTCATTGTCTGTAACATGGAACATCTTCCTAAGGCAGTCATTTCAATTTTCCTTATTGTAGAGACAGAAGTAAAGAATATGTACCCTCAGAAAAGGCACAGCTAAAAGGATATTGAATATGCAGTCAAATGTCCAAGTGTAAATGGGTTCTTCCTATGCAGTTTTCTGAATATTCCAGCAATTATTGTTAGCTCCTTTTTTTCACATCACTGTCTGCAATCAGAGCTATGCAAACAGAAGAATGCTGTTCTCATCTATCTTCCTACAAAAGCAGAAAACAAGCTTGATCAACCACTAAACCATCCTGAATTTAAATTGCAAATGTGTATTTGATTGTCTGGTTTTGTTTTCTGAACAGTTAAAATTCACTTAAACTTTGTGACTGCTTTTTCAACCTCTTGTACACACTGTACATTTAAAGTTTTTTTTTTTTTTTTTTTTTTTTTCCCAAAACAAAACAATTTGAAGCAAAGATGTGCTTGGCTCATTAAAAGTTGGTTTATAGCAATTCTGGTGATTAGCAGGCCTTAAGGGAAAAGTCTTCTTTAAATGGTTTGTTGAAACCCCACGATTCTTATAGTAATATGAAGCTAAGTTTCCTTTCACCAGTTTACACATATTCTACAATATTCACCAGATTTTCACAGATCTAACTATAGAAAGGAATGCATGAGTTTCAACCATGTGAGTAAAGGCAAATGCTTCAAATTAATTTTTGCATACTTTACTATCTAAATATAAAGAAAGAAAAAAGATGCTTTATTTTTTTCCTCCTGATGCACATTAGACATCAAGGTGGAAAGATGGCTTTTTTTTTTTTGCTTTTTTTTTTTTTTTTAAAGCGTGGACAATCACTAGGTTAGGTGAAAACTTTTTCTGGAGCAGTGTACAGACAAGAAATTAGTCAGTGTTCAGTCAGAAATATTTACTTAGATTTTCACAGTTACTGTTACAGATATAACCAAATTTAACAGAATTGACCTTTTTATAACAGTCATTGGAATCAATTATAAAAAATGCTTTCCAGCTGCATTTTCTTTCTATTTATATCCACACACCCAGCATGGAAACCGGAAATTGCTGGTTTGATTCCACTGCAATTTCTGAATGTCAAATTGCACAGGGTTTGTCAGGGCACCCAATATGGTACACACAGTCACCTGGAAGATTTACATAGCACAAAACATGGGAAATTCAGGTTGTTCTTTTATGTCTAAACAAATAAACAAACAAACAAACAAAAAACACTAGAGATGCTGCGATGAGACTATTATTTGCCTTTTTTTTGCCACTCCTGGTATCTTTGTTACACTGGGAGCCTACTGCTGCAGACCTTGATGTTCCTTCTCCAACAACAGGAGATTTTGGGTATGTTATCCCATCAATCCTCCAGTTTACACTACTGCAGCAGATGGTACATAGAAACCCAGGGTGTATTCTTGTGATGAAGAAGTAAATAAAAGTATATGACACTAAAATGCTGACTTCAGTGGAAATGCTAATGAAAAGCTCTTAGTTTTAATGGTACAAATAACTGAAGTTATCCAAATTCATTACACATCTGTAAACACATCCTCCAAAAAACAGTTAGTATAGTGCCAATGTAATGACCTCTAAAACGGAAAGAAAAGGAGCTAGAATGACTCTAGATACATGGGAATGATGCAGAAAAATATAAACACATAAATATTTGAATAGCGCATTTTTCCCTGATCCTCAGTCCCATATCCCCCAGTGGTACCATGATGAAAATCATGGAAAAAGGGGGGTGAAACAGTTACCCATGATCAGCAGCCTCTGAAAGCTTTGCCTCACAGAGCATATATTCTTACTATTTTTTCCTTAAAAGATTCTAGTTTATCTTGACATTTCTTACTGTACTGTTTTGTTTTGAGCTCTATTTCAGTGTTGAAGCATAAGGTTTGCAAGTCAGAGTAAGGTTTTTGTTTGGTATTGGGTCAACATATACCAAGAAACAATCCTTTTCATGTATCTGGTTGTGTGCTTATAATGGAGTAATTTATGGGCACTCTATCTGTTCTAACACCTCCAGGGCAGCTCTGGGTGAGTATGAGTAGCACCTCTACTGCTGAAGGACAATTGCAATGCCACCAGCTGACATGTATCACCTACATCAGTTTAGCATAATATTTGCTGTAAGAGTGCCACTTGGCCCACAGAAGCAGCAAACCATGTGCAGTTTAGTAATTTAAATAAGAGAGATGAAAAAGAAAAGACAAGGGCAGTGATTTTTCTCAGCTCACCCAACACATCACATTCAGAGGTGGGACCAATGTCTCCTGAATAGCTCTTGAATCCTCTTGGTGTTTGCAGGATGAGTAGCTCTCATAATTCCTGAGAGAGCAGCTTAGAAATGCCTCTGAAGTTCTGCAGGTGATCTAAGGAAAGGAGAATGCGCAGTACACAGGCTGCTTGCTCATTCCACAGCAAACTGGTAACAGCAATTGGGTTCTGCTCAAAATTACCCTGGAAAATGGCAAAAAATGGAATATGGCACTCATCTTCCCATCAGTGAAAAATCAATATTAAAACAAAGGCTCCTGACAAACTAGGAGATGCTGCTGAATTTGTATTTGTATTTTTATGTTCACCTGATATCAACAGCAACTTGGAGAGGCCTTGGACATTCCTCACTGAGCCACATGAGTAACATCAAAAATTAGAAAACAAATTCATAAAGTTCCATCTCTGACAGAAGAAAGGGTTGTGTAAAAATACATCATGTGCTTTCCAAGGAACAACAGCTCAGCTAGTTGATATCCTCATAATCAGTTCTTTCCTCATCCATTCCTGTAGGTTTAACCGCAAAGTTAAGCTGCAAGTCCTTCACTCTGTTATCCTTGAAAGAGACTTTAATCACTCCTTAGTCCAAACTGGGTACACTACACACATAGGCCAAGGAGATTAGTAAAATCAAATCTCTTTGTCTTTTCACATATAGAGCAAAGCAAAGAAAAATCGAGAAACTAGAGGAAAACACAATGAATGCAAACAACTGAGGAGAGAATCTTGGTCCAGGCAGAAAAGTCCTTAAGGACCAAACCTCTTCAATAAGCCAATCTGTGGAGTCAGCCACACAAAGTGAAATACTCCTTCCCCCTGCCTCAAACCCAGAAACAGTTCATGCAGCAACAATAAAAGGTTTCCTCATCTCCTTCTTCATTTAATGTCTATTGGTATCTTCCCTGACGGTTTAAAAGAAAGTAGGGAAAATGGAAAGGAAAGATGTAAAGAGAACCAGCTTTTTGCACAGCAGTAATAGCACAGGCATAAGCAGATGCTACCTCAGGGATCAACCTGTCAACTTTAGCTTTGCCTATCCTTCTGCAGGGCATGTGCTAGCAACACTGAAAGCAGCCATAAAGTTTATCTTACAGTAGTTTAAAGTAGTTTCAGGGTTCCTATGAGTTTTGAGCACATTGCCATGCGCAGTGTCTCCACTGATCTATATCACAGTGTGAAGAGCAAGTTATATGTGAACACAAAAGCACTTGTGCACCAGAATAATTATTCCAAACACCTGTTTCAATTAGTTTCCTATGACATAACTTCTGTGTTGTAAGCAACAAAATATTACACTTTTCAGTCTTCTTGGATCATTCCAGAAAATGAGCATCGTTTCACTACCAAATCTGTTAAGTTCAAATAATTAGATAACAGCAGCACACCAGGTGAGCACAACTCCTTCAGCACTGTGTCAAAAGCCACAGCTTTAAGTCTTGACCAAGCACTAATGTAGCACTAAAAATAAGAACCTTGATTCTTACTGGCTAGATTAAAAACAAACAAACAAACAAACAAAAACCTGTTCAAACAGGACAACTCCAGAAAACATGGATTTTTAAAAACAAACAAACAAAAAAACAAACAACAACAAAAAAGGCAACAATTAGCTCACGTTCAGCCACATCACTGAGTGATGTGATTTTCAAAAGTCCTGAGCACGTGACAGATCCTTTTGACTTAATTATATATCATTCAGACCTGCTTTAGCAGTAAATGAGATAAGGTACTATAAGGAACTTATATATGGAACTTCTCTTCATAACTGCTTGTTTGCTCAACTTGTTTACCTTAAACTGCTTGTTTACCTTTCGTCTTGCACCAGCCTCTCATCTGAGCTCTCTTACTTCTTTGGACAATCTCAAAATCTAGCAAGTTAAAACCTACTACATGAGTAGGACTAGGGTGCTTTTTATGACACTTTTCGTTTTAGCTCAACTTTGTTGCCTAAACATTTTCTACTGCAGTACCAGACTTTCCGTTTTCTCTACATTACCTCTAGCCAACAGGGAATGTCATTAGTTAGAGCAGTCAGTTTTTCCCTTCCCTACAGAAATCAAATGTGTCATCTCTACAGTGCTCTCAGTCTCTGTAAGCCAAAAGAGTGACAGTCTTCACATCCCTTTCAAACTGAGTAGGTTCTGCTCATAACACTGACTCTGTGTTAGGCAGACAGATTATAGTTAATTACAATTTTGCACTTTCTAGAGCTCAAGAAAATTAATGTGGTTGTTAAACAAAGAGTCTACAAGCTTTCACAGTGAGGAGGCCTCAGGTTAATTTTTTTTAATGCCTTTGACCAGGCAATTCACTGTCCATAACAGGAGATCTTGAGGATTTAACACTGACAAACAAAATAAACCAGGTTACTTTTTAGGCTGAGATATATTTTGGGACTTGGGCCATTCTGTTATTTTGAATAAAAGAACTCAGCTTGTTAACGCTTGGAAAACCCTACCTACAAATAATTTGATTTTTACCAAATATACCATACCAAACAGGTATGACCATTAATCCAGCTGAGAACAACAGGCATCCATTTGGATGGAATTAAACTTTTTTTTTTTTTTTCATATTATCTGTCTTTTCTTTTTATAAACTCTGTCCAAATGATCTGGTGTTTATTTTTTTTTTGTTTGTTTGTTTTTTGTTTTGTTTTGTTTTGTTTTGGTGGTTGCATTTTTAAAGGGCTTACCTTGTCACTCATTCGAACCTTTCCAACACAGCTCTGCCCAAGGGTTCTAACCTACATAGCATTCACACGGCTGCTCGGGCACAAAAATCCTTCACTCTCTTTATGAAAGACAGATCAAACAGTTGGGGCCAAATCTCTAGTTGATGTAAAACTGCAGGGCAACATTATTAAAAAGAAATCTCTAAAGTAATCTCTCTTCCTAAATTGTACATTATCCACAGCTGGGGACACAAACACTAGTGTCTTTTAAAATTGTCTACTCACTAAACCAGGTGCTAAAAGCACAGTATGGGCACTATGCTAAGTCACTATCTTATTCCCCATAGTGACTTATTGATTTTGAGGTTACAACCTTCAAATTGTGAACTTGTATACAATCTGAGCTAGCTAGCTGACCTACATGATGTCGACATTCCATTAACTTCTGTTCCATAATTAAATTCACCTTAGAATCAAATTTGCAGAATTTAGAGCAGCACACAGAACAACCCAGCTTTGAAGCTTAATCTTGTCTAAACCAAAATAAATTTTGTCAGTGAAGATTATAATGGTTATGCTACTTTGCACTTGTCATAACAGATTTACTGCTCATTTTCTACAGCCTTTCCTTGGGACCAACATACTCTTGCCTTTCTAATATCACAGTTTAGTTTTCAAGGGTAGATGCTTGATGTTTTAAGTTTAGTTAGTACGAAGATGGAACAAGTATCTAAGGTGTAGATATTCCAAAACTCCTCATTTGTATCAGTTCTGCAGTGACCTTCAGGGAGAAAGCTCAGGTTAAAGGGTACAGCAGAGGCCAAGTAAAAGCCAAGTGCTGCGAGCTGGCCTGCTAAATGGAAATCCCCAGTCTCTTAATATACAAGCTTCTTCAGCTTTTTTTTTTTTTTTTTTTTTTTTTTTTTTTTTTTTTTTTTTTTTTTCTCATTTAAATGGACACGGTAAAGTTTTATGTACCTCCATACAGAGTTATCAGATGCTAATATTATTAGTAGTGGGGACTCTTCTCATTGTTACCAGAGATTAAAACCATTCATCTGCCCAAATCTCTAGGTGTTTGGTGAGTTTCCTTGGATGACAAGACAGCATTAAGAATGACAGAGTATAACCTGAGTAATTCAGTTGAAAGTATATTAAGCTCATGTGAAAAATTAATTGGAGTAGTTGTATTGAAAGGCAGCTGAACCATCTCTCAAAAGCGCTGCTTAAAAATATTGAACTAATTATTTCTGACGGAGCTTGATGTCAAGCAGATCGAGAAGGCATGGCAAAAGCATCACAGTGTCTAGTAACCAGAAGTCTGGATATGAAATGCCAGCAGCCAGGTTTTGAGTAATGACCCAATATCCCCTGGAGGTCAGAACTGAAAAAAAAATAATCTAAGCACTAAGTGAATGAGAGGCATTTCTGTGAACATTTCAAATATGTTCAGGCATTTTTCAGAGCTTTATGTCCGTTAAACTCTTCACATGCACATAGCCATTGAGGTTTCTCTCAAAATTCAAGCTCTAAACACTTAGTCATCAAGTGGACAGTTACAGCTTTTCTAAAAACTTAATCATTCACTCAGATCATCACTTCAAATTATCTATGTTTAAAGCTTAGGACTTTAATAAAATGTCACAAAACAGACTTACTCCACCACCACCATCAGCATTCCAAGTAATTGTCTTATTCTTCTGGAAAGGTATCCAATTAATTGGGAACCAAACAAGTCTGATCTGAACTGACAGGTTATGGCTACATATTTCAGTGGACTGACTGTACCATCTCAGACACTGATGCATTGTGCAAACATCTAACACCCAGCAAAGAATGAAAAAGCATGTAAAAGGCAAACTTCTTTTTGTGCCTGCAGAGTCATGAAGCAGAGTGGATTCTGAGTATTTCATTGCACAGCTTTTCTGTGTACTTTACCATCATGCTCACTTTTCCATTGCTAGACCTTGCCTTTCACACAAAAGGATATTTTAAGGAATTTGCTAAGGACTTTGCAAGGCCAGAACAGAACATGAGCATGAATCTAATTTGATTTGTGCTGACAAGACCAAAAGTTCAAGCAAAAAACTTCCTTTTTTTTTTCTTTTAAAATTGTTTCTTCAACTCATTTTAGAATAAATCATTTCTATTGCCTACATATCTCATCAGGTGTTCAGTTCTAAACTACTGTCTAACTCCAGATTTGCTATAGTAAGCCTTTACTGGACTGGAAATTCTTCCAACACAAGCTCAGAGAAAATTCTACCAGTTTCAGACATTATTCAACATATAACAGTCAGTCTGGTGCCAGAAATACTTCTACCAATATTTATACAACATCAGAAAAAGAAAAAAAAAAAAAAAAAGAAAAAAAAAAAAGGATAATTCCAGTATGAGATCTGATTTATTTATTTTGACTCCCTCAATCAAGTAAAGATTGGTTTCAGTTCATCATAAACTTTCATATAAGCTGAAATTCAGAACAGCCATGGACAGCAAATCCTCAAGCACCACAGTAAGCAATAACTTTACATTAGGAAAACGTAGATTGTCTCCTCCTAACACAGGTGAAATATTGATGGTTATTCTCCAGAGACACAAAACTTACACAGAAACTGAAAAGCTCAAACCTGGGTAAGAAGCACTTAGTATATGGAATTTATGACAATGACTCCCATTAAGCTGCTTTAATGTTCAAACTTCATTGATGGAGAAATGCCAGTGGAGTAGCAAATATCAATTTTTGTTACTCCCAGAAGACACTTTCCTGGAAAGCTGCCTTACCAGATTGCACATAGTCTTTGATGGTTGTATTGTGACAGCAGAAAAATTAGGTGGGGAGGGGAAGTTTAGAAAAAGAATTAATGCAGAATGCAAAAGCATTGCATATAGACTTTAAAGCTGCACAATCCACATTTTTTTTTTTTTTTCTTATTTCTTCCTTATAATGAGAATATATATTTGGTGGATGTTAACAAACTTTATCATGGGAGTTTTGTTAGTAGTACTCCTTCAGTTCATTGTATCCCCTGAGGTTAAGAACTTGGAACATCCACTGTCACTGGTGTCCCATAATGGGAAGAATTCGTTCTGTTCTGCTAAATGATCATAAGATCAGCACAGTTTTACTGAGATGGAATCAGATGGAGACATTGCTTAATACAACGAAACAAACTGATTGTACAGTTCTAACACAATCAAATACCCAAACAGCTCACTCGCTACACTAGTATTGATATCAGTTATTATAAAAATTCTAAATAAGAAAATTTCAAACAAACGTCAATTTCACTTAAAGTTGTATATTATTGTGCTCACATCTAACTAGAATAACAGATTTAACCTTTCTGGTCCCTCCAGTGGACTACATATGATACGTTGTCCTGCTTTCTCTAAAGCAATGTTACAAAGCCGTCCACATCTATACATTGGTATTGTTTGCTCTGTGACATAAATCACAGACACTTCATTCTAAAGCACCTTCTGTTCAAGGAAGTCAGTGGCTCTCCTAGTGAGTGAAATAAAGTAGCCAGCAGAAGTCATAGCAAGAACAATGGCATACCCTGTTACACACAGTTTGTGCTTTTCACACAACATAAAAAATGTAAAGTAGGATAAGGGTGCTGTGGTATAGCATAGAGACAGTAAAGGATGGAAAAAGGTTGGTCCATGCAGTTGTGCAACCCCAGCGCAACAGCACCTACTATACCATTAACATTGTAACTAGCAATAAATGGACAGGACACAGCAGGAAAGGCTGAGTTCCTCATCTGAAAAAAATGCCTTATCATTTTTTATGCTTTCCCCCTTCCCCTTGTGTATTTTATCATTGCTGGAGGTGGTAGCAGAGCAGATTCCCTGCACCCAATGTGACATGCTGTGAACTCCCACGGACAGCCTCATCACAGCCCAGAGGCTTAAATGTTTTAGTACATTTAAACTTAAAGGTTTAAGTACACAGTCCCTCTGAACATGGCCTTTTTACAGATAATTGGCATAATAGCATGACTGCCTTGGTACTTCCTGGCTGATCAATTGTGGTAGAGAATGCAAATTAAAGACAATGAAATTAAAGATAAAGAAACAGTTTTTATGTTTTTGTTTTGTTTTGTTTTTATAAGAAAAGGCCAGAGATTTAGAACAGTCAATAATTTAGAGGAAAAACAAAGAGACAAAAGCCTCAGAGACTCCATCTAGACACAGCAAAACATTACAACAGTAAGAATTCAAAGAATTCAGAAAGGCAGAAATTGCTAAAGACAGGTTAAAGTCTGGGAAAATCAGAACTTGAGGACTTGTTGTCCTTAAATTACAACTGGAAATCACAGCTGTCTCCAAAGCGTTAGCCATCTTGTTTCTGACCTCCTTCAGCATACTGCCTTCTCTTTCAGTGTCTTCTGAAATGCTCAGTACTTTTACCCATAGTGTTTATAACCTTCATCACCCTGGACTTCAGCATCCTCATCAAAGGCTGACTTTGGGAAGAGGAAAAAGATCATTCTGTGGTTGGAGCCCCAGTGAATCCAAACCACAGAATTGTCGTGTAACCTGACACAAATCTGCTGGAGGCAGAATCTAAATTTGCAATCTGCCCTAAGAACAGGTTAGCATGCTTTCACTCTGGTCTACAAGGAAACCAGAAAAACTGTTCTTTCTCAAATATTTCTTCTTCCCAAGACTTCTGTGATGAATTTTGAATTACCTTTACCTCTTCTAGAGAGCATCTAATATCCTAGCTTGTACTTACCAACGGTCTGGATGACTCCCATTGTGCAAAGTGGCTATTGCAAGCTTATGTGCTCATACAAACACAGCATCTGTTCATTTTCCCTATATAAAAACCCACAGAGTTTTTAGCAACGGAGTTACTAAAACAGGATTAACCCAGAGTGTTAATCCCTTGTACAAATAAGTAAGAGAGAGGACAAACCACTTTTTAATGCATCAGTGCCTCTATTCCAACCTTATAAAATAATAATATTATCTAATACTTCCTAATCTCATAGAGAAACTGTGAGAATAAACTAATTTCTGGGCAATACTTAAAACTTGCCCACTGTTTTTGTTTTAAAATGGCTCTAATTTTCTCATGCTAAATTGTCAAAGTCTAAGATTCCTACAATTATGCTGCAGCAGAAATGTAGGTGCATATAAGGTTGTACAGGTATTTAGACCCTATACAATTCAGATGGCAGGAAAAGGGCTTTTGCTTATCGTGGTACCTAACTGGCTTAAACATGCTTTAGTGTTGGCAAGTTCCCTCCCAGACATGAACTTAAAATATACCTGGTATTTTTTCCACGACCTCCATTTCACTCTATATCACTGCAGAAGATACTCCTGAATTTGAAAGATAATTTCCGTCCAAGTTTTCTGACATCAGTTTCTCATCTGTCATCAATGCTTGAGGTTACTATGTTCTCACCCTTTATATTTACAGCATGAAATTTCTATGGTTTAATTTCCACTGCATGAAATATAAATGCAGTAGCAAATAAGAAGTAATCTAAGGTCAACAGAGAAGCAGACACTGTAACAATATTTTTAAAACTGTATGAAACAAATGAAATGGAGCAGCTCACATAAACAGCATGTTTAGCTTATTTCAGTGGCCTTTCTTAATTAACCCTACAGGAAAAAGACAAGTGCATTATATAAATCACAGACTCAGCAGATCTAGGTCTCAGAACGTTCTAGAGACTCTCACTGTTTGCAGATGCACTGGAAAAAGTAGTAGTTGTGAAATTTCATCATCTTTTTGGCTGTGTAAGTATTTCCAAAAATCAGGGAAAATACTGCCTTGTGTTGAATATGAATATTCATGGATATGTAGTCCTATATAGTGAATTATCTCATCAAGCAATATTTGGATAAGCAAATTAAAAGCTGTCATTGAGAAACGTCATTCCTTTATACATGCAATATAAACAACACTGAATCTACTGCAGTGCAACAGATAGCATGGAAGGAAGAACTTCAGTGGAATGTAAGCTCAACATGTAAGAACCCTATTAATAAAAAGGACTTATTTTTTTTTCCTCACTTTTTGTTCTCTTTACTTGCTCTTATTGCTCCTCCTACTTTTTAAGTAAATTTGAGCATCAGCAGAAAAATTACCCATAAGGATCGGAAGTGGCCACAGCAGATGCACAGCAATGCCAGCTGTAAGATCAAGGTCTGGATTCCAGGCAGTTCCTCACTTTTCAAACCATCTAACACTAGCAAGCAAGTACACAAAATATCAGGCACTGCAATGTGTTAATCTAGTCACTGCCATGACTTAATTGGCTCACAAAATTGCTTGAGGTTTTTGGGACTGTAATTAAGGCTTGGAGAATCTGCAAAAACAGCCTTTGGTGGTGGAGGAGTATGGTGTGTTTTTTTTTTTTTTTTTTTTTTTTTAATTATTTTTAAGAAACCAAACCCTCTCTCAGCTAAAACTCATGGGCCTAATTAGAGATTAATTAAAGTTACTTGCTGCTGCTAGGTTGAATTACAGCTCAGTAGACATATTTTAAGTGGCAGGTATAAAGTTTACTCTTTTCTATCTCTCCCTTTTGCCTTTGCTTCCAACAACCAGAATTTCCCCAATCAGCAAATTCATTCAATGCAAATTAGAATAATTGCCCAGTTTTGCCCTCAGCTTCATAACTTGTAGATTCCCACTGTAATTTGGCATAAGGAGACAGAATTCATTTTAAGAAAATAATAGTCTTCTCCAGCCATCTTTATAATGCTGTGGCTTGTAGTCCTGTTGTTGAATATAACGGTAGCTATACACTGGGAATATCCAGCTACATGTACAGAGCTAAAAATAGGGATGTGATTGCACCAAAACAAAAGGTAAATTACCTAATTGGGTCTACAAATCTGAGATAGGATCTTGTATGAAAAACATAGATAATAATTCATGTAGCAGCTATGGACAAGATGTAGAGGTCCACTTCCATTTAGATACCCAAACAGCCAAGAGATTTTCAGAAGTGCCTAGCCTGTAACAGAGCTCTGCATGAGCCATACTTAGAGGCATTGGCCTCATCTGCAAGCATTTAGTGTTTGCTTTGCAAGACACCCATGAGTAATGCAACAGGAGGTCAAACACATTCCTCAATAAGATTTAATAAAGCACACACTGAGTGCTACACTTAACAGTTTATCAAAATTAGCAAATAATCAGCAACACTGCATTTAATTTTAGTTATCTATTTCTGTTGTTAATACTCTTCTAAACAACAGCAGCAGGCACAATTTCACTACTATACCATTCATTTTCATTAAGTTGGAGTGCCATCATACTCTTGTTACCTGCTTATTTGGGTTTACTATGACCAACAGAAAGTTCTATTGTTCTCGGTGGCTGTTGTTGGGAGGGGTTGTTTTGTTTTAATCAGACTGTTCTCAAATCCTGTTGTCACAGCAACAGTGGACATAAGTAGTTGACACTTTTTTTTTTTTCTTTCCAAACCTTCAGTGCTACTCAGATTGCAGACTGAATTTAATATTCCAATTTAATAGCCAGAATCCTAATTACAAGTTTTGCTAATAATGTGACATTACCCTTAGACATTCTAAATAAATTCAGTAAATTATTTTCCTTCAGACAAGAGTAATGTTTTTTCCTTTACTTAAATATAAGTTACTTAAATATAGATTTTTCAGGCTGAAAATAAAATAAAACAAACCAAAATAAAATAAAGCTATTCTGAGTTTTACAGTGGCAGGGCTGGATTTTCAATATTATACAAGAAGGACATTCCTCTTTGTGTATTTTTTTTTTTTTTTTTGTCATTTGTTGCTGTTGGAAGAAAAGCCCTTCAGTCTACCAGATTACCCACTGACTTTATAGATTCACTTTCTAAGCGGTGAATTCCTACATATTCACCTCAAAAACAAAGAAAAGTTAGTGCAGTGCTCTCCCTTAAAAAGAAGAGAGAAGTTTCAAGCCGGCCGGCCCACTTTATTATACCAACATACTTGGAATTAAAACATCTCTCTTAAAGGATTTCTGGCACTAGGTGGTAACAGCTCCACAGCATTCTAAAAGAATAACCAGGACACTGATGTACGGCACTGCCATAACTGATACAGATGGAGCACTCAGCACGACAGTCACAGCGTTCTTCTTAACATCCTAAGACTAGAAAGTAATATTAATTAAAAGGCCTCTTGTTTTACTTGTTTATAACTTTTACAAAAAATATTTGTTCTGTAGTGAAAAATTGAATATATTTTGTTGAAATTCATCACTCCATAAAAGTAGTACAAATGTTGAATAGATTTGTTATTTGAATATGGATATATCACTGGTGTCACAAAGCACAATGTTACTTTTTCTGATCCTATCCTAAAGATCCTAGCCTTTAAGTTTGAAAGTTAGCCATCTCAAATGTAAGAAATTATTTATTATATTATTATAAAATAATAATTATTTATTTCTCAGGCAACTCTGAGAAATAAATTGAAAGACAATCATTTTAAAGTTAAAAGAAAGGCAATGGAACATGTTTTCATGCTATGTGTATGAGGGTTGCTGCAGTGATGATAAATCAATTTACATCAGCTGCAGATCTGATCACTTAACTATACAATACTCCAGTGTACATGCAGCATAACATTTCAGACAAACATTTTGCTGCTGTCAGAGACTGTTGTAGGGTATACACCAGGTAGTTTCTACTAAAAAAGCACCCTTTTCTGACACCACACATACAGCCCAGGAGACAAGAGCTGAAATGCACCACCCAGAAGTACTACCTGGAAAAAGGAATAACTGTTCTCATAGATTCACCCAATTCAGCAGGTTAATGTTTGTTAACCACATGAATTATTTCTAATCTAATTTATGCATATTTAAATAACATATGTATTCAGCATTCTGTCCCCTAGGGCAGCCAATACCAGAAAAGAGATAACACCCAGAGTTAAAGGAGACAACAGAAAAGAGAAAAAAAAATAATCTCCAGATTTTTAGATCTGTGGATTTATTTTGATCTGCAACATTAATTAAACTCAATTCATGACATCGATATTTGGTATTAAGCTGTCAGTAATCCTTAGCCATCATTTTGAAGCTCTTTACAAGTATCATGGATGGAAAGAGCAAGTTTTTGCATTAACGATTATTTTACGATCGTAGCATCCAGCAAGCACAGCCAAGAGCCAGGCAGCCAGGCAGTAACAAGCACAGTGCAGACAGGGAAAAAATGTCTGGTTTCTTCTCCAAGACTCTAACATCTAAGCAGCAGGCAAAGCTGGGAAAGGGATGGTGAAGTGCCAGGAGGGAGTGGGGGACTTTATTGGTCAGGACCACACCGTACAACATAACTCACCAGCAGCCTAATTTGTCAAGAAACAAAGAAGATTTTAAGGAACTAGAGAAGTGTTTGGGTAGGTGTTTACAGTGAGCTCTTCCCATCTTATGCTCACACAAAAATCTAAGAAACAAAGGCTGGGGACCAGCTTTTGATGCCAGACTATTGCTTAACTCATTGTACCTGAGAGCATTCCAGGGTACCAAAAGCAATTTAAAGTCTTCCCTTGCATAGCAAGTAAATATAAAACCCAAGCTCCCACAAACTCTGTCTTCACTTCATACGTGTGAAAACAAGAACCTGCTTTGTCCTCACTTGAATTTTTTCTCTCTCTCTTTTTTTTTTTTTTCTCTCACTAATTACCATCTGTAGAAAATGTTTTCTTAACAGAAAAACTACTCAACTGTCTCCTTCATCTTAATTTTCTGTGATTATTATGAACATTGAAGAATAATCCTTCAAGTGTCTACACAATAGGGACACATAAAGTCTGTTGTGTCAATAATCCACTGACTACAAAAAAGGAATCCCTATGTTCTCTACCAGTGTTAAGCAATAACAATCCAGTTTGTTTCATACACAGTTCTATAAGTAGTTCCTACAGTCTCTGAGCAGCTAGCATGCTCATTTCTGCCTAATATAAAACTTAGTATTTTGTTTTCTCTTTAAACAAAATGGGTTGGTAGCAATCAAATCCATGTGTCTTATTTACTCTCTAGCCTGTTCTGAGTGGCTATGCATAAAGTCTCTCCCTATCTCACCATATATATATGTGTGTGGTTATAAAAGGGACAATAGTTTAGAGCTTTAAATCTACTAAAAACTTAAAAATCTATTAAAACTTTTGGTTAAATTTGCCCTACAAAAAGCAACTTCCATATTTAATGTACAGCATAACTACATGAGATTTCACAACAATAAAGATCATCATTAAAAGTCTAAATAACTTCATGATTTATTTTTTTTTTTTTTGTCATTCTTTTTGGTGAATTTTGTGGTTTGTTATATTTTTTTATAAAGCTACAGCTTATTTGTTATAATAGTCATACAGAACCACTACAATGTGGTAGGCATGTAAAATTTCATTTTACTAATACTATTATTTAAATTTCATTTTATTTGAAAGGTTCATTTGTAGTTTTGTATGAAAATTATGTTATAAAGAATTTTCCAGTAACAGCAAGAGTGGGTTATGAGTTTGCCAACTGTAACCTGCATTGATAAAATGCTACCCTGAATAAAAGGAATAATGGCCTTGAATGGAAGCAACCAAAAATTCTGGGAGTCTTCTGCCCTTTCAAGGAAAAATGGTTTTGCTATGTACCTGTAAAAAAATCAGAATTTGACAAGGAACATGAGGTCAATCTGAGAATACTATTGGAAGTGGTGCTTTGTGCTAGCATTTTTCAAAAGGAAAAATTGCCTTTTAACACACAATAGTCTTTTCAATTCACAAAGCACACAGTATTCTGGTAGTATTAGATGAGTTGATAAGAGAGACGTGTGAAGTCATTTGGAGGGTATCTACTGTGCAGTCAAAACAAATCACAGAGAGCATTGTACAGAAATTCAGGTTTCTTTTAAACTAACCAGTTGAGATACTAAGAACTCTCAGTCCTACAGGAGGGGGGAAAAAATAATAAATAAAAAAAAACTCTATTTTAACTTGCTTTTAGTCAGGTTTTTGCAGTCTCTTGTGAACTCTGTGCTTTAGTGAGACTTAGAATATGCCTGACTTTGGTGTATCACACCACAGTGACTGCTTTGGCTTTAAGTGCTGCTTCTTGGTCTTTCCCTGCTTTTCTGTGCTGAATTATTTGGGAACAGAGCTCTTGAAAAGCTGAATTAGTTTACAAAGCAGTGCATGGCTCTCCACTGTTGCAGAGAATTAATTCAAATCAATTTGACAGTGATGCATCTTGATGATGTTTCACAAATTTGCATGTGTTCACATAGGAAATAATTCAATGTAATTGAATGGGTTTGTATAATTTCATTTTTAAATGAGACCCAATTCCCCATACTAATGATTTCTTATCTGTTGTTCCTGTCAGGCTCCACTACTAAGACTCTTCAACTGTCTGTGCTACACTAATGATTATTCTTAAACTAGTTATTACCTTCTGAGATACTGAATTAAATAAATGCTAATCAGCTTATTTAATAAACTAGATTATAGCGTATGTACTGGCTTAAGTTTGTGACAGAGATAAACACTGATATTTAAGATCCACAGTGTGTTGTTTTATCATCTGGAGATAGGCAAGCATTTGACTAATGCATACTTCTGTGTGTTTTGGAAAAAAAAAAAAAACAAACACGTTTGAGGATCAGTTGATCACATGATTCATGTTTAAGTTTAAGAAATAGAAAAATTTAAAAAGTCATTTAACAGACCTTTCACATTAAAATAATTTAAAAGCAAACAAACAAAAACCAATCTTTACATAGACTGCTTGTGAACATCCTAATTGGTTTTTACAGAAGTTGAGATCAGTTCACGTGTATCATAAACAAACAGAACCATCAAACTGCAAAATCTACATGAATGGAAAACATTAGCAGGAATTGGAATGGCCAGAAGCTAATTTTGAAATACATAAAACAACAACAACAAAACTCTGCTCATGTTTTCCCAGCTAATCTATTTAGCTAGATAAAATACAGATATGTAAAGATGGGATTACATGGAATTAATGTCCATGCTGTATCTGACATTCTACCAGTACAATGTGATATTTTGTCACTTTTGGATTACCTAGTCTAGCATGTTATCTTTCCCTTTTCCCCCTATTTATGATTACTGACATCCAGTCTCATATAATAGCCCAAGAATCATAGAATCACAGAATTATTAAGGTTGGAAAAGACCTCCAAGATCATCTGGTCCAACCATCCCCCTACTACCAACGTCACCCACTAAACCGTGTCCCTAAGCACCATGTCCAACCTTTCCTTGAACACCCCCGGGGATGGTGATGCCACCACCTCCCTGGGCAACTTGTTCCAATGCCTGACTACTCTTTCTGACAAGAAAGAATGCCTCCTAATTTCCAACCTGAACATCCCCTGGAGCAATTTGAGGCCATTCCCTCTGGTCCTCTTTGTAAGTTATCTGCAAGAAGAGTCCGATCCCCAGCTCCCCACAGTTTCCTTTCAGGCAGTTGTAGAGAGCAATAAGCTCTCCCCTGAGCCTCCTCTTCTTCAGACTAAACAACCCCAGTTCCCTCACCCGCTAGGAAACGCTGGCTCTAACTGCAAGTTGCAACAATCACAAAAACTTCTATTCTCTATACTGTTCTCATAAATCCTTGACACACCACTAATTCCTTGGTAAACCGAGCAAGTCATTCTCAAAAGAGAAAAAGATCTTCCCTTTGTTCTGGAGATTTCTCTCTGCTCTATGCAGTCCCAGCAGAAATCAACACCTACCATTTAAAGGAAGCTCTGGAGCCTAGGCTCTTCATTTTTGGAAATAAGAGGACATTTTTCTTTAATTCAGTGAATAAAGCAGTGGTCAGTAACAGAACACCACATGGTCTTCAATAAGTTTCTTGTCCTTGATCTGAAATGGCGTAAAGCCATGTAGCATTTTCCTTCAAAAGTCATGTTGAAGAAGATGAATGTTTCATCTGTTTCAAACCAAGGTACAGTTAAGCTCCACAGAAATCACTGAACATAGATCAAGACAAACTTGGATCCACTTAGCATATTTTAATGAGAACCCTGGAGTAAATATACACTGATGCTGCTAACAGGAGCAGCCCCTTTTGTGGTCATAGCTGTCAGCACAAACCCATAATCAGCCCTGAAAAACACTTTTCTTCTCAATGTCATAATTCATCCAAAAGGGCATATATGTTATTTATGATTGGATCCCACAGACCTTTCACACAGCCATCGCAGAAGTATGTTGGGCCTTACTGAGGATTAGTTTTAAGGATGAGCAGGTGATGTTATGTTGATTTATTTACTCCTATAATACTATTATCTATTCCTAGAGTAGGGTCACAGCATTTCCAGTAAGCTCTCATCTGCCTGTCCTTTGAGGATAGAACTGACGGTCCCAGGTGTCCACAGGTGAGAACTCATTTTAGAAGCAAGGAGGTGCTTAAAATCAAATCACATCAGTTTGGGAAAGAGTTGAATTAACTTCTGCTTTCAAAATCATGACTTTCATCTCCTTCAGTATTGTCAAGTGTCACACTCCATAGCAACTTGATCAGTTAAGGAAATATTTATGTTGACTTAAATATTGCCTTTGTGATTCCCGTGTACATTCAGATTGGCATTCTGATTAAACATTACTGAAGTGTATTTGGGAGTAACAAGGGAGTTGCTTGCTTCTTTGTTTTGGTACTCAGTAGCTTTCACAGAGTAAGCCTCTAAGACCTATCTTTTCTGTCATTTGCACTGGGGTAAATAATAAGAAATGTCATGGAGATCAGTTACCACAGTTACAGAACTCATTTAAGAGAAAATAGACTTATTTTCTACCATCCTGTTGCTTAGTCCCATAGCAGCTCTTCCATGATTTTGCTAGACAAAATCTGTTTATAACCACTCAAAACTCCTCTTTCATACTATTCAGTGATAAATTGACTCAAAAAATGATAAAAATTAAAACAATTTCAACAAAGACCTGGTAGTGATGAACTCACCCGCTAAGAAAAGCAATAGCTGATGTTTTGCTGTTTTTCTTGTAAAAGATTCAGAAGAGTTTTATTAAGTTTTATTACTTCATAGACTCAAAACAGAACGCTTCATTACCTTTACTATCATTCTGCTTGCAGCCAGTGTAATGTAAGCCTGTATTTTCCTATGGCATGATTAAACACAATATTTAGGACTTAAATTAATTCATTAATACAACAATATGACAGATCTCATTTTTGACAAAACCATTTTCAAACAAAGTCTACTGTATAATAACACATCACGAACATTTGTTTCATTTTACAATATTAGAAACTAGCTCAGTGGAAAAAATAATTATCAAAAACTAATCTGAAGTAGAGTATCTCCTTAAGACAACATAAATGCAATATCAGGGAAGAAAATCAGAGAAGTTTCATTTAGTTACAAATTCTTCCTCAATGTTATCAAGGTACTGGAATGACAGTAAATGAAATGCAATGCACTGCGTATCTCAGAACTGACAAAGCTTTTTCTTTTCATTTGAAAAGCTTTAGCTAGTCTGAAGAGTAAGAAAAATTACAGGTTTCCTTCACAAACCCACTACATCCAGCTTGTTCTGTATCTGGTTTCACAGCTGTATTCCTTGAGAAAAGTATTGGATGCAAAGTATGTATTGTTTGGATATTGAGTATGTTTGTTCATTTGACGCAACATAATTATTATAATTTTCTACAGGTCAAACATTCACATTCTCCTTTACAAGTTTATATGCAATAATGTAGATCCACCATTAACCAAGATTTGACTCCTCTGTCTTAATTCACAATTCTTATCTTACTCCAAATTGTAACGATATGCCCACTCACAGACACATATCATTGTAAAGCAAATTCCCCAGTTTGAAGGTTCTGCTTCTGACCAAGCAGAACTTTTAACCATGCTGAGCAGCTGAGAACATTTATCTCCTAAAGTACCCTTAAGTGCTAATGCTATTCCCAACGCCCCAGGAAAATTTAGATAGAATTGATTACTATGCAGCAAACTGATTCTAAACACAGCTTATTTAAAATAATATGCCAATAATTTGTTAATAATGTGCAAACTTTCTGCTATCCGGTCCCATTCACTGTGAAGCAAGAGATGGACAAAAATTAGAAGTTGCATATTCCAGATCTAGGAGCACTGCTTAAAAAACCCTACACCTGATCTCATCAGCTTTCTCAGCCTCTTCCAAACAGAAAATAAAATGCATCTTAACTGATCTTTCCAAGTTAAGAGATGATTAACAATCACATATTGGAGCCTGAAAACAACAAGAACAGTTTTGGTACTCAACAGGAACACTATTTCTAACAATAAAAATTGTAAAAAGCTTATGGCTTATGTTTAATTTAGCATGAAGTTATTGATTTCTCTCAATACAGCTGCAGAGTCTTTTGTCCAAGGCTACATTCCCCCTCCCTCCCCTGCCAAAAAAAAACACACACAAAAACAACAACAACAACAAAAAAAAACATAGCGAAGAATTCACTTACATTCACTTATAAGAGAAGGTTTGGAGGTTCAGCCTGGAGGTAGGTTGATTCCATGTTACAATATTGTGATACAAAATCAAAACTATCATAAATTTAAAATAAAGTCAGTGCCTAGGTTTACAGAGGTATACAAAAACACTCAGAAAGTGAACTAACCAGAAACAGTACTTACTTTATGGTAAGGTACAAGTGAAAAGAAATGTTGAATTCAAACATTCAAACCTTTTTTTAAACTGAAATCAATTCATCTGGAATCACAAGCAGACATGTTTTTTTATTACTTTTTTATTTAAAAAAAAAAAAAAAGGAGATACAAACACACAAAAAAAAGAAATCAAGTGTTTTTTGCTGAGTTAAAAAAATCTCATGTGTGGAGAGAATTCTTTTGTTTGTTTGTTTTAGAAGAAAATCCCCAAACAAGCAGTTAATATTTTTCACTCCAGCTGAACAAAGTTTATTATGTCTTATTTCTGTTTCAGCTTCTGAGGGGGAAAAAAAAAAAAAAAAAAAAAAAAAAAACAAAAAAAAACAAAAAAAAAACTTTTTAGCCAATTTATGTCTCACTCACTTTTAAGATGCATTTACAGATTGATTTGGAGGAAAAACCTTGGGAAAGTGAATTTTAAGTAATTAATATTTAGGAGATCAAAAATATATCTGAGATTTCCTGTAGGCCTCTCGTACTGTACTGGTCAATCACAGAGGTCAATCTTTCCCATAAGGTATCTAATATTAGAATTAAAAATCTATATTTAGAGACCAAAATCCTTGGCCTGATTTTTAACAGGATGAACATTTCTTGCCTAACTGCAGAAAGTCAAGTTCAAACAATTTGCCTTCCATTCTCTCTTCTCTCAATGTCAGGAAACGAGAAATAAATGTAAATGTAAAATGGGAAACATAAGACTTCTGAGCATCCCAAGTGCACTGTGAGGATAAAGTGTCAAGTCTGATGAATCCTACTATGATGTACACTGTGAAAAGCCTATCAATAAAATATCAGGAAAGGATTAGAGGCAATGCCACTGTAACAAAATGGATTAAAATAGTTCTAACTGTTTCAAAAAAAAACCCTTTTATTTCTCTATCTGCAGTTATCTTCTCATACCCAACCAAGCACCATCTCTCATGCATGTATCATTACCCTCGGAAGGTAACAGAATGGCAGGCAAAGCATTACCGCTTTTCATAATATTTCTTGGGTTAATTGACTAAAACTCTAAGGGAAATGTCACTGCTACATGGAAGAGCTGTGAGCTAGAACAAGTACACTGGCTTCACTAATCCTGCTGAGAACGAAGTTACACTTCCTCAGGATTGCCATTAGAATCTGTCTGTTCATCACATCCTTCCATTTTGTTCTGAAATATGTTCTTCTGATATCCAGGGAACACCAATTAATCCAGGTAAACAGCCCCAATTTCTGTTGGATCACCCCTCACCATTGAGCTTGACCTTGGAAATACTCATCAGTTGCAGTTTTCAGTAGGTGAGCAGTAACTAAACCAGCAAAAGAGTGATCAAGAAGAAAAGTGATTGGTAAACTAAAGATGACATATGAGTGAAAGGGTTACTAATCATTAAATGAAGTAAAGAATTAGCAGGTATGATAAAGTAACTGGCATATGGCCACCTTAAAGGTTAATAAATTTCCTTCTCTCCTTCCTACCCTTGTTCCATGCTGCAAATGACGTGAAATAATTACTTTGACAGACTTTTTTCCCCCTAGACCAGATGTGTTGATCTCCCTTAGTTTTTTATGCAGTGTGACAGCAGTTTTTAATCTTCCTGTGTCCACTGTAGCAGCTGTACAAACATTTCATTAACATAAGTATGGTGGTAAGCATGTACTATTAAAATGAGAAAGAGAGGAGGGGTCTTGTGTATCTTTCTTTATAATTCATTTAATTTTATGCTATGAGTAGTAGGTGCTAAACTGGGAATGAATAAACGTATTCCAAACCCTCTGTTGGCATCCATGGGTATGCTTATTCTCTTACAGATTAACCACATTTTTAGCTTGAGAATTTTGACATCTATCCAGTGCAAAAGAAGGGGAGTTGTATAACATGCATTTAAGAAAGGTTTAGCATGTTATTTTTTTTCTGGGAAAAAAAAAAAAAAAAAAAAAAAAGCCATATTCTTACAATGCTTTTCATTCCAGTTTTCATTTGCACAGAACTCAGGCTATGGCATGTAGCATCTGTTAACTCTGCTACACTGGTGTCAACATGGTGACATTTTTTTCTTTAAGAAGGACTGCAAGTCACTTTTCCCTTTGAGGTGATGCAGTTCTTAGACAACTTAAAACTCAGCTGCCTCCCTTAGGATTCTCTTGGTACTTTTCTTCACTACAGATGTCATTACTGAGAATTTACTGAGTCACTCTCAGTAAATGGTGAGTGCAGGACTGTTATTTTTTTTATGAAGAGGAGAATTAAGACAGTTGATCTTTTTTTCATATTTAAGTATTTATTTGATGTCAACTTAAGAATAAAAGTATACTTTGCCAACCTTAGAAATCATTGCAAGAGAAGGTCTACTCTGTCTGCTGCTCACTAGGGATAAGCACATTGTCCCTGCTAAAGCATTAAGACATAAAATTGAACTGGAAAAGTGGCATCTCATTGGTTTCCTTGGTGTCTTCCTTTTTATACACAAACATGAGCACATTTGCTATACGAATATATGTACATCTCTATATATATCTATGTATATACTCATATATAGAGATACGTTGCTATATATATATGCATGTATAAATAAGTGCTTCTTTCCTACACCAGCTGTCACCTCTGAAGCGCTATGCCTGGCTATGAAAGCAGACAAATGCTTTTTGAAACAGATATATCTGCTATTTCCATAGTGTGTTGGCAGGAGGTGGTAGTAAGGATTAAGAAATTGGTTCTATTCTTGCTAAGAGCCAACTGGCTGGGAGGATGCTTTGGGGCATTGTGGATGTGATATGTTGGTAGTTCCTGAAGAGAAAAAAATTAATTTGTAGTGGATATCTGAAATCTTTGTCTATTCCATGCTCATCACTCAGCTACCTAGGCTTGCTCTTTGCAAGGATGCTGCAAATCATATCTGAAGGCTCCGAGCCAAAATATGACAAGCCTTTACACTACTCTCTGACACATGCACTGCAACATCCAGACTTCTTTGCAGCTTCTTCAAAATTCAGGTGGTCAAATTTTGCTCTCAAATGCCAGCACACAGATCTTATTGCCCTGATTTTGGTCGCACTATAGTTTAACTTCTGTGTAACCCCCTTGCAAAGAGCACTGTCTCACAAGAAGATTTAAAGTTAGGTAGAATCTTTTAGATAAGCACCCAGAACTTCACTAAATTACATTACCTATCCTAAAACAGGGAATAAGGAGAAGCAACAGACACTTTGAATTTCTACTGGTATCTCTTATCCTTGTTCTCATTCAACATGGGAACTGGGTTCTGGATTTGCAACAGTTCAGTAAAAACAGACCCATGTAAGTGGGCTAACATATTTACCATGTACTTCCTGAGAACTAAATGCTGAACTAGCACACTTATGTCTGTTCAAGACCATGGATTGGGCTTTATTCTGAGTCTTTCCTTCTTCTAACTCAAATATTTCCTGTTCTGTAAAGCAGTAATTGCCTTTATCACAAGGTGGAATTATTTCAGCTCCAAATGACTGTATGATTTGGAGAACCAAGCAAGGACCTAAGACCTACATATTCCTGTTTTTGCTGCCTTTAAAGGTACCTAACTTCAGCTACCAAAACAAGCAGACCAAAGTAATGGTCTGGATGGTATCTGACAATGAGTGCATGTACTGCTAAACAGGCTCTTTTGCATACAGATCCCTCAGCTGTATGCTTTGACTGCATCCAAGCCTGGAGCTGTGCTAGTGCATGCTTAAACTCCTGCACAAAGCACCAGCAATACGAATTGTCCTCTGTGCTATAGATAACTTACATCTGTGCCATATCCAATGCTACAAATAACCCAGGGACAAAGGAGTGGGATTTTTGAAAGAAGCAGTGGGAAGAGAACAGGAAATGATATGCTGTTGTCCCCAGTCTGGAAGCAAATCTCTCCAAATCAATGTGTTATTAGTTAAAAGTAATAATTGGCCAATATGGACACTTGGTGGATTGGCTTTCTACAGACAGCTCTACCAGCACTTGTCAAAAGCTTGCTTTTCCAAAAAGCGGTATGAAAACCCTGTCTACTTCTCCGTTATGTCCCAAAGTTCAGGATGATCATAAAAGCCTGTAGCCAACATTCTAATTCCCGTTGTGCATGGCCTGGGATGAATCCAAGCCTCTGTGGATGGCTAGGCCTTTATTTGAATTATCCTAGGCCATTCGGTCTTCACCTTGCGCATCACCATTGTGTGTAAAGACATATAGGGCAGGTAGAAACAGCAAGACATGTCAAGAGCCATCAGCCCAGCAAGTAAGTGTCACTAGGAATTCCTTACTTTCACCAGTGATGCATTAGTTGGATTATCCAACACCACCGTGCTTCTGCAGGCAAGCAGTAATATGAACCAAAATTTGGCACCAAGCCCCACTGTAGGGGAGCTCTTGCTCACCATACTTCACCAGCCCTAAAGTTCAGTTATGCTGTCTCCAATACTGCAGCACTGTAATTGAAAGCAGTATCAAGTCACAAGTGATCCTGGTTGGCAGTGGTCAGAATTAATGCATGAGCCATTACTGTTTGAACTAAACAGACAGGATCCATACCTGAAAACTGAAACAATTTCAGACGTAATACAGAGTGGGCAAAAGAGCGAGGACAGGTATCATGGAAACTAGCTAGTGGGTTACAAGTATGGATTCATTTGTCAGAGCTTTCAAATGTGATAGCTGAATGTAAGTTCCTGACATTTTCCCAAGAGCATATAGAAAGTTCATAGTCTCCAATTACTGAAAAATTAGGCTAAAAATGAAGAGAGAAGTGAACTCTACCTGACTTTTGGTTCCCTTCTACATTAACTTTCAACTACTCCTCTAAATTATCTTTCAACTACTCCTGAAAAGGGATAGGCATATTTTTTCATGATTGGCACTGCTTTATTTATGTTATTTTGTTTAATTCACAGAAAATGCACATAGGCAGGGTCTGTGAGAGTTACCATGGCCTTTTTGCTGCACGTTAAAAAAAAAAAAAAAAAAAAAAAGTATATATCATTGTAGCCATCACCAGATAAAATTGACACAAAGTGTTCTCTTCCGCTGAGTAAAACTGGTGGTAGCTTGAAAACAAATTACACCTTAAAATTTCCTGCACAGTGAGCAGTGCTCTTCTGAGAAAGCACGTGCTCAGGATATCAGAAACATGTAGAGATCAAAGAAAATTTCCAGCTCTATCTACCTTTGAGAGAAATTGATAGGATAAAAAAGGGCTATGTAGTTCCTCTGGTCTACTCTGACAACGTAGGAATTACTTCCTGCCTGCCTTCCTTCTTCTTTTCCTCTTCCCTCTCTTTCTCTCTCTTTTTCGCACTCAGATTATACTGTGTGTGAAAACTGGGAGAAAAAAAAAAAAAAAAGATCCCACACCACATACCTGAATATCTACTCAAATAATGAGGATAGGAAAAAATGGATCCACACTTTATAGCTCAGAAACCATCCCCACAAAACATTACATAAACCTGAAGGCCATAGATTGACATTTGCCTTAAATCTCCTTGAAGAGATGACACCCAAGCAGAAAGGTGCTGCGGACACACTCTCTTAAGTTATAACTCTGACCTTGATCTTCCTTGAAAATAATAGGTAATTATTTACCACTGGGTTACATCCACAATACATTCTTATCCCGTTTCTGTGGTCTTTCTGGTGACCAGAAAGTCAAGCTCATATTGTAACCAAATCTACAGTAAAGCAAGAAAAGGATTGAGGATTTCCATGGGGTTAAGAAAAGAAGATTTTGTAGGACAAGCATGTGGGAATCAGTGTCAAGTTCTGTTGTTGTTTTTTTTTTTTCTTGTGGAGGATGCAAGGGTAGTAGTTGTATTTGGAGCTTTGTTTTGTTTTTACATGTTTCTATTTAACAGCTCATTAATAATATAGTACCAAAGAAAACCATAGGAATTAAGAACCAGAATCTGGAAACTTTCCTCTGCTCACTGAAGTGCTGGAGTTGCATACTCCTTCACTCAGTGAATTCAGAAGGACTTTCCAAACATCAGGGATGTCTCTTAAAAGGAAACATGAAAGTTTAATCCAATTAGGTAGCTGTACAAGACTTCCAATTTTCAGAGAATGCTCTAATCACCAGGCTGCAGGGCAGTAACAAAACTCTCTTCTGTTCCACTGGCCATTCTTAAAAGAAAGCAGCTGTATCCTTTACAAATGTCAAATCCTACAAAGCCTCCTATGTTGCCTAAAAGACTGAGGATAGAGGGAGAAGAAAACCTGTGGTGTTTTGTGTTTTTTGTTTTTTTTTTTTTTTTTTCCACCTTAATATGGTTTATAAATATTCTCATGTTAACAACTGCATGAGACAAGCTTGAGACCGCTCTAGGGTTCAACAAAACATACCTAGTTATGCAGAATTGACTGCAAAGTAAAGGAGACTCAGAGTTCTTCCCAAGAACTCTATATGGAAAGTTAATCCAAATATGCAGTTTACTAACCTGTATCCATATTCTCCAAGTTGCCCTATGCAATGTAATAGGATCCTGGAAAACCATTATTCATTACTGCTGGGTACAGGATAAGAAGGCAGAAAGCAAAAAGTAACCTGCTAAGACAAATTTTAGAAGCACAGTTTGTATTCAAAGATTCACATAAAGACTGTTTTAAATAGAGATTCAGATTGAGGCTGTGCAAATCATTGCAATATTTGCTAACTGGTATGTCCCAGCTTTCCAGTGACCTTCTGGAATATGCATTCTGTTGAAATGAAAACTATTACAGAAGGCAATATATAAACATTGAAGAGACTCAAAGGCACAGCATGCATAGCCAGGCCAGGTAAAAAGAAAAACAGGAATCAGTTTAAATTCCTTTTCACTTAAAGCAGTAGAGATACAACCTTGCATTATCTTTAAAGACTGCAATAAAACAAACTTTGAAAAGCAACCTTCCAGAAGAACTCTAAAGCAATGACATTTTGGCAGAAGTAGTTATGCAGAAACATTTTTTCACAAACAATGAGAAATATCTACTTTAATCTCACCATTTCTTGGCATGGATATTCATTAAAAAAATCCTGTTCATTTCATTGCAATTTCTATGCATGATTCAGTGGTAGAGAAGAACTTGCGTAGGATATCAATAATTGCTTATTTAACTTGCAGATGTTTTCTGACCATTGAAAACTTTTTTAAACCTTTCCTTTTAATCACTCTCCCCCTACAAACACATCTTTTCTCATTACTTCTGTGTTGTCATATATATATATGTAGGGATACAGACACCCCTCTCTGGTGTATAGAACAAAAATTCTGAAATGTTTTCCTCATATTGTTCATTTACTTTGCCTTTTATTTCCACACCCACAGAAAACAAGCTGATGAGGTCTGCACAATTTATTTTCTTCAACTAAGTATTGTCAACTATTCAGTTTTTGAGTCCTTTCTATCACTCATCAGATTTCATGTTGACTCTGTGGCTGCCAATTCTCTGCTCTCTACAAAGACCTTGTTTGGCTCTTAACATTTCTGCTTTAGGTATCAAGGAAATTTTAACTCAAATATATAATCTTCTAGGACATTTCTTAATGAAAACCCTAGCAAAAGGATAGGAGCTGGCTACTGAACTACCACCTAGATAGCAATATCCTTCAGAGTGCCAAGTATGCCACAATAGGCAATGTCATGAACCCTATGGCTTGTTGAGACTGTAAATGAGACAGTCTGTTCCTCAGTCCTTGTTAAAGGAAATTGTCCACACTCTGGACAGGCACAAAACAGAATGGGAATTCATATGGAGAGAGGAAATATATTCCTATGGCTTCCAGATTGAATGACAGATTTTTACCACCTACATGCTGAGAATAGTGGCCCAAATTCACTGTGAGGACATTGATGAGTTTATTTTAGAGATTAGGGTTGTTTCTTACATTACTAAAAATGTATTACAAGAGGTATTGCAGCTACTTGAAACATGTACGATTTAAAAATGTATTTTATTCTCGCGAATTGTAATTGGTCTGCAGTTATTTTTGTTCTTTCATTTAAAAAAAAATAAAGCCAACAACAACATTAATTGAAACACATGAATCAGGCCTGGGGATGGTTTTGAGAGAGGAAATGCTAATGATGGAAGAGTAGTAAATATCAAGTGATGATGTTTATGCACTTTATATTATTTTACTGGGTAATGAATCCTTCATCCTACATTCCCTACTTAAAATCCGGTTAGGTATGTAGTACCCAGAACCTTCTTTAGAGAACTGAAAAGCAGGTCTGTTTTTTTCTAAACCTAGCCAAACATGACAGATGCTGTGAGACTGTTTTTTTATGGTAGCATCCATCTAGAACGTAGATACCTAATATTTAATTACTACCACTGACAGAGGATTCACACCCCCCAATTCTCAGTTCCTTAGAAACTGCTCTAATCAACCACTCCTAATGCTGCCACTGTGTTTTCTTTACTTTTTTTTTTTTTCTTTTTTCTTTTTTCTTTTTTCTTTTTTCTCCTTGCATTATTTCCCAGTTTTATCTGACTTTATCTACCTTTCTACTTTGCACATAGGCTAGAAGAGCCTATCTCTAACACAGGCTAGCTCCAGACAATGCATTTGCTTTCACGGCAGGCCAGAGAACCCTTTTCATCCGAGAGCTGCCTGGCATTCTCAGTAGCTGAGGCTGAGTCCTCTGTCCGCAGGCAGAACTCCAAATTCAGAAATCACAGTCTCCTGGCATCCCTGCAGTGTGTCACCAGGGACAATCAATGAATAATAGAAAAGTCAGTATTTGTGGGACTGGGTCTGTAATTTTCTGCCAGAAACTCCAGGTTTGCTTCAAACAGTATAAAAGAAACGAAATATAAAATTACATTATCAGGAAAAAAAAAAAAAAAAAAAAGAAAGAAAATCAATTCAAAAGCCTGTGTGAACATGTGGACACCTGAATGATCCCATAATTCACATAAAAGGTCTCCCAGGTATGAGCCCACGTGGAGTTAACAGCAAGGAATCAAGATAAAGCTGTTAAAGAGCCTCCTGATCTCTCAGCTGTGATATTGGCTGTTGATATGGCCAGTTCACACCTATATAAACCACTGCAATACAATGTAAAGTAAACCAGCAAAAGTCCAATTTCATTGCAGCACCCAAAATTAATTTAGCCACAGATGGTTGCTGGGATAATGCCTGGGCTGCTGCTTCTTCCTCCCAAACATATCATGAATTCTCCATACACTACCCCATAGTCCAGGAGGTGTCTCTCCCTTGGCTTGAGGCCTCCAGTCTTTTTCCCAATTTCTGTTCCATAAAATTTTCTCTGGCTGTACATACATGTGGAATGAGAAAGCCCATGTCCACGAGTTTACTACCTAAACAGTAATGAAAGACAAGAGGCGAGAGCTATGCTCAGGAAGAAGGGTCTGAGGGCAAATTTCAGAGCCCCAGGCTAAGAAGGGCGTGAACCAGGCTAAGACAAGTGGCAATGCAAGTCACCCTGGGCTCAACAGGGAGGAAAGAAGCCTCTGAAATTAGGTGTTGACCTGTCTCCCAAAATGTAATGAGAGCTGCACCTTGGAGCAATCTGATGCTACAACAAAGAGGATTCATGCATCCTCAGAATTCCTTTACAAAGTGAGGAGGAGGTAAGATAGGGTATCAAGACACCTCAAAATTCAAGCACAGAAAAGATACTTTAAGGAGGTAAGATAGGGTATCAAGACACCTCAAAATTCAAGCACAGAAAAGATACTTTAAAAGTAATTCCACTTCATCCATTGCTTAACTATCACTGACATAAAATCCATCCCTGTTTTAAAAGGAAATCTGACGTTTTCATCACTTTTTGCAAAACTGTTTTGCATTGTAATCAACATAAAAAATGCTGCTAAGGACAGAATCACAGAATCACAGAATCACAGAATTTTCTAGGTTGGAAGAGACCTCAAGGTCATCGAGTCCAACCTCCAACCTAACGCTAACAGCCCTCCACTAAACCATATCCCTAAGCTCTACATCTAAGCGTCTTTTGAAGACTTCCAGGGATGGTGACTCCACCACTTCCCTGGGCAGCCTGTTCCAATGCCTCACAACCCTTTCTGTAAAGAAGTTCTTCCTAACATCTAACCTAAAACTCCCCTGGCTCAACTTAAGCCCATTCCCCCTCGTCCTGTCACCAGGCACGGGGGAGAACAGGCCAACCCCCACCTCGCTACAGCCAGACGTACGACATGATAGTAATTTGCCCTAGTTAAAGGGCTAAGCTTCTCCACCAGCACCAGATTTTGAAAATTTAGGTCTATATAAAAAACATTTTTGATAGCTTGCCATGGAAAACATCAAACACCACTTGATTTTTTATCAATTTATATAAATTGTTTTCCCCTGTAAAGAAGTAGGCAAACTCAAACTGCTGAGAGCCACACAACAACAACAGGACAAGGCTCTTAAGGTTGTTAACAGGACAGTCTTAACAGGACTGAAATTTTTTTTTATTGATTTCAGCATCTCAAAAGCATCCTCAAACGCTTCCTCCTAACTACATGTTAAAACTGTTCTCTCAATTTAGAAAGTAAACATGTATGTGAAAGAGAAGTAGTCAGGGTGAAGTTACAGAGGGAATATTCTCTTCCTGGATTTAACATTGTCTACAGAATGATTGCGATGATGGAGGACAATACTTTATGGTGTTGTTGTTGTTTCTTTATTTTATTTTATTTTACTTTATTTTTTTACAGCCTTATATTCCTAAAAAACTCAAATCTTAACTTTATGTCCTCAGAGAAAATAAAATGTGTCAGATTCAACAGACAGTATAATGGAACCTGAAAACTTTTATTTCCTTAATATGCTTATTACTGTGAAGGAAAAATCCTGTTTTACCTTGAAATTATTCTACATTGAATTCATTCTAGACTAGGGATCAAACACAGGAACGAGTTTCAGAACCTTAGCAAGTAACTGCTCCAGCAGTACCTATGTGCATACTTGGTGGCAAACATAGAGTGGTGCAGATGACACACGGCTTCTGATGACCTTAACTGTGCTGCTATCAAAAGGCCTAGTGCCAGTTCCAACTAGCCCAGCTGACTGCATTATTTCTACAGCAAAAGAAAAGGGGCAAAAATTTGGACTTTCAAAATGAAATTAGAGTTTTGTCTCAGCTTACAATGCAGGAAGGTTAAGATAAATCAAACTCTCTGGCAACACGTGTAACAAAACAGAGTTTTGTGTCTGAAGTTATCACCTGCAGTGTCATCAGGTACAATAACTCAGTGATATAATTCATATATGGCTGTTGATCATGTGCTACCGCTAAATGGTAATTTAATGCTACAGCTTTCCGAGTTTACATCTTTGAAAGATGACAGTGCTTCATGTACTATAAAATGGCTTCTGACAAATGTGTGAACTTTGGCCATTATGCAGGACCTGGACAGTAACTTAGACATTACTGCCACAGCAGGTCCCTTTACGTTTCATACCATTATCTCTCAGGAACCTGTGACTGAGCAGCAGAATACAAATATAAGCTAGGTGCTGCCAAAAAAATCATGACTCTGCCTGAATATTTTTACAATTTCTACCTTTTGAGAACAGTGTGGCTTTACTTCAGCTTTCTTCAGGTAGATATTCTTGCACATACTCTTCTCTATACCACATTCCAATTACATCATAAGGAATTGGGCAGCTGTCCTGGATCAGAGGAGGCCCACTGATATTCATTCACATGAGGTATATCAATACCCACTCTGACTACAGCTGAAGGTCTGAGTAGCTTGGCCTTCTGTCTTTATTTAGCAAGTTGAGTATAGCACTGAAACTTCATTGATATGTCAGGTGTAGCCATGCATACAACATACAAAATGCATGCACACACAAAATGACATTACAAAAGGAGCACGGATTTGATTAAAAAATGATCATTATTAATAGTTATTCTAAACTATTTTATGGTGCTATGTCATTACAAATATACTTAGCTTTTGTGAAACTGATAGAAAATAGATTTTTAGGCCACTTTGAGAGATAACAGCAGACTAGAAACTGAAATAGTGAAGGGTAATTCTAAGAAATCTATGTCTGTCATACAGCGTCAAGCGTGCACTGTGTCAAAAAATAATTATCCTCAGCCATAAAACTTCTAAGTATGCTCACAGCAACTTTACAATTCTGAGATTGTATCTGAAGTCACCATTCTTTATTGACTGTGTACTGTTTAGTCTTTCTATCCTAATTTTGTTAGTTACTGCTATTTAAAAAAAACAGCAAAGATTCCTTTTCCTGGAAATCACAAATCATACTTCTGAATGAACGGTGACATAGTTATTTAAAATAAGGAAATAGACATTTAGTACTTGACCATTTGAAACATTCTTTTTTAGCACCTATAGAGGTTGACACATGGCTTTTAAAATTATATATAGGTATTTTTATTCCTCATAATGGAAGCTCACCATGCGTGTAGCACTTTACTTGATTAAGAACAGCACAGTGTGATCGGTGTTATCAGAATACACACACAAATCTTTTAAGGCACTACCGCAAAAGCATCCACTAGTATCACCATTTGGCAAGCCCTTCTACAATATGTACAACGAGAATGGCTTTGCAATTCTGTAACACTGGTACACCTGCAGATCACACTTCATTGAACTATTAAAGATTTGCAAAAGTTCTCTTGTGCTGCCCATTTGTGTGTCCTGGTTAAGTGTTTAATAGCTTCAGAAAAGGCATTCTTCAGTGCATTGAAGAATGTGAGACAAAATGGTCACTTAATTTTACTCAAAATCTCATCATACTTGTTAAGATCTTCCTACCTAAACTAGCTTTTAAACTTTCCTATAACCATCATTCCTACCAGTTCTTGGGGTAGCTTCCAAATTCCTCTTTTTTTTTTTTCTTTTTTTTTTTTTTTCCCCTAAATCATGCTCTGAAATAATTGTGCTGCAACAGTGAAATTAACTTGATTTATCTTACAAAAACCCCTAACTCCAAACATAAACTGTGTTGACTGCAAATATCCCACGGAGGAGAAGAGAGAGAGAATGAGAAAAAATAAAATGGAAGTGCATTCAATTCTATGCATGAATGAAGCTGGCTAATACATCTTCCTATAACTGCATAAATATCTTGTTTTCAGGGTTGTGCTTTTTGGTTTGTTTTAGTTTCATTTCTTCAACTTGACTTTTTTTTTTTTTTTTTCTTCTGTCCTCAGACATGTCTGTTTTTGTTTGTTTGTTTTCTATATTAGGGCACTGTCCCATTAAGTTCCCTCTGCAACTTGTTTGTTCCCTAACAGCATGCATGGGGAGCTTATGCAATGGTGTGATAAGCTTCTGCTACTATGCTGAATGGTTACAGGTTTACTGAGGACCAAAATGACATTAGAATAAAAACAAAACAAAACAAAACCACTCAATTCTCTCTCCAACTTTTCTGGCAGCTCTACTGTGTATTTAATAATTAAACACACCACAGATTTTGTTTGTGTTCCTGTGAGACTTTACCAAACATAAGCACTGTGATCTCTAACATAAGCAAGGGAAGAAACTTTGCTGAAAATATAATCTGCCATAGATAGTAATACATTTAGCTATACACTTTTATTTCATCAGGTACAATGTAATAGAATCTTGGTAATTTGACATTATGTTTATAAGAATAAATTTTCTTATTCTCTGGGTTTTCTATGAAAAAACACTTTAAGGATTGATAAACATTTAGGGAGAGAGGAAGGGAAGATAAAGCACATTAAACAAACAAACAAAAAAAGAGCATTAAATATCATTTAATACTCTGAAAAGTCATTATTTTGACTGGCATTTGAGGCAATCTCTAGTGATTTATTTATTTATTTATTTTCTGTGCCTCTATATTAATCTAGAAAGACTCAAGATCTTATGGATTTCAAGACCACAAGCAAACATTTCCCTCCCTCCCTGTAGATCAGTTGAGTCCTGCGCAATTCTGAGAAGCTGAAAATTTGGACAAACACAATACCACCAAGTTTTACTATGTTTTTATTTTTTTTTTCCCCCCAACGTGCAGTTGAAACAGTGGGAACATGAAACTGGAGCTGTGGAGGAAAGCTTCAGTGTGTTTTAACAAAGCCAGATGGAAAAAAATGTCTCCAGCTCCCAAGCTGGAAAGTTAAACCATCTCCAGCAAGCACCTCCTGGGATGTGGGCTACCTACACTCCCTCCTCCTCCTCTGTCCCTGCTACACATTGTAATTCAGATGTCCCTCCTCTGGGGCTTCCCTCGGGACTGATTATTACTACACTGGCAGAACATCCTTTATGACAACAGACACTGGAACATTTCAAAGACTGCTTTGAAACAGGGTTCTATCTGAATCAGTAAGAATTCATTCTTTGTACTCTTGGCACAATGTTGTGTATTAAAAGACAAATCGTTCAGGACAGGGAGCTGGTGTTTCAGTAGACCACCTTCTCGAAGCTGGCTTTTTAAAAGAGTGATAAAACTCCTTCACACAAGAAAAAAAGTTTCCCACACTCTCCACTTACAAGTTGGAGAGAGTGCAATGAATACATGAGATGTAAATCATAAGAGTAAGCCAAGACAGAGAGCCTTAACTCCATTCCTCTGATAATTACATCAAATGCTAGAAAAGAAACCATGTTTAACAAGAGCCTGTAAATTCCCAAGCAAGAGGACAGAATGGATAGTGAGATGAGAGCAAAATTATTAAAGGCACAACACTGAAATCTAGTATAGAAACCAAGGTCTCTTCAGGACAGTTTCAAAACATTCCTCGCATACCCAAAGAACTCCCAGTTTTCTCCATCTTTTTCTGTGTTACTGGAGGTATCCAAACCTGCCCACTCAGCTGCTCTACCCTTCCAGCCTCCACATGTAGCTAGTTCACCTCTGCACACATTTCACATTTCTTCATTGAGCGAGTGACTTGTTTACAATTCAGAAGAAGCAGTCTAGTGATTTCTGAATCTCTGCCTCTACATCAGAAGCTTCCATCCTCTGAATGTTAATTCTTCATGCATTTTTGATATATTAAACTACAGACATATTGGATTCTTTCACCAACACTGTCTAGAGACCTAGAGTCATATTTCAAATGCACCTTTTCTTCATCATCAGGGTGATATTCAGTACTCGGTAAAGGCAGACCTCTTACATAGCTGATATCTTTTCTCAACCAGTAGATCAGACTTGTTTGCCTTTTTGGTGTCCACAGAAATACACGTTCATAAAGCAACCTTTAGATGTGATTAAAAAACAACAATAACAAAGACAACACAGAAATCGAGCGCAGATTCCAGGATAAACTTTTGTAAAAGAGACATAGACTGATTTGCAAGTAAGTCCTGGAAACTCACTGATGGGCTGCAAAGTTTGCTTTGCAATAGCCATTAAATCAGACTGTTCTGCTTTGCTGCTATCATCTTGCTCAGCCCAAGGAAGTTTTTGCAGTGGTTTTGCTGTTTAGTATCACAAAACCTTTAACACGGTAATGCATTATATTCTATCTACAAGTTTTCTCATTATTGCAGTCCACCACTTCAATAATGATTCAATGAAGGGAAATAACAAGCTTTTGCAGTATGGTATTCTCCTCTGTGACACGGAAGACTAATGCACAAACTGGAGAACTTGACACAAATACCATATATCCTGAATAAAAGAGTTAACCTATTCTAGCATACAAAGTCTTAGGCAAATGCATACTTTAGCCCTAACAAGGTATGGTATTATTTAGATGCTATTATTTATATGCTATTTTAGATGGTATTATTTAGATGCAATTTTAGAAAAAAAAAAAAAAAAAAAAAAAAAGAAACTAATTTCAGACATGTGAGACACTAGTTGAGCTTTAAAGTCTGTTTTCACTGAGAATTAACAATTTCTCTACATTAGCGTTTTAAATAAGTCTTCCAGGTTTACAACAGAGTCAATTGAAAAATTAAATTATCTGGTTTAGGTGTTAAAGAGTTGTTTATCTGCTTGGAAGAAAATATTTTTAATGGCATAAGTATGTTTGACATTCCCTGGTAGGAGCACTGTTTATCTTTCAGAAGATCAAAAAGTAAACAAATCAAATTTATGTGCCTGTTTACCAAAACATCTGAGGTATTACAAGTGTGGAAGAGATGTATTGCTCTGTGGCATGACTCAGGCACTTCAGTGAACATTTAAAACTGCTGTTTAATGAATATACAAAATGTCCTCTCGGGCTTGCTGTAGATACCGGATTTTCAAAGTCACATTCTGATGGAATCTGACCCCTCACCACAGGCACAGAACAAATGGCTTAAGATTATACCCTTAACAACAGACATTTGAGGAAAAAGTGAAACATGGAGGATTTCCTTCCCAATTCCCCACTTTAAAGGAAAGCTGTTTTAAACAGGGAGTTTTCTTTAAAATGTTTGGTTTTGCCTATTGGCATGTGCATTTTCTGTTTCAAGTTTCATAAACTTCAAAATGTCAGCATTTTGCCTCATCTGGATCAGAGAAGACCTGAGATGACAGCAGAGTAGGCGCAACACACTGTAGTACTCTTAGTACAGGGAGAACATAAGCAGTGACAGAGTCAGAGTTTACAATTCTGCCTCTTCCACATCTGCCACATTACTGGTCCTGCCACATAGACTGCAGGCAGTAGCTACTTTGAAATGAAACAGCACAGCATTTTGGACAGGGACTGTACACATATAGGTTTTGCTTATCTGAAATTTTCTAAAGTAAGCTGTCCCATCACACATTAGTAAAATACACTGTCATAACAGGGCTTTTGCAAGAAGAGTTAGTTATGCATGAATTCAAACGAACTCAAATGTAGATGGAGGAGAGTCATATCCTACCTGTGAAGTGGCTTGACACACAAATTATGCACAAGATATTAAGTGCTGACAAAAATAAAAGGTACTTGTGCAAGACTAAAAAGAATCCCCCAAACTACTACAGCATAATTTTTTTCATCTCAGTTTCCCCCCTTACAATTGTCCTTGCCCATAAGCAAATGGTTTTCCATTGACATCACCTTTCAAGCATGTCACAGCTAATGGCTCACACCTTTCTCTCTTCTGGCTGCAGCCCATCTAGAAGCAAACTAGAAATAGGGGAATGTGCACACATCCCTAATCTGTACATATTACATATGCTGCCCACAACTCTCAGTCTACGTCGCACAAATGGCCAGATTACAGTTTACAAACATAAATCGCAAATTTTTGCAAGCCATAAGCAATGCAATTATCCCATTGGTAGAAAGGGAGAGAAAGCAAGCCAGAAGAAACGGCTGAATTTTCTATGAAGTAACATTGCAGGGAATGATAAATATGCACCCAAATTGTTCAGATTAAACAACACTTTAATTACAAAATGGCAGATCCTCATCTTTGCAAACTGACTTTTGATTTACCCAGCAATGAATTTCAAGTGGAACAGAAAAAGAGTTCAATTTTGCAGACATACCAGCAACAATATAACCCCAAAATGTATCACAGGTGTTCAATTTTTATTTATTTTTTTTTTCAGTCCAAACACAGTATTTTTGTTTTCAATTTCAATACAGAAAGACAGTGATGGATTATTACAATTGTAACACTATGTTACACATCCTGTGTGGTAGTATGTGATAAAGAATTTTTTCTTGTTTTGTGTATGTGCAGTTCCATGCCCAATTATTTGTGTCAAAATGACAGTACAGAGATTTTCTACAGTATTATCTATGCTACAAAATCCTCTGGTACAAGGGATTTTCATGCTCTTTGAAATCTTGTGGTTGGTTTATGGATATGGTAAAAATGCATGACTGAAAAATCCTTTCAGAAATTTATAATCTATTACTTGTCTGCTGAGGCACATCTCAGTGGCAGAAATAGGGCATCTGATGCCCTTCAGCTACTTTGAGATCACACAGTGCTCCTGCCTGAACATATCCATAAGGCTCAGAACTGACTTCCTGAAAGTAAAGAGCAAGCAGAATTAATACAGAGTCTGCCTTGTCTAATGCTGTAGTGAAGAATTTTTCAGCTTCATTTCTCTATGGACAACTAGCCAGTAGGATAAATCCCCATGGTTTCATTGATAGTGATGTATATATGACTACAGTCCATGCAAAAAAAACCTGAAGGTACAGGTTTCAGGATTTGTTTGATGCCTTACTCATAAGCATTTTTGGCTTTATGAAGATCATCTCTACCAAAATGAACACAAAGAAAAAGATCACCCCAACTATGACAAAGACATCACAATTGATAAATATTTTTAAGACAGTACAGATTTGATCAGATTGAAAGAAAATGAAAATCTCCTCCAAACTAGAAGTTCTGCCTTTTGACCTTTAGAGCAGCAATATTATTTCTCTTTAGGTCTCTCTGTGTGTAATTAATTTTGATGTCAAAATACTTCAGACACAAACAAACTTCTTCACACACACATTCATTACTATTAATTAAGAAATTTAGTACCAGTGTTCAGGGCATAGCAATAGGAAAATCATTTATATTTAAATTTTAACTTGTATAGCTGTAAGAGAGACTGAACTGTAATCACACCCTACCGGAGACATTCATCAGTAATTACATTTCTTTAAGTTTTCTGAAATGCATGCCATGAAAATCAAAGGCACATAATTAAGAGCAACAAGCAAACCAGGGTCTTTATTTATATCCAGTCAACATTTCAGTCACAGATAATTGCAGACCTTAATGAAAACAATTTGATCCATTAAAGATGTATAAAATAAGCATGATGGATATGTAAAGTAGATTTCATTTCTTTCAAAAGAAGAAAATGTTTTTAAAAAATCAATTAGGGAAGGACTGTTTGATATAGAGAACCAATAATGAGAACAGAACTATTTATTTAAAACAGTTCTCCTTTTTAATTTAGTACCTTACTCACTGAATCTTTCATAAATAAATATTATTTTTTTTCCAAATATATTTGCTATTTGCAAGTATTTTACAAATCAGTGAAAGAATGATAGACCACTAGTCTGTTTAGTTTGTGCACACTGCATTGTTTCTGTTTTTTTCAGAATTTTTCATAAGCTTTTTTAAACGGAGACACAATGAGAGGTAAATAGGGAATAAGAATACATTTGGCTGAAGCTTTACAGAAACACCTTGCAAAAACATGTTAATTAAACAGAAACCTCTGATGGCTATATTTTGACTAGAACATCTCTACTTTCAGACTTTTGTTTCTGCCAAACTTAGTAAGGAAAATGAGTTATCTTTGCTTTTAGAAATTGGCTGTACGTATAACTTTTCACCATATGAGTCAAAAATATCTCAGCAATTTTACTGAAACTTGTATTCAAAAGCTGAACACTGCTATGAGGAGCTGCCACAAACTATTGGCTGTTTTGTGATTCATGTAAAAACAAAACACTAAAATTTCCACACATTTTTCTTACAGAACAGTGTTTACAAAAATAGAATATATTGTCTTGAATTATGCAAAGAGGCCAAAAGTTCAATGGACATAAATAATTACCAGGAAAGGCAGTTTTCTTCAGATATAAATGAACCACACTAGAGAGTGAGTGCAAAAACCTTATGATCTGCACTAGCCATTTGCAAGATTTCAGGTGAGAGGACAAAAATTGTAATCCTCTCTCTTTCCTTTGCCTGTTCTCCATTTCCAAAAGGATCACTGGATTTCATCAATCTAGGATCTACATATCTACACATTAGATGGTCTTGGCCAGCTATGAAAGTCCCCATCATAGGCAGATGTACTTTGCTGGAATATAAACAACTGCTGTTGAATATGCAAAAGTCAAAAAAAAAAAAAAAAAAAAAAAAAAAAAAGATTTGGAAAAGCCTAAAAGCAAGCTTCCAGCACTTCTTGCTCACCAGTTAAATGACAACAGCAAAATCCAAACAATGTTTTGTTTCTAAAGCACGTCTGAATTTGCTTAAGGAGATGATTTTTTATGTGAGAGGAATGCCATTTTTACAGAATATTTTTTTTCAGACAATCATTGCACAGGTTGTTTCTTCTAATCCATGGTCTCTGGCTGAGTTTGACAAATTCCCTGCTGCTGTCATCTTTCAGCTGTATGTTTATTGAATGTAGTTGAATGTAGAGGTCAATGGTGAGAGGGATGAATAACCTTGAGCAGTTTCCACTGCTGTCAAATATCACAGTAGAAGGCATTTCTAGTTTCCTGTGATTATCCAAGAACTTTAGCCCACATTAACTCTTCCTTTTCCAGTAAAAAAACAAAACAAAAAAAACAAAATAAAAAAACAAAACAAAACAAAACAACAGCAGCAAAAAAAAAAAAACTAGGGAAGAATAATAAATTTTGCTACTGGAATTCATGATTTCTGGGGAGAAAAGAAGAGTATTGGGGAAAGGAGAACTTTTTTTTTTTTTTATTGCTATTTTCAATCTTGAGTTTGGCAAAACTTTGTTCCATGTGTCTGTGACTTCAAGCAGAGCACATGTTCATGCGTGCTACAAATTTCACAGGGAAGACAGATAATTTTTATACCGATATGCTGAAGGACCTTGTTCTACTTGTATTAGTCTCAAAATTGGAAATGCACAAGTTGGTAATTGCAATGTTGTCTACTGGCATCTGCCCTGAAATCCAGATAGAATTTATCAAAAAGGTTTGTCATGGTTCCAAAGCTAACAATCTTTGCAAGAATCAAAGCCTCTTAGTTTAGGCTTGGTACCAACTTAATTTGCCTAGATGTATCTGGTCCTGATCAGAAAAGTCCATGCACCATTGCTGCATGTGAATTTTTAAGCTTGGAGCTCCACAAGGACAAGTTCATCCTGATTTCTTTTTTCTAGAATACATGTACGGCTTTTTTTCTTCTTAAATCTGTAAGTATTCTGAGTTCTGGTACCAACTTTGAAGAGGAAAGAACCTCTAAACTATTTCCAGACCTTTAAAGAAAGGAAGCCCTTGGAACAATGTCCTCCTTAGCAGCTCTTTAACTCTGATACTCCATTCCACTTCCATAGTCATATTTTAGGCACTTTAGTGGGGGGTCTTGGTTACATACATGTATTTGGTCTGGTTGTGTGGACGAAAAAAACAACTGTACTGGTCTCTACAGGAAAATAGGGTTTGTGCCATTTGCAACTCTAATTCCTTTTCCTGTTTTATTTTCAATGTTGTTTCAGTATATTGCCAGAGAGGCAGAAGCCATTCCTGAGAGAAATTTCTCAGCATATTTATATGTATTATGCAGATTCCTTGGAAATACACAGTTCTTTAATCTGAATCCAGCTAGTCAAATAAATGACAGAAACATCACTGATACTGAAACTATTCTGAAGCTCAGGGGAAAATTAAACATAAATCAAAGAATGAACATTGTTCAGGTTATTCTGCTGTTTTGGCTTTTTCTGCATGAGTCCCTACAGACTCTAATCTACTGATCATTTCCTCTCTTTGCTGATGTAAACCTGTAATGAGGCGTTTCTAAAAAGGTCTGGGCAAAAAAGACCCTGTAAAATATCTCTCACCAGTTCCCAGAGACTTCTCTGGCAGTGAACGCCGAGCAGCCCTTAACAGAAAGATGCAACCAACTGGGAATCCTTCCATACAAGGAACTGGGTTCCTTTAAAAAAATCATGACTATCATATCTGGTAGTCAGGAAAGGTCAGAGGACAAGTGACAGCGTTAAATCAGATGTGAAATTGAAATATACAAGAAATTAAAGTAATCTAGGTGTTAATAATAACTGTTTTTCCAGTGCTAGGCCAAAAGACCTGTGACAGTGGCCAGTGGGGCATGCCCAAGGAAGAGCATGGCAATTCCAACATGTTTCTGTTGTATGGTCATGATTAACATATATCTGAGTAGCTGATTAAATGTGGGGCTAAGAAAATGGCTACATGACTACGCCTGTCCCAAGGTTAAAATAAGCATGTAAAATTCCTCAAGCCCCTAACCCCCTGCCATTCTCTCAAGCCTCAGAATTACAGACCTGACAAAAATAAAACTGGTAGGTAGAAAACTCTTGCGTTATCTGATATGTCATATTGTATTTGCAACATATTGCACCGCAATATGGTACTCATAATGAAGACTCCACAGAAATGTGGATAATACCGACTCCTGATGGAGGGGAATATGCATCAGTTCACAGGTGGCTCAATGTGCTAATTAGTCACCATGTGTGCAGGTGGGAACAGCTGGACACAAGTCCTTTTTGATGACCAAGTGCTTAAATTTGTATAAGCAAAACTATGAAACGGTTGGGATCACAGCTTTGTATTTTAAGGCACACACGATCATTTTCTAATTAGAGGATTGCCATTTCTGGTTTTATATACATATATATTTTTTTCTTTTTTTACTTTGTTTTGTAGTGTCCGACTGAATACTGCATATCATAGCTAGGGTATAAATAGGACATGTCAGTCCTTCACAAGCAGGCAGCCTCACCAACTGGGCAAGGAATTCTGAATTACAGTTCTGCAGATCTACAACATTGCCAGACAAAAGTGAATAAATAAATAAATAAAGCGAATAATACAGTTAGCACTCATGAAGACAGATGGAAGATTTCATTTTAGTGCATTCTGATATGTTAGCAGCACAAGAAATGAAGTCCTCTTGACACGGACAAAATTGCCAGGTTGTTCCACTGTGGCTATGTGGCTAATTTAAAACAAAAGTTATATGCTTCCAGTTTTACTTTCATTTGAGGATCTGTGGACTAAAACTATGAAATTTCCAGTTACTAAGGATATAAAATTAGATGAGATAATTGTTCTCCACTTGTTTAGCAAATACACAATCCTGAGGTCTAAATATACAGCATGTTGTTGTCATGTCATTAGTTTATTCAGGATAAATGTGCACAACACTTGCTAAAAAAGACAGAACATATCTGCCACAATATACTTCAAAAATAAGAGTTCAAGAAAATCATTGTTAGCAGAAAGATTCTTAACTCATTAAGGGTCCAGCTAAAGTTAACACTTATACGGTATCAGATGTAGGACAAAATCAAACTGACACGAAGGAGAATATGGCCTATAGCAATAATTATATGTGATAATTACATGTTCAGGTTATCAATTTATGTAGGTTATTTTTTTTCTTCCTTCTTTGTTTTGGAGTAATGAATATCTTCTGCATATACACATTTACAATTGGTTTCAAAGTATTTAAATTAGAATATAAATCAGACTGCAGGTCACATAATATTAGTAATGTTGAAATTATATTATCTAATATCTATTTAAGAAAGATCTCTTATTTAAGCTTATGTTTGAAATTCCTATTGTTCTAACATAAACCAGACTCAAACTGACTACAGATGATCCCTCTAAGTGATAAGGTAGTTTGAGAATCATACTGATTTCCACCTCCTCCTTATATTCTTTTTTGTAGACCCAGATTTCTAATTAGACCAAGGATTCCATCTAAAACTAGCAACATTAAAACTAACAACTTTATTTTATTTATTTATTTATTTATTGATATCCTGAGATTTGTAAACCCTGGTTTTCTATTTCTATTTCTATCTTTTATTAAGATTTTCTTATTTTTTTTCAATTAGGTTGAAAAAAATATGAAAGAAACCACAAGCAGACACTGTGTTCATACACACAAGAGGATGCTGACATGACCATGCTGGCCCTCTCAAAAAACAACATGAAACCACCTTTTCATTTCTTCACTTGGTAATCTCAAAGAGAAACCCTGAGTTTTCTCTCTGTGCTGTGTGGAATACACTGCCTTGTGGGTGATTTAAGTCACTCTGAAAAGGGGATTTGACAATTGTGTAGCTGTGTTTTCCCACATTCTTCATTGAAGAATGACAGGAATAAATCCTGTCATTATTATCTCCTCATTTACTTTCCTATGTCCTGTCAGCAGTGAGCCTTACTTGGTGCTGGCCTGTTTTTCCTTGCAGTCATTCTGAGACCTCACCTTTCTCATCTGCTTCCTCCAAATAACGTATTTTAAAGAGCAAATGAATTAACAGTTACAAGGACAGGGGAGGGAGGTGAGAACATAATAGAAAGAGGTATTTGCATCGCCTAAACTGTCAGTACTGTAGGTGGGTGTAGATGCCCAATTTAATCAATGGAGAGAGAAAATCTCCTGTCCACAGGAGCAAAGAATAGAAGAATCACTCTGTGTTTTGAGAATTGAATTGAATCGAGATGCTATTAGAATGAAACACATTGATTTCTCAATCCAAAATGTCTTTTCACTTTGAAAACATGCTTCCCTTTCAATTAAGTTTTCCCTTTAAGTCTTTGTTTTTCATATAGTGAATAAAAGTTACATTAAGTGGAACCATTTGGTCATGGCTCTTCACCAAATAAAATGACATTCAGAACTGCTTGCTATACAATGTTATTTTGACAGCTCTTTTGAGAAGATGATGTCCAAAACTAGGCCAAAGTATATTCGATGTGCATTAATAATTAGGATTATGTTTAGAACTGTAATCTATATTTTGTGATAAGTTAAAATGAACACATCTTAGCTGTTAGGCCACTGCAGGAGTTCTCACGTAGCCATAACTATTGAGAAAGACTGAGACATTCAAAAATCAAACTATAGAGAGGAAAGGATGTCAGTCCTTAAAGTACACTGTGCTTCCCTAACATAATATCTCACTCTTGGGGCATTTATAATCACAGAATCACTGCATAACAATACAAAAGAAAATGACTACATATGTGAACATCTGATGCTGAAAAGAAAACTGATTGATGAGAACAATATTGAGATTTAAATATCACCTAATCACAATCAGTAATTTTTACTCTGTAATTTTCCTCCACAACCAAATGCATGTAAAAAAAAAAAAAAAAAAAAAAAAAAAGCATTTCATTCACAGTAGCATGCAGTTGGAAATCAAAGCACATGATGGCAAAAGCTTCAGTGCAGATTTTTTAAATATTAAATAGCTGAAAATTAAAGTATCAAAAATCCAGACAAAGGAGTATCATGCTCCACCAAGTCTCCACTTGAACTTTATGTGACATAGCAGTTTTCTTTCAGATCTTTCTGAAAAGTTTTTCCTCTGCCAGTATTTTCCTCCAGAAGAGCTTTCTACTGCTTCACTGTTGGTCAAAGGTCAAATACAAACACCTGGGAACCAGAGAAATGTAGCTCTTCCTTATCATCTTGGTCACATCAAAATTATCTCTAACTACTTTTCACCATTCTGTAATAAATAGGTAACAAAACTTATTTGGCTTGTGAAGATGCTTCCTGAGTGGGAAACACTGAGATACAATACTAATGAGAGGCATCAAAAGAAACACAGGTAAAAATCCTAATGAATGCACAAATTTCAAATGCAATCATTTCATTTTAAATAATAAAACCTATTGATGCCTGCATGGAGTTATTCTAACCTCCTTAAGCTGAGAAGTCTAAGTGCTGCACATAGACTGTGCAAACAGCATCTTTTTCCTAGAGAGACCAGATCTCCTTTTAAACAAGCTGCCTCAGGGGCTGAAGGGCATGGAGTTCAACGTGGATATCACAGCTTCCCAAACACCATGACGCACTGTTAATACCTGGGAGAACTAGCAGTGAGGTAGCTAGACACATCTGCACAAAGTTCAGTCACATCTGAACTGCACAAGCACAGTCACAGATAGGCTTGTGACTGCTACTTCTCTGAGCATCAGATTTGTCCTTTGCAGTACTAAAAAGACAGAAATCAAAACCAAGAGCAAGTCATAACAGGTAAAATACAAGGGACTGGGAACAGGTAGAAACAGCTTATTTAAGGACCAAAAAATTGTGTATGGTCTGTGGCGTTTTCTGGAAGAAAAAATCATAGTTGTTAATTGTCTTTGGTTGCTTTAATAGACTGAACATATTTGTGCATGCGACTAACAAAGTCAAGTAAATAAGGGAAGATGAGGGATTCAAAACAATGAAACTCCATGGAGAATGTGTTCTTCCAAAGGACATCACCTTCTGAAAAGGCAAAATGGGAATCACAGATACACAAACTGATTTTATGATCATTATTTAATGCAGAAGCGTGTGAGGGTCCTTTGAAGCTGAAAACAATTCTAATCAAGCTATTATTACCTATTTTCATCCTAAATCAATTTCCCTTACTGGCTTGAGCTGAAATCAGTAAGGTAATAAATGCGAGTCCTGTAAATTCGATGTGAGAGAAAGTTCATAAGCATCTGTTCCTTAAAAAGATTTATGTACAAATTTTGGCATTTTTTCTTGAAAGGATGATGATAGATGTGCACAGTCGCGCCTTATGAGGGTGGGGGATGGGACACTTTGTAAAATATAAGAAACACTGTCCTTGTAGATGAAAGGCAAACAAGTAGTTAGCCTGGCTTAACCTCTTGGAAAACGGTTACATCTTATGTACAAAGAGAGCTGTGATTTGTTTTGCTATCATATTTAAAGCTAAGCAAAACTCCTGAATGGTATCCAGTGTTCCCAGAGAAAGCAGAGCAGACAGACCCCAGATTATAGTAGAAGCCTCCAGAGTACATGACAAGCCAGAATGGCAAACTTTACACTTGGTTTATGACAATTCCTCTCAAGGTAAATCAGAAAAATTGTTTTCCTTGCTTACTGTAACAAAAACAACAACAACAACGAATCAGCCAGGGTAAAATTTCATATCTAATTACAATTGAGCATGAGAAGGACACTGGGAATGGGATGAGAACCCATGCTAGGGTCCCCCCTAGCTCTTGGATAATCTTCAGGCAGTTTTAAACGACCTTGTTTATAACCATAGCCACATTTCTAGCACAAGAGTTTGGAAATCTGCTGGTTTCCCTGGCAACTATTAGTAATGCAAGCAAGATACAACACAGGAAAAAAAAAAAAATTACCCAATCCTATTGCCACCAATTGTACTAAATTCCCTCTCACATCAAAAGTAATTTCACAATATAATTTTCCCTACCATACCAAGGGTGGCAGGAAGAACAGACAACAAAACAACCCTACCACAGTAAAGGCCTTTTCGTAACTCTTTAACCTTCCCACAGGACTCTGTCTAGAGTTGTACAAAATGAACTCTTCAATCTGTGCAGATTAGCTCTGTTGTGTTTCTGACAGGAAGGCTAAGCAAAATGCAGACAATTCTCCCTATTGAGCTCTCTATCTTTTACTCCACATGCTCCACTCCTGTTCTGTAGCACGCCCCACATTGGCAGAATGGTGTGTGGAAGCCACACTCCAGAACACACAATTCAGCCTCATAATTAATTGCAGGACTGAAAAGAAAAAGACATGACTGAGGTAGTGATTCCCCCCTGTTTATTCTTCCTCTTTATTATTCTAACACCAACTGAATTTAGTTTCTGCACAAATGTCATACCGGTATCTTGTTTTCTCCCAGTACCGATCCTCACAGCCTGCCTTTGCTGCTTACACAGATTCATCTTCTCAACATGAATGTCACATTCAAAAGGGAGTTGTACTGCTGAGTTGTAAAATCTGCGTCAGTTTATCCTCTGTTTGGCAGAGTCGGCATTTACATGGACCAGTAACACTCGGTCACATTGCAAAGCTTTCACCGGAACTCAGAAATGAGCAAAGAGAGAATGACCTTGAAATGTACAAATGAAAGGAAACATTATGTGGCAACCACAGCTGTGAGCGAAATGTAGAGCAAATTCTCCCCCCCACCCCCAAAATAAATAAATAAATTGAATTAGAGATTGGTTGAGTGGAAGAGGAAAGAGGTAAAGATAACAGAGAGAGCAAAGACTAAGTCAGTCTCTAGCAGAAAACACAATTTCAGCCATTTCTTGATTGATCTTGAGGAAAAAATAGGTGTTGATATTTCCAAAAGACCACATTTATAGCAAGGAGAAAGGGATAGGATGCAGAACCTGAGTGCACACTGGAGTGGGGAACAAAGTTAGCAATAGCATGCAGAAGTTCACTGGGTTCTCACATAAATGATTTACACACATTACATTTTTTTTCAGCTATAATCTATAGATTTATACTTCAATATTCTTTCTATAACTTCAAAAATATTTTCATATTTTTTCAGAATACATGGACAATTCTCTACTCGAGTTGTTTTTACAGAAAAAAGGCTATCAGAGACGAAAACCAAATGAACACACTAACCTATTTAAAACCCTGCATCTTCACCCACAGGCTTTTCTGTCTGTGCAAGCCCATCTCATTAATGTAATTTTATTTCCACACTGATTGAGTCAAGCCAGATGCAGTCAGCAACAGGGTCGGCAACACATCTACTCTTCCCAGGCATTTCTAGCGAATCAGATGCATGAGGCTTGGAATATTACTAGCAATCTTTAATAAAATGCACAAAAAAAAAAAATTGTTGCTTAGTGATATAACTCGGAAGCTCCAGTTTTCAAAAGGTAAATCCAGAGGGAACAGAAAATTACTTCACAGATGCAGAGGGAGTGAAAACAGAAGTGGGAAGGAACAGATTGTACCAAACTGACTTTTCATGTACCAAGTCACAACCAAATCCTGTACGCATGCGTGCCACTTTCATAATGGATATTTGCTTTTTTTCTGCTTTTAACTTGGGATCTGCAGTTATCTTAGTACATCTACAGTGCAGTTCAATGGTGCAGAGATGCTTGAGCCATCTACAAACAAGTAAGCCCTTTAACTCACTACAGGATGAATACAGCAGTGATGTACTAATTAGCACAGCCAGCAGAAACACACTGCTTCCAGGTGCTGGTGTCATCCTAAGCCACCCTTCTGAGTCACAGAAGTGATGACTTACTCATTGGTACATTAGACTCTGTGCAAAATGAGTCTATCCTATGTAGAACTGCTTGACAGATATTGTGCTATTTGTTATTTTTCTTAAAAAGACCTGCCACCAGGAACTGAGAGCCAATGAAAGACTCTCACCTATCACTTTCCTTTTCTTAAAGTAATGTCTGGCTTTCAAATTCATAAAAAAGGAACTTTGAAATATAATCTGAGTTGCTCAAAAACCCAGAAGCCAAAAGAACAGAATCATCGGGGGATAAAAACCTCAATTATTTAATGCATGGAATTTGAACATTGGTATCTGAATCCATATTGTACCTCCTGTAAATCCATCCCTTTTCAGAAAGAGGGTTTTGTGACTTCACTGGTTTGCAAACACCATTCAGTAGCTTCACTTACTTAGATGTCCAAAGGACAAACTCCATTTGGAAGCCATATAACACCGAGGGATAACAGAGAGAGACTAAATAACAGAAACTTGCTCAGCATTTTGGTATTACCCATATCATTTTAGTATGGCAATTCTGTCCAAGAAGGGACGAATCCTCATTTGATAAGCTGAGCTAACTTACTAGAGAAGCTCTCTGATAAATTTTCATTCAATGATAACGCTTCTACAGATTGTTCTCCACATGTATCTCTCTACCTACATTTGTGGCTTAAGCAGGGATCTCACAGGGAAGAACCATGGAGTTGCAAATCACTTCCTGAAAGATGTTCAACCACACACCTCTGCTCTTGCAACTGTACACAGAAAAAAAAAAAAAAAGCTTCTACTCCGGCTATTCTCTGTACTTTTCTTTGGGAAAAAAATTGCATACTTCTTCTTGATGCCATATATTTTCAAATCATAATGATAATCACAATGAAAAAAAAGCAATTTTAATTAGCCTGGTTATACGGCACAGACCAGAAAAGATAGGCTAGGATAGATATAAAAAGTAATGCGGTTTGAAAGGGCAGAAATACAACAAATTTTGGAGTACAGTATAGAGACCCCCAACTAACCCGGGAAACAGAAACAGTCTAACTGTAATTTCTTACTTTTGAGAGAAAATTCTTTGGGGCAAAGAATATTTTTGATTTGATATTTTAAAAGTTGTTATAAAACATGGTTGCTACTCAAGGCGACAATTTTATCACAGTAGCTGAAAAGCTCAGAAGAAAAAAAAATCAAATTTCAAGGTATTTAAGCTCTTGACAGGTCCCTAAGGCAGAAAAAAAAATATGCAGTGGATTATAGATGTTACAGAATGTAGACTATTATGAAATAATGGAGATATTACCCTTACAAACTCCTGAGTCTATGGGATAAAGAACACATACAAGAAAATGCATTCAGTAAGATATTTGTTCAGCTGTTGTAATCATTCTTTCAAGAAATACCATTTTTCTTCTGGAACTCTGCCTTTAGCTTTACTAAACAATACAACTTTGTTTATTACTTTATTACTATTAATAACAATTATGATATGTACAGCAAAACAGTTTGAAAACTGTTTTCAAACAGTATGAAAAGCTTAGACCACAGGTAAAACATATTTATATCAAGGAAGTAGAATTTCATCTCTAGAATTTATGATATCAAACATTTATCTCAAAACTTAAGTAATTTTATTTCTCTTATGAATAGGAAGTACTTCCATGAATTTAACTTTGATAAGCGGAGACAAGTAACTGGAAGATTACTTTTTTTTTTTTTTTAAAAAAAAAAAAAAAAAAAGCACGCACGGCAGCATTTACTAGTGTCCTAGAAATTGTTTAACCCCTTGAACTGATAAAACTGAAAATGCTGAGTATATTAAGACCATCAAGGCTTAAAATTGCTCACAGAACAGGAAGAAATCAGAAACTGCCAGTGTGTGTCAAAAAATGGGAACAGATTATCCACAAGGTTGGACCACAGATGTACAGTCGGCAGCAATGAGAGAGGCACCAGACATAACCCCGAACAGGCATGGTCGTCAAATACCACTCATGTTCAGTATATTCTTGACTCAAAAACCTTATTTTGAGGTTTATGGAATATGAAATGACCGTTCCTCTGCTTGTTGCATAAATTTAAATATGGTCAGTTTCCACTTAAAATGGAGGTGCATAAAAAAATGCACTTGGTGTCGATACCCTCCACAATATGTACACGTATATATAATATGTATATTGGTTGCAGGAGGAAGGCAAGTTTAAAATAAATTAACTTAGACAGTTACTAGTTTTCATTGAATAGTTAACTTCTGCAGTGAAAAAGTAGTTATTTTGCTGCGTAGAAGGCAGTAGCAAACCTAAAAACGACTGGTTTTGATCTGTTTGGAGATCCTGTTACCATGAAGAGATAATGTAAAGCAGTTTCCTTAAATATTTAAATAGTGTCTCAGTTCAGTGGCTCTTCCAAATCCTAACTCAAATCCTGATCTACTTGGGTTACAGTTCTCATCTAGTAGGCTTACATGTGCCTGGGAATACACAGAAAAATCAGGGCTGGAAGCACCGTATGTTTCCCTTTTCATACATTGAACACTGCAGCAAAGGACAATTAGGCAAGATGTCCAAAGTCAAGGAAACAGAGATACAAATAGGAACTGAAATGGGGGTGAAGACTCACCCTTTAGTTTGCTGAAGGCTAACTTCCTTATGTTCCCTGTCATTAACCTTACTAGGTGAAAGGTATCCTTTTTGAACATAAATCTCTCTTACTCCCTTAACCAAAAAAAAGGAATAGTGTCATCCCAGTTTCACCAGGGATGAAAGAAACCAGGATGAAGAGCTTCTAATAGGTAAGCTATAGAGTCTTTAGTGCAGCAAAATTGCAAAAGAGCATTGCAATTGCCATCAATAAGATGAAAAGTTCTTAAAAGGCTAAAATAAAAATGTTTCACACAGTACATTAAGGAAAGATATCAACATGCTAACTTTTGGGCATTACAGGTAAAAATGGAACAAGCAAGCAAAATTTCACCTGTAGCCCTTAAAGACAGAGTAAATAAAATCAGAGTGAAATGAAAGGGAAATTTCATAACATGCGACACTTTGAGGTTCAAAGTTCCTTGTAACATTTTATAGTTCTTCCTACCACTTCAAAGACAGTACTATTCCTGTTTTGGTTATTGCAGCATGGCCCACGAGTATGTTCCTTGAATAACATCTGCAATATATATATATATTCAGGTAAGTATAAAAGGAAAACACATAAGGAAATGGTGTTTAATAGGGAAAGAACACATAAATAATTTTGAAAAAGAAAGAGAGAGAAAAAAGAAAGTAAGGGAAAGTAAGGGAGAGAGAGAGGTTTTCACTGACCAAGTTTTCCAGAGACTGTGTTGCATATAGTACACTGATTCATAAACTTTCAGATTATGTTCCAAATTTGATGTTTCATCTTTTACAAGATGAAATAAACACTTTCTTAGGTAAGTGCTCAGGCAGACCTGAAGCTAGTCACACACATCCTGAAGGATTCAAAGTAGTTAAAATTAACTATATTTTTGCCTTTCATTGCTGCTAAAAAAAATCAAAAGGTACCCATTCTCACCTCTACTTGGATTTAGCATGTGGGGACTTCTGGTTTAGAAGACTGACACATATGCTTCCAGCCTATTCACACACTCTTAAAAGAGACTCATAAATTAATATGCACAGGTCAAATGACAAAAAGGACCACCATAATGAAACTTAATTACACTGACTAGTATTGAGATTAAATAAGAGATAATGGAGGTCACTAAAGTTGACTGAACAGTGCTGCAGAGGTTTAACAGCAGAAATAGGATCACTTCCTACAAAGAGCCTGAAATAAGTGTCTATCTCATTGTCAATTCTGAATGTAGGTATATTTTTTTAACTGATGAGTTTTCTACTGAAGTATTTCCTGTAAGGGTTACTCACAGAACAGGTATCTGAGGCAGTGAATTAAGACCTGTATGGTTACACGTACATTAGCAACAACAGCCTTACTGAAAATCGTGAAACCATAGAATTGCAGAAAAGCACAGATTGGAAGAGACCTCAGATCGTCCAATCCAACCTCTCATGATAAAAGCAGGACCTAAATTGTCTAACAATTTGTCTAGCTGAACCTTTAACCTCTTAAGTGTTGAAGACGGGGGTCTGAATAATACTCTTATTCTTAATCATCTGAATTTGGTTGTCTCCTATAAAGAAATTTCAGTCTTATTAATTTCTTTAATACTCATAGCACACAAATTCCATTTCATATACACTGAGTCATTGTTACTGACACTGCAAAATTCAGTTACTTGTCTTTACATGTTCAGCCAGACAAAATCAACCACAGCTTGTCAGATATAACCAAGTCCCAAGGGGCAAAATTTCTCCAGAAAAATAGTTTTAGATTAAACTTCTATTGCAAACCACGCTGTAATGAAAACAGCCATACTATAATAACAGGATCCCAGTTACATCTGTCAATACTGAACTTACTTATCCAACATAATCCACAATCTTGAACTATATGTTCAGCACATTCAATGGTTTTCTTATGAGGTTTAGTGTAGAATCAAAGCAAACAAGATTTCAGTAACTTCAGGTAGTGGTACATTTTACCCAGAAGAAAGAATGAAGTAGAGATGCTTTGTAAGTTTGATTTTATTACACAATAAAACACTTGCAGATGCACCTCAGATTAAACAAAACAAAACAAAACAAACAAACTAGCCATGGAAGTGCTGACATAAGTGCTCAATGTTTTTCATTAAAAGCTCATCAGTGCATTTTGTCCTAACTCTACTGTATCAATGGTCTTATTGCATTATCTTAAGCTGCTATTGAAACAAACATTCACTTTAGTTGCTATAAATTCTGACAATAACTTCAACTCTAAAGATTTTTTGTCACATTAAAATATAAAATCTACTATTAATTATCATATTATGCATAATTATACTCATGAAAACATTTCTGTACCTTAATAAGTAAATCTCTAATAGGAATTGTATGAAAGTAGCATAAATATAATATTCAAAACCATTTAATATTCACTGCTAAATTCAACATTTACATATTCAAATTTCCACCATAAAGCATATAAATAACAGATTATTATGTATAAGGAATGTATAAACACTACCATTCTGAAGATATATCTTGTTTTTTATGTTTTATGAAAGCATTTCCAGTCAAGTGTTTTGCACAATGTTAGTTAAAATACAGGACTTTTTTCTCCTTATTGAGCTTCTTTAAGAAAGTATCTTAAAAGTTATGAGATAATTTTCACCCGTGAAAGAACACTGAGTAAGTAGCTGCAAATCTGCACATTGAACGAGCTGAATTTCAGAAATGTTTCAACAAAATAGATGACTCAAACAGACATCAAGACACTGAAAAATTACTGCAAACAGCAAACAGCATTAAGAGACTGGGGGTCACATGTCCCACTATGCGTAAGTGAGTAAACAATTTGCTCAGACTGAACCTTGATACATTTCTTTCTAAGGGGGCAATGAGCTTCAAAATACCAATTTAAGCTAAACAGTAGAGAATTGTCCCCATTTGACCACACTAGAGATGTCCAAACAGAGTACTATTGTTCTCAGCAGCAAAAATCATGAGGTGAAGTGTTTTGAATATAAACAAGTTGGCAGAATTTACCAGTGAGTACTACACCCAGAGCTAACTTTCATGTGAATCAGGAGACAGGAACGGGATGTACTTTGGTCTGGCTAAACCACTGGGAAGGTATCAAAGAAGCTCAGCATGGAGAAGAAACTGAAGCTATCACATGTTGAAGAGAAGGGCAGCAAACCTCTATCGGCAAGAAAACCACTGCTCTGAGATGTGCAATGGGAGAGGTTTGGAGAGCTATGTAAGAAGATTAATAAATTTCTCTCGCTGCCCAATTTTTAAAGGGAGACAGAAGAATATATTGTTATTCCTTGGTTTTCTTCCTGAGTTCTTAGATATTTAGATTTCATTTGATACTGAGGATACATTTGTAAATAGTTTTACAATAAAGCTAACAAATTATCAATATAAGTTTGGAGCACTCAGGTAATCAGCCATTCCTTGGTATGAACTGTTCAGCTGGCAGACAGCCTGATAAAATCCCAGCTAACAATTATAGGTACAAAACTTTCTATTGACATGTTTGCTAAATATTCATAATATTACTAGTATTTGCAATGTGCATAGCTTCTAATAATAAATGCTTTTATCCATTATAATTTATGAAGTGATGGCATAATGAATAAACATTTAAAGTGTGACTAACATTTGCTTTCAACGACGGAGATTTTAAATTTACATTAGACTACTAATGTATAAGTACTGGAAAATTTATCAATCAAACACCTTATGAAAATGAAGACAAAATATTTTGGTATGTGCTTTTCAGGGACTGTCAAATCTGAGGTGAAAATATAACAGCAAAATGTTTGATAAAGCAGCGAATAATATTCATTTTAAAATACTGCTGTAAAAATTATTTTCGCATACCTTAATGCATATATATAGTTTACCTTTGGGTCTTCAGTATTAGGATGGTGCAATACATTTTAGAAAAAATACTTTTATGAATACTGACATTACACTCAGGATTACCTTAAAGCCATACTGTAAGGTTGGTGCTTAAATTTGTGTTTAAAGTAACTTTGAGATCTAAAATATGGGAAAATGCTGGAAATAAGACATTTCCATTTTCCAGTAATTTTTCAATATTCAGTTTAAAACATTACTTACTATCAAAACTTCCCAATACAACCAAACACTTTGATTAATGCAATATTACTTCAGTAGGAACTTGTGAAAATTCTGAATTATTTTTATCAGATATTTAGATATAAAATTATTGGAAATCATAACGTTTGCAAAGCACTGAGAACTTACTTCTTTCTCAGTCCTAGCCACACTTCTTGTCATAGTTGTTTGAATGAGCAAGATTCACAGAGCCACAGAAACTACCTGAACAAGCAGGATAAATAAGACTTCACCCTAAGCTTAACTATTCATGAGTTTAATTTTACATCAACAGTACTTTCCATACTGAAAATTATTTGAAAAAATATCTAGGAATATATTTATGTCTATTTACAGCATATTGTGATGAATGAAAATTCATACTGTATTTTATTGAGATTAACTACAATATTTTCTCTTTAATGATTCACAAGTTACATGTAATTTAGCAGCATATAAAATACTTCTACATTCAATTTACAAAGACAAATTCACCCCTGAGTCCTTTATCCCTATTTTTTCTTACATCTCATATACCAATACACCTCATTGTCTTCTCTTGTAATTTGCCATGGCTTATCAATGAATTCACCTTGAAGTCTTGGTAATTTCTGAAAGGCAGATTATTGGAATTATGGGCTATGCAGTGAACACATGGTATTTGTAACAAATAATGTAATTATTGTTACTAGAGTAAATAGGGACTGCACAAGAATTCATAATAAAAAGGCTATTTACTAATGAAATGCCAAAATGCCTTAGCTTCTACCAAAAAAAAAAAAAAAAAAAAAAAAAAGTGTAAGATTTAAACCTTGTTAAAGTTAGGTGCTCTAATATATATATATATATATATATTTTTTTTTTTTTTTTAATAATTTTATTTTTTTTTCTCCAGCAAGTCTATAGTTCATATTCTACCATTAAAGAAAATGAAAGAATAAAATGGACATTTTCTCTTCTTTGATGATAAAGAAAGATGACCCTGGGGTGGAATTCAAAGGTTCATTTGAAAAGGCAACCTTTTTCATTCATATCTAGTTTCCTTTTTATATATATATTTTTCATCTTGGTGGTAATTTCAAGCTCTAATTTGTTCTTGTACATAGTTTCTAGGTACATTGATAAAAGCAGAGGAAAGAAAGAAACCCCATTGTTAAGTTCAGTTAAGGTTGCTTTGGAACAAAAGCAGGATTGCCACATTTCCGTCCAGAATTTCATGTACAGTATGTAAAAATGGCATAAATGCATCAATATGTCATTTCACATAAATGGATCAGAACATACTACACTTCTTGTCCATAAACTCCAAAGAGTTTACCTAGACAGTTGATCCCACTTATTCCTGGAATTTGTGGTCATCTGGTTAATCCCAAACACACACGACCTCTCTATCACACATCAGGATGGACATTCTACTAGAAGTCTCCTCTTTCAGTGTCCTCCTTTTTTTATTCTGTCTATAAGCCCAGCTCCTCTCTGGACCCATGCTAGTACTAATTCTTTTTGAAGCTTTATAACTTAAATAATAAGGCCTTAGCAGGCTCTTGAGCAACAATACTGATACTTTCCTATTTTCCCTTGAAATACCTTCTTCAATATTCTAAAACCATATGTAGTGTTCCAACACCTGTACCATTGACAAATCTATCATCAAAATTATCTTCATGATCTATCGAACCATTTGCAAGTGATAAAACCACTCCTCTAGATGAAATTGTTACTACTTTCCCACTTCTACAACGCTGTGTTTTAGCCTAATTCATCACTGCATTCTTCAGAGTTATCTGGGACTTTCTATAAGGCAATGGATATTCCTCTACACGTGATTTCAAAATCCGTGGTCACTGCAGCTTTAATACTTCATACTTTGTGATACAGTTTTACAAAGTAAATACTGAACAATTCCAACCTCATGAAAAATTCTTTGAGAATTCCACTAACTCTACTACCCTTCCAGTAGATGAGATTTAAATTCCCTCCCTGACATTAATTAAGATCAATGGACATGTTGAACTTTCATACTTCTCATAATTTTAACTATTTGCCATTCTCCACAAGACCTGATTCATCAATAATTGTTTTCTGCATTACTGAAGCCTGTTTCTCCCTTTGGAACAAAAAGACACTAAATGCTCAGGAACTTAAAATGGAAAAAATAATTTTGAAAATTAAAAAAAAAAAAAAATCAAAGAGGTAAGAGAAAAAAAAAAAAAAAAAAAAAAGGACCAAGAATGTGAGACTGAAATGTAAAAAATCAGGACTCCACTACATATTCTTGCAAAAGATGATAAAACTAAAAAATAAATAAATTAATTAATTAATTAAAAAAAAAGGCAAAACAACAAAAATACAGTTGTACCATACTCTTTTTCATGACTTCAGCTTGATCAAAATTGTGGTTATCTTAATCTTTATTCTCTAAAATATTTAAGATTTGGATTTATCTTATCTTTGCAATGTGATTTGTCTTCCCAGTTCCTTTTTAGCTTAATACAGTTCTTATTTTTTAGCTGTCTCTTTTGATACCCATGTGACAGGCAGCACTTTCAGAATAATGATGGACTTTTTTGTGATTTCAGCAGTTAGTAGCTGAATGATGTTGAAGTCTTTCTTCTGAATTTTTATTTCCAATAAATTATAGTCAGGTTTGCTGACAATATGTCGAATATTGATGCCACTTTTAGAACCTGTGAATGTCTTCCTAATTGTGAAGTCATCTAAACCATTACAATTGTGTTTTCTCTTCTCCCACCACATCCCTGCCCTAATTCTAGAACACACACACCAATTAGCTTTAGTTGCAGAAATTATTAATTTTCATAATAGGCCAAAGAAGCCTCGTAGAACACATTTTAGTTCCATAAAAAAAAAAAAGTTCATTTTCTTTGTTGTCCCCCCCAATGGCAGAAAACTATTATGATTTAAATCACTGATAAAAGTAATAGTAGTTTAGTATAGCCCTTACAAATCAAGACACATAAATACAAACAGATTAGCCAAATATTCATGTTTCTTTCTAACTACTGAAGAAAGTAAGGTTATTGATTTCTGAGGCAATAGCTGAGACTCTGACTTCTTCCTTTCAGTCAGTCTTTGTTTCTTAATCAGACACTCAAAATCAGAGGTAATGCCGAACATTAATATATTTTTTCCAGGCTTAGTACTAGGACATATTTTAGCAAATATATGTTTCTGAGAGACAAATTAAGTAGGATCAGACACAAAAATGAATAATGTAGCCACCAATCTTCAAATACAATGGAAAAAAGTAACCTCAATATATGTGCATCTGACCATATCATTTAAAGATAAAGTGAAAAAAAATGAACAAACAAACAAACAAAAAACAACCACAGAACCAAAAAGGTTCCATATATTTAGTCCCACCATTTAAAAAAGATAAGTCAGGAGATCATTTATCCAACACTTTGGATACACACGCACTTTGGCATGCCCTTCAAATACTGAAAATACAAGTGCCACCTAAATCTGGAAATGGAATTACAGCTTCCTACACTGCATTAGTTTTAGGGACACAGGGACAATATTGGAATTACTAGTGGAAATCTTTGGTCTATGCTATGCAGATAGTCAGACTACAGGATTATAATGGTCCCTTTTCATTTTTAGGTGCATGAAACTGAATAATTTAAGTAACTTTGCAGGACAAACGAACTGGAGTTCAATAGCTGAGCAAGCAAAAAATTGCATTTCCACCATCTAACGAAGCTAAGAGAGATTTGAAAGAATCTGCAAAAATAGTATTTAAACAATGAACGGCTGTTCTCACTGCTTTACCATAGCCAATACAGATGTTTTAGGTGTTTCAATTTAGTTAGTACAGAGATGCATGCATTCAGTAATATAGCTGCATGGAAAGTTGATTAAAATAGGAAATTCCACTTGGTTGAATATTTTTACTCTGTTTGAAAATTAACATAGTAAAATGAGCTTTGAAGTATTTAATTTTGTAATTGACTTACAGATGCTTGGCCCTCAGAAAACAAGGTCATGATTACATGTCCACTTTGATCTGGCATTAGCCCAGGATGCTGCTGGAGACATGCATCTACTCAGACATCTAAGCAAGTATCTTATTCCCTCCCATCCGTTGAGAGGACGGATGCATCTCACCAAGTGACCACATGAATGCTAGTGTCAGCACAGTGGAGTCAGGAAGATCACATAGACATGACAATTGGAAAGAGAGGACTGAGTTTTATGTCAGATTTAAGTGATGACATAATCACAGTCTGGGTCTCTACCAGTTCAGTTGACTGAAAAGTTGATAGCTCAAAGTGCAAATATGTCCACTTGCTAACTCATTTCAACTCACACTCTGCCAGTGATACAGTGGATTTTTAGATCATTACTTTTGTATTTGTGGCCCAAAGATTGATTCTGTTTAGCAATCCCCTCCTTCATTACAATTTATACTCTATTGTTGTACAGACTCCAAAAGCAAGCTGCTGAATTAAAATACTTGATTTTTTTTTTTTTCTAAAAAGTCTGTCAATAAAGCTTTCATATGCAAACAGACACATACAAAAATAAACACTCCTGCCTCCAGCCTCAAAAAGAACCCTGCCATGTGTTATCAGAGGTAGAAAGATGTTAAGAAGTCTATCAAAGGACATGTTATTTTTTATTATATTCATGTCACATTGCAAAAAAGTAATGTCCTTTGTAGGGAGAGAAATGCTTAAAAAAAAAAAAAAAAAACAGGGTATTTTGAAAAAGAAACCCTGAAAAATAAAGTACAAAAGAGTAAAAATGAAGGTAATTTTCTCTCCTCAACCTTTAAAGCACATATAGGAAGTGAAATAGTTTTCTCAGGATCCAAATACTCTGCATGTTGTGTAGTAACCTATTATCCACACTAGTGATATTACCATCCAACAACACGTCGTGAAAAACCTCCACGATTCTCATACACCATTTTAAGTCTTTTGAACTGCAAAGCTGGAAAATATATAGCAAAACCAGCTACAGGAGAAATGCACTAATATGTCCATCAAATTATTAGAGGATTTTTACACTCTTAAGTCCTGCCTAACTAAAATGTGTGGCTTCACAGTGTTCTTGACAGACACTGGAGAGGTGTTATGCTTGATCTTAGTTCACTATTACTGTTTGTGCGACAAAAATATTTTAAAAGCCTCAGCCACTGTACTAGTTGCTGTAAAGAACGGGAGGCAAAAAAAAAAACACACACACACACACAAAAACAAACAAAACAACAACAACAAAACAAAAACAAAACAAAAACATGATATTACACTGCAGTTCCAGAATCTCTTGTTTTCACATCCTTTTTATTCCTCTATGAGCTTCTCTAGGTCTCCCTGTTCCATGTTTGTTTGATCATTTATCATTAGGTGATGAAATAAAACCAGATGCTGATACCCACAGCCCTAGCTTTTCACAAAATTTATTTTCATTTTGACATCCATATATAGTGTAAACACTGTCTGGGAGCCTACCTAAAAATAAAAGCTCCCTTTTGGTCAACAAGTATAACTTAAATAAATTTATATCTGAAGGGAATCGGCAATTTCTCCTCAGCTGCAGAGAAATAAAAAACTTCCTGTTCAAAACTAGGAAACTGCTTGCTATAGTCTTTCCTCTATTTCTATTCAAAGTTGTTAATTTTTCAAGAGACCAAAACAGCAAGAGAACAGAACAGCCAATCCTGTCAGATCCACAGCAAAAACACATCAGTCACCCCCTGAACTGTGGCTCCTTATTCCAACCCTTGTATGGTTTATTTTGCAAAGTCAGTGTTCTGTTTTTTCTCCTTGGCCCTGATCCTGTGCCTCTCACTCCACCTCAGCTAATAATGCTCACACTCTGGCTTGTCAGAAGAAGCAGGAAGAATACTATCCCTCTACCACAAAAATTCCATCTTGCTAGCCACTAACAGACCTTGTAGCCCTTCCTGTTAAAGCTCTAACTTAAGGACCGATTTGCTCTGTGAACACACAGAGGAATCATAGCCATGGCCTTGTGATCCCAGCACTTAGTGGCAATTGCTACATAGAAATTCCAGCTGCAAACCCCACAATTTACTTTACCCTGCAGGGTGTGGATAGATGGGATAGGGGATGCTTTTAGAGCTAACTCAAAAATGGCGTACAGGGTGAAAATTGCCCTTCTCTAATGTTCTCCAAAGTCTTCTTTGCTTTTATGATAGAACCCACATCACTTAAAATCCTTTGTACAGAGTTGGTGTGAGAAAGTGTAAGAGCTCATTTCTCAAGCCCCACCAGTGTGTGTGGCCTGATGGACCTACTTCAGGAAATCAGGTTTAATTTCATGACCAAAGTATCAGAAACAGATTTTATTGAGCCTCGGTACCATCTCTCACATTCAGGATTTCCCCACAAATGCATTAATGCTTATAGTCAACTACATGGAGTTTTATAACTCTGGAAACATTAAGTTCAATAAAGATGCTAAAAAGACTGAAATGACCAGACTTTGGTATGCCATTTTTATAATGAACTACAGTGACCTTTTTTCAGCTCTTTTCCATTGTTTATGATTGCAAGCATGTTTTTGATAATAAAAGACAAAAAAAGTTGTCCCGTAGTTTTGATCTCCTGGATACACTTTGTAATTAAATGGTATCTCTTTCTCCCTCTCTCTCCAGGGCCTGTTCCATGTGCTATAAAGTGACTGCTTGTCTTTCCCTCCTTTCTTCCAAATTCTTCACTTGGCAGTGGTCCCAATGCACCGTTCCAAGGTCTTTCTCCCCTTGAGGCTTTACTATTCCTCGACTAATTACTGTCATAAAGAAAAACGTCCCTGCAGAAATTTATACACTGGAAGTCTAGATGCTTGAATAATACCAGAACTAACAAAATGCATCAAAAAATATTGCCTCATAAATGACAAAGCATTCATATTTGCAACTGTATGTGGGTTTCTACAAGAAAAAAAGTATTTATGTATACAAATTACAATGCAATATGGAAATACTGTAATCCTACTACCTAAAATTCAACCCCTAGACATAAAAGTATTAAAAGCTTTCGGCTAAAAGGCAATATAGACATATGCTTTCCAAGGAGCGTCTTTTGCAAAGATGATATATTTGTTACCAAAGATCGCTGCTCTTCTATTATTTTTCCTGGATATATTTCAAAACGTCAATTTTTACACAGCCTTACAGTTTGACTACTAGCTTGCTAAGTGACCATCTTGTTCCTTTTTTACTGCTTGGATGCTCTGAACACTCTTGCCAATTGTCCTCAAGTTTGTGTAGAACTGTCAATATTAGAAACTCATTTGTTATCCACACTTAATTAGACATAAGGCAGTTTCATCAGAGATATAGCTTTTCTCTATTTCTTGGCTTTCTCGGTGCAGAGACATGGATAAGCCAAGCTACTAATGTGATTTTAAAATGGTTTCTTTGCATGGAATGCTGTAATAATACAGATGGTGACATGACATGAAATAACATAATGTGGTAGAGTTTTATTTTTTTTTAATAGAATATTTTGCCAACTGCATTGTCTTTGGTAATTGGATATAGTGAATCTAAAAAGCTCCACTGTATTAATACAATGAATTCATTGAATTAACTGTTTACTAGAACTCAAAAATGAGGCAAACATTGTGAAAGATATTTTAGGATTAGTGTCTGTACATGAGATGGTCCAAATGTTAGTAAGGACATTATGTTCGTGTAAAATTTCATACTAATTTATGAGATTTCTGCCTGTTCTGTTTGCTAAATTAAATTGACTCACTACTCTACCTGCTATACATCAGAATAGAGGTTATTTCTCATTAACTCAAAGATTTGCAACTCTTCCACATACAAAGCTCTCATGACTCCTGGCACACAGGAAGAAATACTAATTTTCTTTCCTAGAAGGACAATAGTCAGCCAATTAAATGACTACTGATATAGATTATAGAATATAATAGAATCACAGACAGCTTTTGGAACACAAAAACTCTTTTGATTAGCAGTATACATGTATTTTTACTTTTTGACCAACAAAATGCTATCATATTTAAATTCCTTCCCAAATCACTACAAATTGTTTCGATAATACACTTTTATTCTGACATCCTTACAACCACACAATGATTGTGAGGGAGAAAGTGTGTCATTTTTGTTCTATCTATACATTTAAACTTCAGTGAGAATATAACTTTTATTCAAGTGCCAGTAACTACCGTTACTGTTCCAAATGCCTGAGTTGTTGCTACGAGCTCACCACATTCAAGCAGCACCAGTTTCCTCTCCAATTATCTTATTAATTTCTAAGTGTAGTTGGGCTATTACCTTTTTAATATATTCAGTAGTGTAAGTTCTATGTATCAACACTATAGTAGATTCTTATTTCTTCTAACCTTTGACAAAGTAAGACAGATATGACATTTCAAAGGTGTTTCTATATGGACAAATTAAAGACCTGTAGTGTTTAACAGTGCAACAGATTTTAATTATTCAGAGCTATATAAAACCATAATGCATGGAAATATTTATATTAAAAAGGGTGCATTGTAAAGTATCAACAAGTAATAATAATTCCATGAATTATGACAATTTTCAACAAAATTATTTTCTTTTCCCACTGTTTTCAAGCCATACTTCGTTCAACTTGAGAAGACATTTTCATTAGTTTCTACATTTCTATCAAAACAAAACATTTCTATTTTGTTTAAAACATCTTAAAAATACACTGTAACATAAATAAATGTTAGCTTGTTTTTTCCAAAAGCAACTGCAATTTGATAAAGTAATTTAGTACTATTTAGATCATATTTTTTCCTCAGGAAAAACTACATATATATATTTAATACCAGTTCATTAATAGCCCTTTTTTGCCCTTATAGCAGAACATTTTGGTCAGTTTTCTAGCATTTAATTAGCAGTTTAATTCCAGAGCATCTCCATTAACTCATGAATGTTTAGAATACATCTTTGATTAGAACCAGAAGGTTTTGCAAACACCAATACTTGTCTTTCATTTCTTACGTTCTTGCAAGACTGAAAACAATGAGCTGGAGACAAACATATATAAGAACCTACCCCTTGATATTATTTTAATTGCTGTTCCCTTCTGCTCAGTTTTTCTGTGTCACTCTAAGCTAGTTTCTGCTGTTAGTGGTTCCTTCTTCAATGAGCACTCTAAGTTTTCCATAAAACAGTTAAATTTGTTTAACGTAAGCCTATTATATCAAAAGCTACTTCACACTTAGAACATGTGAAAAAAATAATAAAATAAAAATAAAAAGGACTGATTTGCATATCTGTTCCAAAATAGCAGAGCAATTTTGCAGGTACATTTCAGAAACATCTCTTTGAACCTCAGTCTGCTCATTTTACTTTGTGAAGTAAAATCATAGTTGATGTTAACATGAATTTTGACTGAGTAAAGAGGTCAAGATTCATAGATTTAAGGGTGAAAGTTTCCCCATAGAGTCATCAGACTAAAAACTTTCTAGGTTATGCTCACAGAGAAATCAGCCTTTAGTCAAGTGCTCACTTAAACAGATGAATGAAACAATCAGATTTCTTCGAGAGCCCCTAAACTTTGATCATCCGTTCTTCTATATGGAGCTGTTGGATGTTCAGCAGTTTGAAAGACTAATCACTTAGCCTGAGGGTTCAAGTGGGAGCTCCACATTTTTTAAAGTTTAGTCTCTGTTGTATGTACCAGATGTATTAATATAGTTTTCTAGCCTGATTTAAGAAAGGTCTAAAAACTTCAAGAGCCCAAGCAATTAAAACATTTCGATGTAAAATTTGAAACTAGCTCAGCAAATAACTTACCCACTCAAAAATGAAAGAACTGGTTCCAGGTTCTTTTAGGCATACAAGTGAAACTACTACTTTCCTCATCCTCAGGATAGAGAAGTGCAACATGATGTATATTTACACTTACCTAATGAAAATCTAATGAAAATCTGATTAAAATCCTAACAGTCAGCGATATCTGTAAGAGCCCTATTCTCTCCAGGAATCCAGTAATCTTCCTGTTGAGGCAACACTCTAAAATAGGACCAGAATGGACTCCCCAAGGGGATACTATCATTTTCATATTTGCAGAATCCTTCCATATAATTTAAAAAGGGGATCAATCTGGCCTTAAATTACAATTCTTTGGGTAGCCTTCAGTTCAGTTGTATTCCTAGTACCTGAAAAAAGCCTCAGACCTTCATAATCCATTCTCATTGTAGGCAGGTATTGCCAGGAATGTCAGTGCACTTAACGTTTATGGACCTAAAGATTTCTTTACCCTGCAGACATTTCAACAGATAACTTTTAGGCTTGTCTCCCTATTTTTTCTTCATAGAATTTTTCTTCACCCACAGGCTATTTTTAATACATATTTCCTATCTCAATAACTAAAGCATTTCACATGAATTGATCTTGCTTTCTTACTATTTCCTGGGTCTGTGAGCTTTTCCTGTAACTTGGAAAATATGAATTGTGTCCTGCAGCTAAATCTTTAAGAAAAGAGTTGAATGCATTTTATAAAGTCAGACCCTTCGGCATACTCTGGAAGGCCAATTATTTTCATGTTTGATTTTATGTGGTGATTCTCCAGATTGTCAACTTTTTCAAGGAGATAAAATATTTTCTTGTTATATTGTTCTTTATCCTTCTTAAAACCTGAAATACCATCTCTTGAATTGCTAATCCTTTCCTCTACTGCACTTGCTCAAGCATGTATTTTATTTATCAAATAGTACTACATCCTCTGAACCTTCCTTTTCTGTGGTACCACTATGACTGAGCCTATGTAGAAACACCTCTACATAAATAATTTTTAAAAAGGGGGAGATTGGGTGCATCAAATTGTGCGGATCTGGATGCTGGTGGCTGAGGTACTTGTAAAGTGAGTATCTACAATACAGAAATTTTATCCCAGATTTTTTTTTCTCAAAAGTGTTATGAACCCACATCTTTAATTTTGTGACTTATTAGCAGTATTATCATTAGAGAAAGAAATAATGTACAGTGAAAAATTCAGAGCACAGCTGTGAGATAGGAAGAAAAGAGCAGATGATGCTTTTTGAAAGAACATGCAAAGCCTACCAAAAGGGAAGAAAAAATGTTAGGACAGGTTATAATTGAAATTAGTAGGCCAGAAACTGGCTTCACTTCAGAAACTCCATAATTATTTAAAGTGAGGGTTCTTGTTTACTATTCTGTTGAAAGAACACCAACTGTTTTCCATTTATACTGCACAGAGCTTTTCATAGCTAAACACTTTGAAAGAACAATAACTATTACTCAGGTTATGCCACTTTGTGTTTTCTTAGGGAAACCACTGAAAGCAATTCTAAGTCCTTAGAAAAATGCTTAAAGTGATTTGAAGTACACTGTATTCTGTGAATATTATAGTTTTCACTGATTGGTTTAATGAGTAAGATTTATATTTTGCATTTTTTCCATAAAGTAAAGAAAAAATCAACATTGTCAAATCATTCTGTTAAGAGCACTTTCTGAAAAAATTATTGATTCTAATGTTCTCAAAATGAAAACGAATCCAAGGATTTATTAAACCCAATAAAATAGTTCATTATGCATTATTCCGTATCTCTTTGAACATGACAAATAGGTCATTAAGTAAATGTGAGTACAAGTTTTGAGACACTTTCAGCTAAGTTTTGTCTCAAATTTTGAGATTTTAACTTTTGTCCTCTCACCCATAAAACAGATGTTCTTCAGAGCTGCATAACAATGAACAATTTCTTCAACACAACATTAGTACTAGACTACAAATCACTATTTAACATTTCTGTTATGAAAAGCAAAGGTTGTGCATGTTTATTGAAGTCATGTTACCATACTAGCTATGGAAAGATTAGTATTCTATATACCTTTAGGCTTTTGTGGTTAAAGACTTTTCAAGAAAAGAAAACACAAATGAGTCCCTACTTTGCTTCTTTTTAACAAAAGTGGAAGTAGGACAAGATTGGATCTACTCTGATCCTACAAAAAATGTAATTATTTTGTTTGTACACTTTCTTTGATGAGAAGAACATGGCCTGCCTGAAAATTGCACTCCAGACAGAATTTGAGACAGTGCCTGTTCACCTACATTGTGCATCTCTACTGCTGAGAGAGGTGAACACTTTACAATCCCTACATTCTACAACAAAGTTACTTGGATTTTGCAACCTTACTGCAACCAGCTAGTAAGGAGAAATTGGTAAGATAATGCTATCATCAATTCAGGAGCCAGTTGTTCTCAGGTCATAAAGTATTTTTTTCTACCGTGAGAAAAGGTCATCCTAACATCTGTGTATAATGAAGCATGGGAAAAAACATATATATTAATTAAATGTAAAAAGATGTTATGCAGTTTTATTGTTCATTGATCTGTCCAGTACAACTGGTTACTGTATTCATTTGCTATATTCACAGTATTACTATAATTCTCTCCAAAACAAATTATTTGCTGTCTTTTCTTAAAAAAAAAAAGCGTTACATATCAAGACATGTTTACATTTAAAATATGTTTAGAATATTAATTTGACAGTTTTTGTTTAGTTGTGGACAACCTGTTCAACCTGTTAATTCCTTTCTTTGTTGCAACATAACGAAAAAAAAAGTGTATTAAGCACAAGAGGAAACATACTTTTGCTATCCCATCTACGTGATTATCTACATTTCTCAATACAATAGATCTTTTTACTCATTATACTGTGCACAACATTCTAAAACACAATTATACTGCAGTATTAAAGTATAAAAGACTAACTGACTCTTGGAATTTCATGGTTATTTTTGTCTTTTTTTTTTTTTAATGAGGGACACTATTAAATGATGACATGGAAAATAGAATATTTAATGCTGTGATTTTAATTTAGCATTTGGTAATATACACAGACAGTGTGTGGTGGCACTGCTGTCAATATTTGAGCAACAGTGTCCGCAGGTAAGAGGATATAAAAAAATAAAATTAATGTTGGAACAGTCTATTAAAGATTATGAAATAAGATCAATGTGTCAACAATCTGATCTTGTAAATCAAGGGATGAAAGATATGTAATAAGGCCTCTGTAGTCCATTAAATGAGATTCTACTAGACCCCAAAAGTAGGACTACTCCCTCCTCTAGACAAACAAGGAACTGATCATGATGCTTCAATTCTATCTAATGTAATTTTGGCGACTAAGAAGTATTCAATGATGGTCTGTTCCAGTAAAATACTTATGCTACCTCACAAAAAAATGAGCATGAAATGCTGTTGAGCATGAAATGCTGTTTATTTTAATATATCAAAAGCTTTTCAGTTTTGCAGACTAACTTCACGCAAAAACAAGCAAGCAAGCAAACAAAAACTAACAATGTGTATTTATCCTTCCTTACATCATGACAGACTTAGATCAGTAATTTTAATCATATTGGACCACAGTGAAATGCATAATCAGTTTATTCATTATTTTATTCATTCTATGACCATAATCAGGCTTACATTTCTTTCTCTAAAGATATGTTGTAATAGCAAAGATAGACACTACTGCTGGTAGTATCCAGGATTTTCTCCTTAGTGTGTAACTCCTAACACAGGATATTTTCAGGGCTTTGTTTTACAAGTTCAGATGATTGTATACCTAATTTGAGCATGCAGTTGCTATAGTTCCATACAGAAATTAGGTATTTCCATAACAGCAAATAGGGAGAAAAAACAACAACAACAACAACAACAAAAAAACATAAAACAAGCCTGTGAAAGGCTAATATTTCTAAAAAGGAAATGGTCCTGACACTTCCACTTATAAAATGACTACAAATCTCCAAAGCCTTACTTCCAGAAGCATTACAGTTACAAGCTATCCAGAATACTTAATAAGGGCTGCATGCTGCATCCTAACATTTTACCTGACAGTCCTTCTAATCTGTAACTTTCAATAGTCATTAAACAAACTTTATTCACCGTTCCTATCAAATCTCTCAAGAATTTGAAGAAAGCTATGTGCTTGATGAACCGTTTATTTCTAGATAAATCTTTATAGAGCATGCAGCCACACAGGACACCACTAAGGAATCTTGTACTTGGCAAGGGGCTTATAATATATGGAACAGTAACCTATTAATGAGTCAACTAGATATTCAAATAAACTCTTGAACATTTAGGTACCAGTCCCACAAAGGCTGAACATTACTCTCTTCTGCTGTCACTGTAAAAGTGAAGAGCCATCAACAACAACTGGAAATACACACCTACCAATCCAAGCATTCAAATTCACCTTGTAAGGTTTCTATTCAGATGCCTCTGTTTTGTAAGTGATTTTCCAATCTCTCCTTCTCAACTTCTCAACACTTCCAGAAGAAAGCATTTTTTTGTTTTGCTTCTCCTTACTCTTACAGATGCACACAGATGTATACACCTCAAAATGTTCTACCTACAGAACAGTACAAGTATCTAGAGGCTTTAGAAATAATTCAATAGGAATTGAGTAGGATTATGAGCTTGGTTCTGAACGTTTTTGCTATGGGGAAATCCTTACAGATATACCTATCTCAATTCTTAAGCCCTCACTATAATTGAGAAACCTGCGTGCAAAGGTTGTGTCAGGTCAGGGTACAAGGCACATATGCTTATGCTATGGAGTTCATGGATTTTGCCTGTAGAGGAATGGATAAATTGAACAGATGGAATCAAAGGCTATTATGAAAGGCAAAACTCTCTCAGCATGAGCATTCAAGATGATGAAACAATCAGCTGTCCTCTGACTGGAGAATCCTTTAATAAGTGACATTCTAAAAGAAAACAGGATTGCAGGAACATGAAAATAAAATGTCTAAAAAGTAAAAACCAGCCAACTGATGTTTCAAAGTGTTCATGCAACGTGACTGCTGCCTTGATTCAAAGTCCACTGTCCTTTTTGCGTAAAAATATGTCAACCTCTGTCTTTGAGACAGTTATCCCCTGTTCTCACACCTGCTCAGGTTAAGTCCCTGAAAGGGTTGTGTTTTTTGTTTTCTGAATCAGTTCACAGAAATCATTTGGCTTACATTCTTCAAAGCTTAATTTATTCATCTTTAAGTGAACTGACAAGAAGAATTTTATTAAGACAAAAACACAGGTTGGCTCATCTCCATTAAAAATACAGGGCTTTCTTTACAAAAATGAGGGTCCTGGAATTCCTCTGACATATGTCTATATATAATACTTACATTTAAATGTTGATTTTTTACAAAACCCAGAATAATTACCTTAGTCTTTGTTTAAACTTTATATATGTAATTCTCCTACACACTGGCGTGAAAACAAAGAAATCTAAATAAGAAATTAAAAGGTCAAGTTATCTATTATAAGAAGTAATCTTGGCTTCACTGAGTGGATTAATATCCATGATAAATTTGGCTTCAAAGGTTTGGTCTTTCCTGTAAGGGTATTTTCTACTTCTATTGTAGGAACACAGATGTCTTATTGCATCAGATCAGTAGTCTTACTTGGCCACCGTCCCATTATTTGACCATTATTCGGTCCTTGAAACATAGGGGGAAAGAGAAAGAATTCTACAGTAGAAAATTACTGGCTAACTTGCTCACACATCATTAATCATGAAGATTAACATAGCAGCCAAAACTTTTATATATATATATATATATATATATGTGTACACAATACTCTGGTTATGTACATTTAATGTACTAAAAATAAGTATTAATTTATTGACTTTGATAATATCCTGCAGCAGTGAGATCCATAGCTGAAAAGTACTTGATTAGCTTGTTAGGTAGTTTTCCATGGATGCTCTCTTTTATGGATTCTGGCAAAGGCTGGTCTACAAATATGAAAATGTTATCATATTACCAACATTAGTCTAGTAATGTTAGTCAGTCAAGTTTTTTAGTCTGCCAACTAAAACAATAAACTTCATTTTGCTTGTGCTGATACATAAGCTTTCTCCAAAGAAAATGTAACTTTTTTTTTTTTTTCCTGGGTTGAAACCTGAAGTTCAGAACAGTGACTTAAAATTCAGAAAATTCAGTTATAGCAACAAATAACAAAAAATCAAGTATAACCAGACTGCATTTTGGAATTCATGTGCCTTGCAGAAATGCCCATGGCAGGAAAGATTGGAAACTGCTCTTGAAAATTGTAGTACAGCAGCTCTTTAGCAACTATGATGGCTTACAGAGTTGCTAGCTTTCTCAAATAAAGGTGTTCCCTGAAATGTTAAGCTACAGAAACCTATTGGATGCTAGTACAGTAGTCACAACCACTTTTGCTGGTTTAATCCTGTACACGGCTACATTGCATCCATATATATACACCCATATTTCAATATAAGTTGGGTGTGGATTTTATTAGGTAGCAAGAAACCACTTTTTAAAATTTATTTATTTTAGTATTACTTGTTCTCTTATTTCTGTACAAATCTTACAGTTCTGACAGCCTTTGGTAAATTCTTCATGGGGGAACTTTGGTCAGTGCCTTAATTTGGTAAGGGTCTCATACAGCATTCACATTGCCAGCAATAAAATATCGAAAACTTATCTTTAAGGCCTTAACAGTGCTCCGTGTGAACTTTCCAAGAACAACTCAGCTCTTCCTGCCACTTCGTGCATAAATTAATCCATCAAAGAGCTGGTGTTTATTCTGAGCTCTTTGAAATTCTAATCACTTGTACACACCTCCTCAGGCCAGTCTGCGCTCTGAAATTTGGATTACTTACAACTGGGCTATTCATAACACAAGGCTATAGAATGTGACTTGCCACCCATTTGCAAGCCTCTGTACATCTAACATATCATCAAGGATTTTTAATTGACACTTTCCTATTCTTCAAAATTATTTTTCCTAATGTGAGCTTCATATCCATGAGATAAATCACAGCATAAATATTTTGTTTTTAAACAGGGTGGGAAAAATATACATATAACACTATGCTAGTCTTTCTACCTGTTACTCGAAAGAACACTTGCAGTATTTACTTGTTTGCTGTGAATTCTAGCAATATAAGTTGAGAAGGTGCCATTATATTTGAGCTCTGGCAGACTGTAGTCAGCTAAATTAATTGTTTATACCAAATTATATTTCATCCTACGCTATTAAACCATAAACTGAAGTTATTGCCAAGAATGATATAAACTCGGTAATACATTGTTTCTGTGAGACCTAGTAGAGACATCTTAAGAGTTTTTGTTAGCTAATTTCCCAGAGACTGAGAGAATGCTTTTGTCCCGAAAGTCATCAACAGCTCTTTAGATATCTGCTCTACCCTTCACTGTTATAAAGGACAGTGTCTTTATAATGGTATCTGGATAACCTGATAATTTGTTACTTTGCTAATTCAGTTTGCCTACACATAATTATTCCCTACAGCTACAAAAAATAAAAATAAAAATAAAAATAAAAATAAAAATAAAAATAAAAATAAAAATAAAAATAAAAATAAAAATAAAAATAAAAATAAAAATAAAAATAAATCACTAGGCCTTTTACCTACATACTATGAAAATCAGTAGTAGTCCTTAAAAACACCAGGTGCAAATTTGGGTGAAAATCCAAGCTCTTGCAAATAAATTAAAACTAACAAACAAAAAATAATAAAATAATAAACTTTTTTTCTGTAATTAAGTACATTTTTCTTGCAATTATATTGTTTATTGACTATATTGTCTTTGTTTCATTATTTAAAGTAAAATAAAAATAAAAAATAAAAAAACAAACAACACTATGTGGAGGTACTTCCAGACTGCTCCAGATATCATTTAAAGGAATATAACAAGGAATTCAGCCTAAAATGTAGTAGAAACAGCTTCCTAGAGGCTGTCTTTTGCAGTCCCACAGTATTTTGTCATGCTCTGCAGACTTTGGTAGAAAGGAAATGAGTGCCTCTGTTACTGATGTACATTGAAGTATCTCAGGTTCTGATACTTTCTCCTGTGGGAGTGAGAAAAGACTAGCAAAAACTACACATTTCTATCCTTTCAGAGTCTTACAGTATATGATTAGTGGTAATAATATTTTTGAGTTTCATTACCCTACATCTACACATTATACCTTGTATAAATAAAACAGAAATGGTAAATTATAAAGAATAGCAAAACATGCACAGACACCTATGCTTCTACACTCCATGTATCCACTCACAGAGCTTTTAAGCAGCTTCTAAGATCAGATAATGAAAGGTGAAAAACGTTTACAGGTTTGTGTGCCACCTCATCAAAAATAGCAATAAAAATGGAGTATTAACAATAATTATCCTTCAGGAAGGTATATTTCTTGTCTTCACAAATATGCATCAGTGAGATGCATGACAGTGGAAATTCTGGCAATGTAATAAGGTATATCAGTCCACATAAACGGAAATAGCAAATGTACTGGCAGGAGGCCCAGTGGGTTTAATAATATTTCAGCACTTGTTTAGTGCTTATATAACCAAATATGGAGATAATTACTGAGAATCCCTCTCTTTCCATCATATGATTATTCAAACAGTTTACAATAATTCATTTATGAATTACACATCTATTGCCATGTACCATCAAACTGCCCTGACACAGCTCCTCTGGTCGAGTTCCTAATGCTACTGCACAAACTGCCAGTCACATGTGCCATTGATGTCTGTTTCAGTTACAGTGTAGATAGAATGGCTCAGGTTAGAAGGGACCTTAAAGATCAGTGAGTTCCAATCCCCCTGACATAAGCAGGGATGCCACCCACCAGATCAGGTTGCTCAGGGCCCCATCCAGCCTGGCCTTGTACACCTCCATGGATGGGGCACTCACAGCTTTTCTGGACAGCCTGTTCAGTGCTTTACCAGCCTCTGAGTAAAGAATTTCCTCATAACCTCTAATCTAAATCTCCTCTCATTTAGTTTAAAGCCATTCCCCCTTGTCCTGTCATTGACTGCCCAAGCAAAAAGTTGCTGTCCATCTTTTTTGTAAGCCCCCTTTAAGTACTGAAAAGCTGCAATGAAGTTGCCCCAGAGCCTTCTCTTCTTCAGGCTGAAGCAGCCTCAGCTCTCTCAACCTGTCTTCATAGAAGAGGTGTTTTCATACACACATATAAATCCCATCAACATTTCTTGGATTCAGTCAATAACTCAGTGATTAAAATGGAAGTGAAAAAGCAAAACATTTGTGGTTAATAAATACTAGATAATATTTACAAAGTGGTTTCTCATGAAAATTTGTGTGCATTAATCAGAGAAAAAAAAAAAAAAAAAAAAAAAGAGTACCTCTAACCCTACTATGAAGTATACTATCTGAATATAACAGAGATATAAGATTTAAGATTTTTTTTTTTTTTTTTCCAGGATGTATTTTTTTTTCCGTGCGTATTTGTATCTTTCTATTATTTTTCTTTTCTTTTTTATTTCACTTCAATGGATCTGTGGAAACAATTACCACTGGAAGATCTGATGCAAGGTCAAATATATAGAGTTATTTTTTTTTTAATTGAAAAGGAAGTTCAATTTAGTATGCAGCATAACCAGGAACTAGAGGAAATATTTCAATCGGGTGGCATCATTAGAGAGGCCTTTAGCAATAGCATGCTAGGACAGGCTACAGGTTAACCATAATGCAGGCTTTACAAAGGATGCACTTCTTCATTCCCATGAATGATACAGTGCTGAAAATATGGATAAAAATCTGATGTTTTTGTTGCTTGTATCAAGCATCCTATCTGAGCAAAAACAAAACTGAGGAACCAAAACTTTATTTTCTTTGGCCTACCTTTAAAACTTAACTCAAAACGTACTGCTGGATATGGGGGCTATCTTTCATCTTCTGCTATCTTACAACATAAGACAAATATACCTAAATGTATTTTAATTTACTCTGTCAAGATACAGTACGCTGTAATTCTACAATCTTATGGCTTGTCACAAAAAGTATATATGTATAAAGTAAGGTAGGGTAGCATTGTTATTCAAGCTTTCCTACATATATATGTATATATGTATGTATATATATATGTTCTAATTTTTTCTTTGATTGTACTACAAACATTTATGTGAGGCAGGCAATAACAGAAGACAGATCACAGTAGTTAAGGGCAATATACATGAAGGAAAAAATGAGATTTGTTAGATGATCTAAATACCTTTGAGACATTAGTCAAAAACTACAGAACAATTGGAAGATTAAGGCCATAGCCCTGCAAAGCCTCTATTTCACAGGGAATTTTACCCACAGAGAGTTTACAGGATTGTCATAAAGGATGTTTGCTCTTCGATTACAAATTCACTATCTAAGAAAACAGTTAAATAGGTCAGCTTATACCACCCACCAGGCAACATGTATTTTTTTCTTTAGAAAGTAAAGAGGTGTAGTCAGAGAGATTTCAGAGCCTATTATTATGCAGAATTATGTTTATTTTCATGTATTTATTTGCTCAACGTCATGCTTAAAATGTAGTTTTACACAAAAGATTAAACAAGGCTGAAGACAGTTAACAATACCATAAGATCAAGAAGCTTATCAATGTTCACAGTAAAATTTGATGGGGAGTCATTATGCAGATCTGAAATTGGGAACTCAGCCCAACTAGATATTACTCTACAGAAATTATAGAGGCCATTTTTTAACACTTCAACTTTGTTTTACCATTTTTCTGTAGAGAAGACATTTAGGAATGTAGTTCAAGGATTTGCCCCAAGTATTAACCTCACACAGTATTTTCGTTTGGGATTTGGGATTTTAACCTTTCAATCTACTGACAATACAGTAATTGGGTAAGTAGCTTGTTGAACTTGGGACATTCAGACTCTGTGAATATGATTCAGATGCTTAGAACATAATAACTGGAGCAGAACAGCGTGCTGGAAAAGCCCAGCATCAAAAGAGCATTCTCAGTTTCTGAAACCAGTGAGAGTCCTGACTTTTTTAGATTTTGGAGCATGCTTCATACTGACAAGGGCAATGAGAAGGGGTCATAACTCACTCTTTCATATGATCTAAATCCATATATTTCAAAAGACCATCTTAACACAACAAAACCAGAAGGGACTGCAAGCACAGTTCCTTAAAAGAAGCTAAAACCATTTGAATGTACTAATTTCTTCAGAAATTAAATTACTACAACAAAATTTCTGTATAAAGAAAAGCAATTTTCAACCATCCAAGGCCTTATAGAAGAACTAAAAAAAGTTATACCTCTGCCTCTGCTCATGTTCAATCCAAACAGATAATACACAGCTGCAATCTGCTGAGCAAAAAAGAATCTTATACCTTCAGCAACAAAAATGCATCTAGGTAAAAGGTTTTTTGTTTTTGTTGTTTTGTTAAGCTATGTAGACTGCTAGAATGAGCTCACAGTAAGGGTCTCTTCACAGAAGTATAAGCAACTCCATGTTTCTAATGAGGTTATAGGAAACACATCAGAAGTTACCACTGAGCAACTGAAACTATCAGATCATGTGTTACTTCAAAATCCCACTTATGACCCCCATACTGATGTATAAATTCACAATTAAACCTCCCTTGTGTAGCCTTTTTTTTACAGCATCTTTTCAAGACAACTTAGAGAAAGTTAATAAATTTTACAATAACACTATACCTATATTATATGCACAAGTCATTTAGAAAACAAATCTAAAGTATAAGCAAAATTGAGGGATACATGACATATAGTAACTCAGTTTTAACTAAGCTAAAGTATTAATTTTGTAACATTATTGCTTAAACAGCAACATCACAGACTGGCAATGTGTCAGTTCTAGTACAACTGTGTATGTTCACTGTGCATTTCTTAACTACTTTCTATTCATGGATGAGAAAAGAGGAGAATTCTTCCCTGGTGGGGCAGGAGAAGAGCTACGGAGGTTGTTTAAATGCACTAAAGAGGAAAGATGAGTCATACAGAGAAAACCTAATGCTACTTCTCCTCTAGTCTCAGATGTCAATATGTACAAACTGGGCATAAATGCACAGTGAAGTATGCACGTGATAAACTAAATATTAGTTATAAGCTGCACTCCTTTCCAAAAAAACTGTATGAGCTTACAGGATGTATACACAGATATACGTATACATCTCTGTCCTTATACACAGATAAGCATATATTACAGGCTGAAGCTTTTTATGGATATGTCTGAGGATTTTCCTGCAGTAGCTCTTCCATGCAAATAAGACCATGCTCTCTTCACCAGCCCCTCTCCTTTCTCCTATAGCTGAGGTATTACTCCTTTTCAACTGAAACCTTTCCAGCTGCCACAGGCTGCCTGTATCTTTTCATTTTAGGGTGCTATGCTTTTCCATCATTGCCACCCCTCTAGCTGAGTCAATGACCTATGGAAACCAGAAGAGCTGAGATTTATCTGCCCCCTTCTGGAGCATCCTTCTTTCCTCATTTATCTTCTGCTCTGCCTCTGGCTTGCAGCAGAATTTTGGACTGAAATCACTGGAGATTTATCTGGGCAATAAGCATTGGTCACTTGAATTCCTACTGGGATATTTTGTGGCATTTACTAATGATCATCTCTAGATAACTTTGATAGGCAATGTGAATCCCACACTGCATTCACCCCCCACCAGAAGCATTTTGCATGGAAACTTTAAGCAAACAGTTTAAACTAAACCAACCCCACATTTCCTTACTTCCAAAAGGCAGTTAGAAATCTCTGCGCTCTGTGCTATAACTCACACAGAGCAAGTTTTGTAGCCATTTTTCCTCAGAAACAACAGATCATTACCAATAAAGCATAAACTCATATTGCTTGCAGAAGTGGAAGTTCAAACTTCAAACTGCTTTACAGAATAGGACCTAAAAATAGCATTCTCATGCATTCTCCCTCTCTCACCCCTGCCCCCTATCCCCTCCTCTCTCTCATAATCTGGTAAAAATGTTAGTGTTCAAGAGCTTCAAGACTACCTTGCTGGAGAAAAAAATGAGGTAATTATATCTAGCAGCCTACCTCTGGCAATGGCCCACACTTACATTTTCTAATACTCGGGAGTGAAGAATAGCTTAGCTAGCCAGTTGCACTAAGTTACATTGGAAAATATCTTCATAATCCTAGCAAGAAATCAGTTCATGCCCTGAAGCATTAGGATTGATATCCCTTGTATTTTTGAATCTTGACAGAATACTGACAAATGCTATTTTTATTCTTTTGGAACTCCACATATCAGCTTTAAGTAAGAGTCACTAATACAAAATTTGGTCACATTGTTGCTCCTTAGTAAGACCCTTCAATTGTAACGGCAAAAAACCACCATCTTAATAACAACGCTTAGAATCCTTCACATCTTAAAAAATCAGCAGTTAATTAATTTCAAGCTGGTCCATAATCAGTGGTTCTTTCGCTAAGTATCTTGAATTACAATATCTATTTTTAGCCTTCTATGATTTCAAACGAAAAAGAAGGAAAAACTGGAAGATTTCAAAATCCTATGGATCGCAGAGCAGTCTTATGATCCCACATATCCACTTCTTCATTAACCCCTGGGGTACAAAGGAGGGTGATAAAGTCTTTTCCAATGTAATACAACATGAACCCATATATGTTAGTGTATGCTACAGCAGTTAAACATGAAAAAACTGTCCCCACACGGGATGGAAATGCAATGTGAAATATCTTCCAAAGCGAATGTAAATTTTGCCTTATTTCAGTCACAACATTATATATACAAGTGTCGTGTTTTTTTCTTCTTATCCAAATCTTCCTTGTTTATTTTAGCTAAAAGACTACAGATTTTTAAACTGAAGGCAAACCAAGCAAAATAATGGCAATAGCTTGAAATGCCATCAGCAGTCTTTTTGAAATGGCAGCCTTTGCTCCAGAAAGCTACAATCTAGAGCACAGACTGAAAGCAAGAGCTAGTTGAGATAGACAGGGTGGGAAAAGTGAAAGACAACAAAACAAATTGGATTTGGCAGAAAAACAGAAGTCTCAATTTGTCATTTGCCTAAGTAATAAAGGACGGCAGTGATAACTCATAAGGAAAGCTTGAAAGGCAGATAAGTACTGATTGACTGGGAGCACTGTTGCGGTGTGGGAGAGCTATCAGCCCCAGATTATTCAGGGAGTTTGCAGACCCCAAGGTGTAACTGAACAATTTTCTTAATCATGGTGATTTAGGATATATTTCCATTGTTGTCTCAACTCATATATCTACAAATGTGCAAGTCCAGCTTTATTTACTTTCACACACAAAATTCCTAAATGTGCATTTATTTGTCCATTGCAGCTATTCTATATCACAGGTGGACTACAATCCTAAACTGAGCTGTCCTACAGGTTTATCTTTCCCTGATTTCTGGAAAGAAATTGGTAAGTACTCCACAGGACTGGAAAACCACTAATTACAGGTCGTCTGGCCACTCACAGAAATGTTCAGAAACACTAGCTGGAATAACTGGAATGGTTCTGTGTTCCTATGTTTTGATCCAAAAGCATTGGACCTAGAAGTATTACATTTCCAGTTAATTGTGCAGTGCAAGCAGTAAGCAGTTAAACTGATACCATTACAAGAATAGTTGCTAAGCTTAAATTGACCCTCCTACAGAAAAGTTTTTAGTTCCCGCTCTGAGTATAACAACTCACAGGTACACATGCTACCCCTCAGCATCCTTTGATCATAAATTGAGAGAAATTACGAAGATTCACAAGTAGCATCAATAGCTTCTCATAGTCCTTCAGCTACCTCCCTCCCTTTTTATCATCCCCAGCAGTGTTCTGTCAAAATTAGAGTATGACTCTGCAAGTATTCATTGGAAGAAAGCTCTGTTGAGTGCAGCCATCCTAGATGCCAGTACTTCTATGATCAGTCCTTTTTTAATCTCTTTCTCTTTTTTTATTTTCTTTCCCGTGTAGAATAGAAGGAATGCAGACACCAACTAAAGAGAAGTCTGTTCTGAAGCAGACAAAACCCATAACCAAGCTACTACGAAAGAAGTTCAGATCTTCCACTAACACATTCTGGGACTCCAAGTAGATTTGTACTGCTCTCTTGGCCTGCATGCTTAGTAAAGAGGTACTGCTCTTGGCAGAAAAGGGATTATAATCAAATCCCAAACTGTGCCCCAGCTGCACTTGAATGTAACTCAACTATTCTAATTCAGTACAAAGGCAAAGGTAAGCATTAAAAACAACAGTACGGGGAAGAGGTGAGCAACCAAATTTAGAAAGCTCTGCAGAATGCACCTCAAAGGATTTGACATATTTGACAGGAACTTCATTACCTTCACCTAAATTCTAAACTGGTGTTTATCAGCTTTATGGCATTACAGCAAGTTATGCCAGTTGGGAACCTGCTCCACTGCAGCTATGTGTTTTGTAATTGCCAAGTCAGAATCTGTGATACATTAAGGTTGTTTTGCAGAACTTCTACCATACTGTTCTCTTTATGATGCATGATTTTCATTACTCAGAGACTATGATTTCAACATATGTTTATGGGAACAGCCTGCTATTTATTACGCTCAAAGTGGTGTCTCATGCTGCACATCACTGTGACAAGCAATTAGTTCCTACTGAGTAATTAATTATTAATATAAATATTTAAGAACTATTCCTAGTAAAAGTTACAATTATTTTTATTCCATAAATACAAGTAACACAAGCAATTATTGCCATTATGTTTTTAAAATATTACATACATGGCTACTATTTAAAAAATGACAATAATACATCAATAAAATACTATTTCTTCAATAAAGCCAAACAGCTACTAATTTGTTGTTCAGGTTGTAAAGCCAGTGAGTGATTCCAGGCCTCACGTAGGAATGAAAGCAAGGACCAAAGAAGGAGGAGGAAAATCTGTGCAGTGAACTCTGGGTAGAACTCCAGGGAAAGGGATGCCCAAAGAAAAAACAAGAAACTTATGCAGTACATGTTATTCTAAAATGCACCTCAGTTGCATACAAAATACTCAAGTGCATGAACAAAGTAGAGCCATCAAGGGAGTCAGTGATGCTGTCAGGCTGCTTGCCAGGTCACAGCAGGAGGATGCACAGGGACAGAACTGAGCTCTTCTCTGGAGACCTAGGCATGAGGAGCCCTGACTCTCTGCAGGTGCTGCTAGAAGGTGGCAGAAAACTGCTCAAGGCTCAAAATCCATTTGAATGCCAAGCCGAGCAATTTATTTTAAAGCATTTTTTCACTAACGCAGGTGAGAAGTATAAGCTGGGGAAGAAGGTTAGGAACCAGCTCCCTCTGTGCCCAGCATCCACTCTCAGCTAAGGGTGTCTCATGAAGCAACTTAGCACAGCACATGGAAAAAAGTAAGATTTTATTTTAAGGTTTCAGATTGTTTAACCAAAATTACAGGGGAAAAAAAAAAAAAAAAAAAAAGTATTTAAGCATTTTTGTTCAAACCATCTGCAAACACCCAAAGAACACAATGTTTGAACATCGATGACATGCAGAAAAATTCCACTGCTTTGTCATAATTTTCTTCTTCCAGCAACACAAACAAATATATATCTTTTAAAATTTCCTACAAAACAACTGTCATTTTTAACATCTTTGGTTAGAGGGCAATTTGTAGAGTTACAGCCTTTCAAATGAGCAGATGTTCTGTTTTCCAGAGGGAAATCATACGGATATTAGAGTAGCTACAAAGGTATAAACTCTTTGTACATCGGCCTGGATTCTCTTCGGTGTCTCTGTGCCAGTTTACTCTTTCAAGGGTTGTGCTGTAGTGACTGAGAAAGCAAAGATGCCAGACATACTTCCTCTTTATTGATGCTAAAAGCCTCAGAACAGGATTGTGTGATAGGAACAGGTTATCATTTTTCCTCTTGGTTTGCCAATAACAATGACATCAACAGTGGCTGAACTCCTACCTGGACAAACCACAAGATCATCTTATTGATGAAGGAGCTGTAGTGCAGCTTTTTACATGTAAAAACAATAAAATAAAATGAAACGAAGCCAAATGCCTCCCTGGAGATGTAACACTAATTATATATGGCCTCATTTCTCAGCAATACATATTCTTTACAAGTACTATCAAACTGATTGTACTTCTGCAGAAGATAGCTCCTCTGTTATGCTACAGCAATGGTGCTTTACACAACTCCAGAATAAGTATTTCTACCTTCACTGCAAATGTCTGTGTGCCTGAAACTACATGCAGAGCTATTTAATCACTTTGGATTACATGAAAAATTGTTTTGAGAATTTTTAGACATGTTTACATGAGATATCTCACTAGTCATCTGGAATAACGATCAGGACATGCCCTGAATTTCAAGAGATCGGACTTAACTATGAAGGCTATAACTCTAAATAAATTGCCTAAATAAGGACACAAAAAGGCTGTCATTAAAAAAGCGCGATGGTGAAGAAAAATTCTTTCCATTTAAGTGGCTTATTTTCTGTAATGTAAGATGAACAAACTAATGCTGCTTCACTTCTTAATGGGAAAATCCTTCCCCTCCATTAAGAAAAGGGTTGATGCATTTTACCTAATGTATACTCTTAACATGGCTGAGCTTTCTTGCATTTCTGCATGTGGACACACGAATCAGCACTTCACTTCACTAATCACTAACTATCTGCCCTAGAGCACAGGGGAAATGAAACTGAAACATTGTCCAAGGAGTGAGTGTTTGCTAAGCTTTTGCACAGCAAACTACCTAGAATGCCTTTCCCTCCAACATGGATCATCAAGTTTTGTATCATCATCCCACATGCCTGGGAAAAATCAGCGGACAAATGTGAAATAATGCCATCGCACAATATGCTTGATTAGTTCATATTTAAATATATTTTACACTCATTTTCTGGTTTCTATCATGAGGACTAAAAACACTCTCCTGCTAGCCCAGAAAGCAAACTATGCAGAAAATGTAGCCAGTGAATGACACAAGAATCAAAGAAAAACATACCCTGCAGAAACTCCATCAGTACTTGGCAGTGCTCACCTAACTTGGATCAGGAACCTTTACCTTAAAACAACTGCAGGTTTCAAATTGTCTAGGAAATCTGAGTCATCTTTCAATATCTTCAGGTATTAATTGTCTTTGAAAAAATCAGTTATCAACTGTGATTAAGCTACTATCTAAACTTAAAAAATAAAAATGAATGGGCGTCAAGCACTACTCTAAGCTTATATTCACTCCCTGATGAAAGCTCCTTCAATATTTCTGAAGTTCCTCTTTCTTCTGCTGCTGGAAAGTCACAGAATCATCTTGGTATTGTTGAAAGGTCAAGTTCATTTTAGGAAACCCAGGATGCAAGCAGCTACTGTCTCCCCTGCTGCTGTGCATTCCTTTTTTCTGTTCTCCTTTTAAAAAGCATTATCCTATAAAAGAACAAGATCTGTTGTGACCCACAATTACTAGCTTCATATGATTCTGTGGTGTGCATATTCTCTAATGATGGTGTGCCACAGAAGAAAAAAGGAGTTACACACTGCAGCTCTGATGAGTTTCTGCTGTACAGTGTCCCTTAAATTCTAGGAGAGACAATGTGTCATTTATTTCTGATTATTTTTTTTCCAATAGTCAGTTCATCACATGGATATTAGATAATATCCCATAATTATTTATTATTTATTTATCTTCCATCACTTCTGAAAGTAAGGCTTACATTTTTCCCCTCGTCTACAATATAACCAGGCATTTTAAAATAACTTTGTAGCATCTCAAAAACACCATCCTCTACATTTATTTATTTTTTGAACACTTCCATTTCATAGTCACCTTGGACAAATAATGCCAAGCCAAATGTTTTTAGTACTTTGAATAAATTAAAAATGAATTACTTAGAAGAGCTCAGAAGAAGGGAAACAGGAATTCATTAATTAATTTTGACTTAGTTGATTTGTGAGTGGTTAAATCAAATGACAGCAGCTCGGAGCCATAGGCTACTGACTGAGCTAGATATAACCAGAGAAAGCTGCAACATAAATGTTGAGGCAGCAAAATAAAAGGCAGCCAGTGGGATTTTAGGGCAGAGACCCCCTAATATATGTTATTTGAGACCCAAGGTTGTACGCTTTCAAATGAGCACTTAGCAAAAGACAAATGCTTCTACAAAGGATGGTATGCCAATAAACGCAATGCAATCGAGCACCAGGTAAAAGACTCCTCTCTTCTACCCAGGTGTTATGCATTTTGATTCTAGCAAATTCAGTGAACAGGAAAGCTGTGAATGCATAAATCTAAATGAGATATTTGCTTTCTACCTTCAGAATTTAACAATCTGCAATCAAGTGAACAAATGCCACTTTTCCAAACTTAGCAGAATTTGCCAGCATCAAATCACAACATTATTTCAAATATTAACTCAAGAGAAAATAAATTGGAGACATAAAATATTTAATTTTAGACACAAACTTTCATGGAGATTAGAAATACTGTATCATTTGTCAGCATGGGCTTTCAAAGTATCAAGCACATTTCTCTGCCTGGTATTTGCTAGTTAATCATTTAGGTATACTTCCAAAAAAACACATCTGAAAATAAAATTCCCCCTTTTCAGATATTTCAGAGGAATACCAAAAACATTTCAAATACAGTCTTTGGAAGAACACTTCAATCGCTTTCACAAAAATAACTCCACAGCAATGACCTGAGGTCTCTGGTAGCCATTTGTCTGAAGTGGGATTCATCAGCCTAGCCTTATGATACTTAAAAAAAAAAAAAAACACTCCTTACTCAGCAGAGTTTAATAAAAGATAACACAACCATTTTCTCTCTTCCCCTGAGAAGTGCCTCCAGTTTTGTGACAATTTTCACAAGAACACTTACAGATTTAATTTCTTGTGGTAAAGGCCAATCGTCAAGTGTTCAGTGGTGAGGAGAAAGAAATTTGGTGTACCTTGTTTTATATAAAGACAATCAAACCAAACCAAAACTTCCATAAAAAGGATATTGATGTAAAAACTTATTTTTAGGGATCTCCAGAGAAAAATTAAAATATAAGTTGTTGTCCAGACAGTTATGTTAAGTCAGGTAGCACTGAAGTATTCATAGTCCTGCCTGAAAACAATGCAAGTCACTGCTTAATTTTGCAAAGAACATCAACCACCACCAATGAGCTACAGATTTATAACAGGATTAAACAGCTTTTCTAGTATGTGCCAGTCTCCTGTTAAGTACAGTCCAAAAGTGGACAGAAGGTTAAATCTAGCAGCAATAATGTGAAAAAACAGCACCATTGCTTAAGGCAACGCTTTACAGGCAACTTGCTACGAGAGATGAGACAATATGCAAAGTGTTTTTACAGTTCTTCTTTAACTTTTCTTTGCTGTATGTTAGTTCGCACTCAAACGTTAGGTCACCACTGAATGTAAAGCATTACTTAAGGTTGCTAAATGGTGAGCTTCTTATAATCAATAGTAAATACAAAGAACAGACTTGTAAGACCTTTCTCAAAAGCTTTGATCACCATATTAACACTAGGGGGAAAATATAAATACGATCTAGTAAGATAGGTGGTACTTGATGAGAAGAATGAAGTCTAACATTCAAATATGTTTATCAGATGCAGACAACGTATCTGAAAAGTCCTGAACTTTCAGTTCTGAGAATTAGCTATGCTTTAATAGCATTCAGGGAAACAATGAGCTAATGTAGAAGCTGTCTGTTGAGTCACTGAATGTTGATTCAGTCTGAATGCATTCACCACAATGTACCGAGCTACTAGTTGGGAATGAGTGGGAGTTCATTAGCATACAGAGAAAGAAATAAGCATGCTGGTGCATTGTATCATCTGTTTCACAGTGTCATAATTTACCTATATGAATTGTGGTTAATGAATAACTTTTAGGGGACCTTAGCAACAATCAGCAGTCACACTCTGCCTACAAAGAAAACAGCAAATTGGTTTAAAATTACTTCTTAGCATATGCAGTGAAAACCATTACATGCTGTCAGTATGTTCAAGTCATTTTGCTAATGAGATGAGACAGGTTGTGTGACAAAGAAAGCAGCATGTTTCTCAGTGGTGAGAAGTAATGAGTCCACTGACCAGTACGAGAACCTGGATCCTCAACTATTCTCAGATTAGGCACTTCTCCATTTGGCAAATCACTCATATCTGCATCCTAGTGTCCTGTTTAATTTTAGGTTTATGTTTTTTTTTTTTTTTTTTTTTTTTAATCTATGTTTGGCTGAAACAGAAGGGCATGTTCTGACAGTTGAGATCACATGCACTCATCTACACCTGAGGGTTAGAAATATCTAGCTGGGCTTTATAGGTCAGTCATTTTATAATACAGAGTGTCAACGATGATCTTGTGTCTGTTTGATCAACCATTTTAGCTATACTCTCCATAATCAAAGAGCCAGCTTTGATGAAGAAAGCAGACAACCAAACTTTGTAGCCACAGGAAAAAAAGTACACGTCCTTGAGGATTGTGCCCCTTTCATGCTGTGATTAATTAAGCAATTAAAAGTATGATTGGTCTTTTTAAAGATGTCATGAGATGCAGCAGCTTCCCGTTATCCAGAATAAATTAATATCTTCAGTTCTTTTTAAAAGCACTAGAGCTGCAGGACAAAATGTTACACACCTCAGAAATTGGAGAAGTTTTCTCTTCTCAAATATCATTGAAAAGAAAGATGAGTCAGACCAAAGCTCTGAGAGCTCTGATCATAAATATTGTGACTATTTCTACACTGTATCAATAACTCATCTTGCTAGACCAATAGATCTTTGAAAATCAACCAAAACCAACTTATCCCCTCTTCTCCCCAGGACTGTATCCCATGGGATTCTTACAAGCAGGTCCCTCAATAGGCCAAAACTCTGCCTTTGTGAAGGGCTGCAGTTTGCCTCATTTACTCATCTCAGGGTCCTGTACTGCAGCTGAGCTGGCCCCCAGTCTTCAGATCCCTGACCAGTTGGCAAGCATCAGGCCCAGCAGAGCCCATGCCCTCATCGGCTCCCCAGTCACCTATATTAGGAAGTTGTCAAGGCACTCCAGAAAACTCTCACATTTTTTGTTTTTAGTGTCCATCTCTTTTAGATGCCTATATTTTGGTCAACGCTCTCAGACATATAGTTTGATTTTTCGGTGGTCCTATGTAGGGCCACAAGTTGGATTTGATGATCCTTGTGGGTCCCTTCCAATTCAAGATATTCTATGATTCTGTGATTTTAGCCCTTCAACACGGACCTGTATTCCCACAAACCCTGGTGTCTCCTTGTCAACAAAAATTACATGGAAGTCAACAGGAGCTTGCTCACTCATATATGCCTCTGACTTCATATCTGATTAAGTACAGGAAAATCAGACTAGACAAAAGCTAAGAAACCAGTATAAAGATTAATATAAAGTAAAGTAAAAGTAAAGTAAAAGTAAAGTAAAAGTAAAGTAAAAGTAAAGTAAAAGTAAAGTAAAAGTAAAGTAAAAGTAAAGTAAAAGTAAAGTAAAAGTAAAGTAAAAGTAAAGTAAAAGTAAAGTAAAAGTAAAGTAAAAGTAAAGTAAAAGTAAAGTAAAAGTAAAAAAATTTTCCAACATACCGAATATTTTTTAAAATACCAGACTGAACACAGAGCTACAGGTCAGATATTCTCTTAGATTTTGGAAAAAAATAATGAAAGTCTCCTGTCACTAAACAAAGGCAAAAAACTTCACCTGACTTGAAAGGCTTTAGATTTGCATCAAGAGAACCAAACCCTGGTACCTTGTTCTGGCTGCTCTTAAGGTATATTGAAATTGTGACTTATCCCTCAGACCAAGATGAAACAATTCTGTCAGGCTATCTTTGGCCTCTGAAGTATTTCAAGCTTTCTAAGTCACTCTTTTCTCACCACTATCTGCTGCAATGACAGCATGTCTCTAGTATATCTTTCAAGTAAGAGAACCATAATGAGAACAAGAAAAAGGGTGTAACACGATCAACAGTTTAAACAACATTTCATCTTAATCCCACTCGTTTGCTAGTTATTTCCCTATGCTTACTGGTACTTTGAGAAGAAAATCACTTACTCATCAGGAAGTTCATATTTATTACTTCATCAGCTGATTTAGTTATGCCCCAGGAGAGCTTTGAAAATGCTAATCAATGACTATACCATGGTAAAAAACTTTTGTATTTCTGCCTTTCCACATAGCTTGGCAATCACAATTACAAACAAGGCACAATAGGGTTTACAAATTCTATCATGAGGAAGGACAGAAAATCTTGAAAATCTATTGCATTTTACCATTTTATTTTGCAATATACATTAAACAATAAGTGCTTTATACACAGAAAATCAATTCTTAAGAGGCAAAAGAATAACAGGGCAGGTCATTTAGAAAAAATCTATGATACATATTTAGAATTAACACAATTAATCCATACAACCCTCTTAATCCAAAAATGTCAGGCAGTAAATTGACTGACCATTTTTAAGACAGGTGGTAGCATATTAACAATATGGATGTGCCAAGTTTACTGGAAACAATTCACTTAACTCACACAAATGCTACTATAGCCAGACCATCACTTAGCACGTCAAACATCGATAACTATCTGATGCACTTAAACAGCTTGGGAAAATATATGGAGTGGAATAATCAATTTTCAGGGTCAGAAAAGCATTCACTATGGACAGCATTTTGCAGTCCTCCTTGAAATACATAGTTTTTCTATAGCTACTTTTATGGAAGAATATTTACAACCTGTCTAAATGTCCATACCAAGGTTATTGCTTAGAAGTCCACAGGAAGTCATAGCACCATATAGACAAAACCTCAGAAACACAAAACTATCAGCTTCACTTAGATGCATCCTTCCTGCAACATATTACAAGGTCCCACAGTCAACACTGATCCTTCAGCTTCACCTAGACCATTTCAAGTCACTGAAATTTTTACTTTGCAAGAGCAGCAGTAGCATCTATATCCTGGTCTTTGCACCTCTTAATAGTAAATATACATCTTTGCTGTTAAAAGCTCAACACTTGTAAATGTCCCCATCCTGCAATACTTTATCACCACAAGAGGTAGTTATCTGAAATTACTGTAAAAGAAAACATCTCTAAGTTCTTTTTTACTACTTCAAAAGTTAAAAGAGCCAGTCCTATGAGTATGGCTGAAGAACACGCAGTTCTTTTCAGTGTAAAGAGCTGGTAATGAAGACTGGTGGACACTTGATCAATGGTGTTCAATCAAAGCAATCTAAAGTTTACTGGACTGTTTAAATACAGGAAGACTGATATACAAACAGAAGATAGAAAATGTTTTATTTGGCATTTTAATACAAGTCACAATCCAAACTAGTTCATTAAATGCAAGCTGTGAAACTTAACTTTGATCTATAAGTCACCAGAGAAAAGGATAGTAAAAAAAGAAAGCTGTGATAACTAGATTTTCTAATTTTCTTTCCTTACAGCTCTCTCAGAAGAGATCCAAGCATTCCTTTGGAAGTTCTTTTCTTCCAAATAACTTGTCAGTGGATCTGTTCTTAATTGTACGTATAAGGACAAGTTTTCATTAGGGTGCAATTAGGCATGCAACTCCATTACTATTAACAATGCAATGAAGAATAATAAGGCAGAAATAAAAGCACTAACATTTTTTCAAGGTAACGGGTCATTCTTAATGGAAATTGTGTGCCTTAATTTCCTATCCCTGGTAATACAAATATATTGTCAGATCATGAGGACAAAAAGGACAAACCTTAAAAACCACCACCACCAACAAACCACCTCCATCCTACCCTGCCCACAGCTAGTAAAAATAAAAGAAAGAATGAAATCTTGGCCTTATGAAATGCAGTAGGAACTTTTTTTTTCTTACTTCACTTGAGGAACACTTCAGCTCATGACTACTGATTTAGCAATTTCAAATATCTTTAGTAAGTACAGCTTTACATGCAAATCTATAATATCCAGGAATATGCTAGAAATATGAAAGAGAACTTGGTAATAGCTAAAATAAGAGTTGATCCAATATCAGATGAAGAGCATGAGCATTTTTCTATTGACTTCTGGAGGTTTTGGATGGTGTCCACTTGGAGTCGCATACTGAGAAGGATTTCTATGCTAACCACAGTGTTTTCTTTGCCAAGGGAAAATAAAAACATATTTAATATAACGACATTTTATCAATTATGAAAGCAAAATGTCTCATCTCCAGCTCTAGAGTAGAAAGGGAAGCTTTATTTTCTTGGTTTTAACAAAAAAAAATAGTGTTTCAAGAAAAAAACAAAAGGCACAGGAAAAGAAAAACACTCGACTATCACATTATTATTAAATCAGAATGGGTGAAGATGTTTTCTCTGTATTTTAGTTTATGTATTTACCATATTTCCTATTGCAAAAAAATACTAATTCACAGCAGCTGCTATGAACAAGTTGACAACTTAACAAGACAGCAGACAAAATATTTGATTAGTTTTGCCTGGTGGTAAAAATCAATATTCATTCAACAAATTTAAAGAAATAACCTTCAATCCAACTATTTAAGGTGTTTTGGGGTGAACTCCATGTGACCTATTAAAAAGCTCAATACACAGGAAGATTTAGGAAGACAATTATAGAAGATGATTTGCTGTATTAGGCCAGTGGTCACAGATGGAATTGAGCTTCAGTCACAGAGGTCAGTAATAGAGTTTATAAAAACCAGGGCAAAACCTATACAACAGGATCATATGTCTGCAGGTAATCCCCCTTCTCATACAAATTAGCTGAAGGCTGGTTTGTTGTTGGAAGTATGAGGGTTTTTAACAGCTTTGAACAATATTTTCTTTTATAATCCCCATTTGTATGCCTGTACAATTCTATTCTTCCTCTTCTTATAAATGGCCAATGACTTTCTTGAATAGTGCTGAGCACTTTGCTTCGGCAGTTGGAATCTACCTGTGTAAGGCTTATATAGAAAGCACAAGGGCCTCATACTCCAGCTGTAACACATATTTTAGAAACTATGCCAAAAAAAGAATTGCACAGGAAAATTGTGAGTTGTGCTACTTATTACCAATATTTAGGTTTTTATTGTTCGTTTTGCTTTTATATAGTTTTCTTTGGCAAACTTGTTACTTGTTACTCTTCATTCACATACATAGCATGCTGAACGTATTCTGAAATGGTTTCTCTTTATATCTTTTTTATGGCAAGATAACAACTATTTCATTAAAAAACTTCTATTTCAGCACTCAGAAAATCTCAGAAAATACTGTGGAAAATAAGTATGTGCCAACATCACTATGATTTTTTAAGGTATTAAATATCTATTTCTTTTATCCTTATGTTCTTTTTATTGCTGCCATGACCCTGAGGAATGCCAAATTGCCCTCTTGGAGTGCTATGAAAACTGGAATCAGGCACCTAACAGCTTTCCTCTGAGCTGCAGGACTCTCAAATTTGAAGGATGTCTCTTTTCTCTGTCTCTTTTTCCATCTCTGCTGGAGACATGAGAGAAAATTTCAACATACAGCTGTGGATCACTGAAAATCCTTCTGGTACATAGACTGCTGCAGTTCAGTGGTTTTTCTTAGGAAATATTCCTGTTATGTACTCTGTGCACCAGTGCCTGTCCTCTATTTTTATCTTTTTTTTTTCTTTTTTTTTTTTTTCATAAAAGGCAAAAGGTGAAGTCAATCATAACATAAGTCCCTTAAAACAAAAAAAGAACAACTCTTCTCTTTCTCCAGCTGTAGGACTGCTGCATGCAGAACTAGTACAATATCGAGGTGAGGAAATTACTCCTGCACTATACAAAGTAAGTAAAATCAGTCTGGCCTGACCTCTTTAAAAACAAGAGCAGCTGATTAAATTGCTGTTACTGCTATCACTTCACAGGTCCAATTGTACAAGGGTAATGGTCCTTTAGTTGTATCAGCAGTCATCTCAGAAACAACAGTCTGAGTGGTTTTCTGTATTTTTTTTTTCTGATAGTACTTAATTGCCAAAATATTAGGTGGTTCAAGTAAATCAAACAGTAAATAATTGAGACGATGGAAATCTATGACTCATTCACAGAAAACTAAGCCCTGCTTGTCTTAGCATGAACAGCCATCTGAATTTTTCTTGGCCTACAGCCAGGATGACTTCACACAGGTAAGTAAAAATAGAGTCAGATTTCTTGCATTTACAGTAAAATATGATTGCTCATGCAGGACACTGGCTCAGCAACAGTCACAGCTACAGGATTACCCTTCCAGGATTACAACACAATAATGTTCAGTCATTACGTATGAGGTGGATATGGGAACTTGCCTCCCATACTTCCCTCTGCAGTGCATCAGCCATGCCACATACTTAACAAGAGCTGCTCAACTTGAAGACCAGCAGGATGCTCTACCTGGGGGACAGTGCAAGGCTATCATTACAGCTGGATGACCCACAGAGCTTTTAACGGAAATACTCAAGTCTCTCTGGACTAGCAATGAAGTTATGAATATGAAAAAGAAAAGGCTGCTTCAGTTGTTAGGACAAGATAGTAAAATAGAAACAAACAAAAAACCCACAGGCTCCACTATCTTTCTAAACTCTGTCAACTTACCACTTCCTACATCCAATTCTAAACCAGGACTCAGACCGTGCAGAGATGCTCACCAGTTCAGTAAGACTCTTGTTCCTTGTTGATTTTCCTTGCCATGTCTAGTATCAGAAGGGACAGAATACTACACATGAGGTCCTAAGGACAGTTAGTGTTTGAAGAAAAGAAGTTGATAGTGTTTTTGTCTTGAAGTGTGTGTATAAATACATATGTATATCCATGCACATACATAATTTGAAATCAAAAGATTCAATTTTATAAGCTTCCTACGTTAAGTCCTAGCTTTAGCCAACTGCTCTTGTGAAATAAGGTCTAAAGGTTGGTAATAATCAACATTTATGAAGACTGCTCTCTTTGCTCCCATTTCATGTCTTGGCCTGCCAGGATGAGAGCTGGTGCTTTGGAACATGTGCTTTGGAAATCTACTCAACAACTTTGTCAAATCCCTTCCAATCTTTTGGTTCTGGACCATTTCACACCAGTGGCTTGTCACAATATATTACTTCTTTCTACCCAGACAGACTGAAAAATATTTTTCACTAGTACATTCTGGCAATGCATCCTGTTTCCACAGCTTCTCACAGCTGTAGTTTAAATCATAAGGTGCCAGGTACCTGACAGGCAGCCATGATGCCACAGACACGTGAAAATACACTGTGAGGAACTACACAAAGAGCTGAAGACAATTTATGAATCTTGGACACTGTACTTGGATTTTCATTGTGGGTGGCCTTCACTACTGCCTTTGCTAACAAGATGTAACAACACACACAAAATAAGTGTGTGTCTATACTCACTTCTCCATGACACATCCTTCTAAATTATTTAGTCCCTGCTTGGAAAACAATCTGGTTCTAAATTCTTTATAGAAAGGAGCCTGCTTGCTCAAAAAACATGACTAAAGGGAACTGAAGAAAATACTAAACTATGTAATACTCTTATTGTGCTACAAAGTGAAAATTAATTTTCACGAAAGGTACAATACAAATCACGTAAATCTCCCTTTACTCCTCACAAGAAGTCTCAGGCTAAGCACCACCAGAAAACTCAGATCTTTTCTGTGCAAAAATCTGATTCAGGTCTGAAATGGGCCATAGGGGTCTTCGCGTCCTAAATGTCCCAGGATCAGGATACATGTCACATTATTATTACAGAGCATAAACATGGTATTATATTAATTTTGTAAAATGTATTAGTTTGTCCTTACTATGCATAGACTTCTTGCTCTATTTACCAAGCAATTACCAAGCTCTAAATCTTCACTATGCCTCCTAACACTCACTTACCAACGGTTTGTCATTAGGTGCATAATAATGCTTTAGACAGAGTCTCGGTGTCCTCCCTTCTCATTCTCGCCTTGGGAAAACATGCAACATCCACTCAAAACTTGGTTAACTGATTAAAACATACTTTCTAATAAGCCTATGACTTTAGTGAAGCTGGTTAAATATAAAGGAAAAAAAGATCTTATCTCGTGTATTAATCAGACAATCAAACTGCACTTCAGTCTGAAGATATTTCTTGAGATGTGGAAGAAATAAGTTTTTATGTCACTTATTTTAAGGTTTTGCCTTGTATCTCATACCTCTCTGTACAAATCATATCTCATTTTTGTGCTATCATCCTTACAACTTTGACATACAAGGACACTCAGTTCCACATTTGCACACTCCTGACCACAGAGACCAATTTGCATTATCCAGGAAGCAAATGTGATCACCATGCAGAAAGCCTTAGAGAGGCAAGTATACATTTACCAGGAGAACCTGTAACACTTTTCTCCATTGCAGATGATATGATGGCCACAAAACTGCACCCTTTCAGTGTCCCTCAGGGCAACAGAATATAAATTAGTCCCTTAAGAGAAAAACATCACTGACAAAGGAATATTTATATATTTGGTTTCTATAAAGTGTCAGAAATTTTACCCTAATTTCCCCTCATTCTGACATAGGACATGTGTCTACATAATCTATCAAACATCTTTGTTCCCACCTCCAAGTGTTTAGGGCTTCAATAAGGTTGTTATCCCTGAGAATCCCTGAGAAGCAGAGGGTTGCTTTCCTGAGCACTGCACTTTCAAAAAGCACTGGGACTACACAAGTCCTTCATCACCTCGGACTAAACTGCTGGTAGCATAAGCATTAAATTCCATTACAATTCTTATTTTCTGAATGAGGCTTAGAGACCTTTGCAGATTTGTCCATATGAGTGAATGGAAATGGGCACTAATGTAGAAATCAGTGATAAAGTTTTCTGTTTGTGGCATGCAGGCACGCTGCTGTTCTCACGGCCTATTTCTCTCATTTCCAGCCTTCTCAGCACATGCTGTCCTGATACTACTACTTAAAATCAGCTCCATGCAGGAACTTCTGAAGTCCTTCGCTTGTCTGCCAGTAACCAAACACAAAGCTTACATTTCTAACAGCTCCTACCCGTTGATCCAATTGCACAAGTTTGCCACTTGCAGTGACAGCCCTGATCACCCACAGAGCTGACACAATGAGCCAGTGGCTCAGCAACTGCACCTGGCGGGTACAGCTGAAGAGCTGAAATTATGAAATTAAGCTTGGGATGGCTGACTTGCAGAACTACATCAATGGAGCAGAAGGACAGCTGATAACAGGAGAATAAGAGAGCATATTGCCCTCTTCATTAAACTTACTACTGTGTAAAACACTAAGCAAACCGGACATGCTAAAAATTATCCTCTTTTTGCTGTTTTAATGTTACAAGTGGGCCCTATGGTCACCTGTCATAATAAAGGATGCATTGCTCTGGGGCTGTAAATTCATACTACAAAAATATTTTCCTGTCCCTTCCCTCCTGAAGAGGGAAAAACAATTTGATTAGGCTGGGGGAAAGGTGTCAAATTCCATTACAAACAACCTCCCTTAAAATTACACTGTGTATGTACAATAAAAATAAGAATTAAAAAAAAATAAAATAAAAATAAAAAAGGAGTGATTTGTGTTAAGTTCTCATTGCTTCAACAGTTGCTTTCAAACCATGATGGAAAAAAAAGTCTCAAGATCACGTACACTTTACAGAAAAGCTCTGTTCTCCATAAAGTTGCATGGTTAATTCAAAACACTTCATTCACAAGCAATATGCAACCTGAATATTTATTCATATTCTGATGAGTGAGGCTAGGGTTTCATCTTTACTTCAGTTTCTTCAGAATGGGACATAATTTCTTCTTAAAAATCTGACTGGAACCTTCAAACATCTGCAGCAAAGCTCCTTACTAATACAGATTCTGACTTATGTTTCCCAATGATAGCTGTCATGGGTTTTCCAAAAGATTAAGCCTTCAGTGCTACATTAAAAGTAGAGTAAAATGAACTAATTTAGAAGTGCAAAGTGAGAATATGGTAATTTAAAAATTTTTAAAAAGGATAAAATAAATTAAAAAAATCCACTTTCCAATTTGCCACTATGACATAAGAGAATCACTCTACTTTGTGTTTATGATAACTTTAGTGACTTTCGTATCAAATCACAGTTTATCCAGAGCTGAAATATCAGGAACTGGTGGGCAGTCGAACTATGAAGTGCATAATCTTGTAACACCACCATATTGTGAAACTTAGACTGCAGGCATGGATCCAGAATACAGTAATTACGGGTTTGCTTCCATCACAACCACCCTGGAAGAGACAATCTTAGTGGCAACAACGGACCAATTATGATTAAATCCTTCAGATCTTCTATTCAAGAGTGAAGAGTAAAACAATTATTTAGGAGGCTCCTCAGGATACAGGATCAAAGGGAATTTGTGTGTTATAGATCCCAATTTGTTTTACAAGACACAGGGAGGCATAAACTTCTTTATTTGACAGAAGTGACTGAAACACAAAATTTAGGTGATATATACCCCAGGTAAAATGATAGCAGAGAGAAGAAACAATTGTGCACCTTTAATACCACCTGCTCATATAAATTCAAATCACCTCTTTGCATTTACTCAGGACAAACTGGGACCAATAGAAAACTGCTAGAGTACCTGGCATGCTTTGCTCTGTGGTAAGTGCCCTATTCCTGCAGGGCAGCCTGTGCAATTATTGCTTAAGAGTTGCTTTTGTGCTCAGGGTTGACATTTGCAAGAAAAGTCACAGCTGCCAAAGGAAGAGTAATGATGCAGCCTTGTGGTAAACATAATGAACCAAAAAAAAAAAAAAAAGAAAAGAAAAGGAGAAGGGGAAGAATAGCTCCTCAAGAGCACCACTGGAAAAGCTGGCCACTGCTTCCAGATGTGCAGTTTCCCTGAATTTCAGACAGAGTATTCATTACAAATATTTACCTGGCAAGTTCTGACATTTTTCTTTAAGATCTATGTTGCTTGAAAATATTATTGACTTTTTTTTTTTTTCTCCCCAAAGTAAAATATTGATTTTCAGGTAAACTTGCTTATGTCAAGGCTAAAAAGGAAAAGGTGAGTTAGAGATAAACCTTAGGTCCTTCTTCCTTTTTATTTTTATTTTTTTTTTTTTTTGGTATAAAGTATAACATTAAAACAGTCTTTTTAGGTCAGGCTATTCTTCCATTTATATCTGACTAAAAATTAGACAAATTTTGTCAGCCAGCAGAAAAATGGAAGAATGTTTCTGCTTTGTCTGTTAAAAGGAGAAACATTTCACTGAGGCATGCCAAACATTATAGACTCCAATGTAATCTTCCTGAGAGGTTTGGACTACGCAGGTTAAATTCTATAATCACACACTTCTGTGAAATGATGTCTTTTGCTCCTCCTTTTCCTAGAGCTGCTATATAAAACTATATTTTACTTTTTGCAAAAACAAGAGCAGGAAATTTATTTCATGAGGGAGGATATTTGGCTAGATATTTGAGCACAGGAAGGAGTCCCACTGAGTATTTTATTTAGCAATGATTTTCCTTTCTGGCAGTCTATGAGACACAACCTATTCCATTATACTGAGAGCACTTTAAGATAACCCATTAACAAAACCCACATTCACACACACACACATTTATACATACACACACTTTGTATATACTGAGTAGTTCATTTGCTTTCTGTTGTATCTTTCTATATTACAACCTTGACCAGTCAAGGGAACCCAGGCCTGTCATCAAATCCTAGTCTATTCAAAGTGTATAATTCAGTGACTGGCAAATAATAATAAGGACTACCATTCTGGATAGATTAGGGAGATGCTGTGTGTGTTGTAGAACATCAGGTTCTTAACCCTAGGTTACTGCTCCACTAGGTGACTCCTCAAGTTCTCAGTTGAAAAGTAACCAATATACCTTACTATGTGACACAACTGAAAATAAATGAGACTTCATGCCAGATTAGATGCTAACATTGGACAGTCTCTTCAAAGCTCATCAAGATGAGATGATGATCATCATCTCTTCAAGATGATTACAGAAGAAACAGGTATTTTTTGAGCCAAGACAGAAAAAAATTTCGAAGAAAACAACAAGACACAATGAAAGAAAATGGTCAACAAAAGTTAATAAATATTTTCATACATAGGACTTCTGCTGCTGATGATCCCCTTTCCAGTTTTGTATATACCAATGTTCAAACCCAACAGAACACTAACATGCAGCTACGTACTTTCAGAGAAGATAACGACAGTGCTGCTTAAGTGGATGACAGTGAGAAGTTAGGTCCGTGGTTGGAGTACGTTTGAAAGCAGACAGATAATAGAAAAGAATAGCAGTAAATTGTAATATAAGTTCTAGCAGTAGCCTTGTCAGATTCAGGCCATTTTCTTTTATTTCAGTATAGTGTTAAAACTCCCTTTAGCAAGAACATAAACATGAAATTTTAAGTCATAGTTGCTGAGCTGTTGCATCCTGATCAGAGATAGCTAGCAAGGCTCCCAAAGGTCAGAATCCATGTATGATAAGAGCTGAGGGAAAGAAAAAGTTTCTGTTCATTTATGTTTCTTTCAAGCAGAATGAAGCTTTTTTTCTCAGCATGACTTGGTGGAAACTTAATCTGTCTTGATTTGATTACTACTTTGATTTCACTATGGATGGGATCCTCCTGTCAGAAAAGTCAAAATAAATTTCCACTGTGACAGTAATGGGCTTTATCCTGTTCATTTGAGATCATTCCTTTGAGTCAGGGGGTGTTCCACTTTTTGTTAAACAAAATTAACACTTTTTTTTTTTTTTTTAATACATGTTCCACAGAATAGTTTCAGTCTCATTGATTCAAACTGCTAAGTACAGACTTGCTTGCAAAAATAGCATTTATCCAACAGACGGGAAAAGTATTTAATTTTCTTCTAATCAAAATTAATAAAGATTCTAATCATTTCATTGAAACAACAGAGACAATGGACTCATTTTCCTTCCTTTTTTTTTTTTTTTTTTTTTTAATTTTCTCTAAGTACTCCTCCAACACACACACACACACACGTATTTATTCTAATAGGAATTTAAGAATTTCATTCTTGAAATACATAACTGACAACCTTCAGTGGCAGTCATAGTCCAGGATTAGTACTGCAGTCTTACCTTTGATGTCTTGTCTCTTCTTCAGAACCATCAGCATATGTGGCTTGTACTGTACTCGCCAACAACTTGTGTCACTAACTGCACTCTGCAGAAATAAAAAAAACATTAAAAAAAACTTCAGAGCTGTGATAATACACTTTTCTCTTCCAACACCTTCCCAAACTATGTAATAGCATTTCCATTCTACCAATTAGAAGTTTTACTATTTCATGATTAAACCCAAGGTGATAGATAAGCAGGAAAAAAAAAAAAGAAAAAAAAAAAGAAAATCAAATTTCTCCTTAGCCTGTAAGATCTAGTGTTTTAGGTGCCATCATATAGTACTTGCTTACATAAACTAATGATCGCTGAGGTCAAAATTTCTGCATTGTAACACAAATTGCAATTCTCTCAGCCACCTGGAGTTTGTTTGCTCTTTCCTTCTGCTAATAGCTTGCCAGTTCAGTCTGATGTTTTTGAATTTCTCAAATCCCACAGCTGCAGCTTCCAAATTGAAAATTCATTTTGACCTACAATGGTAGGATTTCAATTGTATGGCTTCATTAACACACTTTCAAAGTTGAAAATCACAGCTGTGACCATACAGAAAACAAAGGACAACAGGAGGTTATAATCCAAGAGAAAAAATATTCAGAACACTACCTTGCACTGAACAAATGCCTGTCTGCAAAGCACCTGAGAATATTTCCCTCCAAAAAAATCCGTCTTTATCCTATGGAAAATTGTTATAACTGTTATGTTGAGGGAGTAACAAGAATAGACAATTTTTGGTACAATGAACAAGTGTAAGGGAGGTATTTATTGTAGATTAAAGCCCCCAGGTATCCTCCAACTCCAGAACTGCATAAGTAATGGTGTGGTAGGATGAGTAAACACACCAGATATATGGCAGACCTACTTCTGTCTGATCTTTATTTTAGAGCAGCTTGTGTTTTCCAAGATATGCTGTATATCAGGTTATCAAAGGATATTTTTATTAGTTTCTAAATTTCAGCCGTACGTTACTATTCCTTACATTAAATCCAGCATTTGTTTTTACTCAGAACATCAGCCTTCATCTATATTCTGTTTATGTTCTGACAAGACTAGGGATATTGCTTTCTCTTACTTTTGTGTTTGATTATTAGACTTACATGACTTACACTGATATTTATCAGCAAAGCCAAAGAAGCCCCTCTGCCTTTTGTTAGGCATCTGCATTACTGTTTTATGTACTGGCTTACAGGTAATAGAATTACATTAGGATGCCAGCACAATGTTCACTGTATTTGATCAAATTTGTTTGCAAATGGAAATATTTCATTCAAGCTGCATTAAAATAAATCACCTCCAGAGATCTGCAGATAGAGTATTACATGAGGAAGTTTTATGTATATATTAATAGTTACCCAGTTCTTTCATTTGACTTAATACTTTCCAATTAAGCTCACGCCTCTTCCTTATCATTAACTGACACCATGACCACCCCTGAAATCCCCTTTCCCCTCAAAAAATTAAAATAAAAAATGAACCAACAAACAGAAACAAACAATGAAAATATATTACAGAAAAGACTGACCATTTTCAGGCAATATCACCATTGGCTTTTGTTTTCCTTTCCAGACCAATGGTATCTCACACTTCACATCTTCTTCCCAACTAAGCTTTACAATAGCTACTTCAGAGGAAGTCAAATTAAGTGATTAGTGCTGCTCTACCTCCACAAAGTAGATCAAAAATATGAATAATGAAAACTGTTGTTAATGTTTCCATGTGAGGTTTCTACCAAGGATGAGCAGTGCCTGAAACAGATATGCAGGAAGTTATTCTGCACTTGCTCATTCATTTGGAAAATATTAATGAAATTAATTTGAAAACAGTTTTTAAAATAGAAAAAAAAAAAGTTTATTTTCTTTTAGTCTGGAAGCAACTGGCAGCACAGTGTATCATCCACACTAGTTGTAACACCTGGCAGTATCTCCTAAAGCTATAAAAGAGAGCTGCTTGTGTGACGGGGAAAGGAGGCAATTTACTGAAATTACGTAATTCACCACTTGGGAAAAAGTGCTCTGTGCTCTCCTTGGAAAACCCACAGTCTCTCTAAGGAAAGGTAAGGGCATTCTTTGCCTTGTGTTGCTCATTAGCCAAATTGCAGACACAGTTATTCATTTGGTGAAAATTAAGAACAGCTAAACTAGATCTCACAGCTCTGTGCTGTATCTTCTAGTGTGCTGTTTCTGGCTGTAATTAATACCAGGCCTTTCAAAGAGAGGTAGGAGAGCCCCAGGTGACAATGTGGTGGATGATGTGTTAGAACCCTGCCCATAAAGTAGGATCTTCTCCAGATCAGTAGCATGAGGGTTTCACAACTAGTGACAAACCTCGATCTAAGTAAGTGGAAAAACACTTTTTATTGTTTTCTTGCATTATGTTTTCTGCCAAAGCTGATTTTTTTTTTCAGGAAAATTTGCTGTTTTAAAGTTTCAGTGGTATATGAAGAGCTATTTACAATAGTTTCCTTCTCAGAGATTGCTTCTGAACTCCATCTGCTTCTCTTCAATCGTGGCTTCTTTCCAGCAGGTACAGCCCCAGTCTGCAGAGCTGCCCTCTCCCTTCTCTCCCACCTCCATGCTAAACCAGGTGGTGTGGGTGGGCCCACAGTGTGGGACTGCAGCCAAGGAAGCTCTCCCCCCCCTCCCCATTTTTATTTTTTTTTTCCTGAGGACTGTGCCATGCCAAAACATCTCTGCAGATTCAGAAAGAGCAGTACATCTGGGTAATAGCCAGGTATGCTGCCAGCACTGAGGACAAGAGAGGGACAGAGGAGACTTACTTGGGAAGCTTAAAACCATCCAAGCTTTGCCAAAGAAATATAAGTTCACTTTTGAGCTCCAGCTTTCTGTTACTGACATCACCAACATGTACTTTTATTTGACCTAGATGTTTCCAGCACTTCTCAGCTTCCTTTCAGACTCTTATTTTTAAATAATGTCCCTGAATATCATGAATTTTCTGGCCAGGACAAGTATGTCTTCTTTTTCATTTTAAGAAGTCCAGCTCTGTTCTACAAATGTTCTTCTTCCTACTTTACTCTAAATATAAAACTCGAATTAATTCTGAAAAAATTACAGAACCTTTTCTTTTTAGCAGCCTGCCGCATTACCATAATTCTTACATTTTTCTGACTTAATGGTAACAGCAAGTACTACAACTGCATGATCTTCCCAAGAAGCAAAATCTGTTAAGTGCTAATTTATTGGTTAGCCATCGCTAACACCTTTACTAGAGAGGCAAAGTCAATACCACTTTTCACGATGATCACTACTTCCATGATCAGTTATGTCCCTGTGCCAACCTCCTGACTGAATTAAAAGGCAATGTGAAGACAAGCGAAGAGCAGTAGATGGTACAATTTTCACTCATGGCATGAAGCTTTCAAATATTATCAGCTTAGTATCACAAACAATGTAATTTGATTTGCAACAGAAAAAGCATTCTTACATGGAAGCTTTGCATTTATTATAATTGATTTTACTGACAACCTTGCTGAAACCATGCTCCTTAGGTGTAGAAGACCAAAATAACTGTCATGACACAGTACTGGACAGAAATATTTTTATGTTTTAAGTAAAAATAGTTTGATTGCAAAATGTCCACCATGTAGAGCACCATATATATATGTGTGTGTGTGTGTGTAATATGTATCTGTGTGTGTATACATATATATACACACACACACATACCAAACATTGAATCCACTCAAAATTATGATTCTTATGTCTTTCTTCTACATTAAGCATAATTCCTTCTGTACCTTGGTCTGAGTTTAAGCTTTATATTCACATTTTATAACCATATACAGCCAGTTTAGATATTCTATATCCTGTGGCATACCATTTGACTTTTCAGTGCCAGCATAAATTAACATCTTTTGGAAGACTTAAAAATATAAACTCTCTCATAACTCAAGTATTTTCAACATTCACCTGCAGTTCATTTAAGTTTGGAGGGTGCAACAGATTCTGACAGAGAGATGCTAGCAGCTCTCTAAAAGGCAAGCAAAATGAGTATCATTTATTCCCCTTAAGACTACGGCAAAACCTAAATGCTTCCACTTAGAAGCAAAATGATCTGGTCTGAATTTTAAGAACTCCAATTTACCTTTGCTATGCTTCATGCCTGTACAAAATGGATGAAACTAGACTGAGACTTAATCCCAAGGGTTTACTTCTGTCTCCTCCCAAGCATATGAGTCCTTGAATGCCTCACTCCCTCAATCAGACTGAATTTACCTTTCTAGCCAAGTGGGAATGATAGACCCTAAGCTCCCAATCTTTAGACAGAATGACTAAACCATCTCCAGTTATATATAACAGGGGGAAAAAAATTTAAGGCTTCACAGATTAGTGAGCTTAACTTGACAATTCCCATAGGAACTACTTTGTATATAAATTCCATATTTTAAGTGTTGGATATCTTAATGTGTCTCCTGGTATTTGACCTCCTTCTTCAGAAATAAATGATGTGTAATTCATGAAGAGAACCAGGTGTAGTTCTACTCAGTCTTATTCTCTGTAAATTTTTAAAGCCTGAGGGTCTGGCAAACTCCATCACAAAGTGTTTCAAGAGCTGACACCTTTAAAACTTTGTCACAGATGGACACAGTACAAAGAAGAAGACAAGAGGCTAAAGGTACCATCTATCTACAAAACTGTTGAAGTGAAGCACTGGAATAGGTGTCTTGAAAAGAGTACATCGTAGCCACTTTGGAGGTCTTCGGGCATAGATTTATGATCTCTACTAATATGTAGAATTCTACTGAGACTTTCAACAAAACTTGAAGTGTACAATGTGTCTCCCTCCCATTTAGATTTCCTGATGATCTCTAATAAATATAGTGTGATCACACATTGCCATCTTTCTCCCAGAAACAATGTCTAGACCCTCTGACAAATGGACTATCACATTACTCAATTAAGATACAGAAGTCATCATCTTCTACTCAACTAATTTTTTATGGCATGTAGGTATTTAATACCTTTTAGAGCATTCAACAGCTTAAGCTTACCAGAATTCTGCTAACAGGTCAAAGAGTTATTAGAATACAGACAGTTGTGTACACAATGAGAATCATATGCACTTTATTTCTATATGAAAAGAATATATATATATTCTTTTATATATATATATATAAATAATATTTATATATATATATTCTACTATATATATATTCTATATAGTAGAATATATATAAATATATATAATATATATAATAATATTATATATTATATATATTATAATATATATTATAATATATTATTATAATATATATAATATATATAATATATATAATATATATAGTAGAATATATATAAATATATATAATATATATAATAATATTATATATATAATATATATATTTATATATATTCTACTATATAGAATATATATATTAGAAAGGAAGCAAGACTTCAGTGTATTCTCAGCCACTTTGGGCTTCCCCTTGCAGTTTGAAGCAACAGCCATGCTTCTGGGTAACAAGGTCAAGATCTGGATGAAAATTACTTTTTTTTTTTTTTTTCCTACAGCTGGAGTAAATAATAAAAATGAAGGCATTCCCTCCCAGTACCTCATTTGTTTTCATCTTAAATAGGAAAAGGCATTATCTTTCAGATTATAAAAGCCTCTCTTCTACTTCATGATCTATATGGGAGATCAGATTTCTAACAGAATCTATAGCCCTGTGAACCACCTGATGGAAATTACAAATGAGTTCACATATACTTTGATCCTCTTTGAAAGGTACAGAAGAAGAGAGGAGTCCTTGACAGCCAATCTGGCCAGGCACTGACAAAGCCGAAGCCCTGCCAGTCCAGGACTCATTCACAAAAACGCTTCCCAAACCCTATGATGCTGCAAGATACAGGAACCTAAAGGGCTACTCCTGACTGCTCCTGACTGCCCTAACTCAGACAAGCCTCCTTAGTCATATTTGCAACCTCATTTAACTATTTCTCTCAGACTTGGAGTTCTCTGTAAGATGTTAGGCTGTTATGAACTCAGGAAAACAAACAGATTCTGATTTAACTTTTAAAATAGTTTTTAACTTTTAAAATAGTTTAAAATAAATATTTTTAATATTTAAAATATTTAAAAATATTTTTTCCCTTATAAAATACGGGAATTATTCAATAAGCAATAAAACTTGTTTGGTTGAATGGGTGTCTGAGTATAAGCTAATAATTGTTAAGACATTCTGGCTGAAAGTTTGACAGAAAGATACAGCCTTTGAAAATGTTAAGTTACAGCAATATCAGAAAAGGAGTTCTGGGGAGAAGAAATAGACTGAAATTCATATCTCCGTAAGGGAAGGTCAGAAGCATGATCTGAGATATAATTCTAAGCCCTAGCAAAATCTACTTGAAAGGGAGACATTATGTATGCTCTAAAATAAAAATAATATATATATTTCAAACACAGGAAAAGAAAGAAAAGAAAGAAAAGGAAGGAAGGAAGGAAGGAAGGAAGGAAGGAAGGAAGGAAGGAAGGAAGGAAGGAAGGAAGGAAGGAAGGAAGGAAGGAAGGAAGGAAGGAAGGAAGGAAGGAAGGAAGGAAGGAAGGAAGGAAGGAAGGAAGGAAGGAAGGAAGGAAGGAAGGAAGGAGAAGAAAGAGAGAAGAAAGAGAGAAGAGGAGAAAAAATGAAAGAAAAAGCTTCAAAAGTTCCTGGAATATTAGATAAGAGATTATCTAAATAGACAGAATGATACAGGGAACCAGGCCCTATTCAGCTGCTCACAGAAGTACTTGTCGCATGCAAAAAGTGACCCAGCTGGGTTGTATGTGCCATGCAAGATGCACTTCAAAAGGCCTCGCCTTCAAAAGAACAGGAGATAAAAAGACGAGGGCATACCAACATTTTCAACCTTATACAGCTTTAAAATTCCTGTTTAAACATACTTTGAGGTAGGAATTAGCTTGCTTTTCTTGTACTTCTGTTTCAGTAAAAGTCCTTATTTTTTCCTTCTATCAGTATTCCTAACTGCGATGTTTAGAAAAATGACAAAATTCAACTGTTTGCAATAATCAATATTTCATATCAATGTTGCGTGGTTTAAATTAAATTAAAAAGTTAAAAAAAAAAAAAAAAAAAAAAAAAAGGTGATGACAGTTGCTTTCCAAAGCTTCCTCATGCTGATTTCACTTCAAAAGGAATATCCATTCATTCCCTCATGCAGAACAAGGTAAACAGCTGGACAAACATTCTGGTCCTATTTGGACAAAATACCCAATAGAAATCATAGTGTTGGTTTGTTTTTTTTTGAGGAGCACGCTGACTTTTTGCAGATAGTCTCTGTCTAACTGCTACTCCTGAGGGACAGACATCCACAATTCCCCAGTCAGCCACCACAGCTGACAGCAGCTGAGGGACAGTTAGTTATAAAAGAAAGATGTTGGGATAGGCACCATACCTGAAAGAGCAAGTATGGGTCTGCTTCATAGAAAGAGAAATAACGGAAATGTCCAGACAGCTTTCTTACTCAGCCACATATTTTTTTTTTAAATGTAGCTTTGTCCATGTTCAACTAAAAAGCAGTATTAAAGTTTTATGAAAATATTGAAAATTTAATGTCAAAGCAAAGCATTAAAATAGAGATGAATGAATGTACATGCAAAAATTTTGTGGCCTTATATATGTAACATAGTGGAAAGAGATCTCTTAGTGTGTCGCAGACTACAACACCAATATTCCTCACCAATATTTCGTAGAAATGTTACTTTTGATATAACATGGTATTCCTTGGAAAGTCCAACCAGTTATGCTTATGGTGGAGTCTTTGCTGAGAACAACATCACAGACTGGAGCTTGAAGATTGGGGATCTTTATTTTATTTTTTTTAAACTCAGTGGTGACTGGGTTCCCAGTCCTGTATGTCCTTTAAAAATATTTGTGAGAATTGTATCCGTGAATGTTTTTATCTTTGCTTGGACAATTCAGAAAGGTGATGTGTGGCATATCTTAGCTTTGGAGAGAAAGATATTTATTTGTCTTATCTGAGCCTTTCTCACACGTTTTTCAGAAGCAAAAGATTTATAAATGAACTCTTTGTTGTGTCAAAACTCTCTAAAAAGCTTTCATTCTATTTAAGGTACTAAAGTCTTGCAGTGATGCTGTTAAACAATAAAGCAAACTTTTATATTTACCTCACTGTAATCCTAGCAGAATCTGTACAAGGCTTTGCAAACAGACCTATTTTAAGTATCACCATCAAATTCTACAAGAAATTAGAACACAGGTGTTACCACCATTTATCAAGGGTGAAAATCCCTATTAAAAATATATAAGAAAAATGGTTAAATAATCATAAAGTTCATATATCTATTTGCATGTGGTTTCCCAAAATTATAGTTGCAGGAAAAAAAAGCCCATTTTTTATTTTTACACAGACCAAAGCTGCAGCTTGCCATTAGCATAGTCAAATAACAGCAGACTGAACTAACAGAATGGACCAGCTTAGCCGGCTGCTTGACATTGATCTTCTTGTTAACTAATTGAACCCTTGTCTCTTCATTTGGCTTTCATCATTAATTTTGGATAAAATTAATTTGCAAACATCTTGTTCCTGATGCATACTTCAACATACAATGTAATTAGAAATCTGACCACTTCACTGCCTGTTCTCAGGACAGACAAGAATACACTTATGCATTGTACTTTCCTGTTTCCCTTTCCACTGCAATGAAAAGGGACCTTATTCAAAACCTATTGAAACCCATATCAGTGGCTAATTTATATGACAATAATATAAATGATCATTTATTATTTCAGCTTAAATGTTTTGTTTTCAGTATCTACTGTAAATGATTTACAGTTGATTATATCAGAACAGTCACTGGCTGGGGGGAAATCAAAGGGAAAGAGTGCACAAAACTTTAGAAAAACATGCACACGCACACAAATGTTTCTCCTCAGGATTCACTCAAATTACAGCATAAAATATCCTCTTATCTCATTTGCATCCTGATAAGTCTCAAGTCAAAAAATGGAAATGCAATAAAAACTGTATTTCTGTATTTATAAACATTTTCCTATGAACAGAAATCTACAACCAGGTGCAAAAACCAAAGTGTAGCAATTTAATAAAATCCTAAAGCAGGTCTGTTTCTTGGGGTGGATAAAAGATACAACAATCTGACAAAAAATATTTCAGTTTCAAATAAAATCAAAGGTAAATGAAGAAATTTGCTTACATACATGATGTAGGCAGATATGCAAATCATTTCTTATGAATAAAAGTAATCAAAATACAGGGTTAAAACAAACTCCCATTAGAGATCCTACCAAAAGTCACATATCCCACAACATACCTAACTGGACAGGTAAGAACTGGAGGCATTCCTTGCTTGCCATGTATAATGAAAGGCACAAATAGGCAAAGGTTAAGCACTTCAAGTAAATACCAATTTACTCCATAGTAAGAACCTTTCAGCAATAATCATGGATTACAGCAAGTGTGCTAGAGATACAGAGGCAATGAATAGAGACGTTTAGAATTGCTTTCTCAAGGGCACATCTTGCACAGCAGGTCAAAGAGACATCTTTCTATGCTAGAACATCCTGTACCCCAACTTATACAATAGCAGAGTACTTATAGCTTACAATTTACCTGTTCATGTTTACCATCATATTTTTACATGTATAAAGAGCTATATGCATATCTGGGATGCATATTTTGTCACCAGCATGGGAACAGTATTTTTCTGAAAAAATAAAAATAAAAATAAATCACTCCAGTAGCAATCGTGTCTTCAGCAGGGACCTCTTGATCCCCTGTAGAAATTGGGAATTAAAGACTGAAAATGCTAGGGCAAAACAAAAATGTAGTGCTTTTGGTGCTGAATGACATGGACAAAACATAGCACCTACAATTCTGCTGAAACTCTCAAAAACTCAGAACAGAATATAAAAATAACATGAGACAGATAAGATAAAAGAAACTAAAGCTCTTGCAAGAAGCTGTTTTTATGAAATCATCCTGGGAGATCCTTAGATGATCGGACCTGCTGAAACAAATGCTCTGTCCTGTATGTCAATGATTAAAGTGGATGGGATTGTACTGAGAAGAAAAGAGAGGAAGAGAGGAAGAGAGGAAGAGAGGAAGAGAGGAAGAGAGGAAGAGAGGAAGAGAGGAAGAGAGGAAGAGAGGAAGAGAGGAAGAGAGGAAGAGAGGAAGAGAGGAAGAGAGGAAGAGAGGAAGAGAGGAAGAGAGGAAGAGAGGAAGAGAGGAAGAGAGGAAGAGAGGAAGAGAGGAAGAGAGGAAGAGAGGAAGAGAGGAAGAGAGGAAGAGAGGAAGAGAGGAAGAGAGGAAGAGAGGAAGAGAGAAAGAGAGAAAGAGAGAAAGAGAGAAAGAAGAATAGTCAGGTTTTAATCAGACAGCCTTCAGTTAAAACAAAAGATAGTGCTGTGGATAGATACCTCTCATTCTGAATAGAGGAAGTCCTCAGAATTATGTTTTCATAATTAAGGCCTTCACAGACTTTAATTAGCCCTTTGTGTCATGGAGCAGGCATTACTTATCCTTAAAAGGGAGGTTAGGACACTAAAATATCTCTTACTGGAGATCCAAAGATGTGCACCAGCAACCCACATCCAGCCCATGCAGCCTGCACACAACTCTCCATGCTGTCTCAGAGAGCTCAGCAGGGGTTGGATTGGCAACACTGCCAGCCCTTCTCCAGCACAGCTTGCTGTGAATGTGTTCATTCTGCCTGAAATCACTCAAGAGGAAGCAAGCAGCCCAGTTAAGTGCACTGACCTCTGCCAGTCAGGGTGGGAGGGAAAGCAAATAAACTGGGCAATCTCCTCTTTAGCTGGCACAGCTTCTGAAAGATGCAATCATGGCTTTACTAAATCAGTAGTTACAAATTTGTGCTTTAACATATTCTCAAACAATTACACATGCAAATAGCATTGCATTTGCTGCTGTTCATCCATCACAGGTACACAGAGCAATACTATTAGGTGCTAAACTCAGCACATGAGACTACACTAGCAAACACATAGTTTGCTCGTGGAAGTAGTGTGGCTGGTTCCAGTTCAGTCACAAACATTCTGACGTTTATTTTGGCCGTGGAAGTTAATACTTATGCCAGAACTATCAGCAGTTCATTCCCCAGTTGTATCTGTAACAAAGAACCTGCATGATCATTTGTTTCATTTTCCAGTTGAAAATGACAATCAGGTGACAACACTCTTTTCACCAGGAAGCTAATAATATTTCAGAAGAGCAGTCGGATACTTTTTTCCTCTTTTTGAGATAATGGCATGTTGTATTACATACAGTGGTATTTATCTATTCCCACTACATCTTGTTAGGAATGTATTACAGTGTGGGAAAGTATAAACTAAAGCTAGACATTTCTATTAACATATTTGATTAGAAATGTTAAAACCTACGTGGGGAAGAAACTGAACAGCAAGCTGGGAGGACTCATTTCCAACAGACCTACTGAAGAGTGGATGAGAGCAGTGAAGTAGTAATGGAACCATGGCCTTGGTAAGAACTTCAGTCATTCTAAAATAATTTTGGCTACAAGACTATCAGACTCATGCCTCTCTCTTCTCTTCTAGGTAATAGTTTTCTCAATCATTAAATTAAGTGAAGAACTCATGAATCCCTCAACCTTCGTTATCTTTAACTGCCTGCTAAAACAAGATCCAACCCAGCAGTAAAATCTTGTGTCACTATTCATTAAAAGCAGTATTTAAAAGATAATAGCTGCTTTCAGGGATTTCAAATAACTGTTTTCTAGATGCAAAATTGTACTTGTGTGCATGCTGGACATAGATACCCAAATATGCATCAAACTGAGAAGCAGAAACACTCACTAGTGCATTGCAGAGACACCTGAATGCATTAGTCCTGAAGTAGCACAGAATAAAGTGCAGCTCTTCCACTTTTAGCACTGTATTAACTTCTGCAGTTGGTAATGAAGGTTACAAGCACGGCTGCATTTAACTGAACCTTTGGTTCAGATTCTATGTTCACCTTTAGCAACGAAGTATGAGAAATGCATGCAGCATGCTATGCCTTGGAATGAAGAGAAGGGAAACAGCACTGCAGGCATCCTGTAGTCTCCTAACTAGTCTGATAGGATACTGCAGACAATATTGTTGTAGTCAGAAAGCGTTTCCTCTCAGCTCCATTTGCTGATCACGTTAAGAAAGTTAAATCGTAACTAACAGTTCTAAAATCATAACTAGCAGTTCTCCCTACCAAAGCTTTTGTCTGGTATCAGTCTACACGTAAGCTTTAAGAGTGTTTAAACATTGATCTTAAAATAACAATTCACTCCTAGAATTGAGAATTAGGAAGGGAAATGGTGCAAAAAAAAGCTTGTATCTGAGGTCTGCGCTGATTCATCCAACTGAAGATTTAGCCACTGACTGAAGAAGTATACCAGACAATGCATAAAGGATGATAAATGCAAACAGGGGATACAGGGGATAAAAGCTGGAAGAACACCAAGCTACTCCTTAGGCAACAGGATGTACTCTTGCTGCCACTTGCAACAATTTTGACATAGTTTATTGTGAAGAAAGTTGAGATGTTCTTTATAACATCAATATAATAATGATAAAGAGCAGCTAACTTCAAAGTCAAGCATAGATAGCCAAGCAACATCTGCTCCATATGAATCATCACAGAGTTGGACAGAGGAAAATGAAACAAAGCAACACTAAAAAGTATTTGGTCCATGCAAAATCATTATGGGTCTGCAAGTAAATCCTTTGGGTTACTCGCGCAATTGGATGGAGAGCAGTGATGAAGAAAGGATACCAGTAGTTTGTAACCACCTCTCACTCAGAATATAACCAGTATCTCAGCATTTGTTGGAAACAGCAGCATGGCCAAATGCTTTCTACTTCCACCTTCAGCAGGCAGGTCCTACAGAGATTTGGCACAAGACAGGGAGTCCTAGGGAACTCTGAAGGTTTTGTCCTTCTGCACATCTGACAGACAGATTTCAACTGCATGAGTCTTGTAGTTTATTCTGGAACTTGCACAAAGTATTTTTTTTTTCTCCTCTTAATCTACATTTTCATAAATTCACACAATTTTCGTCTCTTGGTGCTCCTCCCAAATGCTGATGTACACTCCAGAATGAAAATAAATCACATCACTGCACTGTAAATAACCAGAGCTACTGAAAACAGACCCCAAATAAATGGATAAAGATGGTATCAAAACAAATAATTTCACAATTACAGTTTTATGATTCCCAAACATAAGCAATTCTATATGCTACAGAATTAATTGCTATGGTGGATTTATGACTCTCATGAGCTGATCGTTACATACTAGTTGCAAATGACTGCTTAGAGTGTACTTGCAAAAGGCTATCAAGAGTGAAAAACATTCTAATGCCAAGTTTGAGTTCTGATTCTCAATCGGGATGACTGATAAGGTTATAGCCTCCAGAGGTAACCCAAGCCTTGCCATACAGACAGCTGAACTGTGAAGTGCAGCTTCACACTTTAAGATAACCTACTTTGAAACATAGATCTGTAAAAGCAGCACTTGGAGAAGCACCTTTACTGCTTACACAGAGTAAGGGCACACTGGAAGGGACAGTAATCTCATGAGTGATCCTCACAGAACACATTTTTGTTGTGGCTCAGAGCCACAGGGCACGGTGGGCTAAAGCTGTGTACCCAGGTGATCAGTGCTTGCAGTGGGACAAGAGGAGGCAGACAGGAAGACACAGGATCAGGTCATCTGTTACAGCAGCCTCAAGGATGCTGTATCCTACACCAGAAGCCGCTTTCACTGAGCCATTTACAGCACGGTCCTCCCTAGCTGCTCCAGAAGAATAAAGATCTTCAGCTAGTGCCCATCTGGGAGGTCTGAATAGAGCAGCCAGTGAGCCGTAAATTCACTTCCTAATGGATGGTGCAGTAGCTTTCACAAGTGTCCCAGTGTCCCAGGCTGTCTAAAGGACAAGAGCCATGCACTAGGAAAAGAAGGTGCTGTTTTTCAGTTCGGTGGGTATTTTTCTTTCCCTTCAGTCTGTCCCAGCCTTTTGACTGTAAGACCCTTGGTGCGGGGAGTGTCTTTTTTTTTGTTTGTTTGTTTGTTTGTTTCTTCTTGCTTTCTTGCTTTCTTTCTGTTTGTTTTGTTTTTCTCTCAACAACAAGAGTCTGCTTGTGGGAGAACTGTATAGTTATTCCTCAAAGAATATTAAGTACAAAAAGCTGGACTGACAACACAAAAGCTTAAGAAAAACACAATCATTATAACTGCAATTCAAAACCACCTAAATAGGGTAAGGCAACTATTTTGAAGATTTTAATCAAAACAGCTCTTCAAAGCCTAGAAACACACACTGCCTCCACTTCATAAACCATTTGAACATTTCCTTTTATTCAAAACCCCAGGGACCCTTCTCCAGAAATACCCATGGTGCCAATGGGAACCTCCCTAAACCAACAACAAATTTGCTGGCTTGCTGGACCACATCTGAAGAAAAGTGTCATACAGCTCGGAAGTGCAGGGTAAAATATTACACAAGAAAAAATTCCGAATACTAATGTCTACAGGCTTGGTAGACTGGGGTGTCTGTAACCAGTGCACCTCTGCCTGGGTAATACAGCAGCTTCACCAAGGTAAAGAAGACTCCACATGTGCATATGGGATGCTGCATAGCCAGATACAGCAGCAACCTTCTGTGGCTAGTTAATATGACTACATACAACTACAGTTATTGCTTTACTTGTCAGTATTAACACAGATGCTTCTACATGTACACAGTGCTGAAAATGATTAGCTGCACACTGCTTTAATATAAAATGCACAACACTAATGATTGTAAGTGATCGTCTGTTTCATCTTTCTTCTCCATATGTGAATATGGATCGCTTAATTGTTACCTTATTTATTATTTACATTGCAATAATGCCCCAAGACCAAATCCATATACTTTTCTGCTAGACTAGACATTATTTCTGGATGTGTCCCTCAGCAGATAATTCTTCTACAGGGTTTTGCATAGCATTTAATGTGAAGCTAAAAGACAACTGAGAATGGCTGGGATCTCAGTTACTGAACTCACTGCCTACTACGTAGCATCTTAGTAGATGCTACAGTACCATCTTATTCTTCTCTGTACTTGCCTCCTGCCAATAATCATCTGTTATCTCTTATTTCATGAACATATTTTTAATCTCCTTGGGGTACAGATTATCTTTTAGTTGTTTATATAGTATAACACTTTCTGACCATGACTAGGGCACCTTAAAGCTGTAAAAATAGCAAAAACAAGGCTAAATTCAGTATAATCACAAAGCGTACAGATGAATAGTTAATAGCTTTAGCCACAGCTAAACCCAAGGTTGAAGGCAGTCTTAGTATACTTGTTCATTAAGCTAAAGAACTTTAAAGTCACAAGGCCATCTACATTTCCAGAGGAGAACATTAATTAGCTTTGCATGGGGGCCACTGCTTAGCATAAAACCCAACAATTGTGCTGACAGTACAATACAGCTGCAAAAGAGCCAGTGATTAAAGCGTAGGCAGAAAATAGTGTTGGGTAATAAATGTTAGAGCAGCTACTTGCTGTTTGCAGTAAATCAAAATCATAAGAAACATATCATTTATGGGTTAGGTACATTTCAAAAAAAAAGTTGAAAAAAAATCAGACTTTGATCTGGTGAGATGAAGGGCTAATCTAATCATCCTGGGGCTGGTTTGACAAGCAGACACTGATTGCTCCTTCTGGAAATAAGAGAAAAAACTGAATTTATTTCAATTTAAATTTACTTAAATTTAAATTTATGAAAACGGCTGTATTTTGGTGTTTTCTCAAGCTGGCTGAAAGAATGCAGCAACAACATTTCATAGAATCATGTTTTTTCTGGATGGCAGAGTGTCAAAACACATGTTGACAGTTTCATTTTGACTAGTTAAAGGCATTTGCTTTCAAACTGTTGACATTTACATTTTATCTCAATTGGATATAATGTCAGAAAAAATAATGCTGTATAATTTATTTTTTTCAGTACCTGCTTTTTGTGAAAAAATCAGTTCCGCAGCCTAATTAAATGTAAAATCAATTTTCCAAGTTTCAGAAAATCATCTTATTCAGTACTTTCACTCAAAAGCTCTTGAGATGCAAGCTCCAATTCCATATGTTTGCTCACATGAGCAAACAGGTCATGTACAACTTTAGGACTGTGGCTTTTAAAGCTTGTATTTTTTTCAGACAGTTGGATAACCTGAAATGACTGAAACTAAGGAAAATATCCACTGAAAGCTGGATATTCAGAACTTTCAACAAAGCAAAAGAATTTTCACTGCAAATACTGTTTTAAATCAACATAAAACGAACAGGAGAAGAAAGTATTACTTGTATTTTTTTTTTTTTCCTGGATTATTCAGAGTACTTATGATATATCTTGATTTAAGATAAATTAAGCATCTACTTATGCAACTAAAAAAAAAAAGTCCAATGCATGCAGGGGAAAAAGTGAATGGAAAAGCTTTATGATGATAGCTATTATTTAAGGATGCTAAAATAAAAGGATAATTACTTTTAGAATGTAAGTTAAGTTCCTGATATACTTCAAAAGAGAGGTCATGCAGGTGAAGTGCTTTTGACAATATTTTTCCCATGCTTTGAGCACATCCTGCTAACCACCTAATGAGGTGCCTTTCTAGTATGAACTGTAGGTCAGAAAAATCCCTGATAAAAGTAATGATTCTCTTTTTGAAAATCTGTGGGTCAAAGAGGAGGCATGACATGACTACATAACAAGTTTGTTCTGTAACGGTAATTTGGGCTATTTTCCTGCCTTTCCCACTCCAAAGTAGTACATTGTCAATCTCCTTACACATCATCTATGACAGTAATTTGCTTGCCTGCTAGCATATGAAAAGCTTTCTATTACAAGCTATATTTAATAAAACCATCTATCTCTGCCTGTTAAGCCTCTTTGGCTCATTTTTAGTATTGAAATGTATTTATTATGTTAAAATAGGTGTGCGCTGAACCCTCAAGCTGAGAGCTATTGTCACCCTTACACCCATTTGAAGCCAAAGCTGACAACATTAAAAAAGTGCAAATAAAGCTACCAGCACGCAAAAGGCTCTGACTACACTGAGAAGAGAATCTATGCCTCACAACTTTTGAGTCTCAGTCTGGCATCCCATCCCAGAGGCTAGAATTTCTCGCCTTCTTCAGCTGGAAAATCCTTTCTGAAAATAAGTAACACGTCACATTCTATTCGCATTGACTATGGAAGTTTATATATTTATATTAATAATCTTTTATAGATTGTGTGTTCTGACAGGTTAACTAAATGCTTTGTAGGGTACAGATAATACATTCATTCTAATTAAAGAGTTACTACAACTCTTACAGAAATTATAACTTCATCTTATCACTCCCACACAAAACATCTAATACTTTTTAGGCAAAATATGAAAGAGATTATTACAGATGATAAAACACATTTCTGCATATTTCTTTAGTGCATCAGTCACTTAGGTGTATTTACATCTGCCTATCTTTGGTTTTGGTCTTTTAAGCTGAAATGTCTTATATTTGCCTTTTAAACCAAACAGAAGTTTTTGAAGTTTCTAGCATCTCCAGGGTCAAGAAAACCATTTTCTACTAAACTATCCTCTCAGCTGACTTGGGAAGAAAATGTCAATCTATCAGCTGAAAAAAAACCACACAGTTGAGCATGCTGCTTCTCATTGACGGTATCATGAACATAATCCACAATGATGCTGCTCTTTAATTTACTCTTCCCCATCTATTTTCTCCACCTGGATTCCAACCAGACAGTTGTTTCTCTGTGAAATTGGAAAGGCAAGATTAAATCAAGGCCAAATTCAGTTGTTACCTCTGACAGTTGCCCAAGAAAGCAGAATGTTTTCTTAAACTGAGCTTTGACATTGGATTCCCACACCAGCTGCACAAGTTGTTCTGTCCTGGTAGTTGTTGACAGCAGCTATAAAAAGCATAATATATTCATTTTTCAAAACTGTACTTATAAATCAGGCTTCCATGACAGCTGGACCAGACATTTTCCTGTCCTCACTGCAGAGTGCTTAAGGGAAGAATAGGAGTTGGAAGAGACAAAAGTAAACACTTTGCAGTTCTGTTCCTGGATCATCTATTGTCTAACCATACATTTCTCATTCAAAATTATGTGACAAAAGGCACAACACTTAGCAGCACTATTAATTGAAAAGAAGGCCAACATCTTGAAGGAGGAGGAAGAAATTTCAGAGTCTGGTTTTCCAAGCAAAAAAACCACCACATTTGTTTTGTCAACTAAGTAGCTGGAACTACTTCCGCTATGCCTATATTTGAAAACCAGAAACTAGAACAGTATGGAAATTTAATAAAGAAGAAGGGATTTTGACCAAAGAATGCATAAAAACATATTTTTCACAGAGATATGCTAGTTCTCATTAAGTTTTTTTTGTTTGTTTGCTTTAAATTTGTTTGTTGTTAGGAAAGTCTTTTTATGTCAGCAGACAGGTTAAAACATGGTGGGGGAAAAAAAAAAAGTTCAAGTTGCCAATTGGTCTGTCACTGGAACAATTATCTGAGAGAAGGGGAACCCAGGTTCAACCCTCTGCTTGGTTAGGGATTCTAAGTTTCTTACACAGGTTTTCTTCTATTTTAAAGCACAAGTTTTTCACTCACTGTCATGAGAAATGTATATGATCTCAGTTTCTTCTCACTTCAGAATAGAAATGTCAACACCCCATGGATTGGAAGAGCAGCATCTCATCTAGCGTATGGACAGCTAGATCCAGAATGTACCAGGAGGCTGATTAATAGGCCTAGTTGGATGCCAGAATGGAAGTAGGTTGTAACGGCTGATGATTTATAGTCACTTCTATGTCACAGAGATCAGTCCCTCCCTTTTCAAACTTGTCCTAAACGCAAGGCTATCAAAAAATACCAACAGCTCCATGACTAGCACTTTTGTTTCTCACTCACTTACATCTGATGGTTCTTTTAACATCAACATCCTCAAGGGAAATGATAGGAAGCTCCTTAATATTCTGCAAAATTCCATCTCATCTCATCTCAGTCTCCTACATAAGGAGACATTAGAAGGCTTTGAGGCTTTGCAAAAAAAAAAAAAAAAAAAAAAAAAAAAAGCCACAACACAGGAAACAGAGTGAGGATGATCCACTTTCCCTTGAGCACTACCCTTTTGGTCTGAGCATTAGATTCTCAGCTGCTACTTGTAACTGAATGATCAAGGAGATATACAAAAAGCAAGTTTTGTGGCTTTGTTTTGTTTATGTTTGTTTGTTTGGTTTTTCTACAGGGGACCAAGACATTATCTACTGTGCTTTCTGTAATCACCAGTGTAACTGTGAACTTGAGATAAAGCCTACGCTGAGCTTCATACATGGATTTGACTACATCTAACATATTTGGAAACTGAAGCAGCAGCATCTCCTCTACACCTCAAAGGGCATATTTAAGCACAAGCAAACATCTGAACTGGTCTATACAATCTTCCTGAAGTAATTCTTTTGTTCCAGCAGAAGCATCATATATACTTTCTAAATTTTAAGGTGTAGAAACACGATTAAAGTGACAAGAAGAAGGCTGCAATAAATTAATGCTAATTTTCTCCTTGCCCAGCCATTGTATTTGAGTAGGTGTTGGATGTAATAATAATAATTTTATATTTAAATGCCATCAAGGGTGCCTAGACACTTATTTACTTGTACACATAGGTAAACAAATTAATGTAATCTCATTCTTCAACTAGATGCCCTCAAATGACTTCAACATTTGTAGATGTATGAAAAATGCATGCCCTCCCGCACCACAACTTCAGTCTGTTGGCGGCTGGCTATAAAGGTGTCAGCTAGCTGAGCTGCTTCTGTGCACTGCAGAGCACTACAGATGTTGATGTCCCCAATGCTAAACAAAACAACTAAATATAGCAGCAAGACTAACACAGCCACATTCCAGTCCAACGACAGTTGTAAAACAAACAATTACGAGTGCTCAGCTTCAGATAACTAGCTAAATCCCTCACCACAGTGGAATTGCTTTCCTTGTTTGAGGACTGGTGCATTCCGACCTCACCTGGCATCACAGAAGTATAGTTTCTAAACTAAGTTTTCTCTCTATGCTATGGAGAAGTAATTGTAATTTAGTTAGCTCAAATGCCAAAAATGAGAACATTCCTCTGAAATCCATTCGCATGTTATTTACATGCTAAATGGAAAGTGCTTAATCTGCTGCCCTCACAGAAGTCTTTGCATATGCTAGAACCATTTATTCCCATTCCAAATACTCTAATTAAGAATGGAAGAGTGATGATACAAATCATAATTCGTAGAATTATGAGAGTGTCTGTACTCACAGCATCATGCAAATCTTAACTAGTTAACTCATATAAGAATTCAGTAAGGTAGAGGAAGCAAACACATCAAGAAAAAAAAAAAAGCAATACAAAAAAAGCCAATAGTTGGGTAAGACTATATTGCTAATAAGTTATGAGTAGGAATGCACTCCCACGCAAGTATTACCAAATAACTGACATTCTAGTGGATCAACATTTTTCCTTAAAATATTTTCATGTCGCATTAAGTTTTGAGATATATCACATATCTTTCTATATGGCAATCAGTGAAGCAGAAAATGATAATGTTAAGACTGGTATTACAATGAAAAAAACAACAGTGGGTGAGGATTCTGCAATAGCAAAGAGCATTTTCAAAAATATGGAAATATTACACAGGAAGATTAGATTAGGTAATTTATCAAAAAGAAAGTCAGTAGGAGAATTGATTGCAATCTATAGTAATTTAAAACTGAAATTGCATATAGAATATTTTCTTTCTCCAGGAAGGAATTTTATAGTGTTTTTTGTTTGTTTGTTTTTGTTTTTTTTTTTAAATGTTGAAATTGCATTTAAGGGCTTTTTAAACTACTTGAGCCATTACTTGCTCTTGACTCAGTCAAAAACAATCCACTGCCACCAGAAGGAAACCCAGCAGTTTAGGTAGAGTGTAACTATATTCCTATATTCAGATACCCAGCTAGTCAGGTTCTTACTTAGACTACATATAGAAGACCAAAGTACCAATGAAAGTGATTAAATTTCCAAACCAAAAGAAGCTGCCAAGGAATTCTGATATTTCTCTCAGTCCTATGCTATAAAGGGATTAGAAAATTTGCGCACTCTTTTGCAAAAATTGAGACATCATAGACAAGTATGGCAAAATGCAGTCATGGGATTTTGTTGGTGTTGCTATGAATAAACTTGAAGTAGGAGGAAGCTGAAAATGGGCTGCTAAAGTGATGCCCCATGGTCCCTGAGGTATCTGTAACAAGATATTAAATTCTGGTGAAAAAGCATTTCTAGACAACTCATAGTTGGACTGGATTTTAGAGGTCTTTTCCAACCTAAATAATCATATGAAAAAAAAAAAAAAAGCCTACAGCTAATGCTTACCAAACCTTGAAAGAACTATCCTCAGTGATTTAGCCAAACTGCCAATACGATCAATACTAAAAAAACATTTACAACACTTGTTTTATTTTCAAATATGCAAGTAGTTGTTTATTTCAAAAGAAACAAAACAGGAATCAACAAAGCTGTACTGAATGTGGCCCTTCTCTGGTTTTGAAGGATTTAGCGTCAGGAAGGCAGACATTCCAGATCAGCACATGAGCAATGGTAGCCCCAAAACAGTGAAGTGCTTTGGGTTTCAGTTTGAACAAGCATGCCCATTTGTTTGTTTGTTTTAAGAATTTATCAAGATACTTGTGCCACAGCCAAACTGTGGACCAAGCATCTTTCAGGCTCTTTGCAACCATTCACCATTTGGAGTGTATTACCCTCATTCACCTGAAACACTGCGAGATCATTGTTTTGATGTACTCTGAAAGAGAGAAAACACAATGTCTGCATTTAAGAAGTAAAGACAAAGCTTCTCCTCACTCCAGGACTTGCAGGAACAATACTGGGTTCCTAGACCTGCCTACTTTCCCACCAAAAATGGAGACAATGCACAGATGAATGCATGCTCAGTGCTGAGCATACAGTGAATAGTAGAAATGTATTCAAGAGTGCAACCTTCTCATCATAGCAGATTTGATAGAAAATGCATCAGCACTAATCTTTACTCCTACTGCGCTTTCATGTTTGTTCCTCATAAGTGCCAAACTTCTGACAGTTGTCTGAACCCAAAAAGCTATTTTATTACTACCCTACAGTCCACTAACAGTCTCAAATAAATCATTTTCCACATGGGAATATTTACTTCTTCTTAAAAAATTCCCAGTGATAACATTATGCATTCTTTTATGCCACACTATTCTCCTGTAACTTAGACCTTTAAAATGGATCAATAGAAGGTGGTTTTTTTTTGGTTTTTTTTTTTTTTTTTTGATCTTCCAAGAAGTTTACAAGCAGTAACTGATTGCCCTTGCAGCACCCCAGTAAGTAATCACATTTCTTCCTTGTTACTCAGATAAAGAGTGACAGGGGAGGAAAGGAGGAGGTAAGAACTGGGAGTCCCCAGCAGATTAAGGCAATGAAAGTTTAATTCTCAGCTAGTCAAATGAATAGTTGCAACAGATGTGGCAAACAAGAAAAAAAAAAAAAAAAAGTGAAAAAAAAATGAATCAAAAAAAAAGCTTTGGAAAGCAATATTCCCTTATGAAATCTTCTGAAGAAATCTTAAAGAATGTGGATGAAGATTGAAGATAATGCAGGACTGACAGCTTAGTATTCACTCTAATAATATAAAGGGGTCAAGTCAAATACTGCAGATGAAATAATAATAAAACCTGAAAACTCTGAAAATTCTGCTATGCAGAAGAGGGTTCTACCATATGCCTCAACTGAGGTGCACGAATCTTCACCCAGTGGAGGTGAAAGAACAGTATTACTTAGTTGAAGATATGACAGATTACCTACGGCAGTTTACCTAGGTTGTAAGTTTGACAGGTTGTCTTGTAAAATTATGTCATTGCACGTTTATTAGGCATTCCCATAGGTATTTGATCAGCTTCATCTTTTCATATAATTAAAAAAAAAAAAAAAAGAAGAAGAAATTTGAATGTAGGTTGTCCCGTGGGCTTACTTTTGTTGAACAGGGTGGCTAGGAGGAGGGAGAGAGAGGAAGAAATCATATTCTGTAAAAAAAAAACCTCAAACCCACTCATTTCTATTTTAAGCATAACTTCTGTAAAAAGAGTCATCCGAGCACCAATTCCTATTTAATACAAGTTTCATGATTCAACACCAGATTGATAAAGTCAATAAATTTTTACATTGCTATATGTCTTTGCCATGTAATTAGCTTTGATATCAAATTATGTTTTTATCTCAAGTCTTCCCTACTGGGTAAGTGAACAGATGCATACGGCACTTGCCTTTCTGACTAATGGCAAATCAGCTTCAGTGGGTGAATGTCTGGAACTCAACTGTTGTCTCTGCAAATAACTTTACCCATTTTCCTCCCATGTACACAAGAATATCTTATAAAAACACTCTGAAAAGAACTGAATCTAAAAATAATCATACCAGCAATGAAGAGATGATACTCTACTTGCCGGAAAACAACAACAACAACAAAAAAAGGAAAAAAAAGCCATAAAATCATACCAACCTGAATGCCACAGATTTCATTATGAGAGCTTCACCTCATCACAGCAAAACACAGTCACAACAATACACAACACAGTCAAAGTCTTACCAAATATAAACTCAGCAACTCAGCTATCACAGTTAGATACAAAGCACTGTACAAAAATAACAAGGACAATCTTACAGAGAAAGAGGGACAGTGGAGAAGAGACAACACAGGTTTTTTTTTTTAGACACCCTTATATGTACAAAATATTGAGCAGAAGTAAGAGATGCTTCAAATTATATTCCCCAAATCTCTTCAATACAGAGTAAGGAAAGAAAATTGTATACCTTAAGGAAAGGGGAAGGGGGGGAGAGAGAAACTGAAGTAACATCTTCATGGCTCATGACACATAGATACATCTCAACAAATTTGAAATGGAAAATAATGCAAAACATAAAATAAAGCTTATATTCCTTGACAACAGCAATAAGAAGAGTGGAGATTAATGTAGAAGAGAGGACAGGAGGGACATGACTGATATCTAGCCAGAGGAACACAGTAGGACTAAGACTGATTCCTTGAACTCTAGTTGCCTTTTGTTGACAGGCTGGGGTGTGGGACAGGGAGACTGGGTGACAGGGAGCAAAAATTGTGTGCGCATGAGAACATTTTAATAAAGCTAAAGCAAATCACTTTTAATTGAATACCACTGATCTAGCGTTCAATATACTGGAGAAGCTGTTGGTTTTTGTTTGTTTGTTTTATTATTATTTTGTTTTTGATTTTCATTACAAAATTCTGTTCTCTTCTGCACCAAGCATTTTACTTTGTTAAAAGAATGTAATGTGTTGTTGTTGTTTCTTTGTTTTTAAAATAAATAACCCTCTTCACCCTAATCCATAAAATAATTATATATGCATAACAGTATAGTCCTATAAACTAAAAAATAATCCATATGCCACATAGAAAGGTAACACCACTAATAATCCTCTCAGTGAGACTGATGAATATGAGGACTTTACAATGGATATGATCTGAGGATAACAGAAAAAATTAAAAATAAAATATGGAACACGTTTTATTTTTAATGAATTACACACCACCCCCATTCAATTATGTATGTGGGAGAGCTGCATGTTCTTACTCAAAAAGAGTCAGACCTTAAAAACTGCATCTCTTAAGTAGGTAGGTAGGACAGTGTATTACTGAAAGTTGAGAGGACCTGCTCTATTTTAAACATACACAGATTAAATGTCTCTCACAAACAAAAGATGACACATACACATTACTCCCTGTTCATTTGTTTCAATCTTCATTGAAAACACAAAAAACAATTAGGGGTAGCAATGCACGTGAAAAAATGCAAGGTTATAGTCACTTAAAACACATCTCAGACCTACCTCTTGAAACAACAACAAAAAAAACAAAAACAAACAAACAACAACAACAACAAAAAAAACCAACAGTGTAAACTTGCAAGAGTTCCTAGTGTTAGTCTCATATAAAAACTGAATCTGAGAAAAACACAAGATTAAGCATCAGAATATCTGCATAAGCAGAAAAAGTTACAATTTACTTAAAACTTTCATTCAATAACTGTAATCAAGCCCCCCAAAATCACATCATATACACTTATAGCATAGCTTCTATCCTTTTATCTTAAAGATACTTAATAATAGAGAGTGACCTATTCCAGAAGTGAGAAGATGAAGGGTCAGCAATATCATTTTATGTTATGAGACTCCTCTTCTATGAGCTTTTCGAGCCTCCTTTCAATCTATATAAACTTTTATCATTCACAGTGGCTGGACAGTAAGCTAAGAGACAGAGGCTAGAGTTTTTCACAGTTACACGTAAGCACCCAGCCTTTCTGGACTGGATATGGACTAACCCAAACCCTCCATGGAAGCTGCTGCTCCTATGGACCAGATGAACACTCATTACTCAGAGCGATCAGACTGCAGCCACTGGGTAGCTGATGGGACCTAACTTACTTTCTTGATCATCTCGAAAAAATGGACTTATTAAAGTCTTACTAGATTGGTTATGAACTGGCAACGATAACTATATGACAGGTCTGATAAAAGTGGCATACAGGAATAATCTCTAAGACAAGAAGTCCTTCTAAGTTTGTTAAAGGTGAAAGGCAACCAGGAAAACTGACACTGGAAGCAGTTATCCCACAGGCTGTACTGGCTTGTTGCTGCCTAGTGAAAGCTTCCCAGTCAAACATGCCTAGATGAGATATCATTACCATTATTTGTTTGGAATAGAAAGGACAATTCTAGTGTTAAAGTTCTTCAGGAGAAAAAAAAAAAAATCTTCTTTCCTCACTACTTGAACTGCAAGCTCACCACAGGATCAATGGGCCATCTTTACACCTTACTAACCACTAATTGCATACCAGATAAATATTTTCCCTTAGTTTATCCTCAGTAAGTGCTCTTTAAAAAGGGACAGTAGGCCACGTCCTGCACCATTAAACTTTACAAGCTTAACCAGTTTCAGCAAAAAGGGAACAGAGAAGCAAAATAAGACATGGAGATATATCTTGTCATCTGAGATCCCACTTTTATTACAGGAGAGTACTTCAAAGGACAGCTCAAGCACTGAGGCAAATCCTAAAACCTCTACATTTGAGTCTTGCAGCATCATAATATACCAAGAGGGTGCAAAGAACCATACTTCTGTAAAATTTTAGATCAAAATTGAAAACATTTGCAGAAACAGCAGCAGAGGCAAATACATGAGGAATTGAGGGAGCCAGAGCAGAAACTGGCCCCAAGCCACAGTCAAGATTTTTCTCACTTTAAAGCAGAGGAAACAAGTGGGATGATAGAAGCACGATCTGTTGCTGGCAGCAGCATCTGTGCAGACTACTGTGGGTTACAGTGGTCTGCCTGGCTACCATGTCTGAGTGCGTGAATCAGAAGCACTCTCTCAGGATTAAATCATTTCCAGTAATAAATTCTGTTTCCTAATTTTCAAACAGTGTGATACTAGAGCTTGGGCCAACAAAACATCACAGTCACAGCATGGCCTTTGCTGCTGGCACTGCAGCAGAAAGCAACAGCAGTGACACAAATGACATTGTGAGCAGCACTAGCAGTACAGATTAATTTTGTGGAACTGCTCGGCTGATGTCCACCATTCTAGAGTATAAGCAGGCCTGAGAGCCACAGTACAGATGGAAAAGTCACCTATGGTTGCAACATCATCTACAATCAAAGTTTGTTATTGGATGGTAGCACCTAGATGGTAACTAACAGTTTGCAGTCTGGAGTAAAACTGTGTTCCTTAAGCTTTTTTAATGCAAAAATCTATCATAACTTGCTGAGGTAGAGGAAGAAGTCATCCTCAGACTCTGCATATTGTCATCACAAATGGTTTTACATTACAAGAGCATAAATATTATACAAATTCCTGAAAGAGTATTAATTTTATTATCTATTTTCTCTGCCTACATGTCTTTTTCTTTTAACTTTGTAGCTACCTTTCATATATTATGGACCACTGACTGAGAAACTCAGGAAGACAGGGCTCTAGATGGATTTGGGGACTAAATGGCCACTCCATCTAGTCCTCTGGTACATGAATTGAATGTTCTGTACCAACCCACACAGTAATTTTAAGCCAGACTTCGGAGAAATATTAGCCAGATTTATTCATCCACTTTTCCATGACAAATCATCTTTTGCAGGTATTGTGTTTCGTTTTTTCTTTTTCTTTCTTTTTTTTTTTTTTTTTTTTTTTTTAACGGATGTAAATTGACACTTTACAATAATGTAAAATCCTACAAATCCTAACATAAGACAAATAAAGAGGTCTGTTCATAAACATCCCCTGCTCTTGTCAGTTCTGTCAACCTCAGGAATATGGCTTATAGTTTTTTTTTAAAAAAAGATGTCTTATAGGCTCTCGTGTTTAATGTTGATAGATTTACTGGTTGGCTAGACTTTATCTTCTAGCAGATGTTGTTATTAATGCTTTGTGTTGCTGGATTCTTACCCTTCAGTGGCAAGGCAACACTTTGTAAAAGAAAAAAAATCATCACAACCTTTTCATCAGTCACAGTGGCACTGCAGGGCCAGGGTTCAGGAAATGATGGTTATGAAACATATACTCAGTTCTGTCAGTCCACAAACTGGAAGATATGACCTCCAAGTCACCCACCCACATGCATTACTTCGTCCTTTCCTAAGGCATTTCAGCCTCAAGATACCAAAAGGCAGAGCCTGCAAAAGCTCTGGCTTTTGAAACTTCAGGCTTCACCCAGAAGAGTTCCTATTTGTACAAGCAAATTACATTAATTTCTCCTCAAGTTTTGCCACTCATTAAAAATGAAAAAAAAAAAAAAAAAAGTTATTATTTTTTGCCATATGATATCTAGGAGAAAAGGTAGACAATAATTTGGATCAGGATCACAAGCCTTCTTCCTCTAAAAACAGTCGTTTTCAGGTTTGATTTTTATTTGCAGGCCTATTTGTGTCACACTGGAGATCATTTTGTAACAAGAAATTGACTCCGCTAGTGTGACAAGTTCCTGTACTATATTTTGTGATCAAAAGCATTGCAAGAGAACAAGAAAAAATTCTGTGCAGATATATTGATACTGCTGTTGGACTACTTTGCTGTAGGTTAATGCTGCTGATGTTAAGCAACTACAGTTAAATCTGTTCTCTACCAGTTATAAGTAACCACCTAGTCTCAAGACAGAAGCTTTTACTCCCTTATTTAAAAGCAGGAATTTGTCTGTAAGCCAAAGTGAACAACAATACTCAGTAGCTGGACAGGTTATATACTTAAATAATAATTCTGATATTAAAAGTTAACATGTAAAACCAACTCCCATCATCACAGATTTGATTGAAATCCACTTGGTATTTATGAAAGGCTAGAGATGGGCAAAACATGGAGAGAAAGTAGTTTTTCTTGACCCACAAGGATGGGTTGGTTTAGCATTTTTATATATCCCTTCTGTTTTCATTTCAGATCCTGGAAGGCTTACATTAGGCAGTATGTGGCAGAGAGTAATGAATTCCAGATATAATTTGTCATCGTAGGGAGGAACCCATTTCATCTAGCTCCATCCGTTACTGGTCTCATCTTATAGTCTGAGCCAGGTGATGAGCTGAAAAAAACATCTGAAAGCTGGTTTTGATTAGGATTACGTTTCTAATTTTTGTTTCCATTGTAAGTCTTTTCAAAGGCAAATAAATTTAATCATATACTCAGTTCAAGATAGCTATACATTTACACCATGTAGAGAGAAGATAACAAGACAAGGACAAAATCTAAAAATCCTTGATAGTAATATTTATATTTTATAAAAAAAAAAAAGGGGGGGGGGGGATTACTCTGAGACAAATCAGTTATTTTGACAATAACCACCACTAGAAGAAGCTGTATGTTTTGTACATGTTTTTTTTTTTTTTTTTTTTTTTTTTTTTTGTAAAATAAAGCCTAATCATTTCACAGAAACCTAGTCAAGCAAGGTGACAGATACGCTTTTGGCTATATATTTAGGAATGAAGTGGATGACTTCATGGATGACTACTACATGCATGACTGTAATGAGCACATGAGAATAAAAATAAGTCTGTTACATATATTCATATCTATTGCCTGTTCTTGAAACCCAACAGAAAAAAATGTGAGTTGGCATCTCATTTTATTCCCCCCAGTCAAATGTCTTTGAATAAGTAACAAATACCAAAATTCACAGGTCTGTATTGGCCCAAAGACATGAATGAATTCAGTGGTAACATTACAAGCCAAAAATTACTAAATAGAGACAGAAGACACCTCACTCCCACCAAGAAATTGCGCTTAAAACAATGAATTGATTCAGAGGGATTTTACAGTAGCTCCTATAGTCTCAACAGAAAGAAAAAAAAAAGCAGGATGTCCAAACAGATGACTATGTACCTCATCAAAGCCACACATGTTCTATTCTTTGACATATGACTACTCAAAAGAATGTATAATAATTTTAACATTATGGTATTTCAAATAATTTTACCTGACAAGTACGACTGCTCAAAAGGACCCTTGAGCTCCTCAGAGTTTTTCACTAATGCCTAGTTAGGCCTACTGCTTGGGAGCAAGTTTTAACTTGTATCTCTTCTCTGTATGTTAAGATCAATTAAGGTTTATAGTCTCCTGTACCTAGCATCATGTAAACTGTACCATATAGCTAAAAGTAACAGAAAAACAGGTATTTTCCCCATGAGATGCTGATAAGCTAAAAGGCTTTTGTTGTTTTGTTTGTTTTGTCTTGTTTTAAGAATATGTTATCTTGTAATTGATCTAATTTGTACATGATTTTGGTATACCTGTAAGCACACAACTACTTAACACTCACATATAAAGTGATTTAACAAAGGAGTGCATAAACTGAAGTGTACTTTGGAAGAGGTGATTGCCATGTCAGCATATCAGCAGCAATAAATTATGTCACCCACATGGCTCAACATACCAATGTTAGCAAGGTTATTATTCTGAGTCTTTTTCACTTAACAGTGACTGTTAAATTCATAAGTAGGTTACCATAAAACTATGCTAGAATGCAGAACAAATTTAAGAATCTGCTTGCTGTCATACACAGAAACGACCACTTATAGTGAAACATTTATAACAAACATAGTATTTATAGCAAAACAAATTTATGTTCAGTGATCAGAAAGAGTATTTATTCTCTATAAGCTAATATATACTTAATTCTTGTGGCAACAAGACTATAAAGCTAATAAACTTTGGGCACTTGTGAAATTTAACATATATTTTACTAAAGCTACAGAGTTATGCTTGCAGATTTTTCTTCTGAAAATGAAAGTTGTTTTTTTTTTTTCCCCTCATTTAAATGAATTAATAATCCCTTAAAGAATTTGTTTATACATCAGTAAACTGCAGTTTGTGACTAAGTGCTCATACTACATGAAAGCTTTAAGTGATAGTGTAATAAAGAAAAAAATCCCTGAACTCTTTTTCAGATGAGTATCACTGTCTTGGTATCCTAATTTAGAACTAACAAGTGTTGGCTTCACAAAGCATGGTGTTAAACTATTATTCTAGTTTGGAAAATTTAATTCGCATATTAGTGGACCCAGGTCCAAGTAGAAAATGACTTTAAAGTGTACTTAAAGTGACATGATTAAAGGAAGTAGCTTCACAAGCAGCAGAATTAATGAAAATGAGTTTCTTTGAACTTCGTACCTTATGACTAGGTTCTTCAGGGTCTAACAGAGATCAAGATTGAATTGATGCTTTCTTACGTTTATCTTGATATTTTGAAGTATAATATAATGTGAATCCACGGGCACATAATGGCTTGACATCATTACAGTGTCAACCCAATATTCTTCAAATTTATAGGATATCTTCGTAACTCTTGTCAAGTTTGTCTGAAATTTGTTGACATGCAAAAAAGGTAAGGGCAGAAGGTCACCAATAGGATTCCTGCTTCTTGAAGGAGTTTTGATACAACACTTATTAGATCCCAGATTCTCCACTGAAATTAGCTTTTTAGTCCCAATTAACTTCCCTGATTCCCAGCATATTAGATGTACTGTTGTTACAGCAATGAACCTATTGCTTCATCACTTTTCAGGATATTCATATTCCTTTATCAGTTGTAGTGAGGCCTATCATCTACTGCATGAGTTGCACCAGTGCCAGATCTGGCACTTCTGAAGCCATACTTGCTCTAAACTTGAGCCTCAGAGAGCTCAATTTACATGTGCTTTATGAAGGTGACTTTCTTATGTGGATGTGCATCAGGGAATTGATCTAGATGAAAGGATTTTTTATTTTATTTTATTTTTTTTTTACCCCTACTTTGAAAATGTTATTTCTCTTAGGAGAATCTCTAATATGAAAGTTAAGTTTTGATTCTTGGGCCTACAGAGGTAGATAAGAAAGATTCTTGATCTTCAAAAATCTCTGGATGTTGGCTGTAGACTTCTATAAATACTTTAGCAAATTAGTGATGTTTCTTGCCTTTTTCTTTTCATCTTAAAGACTTGCTCAGATTAATTAAACACCTTGTGGAAGCCTACTTTGTGAGTGTGTGCCTGTAGTCAATCTTGCAGTGTTAAAGAGTACCCTTCTCGTGATTGCATTCTTAAATTTTCAAGTACAGTTGTTATATGAAGTCTCAGTCACCTCAGCACAACTACAATTACCATTGAAATAAGAAAAAAAGGCAGACCATATGCTTGTATGAGTAGTCTTATTACTGCTTCAACCCAAACACTGTAATAATGACAAAAAATAGGAGAGATTATTTCACAGCTACTTCTTAGGGCTTTGAGTTGACATTCACAACCAAATGCTTCAAAGATAGGCAGGCAGGCATCAGCTTTGCAAAAATAAATGATCCTTGCACAAACAATACACTGATGGAAGAGTCATGAATCTAAACAGGAATGCTCGTGTAAATAAACCTGGACAGTGCATTAGATGAGAACTTGGAACAACTGGGAAGCAGAATTCAGATGGGAACAGCATTGAATTGCAAAATTTTCTATTTCAAGGGCAGAGTTAAGTAGAAATATGATTTTATCATGAAGGCATAAGTACAGTGTAAATGGTAATATAGTTGAAGAAAAAAACTTATTCGGAAGCTTTCATCACAGATTGAGGCCTAGAGGCAGAACCTAACATTCTTTGGTATTGATCTAAATCACCTGGAGAACCACTCCAAATTGTAACTTCCCTTCGCAGCTCTCATGACCTCCCGCTATGGAAGGAAACACAACTGAGAGCAGTTTAAGGTTGTTTTTTACTATCTTTCACCAACACAATACATTTCCTACTGCATGACCAAGAACCATTGCCATAGGCCCTAATTTATTGGCATGATTTCATATTTTAAAATCTCTTTGAATTAGAAGCCAGCAAATTCCAGTATTTTTGAGGTAGTATCTCTACAAGGAAGACAGAAGAAACTGGACATGCCTTGTACAGAGGAGTCCCTGACAAATTTACAGGAATCATTGCTGTTCAGGTACAATATTGTGTTGAGGTGACTAAAATAGTCCCATTCCACTTTTGCTGGGGTTCTGCAAAGATAGCAGATCACTTTGGTCGATTTTATTGACTTCTGAGCTTGCAATATCTGTATGAAATTCTGTCACAGTTTGGCATTTATCTGTGTTCTTATGTTGCTATTTTAGGTGATTTTTTCTTTTGGTACCTGTTCTGGACCGCCACTGCTTTTGTGCCTTCAGTAGGACTTTGTCAAGTGCTACCCACAGCTTACAAAGTTGGCTTTGGACACCCTCCCCTATCCTTATTAACTATTCTTTTTTAAACTTCGCTGCTACTTTGCCTATAGAAACAAAATTGAAACAGTTGACCAAGTTTAAAAGCTCTCTATCCATTACCTAATTCAGGCTCAGAGGAAGGCTTTGTTAATCCGTATTATTTGAGGCAATGACAATCTGAAGAAAAACCGTACATTTCATTCTACACAGAGGTGGGTCCATATCTTTCACTCCCAAAATAGGAAGTCTCCTTGTTATTCCAAAACCTTCTCTGTCTCCTCTCTCTCCCTCTCTTTTTTTCTTTCCTTTTTCTTTTTTTCCTCCAATAAAAAAAAACACAATTGCTTCAAAAACAGCTTTAAAAATCTATCTTAGCATTTCAAGGAAAATAGGGAGGATGAAACTTCAAGGGTGTTCAATCTTCAACCTTCCCACCAACTGATAAAAAGCAAGAATTCGGAACATATTAAATTTAAATGTATTTTTCAAGAACAAGCAACTACAGAGGGTCTCATGGATACGTGTTTCACAACATGTTACTTACAGGCAAGACTAAATTCTCATAAAAACTTTGTATCCTGTACTTATGAAAAATCAAAGTCGCTCAGCAGTCTCATCTTTTCAGAGAAAATCTGCTGTCACCAGACATGTCTGGCACACAGCAATTTAATCTGTTTGCTAATGCCAGTCCCATAGGTAACTTTGAGCATATGGTCAGAGATTTTAAATTGGATTCTCTGTTCAACCAAAGCTACTACAGAGGGTAGAGCACCAAAGGTCTGAGATAATGACGATCTGTGTTTGCCAAGCAACTGAAAGCCAATGACTAACACCATGCTGAAACATCTCTCAAATACCCACATGGTCAGACACAACAGCCAAAATTCGAACTTGATCAAAGGCAACTGTGATTTGCTATTAACTTCAGCAACAAGACCTGGCTTCTCCCAAAGAGTTGCTTTGTTGTTCTTCCCTACCCAGCACCAATTTGAAGCCTAAGACAGGAGGAATAACGTGTCAGCACAAAACAAAAACATCTGTGATATATACTGAGAATAAGGCCTCCACTTTTATTGTATGTTAACATTTGGCAAATACCATACTGTAGCAGCTTCAAATATCAGTCCTACATCCATAATCAAAGAAAAAAAAAAAAAAAAGAGAGAAAGAAAGACAAATTACTCTTTTACCCATTTGTTTCTATCTTATGTTAAAAATAATTGAATGTCTGTCCTCCTTAGATCAGGTCCTGATTCTTCATCCCTTGAATAGATTACATTAACCCAAAAATGGAAGGTTAAAGAATACTGTAAAAAGAACAGAAATAAAACAAAACAAATAAAATAAAACATAAAATAAAACACATGCACACACAAATTACCACCATTGTTGCTTATCATTTAACTTCTATATACTTTGCTGTTTTTAATTGAACAGACTGATTCCAAAAAAAAAAGTAAAGCTAAGATGCCAAAGTTGTGTCTTGCCAGCAGCTATTTAAGTAGCACAAGAAAACAGACTAGGAAGAAAAAAAAAAAGGCTTTCCTACAGTGACCACTGGCAGAGTTACTGCGCTGGCATTCTGAGCAGTTCTGCATAACCAAGATATCATAAATAACCACACAACTGTAATAAGATAACAACACGTCGTTCAGATCTTTTTCAGGAACAATTTGTTTTATGTGTTTGTGATATTGTGCTGAGCCATGAAATTAAGGAAAGACATTATTCCCATTTTCAGATGTACAGCTATGTAGGGCAGGAATGCCCTTGTACATTGGTGGTACTAACATGGATGTCATGGATCACTTCCACAGAGATCTGACTCTGAACATAATAATGTCAGCAGCAGTAATGACACATGCAAGATGACTTGTTCATTTAGTAACCCAGCAAAATTACTGTCAGAATTACAGCAAGACTGTAAATATTCGGTAAATGAAGTTAGCACTATGCAGGATTTCATATAAAACCAGGGGCTTGTCTACACAAGGAAGGTTAGTTTGCTGTAAGCAAGAAAATTAATTTACAGTTCACTAATACTAGAGTCAGCTCTAGACTTCTCAGTGGGGTAGACAAAATTTAATTTGGTTGCCTGAGCCACAGAGGCTGGGTCTGAGTTTTTGACCACAGGAAAGAAAAAGAAGTTAGAAAACAAGGGCAAAAGCTAGATATTTTTTGTTTTGTTTTGTTTTTTGTTCTTACTTCCAGAAGAAGATGAGGATGCAGAAAGGAATGATTGGACAAAGCAGCTGCATCTGTTCTTACTACTGCTTACGTTATACCACAGCCATATACTGGTGCCATGACCACCAGATCATTTTAGATTGTTGCCTTTCACAAGGAAACAACTCTGCTTCAGACAGAATGACTTATTGAGCTCCACAAATGAGGTGCCAACCTCTGGTCCATCCTCCTTAGGACTACTTATCGGTCTTCCTTGACCTAGATTCAATTACTACCCCTCTGTCTTCACCAGGACTGATGGTCTCTTCTGCTCCCCATGGACACACTACTATTTCTCAGAAATAAGACTTGCTTAGACATCTGCTGTCAGTAAATATTTCAAAAAAGAGACAATATTTGGGAAAGCACATTTTTGCTAGTCCAGAGTAATTGCAAGTACATTAATATATTACTCAGTACTCCTTTCAGCAGGATTTTTACCAAGCATTGGATCTTTGTTACTTGTATGCAAATAGGTACTACAGGGTCAAGAAACCAAGGTTACCAAATATCTACTTCATGTCAGTTTGTGAGCTTCATTCAGGTCTAAAGTGATTCCTCTTGCAGGTCTACTCAGGTTTACAACTGTCAAGAAACAAGTTCAATTTCTCCTATTTTGTTCAGCATGTCTTAGCTGATCATCCGTGCTCCCTTACAAATTTTCCTATGACCACCATTACAGACATAGAAATGACCATATGGTTAAATGACCCAATGGTCATAGACATGGTCAAGAAAGACCACTAAAATATCTGGAAGTACTTCTAAAATTAATAAAGAAATATGTATTATCTGAATGTCACAAATTACAGACAAAATAAAGTGCCTTCAAGCTCTTCATAAAATACCAAGCAGCAAATGTTCATTCTGCAGATCTTTTAATCAGCAGAATTTCCAGACAAAAAGCAATTTAAAAGTAAAGAACACACAAATAATAGCCCACTTACTATCAAGCTAAGGAACTGTACAAAAAGGGCACATGAAACTTGAGAATATAACCACTATTTGTCTTTATATACTAACAAAGAGCACAAGTCTTCCAGAAGAGCTTTATTTATTTATTTATTAATATTCTCCACTGCAGTTACATGAATTCTGTTGTGTTGCTTTGGGACCAAAATAAATGCAGATGGATAAATAAATACAATTCATTTGAAAAACATCCTTCAGACTAAACCCAGTAATTTTTATCAATTCCTTATCAAATTATCTGCAAATATCTACAATATCATGTAGATAGGCTGCAAACGAATTCCTCAGATGTTTGGTATGTATACTTTGTAGACTGTTTATTCCTACAGGAATAAAATGAATCATCCTATTGTCATTCTACACTCAGTTGATTAGGACTTGAGTCCAGTTTGTGACCCGAATATTTTTCATGTCTCAAAAATCATGTATCCATAATATTTATAAATTGATTTTCTTTTTCTCTTGGGTTTTAAACAAACTATCTTTCATTTCAGCTGAACATAATGTGGGTTTTCTTTGCTTAAGAGACCTCTTAACTCTAAAAACTTTAACAGTTCAGTAAGATCAGTTTGTCCCTGTACAAAAGCAGACAAAGCAAGAAAGCAAAACTGTCTTTCCAAACCAAAGCATTTACTGTTTTTCAATTCTTGTCTTCCCATGTAATGAAGGGGAAAGAAGGTAATGACTTCACCCTAGTAATCTGAACTAACTAGTTTCAAGTGCTATTGCTGAGATGCATCAGCAATACATTGAGGGTGAGGGGAAATGGACAAAGAGAAGAGAAAAAAGATCTGTCATTGGACCACAAACAATATCCTGCTTTTTCCTTGCAAGAAACAGAATATATATATGTATATATATAATCCACAAAGAACAACTTTAATCAAATGAGATAGAATTTTCTGAAGATGTGATTGTTAAAAGAAATAATCCCACCCAAGCATGTACAGATGTGAACAAACACTATAAAAAGCAGCTTTAGGACAATGTATGCAATCAAAGTATGAGTTTTAACCAACAATTCATGTGATCTGAGCTCACCTAAGCTTTGTAGGAAGACAAATGTGGAAATATGTACAGTATCATGCAGCAGGCATCAGTTTGAGATATAAATAATGACTACAGGCCTTATATTTTTACTTCCAGCATGAGTCAAAAGGAGCTGGATAGTCTGTGGAAATACCATAGAAGTCCATCTAACGCCTGAGCCTTATGTGCTCTAAGGGTACTTTAAATGCACCCTTTGCTTTCATACATACAAGATTATATATTTTTCAAATGAAAATATATATAGGTGTTATAACATCAACTTGGAAAAAGCTTTCCTACACAACAGCTGAAATGGCTATTACACAAGTGGATTTTTATTCAACCTATCACTCAGATGTCAAATAACTCCATTAATATCCCTACATCTCTTCACTGTGCACTACAGCTTGTATCCCAATGAAAGAAAAATGTCAGTAAACTCAGTGTGTCTTTAATTCATCTCTGAGAAACATGCAGAAATAATATTGAAAGAGTGAAGAAAGTAGTGAAAACCAAGATCTATCATATCTGCAAAAATAGTTTTTAAAATTAAAGTTTTCTACTTGGAAATTGAGATTATATATAGGATCTCAGTCATAAAAAAAAAAAAAAAAGACAAAGAAGTTGGCCCTTTGATCAAAAATATGCACCTCTTGATTCAGACCTTCTATTCCTTTAGTGTGAATGGCATTACAGTATACTTCAAAGGCATTTGTATTCAGCCATGTTATTAAATATAATGAACACTATGTTGACTTCATCATGGCTAATTAGTGCCTTCATAGTAAAAGGAGATAAAAATAAACTAACAATATAAGCTAATAATATAACTTTCACTATAAGACAAAAATTAGGGAGATAAATTTTGAAAAGTTGGTTATTGTCTTAACACCAGAAGTGAAGATTTCCCTCCCTTGCTTGCTACATTTTAACTCATGAAATCTAGCAAGTGTAATACCAAGTGTAATAGCAACTAATAGCAAGTGTTACACCAAGGATTTTTTTACATTAAGATTTGAATCAAACAATCCTAGATTGCCATGCCAAACACTTAACATGCTAGACACCACAGCAGACACCATGATGACCTTTGATCATTTGGTGAATAGCTAGGTTAAAAACAAACTCTATTCCAGTCTGGGTTCTTAAGACTGGAACATTCACAAGGTTTTGTGAATTGACGGTGCTTTGTATACACAAACTGTATAAACAAACTTAAAATATCAAAGACTGAATATTCTGATCTTCCATCTAAATAGGTGAGAATTAATTAACTAGCTGTGAATGCAGCTGACAATAAATTGAAAAAAAAATCAATTATTTTTCATGTTTTTTAAAATTAAGAACAATTCCTCCCCTTTAGCATTCACTGTTCTTAATTGTGTGTAATTAGATGGATGTGCACTGAAACACTGCACTCTAACTCAGAATAGAAAGCTACCTGTAAAAATACTCAGGTTTATCTTCACAGAATGCACTAATATCCATTATAAGACCTGTATCCCTGAAAATTATTCATCTTTTTAATATCACAACAGAATTGAGTAGAGTAGTTTAATTGTAAGGGACCTTCAAAGACTGTCAAGTCCAAATGCCTGACAACATCAGGACTAACCAAAAGTTAAAACATTATTGAGGGCATTATTCAAATGCTTCTGAACAGTGACTGTCATGGGGCATCAAACACCTTGCAAGCAAGCCTGTTCCAGTGTTTGACCACCCTCATGATAACATTTTTCCTGATGTCCAGTCATAAGCTTCCCAGTGCAGCTTTGTGCTATTCCTATTTGTCCTGTCATCAGTTCCCAGGAAGAAGAGGCCAGCATCTCCCTCTCTGCTTTCCCTCCTTGGGAAGCCGTGGAGGGCAGTGAAGCAGCCTCTTAACCTTCTTATCTCCAAAGCATACAAACCAAGTATCCTCAGCCTCTCCTCACAGGACATGCCCTCCAGCCCTTTTTTACCAGGCTTGTTGCCCTCCTCTGGATGCTTTCAAGGATCTTAATATCCTTTTTTACATTGTTGAGCCCAGTACTACACACAAGGTGGGGCTGCACCAATGCTAAATATAGCAGGAGAATCACCTCTTGTGACCAGCTAGCTTTTATAGAATAGAAATAGGCTACTTCTGAATAAAATGCAGAACTATTTCCAATTTTTCTTCAGCTTCATACAAAGTTCTATTACACAAAAGAAACACAAGCCATTTGGTAAATCCATGAAATTGTTCTGAATAAACCTAATCTGCATTCTGAAGCATTTAGTATTTTTATATAACCAACAATGAAACAAAACATACTGTGGCATAACTAATGCTTCTGTAAGTGATGTTCACTGTTGTTCAGTAGTCTTTACACGTCCAGCCTTGGGGCATCAGTGGAACTGTATCACTGTACTATACAACAGACATGAATATTCTCCTCTTTCAAATCCTAAATTGTGTTTAGTTTTCCATCTTCTTGATCAAATAACTGTACACTCCTCTTTCATACTATAACTGAAGGCTATTTTGCTTTTACCTAATAGTAACACTGGCATATTATGTTATATGATATGTAACAACATGGTAAGGAGTTGGCATTTCTATACAATTAAAAAAAATGTTTTGCATTTATATCTTCCAAAATGCACCTTAAATTAGGCGATTATTAAAGTATAAAAATTCACTTGAAACTCCAGTGAACAGAAACACTCCCCCCGAATGAACAGATGTTGAGTTGGATCCACACCATAAATTGAGAATCCCAGCACAGCAATATCACTTCTGAAAAACGAAGTTGTATTCTCACACACCTATAAACAAGTTCTCCATATAGTTATGATTCTGTTTAGACATAGAATTAGTATGACAAATGTCACTGTGGAAATGATATTGACTATGGTGTCAGGATTTACCTACAATATCTGACAGACAGTTGATTTATACAACTGGAAAGAGCTTACGCAAATTCAGCAATTGTTCGACACAGTGATCTATAAAATTAACACTAAAATGTAAGCTGCCAGCTGTCATTCAGATTTGAGACTTGGAAGACATGTCACTTGACAGTTTCAGATATCCCAGGCTGTAATGGGGGTCCATGAGGTGTCTCTTTACAAAAATCTTATGAGGATATGTTTTCATTTGACTTTAACAGTAAATATTATATCTTGCTTTTAAAAAAAGATCTAGAATTAAGGTAATTAAGAATTAAATCCAATTAGAGATAGAGGTAATAATGGGAATAGAAATTCCCATTAACTTTTACTTCAAGTAGATGTTAGGAAAATAGAAAACTCTTAACAAGCTACCAGAATATTTTTCTGATAGAGCTGAGCATTATTCCATATCAAACTGAGGCAGAAAAATAAGAGTAAAATATCCCCCAAACATCCTATTTGGAAGGAGAGAATGCCCCTTGTTTCTACAGGTGCTGAATGGTTCCTATCCCTTTAAAAATTTCAGAATATAGATTTTAAAAACTGATCAGATAGTCAAGGTATCTAGAGAATAACTCAAGGCTGGCACTTTTCCTTCAGCAAAACTCTTTCTCCTTATTTCCCATCACTCCGATGTTCTATCCCACCAAAACAGTCTGCCATTGATTTCCATACATGTTTATATCAGTTTGCTAAAGCTGCCAACTTTGAGAGAAATTACACAAGGTGAGAGCAAAAAAAAAATTCAGCTGTAAGAATTAGATGTCTCCAGAGAACTCCTCTGTAGCTCATATTTGTGTTTGTAGAGTGACAGGAAAGAAAGGAGGGGAAGAGGAATACAATTTTTTGCCTTCAGCATAACCATTTCTTCTGTAATGAAAATACAGATTTTGATCTCAGATCTTTTATCATGCCTGAGGTAGAAAAAGAAGAAAGAATATTTGCAATATTTGCAGGAAATGGATTAAATCTTTTGCAGACAAATCTGAGTATTTATGTTGCACGCAGCATTGACAGCTAAATGCATTTCCAATTTGATAATGTGAATCATCACAAACATTTAGGGTTAAACTCTGTATTTCAAGTCCTTGTTGACAACTGATTCTCTGCTAGTGCTAAATCAGGTCTTGTGGCACTGTGGTATTCAGGCAGAGAATTGGAACATTAATGAAAATATTTTGCACTGTGCTTCTCATCAAATTTTCTGTGGATTTTTGAACAGCTGTACTGGATTTACTATCCAAGACAGTAGCAGAATATGTCTCAATGACTTTGAAATCTGAGTGCCTGTATGTCACTGGGTGGTAGAAGGAAGTGGACAAAATTGAGAACATAATCTGGAATTTTTCTACAAAGAGCATATCAGTGTTGCATCCTTAGCAGTTTTTCATACCTTTTATTGATTACCCTTTTCCCTTGCAAAAAGTCTATGAGAAAAATAAATCCATAGGATAACTGTTTAAAATACTGTGGTTATTCTGAAAAACTGTATACTTTTATTTTTCACAAATTTGGCAAAAAAAATGCATTTCTCCAGACCTTCTTAATGAGACAATATCATATTACTACATGCTGTATGTAGCAAATGCATCTGTTGAAACAGTATGTACCTGTTACTTCAAATTTTATTTTTGGGAATACTTAATTATGACAATTTAAGACATCTATTTTGACCTTTCAAAACACACAACTTACACAGTAGAATAATTATTTTCATCCTTTGGGTGTTATCTCACAATATAAACTTTGTAATTTTTGTTTAGCCTTCATCTCTAGTTTTATTAATGCCTGGATGTAATAAAGTGCTCTTCATTAGTAGCTTTGAAAGCACCTAAAATTGCAAAAATGTTCTGGGGCTATGAGAGTTGTATGAAAATAGAGCAAACCACAGACACCAACTAACACAAATTGCTTTTAATGCAGCACTAAAAAGGTGGTTTCCAGAGTTTAACAAGAAAAATGGGAACTTCTCTAATTCCTTCAAGCACTCCCACAGTTATTAACATATTCATAAAATTAACTTCTAAAAGATTCCTCTAGTAAAATTAGAATGCTTTCCATGGAGCAGAGATGTCTATTAGGCGTACTGATAAAACGAAAGACCTCACTTCTATTACACTGAACTATTATTCAGAGTTGTTAATAGCTTTCCATGCCTGAAGATTAGCTATAGTGAAGTATCTGTGAACATTTCAAATTCAGCTCCATGCTCACAATTCAAGGCCTGGGTCACTTAATTTCATTCATGAAATACATGAAGCATAGATAGAACTTGCATTGCACACAACACGTCAAATTAACATACTTGCTAGCAGGATGCAAATCTCTGAAGCAAATATGGATAATGCACAACATACCAATTCTTACATCAGCAATTCGCATAAAGTAGAGGTTTGCATGCATAATCCAGACACAAGCAATATTGACTCCTGTTTACAGAAACCCGACCATTTGGTTTCCCTGTCACCCACTGGAAAGGATAAGTAAGCATCAGAAGACTACAAGTCTACTTTATCACTGTCTGGATTGCAAGCACATAATTCACAAATCTAAAAGATGAAAAATAAAATCAGTGTGAGTAGTTATTTACTTAAATATTCTTGTCAAAAGCCATTAGTCTCTTCCAGCAAGTTGTCACTGAATTATCTTCACTGACAGTATCAGCATCCCCCATGTTTTAGTCCCGTGATTACTCTAGAAGTTTTTTTGTTTGTTTGTTCGTTTGTTTTTTTCCAGCAAGGAACTGGGGTTACCCCTGTCAGACCTTCCTACCTTTCTCATACAACACCAGACTGAACGTGTGTAGCCATGAACATAGCTCTTGTAAATGCTCTATTCTGTAGTCTCCTTTACAAAACAGACTTTATTAGATCTAGGTTTACTGGCTAAGCCTGTCTTGCCACACACATGGCTTAACTAAGGAGGGCTATCATACAGCAGGAGTACTTCCTGTTCTTCAAATTATATTGCCATTTAACTTTCCTCTATGGGGAAGCCACAACAGTTCTCTCATCACCAGAGATCTCTTATATCACCAGAGATGAGGCAAAATTATCACCAACTTCTTAATGATTTCAAAGAGCCAGAACCAACTACAGCAGCGGTTTATTTCTTAAAACTGTGGATAATGTGAAAGTCAGTGGTGTTTTTTTTTGGTTTTTTTTGTTTTTTTTTGTTTTTGTGTGTGTGGTTTTTTTGTTTGTTTTGTTTTGTTTTTTAAGTTTAGGCAGTACAGATATAAAGGCTAAGAAGGGGGTAGAAATTAATAGATCATTGCTATAGATTCTTTCAAAATGCCCTAGGAGAGAGAACTCTAGAAAGAAGCAGACACACCAAGCACTTTTATGTAGCAGTTGAGGCTCTTTAAGCCTCACCTGGCAAGGTCACTGATTTTGCTTTTGGCAATAAATAATTAGTCAAGTGACTTTTTCATGTCTCCTTCCATTAGATGAGTGAGAAAACTAAATGTTTCTGCTCATTCTCTCTTTCACAAGCTGACGGTACACTGGGAGAACAAATGAGGAAAGGGAAGCGCAACTTTTTCCATTTAACTTTTCTCAGCCAAGTAGAGCATTTATCTTTTCCTCTCCCTTAAGGTAGAATAGGAAAAAAATGTGTACTAGACTAAATGACTCATGATAGCAAGGGAGCAATATAAACACCAATCTTCATTCCAAAGGGTATTCCAGCCCTTTTCTTTATTGGTGAGATGAACAGGGCAAATGAGGGAAGACATGAAAGAGTCACCTCTGAAACTGCCACTTCATTCTGCAAGGAATCCCTCCAAAAAGAGGAGAAAAACAGAGGCAGTATCAGGGGAATCTTCCATTGCATGGATTGGTCTGCCCCATCTCTCGCTAGAAGGATGGCACTACAGCCAGTATGACTCATGATTTTATGAAACTGACAGCAAGACAAAGATCTCTTTCCCCTTCACTTAAGACTCTGACTGTAATCTCCACAAATTCATATCAATGCCAACAAGTTGCACCTTCAATATTAAATAGAGAATATCCAGATTAGAGCTTCTATTTTCTAATTTACTAAAAACAGGGCATGAAATTAGGATATTTTATAGGTGGTGCTTTTGGTGGAGTTCAACACAAGGAAACAAGCAAAAACATAATCCTGATTTATGTGCACTGGCTAGTTTCCTAGCACAGTAGCAGAAACAGCAGAAGGTGAAACTTAAGACATGCAGCTACTCAAGGAGTGTCATCTGGGAAAAGGGGAATGACAACAACAATAAAAGGCAAAAAATAAGGGAAAGCAAGAAAACTCACCCCAGCAACATTAGGAAAAAGATGGCTAATTTGCTGTCAGTAAGTAAGCTATAAGGAAGTCACATTCAGCAAAAGACCTAGTTTTTAGGATACTAAATGACTTTGATAATAGGAGACATCTAGTTTGTCTTAAATCCTACTGTTAAATTCCTACAGAAAAAATCAGTAAGAGAAAATAATTATATATATATATATATATATATTTCATCTTTACAGCTAATGACTCTAAATATAGCGCTTAAATATTTTTTGTTTTGTTAATGGTATGTCCTTACTTTGACATCAGTATATACATGTTTGAAGCATCTAAATAACACGGTATAAACGAAACTCATTTTCCAGGTTTGTGTCCTGCAGATTCATACTGGAACACCAGAAAAATTCATTATTGAGACATTGCCAGATAATACAGCAACCTGTCTAGCACACTGGCTTTTGGTACTAGAGCACAGTAAAAATAAATAAATAAATAAAAAAGCTTTGTTTTAAAATGGGATTCAGATTTCTGGAACATGTTTTCCTTCCACACTGGAGAGAGACAAGACTTTGAATATCTATCCCTGTGCAAAAGCATGAAAGCCTGTCCGTCGGTAAAGAGAGGACTCTTTTACAATATAGAAGACTAAGCTATACATGTACGTCCCTTTTCTACCTGACTGAGGAATCAAAAACTTGTGCCTTCTAAATCCAAGGAAAGTATACAAATTATCAGCACTAGGCTGATCCAAATCAGTAATATTTTTTGCCATTATAGAAACAATTAAACAATTATTTAGTTATACTTGTAAACCCTCCCATTTTCTGTCTGCCCATTCACCACCCTCAAAAGAAAAGGTAGAACATTAACTTCAAATTTATAAATTAAGAGCCATTTTGCAGATCAGACATTTATAAAAATTTTTCTCCCTCAGCTTTAAACAGTTTGTTCTTCAAGGCTTGCTAAACAGGCTTTTCAAGAAAAATGCAGCTCTTGTTTTGTCAAAGAAAACATTTCCTTCCTACAGTCTAGAGGATGATGCAAAACTAACAAGATATATTCTGCAAGGACTATAAAAAGGATAACATTTACTGTCTGGAATAACATATGGCTATACACTTCTAAATAATACTTTGTGTCCAGCAGACAGGAGATGCTACTGTTCTTGTCCTGAACTCCACTTGGATTTACTGTGGGGCGCAGCAAGGGAGCACTGTACCAGCAGCAGTTGTTCCCAGCAGCACAGAAGTAATGCCACCTGTTACATTATGATCCATCATTGATTCTTCTGTTTTACTTTAATACTTTTCTTCAACAAGTTGTGAAATACATAGATGTGTGTATATGCATCTCCCCACCACCCATTTAGTTTTTCTAAAGTTTATTTTTGTAATAAGTTGTATTCTAGTTTTTGTAGCACCGCTGTTTTTGAAACAACATCCAACCAAGCAGCAAATCTGCAGAAGTAAAATACATTAACGTTCACAGGAGACTCATGGAGTACTACCATTAGTTACAGTAGTTCTGAAAAGTAGTTCTGAAAAGCAGTTATGCCATTCCCATAAGGAGTGAAAAAAACTAATTGTTTATTTACTAATAATACCAGTTAGGTTTCAAAAATATAACATTTAAATTATCTAACACTTTTTGGCTATTACAAGAGTCCAGAATGTGTTAAGGACTTCACTTGCTACCTCTTCAGAGAGTTGAGCAGATCTGTTTATTCCTCTTAAATTATCTTGTTTCAGCCTTTACACAGCCTATTTCAGCCTTTTGTATAGGTCCGGAACCAATCAACTCTGGTACTTTGTTCCTATACACAGATTTTAGCATTTTTTCTATAATATACTGAATTTAAGCCCAATTAGAAATCCTAGCACAGCATCTTCCAGCACAGTATGTCTGCATAGACAGTTACTTCTGACAATGATCAATATTTACTTTTGAGAACTGCTGCCTTTTGAGCCACCTATAATTTTTAGCAGGGGCCAATTTTGCTGTCTGTTTCACACTCCCTTCCCCAGATGAGTGTTGTTGCAAAGCCTTCTGCATGTAGCAGCCCTTTCCTCCATTCCTAACTAGATATATTTTGAAGCATTTTTGCGCACTGTTTGGAACAGTCTTTTTAGTAGTTTTAAAATATCCAAACTCAGGAAATTGTCTCCCTCCAAAAGACTCCAAGTGTCTTTCAAAAACCTGTCCTGCAGTACAATACATTCTCTTACAGATGCTATGTCAAGACAACAGTTATCTAGCATTAAATAAATTTACTTCATTTATTTCATTAAATCTGAAAAGGAATTGTGCTACTGAATTAGACATTTAGAAAAAATATCTGGTAATACACATTTTCACTGCCTATTGAAGCCATTTATATAATAGGAATAAATAGCAGAAATAGAAACAAGGCTTTTGTGTCTCTGGCAGTGGTTAGACCACATAGTGCTTTGAGTAAGTACTAGGAGATAAGCTTATGAGTCTCTTACCTCAGATACATCTGAACAACCCTGTCCACAGGTGTTTTAATGGTAGTGGACTCCGGATTTTATTCACTATGGAAAAGACAAATCTTTCCAGTTCAAGCTTTTACTACAGGCATTGCTATCAAAAAAAAAAAAAAACAAAAACCAACCAAACAAAAAAAAAACACCTTTGATGGAAGACAGGACTCACATCCCTTTGGGAAGTGACACAGCAATTCTCAGGTCTTAAAAGTAATGCAGGTTAACTCAGGTGCAATCAGAAACAGAATATGGGATATTGCAAAAGGAGCTCCACATCAGTAGTGCAATCTTAAATTCAAAATGTTAGACAAGTATTACTAAGCATCTTAATTAAGTACATCAAGTTTAAAAGCTACTGTAAATTATTCTTGTGCACACAACGCATCATTACTGTTTCTGTATCAGCCTTTAACACTGGCACTTCAAAATCACTAATAATGTAATATATGCGTAATAATCTTCATATACAGAAATTGTTGCTTACCTTAGCAATGCACAAACATCCCACTATCCCTGTTTTAAAACAGTTCGTGGTTTTATGTAATTAGCCTTTCAAGCACATACTGCAAAGTTGCTAAGGATGAGGAATCAGTTTCTAAGCAAGCCCCAGCAGTTACATCAGTTATACAACTCTTATATAGCCAGGCTGATCTAAAGAACTACAAACAGTAGTTTGAAGACATACCATGAACTACTTCACTCTTCATACAGGTTCAACATTACAGGAGAATAAATGTCAATATGCCCCTACAAATCAAAGATTGTAAAATAGGAACTTTCATGGTCTGACAGAACAGAGCACCAGAACAAAGTAAACTGAGTCGCCAGAGCAAGGAAAAGAAGAGGCAAGAATAGTCCATTCCCTGCAATGCCTTTAGCTTCTCTGCACTCAGACTAAATTTCACTTATGAAACGCTGGACCTCCACCCTACCACCACCACACAGGCCGTGTTTTGAATACAATATAAAAACTCCACGGCTGCTCACAAGATACCACATTGGGCCTTCAGTAAGGAAAAGTGGTACAAGGACTATCAAACATTGTCAATGGTCACTCTCAAACCAGATGCAGAGGCAGAGAAGAAAAAAATAATAATAATAATAAAAAAATCACAGACCTTTCAGGATTCCAGGCAGCACTTTGATTACAAGGCTATCTTTTCCTGTGATTGCAACAACCTTCTTTTGAAGGATTATACTTTTTGACATATCTGCACACTTTATGCAGTGAAATCAAATGGCAATAGTCAGACATTTATACCTAATTACTCAACCATTTTATCCACCTGTCACAATTTTGCTGCAAGTGTCAAAGGTGCATTTTAGCATAAAACCTGTAATAAACATTAAATTGGTTTTCATTACTTTGACTTAGAATGTGTATCAAAATGAAGCTTTTACATTTACGGAAAGCATTGCTCATTCCAGCTACAAAAGGCATTGCAAGCATACAAAGGAAAAAAATGCATTTTTTTCTTCCTGCAGTGCTTCACAAAATTTACATAACACTGATACAGATAACTAAGGCAGGATTTGATGTATCTGGTGTGTTAGCCCTATGACTTGACAGCACATAGCTAAAAACAACATTCAGGACTTCAGAGTAAGGTTGAGACTCAAAAGTTTGCCTGTAGTTTTGGATTTAATCTGTGAGAAAACATAATGCAAAACTGTTCACCAAGCAATAATTCCCTTGGAAGGCTCAAGCCATCAGCTGAACATGAAACAAAGTTCAAGTCTACAGTGAAACACAAAACCCAGGAGGTGTCTATGGGTTGTTCTCCCTCAATCTGTGACCACCTATTCTATGTCAGTAGCCTAAATAGTTTCTTCATACTCTGAACTTGTAGTGTTTTATCCGAATTGGAGACTAGTGATTCTTCTGTTTCTGTAGGTACCCGCAATTAAAATAATCCAAATGTAAATGGAATAGGTTAATCGTGAAGGCATACAATTCAACACTTCATCTTTATTAACAATTACCATGCACTCAGTACAGCTATAAGGTTTTTAACCCTAGGCTTATAACAGCTGGCTAGAAGAAAATTGTCATGTAATATGATATTCTCATGCCTTCATAAGTCTCCTCTCTCTCCCTTCACCGTCATTTTCTCACCTTACTACAACTTGTCATATCCTTATGAATAAGCATCTATGACTTTCCTACTTCTCTTGTCCATTCTAAGTACCTTATATGTATTTTTGGAAAGCTTACACTTTATTAATGTTAAAGAACATGTGAGCAATGAGAGACACATTAGGATAAGTTGTTTTTTTATTATTATTTATTTATTTATTTATTTTTACTAATTTAGGACTCAGCAGAAGATGGGAAAGTGCAATGACATGCATTGATGGGGAGTGCAATGAAAGTGCAAAGATGGGAAAGTGCAAAGACAAAGAATTCCTCATTCAGAAGCAAGTTGCGTATGTGACTGACATAGTTACGTATTCAGAAAGACTATAAGGGTTATTCATATGTACTGCACTCCTGTTCTTGTCAAATGGGACAGAGAAATTCTGGTGAGTTATTCTAAAGCTTTCATAGTGCTTTCACCTACTCCTCTTAGTGCTGTTTATTTTGTTTGCTTTTCTGCCAATATGAGTAAACAGCAAAAGTGAAGCTCTAAAATAAGTTTTTGAAGGAAATAGTGGGAGCCAGTTTCCGACCAAAATAAATAAATAAATAAATAAATAAATAAAAAGACCTTATCTGGAAAAGCTGCAAGCATTTTTCTAAAACTACTGCTGCTCAGAACAGTTCTCTCCAGAACCAAGACTAATGTGTTAAGCTATGCCTATTCTTACACATACCTGAGGCCAATTTAGGGGTAGGAGACAAACTAATTAAGCTCTAGGTGCTTAAGATCACTAACGAATAATCTTGGATTAGGGCCTCTCAAATCTGAAATGTAATGATAAATTAACAATAAAGGCAAATCTTCTTTTCAATAGAAAAGCAGCATCTGAGAAGGAGGCTTATACATTACAACAAACCAAAAAACAATTTTGTAATCACAGTTCTTCCACTGCTTATGTCAGTCCTGAAAGGAGAAAAAAAAAAAAAAAAGATTTCTGTTGAAAGCGCTTTTCACTCCCTTGTCTGCCTTCCAAGAAAGGGACAGCCAACTGGAGATACTACAAGCTGCAAACTTTAGCATCTTTTAGTCAGCACTGCAGGCCCAAATTTCTAAGACAATGGTGAAAGTTAAATAGCATTTCAATTACCAGTTACCAATTTTCAATGACCAATACACGACTTTTGGTTATTTTAAAATTTTTGTAAAAGTTAAGATGTCAAACCAATTATATCAATTCATCATGCAGTGAAAGCATGTCACACCTGAGCTGTACAAACCTGACTACCCAAAACACTGAAATCCTATGCAAGGCTCCCAAATTGTTCCACTATTCTGCTCTCACTAATGTCCCTGTTTAGCAAAACTAAGTGCTTGGAGAGTCAAATTTAATGTATTCTAATTATATGATGTTCTGCTCTGATGAGCTATTACTTCAGGAACTGAAAAAAACTGCGGAGTCTTTCTCTAAGAAGAATATCCCCAGACTAGGCTAGTCATGTTTCTGTGCTTCCTAACTCATTTAAAATATAGTTAAAATTCTGTATAGGAGACTTTTTGCACAACATGATTCACAAACATAAAAAATGTTCAGCAATAATCCTGACGTTATTTCTGCCCTGCATGCACTAAGTAGCTTATTATTTATATTAGTTTGCCACTGGTAAAAATATATATATAAATATATAAGTAGTTTTGTAATTTTATTCCTACATTTTTGTGTATGTAAAATAAGATTCTTCATATTATGTCATAACATTGAGAGAACCTACTTAAGGTATAGTCACATACAAATTTGTTATTTTATATACATTCTTACAATATTTACAAGAAAAGACCATAACATTCTGAAAAGCTGTCTCCCACAGATATTGCCAGTTGCAGTTATGTTAATGAGGGTGTTTTTATTTACATTCAAGAACAGTCATATAGATACATTAACCGCACTCATGTAGATTGATGTTCCCTGTTGCATACCCAGAAAAAAAGAAGAAAAATGTAAAAATTAACCACCTCTGATGTTGGTTTTGTTAAAAGTTATATAGTGGTACATTCTCAAAGAGATTAGAGAAGCATATAGAGATTTCAGAGCTGTCACCACCATACCCTAAAATACAGAACAATACCAAGAATACTATAAAATTTGTTCTATTATATTATTCAATTTCCTTCACTCCTGAAAATATCAGCTTGGACAAGCATAGAGCATAGCAATCATGGCAAATATTTAAGATGTAGATGTTATTCGAGGTCAAACAGCAAGTTCTCAAAACTTACAGAATTGTATTATTTTTCAAAATAGTTAAGCAAATAGACCTTTAATTTGATAAATACAAGTATTTGATATAATGTCATGAAATTCATTGTTTTCTACAATACACAAAGTAGCAGAATGATAAAGAATTCTTTTTATGATTCATAATCACTTCCATTCACAAACATGGTTCATGAGTGCTGTTATCATAACCTTCCAGTAACATTTACTTGTCTTTTTTAAGACTTGTCTTAAATTTCTTTCTCCATGTCTAGGTCTAGCAATTTCAGCCCCTACCTTCCACTTCCCATTATATGACTTTAGCAATAAGATACATTTTTCCAACGGAAAGATATGCTGTCCCATTTCTGATGCTAATAAGTCAGAAGTCCTAACAGAAGACAAAAGGAACACAACTGCCAAGTGCAGGATGGGGACACTCGGTGTGTAAGGAGGTTCTCAGCAAACAGAAACCAAGTCTGTACCACGGACGCAGAGTGCCCTAAGCTCTTCAGCCCTAGGATCATGCTTCCTCAGCTCAAGCTGCCCTTCATTCTAAGTTGTGTGTTTAAGTTTTATTCCTGTCCCAAAGATTTGGTTTGGGACAGAGATGGTTTCCAGCACATTTGAGGTAGTATAGGAAGACTGCATCATTTCTACTTATCATTTCATCTTATTCAAGACAAAACAAACTGAAGATTGAAAGCAGAGAACACTTTAAAGCATACTAAAGAAAGCTAAATAATGAAGCCAAACTGACATCTACTTTAAGGAGTTTATTACTGAGATGCACGATCAGGTCACATCCTTGGAAATGGTATTTTCATACCCGGATCAGCTCAGGATGAAGTAATTCAAATGTGCCAGCAAGAAAACTACAGATTTTCCTTAGTTCTGTTATCGCCCTAACCTTGTACTATCCTGTGGCTCTTGCTATATATTTCACTGCTGTGAACAGACTGCCATTTCCCTGATTTTTTTCATCTTCTGAACTTATAATTTCAAATACATATGATAGCAAAAATAAGCAAAAGGCATAAGCAGACTAATTTTGTTCAGATAAATATTAAGTCTTTTAGTCTTAATAACTGACAAAGGCTGCATGAGACTGCTGCTGGCCTTGGTGCTGCTTGCTCTAACTCTCTCAGGCTTTTGCACCCTAAATGGTGCTTTCTCAATGGTACCAAAACCACAGAACCTGCTGATGACAGCAACAGAATCAAAGATGAAAATTTTCATTCCTTGGGGATCAAGAGGAAAAGCAGCACTGAACTTTGAAAGGTGCATTTTTCAGCACTGTTAAATACCAGAAAGGGTAAGAAGATGTCCTCTCCTTTTCTATTCACCTTCATTCTTTGTTTGTAAATGAATACTGAACACCTTTTTATCCGAGACACTTATACAGAGAGAGCACCACTGCTCTTATTGCTCACAGTGTAACTTACTCTTACTCTAACTCTTCCAACAACAACAACAACAACAACAACAAAAGACACTGAATCACAGTCACTTTTTTCTTTGTTTCTGATCAAGTTCATACTGTCTTTTGATTGCTGCCTCCTGTGGACTCCTACCTGTATAGAGGAACGCATTTTTTTCTTCTACCCCAAACTGTATTGCGTTTGGAGAAAGTCTTTGTCCTCAATATCAGGAGAATAAAAAGAGGGAATTTCACTTGGTTTATTTCATTCTTGTAGAATTGCTACTGGGGGGGGGGGGGGGGGGGGGCGGGGGGGGCGCCAAAAGGGGAGAAAATAATGAATGTAGAAATCCTCAAAAAGATAAAATAAATGAGACCAATTTTTGCTATTCTTACTGTACATGTTATATTGGTCTTAGTGTACATTTTACTATTGTTTTACTGGATGCTGCAATTTCATCCAATTTGCCATGTTTTCCTTGGCATTTTTTTATACCCTCATTGAGTGTAGCTAACAAACTGACTCATGAATAAATAACTGCTATAAGAAATGCATTATCTCTTTCCTCTAACATTTTACTATGTATAGAGCTATTTCTTAATGTACTTTCAAAAATATACAACTAGTACACTAACTGGTTATAGGGTCTGATGTCTTTGGATCTGCAGCTTAAATGGTCTGCTGTATGTAAGCCTGTTAAGCATGACTGCTTTGATTGGAAAGTGATATATTACTGAAAAATATTGTTAAAGTAGATTTAAAATTTAATAGAAACAAGTATAGAGGTAATTACAGGCTTAAAAATCCTGTATTGTTGTTTCTTTTAAATGTAGGTAAAAATGAAATTTCAAAGCAACAATGCTGTGTTTTCTTTTTCTTTTTCTTTTTTTTCTTTTCTTTTCTTTTTTCTTTTCTTTTTTTTACTTGTACTTTGTATTAGGTCTTTATTTACTAAATCAGAGGATTGGAATATATTTAAATCAACTGTATAGATGTGTTTGGGCACCTCTTCAAATCACACATTTTAAATGGTAAATAGCATTATGGCACTATGCATAAGTTTTTTCAAAAATAATGCTTCCGAAAGATAAGTCTTAAGAATCAAAATGCTGGGCTAACACAGGATTCAGAGGGGTTTTCACACTTCTGATATAGTAATAATAGATACTCTATAGAATTCTATGATTCTATAGTAATTATAGATCTCCAAGGTCTCGACAAAGAATTCTTATTGTGGTAGCATGGGAATAGAGCTGTGCAAGTAGACCTGATTTATTCTGCATTAATTGGGAAACCTGGACAGGCAGATCATTCCAGGTCTTCCAGGTCCTTTCCAGAAATTCATGCATCTTCTGGAAAAACCTGTCTCCTCTTCAAACAGCCAGAAAAATCATCATCCATTCAGGTTATTTTTCAGCTTGCCCCATACAGCTCTCCTCTCCTTTGCTGTCATCTTAGATTAATGACATTCTTCTACTGCCATCTCCCTTCAAATCTCTTCTGTATTTACCCCCCATCTGCTACATCAAAGGCTCTTTGGTAAGACTCTGAAAAGTTTATCCTTCTCTGCCAGCTCCTTCCCCATGGCCTTCTGGATGAGTGCACAGCAGAGCTCTTCAGCTGCAACACTAATTCTGGATCAGTAGGCACCTGCTCAGCCACCTCTATCACTGCCCAGTATCCTGCTCTTTCCAAACAGTAAAGCAGTAAGAAAATCCAAAACTTCAATGTGCCAATATAAGAAAACACTTCATCCTTTAATTTTCTCCTTGCTAAAATTTAGGTATTACGGACTAGGTTTGCATTTGCAATTGTTTAAAACAATTCTTTTCAAAACGGGACTTACCATTTTATTAGATAAAGAATTGTAATAATAATCTCCCTAATAAACTGAAATAACAAGAATACAGGGATTTCTTTTCTCATCTATCTCTATCTATTCTACACCAAAGGAAATGACTTTCAACATTCTGAGTTTTATATTAAAACTTGATGAAACAGTACTACCAACACACAGGATACAATTATAAATACTGGATGTTGGACTTGGTTATAAGGCTGTGTGTTTTGCATACAAGTGTAAAGTGAAAATATTTTATTGAATGAGCCATAGGAAAAAAAAAAAAAAAAAAGCAAATTTAGCTAATCATACATCCCGTGTCTCTAGTTTCTGAGTTTCTACAAAAGGGAAAAGTATTGGCCAAGATCAAGTATGACATTTCCCCCCTCCTTCTCTCAAACACAGCACACTGTTTTTATCAGCCATTCAATAAACTAAAGAATGTAGGAAAATGGTTCGCTGTTGAGTGCAGTAATAGTACAGAAAAGACCATCTGCACTATAGTAATTCTTCACCTATTGTATTATAACTGTGTGAGGCTTTGAACACATTGTGAGTTAGGCAGAGAAAATGGAAAAAAGTAATAATTGCTTTCATGATGGATGTTATGGCATTTGCAGTAGTACACTGTCAGACAAAAACATTTTAAAACAATTTCAATGCCATAGCACCACAGAAAAAACACTTCTCATAAGCAAAATGTTTCTTTGACAGGGAAATCTATTACAGATAATCCAGTTCAGTGTAGGTGTTGAATCATCCTGCTGAAATACTTACCAAGACAGTACTCAAAAGAAGCTTGCATTTCTTCCATTTTTTAGAAATGGGATTACAAACATCCCAATAGTTACAAAGCATTTCCAAGTTCCACTTATGAAGCTAAAAATCAGATATGAAATTCAGAAAGGTATAGATTCTTAAATCCTCAAAACTCTGCTGTTGCATACATAGATAGTTCGCATTCAGGCTCATTCAAACCATATGCTTTACAATATGCTTCAGTTTGCCGGCACTTTAAGATACTGATAAGAACTGCAATATTAGTAGAGAATTTGAGCATATCACGAAGCAGTTTCTCATCTAGTGAAAGACTTATGTTCACTGATTTTAGTTCACAGACTGAGATACTTTGCTGAGTCTGCATTTAACAGTGGTCTGTTTTTGAAATAGACACTACAGTGTCTTAGCCAACAGATTTTATTTAAGGATACTAAGGTGGACTAAACTGTTTTAAAAAATAATTTTTGAAATTTGATCTCCATAATAAAATAGCTTTCTGATTATTCATTACAATTCTTCATAAACCTAGAAGGTGGGTATCTAGTGAAAAAAAAGAATGATCTATCATTTTAATGTAACCATTAGAATCCATATCGTTTGTATTTTTAAATAGATCATACTCTTTTTGTTTATGATCAGGGTAACTTCACAGCTTGGTGTCAGAAAGGACAACAGTTGTTGTATTTAACATTTTGGAAAATTGGGGAGTTAGTTTTACAAACTAAAATATTAATTAGTTCTGTTGAATTTCACCTGCAGTAAATCTCATACAAAATGTAAATTGCCATCAAACAGCTGAAAAAGATTTTCATACAAATAGTCTATCAACCCTAACCATTAATTCATATCTTTTTAAATGTGAATTGGAAATGCATTACAATAAGTGACAAAAAATACCCCTAACTGCAAGTCTTAGACTTTTTTTTTTTTATTATTATTATTATACTTGTTTGCCAAGGTCAGGTTAATTAGTGGTTTATCTCTAGCAGATTCAATGAATGTTAAGGCAAAATGATTTCTCCGAAACAGGCCAACACTGCAAAAGACTGAAGCCTGTCCCTCTCTGGGAACCACTTTAAGGTTTGGTTTGAACCAATAATCTGAACCAATATTCCCAGCCTTTATTTCACTGGAGAGATGGAAAAGGAGGCCTAATCAGTCAATTAATCTGGGAAGAGAAAGCTGGTTCTAAGCAGAATGTTTTTTTTAAAGTGGTGCATCAGCTATAATGTCTTTCTTGTTCCTGACTTCCCTGGTGATAAATCAGCTCACAGATTTCATAACTGTGAGTGGCCAGGCACTTTATAAACTTGAATTCTACCGGCAAATTCCCAAATCCTAAACACTGCTATTCAGGAAGGTGATCAACAAAAGGCAGGAAATTAAGTCTGACTCCTTTCAAACGAGATTGTGTCTTCTGAGCCTCAGTCCCAACCCTACATTTACTCTTTTGTCCTTTGATGGCGTATGTCAAAAGATTTTAATTTAAGGAAGGTGCATTTGTAATTAAGTTGTAAATTGTTTTGCCAGCAGCCACACAAACACATTCAGATCAAAACAGGTTATATTTGAAATGCTGTTATCTGGGGAAAAAATACTCAGGGTGGAATATCTCCCTCCAAGCTGAGCTGTTTGTCAAATTATTTTCCCATGCACTCTGCTCCCTTCCTATACTTGGACTCGGATTTTTAATTCAATCTTAACATGACAGAGGTAGCAGGACAGACACTAAGATGTTGTATTCGTATTTTGGTCTTGCCTTTTCCTCACTACAAATTTCAGGACATAAGGAAGTGCATTTTATTTCTAACTCAGTCTATGATGCTGTATTTTGCTGTGCAGATATTGTCAGTTGGCATAATCAAGTATTTTTTGGCAATAAACATTTTCAGGATGTAGATTTTAGCGTGGTTTCATTTGTTTACAGGGTTACATTTGATCTCAATTCCTGAGAATTGCAACACTTTGCTTAAACAGTTAGCCATTACTAGTTTTGTATATCTGGTATGCTTGGAATGGACTGTTCTTCCTTCTGCGTAGCTCTTCCTTAACAAATCAGTCTGTTTCTCACAAAGTTGCAGGTATGTATACACAGATACGCACACAGACACAGCTGAATTTAGAAAGGTAGTAATGGCAACCTGGCTAGAAATACAGTAGGATGCATAAACCTCTAAGATATTTTAAACAACTGCTGGTGGTATTCTGTATGGAGAGCATGGCTACGCTAATAACCCTGCTAATGGCCAGCATTTACATGTGCATCCACCAACATCAAAAGCACTGGCAGCAAACGAAGTATGACACCCACTGGGACTCTACAGGCTGTAGATAGCTGGGCTAATGTCCAGCAATTACAAGTGTATTCAGGCCCATCACCACATTCACAACCATGATTTCTAAGCAACTTTTTAAAGTAATCTTTTAAAACTAAAAAAATCAAAACGGCAAAGATTTTTTTTTTTTTTTTTTTTTTTTTTAAGTATTTTTAATCACTATCTATGGAGCAATTACTTCCTAAATATATTTTGATATTTTAGTAAATTTCACATGCTTCTGACTTAAGTCTGCCAGCAATGAAATTGTATAACAAATAAGTAAGCTTTACATTCATTTAAAAACACAACATTGTTAATAATCCTACTATTAAAGATTTCAGGGGTTGACCTTGTAGCACTGAACTGTAGGGTCACAGTTCTCTATACAGTTGCTTTGACAACAAGACCTACTCAACACCCAATCCTTAGTCACCATTTCCCACCACCAAACTACAGTACATCATCTCTCCATTTCTGAGGACACAACTATTTCTGAATTAATGCTGTAAACCAGTCACCAAAAAAAAAAAAAAAAAAAAATTAAAAATAATACTGCAATCACATTTTGGGGGGGAGGTCATTACACTGCACGAAACAAAAGGCTTTTAGAAAACGAGAAGGAAAAATAGTGTTCACAAAACACAAGAAGGCGTGTCATTTTCTGCGCCACCTACAAAAGCACAAGCAGCAGCTCCAGCAGGCTGAATGTCCCGTGAAGTTGCTCTAAGCAAGCATGCTTTTCTCTACTCTAAGACAGAGGATGAGCACTGACTTGGTCAACTGCAGTGTCTCACACTGGAAAATATCAGAGGGAAAACAGTTTGGAAAACAAAAACAAAAAACAATGACAACAACAAAAACCACCAACATAAAGGATAATGAAGTGTAATGGTTTGAAACCCATTCTGAGAAATCATGAAATAGCTATGCAAGAAAGCAGGATGAAGTGTCAGAACACTTTAGTTCCAAGACCTCATTCAGTGCTAGAATAATGGCAGAGCTCAGTGGGGCTGAACAGCAAATGTTCAATACAAAAATCTAGTAATTCTCTTAAACAGAAAAAGGACAAAAAAAAAAAAAAATATAATTTCTAGTTGTAAGAGCAGAAGTTACAATTTAACAGAATAGCATAAAGAAATGTAAGGATCTCCTATGAATATTTAAATGCCTCAAATGAACAGGCCTGCTTTTATACCTAATGCATTTTGAACTCTCTTCTGTACACTGAACATCTCAAAAGGAATGGGGAGGAAGTAACTGAAATGTACAGGTCAGGGTGTTTGCCTAAGAGATGAAGGTCTGAGTCACCTTGACTGAGGAAGGAATTAACCAGGACAGTCGTGAAGACAAATAGAACTTGGTTTTCCATTGGCTTCCCTGTCTTGGCATCATAAAACCCCACTCCACCACAGTGACAGAATTTTCTACCCTCCTTGCACAAACATAAATGAACAAACAAGTAAGGGAGAATTTCTCCTTAAGCACGTAGTTATCCCAGTTTCACAAAAGCTTTCAAAGGTCAATTTCCAACCCACTTACTAACACATTTTACTGAAGCTTCTAATAACAAGAGAAAAGAAGGTTCAATATTTTTTTTTTCTGGTTTATTTTTAGGCAGGATAGTTGTTTATTTTTATTAAGTAAGATTTTCTAAGTATTGTCAATATTATTTTTATTACTCTATCAATCAATATGTATTCCAGTGAATATTCAATGGTGGCTGAAATAAATGCTGCATGTGCTTTTATAGCCAACAATATTCAGCTTCCCATTTCCCAGTAAATTGTTTTTTATTGCAGCTATTATTGGATTATGAAAATCTTACTACTAATTGATTATTAACACAGAATAATGTAATATGTTTTCTGAGAACGCCAAACAGGCAGCAAACTCAATGTTAAATCAATACTCATTTCTTTCCTGCTTCATTCATCATCCTCAAGTCCTGCTACACCAAGTACAAAAGAGGTTAAAAAACCTTTCTAGCAGTAGAGAGAGATGGAAAACTAAATAAATCAATATTCAAGTAAATAATAATAATAATAAAGAAATGGAGGATAGGAACTTAGTCATAATTTTAAAGAAGAGGTGACAGAATCCTACCATTTACAAACGTTTTCAGCTGGCCTCCATGCCTTTCCAATAGCAGTCTTTGTTAATTTAAGTCTGATTTTATTTCTGTAATTAGAGTTGTTAAGATGTGTCACAACATGCAGAACATCATCCTGGAGTTTTCTTGATCAATCCCTACACATTAAGGGATTTTTTTCTGGCAAAAATTATTTCTCTATCCTGAGTTTTAACATACTCTAAACTTCAATGTAAAACTAAACAGCCCCAGGGATAAAGATAAGAAAAGACAGTCTACATGGCCTTGAGTGCAGATACAGACATTATTTTAGCAGAGTTCTGCAAAGCTTATTTCTGTAATATTCAGGAAGTCCTCTGAATTTATTAGCTATTATATACTATAAGAGCCTTGTCAATTATCCATAATAGCAAGCTTTCATTTAAACAACTACTTGGATCTTCCTGTAGAAACAAAGGACTGTTTTGAGGAGAACATACATGAAAGCAGGACAAGTATACTTGTCCATGTAATCCAACTAAAGATTTGAATTTACAATCAGACTATACTGATGGCTGAATAAATTGTGTACTTTTTTCACAGTTTATGTTCCACAAACAGCAATTGCCCATTATGATTTTAAACCAACTAACAAGATTGGTCCCAGAAAATCTTCTAAATAAGGAAATTTAAATGAATTTGGGAAAAGTCTACAATTCTCTCCAAATTTTCCAGAATTCAGAGATTTCCTAGTATTATCTACTGGATCCACAGACCAGTTTTTGTAAAGTTTCAGGTTATTAACCACTGCTTCTATATTTCCACTTTCCTAACTAAAAATTAATCAAGAACTAGCTTCTTGAAATTACAAAGTCCTATTTTAAATTAATAATTGATTTTTAATTATTATTATTTGTTCGTACGTTATGCACAAAAAAATAATAATAGTTTATAGCAGTCAACCAAGCAGTCAACATACATATTGATCACCTGATGTTTGCCCTAGGTACTTGTTCTTTTGCCAGGCACGCAAACAGCTTCTCAGTTAAGGAATAACCATCGCTGTTTTTTTAACTATAGAATGATTTCCAGTACCTTCAACACTTTCCTTCCTCAGAAATTGCCAAAGCAATCCTTTACACCATCTCTTTGCTTCAAAAAATTACTTAGAAAATTAAGGTAAAGGGAGAGTAACTCAGTGTTTTCTAGCTTTCTTTAAACATATTAACATGAATAAAACAGGATGTTATGATGACATAATTAATACTGCTACCAAATATATAAGCACAGTAAATACTTTCATAAATATTATACCATCATTTAAGCTTAAGTACTTATAAGCAAAAGTTGTGGGCTATCCGACCTTCAACACAGCAAAGTCAGGGAAGTTTCTACACCCCAAATGTACAAGAAAAGTATGGGCTGATTCTAGTTTAGGGTGATTCGATTGTTAAAATGGACTAAAAGAGAATAAAGCTAGATGCTTGAAATGAATGACATCTGAATTCTGTGAGTGACTCTCTTGACCTGAAATAAACTTGCAAGTGCAGACTCAGAGCTGAATATTAAATAAATCAGCCACTTCTGTGGAGCTACATACAGTTTAAATTGATACTAAATTAATTTTGCCAAACTTTACGCAAAGAAAGTAAGGTTCACAAAGGCCAACTTTAGCCAAGGGAAATCTAACTCTCTAGGTTCCCCAAGGATAATTTAGAGCATCTAAAGTTGCCACATGAAAGAATTGGAGAGACAGAAACCGAGTGAGTGAAAGCCTTAAAAGATTCACATTGTTTGCAGTATCAGAATAGCCCACAAAGAGCTCTAAAAGACTTCCATAATTAGGCAGTCACTTTGTAAATGGATATATTTGCAATGTGTGTAGACTGGATTTAATCTGGCTGGTTTAGATGTCATTAACAAAGTCACAACAACACAAGCTTTAGAAAGTAGAGCCAGGTACCGCTGCAAAGCTTAATTAAAAAAACCTGACCAAGTGGTCCAATCAGATTAGGTGGTTAACCCGTCTACCAAGATGGATGCGCTTAGCTAGGTGAGAACTCAGAACAGAATCCTAAATTAGGGTCTTTGCATTCAAAATAAATCTGTAACACTAGTCCTGAAAAAACTTACACATTTAAAAGGAAAAAAAAAATCTGAAATTCAGAAACATGTCCTTTACATGGAAAAATGAAGTTGCCACAGAGGTTGAATGTAAATTGCGTGTGATATAGCCACACTAAAATGATGTCAGGAATGTCTTTACTCTTTGCCCGGGCCACCTGGGATCACTTTTAATCTATACAACAAAAACTGGTATTGAAACACCATTTTCTGCAAATGAGTGCATTTTCTTCAAAGGAGAGCATAGTATGTAGTTGAAGCTGAGAGAAAGACACTGTTTTCCTGGTTGTGCTTTTTGTTGTTGTTGTTTGTTTTCCTCTTTCTTTATTTTTGTTGTTATTTGATTGTTTGTTTCCCCTGCTGTTTCTTATGATGCCACAATAAGATAAAGAGGTACTCACTCAGGTATCTTTTGAGTCAGTGTACTCCCTGCACTGAATACAGGAGTAGAGTTGGGAGGATCTACTATTTCTGAAAGCTACAGAAGGCATGAGAGTCTGACATGCTACATATTTTTAACTCCATATTTCATCTTTGTGTTCTTCTAAACTACAGTTATGGAATACTGCTAAGATCTACACTAATGTTAAGTTTGTAATTTATCTGGGTAAGTAGCTCGTGTTTGTGGTTAAATAAAATAATAAATAATGATAAGTGGAAGTTATTAAATAAAATAATGTGGTTTACACAACAGATTCTGAATGTTTTATTCTAAGTTCATGCCTATTTGGAAGACTAAAAGTAACAATTTAGTAATCTTTCAACAGACATGACACTTTTATTGTATTTTAGAAACACTCACCTAGAAAAAAAAAAAAAACAAAACATATTTATATCACTATTCAAAGACAGAATTCTTTCATTCTGTCCTTATGAAAAAATCAATAAAACAGCAATTCCAAAACCTAGGACTTCAACAGAAAGATATTTTTAACTCTCAAATAATAAACTTATACTTAATATGCAAAGGTCCTTTTTTAAACTTTAAAGATCACCCAAATACATGGAAAGACTACTTATTATTCTTTAGTGGATTAGTCCTGAATTGAAAATTGAGTTGAAAGAGCACACAAAACATAATGAAACAAACATTCTGAACTTATTCTAATGTACTTCTAAAAATCTACAGTGATGCAGGGTTTTACTACTATGAAACTTAAAGCACTGTAGTCATACTAACAATGACACAAAAGAAACGTTTAAAACAATATCCTATATCTCAAAGCAATTTATGCTAGATCGCCACATCACGTAGGAATTCATCCACTCTACCTGCCTTAAAATCTAGACAAACATCGTCACCCAGTTTCTGTTCTGTAGTCCATATGGACAGATAGTCATTTCTAAAAGTAATGTGCTGCTCATATCTTAAAGAGGGACTGATCACTCAGTTTATATCTGACTAAAAGGAAACCTAAGTTACTTAGGTTAGACATTTTTATTGCTACAGTAAAATAACTCTCATTCCCAGCATTTACAGTGGAACAAGGAAAATCTGTCTTAGGTTGTTTAAAAACTGTTCTCAAAAACACTTTCACAGGGACTTTACGACTTCACAAAGAAGCTCTATCAATTGGCCAGTTCAAATCAAACTCAACTCTTGGGTAGACATTCAAAACTACTGTTCATTTAAATATTAGTTTGCTCTGATTTGTTCTTTGGCCTTAGGAATTGTGACTGGCTATGCTAATGGTTTCCATGGGGGAAGTTGCCTTCATTTCAATTTCCATTCTTACACTGTCAAGAATGGACAACAGCACAAGCCCTTCCATGCTGTTGTCAGTTGTTCTGATCAGGCAACTTCCCTTTCTCCCCCAAAAGACAAAAAGAGGTAACAGAGGAATCTCAGTCTAGCACCTCATTTACTCTGTTCAAAGTTAAGGTTATATGAAGAGCTACAGTTATGAAATTGCTGTTACTATCTAAATAAATAGACAGAGCCACTATAATTCTGTGTGGAACCAAAAGGCAAGTGTCCCAGATCTAGTTGGCATTTCCCATATTTTATTGCCAAGGACACCATCCAGTACAAGGATAATGAAGATTTCTTGCCTCACAAAAAATGTCAAGAACCAAATGGGATCAAATTCCCAGGACTGTGGAATGGTGTTAATGGATTTAAAAACAAGAAGGTTGCACAACAAATCCAAAAAAAAAAAAGATAAAATAAAAATGACAAGCACAGAGAGAATGAAATACTAAAAGCTGAATGAAGGTTAATGTAGTCAAAATATTCCACTAAAGATTTCAGAAATTTATACATGGAGTTTATCATTAACAGTAACTGAAGCAATCACCGAAGTTCTGCTCAGATAACACAAAGCACTTAAATTGGGCAAGTTCTGATTTTCTTCCTGGTAACATTTGTTCATCCTTAATTGAACCATTAATTCTTTTCTTCCCATCGTATCAGCAAAGAGCCATTTGTCATTCAAATGAAATTCCTGTCGTGTCCCCCCCCCCATCCCCTGCAAAAAAAAAAACAACACCAAAACTCAAAAGACCTCTCTCCCCCCACAAACCAATTTTTTTTTCCTGACCTTTACAGAGGTACCTTGAATGAAGGAGATGAAGTAATTGCAAACCTTTCAGAAAGTAAGAATAGAAATGTTAACAGCAATCTAGTTTATTCATACAAGTCCTTTCTATAATTGTTCTCCAAAATGGCCTTGGATTATATCCAACTGAAAGCTGAATTAAATACATACATTATTGGCATGACTCCATTCCAAATAGTGTGGAAAAGATGTGCAGTTTCTGCCTTACATCCAAAACTAATGCAAACCAATTAGCATCTTTTTATTATGGTTGAGCAAACCTGAACACACATGAGTAAGTGTCATGATTCAATTTCATCCCCTTCTCACCCCACTGAAGTTCATTTAAATCTCAAAACAATCTGTTCTTCTCTATAGTCTATTTTTTAATGCCCAAGTAAGGTTAAAAGAAACAAAAAATAACCGGAAACTCCTAAAAGGCACAGAAGCCCCTGACTATTTACAAGATAAAGTAATCATTAACACACCGAGTGGTCTTTCTAGATACCTTTTGTTGAGCTTTGGGGGCAGAGTAAGATTCAATGAGGTAACTATACAATCACAAGGGCTGTGCCAGAACAACATTATGGTTTGATGCTAATTACTACTTGGTGTGAAAATTAGATCTTTAGCTCATCACAAATCATGACGTGAAATTGTGGTCCTTTCACATGTACACACTGTTCAGAAGGAAATTTTATTTATAGTGGCACACATCTCTGCAGAAGTGTATAGGATCCAGACCGGAGTTGGATCTTGAAACTGTGGAAATGGAACATTTTGGGACAGATTCTAAAAAGAGCAACTTTCCAACCAAGGGAAAATAAAAAGGAACACCATCTTCAAACAAAATTATGAGGATACTATCCACACCACAGATCCCTTCAGGTAGCTACAGATATAAGAGATGAGGAATGCCTAACTGAAAGAAAAAAAAATATCTAACTTTTCAAAATAAAAATGTCATGGGGACAGCTGTAACTACTGAATACAACAGGACAGTATGCACTGATGTTTGAGAATGATCACAGTAAAACAAATGTTAAGAAAAATATTCATATCTCTCTCTAGAATAAGAGATCAGAAGTCTTTTTAGAAAATAGGGAATTCTAAAAGGTAAATTGAAATATGTATGTGGTGACTACACACCAAGAAAACCAAGAACCAGATTCACTTCTCAGTCATTAAACACAAGATCAGTAACTTCACTTCTGTGCTGAATAAAAGTAACTAAGATCTGTAATTTATCCCTTGGCTAAACTACTGTATAATCTTTTAAGTTTCAGTTCAGAAATTAACTTAGCCTATCATTTAGCCTAGCTCTCAGGTATGAGAGTGCCACTTTTAATTTATAGTCCAATGACTATTTATATGGATCCAATGAAATTCATGTTAACAATCAGATCTGCTGAAAAGTCATCAAAATTATCTCAGCTCTAACATTTAGTGATGAAACCAACATATCATGTACCCACAGGTAATAAAATGTCCCTGTAAACCCTAGGGAATAGTGACAAGAACAGCATGGTAAGGCACCCGAATATTTGCGTCTGTCATGACTGCCTATATTACAGAAAAAGCTCTTACACTTTCCTATCATTGCTAAATTAACAAAGATTGTCCTGCAAATATATTATTTAAAACATTTGACAGGAAATGTGTCACTTAATGAAGTTAAACTTCATGGTCAGGAACAGGAAGAAAGGATCGTTCTACAACGTGACTGTAGTGACTAGCAGATATAAATGTTAGATATAAAGATTATAAAGATATAATTCAAATACACATTTGCATGCTTTCTTCCTGTTGGAAGGAATTAAGAACAACTGAAAGAACAACTGACAGATCAGCCCACGTTCTCCTGATATGCTGCCTGCATTGTGCCAAGTCCAGCTACTAATCTGATGCACTCATACACACTGCCCGACAGAAACCAACTGTCACACAGCCGTCATCAGAAATGGAGGTTTGATTTTACAAAAAAACTTTCTATAAATACATCAACACAAAAAGGAGGACTAAGGAGAATCTCCATCCTTTACTGGATGCGGGGGGAAACTTAGTTACAAGAGATGAGGAAAAGGCGGAGGTGCTCAATGCCTTCTTTGCCTCAGTCTTTAGCGGCAATACCGGATGTTCTCTGGATACCCAGTACCCTGAGCTGGTGGAAGGGGATGGGGAGCAGGATGTGGCCCTCATTATCCATGAAGAACTGGTTGGTGACCTACTACGGCACTTAGATGTGCACAAGTCGATGGGGCCAGATGGGATCCACCCAAGGGTACTGAGGGAACTGGCAGAGGAGCTGGCCAAGCCACTGTCCATCATTTATCAACAGTCCTGGCTATCGGGGGAGGTCCCAATCGACTGGCGGCTAGCAAACGTGACGCCCATCTACAAGAAGGGCCGGAGGGCAGACCCAGGAAACTACAGGCCTGTCAGTTTGACCTCAGTGCCAGGAAAGCTCATGGAGCAGATCCTCCTGAGAGTCATCATGCAGCACTTGAAGGGGAAGCAGGCGATCAGGCCCAGTCAGCATGGCTTTATGAAAGGCAGGTCATGCCTGACGAACCTGATCTCCTTCTATGACAGAGTGACGCGCTGGGTGGATGAGGGAAAGGCTGTGGATGTGGTCTACCTTGACTTCAGCAAGGCTTTTGACACCGTCTCCCACAGCATTCTCCTCAAGAAACTGGCTGCTCTTGGCTTGGACTGGCGCACGCTTCGTTGGGTTAGAAACTGGCTGGATAGCCGGGCCCAAAGAGTTGTGGTGAATAGAGTCAAATCCAGTTGGAGGCCAGTCACTAGTGGCGTCCCCCAGGGCTCGGTGCTGGGGCCGGTCCTCTTTAATATCTTCATCGATGATCTGGACGAGGGCATCGAGTGCACCCTCAGTAAGTTCGCAGATGACACCAAGTTAGGTGCGTGTGTCGATCTGCTTGAGGGTAGGAAAGCTCTGCAGGAGGATCTGGATAGGCTGGACCGATGGGCTGAGGTCAACTGCATGAAGTTTAACAAGGCCAAGTGCCGGGTCCTGCACCTGGGGCGCAATAACCCCAAGCAGAGCTACAGGCTGGGAGATGAGTGGTTGGAGAGCTGCCAGGCAGAGAAGGACCTGGGAGTGATGGTGGACAGTCGGCTGAATATGAGCCAGCAGTGTGCTCAGGTGGCCAAGAAGGCCAACGGCATCCTGGCTTGTATTAGGAACAGCGTGACCAGCAGGGCTAGGGAGGTGATCGTCCCCCTGTACTCAGCTCTGGTGAGGCCGCACCTCGAGTACTGTGTTCAGTTTTGGGCCCCTCGCTACAAGAAGGACATCGAGGTGCTTGAGCGGGTGCAGAGAAGGGCGACGAAGCTGGTGAGGGGCCTGGAGAACAAGTCCTACGAGGAGCGGCTGAGGGAGCTGGGCTTGTTCAGCCTGGAGAAGAGGAGGCTCAGGGGTGACCTTATTGCTCTTTACAGATACCTTAAAGGAGGCTGTAGAGAGGTGGGGGTTGGCCTGTTCTCCCACGTGCCTGGTGACAGGACGAGGGGGAATGGGCTTAAGTTGAGCCAGGGGAGTTTTAGGTTAGATGTTAGGAAGAACTTCTTTACAGAAAGGGTTGTGAGGCATTGGAACAGGCTGCCCAGGGAAGTGGTGGAGTCACCATCCCTGGAAGTCTTCAAAAGACGCTTAGATGTACAGCTTAGGGATATGGTTTAGTGGAGGGCTGTTAGCGTTAGGTTGGAGGTTGGACTCGATGACCTTGAGGTCTCTTCCAACCTAGAAAATTCTGTGATTCTGTGATTGTTGATAGAGTCTGGAAAGCACTTCTTACTGGTGGCTGCCTGTACAGAAGAGTTGTAGAACACAGATTTTATCAGAAAGCTACATATTAAAAATTATGGATGGTATGACAAGTTTTAGAGTCTACTATCAATGTATCACACGATCTCAAAATAAACATTAGTAGAACGCAAGTTAGAGCTCAGCAACTGAAAATAAATGAGAAAGACTTGCAGTGTTCCAGCATGTGACCAGCTCACAAAACATGGTAAAACACAATGCAAAAGGTAAACTCACGTTACCACTACTGATTAAATCCTAATTGCAGTTCAGATTACTATTAAGTTGTTCAAATGCTTCAGCAATTTAAAGCTAAACAGTTGCAGTAGCCAAGGTAGACTACTCAAACTCAGCAGAAAAAGGAAAGGATTATTCTGACTGTTCTTCATCTGTAAGAATTAACATTACTTATTTTCTAACATCTCTTCTTCCTTTCTTGTATTATCCTACCATTACACTTGACAAGGCTTGACAAGGCTTCTTTTTGGATTTGTTTTGCTTCTCAGAGCTTTGTGCTGAGAAGAGCTTTTCTCTTTTTTGCTTGGCACAGTCAAGCATAAATAGAACTCAAATGGGTTACAGAGCTATGTATTCTCACAGAGAATTAAGTTTCTGTAGTGTTCTGTAGTGACTGGGAATCCATTGGACAGAGAGACCCTTTAAGTGTGAACTTACTCCTTTATTACACTACAAGGATGCATGTGGGAAGTACAGCTTAAATTCAGGACAGACTTCAGTTGAGGTTCATGAACGTGGACATCCTGAAGAGTATACCATACAATACAAAGAGACAGGAAACCAAGCTTCCTCAATTCTGCTGTTGCTCATTCAAGTTCTTGGCCTTTCTGGTTTTGCACTTTAATCACTAAACCAAATCACTAAAGATTTCCCTACCTCTAACACTTAAGCGCACAATTAGTCTTTGCTCACTTGAATATTTAGTCAAAAGCAAATTACCTTTTCCATAAGATGTGCTGCAATTGTTTTGCCTGTTACAAAGATCTGTGGCTGAAGTAAAAGCACATCTTCTTCTCAACATTTGCAAAAGCTGCAAACAATCTGCTTAGGATAGACCACTGCAAGGTAATCTCTAAAAAAAATACATTGAAAAGCTAAACATCGTTTCAAAAACCAAAATAAAAAAAAATAATATGAACCAACAAGATAAGAGCATATCTTTTCCCTTTCAGGAAATCACCTTTATTCATGAATACATACAAAAATCAGCACCTATGGTGACTGCCTGCTGTATGTCATGCCCTTAGATAATATGGAGCAATGCTAGCACTGACAGCTCACCAGCAGAAGCCCTGCCCTTGTGTAACTGGAGGGTGTCAATGAGGTTGTAACACATTGTATATGCTTTTCCGTTTCTGTTAACCCAAACAGGCTATAGTCACAAGTTCACCCTGCCAAGCATCTCTAATATTCATAACTTTCTGTTGGAAGACAAACAAATAACCTCGGTGTTTACTAGCAAGCGCACTCCTCAAAGGCATTGGAAAGTACTTCAAAAAAAGGCTACTGAAAAAAATAATAGATAAATATATAAAAAAATAAAGGGAGAGGAGTGGTCAAAAGCTCCAGGAATGTTCTCTTGCAGAATTTTCCTGAAGTATTACCAAAACAGTAAGATATTTGTAAGAACGTAAGGCCTTTCACACTCTGTTCAGATACAATCTGTCAAGAGCATTTTCACTTCTGATGTGTCTCATGGAAACAGCATCAGCAGATAACTAGCTGTAAGTTTAAGTACCTCAAATGTCCAGTGTAGAACAAACAAATTTAGAAAATGAAAAAAAAAAAAAAAAGGAAAAGGAAAAAGGAACGAAAGAAATCTAGATAGTTAATATTATTTACTCAGCAAATAATTTTAGGCACCTATCCATTCTAGTACTAACTCTGAATGCAAATTCTTCAATTCATATAAGCATTATGAGATTCACATAGGCCAATTTACTGTTCAAAGAGTCATCTCTATCAGCCAGCTAGGAATAGTCAGGAATCTGTCAATTCTGCTTTCTGTAACTGATCCTCTGTGGGATACGTACTTGTTATACCAGTGAGAACTACTGAATACCCTAGTGGGTAGAGTCCTTACAGGAGACATGCTAGTTCCAGCCTCTAGTCACATATTTGTAGAAATACTTAAATATTTTTAAAGGTGTTCCCTCTCTGAGGAAAAGCCTCTAATCAACAGACTAAAGGCATGCTCCCTCACTCAATAACAGCAATGACTTCATTGTTCTAAGAAAGGAAAATTATTGAAAAGAAGGACTTAAGGACTCCCACTGCAGAACCATTCCAGCTAAATGGTGAAGGCATCTTCCTCTTTTGACAGTCTACACCTTACACTGCTCTACTCCCCAGTTACACCCTGAGCCAGAAGGGTACCAAAAGACATATGGGAGCATGCAACAAGATACAGACCACAGAATCAGGCAGATGAGGAAGATCTCATCTGGTTTTACAGGGGAGGCAGTTCTCCCAACTCACCACCTGTTTAAGCATCGTACCCTGGCCACACAACTAAAACCTAAAGGAGATTAAAGTTTGTCTTTGACCACTGTTACCTCTGCTGTGCTGAAGATACGGTACAGCTGATGGCCAGGCTCACCCACTGGGCCCACACTCTCCTGACACACACCCTGCATCTACCCTCTAATGTAGAGATGAAATCTCTTCTTTAGTAAGGATGAAGAAAACCTGTGAATCTCACATGTAGAAACTTCATGGTCACAGACTCACCTCACTAGGGACTCTTGATATCCTATTACTGTGGTCTTTTGAACAGAGAAAAAGATAATTTCAGGAAACCATCTGTTTTCCTATGATAAACCTGTTTTTCTCCATGGAGTTGGAATTAGAAACTTAACTCTCATAAATTAGTTTATAAATACTGCAATAGTAAATGATGCAAGGGTTGCAATTCCTTTAGGTTTCAGTATATTGTTCCTCATTAAAATTTAAGTTGTTTTGCTGTTAAGCAAAAGAAAGTAGGATATCAAGTATATTTCCAAGTGTGAATATCTCCCAGGACTTCTGGAAGTAGAATTGTTAATATATTTGCATAGCATTTAGAGTACCATACACAAAATACAAAACAGTCACTTCTCTATAGTCCTGGGAACAGTTTTTGCCACACTTAAAAGAAGAGTATTTAAAGAAAAATATTTACTCAAAGAAAAAAAATCAAAATATCAAGAAAAAAAAAAAAAAAAAAAAAGCATTTGTGGCATTCTCCTAAGCCCAATAACACAAACTGTTGGCTAGCTGTGGAAATACTCCTTTCAAATTGAACCTACAGTCCTATGTATTTATTACATTTTTGGCATCTATTACATTTTCTGTAGATAAACCTGAATCATTTCACTCACTAGGCAAATAATGCTTCTTGAGAAGAGAAAAAGGTGTTCACAATGTTCTTTTTTTTTTTTTTTAAAATGCTAATTTATGCTTTTTAAAAGAAAGATGGAGGGCACCTTACTAGGGAAGGTAAAATGGAATTACATAAATTAAAAATTAGTCTGGGACTGAAATTTTCTACAGCTAAAAATAAAAATATTCTTTTTTTTTTTTTTCAGTGTCCAAGTTATTTCTTTTTTACTATTCAATCTGAATAAAATTGTTTGTTTTTTAATTTAGTATCCCAAGACAGAAAATGGGAGAATAATTTTTTAGCTTCATTTACTTATTTTACAGCTTTTTATCAATGCCACAGTTTTTCTTCTATTTCATTACTATTGTCAAGAATCATTAAATCTCCCATTACAAAATTTACTACTTTGACAGAAGCAGAATCAGTGTTAATAAAACTGTTAATATGCAGTTTCTTGACTAGAAAAAAATGCAAACACTGTAACTGAAAAGTATAAAGAAGTCAAATGTTAGGATGCTGATGATTAAACATACAGAAAGAAAGCCCCAATTTATTCTGGAAATGCAACTTACGGACAACTGAATGACAATAGCTGAACTCATTACACTTGCTTTTCACAAGTCTTCTACATGCTACAGCTTCATGGATACTTTTAAAAGGTGGTCAACAAAATAATCACATATCAAGCACATTTTTTCTTATCAGGGTGTTCCATGCAATTTATATAGAATGATTTCAATGGTTTAATAATTTAATGATACAGAAACTGTGTGCATTTGCCTTCTTTAAAGAGAGAGACAAACAAAGCATAACATTTCTGCTACAATACATAGTAATTTAGTAATTCCTCCAAAATTTGTAAAGCATTTCATTCTTGTTAAAAAAAAAAAAAAAGTAAAAAAAAAAAGTCCATGGATATGCACAAAAACACAGCAAAAACTAACAAATGACCTGGCAGAAGGCTTTGAATAGTGGGAAACACCCCCAGCAATATAAGAAGTTGTTTCTCTGGCTTTCTTTAATCCAAACAGCTATATTAAATCCTACTGAATCTGTCTCTAGAGCTGCTAATAAATTATTTGCACAGTTCATGGGTGGTTCAATACCAATTGTGTCAGTGATACAGGTACACTGCATTTTTCTTTGACAGTACCATGGTAAGAGTTAGACACCTCAAATATTTGAGGACATTAATTGAACAGACTCTGTCCTCAACATGGCTCGGAGCTCTCCTATTTGGTACATTTCTGAACTCAGAAAATAATTTATACTTAGTAAAATCTGAAGTCAGCAATGACATTTGGTTCCCCCCCTACACACACGCTTTCTTTTTTTTTTTTTTTTTGATAGCTCTGCAAAGATATCCCCTCTGTAGCAGTAAGAAGCACAGAACAGGGCTTTTGTAAATTTGTAATTACCTAAATATCTTCTATGTTCCTTCTGCTCCTTCTACCAGCTCTATGATATAACAAGAACCATTTGATTATGAGTGTGGTTCAGAAGTTGTTTTAAGTCTTTGATGTTAAAGTTTGGAGGGATTGGAGTCTTTGGAAAAGCAAACAGCCTCTTCCAGTTTTCAGCCGTTTGCATCCATCTTGTTCATGCTGCTTTGCAGGTCGTTTTAACTAGCTATTTCTGCAGACAGATATAATTCAATGAGACTTTCTCAGCTGGAAGCCAGAGAAATTAGGTGTCCCAGTCAAATTCTAATGGGAAATTATATTCTACTTATTTAATGCTCCTTTGCTAATGCACATTATCCTGCAGAAACTACAGCACTATGCCCCCTCCCTCATGATCTGTTGCACTGCTGTTTGGTATTAATCAGTTCATTTACATCTCAGAAATGCCTGAATCTCAGCAGAAAATGCTTAGTGAAAAAAGCACACTAACAAGTTTCAGGACTGTCTGCACTTAGCACAGTCTTTGCTAAATATTAATTTATATGATTTATTATATGCTAAGATGCTAAAAGGCAGAATTATCAAAGGATGCTCTCTGTTAACATGTCGCTCACTGATCTAAGGTCACATTTCTATTCTCATTTTAATAGTTCAGTATAGGTACTGCTGTACACCTAACTTGTTTGCTTTTCTTACTTACACTCTAGATGTGAATTTAGGTTCATTTCTTTTTCCTTCACAAAAAGATATTGAAATAACAAAAATATATGGTTGCCTGACACCCTTTATTTTCAAAGGCAACATTTACATCTACATTGATAAAACTGCTTCCTTATATATACGTTTCAAATCATAAAAGATTCAAGCAATTTCATTCATTTTTCTTCATTCCTTGAGAATACTCTTCCTTCTCAGAAAATGTAATGTCTGACATTTTCTTTTCTGCATTGCCTTTGGGTTCTGCATTGAACAGATGTGTTTGGGTAACATACCTTGACATTAAACTCAGATGGGCAATTTATTAAATTCATTGTCTAAGAAGGTTTGCTATGAGGGAGTAACTGCAACAGTTTGTTACTCTCTTATTTTAGTATTTAGCAAACAAGATTAGAATGAAGGGCATTAGAATACATTAAATATTTTCCTTGTCCTGGTCAAGAGTTTTTTGTCACTCTAGGCTTCTTCAAACTTTCCATCAGTCTAAATTCATCAAAATTTATGCACATATCTTTATATGCAGCTCCAGTGGCAGATAAACTTTATCAGAGTGTTATTTGAAAGTCCATATTCATTCAAATGTTCTTCACTGCTAAGCAAAGCATTACTGTTTATATTCTTTAGTTAAAAAAAAATAAAAAAATACCTGTAGTGAGTTCTGTGGGCAGAAAAAGTTGTCAAACAATAAGATGAGGACAGAAGTCACACTTCATCATTTTGCCATTGATTAGAATTATATTTCGCTGCCCAATTAGGAAATAATTTATGCACTTAATTGAAGACAGTTCTATGCAAGAAACCATACACGTTTTCAGTCACAAGGATACCTGAGCAACCTGCCTCACCAATTCTGAAAGCTCAACTATGTGCTTGTCATGAAGTGATTTGTGAGGACTATAGCAATTTCAAGTTACTAAAAGGCTCTACAAAAACACAGACTACTCATGCAATAATATGCTTTAAACCACACACACACAACAAGTTAATGCTGTTTTTACATGAGCAGTTGTGGGTTTTTGTTTGTTTGTTTAAATCCAAAATTGGCCATCTATAACTCACCATCCCCACATACATGTATGCATACCCCACTACGTACATCAGTATAAAACAGCTGTAGCTCTTGCCAGTGGTCACACCTTAGTTTTAGGTTAAACATCTTCTGGTGAATAGGAAAATATAAAAATATGTGACAAGCAAGTGCCAAAATACGAAACCCTTGAATAACTAACAAATGTATGGGGTTTTCTTTTCAGATTTAATTTGATAGTCTCACAGCAAAAACATATGAAAGTTACACAGCCTCTACAACTACTATGTCTTATGACTTTGCTGAAAAGAGGTATACAAGTTTGTTATTGTTTCTTTTTTTTTTTCCTTCCTAATTGTCAGAGAGGTGAAAGGCAAGCCCCACAAAATTGTGCACTGATGAACTCTTGGTGTTATTCCTTTATAACATTCTGAATAGCATTCAGATTTCAAACATCTTGCAAAAAAAAAAAAAAAAAAGCAAAAAAAAAAAAAAAAGGTCAATTTGCCAGAACTTCTCGGTAATCTTTCACATTTTAGGATGCTTTGTAACTTTCACTGTTCATTTATCATTTTACACTGTAATTTCAATCACTTCTAATTCTTTTGGCATGTCTTACTATATTTGAGTGTTAAGCAAAATCACAACTTCCCCCACTGACAGACTTATACTGGTTCATCTGTGTCAGTCATGAAGTATCCATTTACCACTTCACTGTTCTTGCATTTACCAACTACTTATTTATTACTGTATGATTTATTAATATCTTTCATATGAACAGTGTGAATCATTTAAAATACAACAGATGCCACTGATAGGGAACCAGCTCAGTATCTAATTGTGGAAAAGTGAGCGAAGCTAGTCTTTTCATGGAAAAGATCTCCAACAGCCAAACATTATCAGCCTCCAGATGTGCTCCAGGCTGGAATATTATTTTGGGTATTTATTTATTTTGAAAAAGAAATATACGCATACAGACAAAATTCATATGAATGAGTGGCAAACATGACAAAACTCACATGAATGTAAATATCATGACAATTTAAGACATTTGCAGTATTTGAAAAAAAATCTGAAATCTATTTTGGTTTAAGTCAATGCATCACCAAATGGATCTTCCTGGAGATAGAACCAGGATATAGATATTTACAAACTGGAAATATTTTATATGACATTTTGGACTTTCATTTGTTTTAACATTATTAATACATTTCTAAAAACAAAAACACACCAGTATTTTTTCAGTCCAACTGGTGTTCTCAGTCTCTCAATACCTGATTCCTGATTCTTGGTTCACAGGTCACTAATAACTACCTTTAGAAAACTATTTACTGATAATTGTTTTGTTGAGGGGGACAAAGTGTGTCTCTATATTAATAATAGAAGAAAGATTTGAGATTGCAACATTTAGTTTGTAAAGCATGTGGGAAACCCTTCAGAATGACAGGAACTAATTCAGCATCTGATGGCATTATTTCAGCATAAACCAGAACGTTTTCAACACCGAATACCTCTGAATACTAACATTAAAGACTAAATAGTAAGCATGACATCCTTAATGAAAGAAAAAAAATCTTATTTGCTGTTTAAAAAGGTTTTGAATCATGGCCCTGATTTATCTAACCACCCTGAAAATGAGTAACATCAGGCTAAGCATGGTGCCAAATAAATTACTGCCAGTGTAATTTAAAGTAAAAGAAGTGTTGACAATATAATGTCACCTGTAAAAGTATTGAATGAATGGCAGCTGAGCCCCAATATCTTTTCCTCTCCAAACAACCAACCACCACTGCAAACTACACTGCAAACAGGAAAAGAACATTCAAATGAATCATAAGCTATTGCTGAAAGTTTTTTTTGAATGATACAAGATATCTCTTTAGAACAAACAGACTAATTAAACTCTCCTAAATTAGGAGGTCAGTGATTCACAGCTGTGCCAAAAAAAATCTCAAAAGCACATCCTGTGCTCAGTGTTCATTGCAGAGTAAAACAGTTGCAAGTGACAAGAAATACTTTTAGTTACAGTCTGTTCTGCTTACATAAGAGAAATCTGAAGAGATTAATATTGCTTTGTTAGTTTCTATTGGTTTAAGTTCTGTAGTGAAGGATTGTGATATTAAAAATATTGATTTTCATGCATAAATAAAAGAAATCAGTCAAGGACAAATCAGCTATTTGAAGAAATGAACGGGTCAAGAATGTCACAAAGTTAGACATGTCATCACTAATATATCATTCTAAAAAGCTCGATGGATTTTCAGGAATCTCTAGTAATCACGGGAAGTTTCAATGATGAAAATATCTAGAGTAGGGACAAAAAAAAAAAGGTTTACTTGGTTTTATTTTAGTGAGCACTTTTCATGAGAATGGTAAGAAAACTGGAGACCCTGACCTATCTTTCAACTGAAGGTGTCTCAACTGCTGCAAAGGGCATTCTTAATTCATTAGTTAAATACATGAGCTAATCACAAATACTCTAAACAAGAGTAATAACATTGACAATTTGCATTCTGCCCTTGTGGAATGTAGAATGGAAAGTAAGGATAATTGCAGGTCAGTGTAAAGCATTTCATGAAATCCTTATTTGAACAGTCCAAGCCATGAAGATAAACTAGTTCACAGTTGATTAGAGATCCAGTGTTTCTTCTCCACTGCCCCAAAACTATTTCATTTTTATTGAGTACACTCACCCATCTCCTCTGTGCCAACATCTTCAGTTCCATTGACTATATTAGCTAACCCATTCTACCACTGCTTCTCTGTATGCACTGTGTCCTGTTTCCATTGCTGTTCAGTCTTGCGCTTTCATGTCTTCACTGCATTTTTATCTGCTATTCTTCAAAAGCCATTATGAACAGATGGTATCCCTGTATGAGTGTTCATTGAATCTGCCATAATGGTGTCTGCTTAGTACTGGACAAATTGTTTTGCTCTCAAAGTTTTTGGTCTGACATTGGCAGCCACATTAATTTGGGTGCCAAGCTTTCACAATGTGTTTTGTTAATGCCTTGTATCAAGCAGCTTTTTTCAATATTGCTAAGTAGTTCTGTATTTCAGGGATTACACATACCCCCACACCAACGTTTAGTCTGTCAGTCAGGATTTCCGATTGCTCTATGCTACATACAGTAATGATGAAAAGAGGTTTCTAGGATGCTAAGAATTACGTTGCTATATTCATAAATAGACAGGAAGAAGATTTTGCTTTCTGTCAATGATTTAGCTGCTCTGAAACCTATTATCAGATTTTTTTTTCCCAAAGCTAAATAATGCAGCTGTCTCTAAACAAAAATGATTATACTAACCAGTAAATGCAAGCCAACTTCATCTTTCTATATTTCAGCAAATAATCTGAGACATTTTCCAAGCTTGTAAGGCCTGAGTCACTAAAACTTGAATTTGTTTACAAGTCATGGATAGATGCAAAGGGACATATATTTGTCTGGCCTATATTCCAATGCCTACAGATTTCAATTCAATGGCCTTATTTTTTTTTTTTTTTAATTAGTATTTTATTTTAAAATATGGCTATAAATAAATTCTTATAAAAATAATTATAGGGAACCTAGCCAAACATTTCTTCAGTCAGTTTTATTTAAATGAGTCTTTTTTGTTTGCATACTGCAAATGGTGCAGCGATGCAGAGAATCTTCTCTATATAACATAATGCAGAAACATACTGTGCATGTAATGCTCTCAGCCACGTTTTCAAATAAAATTACAACAGCTATGAAATATTCTTTCCCCAGCTGTACAATTTCAAACCTGTGCTTTATCAATCCTGATCTATCCAGATTTCTTGAAGACTCTTTACCAAAAAACATAACATGAAATGATTTTCAAAGGAGCAATCTTGTTTGTTGCAGTGGTTTCATCTATTCTAGTCAGGGAAATTGAAAAGCTTGAAAAAGGCAGAGATTGAGTCATATTTGATTTTTTTTTCCCTACAGTTTAGTGCAAGATCATGGTCTTCATGGACTAGTAACTAAAAAAAGGAAGAAATAGATAACCTGAGATCTTGAAGTACTGACACCTATTTGTAATAAGTACTGCTAAAACTCTGGAAACTCAGGCATATTTACTTCTTTGGAAATGTTAACGTATTCCGTTCTGTGGAAAATCAAAAAGCGGCAGACCTATAATTCAGAAAGCACATCAAAATTGCTAAGCCCTCTCATTGTTATAGATTCTTGTACAGGCTTGTAACAAGTACCTATATTAACTTCCACCTTCAAAAAAAAACATACTGACAAATATGCTGGGCAGAGAGGTGCAGGTACTTACAGATAATTCCTCTGAAACTTTCAAAACAAATTCCAGTCTTGCTACATTTGATAACAGAAAGTTGGATAAGCCTTGAGTCAAAATTTAAGCTTGAGAATTACAGTTATAATTGTCTCACTTCTGTAATACAGGTTTAAGAAGCAATCACCTTTACATGAATAAGAACTGTACAGCAACAAAGAACCAAATAAAAGGAAGATGTAGTATGCCACATTAATATTTTGTTTAACACATTCAGATCTTTTTCCTGGCCAAAAAAAAAAAAAAAGTATCTATCAAAGTACAGTGGCAGCTGGCAACTGTACATGCCAATATCTAGTGTCCTTAAAGAAAAATGTTGCATCTAAACAGTCTGTCTTCCTGTGTTTCCTTACAAGCTATTCCAAACTGTTTTGGTTGTTGTTGTTGTTATTGTTTTCTCTCCAAAAATAAATAGATATATTGTAATGCAGAGGAGTAACAGAGATTTACAAGACAGATGTTACAAGTCTGATCCTCCGTTTGAATAAAACAACATTTTAAATAGAAGTCAGTAAATAATTTGTACCATTTAAGAATCATGTCTGCATGTGGAAGGTATTTCTCTATCAAGTTCCCAAACTTCAACAAGTTACAGAGAGGTAAGTAAACAGATAACCAAGCTGGCACCAAACAAAATACTTCAAAGTAGTATAGTCTCTTGCCAGTGCAGCACAGCACGCAGCCTGAGCTAATCAGCCCTTCCTATGGTGTTGCTTCAGAGGTCCCTGGCTCTAAGAAATGCTCTACCTGCAGTAGACAGATAGAGCATTTCTTCTGGAGGTAGATCCAGGATTTGTAAGACAGTGTTGTATCTTAGTGAAAGGCTTGAGCACCTGAGTGGTTTGACAATTATCAGAAATTTTTCAGGACTTCTCAAGTTACATATAATTAACTTATTTTGAAGATATGAGTGCTGAAAGCCTTCTTATGGACCCCTTCTTCTCTTTTGCCTATAACCAAAGGGACGCAATAAAAAGGCATGAACATTTTTGCTCACCCTCAGACCTGTAAGGTCTTTCTGCATTTCTGTCTAGTTATTTGCGCTAACTTTCACAATTCACTTGTGAACAATACTTACACTGGTAGGTTCCTATGGCAGAACGCTACAATACTCTCTGGAAATAAAACAATTAATTTAGTCAATGACATGAAGAAAGCGCATGTCTGTAGCATGAGATAGAGTCACCGATTCTCACTCAAATAGTCTACAGATGTTCCACATTAGCAATGTCATAAATGTTTATACATTTTTTTTCAAACAGAGAACTGTAAGGAAAGAATACTGTACATACTTTTCATCAACCAGAACATTTTTTGTCTGACAGTTGGCGTATTTATTTTAACTGTCAAATTACAATATCTGTCAAAACATATTGCCTTCTTTCTATCACCATATGCCAAGCTAAATCGTCACATTCTCACTTGGATGTCATGACTGCTTCAGCATTTTGTATTCTGTATATTTCTCAACTGTAGAACATTCTTTGAAGTAATACATTCCTTTACTAATGAAATAACAAGAAACAAAGTGTCTGTTGTTGCCATTCATTTCCACATCGATCCTTCTATGATATTATGATTATGCCAAGAAATGGCCTGTTCCTTTATACTTAAATGCCATGAACATGTCTGCACCTGTCATAAGTGTAAAGGGCAAGATTTTAAGAGTGTAAGTGAGCCAAGCACCACTTATCCAAGCAGAAGGTTAAATCCTGTTTCTAAAAATTTACAGAAGAATATAGAAGCCTATTCTTGTTTCATCTAATGTAAAATTTCCTCAGAAAACCATGAATTAAGTGAGACTTGTCTGTCTTTCATCGTTGGCTCTAAATGCAAAGTGGGTGTCTAATTGCCCTCTTAACCTTTAAAAACTACTATTTCACCTGCTCTTGAATGTCTTCAAAATAGAGTTTCAGAGTGAACAAAACACAGTTTGTTATCAATATAGTTGAGGTAGGAAAATCAGCAAAATAGAAACATCAAGTTCAAAACAAAACAAAACAAAACAAGAAAAAAAAACTTCCTTGAGCTCAGAGATGGTCAAGAGCTATGGGAAAAGAATCTGCTTACTGGAAGATATCCAAAACTGATTGGAATGCCCAAAACTGAATTGGGAAATTATCCTTAACTGAAGTTAAGCAGAAACACACTCAGTTTTTTTCTTACATACCACAAGGAGTCAAGGAGTGAACAATCTACTTTGTCCATTGCTAGTCAGTTCTAAATATTTATCACCCTCACAGATATTTAAAAAAAGTCAAATTGCCCATCTAAAAGTGCCTCTCCTTGAAGGATTAAAGACCCTTTCAGATAATTTCTGGCTCTTTTCTTTACTTACCTATCAAATTAATTCAAAATGAGAACACCACAAGAAAATACTAAAACTTTCCTCTTGCTTGGTTTTGCTTCCCCTTCCCATGTTTAACTATATAAAAATTGCATCAACTTCCTTCAATCTTACTTTTTTTTTTTTTTTTTTTTTAAACCCACTCTGAATTGCTTGAATACTATAAGAATGAAATACTCTGCAGCATTGCCAGTTTTCAGAATAATCTACTCCATACCATGGAGTATCATTACATTTTTAGATTCTAGGTGTAGATCTAAAAGACTCTCTGAATGGGCTCTCCTTTGTATGCAATCTAGGAAACTTTATCACTGTACTGTAACAGCATAATTTTAATTCTATCATACTAGGTATCAATTATTATCACAAACTATATATTTAATAAGCATTGTTTCTATACTCACTCTGAAAATCTTTTATGAAAATAAAAACACAGGCCTTAATGTGAATGCCTTTAGAAATTCACCAGAAGCATTGCTAATCACTATTTTTTTCCTAAACACAACTTTACACTAAAAAAAGCAATTAAAAAAAAAAAACAGTTGTTTTACACATTTTGAAAGTCCTCTTAGGGGGTGCTTCATCTGTTTTTTAACAGTGTTAATGAACTCTTAATCAACTACTAAAACAATTAATTGCATTTACAGATTTATGTTAACCACATCATTATTTTTATAAAGCCAAGTTTTTAAACATGATTTGTGTTCACAATGGTTCTCAGTGTTAGTTGGGAAACATGCACAGAGAAGTAAAAATTGCATAGGGATATGCAAGGGAAGCAGTTTCTAGTTGTTTCTTGCAGTCTAAAGAATAAGTTAACATGGCAATACAGAAGTAGAAAGTTCTGAGAATTAAAAGGCAAAAGCTACCAAATGGTGATTAAGGTCTCCTTTTCAATACTCTGCCTTCCACGAGTAGACAGAATGAAAGTTGCACTATATCACTGAAGTTAAAAAGAACCTGTTAATAAGCTTAACATTACAACAATGCTCAAGTGATTTGATGACTGGGCAAAGGAACTCACTTATTTCTGTAGTCCATGTGCATAGTAAATTCCTGTTCAGGAATTGTAGAGAACTTGGCTTAATAGGAAATAACTTTGAAAGATCAAGAATAATCCCACTATCCTTCATCTCTTTCTAATAATTACTGAAATGATTGAGTGAATTTATTTAACAATGTTTTGTGACTGGATATGTGTTTTCCCAGGTTATTAAATTATAAAACAAATGAGTTCATATCTCTTTAAATACAAATGTATAAGGGATTACATAAAAAGAACGCCTTATAATTATTGTGCCATTCAGAAATAAACAAGTATAAAAACAATTATTTCCCCCTAGAGTGGATAACACTTCCAGTTTAACAGTCACTGGCAAAGTAATTTGTGAAGTTTATTAAGATTATGGCTTTGCAGGCTCTAATTTATTGAGACAAAGCCTCATTTATGCAAAAACATTAGGACATACTACTGACTCATTTTATATCAAATATTCTTCCTGGAAGAAATTTTTCCACATAATTACTTCAAATAAATGAGGTGTTAATAGTCGGTGAACCAACTCCCTTTAATCTATTTTTGAAACAATACGTACTTGTGGAAAAATAGCTTAAGATTTTTCAAACTGAAAAATAACTTTATAGTGAAACAGATCAAGTAGCTGGTATTTCTAAATAAATTATTTTAGTTGACTAAATATACCTTTTTTTTTTATGCTTTTACAACATAATGGTTAGATCTCAAAATTGATAATTCATTTCTCAGATTGTTGTATAGACAAAAATTGTTGCCCAATCAAATTCTCAGTTTAAGAAGCTTTTATATCCACTTTCATTGGATTGTACTAAAACTAATACGAGCAACATTCAAATCCACCCATAAAGGAAAGACTGGTGAATTTAATTAATGTTATCACAGTCTGACACATCTAAGTATGTAGTCCTGTTAAAAAAGGGGAATCTTAAATAAAACTCGTGATGAAGATACATGAACTACACTCTCTTCAGAGTCTGCTCAGCCCTGCTAAGAGGTCCTTTTAATTGGAGCCCAGGTGGAGTTGCATGGCTCCTGGGGTAAACTGACTACATGGTTCCTAAATCAGGTTGGATAATCTCATCATGCCTACATGCACTGCGCAGCATCTAAGTGGAGTCTCCTGGATATTGTAAACAGAAGAGTATCAAAAACGCTACTAGTAACCATTGCCTTAGTGGTAAGGCACCTTCTACTCACAATGACATCTGAAACCTATCATTTCAAACAGTCTGCAAAGTGGTGGAATTTGAAAGAAAGTAGAACATGCCATCTCAACACCACCACAGATCAACACTTTTTTTTTTTTTTCTTAATTAGATTTAAGGTCCTGAAAGTGTTTCAAAGAGACATACTTTCTTTGTAGTCCAAAGGATATTTTTTTCAATTCACTCCTCCTTGTGAAAATAAGAATACAAATGAAACCATAGCTGTATCATAATGGGAAGTTCTGCTTATGAGATGTATGTTACCTCTTAAATCTCTCTGATAAAGAATATCACAACCACAGAATGACTGAGTTAGAAGGAACCTTTTGGAGGTCAAACCCCCTGCTCAAAGCAGGGTCACTGAGAGCAGGATGCTCAGGACTGTGTCCAAATAGCTTTTGAATATTTCCAAGAATGGAGACTCCACAGTCTCTCTGGATGACCTGTTCCAGTGCTGTCACTCATGGTAAAAAGAAATAAAATTCCTTATGTTCAGCTGGAACCTCCTGTATTTCAGTTCATGCCCCTTGCCTCTTGTCCTGTCACAGGACACCACTGAAAAGAGCCTGGCTACATCTTCCTTACCATCTTCCTTCAGATACTTTTATACATCAGAATTTCCCACTATGAGTCTTCTCTCCTATAAGGAGAGCTGAGCTCAGCTCTCAGTCCCAGCTTATTAGCCTTTCCTCATTGGAGAGATGTTCCAGTACCTTAATCATTTTAGTGGTTCTTCACGTAATATCCTAACAAAATAAAAATCTTCCCCCTAGACTGAGCCCCTACCTGTCCTGAGATTTGACTGCATAAGTTTTCCAATTGTTATCTTCATAAACAGGTAGCAAAATATAGAAGAAATTTATCTTTTGACTATGAGAAAGTCTTCTGTAATCACCTGAAGGTTTATAGAGGTGAACATTAGAGAAAAACACGTATCATTGAATTCAACTGGTAGGACTATGCTAATCTTAAGTGTACAACTCCACAGACCAAACTCATTTCTGTAACTACTGTCTCAAGTGGCAGATGTATTCATAATATATTAGCACTCTGGAGGATTTCCCATCTCTTATGTTAATCCAGTAAATGGATAACATACGTGGTTTACATAAGGAGTATCAATGTCATTTTTAAAGCTCAGCAAAACCAGCTTCCATTCTCAAGTTTTTGCTGCTTTGTTTTTGCTTTTTGTTTTGTTTCTATTTAAGAAAACTCAAAAAATGTATTTTTAATATGGATCAAACTCTTGGAATACAGTAACTTCAGTGGTTGGAAGATAAGTAAAAAGAATTACAATTAAAGTACTTTTTGTTTGTTTGTTTGTTCTACTGATGACTTTCACTACTTCTTTTCAGCAGATTATTAAACAAGTCCTGTTAAGCTAACAAACACTACAGATGCAGATATGTTACTCTTTGGAACTCAGTGTTCAATCTAGAGCATTTTTTTTTTTTTAACAAGATAAATCATGTTCTGGTAAAAACAAACAAACAAACAAAAACTGTGTTGGGAACAAAGACCCAGGAGTTTATCACTGTGGAGGTACTTCTCCCTCTCAACATTCATACATTCATGCACTGTGGAAGAGAGCGATCCTCCAGATTTACAGGAGGAGCAAAAAATGACTGCCAGAGTGCATCTGCTTCCCAGTGGCCTCCTAATCCTCTCTAGTGCTGAAGTAGAGTGAACGAGTTGAGTTAAAAGGAGTCAGAAAACAGAAAAATTAGTGGCATTAGAAAAAAATCCTCCTCCCTCTCTCCCCCCTCACCCCACAAAAAAAAAAAAAAAAAGGTAAATTTATACTTATTTTCTCACCAATTAATGACATCAATCTAATCAATCTATAGATTTTTCATACCACCATCAAGACGACTTTGGATTTTCTCTTACTTCGAAGAGGGAAACCCATAAAGGTTACCCTCTGCCCCCATTTTAGTATGGTAAATGGAATTGATAGAATATCCAGCTAGGAGGAAGCAATACTCAGCTAGGAAAAAACAGTAATACCAGTATGGAAGCTATTCATATTTCATATGTTCAAACACAATGTTCAGCAAGCTCAAAACATACAATCACTTTGAAATGCATACTTATAAAGCCTATTTTAAACCCTAGGGGGAAAAAAACAAAACACCATTATTTCCATTATTTTAAACACTATATACCCAGGTGCAGCAGCTGTTTTAAAATAAGAAAAACATACATTGTCAGGTTTTTAAGTAAAGTACAAGGAAATTTGTAGTATAACCAGAAATTTTATTTTATTTATTTATTTTTAAGTGTAGGTTTGCTCTCTTCCTTCTGTTTGAGGCTTTAAAAAAAAATTTCCCCTGCATACCTGATTGGCTATTATCCATATCCTTTCTATTTGAGTCCAAAGAGTGATCACAGATTGATATGTTTTTGTTTGGTATATTGGTTAATTTTAAAACATCAACAAGAAACAGGGTGAACAAAGCTATACTGGTCCAGCAGGTGGTAAAGATCCAAAGTGAAATAAATCAAAAAGGATGTGCAACAGTTGCTGGTACTATTATCTCAACCCATTTATGATGCGAATGTTGATACTCTAACTATCACTTTCATTAGATGTTGCTGTTCCTCGGTGCAGACAGCTTTGAAGTGAAAACTCCCTTGATGTACAGCCTTAGAAAAAGATGTTCTTAGCTAAAAGAAACTACCCACTGCCAAACAACCTAATGCTTTTGGTTACATTTCTTCGTTTCAAAAATGTGGTTAAAAAAAAAAAAAGTTTATCATTAACATGCTTGCTTCTAACAAGTTGGTAAAAAGCGTTCATCGCTTGTCCCTGTTCACCATGACCCATAAAAGACTCTTTAAAGGCAACAATTCTCCATGTGGGAATCATTACTGTACACAGGAAGAGTAAAGCCCCCCTGCCCCCCTCTATTCCTTATTCCTTCTACATAAAACGTTGCACAACTGAAACTCATTTCCAGTTAAATTAATGGGACAGATTTGATTGGATTGTACCTCTTAGAGCATGCAATGGTATTTGGTGAACATCACATTCTGTTCCTAAGAAGGAACTATACAATTTTTTTTTTTTCCTTTCTTTTTACCATGCAACTTTAAGGAGTTAAATCCAGTTGACCAGTTCCTCCTGCAGGAGACAGTTTCTGTTCTGAATAATTTGCTAGAGAAGCCCTCCGTATACATTGACAGTGCAGTTCATTTTGTCCAATTTATAGCAGGTATTGCTCATGATTCATTCACACAGGAAAGAAGACCCCACCATCTGTGGTGCTGAAGAAGTGTTTAAAGTCCCAGGCTCTGGAGACACACCATGGCATACTGTAAACAGAGCAGGGACCAGATCAAGACCAGAGGTACAGAGCCACATAAACCTCACGCCTGCTTCCCAGCACAGAAACAGCCATAGAGACATCACAGCTGCTGACCTATGGGTTGCAGGAGGGAAAGTTAGTACTAACTACTACTCTGTGCCTTTTCACTAAGAGCGAGCAGTAGGGAATAGTGGCAGCATTGCTCTTTGCCAAGAGCCAGCTTGACTGCATGGCCGGGAATTACCTGCTCAGAGAGGAAACAACCTATTCATCATTAACATCAAGTACTAAAGCAAAAGAGTACCATGACTGACTCATGATCCATTCTTTATTCTTCCCAGGATAACAGAATTATGTGCTGATTCAGAACAGCTGATTCAGTCCTGTGTTATCTTAGCAATTAACCTCTGTATTCTTAGTTGTTCAACTGTGTATAGCTTGACAAGTAAAGTTTTTTGTTGGTGGTGGTTTTTTTTTGAAAAAATATATCCTCAGATGTTCAATATGTTTTGTGGTACAACACAAAAAGTAAGGCAGAGGTCATAGTAATTCAAAACATGGCCTTCAAACTAATATTTTTTCCTATACATGTTCCCAGAACTCTGCTTAGATGACTGCTGCATGTGTAAGAAAAGCAAACCCAAATAAACATCAACCAGGAATTACCTCTTCCCATACCTCATCTTCACAAACATAGGGAGATAATTTCTAATGAACTTATTACTTCATTAAAAGAAACAATGCACAGGTGAAACTATAAAGTCATCTCCCATCTCCTTTCCACACAGAAAATGTTAGCAATTTTGATTCAAATACAAATGGAGTATTCTGAACTCAAAATTTTTCCTTCTTTTCTGGTACCTTCTTATAATTCTCTGGCAATACCAATGTCTAAGTGTTTATTATGTTTCTAAAGTTAATTTACAACACATTGTAAAAAGTTCCTTGATGTATTCACTCCTCTATGATACAGTTTCCATTGCTCTTTTTTTTTTTTTTTTTTGATTATTTCTACCTTATTAATTTCTAGCAGCCAGTTTCTATGTTTCACAAGATATGCTCTGCATGTCTCAATGAAATAAGTGGCCTGTATGCTCTTGTAGAGTTAAAACTAACAGGCTTGCAAGCTTTTGGCATTTCTGCAGAGTGGCAGCCCTTAATGTCTTTCAGCCTCATCCTCCTTGACATGAACGTAGTTGCTGCTGACCTTCAGAGGGGTGTAAACCATACTACTGAACTGCTCTTTTGAACAGGATAAATCCAACATCATAAGGCCCACTGCTGAACCCACAAACTGTCAACTAACTCTCCAAAATACTGCAAATCTACCTTTATTTGGGAATTGAGCAAGGGAGATGGGTGTGGGAGAATGTCCACTGGGGACTATATAGGGTTTTGGTAGGGAGATGCTACAGAAAAGCATATACATTGTGAAAGTCTAACACTTAACATGATCCTTGACTTCTCTGAGGCTTTAGTTATACCAGAGATGTGCTTCTCTCTTATTTCTAGTAGATAATTTCCAACTCGTTTTTTACTTGTCTTCTTATACACTTGTACTGGTAGAAGTCTCCTTAATGCACAATTAACCACAGATGGCAGGGCTCCAGCCTCAGATGTGAGATTGAGATATAACAAATAAATTTTCCAGTACCCTAAAGCAGAGCTGCATAAACTTGTTTTCATAGTGAGTACTACTTTATGTATGTAGCTTGAAAGGCAAAGCCACTCTAAAAAAGTATGCAGGAAAGTATAAAGTGATTGTACATTAAAGCAACAAGTCATACTCAGTTTAACTCTGGATTTATTGACACCATTGACACCAAAACCAACTTCCTCAGGATCCATCAGTAAGAAGACTATAATTTACATATTTAAAATCAAGTTTGAAAATACTTCAGTTTTTCTTTTCATTTAATATCAGAACAACTGTCTCCCAAATCAATCAGAAAATTAACAGTACATGATCTAAATACAGGTAACCTAGATGGGACGAGTTACTTGACTGTGAAGGACAAAGCCATAATGAAATGTTTTCCTCTGGGCACACCAAACCCTTCCGTTTAAATAATAAAACAAAGCATTGTGTTTTATATATATTAGGCTCCTACTCAGGTCTCCCTCTAGAAATCTGCACCTAATAAATTTCAATCTGTTTTTACTGTTATGTTGCTTAAAAACATAATTTAATTTTTCTCTAGAAAACAGCTTTACAAATTAGGACAAATTATGCTTACATTAAGGATTTCATAATATACAGTGAGGAAAACAGTCAAATAACTCACTGCTTACACGGCATGCTAGTTACTAGTAAAGGAAAGAAAACAATGGACAACAAAATTAGCCTGCAGTCCACCACAAAGTGTTTAACACTTATTTTTATGAAGCCTTATTGCATCAGTTTTGAAAACATATCTGAACAAACTACTGATAACAAAACTACGTATCAAGCAATAAAACAGTACTCCTCTCACCAACACCACCCTGGGTGACAAACAGGAGATTTTCTTGATTTGGAAAGAAGGGATTCATTTTGTTTGTTTGTTTGTTTATTTTTAAAGTAGGCTGAGCAGTAACACCAACAAATTTAACAGCTCTCACCAGAAAATTCATATCCTGGGATAGAAGCTTGCCTAAGAACCACTGTCAGCTGCCAAGCACAGACCCAGATTACATAACCACTATTGCTGCTGCAGAACAACCTGCAAGACTTGTGCTCAAAGCAACGTGCCAAGTGTGGAATACCTGGTTTTTATGTTGCTAAATAGCAGCAATATGTAAAAATTCAGCAGTAACTGGGAATTTGGTCAAGAGACCTTTCTCCCTCTGAGTCAGAAAACTCAAGGTGTACACATATATCACAGAATTTCTAGGTTGGAAGAGACCTCAAGATCATCGAGTCCAACCTCTGACCTAACGCTAACAGTCCCCACTAAACCATATCCCTAAGCTCTACATCTAAACGTCTTTTAAAGACCTCCAGGGATGGTGACTCCACCACTTCCCTGGGCAGCCTGTTCCAGTGTCTAACAACCCTTTCGGTAAAGAAGTTCTTCCTAACATCTAACCTAAAACTCCCCTGGCGCAACTTAAGCCCATTCCCCCTCGTCCTGTCACCAGGCACATGGGAGAACAGGCCAACCCCCACCTCACTACAGCCTCCTTTAAGGTATCTGTAGAGAGCAATAAGGTCGCCCCTGAGCCTCCTCTTCTCCAGGCTGAACAAGCCCAGCTCCCTCAGCCGCTCCTCGTAGGACTTGTTCTCCAGGCCCCTCACCAGCTTCGTCGCCCTTCTCTGCACCCGCTCAAGCACCTCGATGTCCTTCTTGTAGCGAGGGGCCCAAAACTGAACACAGTACTCGAGGTGCGGCCTCACCAGAGCTGAGTACAGGGGGACAATCACCTCCCTAGCCCTGCTGGCCACACTGCTTCTGATACAAGCCAGGATGCCGTTGGCCTTCTTGGCCACCTGAGCACACTGCTGGCTCATATTCAGCTGACTATCCACCATCACTCCCAGGTCCTTCTCTGCCTGGCAGCTCTCCAACCACTCATCTCCCAGCCTGTAGCTCTGCTTGGGGTTATTGCGCCCCAGGTGGAGGACCCGGCACTTGGCCTTGTTGAACTTCATGCAGTTGACCTCAGCCCATCAGTGCAGCCTATCCAGATCCTCCTGCAGAGCTTTCCTACCCTCAAGCAGATTGACACACGCACCTAACTTGGTGTCATCTGCGAACTTACTGAGGGTGCACTCGATGCCCTCGTCAAATAGCCTCGTCAAATAGCCCTCGTTCATATAGCCTGAATACAATGTAGATTTTAAAATGTTAAATGTTTCTCTTAAAAAAAAAAAAAAAAAAAAAAAAAGGGAATAATCTAGACTGATTGTTTCTTGCCACGCCCTTTCACGTTGTTGTTCATTAAAGTATCTTAAAAACAGTCTACTCTGCAGACACAGACATGATCTCATGATGGTATCATTTGCACTTATAAGTAAGTACCAGTTACACTACTGCTAATTTATTCTTACCAGTTGGTTGGATCATAGATCAGCATCACCAGTGTCCTGCCTACCAGCGTAAGAGCAACATCTGGCAAACGTAGAGATTTAAAATAATTGACGGAAATATAGCAGCTCAAAAGTGACTGAAGGTCTGGCACCTTTTCAGTTGTCAAATAAAGCCTTATCTTAATTACAGGGTTTGGGTTTTTCTCTGAGCTTAGAGGGATTTTTTTTCGTCTATAGCTACTGAATCCCAACTGTTACAGGATTACCTTTTCCTATCTTAATACTCTAGGCAACGCAGCTATAGAGAAGCTGCCGCTTGAGAAGAGGGAATATAGAAAGGATCGTTTTCAGAGGTAAACAACATAATGAGCTCCAATTCTGCAAGTAATACAGAGAATACTCCCATGAACTTAGAACCACTGGTGTTTGCTTTTCTGTAAGCATCACTTCAGTTTATATAACTGCTAAATTTGTTAATTAAAATCAGCACTCAACAAACCTAAAGAAGTAAAAGGATTGTAGCCTGTAGCATTTCATGAACCAAACAGAACATCACACTAATCAGCTGATCCAGGTTTTTAATTCCAATTTCCTCAGTCTCATTCTGTTAGACCAATTCTGATATCACTGTCATCCTGCTGGTATCTACCGACACATTCAAGATTCATACCAACATGCAAATAAAGCATCCCAATGGAATTTCCTTCACTTGAGAAAATCAGGAATAACTTGATGATGATAAGAGTATCTCTGTTCACCTTTGTTTTTGAGCAGAAGACATAGTATGAAAGGACAAAATGCAGAGAAGATTTATCCTTCCTTTGGAATGCCAATTCATTTGATTTGAACAAGACTGACAGTGATTTCCTACATGCTATACAACACAACTGATTTTGTTTTTCAATTGATAATGAATCATCTATATAGCCTAAACATGTCAACACCACTTATCTTCTTTGCCTTTCCACATCTCAGTCAAGCACACCTAAAACTTGCTTTTTATTAAAAACAACAAAAAACAGTTCTGATTAAAGTAGCTACAATATTAATAGAAGATGACTTCTCCCTCATCTTAAAGATACTAACATATGATATTGTACAGTGTTGATACAACATTGAACTCTATAAAGTCATGTCATATCACACCAAATTTCAAAAAAACACATGCCATATCATCACAACACATTTTACTAATTTCTTGGAAAACACTACATTTTTAATATGTCCATAGCCACAAAGAAAGGAATTTATTTTACTTGACAGACAGTAGGCTTTATGCTATATTGCCAGCATTGTAAGTGTTCATGACTGTTTATGAAATACATTTTCCCCATTCCTCCATTCCTGGGGGTTAAAGAAAAATTAAGCAATGCAAAGTTCTACAGTCTGCAGAAAAATGAGATGTGATTTTATTTTTTGACAACACTGGGCTTCAGAAGATGATCATTAGTTTCAATCTTTATCTTCAGATCTTATTCTCTCAGCTCCTTACAAATCATTAAGAAAAATGTTGTCTTCACCACAGCACAGGCTTTTACTATGTGAAACTATACCACACCAGCTTCTACAATGTATTTGGACTCAAACATGAAATGACCATAAGACAGCGGTATTACAGCCCATTCAATATAACTTTTGCTAAAGAGAATTAAACCTCATTCTCAAAGTCAAGACTCCAAGAAGAGTTTATAGTTCATTTGCTTAATACTAAAATTAATAATCTGCCTTCAAGCTGAGATCTACTGAAACAGAAAATAAGAGTCTTCCTATGAAGCATCTCCTAGAAGTTATGCATTGGAAAAAAAAAAAAAAAAAAAGTACCCGGTAGAGTACTTTTCCCCAGAAAAGTACCCAGTCTAACTTCAACGTAGCCAATAGAGTTTGGGAAGGCTAGTTAAGCCACAACAAAGCAGAATTTAGATGCATTAAATTTAATAATTGAGGAAAGACAACTAAATATCCCTCTACAGTAAAATGTATCCAGAATTCATTCATAGGCTATGTACCTATTCTGACCTTCACAGAAGAAAATCTGGTACGCAGGAGGTCAATATAGGCTTTCACTGAAGTAAAACTTAATTTTACAAATCGGAAACATCAGGAAGAAAAAGTGGCTTGCTAGAAGAGAAATTGCATATTATTTTAGTTGAGGGGGGAAAAAAAAAGAATGATTTTGAATGTTATGCTCATAAAACATTCTTCTTACCCTTAATTTCAATTGAAATGCATCGTGTGTCCTCCCTTCATACTTGGAAGGCACCCCAAATGCTTTGAAGTTCATCAGCCTAATGAGGAAGTCCATATAGCTAAGGCAACTGCTGAATACTTAGCAGCTCTTGAAAAGGAGAGTCATTTATAAACCTAAAGGGACAGTTATTCAGACACAAATATAAATTCACTTTCTAGCTTTGCTACTGACATGACTTGCTGGACTCCAAGCACAAAATTTAAATATAACATGGAAAGGTATTAAAGAAGTCTTTGTTATGTTTCACTACAGCAATGAACATGATATATATACAGCAAGAGCAAAACTACAGCTTTTGTCAAATTTTTGTACTCTTGGCATCAGATGAGTGCAATTACTGCACTATCTGAATGCTGTAAGGATTTCAACACGACTAGAAGCCTGAATAAAAGAATGCACTTTTAAAACAAGCTTCCTTTTTTAAAAATAACGTTTTAATGAAAAATAAACCATATTTACCCTATTATATAACTGTATAGCTTTATACAAGATTTGATCCCCTACTGAATGCCATAGGCTTAGACAAGGTCCCATGATTGAAAAATGAGTAAAAGCATTGTTTTCTATTGATAATGCAACAAACTATGGAAAATATCTGTGTCTGAGAAGCATTGCTGATGACCTGAACACTGGTTACTCCCTCAAACTGAGTTTAATTTTCTAATCTGAAAATACAATACTTACTTAGGCCACTGTGCTGTCCTAATAAATTCATTAATTTATTAATGAATTTGGATCACATGATGTGAATTGAAAATGCTTTTGTACTGCACACCTTCGTAAAGTACTTCTGCTGCCTGCATATTCTCCAACACATACCTTTTTTTTTTTTTTTTCTTTTTTTTTTTTCTTTTTTTTCTGTGCTCTTAATTACATTTTAGCTGAATTTCTTAAAAGTAAAATAACTTGGAAGACACAGACCTCTCCGAGACAAGGGCAGCAATTAAACTGGAAATGGCTGCTTTTTCTTCAGTATAAACTGAAGCATAATTATGCAAGTGATGTTTCTACCATACCACTCCATTATCTGTGTGCCAACATAGAGGCTATTTCTGCTGGATGGAGGTAACCTAGTCTATCCAGGCTGTGCCAGCATGGAAGGCTTGAAGTTGCCCAGTAATTACAAATGCCAATGTAAAGAACTGTAAATCAAAAATGAAAAGGGGTAGTTATAGAGATCCATGCTTTCTGAACATCCTTATCTGAAGAGAAAAGCTAACAGAACTATCCCAGAACTCATTTAGAGGTCACAGTTTCTTTTGGATAACTTTTGGAAGCAGGAAGACAACACAATCCACGGTGTGCATAAACCTAAACTCTGAAGTTTGCATGCCATAACAAAGGAACACTAAAACAAAGTACTGAAATCAAGTATAATAAAGGGCAAGGAAGACATTGAGATAAAAAGTCACCCCAGTGAACCCACTGATGTCAATTGTCTTTCCCAAGTTCAGAGTGCCCATACAGCATATCATGTGGTGCAGCACTAAAGTGACAGTCAAGCAGCATTAGTTAGATGCACGGTAGTCACCTCCACTCACACAGGCTGTTATGTCCAGGAGCACTTCAGCTAGATTATCAAACATGATATACATATATTTTGCTCTGGTACAGTATAAATATACGTGCAAGTGTATGACCATGTGCACACACGTGTGAATTGATACTGAAAAATAAACTTGATAAAATGTGGCTGACTCAGCTTGTATACAAAAAAAAAAAAAAAAAAAACACAAAAAAACAGCAAACATAAACCATTAAAGACCTACCCGAGATTAAATGGCACTGAAAATGAATAGAACCCTCCATTTTTGATATGTATGTGAATTTGACTAGAAAATTACACATTGCCAGTAGCTCCCCAAAGTGCTTGGAGACAACAGAAATACAGAGATAATTTCAATAACTGTAATAAATATAACTCAAGAGGCTTCATGCATGTGTTCCTTGTCATTACATTTTAAGCTATCCATTTACTATTAGATAAGGAGACTGCACCAGACATTTCAAAAAACTCAACTTTGCCGTGTCCCAGATAAAGTGTTAGACAAAACTTAAGTATTGCTGAAAAACAGCTTTATAAAAAAACAAAATATTTTCAAAGTAACTTCAACTTCCTTCCCTTGATCTCGAATAATTACACTTAATATTGCAATATTAATTTCCTTATATAGAATTCGCTCTTTTTGATTCATGCAGTACCTAATTCAAACTCACTTATATTTTTCTATTTTTTTTATTTTTTTTTATAGTTGAGTGAAGGTATATGTTTTCTTAGGTGAAATTATATTGACATTAACCACTGATGTCAAACTACAAAGTACATTTTTTTTTACTACTATTAGTATTTTTTTTAAAAAGTAAGACTTTTGTTTTAATTAGTCCTGACTTTTTGCTGCCTTCTCCAAAGCTTGTCTCATCAATTTGGACAGTAAACATGTGATTAAAATCACAGCATTATAGAGATGTGACCATGTAAAACAACTAGAGAAAATAAGAGGAAGGAGAAAACAAGGAAATTTAATTTTACATAAGTAAATAAATAGATGGCAAACATGACCATGAAAGTAGATAAGCAGACAGCAAAAGCACTGGGAATGAAAAGTAAAGAACACCATCTGGGCATCTTGGATAGTATGAATATTCTGTCGCCTTCATCCAGCTGGCTGGAGGCTGGGACATGGTACAGCTAACACTGTTAATGTATTTGGGAAGCTTAGCCAGCTCTGTGCTGCCCAGTAATCTCCATGTCTGGCTGCAGCACGAATGAGGGCACTGGCACTTTACATGGTAAAAGTGCAGTTTCTGTGAATCAGGATGACTTTCCTATTCACTTCAATAGGCATCAAATCAAGCCCTTAACTTGGCTGGCTGAACATCCCTCCATGATTTTGAATTAACTTCTCTCTGGATTGGTCATTTCTCTTAAAGACTAACTTCAAAAGGAAGACAAAGGAAGGAAAACAATATCAATTTTCAAAACTGCAAAGAAAAAAACAGTCAACTATTCTCTCTATCCATTTAGCCCGGACTGTATACATGAGGGGATTAAAGTGTGGCAAGAGAAATTTGTATTGGATTTTGCCACATTTTCTAACTAGAAATTAGTGAACATTGATATAGAGCACCCTGGGACATTGTCCAATACTAATCATTGTAAATGTCCAAGAACAGGTTAGGGAACTTTAGAGAGAATGCTTTGGATACAGTCAATTTAGTTTCAGAAAAAGATAATGTAATGGTTGGAATAAGACAAACTCTCAAAATCCCTTCCTGGCTCAATTTCTTACAACTGCAGCCTTCTGGGATAAACAGATAATGGATATTTGGTAAGAAGACTAAATTTTCTACAGCATAACATGACACAAGAATACAGTCAAGTATAGATGTGAGTTTCAGCATTTTTTATTTTTTATTTAAGTTATAACGTAGCTTGCTGCCTTCATCCTTCAGCAATATTTTTCTGCTCTGCTTCCTAATTACCTCCTAGAAAAATTACCATGCCATGGCTTGCACTCATTCCTCAGTTGTAATCACTTGTAATTTGTCTAAGAAAAAGATGGCAAGTTCAAATTTTGTAAGAATCGGAGAACTAATTTTTCCCCCAAGTCTTTAGCTAAGCTTATGTTATTTTTTTTATTTTATTATACTATCCAAAGGTCTAAACTTAAAATCATACCATCCTAAGCACTGAATAAATCATGTATCAAGAAGTGCTTAACATATTTCATTCATGTAATTCTCCTTTGCTAACAGTATTACAGAATATAGGCCCTTACATGAGTTTTGTTCCCACCGAAGTCAATGAAGGTAATCTGAAGTTAGCTGTTCTCTACAAACAAATTCATCATCTTTTAGTCCCACCTTACAACCCCTGTTAACTAGAGTGAGAGTTTAATTTAGCCTCCTACTAAAATGTCCAAATAGTTATTTATGACAATGTTGTTGTCCTTGTCATACTGTAATTTGTATTAGTTGTCTGATGGTAACTGACCATGCCACTTTACCATAAGGAGCTTAATCACTATTTGCACATTTGAAAATCCTGGCAGCTGGAATCAGGTTATGTCCTTTGGAGTTAAGCAAGGAAAAAAAAAATCCTGTCTCTACGCTGAAAACATGAAGAAAAGCTTGAAACACTTAAGCACTCCAGCACACTAAGTCAATGATAAAAATCTATCAATAAAATCTCTTAAGTTTAATTACCTTTTTAATAAATCTGTCTTCTGAACAACTCAGTTTGACATTATGAAAAAAAAGATACTGAAAACTAAGTATGAAAGAGCGTGCTGAACACTTACCATCAGCAGCATAATCCTTCAGAGAGACTATATACCTCCTTTGCCTGTAGTACTATAGCATAGTTACTTATTTAGCACGCATATATTTTCCTTAAGATAAATCACTGAGATTCTCAAATGTTTTTTTTTCTTTGTGTGATAGAGGATGATGTTTTAAAAGCCTATGCTCCTGAACAGGTGCCCAAAGAGACCTAGGAAATGGCTATTTTAGTGGAATCCAGCTGCCAGATATAGCAACAACTGTGACTCCCCAGTAATTCTGGTGTCCCAACTAATTAATATCTAGTCCACCTGTATCTATCAACTCTGCACCTCTGTCATTGAATGGAGATCTTTTCATGTACACAGAATGAGAGTTCTATGAGAATAAGTCTATGACAAAGCAAATAAAGCCCATTTAATTTCATGCTTGGAAAGCAAAGCTGTGCTCTATATACCATTTTGGGATTGTTCTATAGCTTTAGAGATTAAAAAAAAAAAAAAAAAAAAAAAAAAAAAAAAAAAAAAAGAAAGAAAGAAATTTATGCGATTTGGTTTGAAGTTCTAAGAAGAAAAAAACAGCCTTAGAAAATTTATTTTGACTTTGCTATCACTTCTGGCTGACAACTGAGGAGAGGTCTACCTGATTTACTTATTTTCTACAAAAATTTGGAAAATTTGGTGTGGTCCACAACTTTCCTTCTAGAGCCTAAATGCTTCTAGCTTAAGAAATACATCTTCCTTTGTTAAGAAAGGCTTATCCTGTGCTTATAACTGTTATGAACTGTTGACTCATTACCACTGCCACAGAGGCTAATTGAAATCCTATAAATACTGGATACAAAATTCTGTGGGTACAGTGGTACAGATTTGACTTACAGTAAATAAACTGTTTCTATAGCTCTCAGCTTTATACATAATATTCCATAACCAACAATCCCCATGCACCTTCCCTATTGGGCAATATTATTATTCCTATTTCAAAACAAAGCCACCTACAAAACATAGAAAAAGAACCAGAGAAGAAGATACATTCTCGTGTATGCAATTGGGACTTTCTATTTATCTTTTTCATTATGTTAGGTCAGAAGAGATAAACAGGCAATCTCATTATCTCATACCTGTTTGTCCACTGCACTAAAATAAATAGCTTCTCTTTATTTTGTTTATAAATAGTAACAGGAAACTTATAGAGAGTAGACTTTTTTTTTTTTTTTTTTTAAGCTTAAAAAGTGTTTCTAGAGTGTTACTTTAAGACAGCTTAGTCAGCTCAAGATGTCTCTGGCACCACACCATTCAGAGGTATTCAAACCTCCCCTGAGCTACTTTGGCACATGTACAGTATGCAGTGTTTCTGTTTGATAAATTCTTCTTAGCTCAAAAAAGTAAAAATGAGGTTCTTTAGAGTATTATAAATTACAAAAAGGTTCTAAACACAGCTAATCCAAATAACTTCAGGATTATAAAATTTCTTTATCCAAAGTTTAAGTGGTAAAATGAGCAATAGCTCATAAAGTAATAGCAGTGTTGGAATCCATTCATTCTCCGATGACCTTCTACTGGCATTGAACTTCAGCTGGCACTAAAATGCAGAAGTGTACCAACAGTGCTTACTGATTAAATATATAATTAATTCAACCTGATTTTGGAATATTTTGTTCCTTGTGCAAGTGTTCTGCTTTTCTGACAGCCCATGAATTCTGTTGTTCTCTGTTAGTTGAAAACTAAATTTTAATAATTTGAGCAGCTTTTTATATTACTATAAAATTCTTGCTATAGCTTGCTTAAAATTCACAAAACGATCATGATCCTGATAGAAATTCCACAGCCATTAATATAAAAAAAAAATTTAAAACTACAGAACTCATTTTGACCTGCTATACAGTAAAAGTTATTATATTCTGATAATTAATTTCTCCTTGCAAAACTTCATCTATTTTATAGCCTGTCATACCTCAAATAATCTTACTTTAAAAAATTTAACCACGTAAAAATAAGTAAATGGTTGATGATGCTGATTCACTGCCCAATTTGTTGTTGTTGTTTTTTAACCGTTCAATTACATTTTCAAAATAAGTAATGTTTGTTTTCTTTCACTGATATAATGGAACAGGAATAAAGATCACCTAGCTTTCTAGCCAAGGGACTCTTTCAGTGCTTCTAAGATGATCAGCACGCAGAGATGCAGAGGGTACGAAACAAAAGAAACAGGATAAAAAAGATGCCTTCTTAGGACTGTCAAGAAATATGGCAAATAGATGATTAAAAATGTGTAAAATAAAGAAAAAAAAAGCTGAGACTGGTAGAATAAATTGAATTTGAGGCTATGTGAATGTGTGTTTCACTGGGAACATCCTTATTTTCAGGAATAGAAAACAGTATCATGAGCTTTGAAAATAAAGAAAACAAAACTGAACAGGAAGATATTATTAATCTTTAAAGGCTTTAATCAGTATCCATTGATTCAATAGGGTCTACCAGGCTCTGTTTCCAGATACTCAGCCAAATCTTGCTCACAATACAGTTCATTGTATTCAAGAAAATAACAGAAGGGTTTAATTTTATTTGTCAATTTTACTGTTTTTAACCAAACTCAGACAACATGCTTGTAATAACCTTTTCATGAATGCTCTGAAACGCTCCATCACAGCAAATTTGTAATATTACCACACGGTAGAACTCTACTGTCTTTGAGTTATGTAAAGGTAAGGGATATACCAAATTGTCTACTGGTTACTCAGGCAGTCCATGAGTAGCAAAAGACAATTGTCCTGCTCACAAAGTTGTTCTTTGTCATCTATTTTCTTTCTTTGAACAGAGAACTGCTTTGTGAGCTGAACACTTACAGTCTTCATTACTGCACTCATTTAATCTTAATGTCAGTTTAGAATTTAGTTGCTGGTCATGTTCTGTCATATAACAGACTCAGGGAACTAAAAGTTAAATACTGCTTTTTAGCATGACGTGTCTCTACCAGTTTTGTCAGAGAAATACAGAGTCAAATGGACACAGCCAATATGATACAGTGACGACAAATGCCCTTAAAAAGACAGTAATGTAACTCCTCACAATATGAACAATTGTGTGCAAAGTTAAATAAATTTGCATATTTTTCTTTTAATGATACCACTGAAATTAATGTTATAATAACTTAATTGAGGTTCAGATACAGTTGTGCCCCTGATATTTTCCATAAATGGGCAAGATTAACATGATTTCTGACAAAAAAAATAAATCAAGTGGATACAATGTAAGTGTTTCAGCCAGTTCTAACACCTATTTACAGAGTAATCTACTCCACAAATGAAAATACAGCTGAGAAGAAAATCAGACTTATACCAAGTAAGCACATTTCTATAGGTTCTGAAAACCATATCTGACAGGGAGATCCACCAGCACCCTCTCCCCACCTTACAGCCCACAACTGAAGCTCACCTGTCTGTCAGCTCACTTACTTTGGATCCTGCCTCCCTACACCCCATCTGCATGTGCAGATTCCACCCAATTTCCCAGCAGTTTATGATACACTTTATTGTATTCTAATTGCTTCCTCTTTGCCCTTGATCACCAGGAAGCACCTCTTGGTATAATCATCCATATCACAGGCCTACCAGTTAATTAGGTCTGTCAACACTTTTCAAGTACAAGCAGTTGGTCTAACTGCATCTTCCACTTCTGATACTGTAAAGCTTTGCACACCCCCTACATCAGAATTGTTTTAAGAAGGAACTAGGAGGACAATCAAATGCCCTTTTAGATACTTTTAGATACGTAATTCTGACCTTGATGGGCAATTTTCAGAATTGTTCATAAAAATTGGATTCTAGGAGGTTGCTGTTACAAGTTTTTGAACTTATGTCCCTCCTACTCACTCAAAAACGTGTTTCCGCAAACATATCTGACTATCTTAGCTACATTAATAAAAATCTAGAAAGAAAAAAAAAGAACCATTTCCCTGATGGAAAATTCAAAGATGATCAGTCACATTGAAGAGAACTATTTTTTGCCTCTGGAAATATATTTCAAAAATTAGTCAAAAGACCTTTTACTGTTTCTTGGTTTTAATTAGTTTTGTCTGTGCTTGGGTTTTCTAGGTCTCTCTACAGCCAAGTCATTGACTTCTGAAAATTGTCCATATGTTCCTGTGTTAGTTCTGCTATGATTATGCTAATTTGTACCAAAAAAAATGAAGCTTTTAATCAGAACTGAGTTAAGGCAGTCCATTTATCACAAGGATTTAAGACACAGAGGTAGATACATATAGTTCACAGAGCTGTTAATACACTCCAGGTTGTCTGTGAACTTACTACCATATTGGTGTTCACTTTCTGAACAAATACTTTGTATGTCAATAGGCCTATATTTGGAGAATCTTCAGAAGCCTGTAATAACTTGTAAAGGTAAGCCCATGTATTTACTCATGCCTTAAATTCAGGAGTACACAGACATGGAGTGCAAGGTGTATTCTGAGGTGCAAACATTCCCCTCTTCCTGTTGTATCCACAGGTATCCCATAAGAACATGAAATGTACAGAATTTCCTTAACTTCTCAGTGGACCTGAGAATACAGATACATGTATTGAAAACTGCAAGTCATTGGTCACAGTTTGTACCATTGTCTGATATAGAATATCATGGAAATACTTTGGGATCACAGAAATACAGGATACTTTAGGAACCTGTACCAATTGAAATTATCTCTCTGTATAATATATTCATAAAATCTAAAAAGTAAAATAAAATAACAGGGAAACAACACAGCTCTGCCACATTGCTTTCCTTCCACTCTGTATCAAAAAATAGGTGCAAATGACTATTTTTGTTTGGACAACCTGAACATCCATATATGTTAGTGATAAATCTGATTAATTCCATATTGTAATGGCAGAATTCCTATTCTATATGCCAAAATCATCAAGGATAGACTGTTGATTCCAATTTCCATTTTAACTAATCTTTAATCAATCTTTTCTATCTTAATTGAATTTACTATTAACTAGAACAGAACTCAGATCCTTCTCTTATTTATATCACAAAAACCTCAAGATGCACCCTTCCCAATAGAATCAAAGAATTCTACTCATTTAAACAAGATCCTCTAGTTTTCTAGTTCTACTATCTGAATCAACAATTTTTACTTGCCTTTTAAATATTTAACTGAACACAAAGACTTTTGATCAATACTAGGATTCTTCATTCCTTAAGGGTTGAATACAGCAAAATACGTATTGCAAAGTCTAATAGGGGCATAATGTTACTGAAAGAACACAAAAAAATTCAGTTTTATTGGTAAGAGTTGCTTTTAAATGTTAAGTCTATTTGAAGTGAAGAGAGTAGGATATTAAAAATGTTTATGTTAACATATTCTGCCTGTTAACACTGTTTAATCATTGTCTACAGCTGGGCACCATTAGCAGTAGACAAACATCATAAACTGATCATAATTGCTTTAACTCAAATAAGAACAAGGCTCTTAACAATTCATTACTCTTCCACTGCCTTCTCTGGGCTACTTATTACAGTTTCTCTGGGAGATCTCTACAGAAATCAGGAAGCCTTTGCATTTCAGGTACATAGTACACTGTGTACTGTGTACCTCAGTCTTTAACTGAAGTAACTATTACGGCATTATTATGGACATTCACAAAGAATGATGCTATACTTGTTCACAGAATAGTTTATTAGATCACTAAATGACATCGAAGTGATTTTGGAGTACTGTATCAAACGCCTGGCATCAAAAATTATTCTAACGTTCGGTTCATCAGTTTTTCAAAAATAAACCTGTACCATAAAGTATTTCTTCATTCAATTGAAATTTTTGATCATGTCTACTGTATTTTTGACACAAAATGACCAGTATAATTCAATCTCTCTCTTCCTTAAATGGATTAAATAACAAACTATAGAAGCAAACTAACTTTCACATACTCATTCTATGTGAAATAAGTTTTAATTTTTCAACTGAACGTATGGTTCCCACCTAAATAATGGAGACTGAGCAAAAAATGAGTAGAAAAATCAGGTTACATATGGCTGGCATTCATTTCATACTGCTTCTAGAGACATTTTTGCTGCATGAAACCAGAGCCTAATTCTTATACTGGGAATTACCTATCGGTCTCTGGTCAGAATAAGGGCCTTGTGATGTATGTCCCACTCCTAGTATCATCAGTGCAAGATAAAAGGTACATTAATAGCTGACTTGAAGAGGTATTTAATTTTCTAAAAATAAGAACAATCAGTTAACAGCTACCACAGAGATGACTTTGGAGAAAAAACAACCAACGCACGCAAACAAAATTTGAGAACTTGATGATAAGTAGTGTGTCATCAACCAAAAAAAAAATGCTACTGACAAAATAGAAGATACTTTGATTGTACACTGCTATATCATTGTGTTGGGATTTTTTTCGCACTTCATTTCTTTCCATGCTTCTGATTTAGAAAGAAACATTACCAACAGAAATGCACACACACAAAAATCCATCTACAGGCTGCTTCAAGCATTTCCCGTGATTCAAATGGGATTGATACTTAAAAAGTCTATTTCGATTTGTTTATGAATTTAATGCTCTATCAAGTCTGTAGTACTGATGCTTCTATCAGAATAATTATTCTGTAACACTGTGTTAAATGCTAGAAAATTTGTATTAGAGAAGGAATACGGGTATAAGGCAATATTTGCTATAGCAAAATCACTTAAAACAATGGATGTGACAAGTTCAGTATAACTAGTTCTACATTTACTCCTTTCATTTCAGATATGTTGAGAATACTGAATGTACTCTTTCCAGAGAGATTTGAATACACTTCTTAGTAGCCAGCAAGGTCACATGGTCTTGCCAAAGTTACCAAACTGTTCACAGTAGCTATACATCTTCCTGTATCACAGGAAACCTGACATATAACTCTGGAAGAGAGGCTTTTGTGGTGGTTTAGGTTTTGTTTTTCACTTAAATAAATAACACAAAATTTATTTATTTCAGGTATTCTACTTCACTTTCAAAAATACTGTAATTGGTGGTGATACTTAGTCCTTACAAGTATTACATGTGAGTGGAAGGTTGCGTTCTAGAAATTGATTTAATGTTCAAAGATGCCAGTTTCGGCAAATGAAAACAAAGCAGAAAAGTTGTGTACAGTAGCACCATCAAGTCTTCTGTGAACAGACTACAACTGAGGAAAATACACTGAGACCATCTAGCTGTCAAATACTGACACATAAATATTATATATATAAAGTTACTAACTTTCTATAAAGTGTTGTAGCCACAGACATTAATTGTACTACACAAGTCCAAAGAGCAATTTCAGAAGGAACAAAATAAAAGACATAAGAAAGCCCATCTGTTGGCCACATGGTTCTAATGTTACCAAAGGTTCACTGTCCCAAAAAGCACTACTTGAAATAAAAAGGTACTATAGTTGTAGGAACATTGGTTCACTTACATAACTAACTGTGCACCAATTAGAAAGTTGTTTTCCTCATATGGATTCAAATGCATTCACCAGCCCTTTGAACAGAAAAGACATTACACAGCAAACTTCTCAGAAGATGCACTGTTATTGACTTCAAAGTATTCAAGCTTATCAGTCAAATTAGATCCACAAATGGAGGAGAACAGTAAACATTTTGGATATAGCTTTTATGAAAAGCTGTATCAGAAAAGTCATACAGACTTCAGGCAGCAGGTAGATGCAGGTATTGACACGTGGGCAGAAAATACACTAAAGTTTTATGTTCATGTGTACTGTGCTGATTGCAGGATTGGAAACTGTAAATGGCAGAGCCAAAACTAAGTAAATATAGATTTTCTACAGGTAGTTTAAGTATTCTATATTATCAGTTACTGTACGGAAAATACAAGTCTGAGAACTTGTATTGAAATACAAGTATTTCAATATGTATGAAATAACATCATAGATGCATGAACTATATTTTCCCCTCAAGTTGATGACGGGACAAAAAAAACAGAGTAGAGCAGAAGTGTTTAAACTCTCAACTCTAACAATGAGGAAAGACACTACCTGGAAGGAAAAACAAAAAAAGACACATTTCTATGCTTATACAATTAAAAAAAATGCATTTCAATATACTCATTTAAATAATGAGTTAGCCATTTTCTAAAAATGAATTGGCCATTTTATAAGATGAGGAAACATGTTTCTTTCCTGTGCTTCCATGTTTCATTTACAGTGAAGTTTCATCTAAGTGGTTTTCTTCAACAGCAGTTTAAGACACTTACTTCATAATACAGGACTACAAAATTACTAAAAGACATGTTCCTAAAAAGAAGGAACAAAATTGCCAGAAGGTCTCTGCTCATTTTGTTTTGCCTAAATCTATGCCAATGCTCTTGGGATCTCCAAACACTTTGAAGATGCATGTTTTCAGTTAGCTTTACCTTAATAATAATTCAACTTTTTTTTTTTTTTTATTGATGACAAATTATTCTTCATTTCCATGAAGAACAAGCATATTTTACATATCTTTCAAGATGTTTTGTTTTCAATAGCATTGGTTTGTTTTGATTTATTTTGACATCTTCCACTTCTGTTCCCCCATACTACGATCCTTCTCCTAGAGGCTTCAGGATATTCCTGGCCTGTTCATTTTAAAGTTATCAACCACTATAGCTGAATTACTGGAAATAAAGATTCTCAGCACTTATTTGTGTCTCCACCAATATTTCAAAAAATCTCTATTTTTTGGCAGCCGTGTCCCACTATATGAAACTCCCACTTCTTGTTGGCCAAGAAGGCCAACAGCATCCTGGCTTTCATAAGAAGCAGTGTGGCCAGCAGGGCTAGGGAAGTGATTGTCCCCCTGTACTCGGCTCTGGTAAAGGCTGCACCTCAAGTACTGTGTTCAGTTTTGGGCCCCTCGCTACAAGAAGGACATCGAGGTGCTCGAGTCCAGAGAAGGGCAACGAAGCTGGTGAGGGGTCTGGACAACAAGTCTTATGAGGAGTGGCTGAGGGAGCTGGGCTTGTTCAGCCTGGAGAAAAGGAGGCTCAGGGGTGACCTTTTCACACTCTACAGATACCTTAAAGGAAGCTGTAGCAAGGTGGAGGTTGGTCTATTCTCCCATGTGTCTGGTGATAGGACAAGAAATGGGCTAGAGTTGTGCCAGGGGAGGTTTAGGTTGGATATTAGGAAGAACTTCTTTACTGAAAAGGTTGTTAGGCATTGGAATGGGCTGCCCAGGGAAGTGGTTCAGTCACCATCCCTGGAAGTCTTTAAAAGACGTTTAGATGTAGAGCTTAATGTTATGGTTTAGTGGAGGACTTGTTAGTGTTAGGTCAGAGGTTGGACTAGATTATCTTGGAGGTCTCTTCCAACCTAGATGATTCTGTGATTCTGTGAAATAGCTTTAAGCTTTGTTGCTTAAAGTCTGTATCTTGTTCTCTGATTTTGAACATTGAATCTTTTTATCATATCTTTTCAAAAAGCAACTTGCTGTATAACAGCTTATTCTAGAATTTAAGTCATGCTTTCTTAGACTCGATTTTTACGGCTCTGCGAAGAAAGAAATAATCTTAGAAACATGCAACATCTTGAGAGAGATATGAAAACCCCAAATGAGGTTCACCAGAACACATTAAGAACAGTCTGTATCAGCAAAAATTTCGTAAAATACCAATTTTAAACACAAATAATGTCTAACAGTTAAGAGACCACCTGCTTCCAAAATGAAATGTAATGGTATGTGTAATTATGGAAAAATTTAATATAAAAAAATCACAGAATGAAAACTGAGATTAAAAGTATTTTTTGGGGAGCTCAGACTAATTTGTGGAGCATAGCAGCTTTTACTGCACACTTCAGATCGGGTCTCGTGGCTTACAATATCAAAAATATGAGAAAGAGACACTACAAATACCTAGATATCTCAGTAATTCAATTACCAGGAACTGCCAGTTGCTGACTCTTAGATGGGGCACACTAACACTCAGGCACTCAGCGTAGCAAGGCAGATTAGAAATTCCATGCCTCTAAGTTTAGTTCTATGTAACTTTGATTAGCCCTACAGAGAGATGGTTATACTGGTGTCCTGTATGCTATGGAAATATTTCTTAAGATTTCCTTTATCCATCTGTAAGGTAAGTATTCCTGTGTAATCTCTTATTCGTACTGCCTGTAAAATATAAGCCATTTCTGACACATTGCACAAATACTGTTTTATTTGATTGCATTCAATTTTTAGCTTTATCCCTACGAATTGCATACACAAATGCAAACATCTTAGAGAAGTGAGAAATGCAGACCTGTCGTGATCTAGACTCAAATGAGCAATCACCGAGGCAACAGCATCTACTCACGTCCCTCATTGTAGCAGTTTTTTCTGGAATGAAGGGATACAGCATAATTTATCTGACTCATAGGTATTTATATCTGCTCATTATCCACAAAAGTCTACATCCTGCTTTTACGACGGAAAATAATGGTGGGTAAAAGAGTTACTGATGAAAATCAAAATTGTTAACTGGTTTTGCTTTAAGGAGATACCAAATGAGGAAGTGAAAGACTTGAAAAACTATTTTCAAACCCTCAGAAAAAATATTTCACATTTTACATGACATCTGGTACGCTGTATATTTTAATGTAGTTTGATCTGTACCTATGAACTTCTCATACGAACAAGAATAATGATTTGTAAGTTACTGGCAGATGTAATAAGTGATTTCTGAACATTAAACTGAATTCATCAAATTTGAGACTGTTCAGTATGCATTCAAGTAGAATTATTCTTTAAACATAGTCTGTGAGCTAGTATTTGTATTCTGCTCTTAATTACTCTGTATCATCATTTTTGACAGTTCTACTTGCGGTTCAGACACTAATCTATCAATTTTCCTAAGGCACTCAGTTACCCACCCTCTGCTTTAAACTTTTATATTTTTTACTGTATGTAAACATCCATTTTGACAATTATTTCCATAATGGCTATTTTATTGTTAAATGTCTTTTTTTTTCTTTTAGCCTTTTCATTCTTTTTCCCAGAAGTCTCATTAAATTTATACCAGATAAAAGCAACAACTGATTTTTTTGTTTTTGTTGTTGTCAATTTGTTTGATTTTAAGTACTTAGCTTTTAAGTTATTTTAAGTATTCCTTAACATCATTTGTTCTGATTCACGTCATCACACTGCTGCTCTCTGCTGTCTGTAAGAAGAATTCACATGAAATTGTTACAGAGGTAGCATTCATTTTGGGGTCTGTAACAGTCATGGGTTCATTTTGAATTATTGTTTTTTTTTATAACTAATTTTGCTTTCTTAAAAGAATAAATTCCAATTTTATCTCTCAGGAAAAAACATGCAAATTCAAATATAATGCAACAAACTTGAGAAGAGTGATAATATTTTGCATAACTGTTGCACTTGCACTTGGATCGTGTATGGACTATCATACACATCCTGTTGTTTCCACTTTAAGCCCCTAATTTTTCATTCCCTTTTCACACTACAACCTCCCAAATTCAAGAATACTTTACAATATGTAAGGAAGAAAGACTAGTCCCAAATTTCCAAAACAGATGCTGCAAATGATCTCTATATAGGCTGACTACAAAAGCTTTTGAGAGAAAATAGTTGTTAAAACACTAATTTGCATAGTTTCCATTATGACAAGAAAGGCCATATATAATGTTAAGAGACACTTCTCTTGAATATACAATAAACCTGGTTGTGTTAGCAAAAAACTTTTAAATAAAGGAAATTCCTAGACAGCTCAAACATTAAAGAAAAGCTAAAATGCTGTGTCAGTTCTTGCATGATTTGTTAAATGGACCACTTGAAGTCTTCAGAATGAATACTCTCCCAGGGAAATATATTTCCAGAAGGGAAAAAAAGGTGTTCAACAGTGAGACTTGTTACTGACCTGAATGCTCCTGGTTATGTTTTCAGATATGCTATACATGAAAAATAAATAAATAAAAATTGTCAACAGATGGCACAATCCATGCTACCTCTAGTTACTTGAATCTACATGCTAGGTAGAGGTCCAAAGCATTTATATTCTGTTCCAGTTCCCAATATGGCGGCAGAAAAGGGCATCTTTAAATGCCTGGAAAAATACAGATTAACTCTCAAATAAAAAATTTCCACATTGTGAGGCAAGAATACCAGCTGGAATGTCCCCAGCATATGGATGGGATTAGTCAGTCTCCCAGGTGCTCGTGGCTACAAGCAGTAAACCAAATTGTCTTTAATTACCATTTATAACAAACCAGCATTAGCATATACAGGAGGGCTTACTCAGTTATGAGCAGGGTGCATTTTACCTAAAGCAGTAATTTTTGTACTGTTATATAGTCTGTTTATCTCCTCACATAACTTGACTCTTACACAAAAGCATTTCATGATAGGCAAGGTAGGATTTCTCAGGCTGTTTAAATCTACCTAGAAGCACTATTACACCCAAGCAGCCACATACTTCATCCAGGACATGGGAGCAGACCAAAAAATCCCCACCAAAACAACAAGATCCACTATCAGAGAAAGGAAAACAAACTGAAGAAGGACTAAATCTTAAAACCTAACCCCTTTTATACCAAAGCCAGATAGATTTGGAGATACTGTTTTAATTATTTAGCCTTATTTGAAATGTGTAAAAATATACTACTACTACTTTGAAGATACTCTTAAAGTACTTGTCAGTACCTGTTGCTTTTTCACTGAAGTAGTCTGTAACCATAGCAGTTATTTCTATTTTGTCTCTAGGTAACGTACTTATGATATCCATACTAGTTTCACACAAAATATCTATAGTATATGAATATATATATATATTCATTTTCAAAATATCGAGGAAATAAATAAAAAAAAAAAAAAATAAGCTTTCCTTCCCTTCTTTTCACTCCTAACCAACCAAGACAAATATCTTCGTATGTTTCTGTAAGAACTATATGAAGTTGTTCATTCTTCTCATTGTTTATAAAGAAGAATTAATTCTGTACTTAAAATCATTGTGGAACAATTTTCATAGGTCTTATAATATGAACTCTAGTGAATCCAATATAAAAACACACAAAAAAAGACAGAATATCAAAGCCCCAACAGTGTCAGTCTAAAGAAAAAATGAAGACTTCAACTGGTTTCTGCCCCGACTTATGACCAAAGACTTGCCTTTGGTTCACACAGGAAAGCATTCTACTAAAGAAAGGTTGTTTTGTTTGTTTGTTGATTTCCCCATTCTTGCCAGATTCAGTTAAAATACCACAGGCTGCTTCTGCTTCTCTCTTATATAGCTGACCTCTGAAGTTTACGCAAAGAAGGTGACAGTGCAGCAGGAAGAATAAAGAAAGCAAAATACAACTTCTTCAGTTAGAGATGAAGATTCTAGCAAGTGCAATCGATGCACAACACAGGAAAGGTCAGCTTCCTTTGTTATTTCAGACCAAGTATCAAAATAACTAAAAGGGGACTACTGAAGTGCTTCTGCTAGATGTAACTAATTAATAGCTTTGGATTAATCCCTTTGGATTCAGAATTAATTCTTGGTCTATATTGGCATTTCTCTTACTGGAAATTTTAATTTGCATTATTAAAGCCCTGAGTCTATTACATTTGCAACAGACACAGATGCTCACCAGAAAAAAAAAAAAAAAAAAAAAAAAAAAAAAAAAAACTGTTTAAAACTGGTAAACTTGTTAATACAACAATTTTAAGTACTACTTGAAATTCTATTTGAACACCAGTAAGCCGTTTCAGTTAAAGAAAATCTTATGTGAATGCCAATAGACACAAAAATGTTTCACTGATAAACCTGTCTTCTCACTTAGATCCTTACTAAGTTTAAGCACATTTAAAGAGAATTAATTGATTTGATAGTATTCTACATTTAATAGAAGGCAAGAATTTTATTTATATCTGGAAAGAACTAATTAATGTCTTGGAAAAGACCACATGTAATAGTCCACTGTAAATCTCTGTGTACTACTGCATATATTTTTCAGACTTGTCTTCTCCTTTGTTCTTCCTTAATATTATCTCAAAAACTTGCACCTTCTGTCTCACCCATCAGACTTGGGCTGCAGCTTAAGGAAGGACACAGCACATGACAAAGGTAAGATGAACAGTAAAACATAACTCAAAGTCCTTGTTACTGGCACGCCCTTACAAACATTTGCTCCAAAACACCAGCAGGGTGTTGCTTCCCTCCCCATCGTTTCTCCCTAATCTTGAATTCTTTCTTGTTGAAAGACAGTAACAAAAATATCTCCCCCTACTGCCCCCCAAACAAACTGGGATCTATCAAACTACTAATAGAAGGTTATGGTTTTTGCATTCATGACTCCTATTCCACCATCTCAGTCATCAGGTGGTTAAGAACTACCCTTTTCTCCCCCTGCCCCAAATCCACCAAAAATGTACCATATATACTGTACTGAGGATATACTGTAATATAGCAACTGGAAAGCAACATTACAAACTTAAGATATATTAGTTTTTTCCTGCTTGGACTATATCTCTTTGTTAAACATTACTAAGCTCTTATTTACTGAAAGATTTTTTTATTTTCTTTTTACTTGGCCTTCACCTTCTGCAAAATTCAGTAATATAAATCCAGGGTCTATGACAGTAACAACCTACATACAAGTGCGTTGTAATAACACAAGTGGTACAGTTTCTATATATCTTCACACCAGATATAGAAACTATTGTACTGACTGTCAATCAACACCTGCAAGATCCCAGATGAGTTCTCTTTATCAAACCCTGTCACTCTTTCAAGTTCTTTATTACTGGCAAAGCATTTTGAAGAAAACAATCAAGCTCTATCTGGAATCTGTGAAGGTGCTGAAGTGCTTTAACATGGGCAAAGTTAGGACTAGGAAAGATGTGGGAAAAAACAAGGGAGGGATGTTTTAGAACACATAAATGAACCGCAGGGGGCACTTTGGATGTAATACCTGAAGGAAGAACGTACAACAGTTTTTCAAGACATGAGAATGCAAACTCTTTTAATCAGTGAATATTAGAACTGGTGCACTTTGTAAGAGTTTTATTTCTTAGACTCTATGGTCTCCATAGAATCTCAGCCCATGAATCAAAATTAAATTGATTTTTTGTCCTATCTTTCAATTCATCACATTTAAAAATCTTTCAATGGTTAAATGTAGAATACAAAACATTTACAAATACTCAAAACCTTAACAAGGCTATAAATCAGTAGTACTATAGTAGTACATACCAGTAGTACCTGGGCTTTAAGTCAAAAGCAATGGGCTAAAATAATAATAATAATTAGCAAGGGAAATTTTAAATAACGAAGATGAAGTTATCAGCTCCCCTAAGTAGAAGCTATTGGCTGGGGAAAAGGAGTTGTACAAGTAACATTTTTCTCTAACAACATGACCATCGCTTCAGTGCTATGGTTGTTTGGCCTATTACTCGCATTGCAATAGCGTGAGGAAGTCCTACTCAAGGACTACTTTAAAACCAGCAAAATAAGGAGCACCTTGTCCTTATGGCCTAATAATTTAACATCTAGATCCCATAGGATTGGTTCAAGTAAAGTTATACTAGCACACATTTACAGCTCAGCCACTTTCTTCAGTAAAGTATGAAAATAATGTCATCTGAGTAAAACACTGATCCCAGTGGAGACGTCAGGAGCTTTACTACTCAATTCCATGTTACTCAGACAATTGCTGGTCATTAAAAATTCCAAGGCTTTGCTTGAGCAGAAACACTTGATAAATTACCAGTCTGCTAGGGTGTTTATACGACACTTGAGACAATGCCATGTACATAATTAATATATTATCACAGAGTATTGTTAAGAAAGGGTCAGCTTATTAAGTGTTATACTTTTTATTAAGCATAGGAAAAAATCCACAGTAGCAAAGTATCAAAAAGAGCCCTAAGGTACTCCTTAGTAAAGCAGAACGAATGTTTAGCTATTATCTCACTCATTACATTTTACAGAAAATAAGCTATTGTCGTCAAAACATTATTTTAAAATACCAAAGAGAAAACATGGCTTTTGACAAAGCCATCAGATAGGAAATGCACTGCACCCACTAACCATAATTAACATGTATTATTTCCATTTAGTAAGTGAGGACAGCTAAATACATTCTGGAGAAAAAACATTTTGTTAAATGAAGTGAGATTATTTTGCTGCTAAGAAAACAAATGCACTCTGGACCTATTACAAACCTTTCTCTGAACAGTCTTCTGCCTCAGAGAGAGGATTAAAAGGCTGACTGTACAAAGAGCTACCATTCAGTATAGCTCTTCATGTCCAAAGTAATCCTAATAGATACTAATCAGGTTACAGTACTGCTTGTCTTAAGTAATGTGTATTGGTAGTGGTAAAATAATACTAATACTTATTTTCATTGCCATACTGTTTAGGAGCCATAGTCATTAAGAGCCATGGGACACACTGCTCTAGGTAGCTGATGAACAGAACAGAAAGCTTATGAAGTCTTTGAGATAGTAATCCAAGTAGGAAGTTGAAAAGATACAAAAAAAAAAAAATATTAAATAAAAAAATACATTTCCGTTACTGATTTAACATGGGACCAAATTATAGCAGGGTGACCTCAACAGCAACCTGCAGCTCCCTCACAAGGGGAGTGGAGAGGCAGGTGCTGAGCTCTGCTCCCTGGGGCAGTGATAGGACCTGAGGGAACTACACGGAGCTGGGACAGGGGAGGGTCACTCTGGGTGTTAGGAAACCTTCACCGAGAGGGTGGCCAGGCACTGGACCAGACTCCCCAGGGAGTGGTCACAGCACTGAGCCTGCTGGAGGTCAGGAATTGTTTGGACAATGCTCTCAGACATAGGGTCTGATTTTGGGGTGGTCCTGTGTGAGCCAAGAGCTGGACTGAATGATCCTTCTGGGTCTCTTCCAACTCAGGATATTCTGTGGTTCTATGAAAAAGATGACATTACTACAGAAGAGACATTCTATTTTACCTTTACTGCTTACCTGAAGTTTGCAACATCAGATAAGAGGGGACATAACGTGACAGGAAATTATCACATAAGATGTGGCAGAGAAAGTATGGAAAGAAAAAAAAAAAAAAAAAAAGTCATCTCACTCCTGTATGTTGTCTGCAAGTTAGGCAGGATCCTGAACCTCCACAAAGCAATTTATGCCCAAATTTCTAAAGTCTGGGCAGTTCAGGTACATTATTATTCCAGGTTCTGGGTCTGCAGCAACGGTGCACTTAAAATAAGAGTCAAAACATCTACCAATCTTACCTATTATCATTGATAATATATGAATTTATCAATGACATGAGCTACTCTTTTAAGAAATAAAATTTATAAAATGTATTAAAAAACACCAAAGCTGTGCCCAAGGACAGTACATTTTTTAATGTTGGACTACTTGGGAATTCAGTTTTATTTCAGTCCTTCCTTATCCTGCAAATAAATATACATGATCTCCAAATAAAACTTTTAGAGAGGAAAACCTATCAAATATATCACTGGACATAACAGAACAAACTAAGCATACTAAAAATGCAATTTCAAAGGCATCCAGTGAGCAGGATAAATTCTAGTTACAACCCTGTTATAAAGAGAGCTCATCTTTGATTAGAGATAATCCTCTATTTCCACAAGTTCCAAGAAGAGAAAGTGATTGGTCTTGGTGAATAAAAATGGAGAATTTTGTAATTATTATTGTTTCAGATCAAAAAAATTAATTTACACTTTCCGCTATCAAGTCTATAATAAATGCAATTTTAGAATCCTCTTTTTCTTTGCTAGAAGTGTCCATACGATCTCAAACTGTTGGCACTTAAAATTAATGTATTTCATCTAACAGATACAGCAGTCATAATACATTTAAGATAACTATTTAAATTTTGGCTGTAATAACATTATAATGTAAAGAATACTAATTTTATTGGCCTTGATAAATCTAAGACTAAATTTACTCAGGCATTTTATCTTGCTTGACCTTACAGAAGTTAAAGAAATTCATTTTAAATATAATGAGATATATTCCTTCATTTTGAGCCTTGTTCATCTCCATAGGTCTAATCTGGAAACAAAATTATTTCTAATACTTACTCAAATACTGATAATGAAACTACTGAATGCATTTTTTTCTGTGTCTATAGTAAAAATAATTTGAACTCATTTGGAGGGTTTGCATTCTTAGTATTGCATAAATGAGATACTACCTCAATTTACATTCATTCCTATGGCACACAGAGCTATAGGAATAATCATGGAGACTCAATTAAAAATAACATTCATTACAAATTTACAATTCGTCACAAATTCTCAGTACTGATCCCTTGAAAAATCATGCACAGTATTTACCGATATATATTTTATTTACTGATACATATTTCAAGACTCAACTTCAATGCAATTTTGAATCCCACAGGAAGAGATTTCTTTTCATTTAACCCTAGACTTTTAATGCAATGATGATTATGTATCTCATGCACACAGATACTATTTCCAAAACATATTCTGCATAACATGGCTCTACAGATACTTTCTTAACTATCAGAAATGCCTCTAGTCCACACACAAAGTGGATAACTATAATGGATAAATTTGGTGGTCATACAAATTGACACATTCCAGGGGAACTGCACATTGCAAGCAGAGAACCAGGCCAATTTAAAAAGAACACACAGTACACAGGACAGCAGATCAATATTCTGGAGGATCACTGTACAACAGGCTCTATTTTTCCTTTGGTAGGTGTAATTCATCAAGGGAACAGTTTCAAGGAGTTTATAAACCACCACTGGAGAAAATAAGCATTTGCTGACTCTACTAATATACAAAAGGTAACAAACTGCCATGCCACTCCAAAGCTTGGAAAGAGATAGTGACTGACTTTAATAATGGTTTAATAATGGCAATATTTACTACCTCTAACTAAAACACCTCTGATTTGAATAGAAATAGTCACAATCAGTACAGTTGTATTGTACTGTAACAATCAAGTAATTCAGTGCAGATGTTGGCAAACTTCTTGATAACCTGAACAACAGGCTATGACAAAAAAAAAAAAAAAAAAAAAAAGACAAAATTGAATGGAATCTGGAACTTTGAAGTCATGAACTGTATAAACTACTACTGCTGCCTGTCTGCTTTTTGTCTCTCTGATGATGCCTAATTTAAGAAATAAGTAGAATCAATTTCAGACATCCTTCTTTCACATATGTAGCATAAGACAGAAATTCCCAAATTTTCCAACAAACAAAAAAGTGAGTTGAATTTTCTTCATGCTTTAACCAATCATTTTCATTGTACAATCCATAGATGTAAAGGTAAAACAAAATGGAACTCTTGACTTGCCATATGGCATCACCTTATTCTAATATTTTGTCACCACAAGCTCTGTTCAACATTCAGTCAGTCTTGAGATGTCTTTTTTTTGTTTGTTTGTTTGGAAAATGCTGTTTAACAAAGAAACATCAACCCATCAACCTCTCCACCACCTGCAATATAAGAAAACGTGTGGGCTGATGTGGAGACAAATCTCTGCTTTTCTGATGCAAAGCTGTGAGCGTTGGATAATATTAAAGCACAGACGATCCACAGAGGAACTACATATTCAGATTGTTTCAATGAATATGTATACATGAGTCGTCTGATTATTGTTCTTAAGGGAAAATCTTACATCAAAGTGAAGCTAGTTTGGCCTATCTCAGAAGTTATTCGTGTATATTTCAATATTTTTCAGAAACACCAATAAAGAAAAACAAAACAAAGGTTTTATATACATATAAAAGCCAAAATCTTGCCTCAAACTGGTTATGTTGGTATGTTTTAAATCAGACAGTGATAAAAAACAGTCACTTCATCAGAGAAAAAAAAATAAATGCATGTTTTCTAGGGCTAGCATTTCCCATAACTAGCCACAGGATATAGAAGAATCAGGACTGTCTGAATCTTGCACTAACTCCACCCTAACTCTAGTTCTCACATACTCTACAACTGCAAGACTGTTCTACAGTATCCTTTGTTTTTTTTTTTTTATTCCTTTACATCTCCACTAAAGGCATTTCACATTTCAGCTTCTGGGAGATACTGCAAAACATGAATAGTTGTTGAATAGTAAGTTAAATATATCCTATTGTTTACCATTAAGAGCAAGATTCTTTAGTGAAGCTGATGCTAATTCATATAAAAACCAAAGCAACATAATTGATAAAAACTGAAGTAGTAATCATGTTTTAGTACAAAATCTCTTTTTTCTGGACAAATTCAGAACTATATTTTTTTTTCCATTGTACTTCTGTTTCTAAACAAGTTTAGTTTTAATTCCCATTGCAGAGACAGAAACGTTCCACAAAACCAAGCTCTGAATTTCTAACCCCGCAGTTAATTTGGATCTAAGTTTCATCTGTAATAGTTGTCTGCTTTTCTTCTGATTGCTAGAGGAGTGCTAGAGTATTTTGGGTTGGAGTGAACCTTAAAGACAATCTGGTTCTAATCCCCTGCCATGGACAGGGACACCTCCCACCAGACCAGGGTGTTCAAAGCCCCATATAGTCTGGCCTTGAATTTTTCCAGGGATGGGGCATCTTCTCTGGGCAACCTGTTCCACTGCCTCACCATCCCCATAGTGAAGAATTTCTTTGGCCTTTGCTTACATGTGCTACTGAAGCAGTAGCTCCAGAAGGGACTGAGCTGTGAACTGAATGCTCATCTGCCCGCAATTAAAAATATCGCATAAATAAATAACAGTCTAAATATGAATTAAGCACTTTGAACGAATGGAAAGTAAACCCCCCTCAACTGCTCAAAACTAGCATCTTACATAGCCACACTTTTCATGTTAGCTTTTTAAAGTAAAACAAAATGTAAAGGAAGCCTAACCTCTACCTTAATTAAAGCAGAGCTTTGCTAGCTTTGTGGGTAATCAACTAAAATTTATCCTCATGTTATAACATATTTAATGAAGTTCTAGGAACTAGACTGTCCATATCTCCAGTCCTGAACAGAATCTTCCTCTCCTGCCAGACCCAATTTTAAAGATGGGAAAAAAGTGCTTTGGAGATAACATTTCCCCTTGAGTATAATTTAGTGACACAGATTCCACACAAAGTTGGAGATATTTTATTTTGGACTCTCAGGTCTGAAATTCTGCAGGTTGCCAGTTACTCTTCCTTTGCATGCATGCCCCACCCCCTTACTCTCCCCAGCCCAGACTACATCCACATCTAAGGCACATCCAAGATCTAAGTACATTCATGTACACAATCTTTGATGTTCTGCTCAACTACAAACATTCTGAAATCCTACAAAATCTCTCAGAATTTATTTGCAACAACAAAAAAATAAATTGTTCTGAATTTTAACCTAGGGGCTTCACTCACAATTGCTGCTAGACCTGAGAGTAATTAAATATGACACAAGGTGGTGTCAGGTTGGATTAGCTTTAATAAACTGCATCAACAAAGAGTTTCTCTGTTCATGGTACTGGCAATTCTTTGTACTACAGCATTGCTTATGTAACACCAAGATTTAATATCTATGAACTTGAAAAGATAGGGTCAGATTGATCCCAGAGAATGTGCTATATCAAGTATAATTTCACCCTTCTATAGAAAAAAAATATCCATAGATTAACCTTTACAAAATATTATCCCCAGCCTGTTCCCCTTCCCCCATTTTTTTCAGTGACAAATTATTTCAAGAGAATAGATAAAGATTTAATTTTCTTACCACAAATGTTCCTTTTCAGTGAAATTACTAAAGAGAAGGAACTATAATGTTTCAACAACTATGAATGCCAAAATAATTAGATAACTTCTAGATAGTCCCACAAAATTTGCTTGTAATCCCATCCATCAGTTTTTGGAAATATTAACAACACTCTCTTCAAAAAATATTCCAATACACGAAGTCACTTCAAACCAAGGACAGAACATTTATGTGAAGCTTGTTATCATGCACTGAATGTAGAAATTAACAGTCAAGATGAAGTCACAAAAACGAACTAAAGTTTACATTACAATAACCAGAAATTTTGATTTACTTGAAACTTCAGGTTGGTAGCATTTTGCTTTCAGCATTATGTAGGATTTCCTATTTTAGTTTTCTAAAATCAGACATATTTAATTACACAGAAGAAGGAATATATTCCCACCTGCAGCTCAACTTCTCATATTGCTAAGATTTGGGATTCACATCAAAAATTGATAGCATCAACTCAGTTTAATTGACAACAGTAAGCATAACACTTATGCTTTTTTATACTACCAATCTGTCTGGCATGGAAAGGTAAAGTAGTAAGTAGCAGTGCTACCAACTGTAAACACTCATCTGGCTCAACAGTCATCTCTGGTTTACTCCCTCATAGTTCTGTTCTGCATTTGAGGGCAATCACAAAAATTTGGAAAGAGTAGAGCTCCACATGTATGCCTAACTCTGACCCAGTTTTTCATAATAACACCTTTTTTACCCTAACAACGGGTGAAATTAGAAATTAAAAAATAATAAAAGTGGGGGGGAGGGGAAAGAAGATGAGGAGAAGATGAGCTTACCTTGAATGATGTGCTAGTTCAGAATTAAGGGAAAAAAAATGTTATTTTTTTTTAAATATAACTAGCAAGATTATATTCCTACCAAGAACAAATACTCCTAAACCAAGCATATTAAAGTTGTGTCTTTTTTTTGACTTTACTTCAAAATTAAGAGAAAATGGCTGTTTTCCGAACAATTAACAAGCTGCCTGGAGGAAAAGTAATTATTTTATATTTTGATGCAATTAATGCATCATGATTGTACATGTGCAAAAAATTCAAAACAAAATTTGCAAAGGTCAGAAATGATGCAAAAGTGCAAGTTCTTTACCAGTTATTTTTGAGAGCTGAAGTAGGAAGAAGCAGGTAGTTGTCTTAACCACATTTGCAGCTCTGAGTTTTTCTTGTGCTCAAGCAACATCATAGGCTTCAGGCAGCACTTCAGGCAGCTTACTTTTGTGTAACAAAAACAGAAACAAAAACACCACCACATAGAACTTGGGCAAATACTACAACTTTGTATAACAAAGCAAAGTAACACATTCACTTTCTACACTTTTCACAGACAGAAACTGATCTAGAATACAGCATTCTTTATTCAGATTTATTTTACCTGCACATCACATGATGAACTCTGTTATGAAGAGTTACATAAAACTAAATATCCCTCTCCCAGGCTTCAGTATAGTCAGCATGCTTGGCTGTTCTCTTCTAATTAAATCCTCATTTCATTTGCAATTCATTTGTACCGAAACAGTACAAAAGGCACACTAATCTCTACAGAGACTCAGGTTAACTATTACGAAATCAAGAAGTAGAGCTTAAGGAGATCAAGTTTAATTTTGAAGATCTATTATATTTACAAAATTGGGTCCTATTGATGCAAATTAACATCCTAAAGCGAGGTTATAAAGTTTAACAATTTTCTGATCTGCTGTAAACAGACTGTTCAATGAAAAAGCAACTACGTTAAGGGTAACGTTTGAATATATGCCAGAGCAACATATTTATTGATTTATAAGAAGCAAAAGACCATATAGAGACAACTGATAGATGCAAAGCCGTTTAACATCATAAAAAGTGTTCTGTTTGGCTTCACCAGGCTCTGCTCATCCAGTCTATTCAAAGTTCCTCTCTCCTGACATGAAGGAAAACCATTCAGGATGAGAATGTGTGCTGGTCAGGTGTCTTATCTTCTTTTCTTTTAGTTTTGCAAGTTTCTACCCTCATCTTCAAGTAGGTAGCTCCCTACCTCTTTCAACAAAACATCAAGGCAGGACAACAAGATAATTTCAAAAGCCTTGAAATTGATTCTTTAGAACAGTAATCCAAATAAATTACTGAAGGGTTTTGGGGAAGAAAAAAAAAAAAAAAGCTGTTCTCCCTTATGTTACCAAAGGTAATAAAATACACTACATTGTTCAAGAAATTAACAGCTTTTTAGCATAGTCAGACTGAAAAACCTTTTTCACTTCATATTTAATCTATTATAATGTTCCTTTATTAAGGAGCTCCAAACATCATAGATAACTTACCAACTACTTATCTTCACCTAATATACTCATAACATTTGAAGTCTATATACAAACAAAAACATATCTAACACTAAGTTCTTCAAATTACAAGAATTCTGTTAAATTATAGAAATGATTTATTATCTAAGTACTCAATTAGGCATTTGAAATAAACCCGAGTCAATAGGGATCATTAGCTTTGTTACCCTCTTAATGAGGAATTTTGCAATAAATTTGATATCCCGTTCACATCCACTTCAATAAATCCTCCTACATAGTAACAACTACAACACATTTTAAAGTTCCACAACAGCCACTTTACTGACAGCACCATAAGAAAGTCACAAAAGAAGATGCTTTCAGTGATGCCTTGCAGTTAGAGAAGCACAAAGCACCAAAATGAAAGAAATTTAAATTAAACATTATTTAAATTGAACAAAATCATTAAAAATTAGCTGTCATATTGGCCTATTAGAGTAATTTTTCTCCATTTCCTCTTTAAAAGATACAGGTTATTCTATTAGATTTTTACTGATATTCAATCAATGCTATAATAATTTTTTTCAATTTTATTTCTGCCCTAGAGTTTGAGTCATACAGAATTTCCGAGAAATCATAAATATGTATTTCCAAGCTAGCACAGGATTTAGATCTCAAGGACAAAAAAGAAAAAAAAAAAAAACAGTTTGGTTCATGAGGTTTTTTCTCCACACAATGACTAGAAATGAAAGTAGCATCATCGCACTATTTTTTTTTTTTTTTTTTTTAGGTGTATAATGTCTTTCTACTGACACAAAATGCTGACAGAACTGAAATAAGGTAGAGATGTAGATCTGTAGGGAAAGAGAGAAACCAAGCACAAGAGCATAAAAGGACACTTGAGTTTTCTGTCTAATATTAAAGTGTCTGAAAACCATGATAGTTTAAATTTTCCTAGAGGTCCCTAAGTGGTGTTCATTACTTAACCAGCTCTTTTTTTTTTTTCTTTTTTTCAGTACAGTTCTTCCAGGTTTCGATTAAGAAAAGCAACACTCAGTAGAGCTGAGTGTTCAAAGTGTCATTCGAGTACTGCTTTCATGACAACACATGTTGAAAAGATGATATAGGACCTGTTAAAAACTCACTAAGGTGACCCTTAGTTTGCAAGGTTATTACGGAATTTCCCAGGTACTTAAAATGTATGTGACTTTTACAGATTCTGTGAATCTAAATGTCATCTCTGCCTCAATTTCTGATGCTCTGTCTTGAGTCATACCAGCATCCCAAGGACAAAGCCTCATTTTAATTCTTCAACTGATGACTGTGGAATCCTTGTTATGCAGCTTCCCAGTTATGGGCTACCTTTGAGAAATGTCTCCATTTACACGCCACAAAAATCAACTGCTTGATGCTTTTTAGTACCAAATCCAACCCCCTTTAAAATTTGAGCCTGAGATACAACCAGCACCTGCAATGACTATGTGTGTATATTTAAAGGCCACTGAATAATATTATTGTGCATATGATGGCCTCTGCCTTACAAGCATTGAATGAGGACTTACAGGGATAAAGTATCATAGCATTTTGAACTTCTACCCCTTTTTCGTTTTAACTTCTGATTTTAAAATGAAGCTCCAACATTTAAAGTTGCAAGCTTTACATTTTGCCAATATCCACTGCCTACTCTTAGACAGATAGAAACACAGGAACACTACACAAGCAGAGATCTCTAAATACTTAAGTCTGAAATCCTCCTGGAATAAATTAAATGGCATTTCCTGTGTGTTTTCTCCTACAACTACAAAACAATCACACTAAATCCAACCTTTAGAAGAAATACTTTCCAATGTGAGATTCCTTCCATCAGCTGATATAAGCTTAATTCTTTATCACAAAATTAAATAAAAAAGATTGTGATGGTATCTATGAACAGGCATCGATCTCTAAGTCCAATGAATGAATGAAAAGCGTACAGCTTTTCCAAGATTAAATTCACTGTCTTCTATAGATCACTAGCTCTGCAGAAGTAGTCTGAAAGACTTTGCATGCACTTGCACCACATTAATCATAAATTAAAGTACCTTCATAGTATCTTTCACTTTAGAAGCTCATGTTTTACTACCAGTAGTTTCCCTGTGTGCACAATATTCTAGTAATAACAACTCTCAAATTTGAGAGACTTCAACTGGTGGAAACCAGGTTATTTTCACCTACTTCTTTCATTGCTTTTCTGTAATCACTTTCTAATAATTCACAACCTTATAGCTTTGTTTGACAAAAATACAAATCTGTTGTATTTGATCACTGTCCTGCCTCTGGCAGGAATCTGATAAAAGGTTTCTTTACACGTCCTGGTAAACCTCTGTTTGCTTTTATGTCTAACAAAAGCTTGAAAAAAAAAAACTAAAAAACTTAACCAGGCCAATTTTGTGCTAATTTATTAAAGTTTTGTCTTTGGTTCCTTACAGCACTTAAGCCTATGATGCAGAATGCTTAGTGTTAACCTTACATAAAGCTTATTTCAGAGACTGAAAGTCATAAATACATTTTCAATTTAATTCAACACTGGCATGCACCTTCCACACTTGCTTACATTTGGTCATAAGTGTTGTTGACCTGTACAGTTCTGCATATTCAGAGCAATCAAGTTCCTTAATTTTACACTTCTGACAAAACACAGTTGGTGTTTACCTTTTCCACACATGTGAATCTTGAAAACATTAAGAACTTTAATTATGCATTATCCCAGCATCTCATCTTGTTCCAGTTCTATAATTAACACAACTACACTGAATATTTCAAATATAACGAGGCTATAAAAATTATCATCACTCTGTAACATGGAAAATTTTTTTTCCTGGACCTCAGCTGGTTAGTAGATTATAACCTGAAGCACAATACTAGATGATTCTTTCGAATTCATATGCCAACAGTATTTCACTCATATATATATATATATATATAGAGAGAGAGAGAGAGAGAGAGAGAGAGAGAGAGAGAGAGAGAGAGGGAGAGAGAGAGAGAGAGAGAGAGAAACTCAGGAATTTTTAACATTAATAGTATTGTGTGTCAAAATGCTGCACAACAATTTTGTAGTAGAATTTTGAATATATGCTTCATTTAACACTGGATTGCTTGTGAAGTGGTCCAGGTGGTGGTTTTCAATTTCAAATGCTTTTCTTTGCATACTGGGGAAAAAAAAAAAAAGATCCATCCATTCATGATTTCATATCCGTTAATTATTATGCTTTTTAAAACAGTGAATTCTCATTTCAAATTCGAATTCCAGATTTTCAGACTTTTCCAATATTCAACACAGATCTAATCTAGATTTTTTGTCCCTTCCAAAAGGAATTTTAGTGAAGGGTTTTGATAAGCACAGGAGGGAATTACATCTACTTTTAGGAAACCTCTCCCCCTGAAGAGTTAGAGGAAAAAATAGTCAAATGCTAAATCCAGAGTTAAAGTAATACAAATCAAAAAATTCTGGAGCCCCATGGAATTCAAGGGCATAGCAGGAATAGGTGCACACAAGAAGCAATTGCTTTTAATAGAGAATACTTAAGGAATAATGGCTTTTCACCCATTCTGTGCAAGTTACTTTAAGCTCAGATACAGTGCATCTGAACATAACAAGCGTATGTGCAAAGATAAATGTATTTTGGGCAGAAAAAATCTTCAGCTACAGTTTTGCTGAAGCAGGAAGCCTGGTAGAATTGACTATTGCATAAAAAAGCAGATAATACTGTGATAGGCACCATTCATTAGGATTTAAAAAAGAAAAAGAAAAAAAAAAAAACTGTCTCCAATACGCTTTCCCAGGAACTAAACGCAACTGAGAGATGAAGCAGCTTATTAAAAAATTATGTTTAAATACAGTGCCACAATTACTGATAATGTAGGGCGTAGGAAATTTAATAGTGAATAGCCTTTTGTTCCGGTAATTTTTCAAACATGTTTTAGTCATTTATAGAAGAATGCAAATGGTATCCAGGTAACCTGGATCCTAATGGACTTGCAGTTGTTCGGTCAGCTGTCAGAAAAGAGTAAAACAGTAAAAAACCTATGCAAGCCTTGTCCACAAGCCCAAAATAGACGCATTAGCAGTAAAATAGACATCTCTGACAGCCAAATTGTCACAATCAGATTTCAGAACTAATATTCCACTGACAGCTCAGAACAATTCTTAAGCTTGTTTTCTGCCTGAATGTTTCAAGTATTGCAAACAGATATTTAGAGGTTTTTGAGAAGCAACTTTGGTCACAGGGAAAGTGTTGATATTGTTTATACTATCATTTTTATGGTCTTTATGAGACTGTGTGAAGAAAAAAAATATTGCATTTGGCCAAAGAAGAAAGGGGACTGTCAGTCTGTCATCATTTTCAGAAAGTGAAGCCAAATATTAATTTAAATGGAAGCATTTACAATAAGTAGTTTTGTTATAGTAAGTAATGTGCCAATATCTAAAATTTGATGTAACAACTGTTATTAATATTACAGATACTTTAATATTTAAAAGTAAAAGCATCTTTATGTACTTCTAGGCATACTGCATACTGAGATCCCTCAGTGTATTTAAGGATTCTTCTGTTCCTTTGGCTTTCCTGTAATATCAAAAACAAGTGTGCAATGCCTTCCCTAGCATTCAATGGAATGCAAGTATTTCAGACAAAGAGACATTGTTTTAAGAAAAGAACATGGTCAGATCTGCAAGGACAGCACAAGCACAAGGTCCTGCTTTCATACAAGGAAGTTGACATTTTTAATTTCTCTGAAAGCTCTGATGAGTTTATTTCTCATATATTAGCTCTTTTTTTTTTTTTTTTCCCCCAATGGATTTCCACTACGGAGATTTAGATTACAGAATTAGATTACATTTGAGAACAGAATATATCTTGTCTGTGGAATCAATATAGTTATATAATGCAGCATAGGTATCAACATCTGTTTCTGAAAGGTAAACTGACACACTCCTGCAGCAGTGCTATTGCTTTCAGGTTTTGTTCAACTTCCCTCAGTAAGTACCTGTGCAACCTGATCAACCCACTGCCATAGGGTTTTTAATATTGCATCCCAGAGTGGCAGTATCATTGGTTCATTCTAGTCCAGCTCACATGCTGTGACTTCTGGCCTTTGATTTCCTTACACTAATTTGGAATATTTTCTGACATTAGCCCTGATTACTTCTAGGAAAATCTGTCGGTGATTAAAGCAATTAAGAATACATTTTGATTTTTCAAAACTCTGAAGCTGCTTTTAAGCTAACTATGATCTTGCTATCAGGTAACGTAGCATTTGGTTGCAACTGAAATGCAATCTTGATCTCAATTATCAAAGCCACAAAATTACAAGCAATTAGAAAACAAAACAACAACGACAAAAATCCACAGAAGATTTTACGAGTATTACTGTAGTTTTAACTAGGAAAAGAAATTGATACTCAAATGCCTACAGTGGTTCTTAGGTTGTATAGTCACAGCTCTCTCCTTAAGGCATCTGTGTAATTTTATTACTGACAACACTGCTACTAGGTAAGTTTATTTTACTGATGTAGTTAAGCTGATGAAGGTAAATTTGGCCCTAACATTAAAGCGTTTTTCCTCTTCTACCCATTACTAGCCACTAGATATGCTTCCCCTAATGATTCACTAAAACAAGATTTGTGTTTTTTCTCCCTCTTGCAGGCTAAGAGAACAGATCTTTACCACAATTCTCTGAAGCAATACATTTACATATGTAGCAACTCTCATTAATTTTCACTTTCATGATTCAAGACAAACTGACATTTTTCTTTTCACTAGTTGAATAAATTCTTTCCACACTATTTCAAAGGCTGTTTTTAGCCCATGTTTTTGTCAGCAGATTAAAGGTTTTCTAGTGTTTGAGGTTGACAAGTATGAGTACCCAGACGTTTACATTGCAATCAAGCTATTCATAATAAAAAGTTTCAAATAAAAACTCAGAAGCAATAACAGCGTAATTTTTATCACCAAGCAATACTTACACAATCAGAATTCAAGGCCAAGGAAACTTTTTTAAAATTAATAGAAAGCCTTATTAAACTGAAGCAAAAGTCAATATAGTTAAAATATAAAAAGGTTAAAATATTATTTGAAACATGAAAAAAAAAGGCAGAAGCATACAAAGTAAAAAGAGGACATACGGAGTGAAATATTTTCGTGGCTACCTGCCGGTCAGTTTAGAGATACTTTTTAATTCCTAAGCCAACATTCACTAACATTAACTCTTCACTTGGGGTTTTCAGCCTTGCTATCTTTTGCAAAATTCAGAAGCAAAAGGAAAATGGGCCCATTTATATATGGTGAGCTTTACATTAAGTAACACCACCAAGGTAACAGATGGAGGTATTTAGACATCCATATATCTAAGTTTTACCATGCAATCCACTTAAGATCCACTTCAGAAAGAACAAAGATCTTGTTCTTTCTATTAACTTTGTTTTTCTTTTTAATAAGAATGGAGTTTTAGTAAAACTCCCAAATACTTGCAAAAAAAAAAAAAAAAAAAAAAAAAAAGACAAACATAAAAGCATTATAGAAAAACATATAATTACTACCCTTTATTTTCCTTACGAAGTGAAAACATCACCCAGTGGCAAACATGACAGAAAGCTTGGTGGTCCTGGAAGTTTCTTAACATAGCTAACTCTTCAGAAGTGCCCACTGGAACTTCTTTGTAGGCTTCAGGATTCAGTAAGAATTCAGTGCCTCATGGTATGTTCCAGAAACAAACCCAAAACAAGCTCAGCTTTTACAACAATAATGCTACTGTTACAAGTAGTATCTAACGAAGCCATCCTTCTTCTTCAAGGTTAAAGGGAACAAAACTAGGAAAAAAAACTGCCAAATTTTATACCCTATCCCACATGTGAAAGACTTCCACAAACTCCACAGTTTCTTACTCCTCCTTAATTTTTCAGTCAGAAATAGGAACATTACCTGATTTTGTGCAATAAATTACCAGCTTCACTGTGAGCTGCCCACTGGCTCAGAGTCATTCCAAACACTCAGTGCACACTCACAAACTCACTGTGGGTACAATTCATTAACCTAAAAGGCAATTATGCCTGCTTAAACTTTGCAATCAATACAGCTGTGTATTAGTTATTGAAACAACTGCAAAACAATAGAATACTGATTACAATCACCAGAAAGTTATTTACAAAGTCCTTTTTTTTTTTTTTTTTGAGTGTTTTGCTTATATTGATGAAATGTTGCTCCTATTAATAAAGTAGAATAACGGATAATAAATATTAGAGATATAAATAATGAATTTAAAAAACACCATTAGGAAAGATAGAAAATAGGCTATTTGTATACAAACTGAGTTAAAGAAATGTTCATATTACATAACAGCAATCTACCTCGTTCTTTGCATGCTCTACAGAATACAGGATTGATTCTAATTACACAGTATAACTAAGGTCTCACTGACTGAGACTCAACAAACCGCCCACAAAATACCTACAGATTAGAAAGAGAAATATAAATCAGTTATGATTTGAACCTAAGCTGCAAAATAATGCAGATTAAAAGCAGGCCTAGTGTTAGCATCAAACAGGACACTCAAATACATCTCCCAACAAAAGTGGAGACTTTTCGTTTTGGTTGAAAGTCATCTCTGCTAAAAGACCCCTGGGAGAACAAACACTTCTTTTACTGTTTCCCTAGCTTCTCCATACTCCACCTCCCTCTATGTGCAGGCACCTATCAGGGCCCTCTGCCTTCTCCAATAAATTTTAAAGTACTGTTGGTCACAGTTTATTAGACTGTGATACATTTTCTAAATCAAAAGGCCATGCTCTGAATGAAATACGAATAGCAAAGAATTCCCTGTCAATGCTCCTGCCAGATATTAACTGAACTGGTAAGCTTTCTCATTAACCAAACGAGGTTTTAATTTAAAACCTTGGAGACTAAGAAATACTTAAAATGAGCCTCTTTTCCTGATTTCTTCTGGGATTTAAGGCAGGCTCTGTAAGCCAGCTGCTCTAATTAGCACAAACTGCAGCTTTGCTTGTAAAAAGAAACAAATTAAATCTTTATTCTTCTGTTTCTCAGTAAACCACATCAACCCTCCCCCCCCCCCAAAAAAAAAATATATATATATATATATATATATATATATATATAAGTGAGGTGTAAAGGTAGAATATATTTCAGGTAAATTTAGTTTGACAGAGGTAGGAAAAATGTTGCTAATTTTTCTTAATACACTAGCTTGATTTTTCTTATTGACCTTAATTTCATAAGAAATACACATGACCAATTCTATCAGTAACTAGAAAGCACAAAGCTGTACTCAGTGAGAAACGGAGGGGAGAAAACCTTCGGCAACCTCACCATCATCACTTAGGCAATGTGCAAAGCTTAGAGAAGTAAAATGAAGTCGAGAGCAGCCTCAGAAAAGACCTGGAGCCCACTATTTCCCTGGAGTTCATAAAACCCAGACTGACATTAAAGCAGGTATAACTACCTTCATAACTGTAAAAGTATTTCCATTTAGACAAATAAGATTAGCCATGTATTATGTACTTAAGGTAGCTAAACTCATAGCATACTGGGTTTTGTCTGTTTATTTTTTAAAAAGATAACTGGTTCCTGACAAAACAAGGGTTTTAAATAATCTAATATTGTAAGTACATATCATAACTCTAAATTGTTTTTAAAATTACACTAAAACCTATTTTGTACTCAATAGTTACCATGTAATTAATTCAAAGTCAAACAATATAAATTCTGAAATTCAAAATTAATGTGTTACTGTTCACATAGTTTTTGACATACTGCTTTTATTATATACAGATCTCCATGTACATTTCTGAAGATGAAAGAAAACAAGACATTCAAAGAGGATGGAAGAGACCTCATTCTCAAGAGCACATTCACATTTGGTGCTGAATAACAGCTGCCATGAAAAGAGAGCTGAAAGACTCATTTTCCCCACAGTGCTGGAACAGTAGTGTCTAACAGTAATGATCTTTGTATATGTTTATATATATAAAACACACAACACAATGAGGTAGGGTGGGAATAGCATTTCCAATTGTGTTCTCAGCAAGGAGAATTAAAGTAATTAGCAAACAATATGGATTAAAAAGTAAGCATTACTTGAAAAAAAAAAAAAGTCTTCACTTTCATTAGATTTGAAGACAGTCTAGAATTAACTGTTAAATAAACCTACAACAAAGATGTTAAACATCCAGCTGAATGTCAAATCATGCACTGACAAAACCAAGAAAGAGCCAAAGTAAACTTATAGATCCAACTTTCCTTTATATTCTTTCTTCAGATAAATTTTCAGCTTTTGATCATGTTTCAAAATACAAAAAGGAATCTGTCAATACAACAGAAAAATTCTGACTATGCCAACCTCAAGCAACACACCTAATAAATGAGTAGAAATGCCCAGCTACTGCTTATCACCCTCAGTATCTTTTCTCCCTTTGTCTGTTGTACCTAATTTTCTCTATCTTACAGTGAACCCATAAGCTAGATCCAATGAAGGATTTAGTGTCTCAGAAGGTAAGTTCTCTAATATGTATTATTTTAGTTCCACAGCACCCAAAAAGGAGCACGAAGTCCTGGACCAGATGCCTGCAGTTCCAGCTAACTAGTGAACAATTCCTTACATAAGGAAAAACCCAGAAGACAGCAACAAAAATCAGGCATTGAATTGGTTAGTATGTGCTAAATTACATCTCTAAAATAAATTTTAACACTATAAGAATAGGATAGAATAGGATAGAATAGGATAGAAAGTTCAATTGGAAAGGACCTAAAAAAGATCATCAGAAGTCCAACTGCCTGGCCACTCCAGGGCTAACCAGAAGTATATTCTTAAGGGCATTATCTAAATGCCTCTTGAACACAAAGAGGGATCAACCACTTCTCTAGGAAGCCAGGTCCAGTGTTTGACCCCCCTCTCAGTACAGAAATTTGTCCTAACACCCAGTATGAACCTCCCCAATAGTGCAGTATGAACCTGCAGTAATGCTAAATACAGCAGGAGAATCTCCTCGTCTGGCCAGCTGGCTATGCTGTGTTTATTGTACCCCAAAACGTAGTTTGTCACGTTGGCTATCTGGGCACTCTGCTGACTCACATCGAGCCTGCATCCAAGATCCCTTTCTGCAGACCTGCTCTCTAGCTAATAACATCAAAGTTACAGATTTGTGATTCCTCTCACTTCCCTCTTAAGAATTAAGTCTCTTCATTATTATCCTATATTCTTCTAATAAACATGACTGCATTAACTGGTGGAACTAAAAGTTAATCATTCTCTTCATTCTACTCAAACACAGCACATTGTCCTTACTTGAATGTTACACCGAATTAAAGCAACATACTAAGAATTCCAAGCATTGTTGTATCTGCTTTTTAATCTTTTCCTCTTTTTACTCTAACACAAAGTGAATGAGCAAGTATGTCTTACACTGTCATTCATTTTCAGCTGACCAATTCTGCTGTTTTTGGTTACTAAAGCCTGTCCTAAACTCCACCAAAATCAATAGCAATCTACCCAGTCACATGCATTGGTGCTTAACATATTGACTATTTCATTCTGCTATGCTTAAACTGTTGGTACACGACATACTGGAAAACTGCAGGCTTAACAAGTAATTTGTGAAATTTGCTGATTTTAATTGCACCTTGTTCAGCTGATAAGTTCTATTTAACGAGATCTTATTAATGCAGAAGCCAATGGAGTACTAGAAATGGCAACTTTCTAATTTCTTAATTGATTTTTCCTCTTTCAGCTTTCAAGCAAGTGCTTTGAAGTATGCTGGATTTCCATATTTGCTAAGTCAGTTACCATCTACTTGTTCTTTGTGTTAAAGCAGAAACACAGGGGAATGGAGGAAAAACTGTAGTTTTGGTGTTTCTTATGCATTCATCTAAACAACAACAAAAAAAACAAACAAAAAAAAAGTTACCCAGTGTCAGCAAGGACACGATCAAAATCTCAGCTGAGTTTCACATCAGTATAGGCATAATACATTTGAATACTTCATTTACTATATACATATCAAGATCCATTAGTCAAAACATTGGTATCCAGTTGTATGCCACATTATACAAGTGAGACATACTGCCAATTTTGACAGAGGTACAAAAAAGAAGTAACAGCAGAAGTTGTAGAACAAATTTCTTTTAAATTCTTGTCCCTACATATGCATATAATTTCTCTTAAAAACTTGTGTACTTTCTGCTCAGTTTAAAAAAATAAAAATAAAATGCTGAGACATTTCTTTTAAAAACAAGGGCTGAAACATACCTTAAGGAAGACAAACTAAATGCTATCACTTTCATTAATTACAATAAATAATTTTCAGGGCAGAAATAGACTTTTAGTTTTCAAACATATTGCAAATTAGACAAACATATTTTGTGCATAGCTCAAATTAAATTCAACTAATCTGACAAAATTTGAGATAGAAATATATAAATGACCAATTTTTATTGTCACGTACAACCCAGAAAAGTATTGCTTGTTCCATCAAGAAAGAACTGAATTCTGCAAAATCTAAGGTAAAATATATATATATATTGTTTGTTTGTTTTTGTTTTTTAATAAAATGTCAACATTATGGCCTGTATTATTGAATTGTTGAATTCATTGTTAAAAAATCCCCATGTCTCAAACTAAACATATTTCTTAATAAGGGAAGTCATCTGTATCATGGAGATCACTAATAATTCACATCCCCAAATTCAACTTATGCTGGTTTTGTGTTGTGCAGAGCAATTTACAACAATTAAAATCTGTTATTAATTCTTACTTACAATTTATCTTATGGAATTATATTGTCAAAATAATAAATCTCTGAGAAAATTCACTTTATACAAGTGACATACTCCAAGAAACAGATTAGGTCTCCTGAGTCCTTTTAGGCATCATACCTAGAAAGTAAGATGCATTCTGCACATCTAAATATTTAAAAGTAGTATTCGTGTGTGTTCATCAGTGCCTCTGAAGAGAGACGCAGAAATAAATACAATTAACTTATTTCTTCTATCACTGCTAGTTCATACCCTGACACAATAAATTACATGCTTTTCTTCTGCCCACACATCAGGCTATGAATGTAGGCACTCTTCAGAGCCTTTGTCTCCACTGATACAGCAGAGAGAAATAATTTGGGCATTATGTAAAATAGTGTAAAAGGTGATCATATTATGTAATAAAATATTTGTTGAAACCACTTGGTATTTTCACACACACACTTTAAGATGTTTCAGAGTTTGGATTTTTTTTGTTTAATTTTAAGTTTTATTTTTTTTTTTTTTAGAGCAAGATTCCACTTCCTTGTTAAGTTTTATAAGAGGAGTTTGCAGTCATGTAAGTTCCTTCCAAAAAGAAAAACCAGATGGCTTTCTTTGAAATGAAGTATTTCCCCCTCTGTCTCTAGATGCAAGTTGTTGTTTTGTTTTTATTTGAAAAAAAAATAAAAAATTTAGGTTTGAAAACACGCTGTGTCGGTTCCTGTCTCCCCAGATCTTCACTTATCTGCAAAGTAATTAAGTACAGCAATCATTTATAGAAGTCTAGTTAACCATGATCTAATCTCATAAACGTTAGCCTGATTGAAACCCTTTAAGCTTTCTTTCACTCCAAGAAAAGTTGGAACAGTTTCAGGTTTCTATTCAAACTAATTTTTAAATTTGAGACTCCTACAAAAAGGCAGAAAAAGAAGAGACAGCTTCATTTCACAGCTTGGCACTTAGGAATGGCTGGATGTGTGCAATACACAGGTTGAAATCCCTACATTAGTCGGGCTTAATTTCAATTAAAGTTTTTTGAATGGGTCTTGTAAAGAGATCAATAAAAGTGAAAAACATTTAAAGAAACCAGAGAACACTTTGAAATAAATCAACTTTCTTTTAAAGTATTATTATTATTTATTAGTAGTAGTAGTACTATTTATTTTATTTTATCTACTAAGCCTTGTGACAGCACAGAGATCACCAAAACTACATTTCTACCGAATTCCTGATTTTAACAATCAGGTTTGTCATAAAGAACAGTTCACTGATATATTTCATTGTCTGAAGAAAGAAAATACGTGGAAAGCAAGGTGGGAAATGCAAAGAGAGATAAAGATGATGTGTTCAGGTATCTTTTCGAGAAATAGGTCCAGCATGACCACAACTGTCTTGCCCAGTTTCCTTGTCCTTTACAACTGTTCCATTTTTTCTATCTCTTGCAATCTCAGTGCTTGGAAGACATTGTGTCTCCTGTCTGAAAGCAGGGAGCACAACTCTGGCCCACTTAAAAGTTATGTCAAGGACCTAAAAGCTTCTTTCTTCATTAAAGCCTTTCTGATCACATCCTCTACATAGAGTGCATCTTGCAAACAATGCAACCTACCATGTTTGCAGATTCGAGCTCATGAAGCACATCATAAATGAACCTTCATTCAGAATTTACCTGCACCTCAGAAAAGAGCTGCAATGACGTACTGGGTCTGGCGGGGATGGAGTTAAGTTCCCTGCAATGGCCCATACAGTGCTGTGCTCTGCACTTGGAGCTAGAAGAGCACTGGTATCATACCAGTGTTGTCTCTTGCTGAACAGTGCTGGCACAGTACCAAGACTCTCTCCAAGCCCCCCCAGAGCCAGCAGGCTCGGGGTGGGCAGGGGACATCACCAGGGCAGCTGACCTAAATCAAGTAAAGGGATATTCCATACCATACGGTATCACACTCAGCAATAAAAGGTGAAGAAGGGGAAAGAGAGTGGGGGCTCTTGTTAAGATGTCTGTCCTCCTGAACAAACTCTACAAATATTGAAGCCTTGCTTCCTGGGACATGGCCAAACATTGCTCATGATGAGAAGTGGAGTTTTTTGTTTGTTTGTTTTTTTCTCTCTCTGTGCTTCCATGTGGCCTTTTTTTTTTTTTTTTTTTTTTCCCCTCTTCCTTTTCCCTTTTATTAAATTATCCTTATCTCAACCCATGAGCTTTCTTTTTTTCTTTCCAGCATACTTTCTTCTCCCCTTTTCTTCTTCTGAGGGGGAGTGAGCCCAGTTCTGGTGGAGTCCACCTGCTGCCCAGCAAGGTAAAACACCACAGCTGACCACAAAGCACATCATTTCAAATTACATGCATGAGTTTGTAAGCGTTAGTTTCAATTTTACATCCACTGATTCAGAGAGGAAAAAAAAAAAAAAAAAAAAAAAAAAAAAAGGCCTGGTCTAAGCTATCAAAGAAAAGCACAAAGAGTAAATCATAAAAACAAGAAGTTATTGCCTACAGTTATCTAAAATTCGCTGCTATCAAAGGCCAATCATAGTTTCAGTTGTCAAAAGATATATACGAAAAACAGGCCTAAGAAATTGGTCACAGCAGTGAAGGGAGAGAGCAAATGCAGGGGACCCAACTTTCAAATCAAAACCTCCAGTTGAAATAAAGCAATTTTTGACACATACTTAAAGCGAGCAAGCAGGCAGGAAGCAAATGTCCTTAGAGACTGGACGAAAAGGTTGAAAATGAGTTTTACCAGCCTATATAAAATTGTCAGGAAGTCACAAATACAAAATAATATCCTCACAATCCAATATGCATGAAAAGGGGAAGGGGAATAACACACTGTATAATAACACAGCATCAAAATTCAACAGTTTAGGAAAAAAATGATGGTAATGTGAAACTATTTCAGGTGTCAATCCTCAGAATTCAACTACTTGTTCAAGAATAGAAAGTCACGTCATGAAAAAAATGTGATAAACATTATACTACAAATTATCCATAATCCAATTGTAACAGAAGCCATAGTGTAATGTAAGAAGTTATGAAATACTTTGGATAATGCAGACCAAAAATCAGGTCCAGTGAAATTAGGTACGTATGGATGATGAGTTATATTTACAAGTAGTAAGAAAGTTTTAGATGGCTGTAGCTCTTGGAAAGAAAACTGACAACACCTCAACACCTTTACAAGTTCTGGCAAAATACTATATTGTTTCTGCAACAGTTAACACCACCTCTGTTAACAGCATTAATCACTAGCAGCATTTAACCAGTGTAGGTACAAGTCACAAGACTGTGAACCTATTCATAATCAGATTAACTATGGTGACAGCAAAAAATGCTTTTACTCAGCCTTTACCTAGTTATCAGGATTAATTTCTACTCTTGAATATTTCTGAATTCTAGACTTTTCATACCATCATAACTGAGGTATCAAATTCCTTGCAAAGAAACATTAATCTTCACCTGATTTACGAGGTATACTTCATCATCTAGTAAAATTGCTTTGAAGTATAGTTCTTGTGCTATTGAAAAATGTTTAAATGTTGCATTCAGCATTTAAACTAATGCAAAAATATTCAAAGTATTCAAAATATTATGCACATTCAGTAACATATTCCATAATTAAAACCTTGGCTTCGTGTGAAACATCCACTATTAGTTTATTTAGATATTTTTACCTTAGACTGCTAATCTCATTCTATACTGATCTTTTTCAATTTTTATTATTTCATAAGCAATTACTCTTACCATCCAGTTATTGCCATTTTCTTTTCAGTTTATTTTCAATTATGTTTTAAAACAAATATTTATGATAATCCTGTTTATATTAACAGACTTGTTTATCTTACTCTATGGGATGCAGTAAAGGATTGAATGCAGACCCAGCCAGGGAGAGAATTAGCAGTACGAGGACTTGAATTCAGTCAGTCAATGCTGATTGCTTTATGTGGAGACACCCTGTTGCTTAGCCAATTTTCTACCACGTTGGTGTCTGTGCAACTGCAGTGTTGAGGACAAGGACATGAATTAATCAAGAGAAAATGGGCTCTACTTTGTTCTTTGGCTTATAGTATCAATGCTCAAACAGAAACTATGGAGTTTTCACCTGCAACTCCTCCAAGATTACCCAGCAAATGCTATGTGCAGATGTGAATAACTGAACCATGTAACCTGCTCAGGATAGAAGCAGTTACACATGTTCAGATCAGTGTTGTCCCTTAGGCTTGGCTCTCTTTCCAAATAATGCTGACAAGACAAGTTAAACTGATAATTTCAAGATGCATCTTGTATAATGTTTTCAGAATTACAAAATGGTCCATCTAAATCATCTGTATCTTGTTTAAATTTTGGTTAATTTCTAACTGTAGTGTAAACAGCTTTTAGATATTACCTATCAAGCCCATTTCACTCAGGGAGTAACTGTGTCCCCTATGAAGTCCATGAACTCCACATGAACATGTGGTGCACCCCACCCACTCCCATTATGGGGGAGTAAAGATGAACACTAGTTTATCTGCTTTCAATTGTGTCATAGTATTGAAAGTAATCACCCTCCCAACTCGGACTGTTGGGACTAACTTTAACATCTAAAACATGCAAAATTTTCAGATCCAGTTACTGGCTTATAATATTGGTAATAGCCACAAACCAAATTTCATAAAGAAGGTAGATCAAGTTTGAATAGACATTTTTGGTGAACAGAAAAGCTTCTGTAAGTTCAAGGACAAAAGCCAAATTTCAGAAATCATAATGTAACCACCAAAAACCGATTCACTCTTGATGAAACCTTTAAATTTCAGTCAGTTTCCTTTTTGACGGTCTAAACTAAATTTAATTGTCTGGATCATTTCTGCATTGCCTTTTCAAAGACATGTCAAAGTGCTTTGATTCCCTTTGCCCTCTCTTTAAACATATACTAGCAACAAGATACTTTGAATTCCATTTTTTCATGGTTTAACAACAGAAAATCCTTCAGAATCAGACAGTCCTATTTGCTGAGAGGAGGGTGTCCATTTTTATTATTGGTTTTGTTATGTTTTGTTACCCTCCACTCCAGGCAAAGGAAATAACTAAAGGAACTTTCTAGTGAATTGGTATATTTCCATTAAAATTAGAATATCATCAACTAAGAGAGATCATTTGTGCAGTGGCAATTTTGTTGAAGTCTGCTGACAAATAAGCCTCTACTTTTTAAGATAAATTGCAATACATTATTGGACATTATGAAGATGAAAATATCTGCAAATCATCCCGTTCTGGAGTTTTTCTGGCTTGTCTCTACATATATTTTCACTTAGAACAACTGCTGCAGTCTTTATTCAAAATAGTAAAGCTTATACTCTATTTAGAAATAAATTCAGTTGGCTTGGAGGTTGAGAGAAAACTACATGACATCATAAACAGAAGATTCTGAGAGTGACCCTGTGGCAGCTTTGACAGTTTATCAACTCTGCATGTTAATAGGGCTACTGAGGTTAGGTTATGTCTGCAGAGAATAGAATACATTATATTAAGAAACATTTGAATTATAACTGCAGAATTTACAAGCAATAAAGTGGTTGGTCATGTCTGCCCTAAGTGGTCTACTCAAAACCAGGTAGCTTATAAGCTGTGCAGAACTGGGTTCTACTTGTGTCGTTGTACTTTGTATGTCATTACAACTCATTCTTCCCAATATGCATGAGGGGTCCAGTCTAAAGTGAACAGATGGATTCATACCAACTCATCTGGATTTTGGAATTGAATCTATACAGCACAACCAGAATAATTAAATGAGAGCATTATTCAGAATCACCACAACACATGAAGTTCTTCAGAGACAATAAACCTTTCAGAAGATGCCAGGTGCTGCACTTTAGTCATAAAAACCCCATACAGCAGTATGTTCTTGAGGAAGAGTGGCTGTAAAGGTGCCTAGCAGAAGAGGAGCTGGGGGTTCTGTTGACAGCCCGCTGAATGTGAGCCGGCAGTGTGCCCAGGTGGTCAAGAAGGCCAACAGCATCCTGGCTAGTATCAAGAATAGTGTGGCCAGCAGGACCAGGGCAGTGATTGTCCCCTTGTACTCAGCTCCAGTGGGGCTGTACCTTGAACACCGTGTTCAGTTTTGGGCCCCTCATTACCAGAAGGGTAGTTGCTGGAGTTGCTGGAACATGTTCAGAGGACAGCAACAACGCTAGTGGAGGGACTAGAAAGGGGGCTGAGGAGAGACCTCGTTGTCCTCTACAATCACCTGAAAGGAGGTTGTTGCAAGTTGGTCTCAGGTGATAAGTGACAGGACATGAGGAAACAGCCTCAGGCTGCACCAGGGGAGGATTAGACAGGTTATCAGGAATAATGTCTTCACAGAAAGGGTGGTTAGGCACTGGAACAGGCTGCCCAGGGAAGTGATGGAGTTGTCATCCCTGGAGGTATTTATGAGATGTGTGGATGTAGTGCTTAGGGAAACGATTTAGTGGTGGACTTAACAATGTTAAGTAACATCTGGACTTGATGATCCTAAGGGTCTTCACCAATCTAAATGATTCTGTGATTCTCTGGGGAGTCAGAAAAAAAATAATAATCTGGCACACAGATTCTAAAGATAATGCAGCCTCTTTGTCTTCTTTGCAAAAACTGCTGTCTTTTGAATGCCAAAGATTATTTCTAACCTTTGATGAAAAGCTCTTTTGAAACAGTATGATCACAGTTACTTCTTAAGGGTAGCTGATAGGAATTTTCATCAAGGAACTATTTAAGAAGCATTGCATCTCTTTCTATATTGAAAAATATGACCTTTGATGACAAGTAACTGTAATTACATTTGTTAACCCGACTTCAGAACTGAACAAGAGAGATATTTATGATAAATTCTGCACTGCCAAACAAGCTATACAATATATCATTAGTGAAAGAAAAACTGGTACCGTTCAAATGCTGTGAACCCTGGAAGGACTGCTGAGCTTTCCAAACAGTTTGTGTCCTTTGTGCTGTATATCTAATTAGTAACTTTTGGGCTTGGTGTTTTCCTGACAGCTGGTGTATGGACAGAAGATCAAAAACTATAGGTATAAACAGCATAAGATTTGTTAGAAATGAGATTCCAGGAAAACTACCTCTGCAGAAGGAAAACTAACATCTTACTTTGCAGTTTACATTTGTATGGATAATCTTGCTAAATCCGTATGAATTCATTAAAACCTGTAACACAGAATAATAGTTTATTTCTCACTGAGCATCCTTTACACCTTTCCAAACTAAACACAACCCTTCAAGTGTGCAACAAAACTGTCATAAAACATGTTTCCTTTTACGTTGCTTGGGAAGTTTCAGATACAATCTAAGCCTTACACCCTTTAGTTCAACAGCTCTGATTTTTCTCATCATTCAGTGATGAATGATGAGAAAACGCATCATTCAATGCTTATTTGGTCAGTCTTTACAGCTAGAAGTAACTAGGAAAACAAGAGTACAGAGGCAGAGCAAAAAAAGGAAAGGAAAAAAAAAAATAGCAGACTATCCCCAGGGACAGAATGGGGTTACAAGAAGCATGGAATACAACATAGCAATGACAGAAGAAAGTAATAATGATATCTACTGTGTAATGGCCTAAGAAATGTCTTGAGAAGCAGCAAGTTTTATAAGCCTTACATTCAGTAAACGGTATTTCATAGCTTTCCCCAAATTAGTTGTTGTGGATTTTAGGACTCAAGAGAACAAGCCTGTACAGTTTTCTTTTTATCAAAAAATGGCAGCAAAACTGTTTTTAACCAAATGTCTAGAAACCTACTCCAGCCTAAGCCTGTGAACTGAAATCGAATAAGTATAGTTAATCCATCCTAACACATGCAGAAATTAGTAGAATGGAAGAATGCTCTGACTTTGGAATAAGGTGGATGGGCAAAAGGTGTGTTAGTTTGTTTTTAGTTTTTACTACTCAATGCTGTTATTAATTGGCAATAAATTAATCTCTCCCAGTCATGGTGTGTTCTGTCTGTCTATGACAGCCACTGATGAACAATCTCCCTGTCTTTATCTCAACCCATGAACTTTTTCATTGTATTTTAACACCATTCTGCTGAGCAGCAGGAGTAAGAGTGGCTGTTTGGTGCCCAGCTACCTACCAATGTTAAACCCCAGCACCCATCTGCTCTCTAATCCTCTAAAAACAGAAGAGCAGACCTCACAATCTGTTCTGATTCTTTATTTTTTCCATGCTAGAAACAGATATCCCCTTTGAAAGAAATGCTTCCATGAAGTGGATATACCAAACATGTGGCCTGATTTTATAGGTCCTGGAATCAAAGGAATATTCTCAAGATTGAAGACCTCAGTCCAATGCTACTATTTAGAATGAAACAAGAGTCACATTTAGCTAGGAAAAAAAAAAAAGCGCACAACCAAAACAAAACAAACAAAAAGAAAATATTAATTTTGAATTTTGATTAAAGTTGTGCATAACATGGAAGAGAATGAATACTGCTTTCATATAAAATTTATCTGCACCCAAATTTCATCTAATGCCCCAAGTTTAAGTCCACTCAAACATTATGAAAACTAACCATGCTCTTTAAATGAATCTCTGAGCTAATAAAATATTTAGACATCTATAGTGCATACTACATATCACAGAGCCAGATTCATTACTTCAAGTAATTGGTAAAAGAATATACTCTGGAGCGGAAAGAAATTCTGGATACATCATCAATAAGTAAATAGCAAGTTGTACTGTAATACCTCATGTAATTAGAATATTATTTCATCCTAAACATACCTTAAAAACCTACAACACTATTTCTTTGTGACTTAAAGCTACTAGTGCTTCTTCCTGACATAAATCAGTCTGATTTAGAGCGTCTGATTAAAGATTTAACAACAGAGCTCCGAAATAGGAAAAATATTCAGTCTTCAAAAAATATGACCCCACATTATTATGAAGCATGAAGAAAACAAAAAGAAGTAGAAAAGCAAAGAATATTTTTCATATACAAATGGTAAAAAAGGAAAATATTACAAGTTTTCTAATTTATTACCACAACCATTTGGCTAGCTCCATCTCAGTAGGGAAATTCCTACATGTGCGTACCCTAGTAAGTTTGCTTTACTCCAGATATAATCATAACAAAAATAGAAATTCATTTAGGCAATTGCTATTTATTAGCGAAAGCTTTACAGCTTCAAAGATTCAGAGATCCTCATAATGATTTAACACCAAATGAGTTGCTATCAAAATTAGCTGAATCATTGCTGTTCTATAATTACCTTTGGTTTGATAAAAAAAAAAAAAAAAAAAAAAAAAAATCATTCATGGATTTAGATAGATCAAAGAGTCCTGAAATAAATAAATCTTTATCAAAGATTTCTGACATCACCAATTCACTATTTGGTTATATAGTCTATTTCCTCCAAACATCCTGAAACTGAATCTATATAGAATTGTGTTTTAAACCTTCCAATTGTCAATACAAAATTCTCAATACAGTCATCAGGGAAATAACATCAACCAAAAATAATCACAATTACTTCTGACAAATGATTGAACTTACTACAAAAGCAGGTAGGAAATAATAAAAGTAATTTTACAGGAAAGAGATTATCCTTAGCCCTTTATATGGTACTAATATGTCCCCAGCAGACACAGAACAACAACAACAACAACAAAGCAGAATATAATGCATCTAGTGATAGCTAAACTTTTAAAGCCTTCTTGAGTATTTTCTCTAAACTCTCCTCAACCTGAAGAGCTCAAACTGCTGTAAGAAGAATAGCCATGGCAACCAAAGCAAAGGTGAAGTACTTTTAGCCTTTAAAAGCTCACTGCTTTTACAGTGAGCTGTACATACAAAACTAAAAATTCCTTAAATATATTCTTTTGCAAGATGCAATCTCTTAAGCATTTTGACAGAACTTTCCCATGGTCTAATCATTAGAACAGCTCCACTCTCTACTGCCCCCACACCCCAGCCAACTCCTCACAGTAATTAAGTACATCTGATTTCCAAACTTGAAAAAAAATAAATTAGAATGCCTCAACTTTGCATACTAGAAGGAATTTATACAGGAATGTAGAAAACATGAAGAACAAGTTGGTATTTTATTATTATTTTTTTTACTTAATTACAGCATTTGGATTCTTCTTCTGAAGGCTCTAAATTTGAAACTTACTTGACAACTTTCTTCACCCTTCTGCTAGTAGTCTACTACTTGTTTATTCTTTCCTTGCAAGCAGTCCAACTGGACTCTTCTCTTCATTTTCAAAAGGCCTTCTCTAAATGCCTCATTTTTTTAGTATGTAACTTCCATCGTTAACTTTTTTATTTTATAACTTTCACACATTTTCCCAGAATTGGGGGATATCAATGCTCCAGACTGACCATAAATTTCCCTTTAATCTCTTTTTCCTCAGGGGCTTTTTGTTGCTAGCCTTGAATATAGATGTCTTTTGGTCATCACAAAGGTTCACCTCTCAGCTCACTTTGCTGGCTGTCATTTGTCTGTCTTATCAGTTGTTGGATACACCACGACTTTCACTAATGTTTTAAAGTTTAATAGAATGTCTACAAAGTCCCTATTCTGGGTAGCATCCTTTGTTCTGTGTCTGTGGTTCTGATACTACTCTTTTCAGCTCCAAATTTTGTTTTCATTTGTCCCAAATACTGTCCTTTAATTGTCTATAACTTTGCTTCCTGTTCATTGAATCAACATCCAAGTATTCCCTTTACCTAAGAGTCTGATGAATCCTCCCTTCTGTTTTTATAACCAACAATATATATATGTGTATAATTATATATATTGAATCTTATCATAACATTATATATTACATAACTATACATAACATTAATAATATATTTAGATATATTATAAAATATAATTATATATAATACCTATTCTAATATAACTATATATAAAATATATATTATTTATATGTTATATATATATAATTATATATTTTATGTGTATGTATATACATATATATTATATATATCCTCATAAACCTTAAAAACTCTAGGAATCCAAAGAATATTTTGCTTAGCCATAATGTCATTGAAAAAAAAAAAAAAAAAAAAAAAACAACTTGGCCTTTCCCCTTATGTCCTATAACAACTTTCTATCCACTACTAAATTTACACATTTTCCCCACTAGATTTCAAACCAAAGAGACTGCCACTACTCAGTCCACTCATCTGACTCTTCTGTTATATTTATGTGTATGTTCCACTATCTTCCTGACACAACTCACTTGCTTTTCACTTTGTCACCTAGCACAGGTCAAAACCTTTTCTATCATCCCTTCTGAAACACTTAGAAACCTTGTCTCAGTCATCACTTTTCCTAGCGCTTAGCTCTGTAGTGAATCTAAGAAATATTAAAGACACTGTGGGAAATAAAGCACTGAATTGTAGCACTGCAAACTGAAAAATGCACACATTAAGACAAAAGTTACTGCCAATAAACGCTCTCTTTTTCTTTCCTTTTTTTTTTTTTTTTCTATCATGTCATTATAAGCTTCAGATTTTCAACAAAACTCCACTTAGAAAGAAAACAAAACTTAAGCAAGCATGAGTTATTTTGCACATGATTCCATCATAATGTTTTCACCTTAAAATTTTTTGGACTGAAGGCTTTGTGCTTAAAGAAGCTATTTAGAATACGGAATAAAGACTTCAGTCAGTTAACTTTGCTTTGTTTCCCCTTCTTTGTAATGGCCACATTTTCACCCCCAAAAAAGCTTTATCAACATTCCTTCCTCTGATGTATACTTTTATGAAAAAAAGCTAACGAAAAAGGTAGATTTCGTATTGTACAAGATGTATTTTCTATACAAAGAATATATATATTATATATATTATAAAGAATAACACAGTGTTTTATTAAATGCATTCCATATATTTAAAAACAAATCTTTCCCATACTTCCATTACACTCTTGGAAAATTCCTTTGGTGAGATTTGCTGCCCTTAACAGGATAAAAGCTGAGCACCTTGAACCAATTACACCTATCTGCTGGTAAGAAAAACAGTATGCATTGACAATAGCTCAGCAGCATCACCTGAGCCTAATTTAAAGCTGCACATACTTGAGAATTGGCATTCTTCACACACAACACAGGAAAAGAGAGATTCACAAGCACAAGATGGACAAGTAACGAGTAAGGCACTTTTCTCCAAGTTGTTAGGATCAGAGACATGTTCAAACTTCATCACACTAAGGTGAACTAGAGGGAGCTGCCACTTGGTCATTGTTTTCTGCATTCTCTCGTGTAACAAAATTTTCAAAAGGGTTAAGAAAAACTATAGAGGTACAACAGAAGTAGAAACAATGTTATTTATGTAGAAAGTAGGTTGTGCTTCCACTAGTAAACTTGTGCCAGATTCCAGCTGTGCTTTGTGTATTGAACTCATCATGTTTTTCACCCTTTGCTCCTGACCTTCCAAATGGCCCAGAGGAGTGAGACTATGTGAAGGATCATTAGTTAAGTACAAGAGAGCTCCTGCTAGGTTTAGCTAATGAGATTTCTCCTTTAGTGTTCTGGAAAGGGCCAGAGAAAGATTGGCCTAGGCTCTTGTATTCATTATTTATCATTGTTCAATTGTTCATTTATCAGAGGTGTAACAGTCACATCTAGAAGTATACTTGTAAAGGTTGAAGACTGTATTTGCATACAAAGTAAAAGCATTACACCTAGTTAATTTATAGTTCATGTGACTTTACAGAAAATATCACTGGTCAGAAAACAGGATTATTAGCATCCATTCCATTAAGTATAATTTAAATTTTCAAAGGTAAATAGCACTAAAACTGTCTGCAGATAGCTGTAGTACAGGGAGGAAGAAGTTCTCCAGGTTCAACATGTAGTGAGCAAAACCTTTATAAAAAAACAGGAAAAGGAACAGGAAGAGCCAAAACAACACATGTTCTTCATATGGAGCTGAAATCTGAAGAAAGGAACCACTGGTAGAAACCATATGATTTGAAAGGCAGGCCAGTGGATTCACTTAAGATAATTAAATTCTTTCCTTGATGTTCATCTGAAGTCAGCAATTACATTTTAGAACAGGTAATGAGTGCACAGACTCAACACTTCGCAGATACAATGCTGCTTTAGTTTTCTAATGCTGCTTTTGCTTTTAGTTTAGTACAAAGCCTATAGTTTTCACATAGCTGCTGAGCTCTCTCTAAACTTACAACCCAGCAAAGACAAAAAATTGAGATCCACGTGAGATCCATTTGGTTTAACAGATAGGAAAAATATCAGGGTTAAAAAAGAGGGAAAAGAAACTTATTACAAAGTTACCAGTTTACCCCTAACTGCTCCCAACCTTATACAATGCTACTAACAGGGAATCACTTATTTTTATCAGATGCTCCAAAGCCTTTTTTCCTTCTGTGTCCCAATATTTCTTCAGTAAATGAGGATTTGCAGACTACTAGGGCTTATTCAATGTTGAAACACAGGCCTAGCACACCTCACTCAGAATCATTGACACAATGAGGCTTGGAAGGCACATCTAAACCACAGAAGAGAGGAAAAAAACATACAGTATGGCATCCAGGAAGAAACCTGTCTTCACCAAGACCACCAACACAACCTGACAACCTACAGACTACATTTTGCCACCTGTTTCTCCTCATAAGCAAAAGAAGAAGCAGAAATTTGAGATCAACTGCTTTTTTTCCATGAAAGTTTGCTGATGCTGGTTTATAGGTCCTGATCTCTAAAAGAAGGCCTTCAAATATAACACTAAACATGAACATTCAAGAATACATGGATCTTTTTTTTTCTTTTTTTTTTTTTTTAATTTGCAGCCCCAAAATGCTATATGTGCAATATGATGCATTAAGCGTTGTCTTGAAAGTGAGTTGGAGAAATATTAAACTGAGTCCCACTATATGCAGCATTTTGAAAAGTTTGCCTAACGTAAAAGGTTTTAATCACATTTGGACATCTAAACTGAAAACAGTGATGGATAGACAGGTTCTCTTGTAGAGTTTGGAGTAGCTGATATTTACAAAATGTTGGAAGAAATAAGATGGCAAAAGTGGTAGGACAACTTCTAAGAATTGTTTGCTGAGGACAAACTGAAGTGTCATAGACACGATAAAAACATTCTGTAAAACTTTGCATACTGGTTTATTCAGCAGTGACTAATTCTCCTCAGGGGCTTCCAGTGCCAGATCACGAGAAATATTTTCATATGCTTTGAAAACAGAACGTCTCCTAGTCTATTTATTAATCCCTTCATCTTTCCAATTACAAATACTTTTAAATGTAAAAGGATGGTGCTTGAGGCTATGCAGTTGCTTCCTGCCTGAAATCCATTGATAATTAGGTAACAGATTAATATCACTGTATTAATTTCTGATACAGTGATAACATTTGGCTGTTTGGCCACAATGTCACTTTGAAACTAATACCATTTAGAGACTGCCAGAAAGCTGCAGTATGGACCTCTTGTTTACAAATGCAGATTTAGCAGAATTATTCTACTAGTTTCCTTCAAACTGAACAGCAGAAAAGACTGTAGACAAAAATATCTAAGTTAGCTGCCCAAGCAATGCAGCTCTGTCCATGGAATACTCCCAGGAACATTAAGCAAGGCACATGATCACACAGAGCATACCTAAAAGCACATATAGATATTCCCTGGCTGTGAAACATGACAATAAATTGTGTAATGTCGCATATAATATTTTTACTTTTGACTGATGGAGATTTGTATGGTTCAGGACTGTTAATGAATGAAGAAACAGTGGGGAAGCACACCAGCTCCTTTAAGTCCATTCATTATTACATATCTAATTTAAAAGAGGTTATGGAAGACTTTATCTAGCCCTGAGATTTACATATAAGAGTGAAAGCCATCGTCACATCTGCAGAATCACCCTACCTGACCTCCTCCTTAACTTCTAAGGAAAACTGTAACTTATCGGTCTTCTCACTGTCTTCAAAAGGAAATGATGATTTCCTACTAGCAAGCACAAGTGATACTCATAAATAGTAATCTGACTTAATTTTAGGCTCAAAATAGCAAAAGAGAAAGAGACAAGGCCTAAAATCATTCTCATTAATAAGCTTGATTCTAACTGATAGAACACCAGTTTATAAAACAAAACAAAACAAAACAAACAAACAAACAAAAACACTGAGAACACCTCAAGAAAACCTGGTTAATTTCAAGGCACTTAACTCATATACCAAGAGATATTAGATATTCATTTTGAATAAGAACTACCTTAGAAGAATCTTAATCTATCTTTGAAATTCTGATAGTGTTACTCACTTTAAGTAGTCACTTTGAACTTGAAACTGGAAACCAGGAAGAAGTATGCACTAACACCATTTGAACTTCCAGTCTCCCTTCATATAGCTGGGACTTCATGACAGTTGTAGCCTTGGTATTAAGCCCTTGTACAAAAAGAAAATCTGTATTATTTTATCATTTCACTTCGCACATAAACAATTACTTTTAACACTATGCTTCTGTACTACAGAGTATGGATTGAAGTTATAATTTCTTAAACAGGTTCAAAGTTCTCATTATGGTTAGTTGTCTCCTGAGTGTATTTCATAATACCCCCCCCCAAAAAAAAAGATAAATTTCTTTCTATCTGTGCCAATGTTGATTCCTAGTTTATTCCTATTTAAATAAGCAAGGTTGCTTTGGTTGTTGTTTTTAAGTGTAGTGCTTACAACACAGCTATTTGAGTAAACTAAATAAATTTACTCTCATCCATTGTTCGTCTACATTAGAGAAACAAATGTTTCTCCATGTAAGAGAAAACTGGTCATGGTTCTTGCCCATCTCTATTTCAATTCTACTCTAGGCTCATTTTTCATTAAAAGGGATGCCCAGAAAACTGACTACTTAAGGCTTATGTCATTAACACTTATGTCAAAAAAAATACATAGAGTTGATAATTCCTGCGGCAGCATTTACATGAACAGATACCCTGCTAACCTTGAACAGCTTTAAAAGATCTTTTTATTCCTCTCTGGTATTTCAGCTTCAGGCTGAAATTTTAGTGCATAAGTGCAGGACCATTGGGGGTTTAATTGTTTGGTGGTGATTTTGTTTTGGGGTTTAATTTTTTGGTGGTGATTTTGTTTATTTTTCAGTTCTTAGAATCATGCAGCTTTGCACAATATTGCAGTCTTTTACCTAATTAGCAAGAAGAGCTTTGAACTGTACTACACCAGCAATCGCAGTCTGAGAAGTCCCATTAGCCTCACTTACGGTTTAACCACATGACCTCCTCTTCATGCATCTTTATTAATCTGAAAAAAAAAAAACCTCTTGCAGTGGTATCTTCACAGATGCATTCTCTAACTGTTTTGTCACAATATTGGGCACAACTGGCAGGATTTGGGTGGTGAGAAGCTGCAAGGTGCTCTCTGTGGTGAAACGGATGTGCCCATCCCCAGCACCTCAGCAACCGGCAAAATGGCTGCCATCCGTGCCCCCAGCCAACCAGAGGAGGTCCTGGCATGGCACTGCTGGGGGTCTACTTAAAATGGCGGGTGCTGGGATGCATGGAGGTGTTTGGAAACTTATGTCCTTGATTTGAGGCATCAGAGCAAAAACCCAAAATAACAGGCATGAACAAGACTCCCATGATAAGAACAAAGGTTGTTTGAAGAGCTTGAGAATACTCAAAGGCAGTGTTCAGCAATCAGAAATTAAGAGAAAATTTGATCACCGTATTGAAGGAACATTTAGATTGCACATGGAAAGGGAATTACATCTATCATATACCTAGCACATTGACAAATGGTCAAATTGCAATAAAAATTAATGAGTTTGAACTGTTTAGTTACTCATTCTTTCTTGTGAAATGAAGCCTCTCAAAACTGCCATTTCGTAAAAGTGTTTTTTACTAAACAAAGCTCATGGCTGTCACAAGATCTCTTTCCATGTGACAAAGAATATTATTCAAATGGACACAAATTAAAGTCATTGCCTTGACGGAGTATGAAACAAGAACAGGACATGACATTGTCAGTGATGCAACAACTATCCACTGCAAAAATAAGCAGAAAGTAACATGCAGGGGGCCAGATGAGGCAATGCTGCAAAGGCACACTGCAAACCCACAGCCTTCCACACAGCTCAGGAACATTTACATTGCAGCAATTCACTCAGTTTGCATGACCTTGAATATTTACAACATTACAAATCAAAACTTTACTTCAGTTTCAGGGGAATACACAAAGGCAAAAAATAAAAAAAGATGACAAATAATCTGTCAACCCAGTTTTAACAAATGTTTTTAGTAAAACATGGGAATTTTAGATGGCTAATGAAGATGAACTTTATTTTGCATACACATTGCAGCAGTATTTAGATTTCAACACACTATACACAGACATTTACAAGTTTCAAATACAAGATTTCACCAGCTTCTTAAGCTGAGACAGGACATTTGCATAAACACCAACATGGAAATCTAAATTTATATTTTCAAGCTAGAACTACAAGTTTTCATTCCTCAAAATGAAGTTTCAAATATTTTGAAATAGCCTGTCATTTACACTGCTATCTAATTTATCAAAGAGCTCTTGTCCTAAGTGGCAATTTGTCCCTCTTTTTGTATTAATATAGAAGGTTAATTTTTTCTTTATTTTTCTCAAGTGTTAGCATTCTGCAATGTTTATTTGATTAAAAATAAAATAAAAGGCAACAGAAAGCACATACTTATAAATAAACAAAAGCCAAAGAGAATTGGGAATAGAAATAAAATGTCCTGCTTCAATTCTCATCCCATCAACCCGTTAAAAAAGTTTTCTACCACACTAGGAAAAACAGGGAACTGAACAAAGACATTTTCAGCAACCTTTGGAAGAAGTGTGAACGTTTCTTTCCTGTAAGATAATACTATCTCACAGAAACTGCTGACATTGCCTCCTTTCTAAGCTTCAGAGTTCTGAACTTTGCTTCTTAAGGAGCACCAGAAACAAGAGAAAGGAGTAACAGCAGGCAGACTCTGCAGATAAAAGAGAAGACACGTAGCTGCAATTACAAGAAGATCAAGAAAACCAAAATTGTTTATATTACATTTGTATGTGACAAATGGATAGAGGGTTTTGTTGTTTTTGTTTTTCGTTTCTGATTGTTTGGAAGTTAGAGTGATTCTCAGAACATATATTTATTAGTAGTTTAAGAATGTAACTATACATATGAATGTTTTGCACTGTCATTCAGTAAAACACTTGAATCTACTATAACATTTCATTGGTTTGTTTAGCTATTATATTTAACATATTTAGGAATGGCAGCAGAATCATGAAACAAATAATGACCTAATGTGCTTTTTTCTTCAAAAAAGATTCAGCTCCTCAAGGGGCTTGATTATTTACAGCATTTCATTTCTTGTTTCTCTCACAGCTAGAGGTATTTCTTAGATCAAAGAATCTGAGCACTTCTTCTGATCAGCTATTACATTACACCACATAACACTTTTGCAGGGAGTTTGAGACTAAAACAGACAGAGAAAAGGATGAAGGAAATGCACAGTCAGAGCTACAACCATGTTTATTTCATGTTACCTCTTTAACAACCCTGCATCAAAGAAAAAGAACTAAGAAGAATTTTGAAAAAGAAAAAAACAACTGACATGCACATTAAATATTTGCTTTATTTTATTTTCTCTGCTTGAATTTTGACCATGATACTTTGGGCATTGTTCAGAATAAAAAACAATCATTGTATCATTGTCCTATAAAAAGTAGTTTTTACATAGTATTTTGACTTTAATTTATAACCATTAAAATTTCCATTGGGCATAATTAGAAATACAGTAAGAATTGCAGTAAAGTGAATAGCCAGTCCATGTTTCTGCATTAATATTTGCAGAAATAAAGTCGTAAATGAAAGGGCATAGCTGGTCTTCAGAAGAACCAAACAGAGAAGAGCCTAAAATCAGACAAGTCAACCCTTATCAGAAACATTCAAAAGAAGTCACCTAGGACTTATTAAAGTAAATGATTTTAACTTAGTCTACAGACTAAGATGATAAAGATTTCCTGGTGACAGATGGAAAAATGAATAAATTACTAAAAAACAGAATAAAATACTACATATAATATTGAGGAAAAGACATCAGTGTTAGCAAGAGAATACAACAGATATTGGATCATAAATGCCTGCTGAGATGAGGAAGAGTTGGATTCATCAGCTAAGGAGATCACCTACAAACCCTACGATATTACACGAAGCGATAACCAGTGTCAACTTGGCCAACGTTTGCATTCATTTGATTTGAAGTTGCCTTGTTGCATACAGGGTATTTTGTAATCTGACCTAAGAACAATAAAATAAAGGTTTGACTGAAGGTGCATCTCCAACTGAAATTAATTTTGGGGTCTGGAACAAGTCAGTCATAGTTAATTAGGATCGTGATAGAATTACCCTTACAGGGTCAGCACACAGAATGGCTTGGGTTGGAGGGGACCTTAGGCCATCCAGTTTCAGCCTGCTGCCATGGGCAGGGATGCCACCCATCAGATCAGGCTTCCCAGGGCCCTATCCAGCCTGGCCTTGAACACCTCCAGGGATGGGGCACCCAGAACCTCACTAGGCAACATGTTCCAGTGCCTCACCACACTATGAGTGAAGAATTTCCTTCTAACATCCAATCTAAATCTCCCCTCTTTTAGTTAAAAGCAGTTCCTTTGTCTATTGCTATCAGCCTACATAAAAAGTCGCTCTCTACATAAGCCCCACTTTCATTACTTGAAGGCCACAATGAGGTCTCCACAGAGCCTTCTCATCTATCAACTGTGCTACTCAGCTCGGTGTCATCTGCAAACTTGCTGAGGGTGCACTTGAACCCATTGTCTATGTCATTGATAGAGATATTAAATAGATAAAGATATTAAATAGATAGAGATATTAAATAGCACCAGTCCCAAGACAGACCCCTGAGGGACACCACTCATCACCAGACTCCATTGGACCTAGAGCCATTGACCACAATTCTCCAGGTACAGCCCTTCTGCCAAACACTCCCATTTTCTGTGTTGTTTGTGATTTAAGTCAGAGATATTTTCAAGTTCCTTTTTCACCCTCAATACAGTGCATAAAATGTTCATACCAACTTTTTGCTAAACCCAGATTAAGTAAAATGATTGATGATACTGAATACTAATGATTATATTTCCATGAAACAATATGTATTCCTCCAAGACAGCTTTATTTATAATGCATTTAAAATATGTCAGTTTTTTTTTTTTTCCTATTGATTCACTCTACCAGATGTGACAGGCAAGCAGAAGCAAATACTGTCAATGCTTTGTTTTACCATATAGCAATCCATTGTGCTGAGTACTTTGTTATTAAAACAAAAAAGATAGATAGATAGTTAGAGGTTGGTTTTACATTTAAAGAGCATACAACAAGCTATTAACACGCTGCCATAACTTTATAAACAAACTTCTTTGCTTTCTTAAACATATCTATAAACTCCCATTTATCTAGGCTGGAGACGAGTCTTCAGGGTATTGTCGGATAGAGAGAATACAAAGATACCCATTTCTGATCCCCCACCTCCACACACACACACTCTCATGTCTCTTTGATCTTATGTTTCTGTATTTGCTATTTTACAGCTGCTCATTTTCCACACTGCTGTCTCAAAAACAACTCACATTTTAAATGCAAGCTTAATTATCTAATGCATCTTTCATAAACAGACCATCTATGCCACATTATCACCTGATGTAGCATGATTATTCCATTCCAAGATTGTTTCTTTTACCTTTTAAAAGGAAGTTAAAGGGTAACATTTAAGAATTTTCAGAATTTTCCAATTTTCAATTGGATATCCACATGTAGGCAGGAACTACAGCTTATAATTCACATAGTCAATGTTCATAGATACTCTCCTGTTAGTTCGTTCAACTCATCTTCCTTTTGATTATGATTATAAACACTTTTTCCTTCCTCTTGTTCCTGTTAGAACCACTCACACCTTAAGGTTGTACAAAGAGTCTTCTGCTGCTCTATCCTACCAAACGGGCATTAGCTAAACACTTCTTGCCTAGGTGATGAGCAGGTGGTCTTGGCACTGTGCTCATGGATGCAAATCACCAGTATTGCACTGCTCTGGCCCTGCCAGTGGAGCAGGACCAAGCTTCAAGAGCACAGACTGGAGGAGAAAAAGGACTTATGGTTCCAATCTTGTTGCTAGCAAAATCAAGATCAGTACATTTGAGATTATTTGCCGTTTATGAGGTGAGAAAAAGGAATTTTTCTTCATTGCTGAATGGCTGACAATATAACAGAATTTTGTAAAGTATGGTTGGCTAAAAAGAAGTTGAGTGACTTACAAAATACCTCTTTACTTGCACGCTACTAATATTTCCATATGGATTATCATTTAACACTTAGTATGCCACCCATGACATGAGAAGTGTTTACACAGTATCTTTAAACATGTCACCTGTTTGTCTTGAAATTCACAATCTGAGAAAAAAACAAGCTACAAGCAGGTCTAGAGTCTCTTAAATGCCTCAGTAAGCATGCTGGTGGTAAATCTTCATTTCCGGCAGCATCTTCTGGCACTATTACAAGAATTCCTCATTTCCAACCAAGGAGCTTTGCTATGATTTCAATCACAGTGGTTTTAATTTCAGTAGTAATTCTCGATTACCACTGTGTAAATCAAAGTGCAGGGGGTTGCACAGAGAATGAAACAGATGAATGCTTTTATAAGGATCAATAAGGAAAAGATTTTATTTTAAGTTTTCAATAGGAAAATGAGAGCTGATACTGTGCAGTATTGTCACAGATGTTATCCCACCTTCCCAATCTTCCTCCAGTTATTTTGATAAATATGCTCAGAACAGTAAATAACACCATTGAGGATCTAACTCATTTGTACTATATGAACACTAAGCATTTTGGATACACGAGATGAAACCAAAACTGCAAAAAGTTGTGTTTTGTTTGTTTGTTTGTTTAAAAAAGTCTTCAGGGTGTATCAGCTTCCTTCATCTGAACTTAAACACCTGCAAAACATCAGTATGCCTGAGAGCAGTTGGAAAAGCTTGTATTTCATCCACACTTCTGTAATAAAACCAATACTGCACTGAAGGAGCTTTTCTCCCTCCTCCCACAGGACACGAATGCTGATTGCTTACAGACTAAGACTTAATGACTTAAAACACTTCCAGATATTGAGTGTATTTCAAAGGAACTGCTTCACATTGTTTTCACCTTGGAGTCTTTGTACCATGAAAGAGAGATAAGGAAAATAAGTTTTACAGACAGATTGCTCATGATATGAAAAAATCTTAAATACAAATTAGCAATTTACTTGCATGAAAGAAGAATTATAATATGAGAAAGACTTGCTTCCACTACTTACAGAACTACACAGGTAATAATACTACATGCTGTCTAGAATAACTGCAGAATAACAAAGTAGTGCTGTCCAACCACAGCAGATGTTTCGACTGTTTGTATTACATATTTTTGTTTTATATGTACCAAAAGCGAGAAGCTGGAAAAAAAAAAAAAAAAGAAAAAAAAAAAAAAAAGATACAAGGGCAGCTTTGAAACACTAGCATCAAACAGTGCTTGGAAATAATCATTGACCATGGATCAGACTCATCCAAACCAATATAATGTTACACATACTACAGAAAACATCTTGTACAGTTTGGATTAGTTTCCTGTATCACTTCTAAGGCTCATCAACAGTGCAAATAATTTACTATAGAAATAACATCTCTTCAGGAACAACAGCTGCCACCTCACTTATGGCCTTCCTCTGGTATGTCTTTTTTTTTTTTTTTTTTTTTTTTTTATTAGCTGCCATTTGGGAATTCTAAGCTAGCAAGAACTACCAAGGTTTAGACTTTTTTAACCTGAATCAATAAATGAATAATTCCAGACAACACAACTCCAAATTTCATTCTCAAGGTGATCCAATGTCACACCTGTCTCAAGTAGAATTGCCACTGCTTCAAAATGTACCCTTAAATGAGAAATGTCAGAGCATGGCCATTTTTTTCTTCTGAAGCAATTCTTTTTATTGTTCTTTTAAATGTCATTTAAGCTTTCACAGAAGAATTTTCTATGTCTAGAGCCTATTTTGTTACTGAGCAGCATTCATTGTTCAAAACACCCTCCAATCCAAACAGCTGCCTTGTTAAACTACTGAATGCACAAAGAAGAATATTCTAACATTTCTCATCTGAAGTCTATTCACAGAAGGCTGTAAACTAACAGAAAATGGGACCATCAAAAAGTTATTCCAGGTATGGAGTACTTCTTCACTGCCACGCAGTACTGTGATTGTATTCTAATCCACAGTAATAAAAGATGAAGAAAAGTCAGACATAACTCAAACTTCTTCTAATGACTGTGAACTACCTTAAGGGATATCTTTGTTGACCAGTATTTTTTCGTTGTTACTTTATTAGGTTATGTTGATTTTTTCACCCATTTAGAACGGAGAAAAACAAACAAACAAACAACAACAACAGTAACAAAAACAGAAAATCTATTCCTAACCACAAAAAGTGGTTAGGTATTAAAGTATTCTATTAATTAATTTAATAATATTTATTAATAAGTATTTTATTTAATTAAAGATAGGTATTAAAAGTATTGCTGCTACATAGTGACCTTTACCACAGGATTATGAATGGTGGGACAGAAGCTGCACTTATATTTTCATTTGTAACACCATCACAACTTTGCATCTCAAATTTTCAGGATTTCCCAAATCACATATGCCCTCTTAAAGACATAAAATAGTATATATACACAGTATGATTACAAGTTCCGGCACTTAATCAACTCAAGGAGTAACCTACTTGTAACCTACTTAAAATTTTCTTGCACAGTATTTTGTAGTTCTCTAGTTTTGTGAGCTTCCTGGTAATAGAGGAGTTAAATATATACAAGTTCAACACAAAAACCAGAAAGACTTGGCTTTCAGTAAGAAAAAAAAAATAGTTATGGCTGGCAGCTGGTCATTATTCATTTTGTTTTTTCCAGGTGTTAAAGCTTGACCAGTTTTTAACTTTTTTTTTTTTTTTTTTTTTTTTTTTTCAGCATTAAAATAGCATACTCCTCTCAGTGAAATGGTCACACTGTTCAAAAAATTAAGACATCACAGAGGTTGGGAAGATTATTTTTGGAAGGTTCTTTTCCCCTCTTGTCCATTTTCAGCTAAAAAAAAAAAATTACTTGACTAACTTCATAGGACAAAGATTTGAAAAAAAAAAAAAAAAAAGAGCTATAAACTCAGGCTGTGGTGACTCTCTTACTGCTTCCTATGTTTTAATTTCTTTTCCACATACTAGATAGAAGTTTTTTGTTTTTTTTTTTATTTCCAGTTACTATTTGAAAAAAAAATAATACACAGGGAAAGATGTGTTGTCTCTTCCAGAGATAAGACTAGTTTTGGAAGAAAATCAAGGTCAGAAATAAAACAGCATGCATATGGCAAGTTCTGAACAAATGAAATAATAAAATAATAGCAGTACAGGAATATTTAGCATTTAGGATTCCAACCGAATTTGTTGATTTCAGTTACAGCTATTTATTTTACCCAGTAAGTTCAGGGCAGTCTCCATATTTAGGTTTCAAAGTCACTGAAAATTACAATGTTATTTCCTTTTCTCTCTTAAAAAAAAAAAAAAAAAAAAAAAAAAAGGCATTTTGTTGGACTACGATCTATGCTGAAATCCTGATCCCAGTTCAACAGCAGTGTTGTTCTCTATCTTCAGAGCAACACCTGTGCACGGCACCAACTTCAGCTACCAGCATAGCAAAGATGCTGCAGAAGAGTCCCATATTCAGGCTTGGCAGTACACGCTCACCATCATGCAGCTGCCACTGCAGCTCCTGCAGGAATTCTCTCTAAAACCCAGCCCTACTCTTCCCACTAGAACCTTTAAGCCTCTAAAAGCAAATATGAAATTCCCATGTAGTACTGACTTTCCATATTCTTGAAAAATTCTTCAGTACCACTTTGTTCACACTACTGTGAGTTTATCTGCTAGCAGTCTTCAAAGAAAATCCCCAAATAAAATCAAACCCAAATTCTGAAACCCTCTGGACTCACCTAGAGCATTCCTCTTCCATAATGCAAACCTACTTTCCTGAAGCCTTGCACTCTCCTTTCTGTGCGTAATGCATTTCCTTTGTTTGTCCCAGCTAACTCACTCATGTTCACTCTTGAAACCATTTGCCAGATGCTATCTTCAGGAGAAAAAAAATAACGAGGTTTACAGGCTAACCAACTCTTCTCCCATGGAAAGGTTGGCACATGCTCATATAAGCAAACAACCTTTTTAAATGCCTACCTCCCAGTTTGTCAAATTAGTGTAACAATACTAATTCCTTTATAAATCACCTTGACATCCAGTGAAGACAGGCTTTCTTTTAACAGATTTAAGCTCTAAAGCATGTAGTAATAATTCTAATCAGATGATTCATATGTCACTGTTTATTCTCCCCTCCCCATTTAGAGCAGAATGAGCTTAAAAGTTCAAACGTATCTTATGACTTAAATGTCTCCGTATTTGCTCTAGCACTTTTGTGACAATTGTTTTCTGTCCTAAAGTCTTTGAATTTATTTTCTGATGCCAATATCAGATTTCTGATTTTGATTCTGATTTTGATTTTCAGATATCAATTTCTGATGCCAATATCAGATAAACGTAAAATATTTCTTAATGTTTTTAAGAAAAAATCCTTCACTCTAACCTTCCACATTACTATTATAAGTGTTATACTATTACTATTATATAATAGTTTACCATTTTTTGAAACAAAACAAAACAAAACAAAACAACAACAAAAAAAACACTTTACTCTGCATGGAAATAATAATTTCACCTGAAGTACAACTGAAATATTTTTAAAATTCTCTTGAATTCTCTTGAATGTTGCATTGAACTTCTAAAGAAAGTGGAAGATTGTGAACCCACTTTAATCTCAATTCTATACACAGTGCAGCAAAATACCTAGAAAGCCTTTGCATACTTAATATAAAAATATTCCTTTTCTTTGACAATGTTTTCAGCTGCTTCATTAAGTGTTAAGCAGCTTCTAACCCATCACCTTCCAACTGCTTTCATTTGCAGATCACATTATAGCACAAGTTTCTTACATTATTTTACATTCTTAAGCATTCCAGGTTAACAGAGAAGCTTTTCAAGCTTTGATGAACCTTTCAAAGACTCTAGTCCAAGTTTTGAAGAAACTGATCATCAAAAGAGGAAAGATTCTAAGGAGGAAAGAAAAGACACAAGAGACCACTAGATATTTGTATGTGCTGAAAAATGCTGTTTTAATCTTGATAAAGAACATCTGAGACTTGAAAAGACAAGTGAGAAATCTTCAGACTGCCTCTCACATTAAGATGAAATCAAGATGTCAAATAGGTACAGTGTTTTACTACCTTCTGAAAGTGCGGTAGCTGCACCTTTCCAATTAGACACAGAGTGCGAGGTAAAAGCATCTTGTACACATCAGTGAATTTTCTGAGTCTGTAATTAGATTGGATGAAATTGGCTTGTGCTGAACACTGGTCTGAAAGGTCTTAGATCTGTTATGAGATTCTCTTTTCCCTTCTTTCTACAGACTAAAGGTACAATTATCAGCAAAATAATAAACATCATCTTTTCTGTTAGAAATATCATGTTTTGCAGAAATAATTGGCCAAATTTATGTTTAGCAGCTTTTATATTCCCAGTAGTTGTTACAGCATATACATTCAGAGAACATTAGGTGCAAGCAAATGCATCTAAACTTTAAATTAGCACAGTCACATTCCCACATAGACCATTCATTTAAGTAATTTTTTGTTATGAGCGTCTGGCATGCTTCTCCAGTAATAAAGCATCTAATATTCTGAGTAAACAGCAGCTTACCAAGAAACATATAAATTAATCTTTCTAAATATATAAGAGGGAACTAAATAGAGTCTCAGTTATTTGATATCCTCCCAGATTTTCAGAAGGTCATTTCACGAAAGAAAGGTGAACCAGTAAGAATTAGACAAAAAAGACAAAATGCAAACACATACACCAAGACTAAAATGTTACCATCTTTATTAAGCAAGCTAATCTGAAGTGTAAAGCAAGACATCCATCAAACAAATACAGACCACAACAGACAGTCCAGTAAACTTGTAAGTACCAAGACTCACTGGGGCTGTGTTCTCTTGAAACAGGCTGAAACAGCAAGTCTACAAGAGAAAATCAACAGGACATCTGCCTCAAAGAAATTAATACAGCAGACATCAAAATAATGCAAAACACCGGCCTCTTCTATTTGTACTCTCTTTTGACAGTTTTGCACAGAGCTTGTTAGAAGCCTCAGCTAATTCAGTTCACAGCCTTGCATGAACAACTTAGCACCTTCCTTGCCAGAGGTTTCAGACAAAAGACAGAACCCGAGCAGCTGAGGCACCAGTACAGCGTGCCCACTGGCTTCAAGACAATGATGTCCAGCATAGGAGTGGTAAGAGCCACTACAGTAACAAACACTGCTTCAGTTCATGTTGCTAATTGCTGTGACAACTCAGCACCCAAATAACTACTGACATATGCTAAAGTCTTCTACTAGCTGGCAGAAGTGGTGTATGGTCTGCCTTCATATTCTTCTAGAGAGGGAAACTTTCTTGTGAACTAATGAATCTATCCAGTGTTTTTCTCTTCCTTACTTGCATCCTGTTTCCATTCATGTATTACACAAGGCATGGTAAGAAACACATGTTCCAGGAAAGCAATATTTTTCACAATATCCAAAGTTATTGTTTCCCTCCACTCATTACTCATACATTAGTCTGATATATCAGATTAAGCCTGAGCTGAATGGACATAAACAACACCGAGTAATTCATCAACCATCTACCTGTCCCCAGCTAGCTGATATAAGAAGTGATAAGCTAATGGACCCTCAGTTAAAAGCACAACAAGAAAGCAACTGATGCCATGGTGCAGATGCAGCAAGTATTTTTATGTCTTGCGTGATGCAAAATAAGGGAAGGAGATCGAAGTCGGAGTACTAAATGGACACTAAGATCTCATCAATACTAGCTTTTCCCTCTTTCCTCCTCCAGGCCAGGGCTCCCCATCCAGAGCACCTCCTTCAGGGAAGCTGCACACTGGCTGGTCACACGTGCTACGAAGGCTCAGTCACTACTGTGACTGAGGAATGACTTGTGACAAAGTTACACAGGAGGTTTTCATGATGCAATCCCTTACAAATAGATAATATGAAAGAAGAGATCACTCATTTCCCATGGACTTTGAAGAAATGCAAATAAAAAGATAAACCCTTTAATGAATTTGAAATCCCAAACAATTTAAAGCCTGTATACAGATTAAGAACCCCACCCATCACCTGGAAAAATTTTACTCATCCATTTACTAACATACATCACAATTTTAAGTAGCAAGAGTGAAAACCTTTTAACACGGTAAGTTTTCTGAGTCACAGTGAAATATCAGAAAAGAATTAATGCATACTTTAAAAAAAACACAGATGCTCTGGCATCAGTAGGACTCGGTGATCTGTAATTAGCAGCTTTGTCAGTATGAATACATCCAGTCTGTCTGTCTAATGGGGATATGTGTTTTTTGCCTTTTTTTTTAAGCATGTATGCAAATATTATTTTGCACTGATCTAAATCAACACCACCAACTTAAGAATATATTACCACAGCTAAGCAAAGTCACCTCTTAATAAGAACTCTGATATCCCTAGAATAACAAAGCAAGAAGCAAACATCCAGGGGTTTGTTTCAATTCACTACAACTAGAACTGAAGCTCATTGCACAAAATAACAAAAATCCAGAACGAGAAAAAAAATCTGTGCCTCAACAGTGTATCTCACCTACCAGAGAAGATCCTCTCACCACCTAAATGCATGCTAGAGTTTGACACTGAAGCTCTTAAATACCATTTAAATCATTTTTCCATGTTATTATAGTAACAGACTAACTTGAGCTTGCTGTTGTTTGTTCAGCAGCTGGAATAGGAAAATGCTCATAAAGGTTTCATATATTTTAGATATTTATATCTAAATACAAATATCTGGATATAGATATACATGCCAACAAGAAAGAATGGAAGATGGAAATTAATTATGTGAAATATTTTGCCTGACAGAAGTTACCTTAAAATGAATCAACATTTCAATAAACAGTTTTGACTGCGCACAATATTATGATAAACATAATGGCTGAATTCACCAGGCAACCACCAATTATCCACATCTAAGGCATTCATTGCTAGGTATTTATAGAGCTGTATCTATGCAGAAGTAAAACATATCCTTATACCACAACATACAGATGTTTCACTAGAGTCAAGATAGATAGAAAGTGATTAATGGAAAGATTTTGTTGTTGCTGTACTGATTTTTAAAGAGGACAGCAAATGGCAGTTCAAGATAGCAGTGGCTTGTGATTTTTAAATAGTAAAATATTTTCTTTTAAACTAAAGTAAATGCTTGGTAACCAACTCATCTCTAAAGGATATATTTTTAAAAAATATATTTTTATTAAAAAGGAGTATTTTTGAGCCAAACCCTGCAGAATGACATTCAACTGAATATTATGCCATTTGCTACTGTTACTGAAGAACTGCATGCATGCATGATAATTACAAGAAATTCTGCTCCTTTGACCTCTAATACCAGGCATCGGTCACCACCACTTTCCATTTTGAACTACTCATTACACCCAAACCATATAGTGCTTGAATTTTGAACCACTTTAACAGCTTTCCATCTCACTTGTTAACATGGCTTCCACATTTATTATTCCCAATATTGTAAAAGGTCAAGAACTTAATTCCCCACTGCCCTGCACATACTGCATTCATTTATATTTGTGTGAGGTGAGTGTAAGCTTTCCAGTTTCATTTAACTGTATTTTCAGTTTGATTTTTTTGCATTGGTATAATTGCTGCAAGTGCCAAAAGCACAGAACAACATTAGAGACAACTCAATGTTAATTCAATAGACTCAAATGGAGTACCTAATATGACCTTTCTTTGAAGGTGACTGTGATCTTTCCAACAGCTTCAGATAAGGTCTAGAATGAGGTGCTAGCATAGAAAACATAGCATGGCATAGACAGAGGACTGACGAAATAGAAAAACCTGCTACAAGTAACCATTATGGTACAAAAAATAAAAAATAAAAACAAAAAAATTAAATGCACCCCTATTGGATAAAAGGACAATAAAGGCCACAGGTAATAAAAACTCTAAGAAAGGTAACTGAAGAGAATCACTGAACAGTTCAGGCAAGCTGGGACCACTGTTCAATTTCCTTGTGGATTGATAGACACAGAAGGTAAGGTACCTGAAATACCAAAGGTCAAGGATTATAGCTGCAACTGATGTTCTGCCTGACGACTTTATTTAAATATGATGGCAATAAAAATGGTACATGTTATCTCTTCATTTTGAGGGAAAATAGATGCACTTAATTTTAACATTTTAAACTTACAAGGCACGGAAAGGAAAAGTTAATCTATATGTCAGAATTTTTAAAGGCATGGGAGTAGTTATGGGTGAAAACACAGGTATTTTCCAAATTCACTGCCTGCCCCAGTTGCTCAGCAACTTGACATCACCAGAGTTCAAGTTTCCAGACAAGAGCCAGCAAAAGACTTGGAAAACCTGAACTTCAAGCACTTAATTATTAAGCACCTGATTCAGAACAGAATTCAGAAAGATATTATTATCCTTATGCAATTCCTAGGGAAAACAAGGCTCTGGGGAAAGCAGTTCTGATCAGCCAGCAAAACCTTGCACTGAGATACAAATACAGAAACTACATAATCCTGCTTTTCTCTGGGGATTAGGTAAATTAACCACAGCCAAAAGCAAAGGCTTCTGTTTACTTGCAGGCTACAGTGGAGAACCCATTTGTGGGTAGTGTAGCCACCACTCTCTTAGGGAACCTGATCCTGCTCAGCAGATACGGAGGTGATGATCATCACCTCACCTGCAAAGCTGCTATCTTAATAGATAAATTAATGCCAGAAGTGGATCTTAGTTCTCATCTTTCTGAAAAGCATTTAATGACAAAATTACAGACAATTCTGAATGCAAGGCCTCAACTATTTCCTAAAGTTGTGCCAAGAGATGTTCTTCCATCTATGCTACTTAAAATTACTGGAGCTAGAACACATTAAGTTGCTAAAAGAGTCACCAAAATCATCTAACCAACCAAACAAAAAATCTCTATCCCTGCTGGATAACATTTTCAAAGCCGTCCTTCTACACAAATTTTGCTCTTTGCTTAATCTGTTATTCTTCATAAGCCTTAAGTTCCAAATGAAGCCAAGGCAGCGTGGCTCCTACAGATCAGCATTTATTACAAACAAAACCCTCTTTTTGTTAGTTTTCTCCCCTTTTTTTCCTCCAAATCCACGTATATCTGAGAGCTCAAGGTTCTTCCCACCTCCATTATACCCCGGCACTTTCACACACCATACATATCTGAACCCACCCCACATTGCTCTGTGCTGGATTTCCCCCCCAGCAGGATAACAAGCCCTGCTGACAGCTGGATCACAAAAACTGCATCAGACTTCAAAATGATAATGTTCATCCAGAAAGGCACAAAGCAAGTTACACAAAGGGTCACACAACAGCACACAAAGTGACCACAAGTTTCCATGCAGAATCTCCCCCCATCCCTCCATTTTGGGAAGGGAACATTTGTAGGAAAAGTGAGGAAAACTGTAGAAAAGCACACTGTGCTTTATAGCTTCTCCCAATGAGCTCATAAGCCTGATCAACTCCATGACCACAGCCATCAGCGCTAATTATTTATACAGCATTAGCTCTAAAACATCATATACTTGCAGCTAATTTTGAACATATTGTTGAAGACTAACAGCTTTCTATAGTGAATGATGATGATTAATGCTGTGCAAGATTCTACCGTTAGCACAAAGTAGGCTGCTAATGAGCAAATTTAGCAAAGTTCATTTCTAAAGTTTAAAACCAGCTGGAGTGGTCAGTTTTCTAAACACTCAAAAACAGCCATTTCTAAAGCCTAAATGATTGTCCAACTATATGCAGACGCCATGTAAATTAATGACGCTTGAACATTTATTTTTATCATAATATTTGTAAGAGTTAGAAAAAAATACCACTTACAAATATTCCCTGGAGGGAAATATCTAAGTGACAGGAATACTTGTCATCTCAAACCAATAGGCACAGCAGATCAGGCACCCAATAACTAAATCAAATACTTTCTGATCTGTTTTGCTGAAGGAGGAAGGCATGCGAAAAGAATATCAAATACACATATTATTAAAAGCCTTATGCCAGCAGATGGCTCCTGTTCAAAGAGAGTATGATTTGTATATAAAAATATGCAAACACTCAAAAAAGCCTTCTTCCAATTTAAACTTGGAATGCAGGATTTTTTATACTTCTCATACCACATGGATGATAAAAGGAAAAGGATTCTTTATTCTTAACTGTACAATGGAAATGACTATGGCTTATGTTGGCCAAGGCTCAATTTTCAGGGCAAGTCCATGAAAGTCATGTTAAGATTGTTGTTAATTAACAACCATAATCATTTTCTGAAGTTACCATAATAGGAATACAAGAATATTAGACAGTTATTACGGTTGTGAGAAAGTCATCAACTTTTTTAAGATGATAACATAAGAACTAATTCAACTTGGTTTGAACACAAGTAGCAGCTCTTCCAACATCACTGCTTTTCTCTTTTGCTACCACATGAATGGAGGCTTTCTGCTCTCTACTGGTGTAGCAGCAGTGGTGAATTGAACAGAGTAAGAGAGCAAACCCTTGTGATAAAAAGCTATAAGGCAGGCCACATCACAGCTGACCAAACAAAAAATTCCCAGCACTCATGTCAAATCTGGACACCAAAATAACTTGCTTATCTCAAAGGGAAAACATTCCTCGCAGATCACAGCAAAAGCATAAGACCACAGCAAACTTATTTCTACAGCTGGGGTTTACTTCTCCTCAAGGAGCGAGAACAACCTGAGCTCACAGCCAGTTTTGTTTTGCTCTACCACGGTGAACAAAGAATATTCCTCAGAACAGAGGAGAGAAAACCAGACCAATTTTCAAGGTTCTGCTTGCTATGCTAAACCTAACCCAAAACCTAACCCTAACCCTAAACCTAGCACCTAAACCTAAATCTAACAACTAACCCTAAATCTAACCCGTAACCTAATGTCTGCCCCAACCCTAACCATAAACATAAACCTAACCTTAACACTAAACATAAAGGTCTGTCAACCCAAAACCTAACCCTGACCCCTAACCTCTGACCCCTAACCCTTACCGCCAACCCTAACCCAAACCCAAACTGTAACCCTAACCCTAAACTTAAGCATAACCTTAAACCTAACACTAACCGAAACCCTAACCCTAAACCTATCCCTAGCCCTAACCCTAATGAACCTAACCCTAACACTAATCTTGACACTAACCCTAACCAGTAATCCTAACCCAAATGACTGCCCTAGCCCGTACCATAAACCTCACATTAAACCTAACCCAGCTAACCCTAATCCTTAACCCCCAACCCTAACTCCACCTCCCACCCCCCTGTGGATCAAACCCTCACACTGACCCCTAACCCTAACCCCAACTTGCTTCAATCAGAAACTCCCACACTACTCTTACACTTCATTATAATAATGAAGCTACTAGCTGTGGTGATGTTCTATTTTCTATTTTCTATTTTCTATTTTCTATTTTCTATTTTCTATTTTTTTTTTTTATTTTTTATTTTTTATTTTTTATTTTTTATTTATTTCTCACTCCTAAGCATATCAAGGCTTGCAGATCAAAAGTAAAACAGATGAACTTTCTGTGGCATTTCTTCCTTTTAATTTGTCTTCCTCTGATTTTGTAAGCTTTACTGTAAACAGCAATAACTGGAGACAGCAGATGAGTCTGTTTGGGTTTTGTCTAGATAAAAAAACCTGATTCTGTTACTACACTAAGTCCTGTTTAACCATTACTTTTGACATCTTTGAGCCTTGGACCAACCCATTACATTAGCATATACATTAAGATAGCTTAATTACACATACTCGACAAAGCATACTTACATAAATATCCAATTATAGCTTAAAACAACACTCAACAGGCATAGCCATCTGTGATTGAAGATTTCTGTTGTTAAGGCATAATGGTGTACTCAGTTTCTTCCTTTCTGAAGACATTAAATACTTTTTCTAGTTACAGTGAAGAAACACTGGTGTAGCAATTGTTTCGAGTGCAGCAATGCATTACCTTGACAATTTGAAACATGAATTTACAAGACAATCTGCCATTATTCCCTAAACCTCTCCCCCCCATCAACGTGAAAGTAAGTGCCTTTTAAAAAAAAACAACAAAAAAACTAATTACCAATAATACTGGAGTTAATCACTTGCCTATACATAAGCAAAACAAAGTGATGGTTCTTTTCTTTTACCTTTTCTTTTCAAAATATTGTTCATTGCCATTTTCATTCTAGGATAAACCACCAGCATTTTTGCAAATGAAAGATAAAATGACATTTAAATATGTCTCAGAAGAGTAGGAGTCAATCAGGGTAGGAAGAGATAAATGCATGATGAGATATATTTAGAAAGCTCTGTAATGACATACTGTTTTGTGGTGGGAGGCATTTAAAAAACACTATTAGTCACTCTGCTGAGTACAGAACTGTGATACTGCTTTTACCAGTAAATACAGATACAGTACCAGCTGCAATTACCTGAGGATCTTAATGTTCATTTCCTGATGATAACCACAGTACACAGTACCCCAGGACCCAACAAACATTAGCACATATACCGGCATTATCTTTGAGTAAATCTGATATGTTTTAAATAAATAAGGGTTTCTCCCTGTGTGACACTTCTTGCCTCCCTTATCAAAGTGCTCTGTGGTCTACGAAGTGTCAAACAAATCAGGTATTTATGTTGTTATATATCAGAAATCTTTTGGTATAGTTTCCTGCATTTTTATATGTTAGATTACTGTATTTTGAAGGAAGCATACTATTTAAGATTTTTATGGTATCTACAAAAAAAATCAAGCCTTTTTCCAAATGATAAATTTTAATCTTGTAATATGCCATCAGTCTCATGCCTGCAGATTCAAAGAAGATAGTTTCAGTCTGAAAATCATACATGATAACATTACTTTCGAGGGCAACTTGCTCTTAAACTTCTTCAGTTTGAAATATAATAAGAAATAGAAAACAAATTAAGGAAAAAAAACACACACACACACAATAAAAAGTATTTTGGTATGATTCTAAAGCAATCACTAAGCAGAAATAGAAGTAGAAATACCAACTTCATTTTCTTTAATTATTTAAATAATTCTGCTTTCCTTCTCACAGTACTGCTTACCAAATGAGTGTTCAGGTCTTGCTTGAACATATGATGGCAAAATGTTGAAAACCTGTTTTACTAAGGATAGAGCCATTCTCCATACATTTGCTGCATCTGAGAAATATTCCTTACAAGTTCCCTCACTAAACCTGTGTAGACAGCTCTATGGAGAGCACAGCACAGCTTAAAAAGGCTACCCAGATCTTAGATCAAACTGAATTTGCCAGGGTAGAGCTCATCATGGCAAGCACATAGGCTTTGTAGAAACTCATTAATTAACACTAAATTGGGTAAATCCAACTGTGAGCACTTATTTTTAATTTTTACATTTGGGGACAAAAATAAGATGTTACAATGCCTTCAAGTGTTCATAATGCATTCAGATTTTGTTATCTAAATAATATCACACTTAAATTTACAATCCATCTATCATTATCCAAGGAGTTACCCAAATGATAACCAAAGATTTAAATTAAGCATGTATTGCTATAATACCTTTGAAAGAAATAACATCTGCCTTGTAGACAGTGCCCAGTGAGAGGACATGTTATAGCAGATACTTCATACTGACTCCTCTTAATTCATACTGTACATTAGCTTCTACAGTACAAAAGCTACAAATGGAAAGGGAATGAAGGTGGCAAAATCCCATGTCATCAGAAGTCATACAAACGGAAATTTTGTTCTGATTTAGTACTAAACCAAAACTTTGTGATGTGGCAATAATCAGTGTTTCAAAAAAGCAAATACTTAATTCAAATGTTTATAGTAATCCAAAATAAAACAATTTCAAAAAGGAAAAAAGCAGCTTCCTTGGAATAATTACACCCCGATCCCAGGACATCACAGGAACCTACAACAACCATGTTTCATGTTCTTTTGGTTTAGGTGAAGTGGGGGCAGGAGGGACTTGGTCTTCTTTCCATTAGAAGCTTTTGATTGAGGCACAAGAAAGTGTGTTGTGGTTATGAGATATAACCATAGGAACAGCCTGAGCTCTTAACTAATTGTATCCTTTACTATGTAAGCTTTAATATGTATGCTTTACTACTTGTAAATATAATGTATTGATTCAGTGGCATGATTTCTTTCAGTTACATATTCACAATTTGTTGCAATTAAACTCCATTAAATTCAGCAATTTGGCATGGAAAATTCATTTAGATGCCATGAAACTCTCAAAAACGTTCAGACTGATCACTGTTTTTAAACCAAACTGTAGAAAACAATATTTTGTAGAACTTGAGAGGTCAATCTCATTTCGTATTTAGAAGACCCTAAAAATAACACCAACTTCTTGCTTTTAATCAATGAAAACTTGCAATCTTCCTGAGGGTTTTGTTGGCTGATATCCATTTTCTAATGCATCCAATACAGCTGCACAGAAAAATCCCAGATGTATGCTAGTTTTCTCCTCTTTCAAAAACCCTCCTCTTTCAAGAAACCACCCACAACAGTTTCCATTCTTTTAATTATGAGCTTATTTGCTCTAATGGTTCGCATTTCAATCTCAGGAAACTAATAAATAATGCTTCAATCAACTTGCAAGTGCTGAGCTGCAAAAGAAGTGAACCTTATTGCTCTGGTGCACAAGACTACCTCTACAGCTTGGTAGAAAATTTGTTTTCCTGAGGAAAAAAAAAATTAATTTTCACATATGAACTGTCAGATTTAGCATTTTAAGAAGGCAAAAGCTAGCTGGCAAATCAACACCACAGTTCACTTAAGAGTTTTAATTTTAATAAAGCCCATTTTTTTCATCTTTTGCTCTAGTTTTTGCACAATTTTGTCCTATCAGGAGGTTCAACCTTTTAATTAATCTTAATTTTATGAGTACAAAGATAAGGTTGTGGGGGTTTTATCAGATTCTGAGGAGAGTTTGCACTTGTTTCAGTTAGCTGTATGATGAAATTGAGAAGCAGTTTGATGTGGAGAGCCTTTATTTGTAAACGTACAGGGGTTTTGACATCTGGGTACTAAGTGATGCAAATTGATTTTGGCTTCACTTTTACTGCTGCTTGACTGGTAATTTCCTTGACTTTAATGGCTGTGTTTGCAGGAAATTCATTTAAGGAATCTTACTAGCTATTAACAACAGTCTTGTAGGAATATATTAGAAAGAGATGGTTCAATGAGGGAAAATAATATATCAGACACACCCAACTTGTTTGTTTGTTTGTTTGTTGTTTTAAAGAATAAACAGAATTGAATGAAAGCACTAGTCTAGTTTTAAAAGCACTTACAAGTGCTGAGACCAACAGGAAACAATTACAAAGGAATAGAAGTGCTCTTTCCCCCCTCACTACCCTCTTTCTCCTTTCTTGCAAAACAGAGAACAAACTGATGCTTTAATTTTTAAATGGGTGGTATTGATTCATTTCATTCATTCATTCGGATTCATTGAGCAGAGGCCCAAACTGTTATAAGACAATTCTTCAGTTCTAACAGATTGTCCCAAATGACAACTTGTCACTGTACAACTTCAGCTTGCACTTAGCTATCACTTATGAAGCTGTTAAAAAGCTTTACATTATCTGCATTTGTACGCTGACATGAAGGGGCAGACAGTGACCACTGGCATGAGTGCCTTTCCCTTAAGCATTTTCAATTTTTTCCTGTTGTAGGAAATCAGTGTTGCCCCATCTTTTACCAAGATGCATCACACAGATCTACCAGCAAAAACTGTATTAGAGTGGTTCCCCACCTAAAAGATGCACCAAACACCACATTTTCTCTTGTGCACAATGTGGAGCACAGACACCGGACTGTTTTCATCCACTCAGGATTTCGCTGATGGGAATGGGAGAAAAAAATAAATAAATAAATAAAAGCACACCTTGAACTCCTCAGGGATTCAGCACCACTTCCATTAAAGGTAATATAAATCTTATACCCAAACTGGGCTTCTATTTTATCATTTTCTTATCACTACAGCAAACAAAAAAAAGCAAGCAGGATTTACACTCACTCAGTGCCAGTCATGCCTGCCAAGAATTTGCATTTACAAAAAATGCTGGAGTTCAAATGAAGTACCAACATCAGGCCTGGATTTGGCAGTGGCATATTCTCATATTTCTCGACAATATTAAAGGTTGACAGCAAAAAAGATAACTAGACCAAAAAGTGAACCATGAGTGAACTCTCATCTGGAGAGACCTGAAGCAAAAAAGTCACTGTAGTGTATATATTTTAACACTATTTGTACTGTTCCAACAGACTGTAGCAAATGCAAGACTCTGCTGATGTTCCAGCTAGCAGGGTATTACAGTTTTGACTGCTTTCACTGTACCATTTGCAGGGATTTTCTCAGCTTCAGAATTTATGGTTAAAGTCAGAAGCTTACCTTAACAGCTTAACAACAACATTCACCTATATTCACATACCCACTTATACAAACTAAAGCAAAAAACACTTAGATGGAAGGACAACAAGGACAACAACTATTTAAATTCCACTACATGTATTTAGTGAAAACTGTGAAAAAAAAAAAAAAATAGAAAAGTACTGCAGTAATAAGACTTGTCTTTCCAATTCTCCTATCTTTCTCCATAGGAGTGTGTATTTCTGGTACCAGCCAGGGATTTCAGGGAAGGGTTCATATAGCTCAAAGCTTCTGAATGTGAAACAGAATTAAAATTACTTGCCCCACACCACCAGGCTTACATCAGTCACGTTCCTTTTACATATTTCTCAAATCATTCATCTTGTGCTTTGAAATAATAAAAAGCTAATAATTGTTATACACCTGCATGCCATGATCCAGGAGATTCCAGCTAAAGAACCTAACATTGGCTATGTTTTATTCCAAGCCATGGAAAAAAAAAGTTAGTGGGGAAAAAGCTTATTACAAGAGGTACTCTGAGAACACCCTGAAAGAAAATTTTATTCTGAAAGAAGATGAAACATTTCATTAAATCAGTCTATGGGAATATGCCCATTTTAAGTCATAAAACAGAGGCATAAAAACTGATTTCCCCAAATCATATCAAAGCTCCTGGGAAAGTCCAAGAATTAAACTGATTCCCTAAATTTAAGTTGAGCACCTAAGGTTTAAATTAATCCTGCATTCCTAGCTTGTTTCTTATTTGGTGCTTTGGAAAATGAAAAACTATGAGTGAAATAAGTTTAGTGTGGTTTTATTTGTGTCTATTCCTTTTTAAACAAGTTTTTCTATTTAGATCAAAACACAGTAAAGCGCATTGTAAAGCATTGTGTACGCATCCTAGACTAAGCTATCATCTCAGCTTTTTGAAAATGACATTTTGGCATTGCAGGTAAATTTTTTAAATTCAATAAAGCATTCACATTTCAGTCATAATTTAAAACCATCCACAGTTATAATTAATCTATTTTTCAAAGGTACAAATTCAGAAATTAAAAATGAATCACAAACAGAGAAAATAGATCCAACAGTTAGAGCAATCCCTGACACTGTATTTGAGTTGCAAGTCTAGAGGACAATAATTTCTCCATGAAATAAATAAAAAGATTTATATCTCTCTTCCCCAACACCTCTTGAAAGTCCCAGGGAACTGTGACACAACCAGTGGTGGTCAAATTAAGTGGTTGTAGTGTGAAGGGAAAAATACAGTGGAAATAAAAATGCTTTTGATATGTTAAGCATTGATCCATAAACAATAAAAATAAATAAAAATCTATCAGTGAATTACAATAGGTAATTTCTTTTCCACTCTTCTGCCTACATACTGAAGAAAATTCAACAGAGCATGAGAAAAGAACTGGTTTGGGTTCTGTAAAATTCAAATTTTCCCAAGGCGCTCAAGAGCACATGGCTAAAATTTATTAAAATTCTTTTATCTTTGAGGTTTATTTTCAGTTCAAGATATGCCTTTCTACAAAACAGCAGGACCCCTCCAAAAATAGATAGAACACTGTAGAGTGCTCATTGGGCAATCAGATGAATCTTTAGATAAGGAATGCCTGCTGGCATGTGAGGAAAGACCTGAAAACAAGAGAAAATCCTATTCCCAATATACAAAGAAATTTTCTAAGTAGGGTAACAGTCTGGTCTTTCTGGTCAGATGTCACTTATGCTGCAAGAAGGAGGTTTAAAAGTAGGCATCTAACAGTACTAGAAAAGCATCCGATGCTCATGGAGCATGTAAAACCTCATCACAAGGTTTCAAATACTTTTTAGACAAAGGTTTAAAAAATGCATGGAGAACAAAAGGGTATTTTGGCCAGCCTTGAAGTGCAGGGAGTGGATAGGCAGCTCAATGCATCTATCATTTTTCTATTTTCCCTTCTTTCCCTCTCTTCCATAAGAACTACTCTTTTCCTAGCATATTTGCCACCTGATGTCACAGAGTACCTACTTTAACAGGCCAGAGACCCTGCTGGCCCCTGCTGACTTGAGGTGTACAGGATCAGTAGAAACAAAGAAGGCACTAGAAACAAAAGGCAGCAGCCTGCTCCAGCATGGGGCCACCTACAGCACAACCTCTACAGAGCCTGCAGCAACCCAGGCTCATTCTCTACACACATTCCCTGCATACAGCACTCTTTACCAACAGGCACCATCAGCAAAATATTTTAATTAGATTTTGAGGCTTTTTAGTGTTATTTGTTACTTGTGTTTTTCACAGAAGTAGATTTTTAAGTTTCCCTTCCCAAGTTAAAGCTTCTTGGGAGTTACATTTTCTCATTTAATGATTCACAAGTGATAAGGGAAGAATATATGATACCAGTTTGTTAAATATTCAGCATCTTTTATTAACCAAATCAAAATCTGCAAGCTTGAAAGCTTCTGTATGATAATACCCTATTGAATGACCTTTTGTATTTATTCTCTAGAAACCATGCATTAGACTTAATAACCATACTTCCTCATTATCATTTATTCTGACCTGAAGACTGATATTGCAGTCCACAGGGGAAAACTTTTCCTGATAATTAGTTCTCCTTGGTTGTAGTCCAAGAGAAATGACAAATTTCACCTTGTTTCAGATGCCTCTTGATAACGGTTTAAGCCAACAGAGGAAGCATGCATAATTTTTTTTTAAGCAGGCACATGTTTTTCTCCTGAGGTTGCACCACTATTTTGTCCAATCACTTGTTATTTTACTCCCCTCTGATAACGGTGGCCTAGAGAACAAACAGCCAGCTTTTCTTCTCTTCTCTCTGTAGAAGCCTAGGTTCTAGTAAAATTAATTCTCAATAAAAAATCCATTATTATTATTTTTTTTTTTTTAGAAATGACCAATAATACACATACATTTAAATGAACTCTGTCAAACACTGTAAAATCAATCTATACATAATTGAAAAAAAGATTAGAATACAAGCTATAACAAAATTCTTATTAGTGGATGCCATCAAAAGAAATTACAGATTCATGTGCCTGCTGTTCCCCACCACCAAAAACAACACACATGATCAGATTGCACATGATGAAAATACATTGGGGAAAAAAATCAGCAGTCAAAGTAAGATGGAGTAGTACTGACACTAGACTGACAATGTTTGTTTTTTTTTTTTCATTTTCCCAAGGAATTCCTGAGTACGTGTGCTTTGGTTCAAGCACCTACAAAAATATTTAAACATATGTGCATACATGGACCAAAGCCAGTAACACTGAATCTTAGAGTCAGAGTCTGAAAGTAATATCCTCCTAAGGAGAAATCAATTTTTTTCCCCCATAACTGAAGAACTTCACTGTTTCTTTGCTGTTGAGCAATTCCCAACCCAAACCCATTGGAAAAGAGAATGGCTTAACGATGTCTTCAGAAGAAGATCTCTAAGTTTACTCCATTGGAAATTCACAAACACTGATCTCCTGAGGAGAGAAAAGAAACTATCTATCGGCAGCAATCAAAGCAGAGATTAATGCACAAGTGTGCAGAGGGCTTTGATGTTTGAATTTAAAGCATCTCTTCATATTATCGTGTAATTTCAAAAATTACATTTTAATGTACAGATACTTGGCAATATTTCACTACTCTTTTTGGGCTTAAAAGTATTAGCATACCTTCCTATCCACCCAAAATTTCATAAAATTAACAATTTAACTTCTTTCCCAAATTATGGATGACATAAGAGTTATGTTCACAACAACAAATGACAAACATGTTTCTTTTCCTCTTTCCTCCTTCTTTGATAATCCAATGTTCTATGTGAGAAATTCAAGATACCCTTTTCAAAGTAGTCATACACTGGCTGACAGCTACAGCTTTCTAAATAGTGTAGGTGTTTCTAAATGAACTAAGAAGTGGTATCAGAACAAACTGTGTTGTTGCCAGTGCAACTGGAAACCAACCCACTACAGCAAATAATTTACTCAAATTTATCCTTTACTTTGTTCATGAAATATTTAGTTAGTAAGTTAATCTCTACTGTAACTCCCTCATTCCTTCCCCCAGCAGTCTCCAGTTTACTGCAAACGTATTTATTATTAGTATGGCTGATCGGAAGTAGCATAATTCCAGTCTGGAAGAACATACCTTAAAGTGGGAGGGACAGGAAAATTCAGTATTTGAAGCAGTGCATTTGAGAGGAATCAGATCAGAGCTCTCCCCCTGAGCTCCCCAGATGTTTGTCTCCAGAATCACTCAAGAAGAAAAAAGGGGGCGGGGGGGAGCTCCAGAGCTCCCGTTAGTTTTGTTTGTACACATGGCAGTATGGAAGGGGGAAAGAATATTAGAGGCTGACCTGTTTAGTTGTAATTTTAACATAGTATGAAAGGAAACACATTGTATAGACCCAACAGTGGACTTCAAACACATCAGTTACAGGCAAAATAGGAATATATTCTTGTGTCAGCTGTAGTTAGGATGGTACAAGATGGGATGAAGTTAAACCGGTGAAGAGTCAGGTTATGAACCAAGATGATTACCAAGTAGTGAAGTTGCAAAAAGGTGTTACTACTCCTTATTATTTAAGTGGTATGCAAAATATAGCACCTAAGGCAGTTGCAACCAGCTTCCATGCAACGAAGTGTTAAAAGTATGGATTTCCGTGGCATACTTATTATTCTGCAAAAAGGATTAAATCACCACTTTAAGCAGTTGTCCACCAATTAGGAGACAAATGTTCTGTAATGTCTCTTGAAACTAAATCAAAAAAATACTACCTGAATCTGGAATAGCAAATACTGTCAAAACCAACATGGTCATTCTGAGGATACATCTGCATTGCTTTACGTCTTCTCACCTTCCACTCGAACCAACTTTCTCCACTTAGTGAACATGAGCCTCTGCACATGCTAGATGGGGTGAGTCACTTGGGAAATTCTGACTGATGTAGCACGGGTAACACAGAGGCCAGTTGAAATACAGGTGCTTCAGCACTCAGAATGAAATGTACATTTATAGAATTCATCAACAGGTTGCCTCGTGAGAAGCATTTAAGTGCCCCTCAGTAAGTAACAAACATAAAACAGAAAGCCTTGACCCTGCATCACTGAAGTCTATGCAAGTTCCGTTTTCAAAGGGAATAGGCTCATCCACTGAAGAAGTCCTATCCCGCATCAAAGTAAATGAGCGTGAGGAAACCAATAAACCAGCCTCCCACAGGAGAGTTACCAAGTAGTTACACAAAATTGTCAATAAGATTTATCCCTATATTTTCATATCAGGCTACCTGAAATCAATGATTTGGAATAGGAATCGTAAACACCCTAAGAGAATGTTTCATTACTTAATTTACATCACTCCTTAAATACATGAATTCCTTGTGCATGCTGGCTAGACTACTTAAATTATCATGGATAATTAAAGAAACTATAGGTGTTGGAAAATGATTGCTTTTTCAGGGAAATGACACTTCCTTGTCTCCAAGCATTGTCACTACACCAATCTGCAGCACTCTCATGAAGAAAATACTGCTGCACTTAACATGTCCTGGCAATGAATGGCAAGGTATCAGGGCATCTACCCATCTCTTCAGGAAAGACTTTCATTTTGAAAGACTTTCCCCAAAATAGTGCATAAAACAAGACACTATCAGTAACTGTTGTCACACTGATACCTGAAAACAATTTTCAGCTCAGATTAATGGAAAGCGCATGGAACAGAACCTCAGGGCCCCAATCCAGTGGAAGCACTTAGTGTTCTCTGATTAAAAGATCCCTGGTGAAAATAATGTAGAGTTGACTGAGAGCTGTAGATAGTTTTCAGACAAACTGTAATGGATTAAAGAGCCAAAGATTGTGAAAAGGAACAAGTTTTTATTTTTTCCAATTCCAGCCTTTTCTTATTTTGGTTTATGTTTCTACATTTTCCCTCTTCCATTCTTAACTTCATTTTAATTCTTAACACAGAAAGATAGAAAGTGATAAATGTAAGACAAGTCAATAATCCGATTTTATTGATAGCTTAATTTTCAACTTTCCAAAGCAAATCTCTCTCTCTCTCTTTTAATTTCAAAGTGTGTAATTTCCTTAAACTATGAGTTGTATAGTTTTTTTCATTTTCCTTATACACAAAATAGCGCCATTCATTGTGAAGATTGTTGTTATAATGCCACAGGGAGTAGTATGCACTATGAGACACTGTTTAATTACATGATCACAGATTGCTTTGCTTAGAGGAATTGTCCCTTCAGTTACTTTTGGCTTGAAAGTCTTTTAGAAGAACTTTAGAAAAATTAAGATGTATATCCAGACCTTCCTCAACTACTTTCTTTCCCTTACAAAGTACAGTTGTGTTATAGTACATTAGAGTTTTTCATTGTTTAATAAAGTAATATTTTTTTACTAACCTCATTTTCAGAAACACCTGGGCCATTGTCAGAAACTTTCTCTAACAACTCATCTTCAGCCAGATGTCTAGCACAGAGTTAAAGCTAGTTGGCAAATAAAAACACGCCTGTTAAAGAGAACTATAAAGAAATCTTGATAATGGTTGCTAGCACTGGTTGGAGTGTGAAGAGGTCCAAATGAAAAGTACACCCAGTTGTCACATATTTTATAGTCCACCTTCTCTTTTGGAAGTACCATAGCAGGACATCAAAATGAAGTGGTACAATCAAAATGACAGTGAGTCAATGATAGTCACTGAATACAGCTTGTAGTTTTATGAAGGATTTGGCATGTGAGCTGGTGGGAAACTTGACTCTGAACATAGCTCATTTCGCATCAGGTCTCATGTCAGTTGCTGAAAAAATGGGTCTTGTTAAATAAAATGTAAGCACATTAAGTTATCTCTGTAGTTTATACTTTTGAATTTATTCAGCTCCTGTCAAATAAAAGATCCCTTTCAAAGCAGTTTTATATTTGATTTCAAATACAAGCCATGCCTGCAAAGCTCTACAGAAAACATAGCAAAGTCCTAAAATATAGCAAGATTGTCTGATATGCAGTTACTTTTTTCACCTCCTAGGAATTTAAGAGCTCCTGCAAATAAGAACTGTCTCAGCCAACACATTTTGTAGGGATGCTAGACCTGATCACATAACGAGCAATTTAGGAAGTGTCCCACTCCTCTTGTATAGGATATGTCAGTCATGCTGCGTAATTCTCTCTAAAGGAAAAAAACATCCATCTTTAAAAGAGCAATGTTGTTCTTCCCCACTTCAGCCTACTGGCATTTGCCACTTACCATTGTAGCTTCTTCAACCCACTAAAAATTCTCCCTGAATACCAGAAATCTTCATAAAACCAGCAACTGCAGAATATGCAAAGTAAATGTTTTACTCAAACAGAAGTATTTGCAATCCAAAGCTGATTTATCCATATAAATAAGAAGTTTTTAGTTGTGAACTACTCAGCTGATTTATGCTGAATCTTGTAAGTCAAATTTCACTAACAGTTGGCATTTCAGATACCAAGCACTCACTGTAGTGAAAGAAACAAATCTAATAGTCAGGTTTTTGACTAATTTGCTAAGAACATGAAGCTTACGCAGCCATGAAATCTGCCTTTGTACGAGTGCATCTTTAGTAACACTACGCCAGTGGGTCAAGCCTCAATAAAATGATGCTTTGTTAGTACTCCCACAGATAGAGCTCCAAATCCCTTTATAAAGCTACTTGTTGCAACTATATTAAACATTTCAAAAAAGGAATACAAGGACAGGCTATTCCTAAGGCACTAAAATTAAAACCTAAAATATTCACTGGACAAAAGCATTATTTTCAGAGTCAGAATTGTGTTTTCTGTAATGTAATGTAATCTCTAAAGGTCTTTCATATTTCCCGCACTCAGAGGCAGAAGAGATAAGCAGAAGAATGAAAAAGGAAAGCCATATGCAGAAAGTCACATCATGACTTGGTATATGAAATGAAGAATATAACAGTAAAATTCAAGTTAAAGGAAAATCTTCCTTTTAAAGTATTGTTTTTCTAAGAAAAAAATATTTCACCTAGGGCTTACTTTCCACCAAAAAGAAGAGAAATGTATCTGCATCCATGGAAGAAGTCAGCATTTGATTAAAACCAGGACAGGGAGATCAAAGCAAGCTATGATTCAATAGCCTGGTTTCTGAACCACGACATTCACAATAGCAAGCAAAGACTTCTGTGCTCCACCATGATTGCTCAGCAAAAGGAGTCATGATGGAACATAAAAGATAAAGACTAGTCAGGCCATAACAAAGAACAAGGGCATAGAAAACATCAAGATGACAGTTATTTTGAAATCAAAATGTTTTGTTCTCAAATGAAAGCACAATGCAAAGCATTCAACTTTTCAGTGCAAATAGAAGTCTGTTCCAGAAAATAAATAAATCCAGTTATCTGAGGTTAAAAGTTAAAAATCCTTTACACACTTTTCCTATTTGGAATCCTGTGCAGGTTTCCAAAGCTATAACCTAAAAGGCAGAAAATTCAGAGCTACCCTCTCCTTCAACCCTCTGCCTCTATCTGTCTTTTCAACCCTTCTGTATGACAATAGCAATGAATTACAGATGCACTTTGCAGATCTGTTCCTTCCCTCTCCCCTAGAGAGGGAAATGAAAGGTGTTACTATACTGTGATCTAAAGAAGTTGTGGCAAACGTTAAGTGTGTTCATTTCATTCTGGGTGCAAAGCTGCCAATCAACAGTTAAAAGAAGATAAACAAGCCACAGATCCTAAAACTGATTCAACAAAGTCTAAAAACATTGACAGCTTTCAGCATGCATCACTATTTTTAAAAGAATAAAAAAATCTCAAGGTCCTGATTGATGCTGAATTCCAAGCCTCTCAGCTGAAATATCATCCTGACGACTTCAGAAATGTAAAAAGCAAACAATTTTTAGAGAATCGTACTTCTTGAGAACTTATATGATATACAGACTTAAACATTCCTCTCCTTCCGTGTTTTTAAATCCACTGATTCCACAAAGAACTTAGCCCCACTGATTTTTAAATGCCCACTGTACATGTATAGCAGCTGACTAACCATGTAAACAAGACAAGCTCTCCCACATATACTTTATTTTTGGTAGGTATATATACAACATGAAATTTATAACATGGTCCATCTACACCCCCCCCCCCCCTTCCCTCCCATATAAAATTAACAACTTCTACTTTAGTGATCATCCATCCAGTAATTTCTTCTTGATAGGAAACAGCTATGAGGCCCTTGAACTATTGTTCGTCAATGGCCGGTGACAGTCAGCTGTCTATTGCTGTTCCTGTGCCATTTCTCCTTCTGAGCATCTGCCCGTGATAGACATGAACACAGCAGGAAGCTAAAGACCCGTTATAAGCTCGACCTTTTCTACAAATCTCTGCCAACATACTTTTTGTGGAGGATGAAGTTAAGGGAGGAAGGGGAAGGGAGGCACAGGAGTAGGCAATCCCGTGGCTGCTAGTAGCCATAAAGTGAAAGCCCTAAATATAGGCACAGCTTCACCAAAGCCTTTGATCTCACTTTTATCTTCTGAAGAGGAGCCACTTGTAAACAGAAAAAGTCTTTCGGCCAATACCCTGCACCTTTCCAGTACAATTACTGCAGCAGTGTTAGGATGCCTGGACTGGCAACACCTTTCCAACAGACCTTCTTCTACAGCTGAAAATGGTCCTTGCAGACACATACTGAGTTCAGATGAGTTCAGCTTCTTAAAACCAAGTTTCGTGATCTACATACAGATACTCCAGACTGTCAGTAAGACAACAGCCTTCATTACTGAGACCTTACACAGGGTTATGTTTCTGTTCGTTGTATTTCATTCCACTAGGACTGCACTCAGCAGTAAATCCCAATAATTTCCTCCTAAATGCAGCCTTCTTGCTTTAGGGAGGAAGAGCTCCCAGGTGTAATTGATATTCAGAACATCTTTTCCCACTTGAAGGAGATTTCATAAATCCAGCAGAAATGATCTGGTCTGTTCCATGATCAATAAAATTCTGTTTTATCCTTTGCTACTGACATTACAATGTTTCCTTTTCATGCCCATCTCTACAAAGGGAGTTAAATAAATTCAGTATCGATATAGGTGGTTGCAATTCCAGAACTAATGACCCTGAAGGGACTGGTAATTAACATAACATTAACGTTACTATGGACGTGCATCAGACTAAACAAGCACAGTTCTATTCCTCCTACTATGCTAAGCAATTCTGCATCCTGGTTTCTATGTCCTTATACAGCACAAGAGAGGAAAAACGTAAGAGGGAGCAAACCAGAACTGTTCTTCCAAGTGACGCAAAAACACATTACACACTAAGGATGCTCTGTGAAGCTGATGAATCTTCTCCCTCATTTTCTAAGCAGGTCTAGTTAACCTCATGAAGCTACAGAAAAAGCAGGCATTTCTCATTTGCCTTGACAAAAGCATGCAAGTTCGGCTTCCAGTTCAGCTGGAAACAGGAGCTGCACAAACTAAAAGATGCACTGCAGAAAACAACATGCAGATAGTAGCCAAAGGAGCAAAGGCCAGAGTGTCTGACCTCAGCTATATACACAAGTATCTTCTTTCCCTTCTTACCTATTCCAGCAAGTTTCCTTCAGGTCTCTCAAGTGTCCTTATTAGACATTCAAAAGAGAGATCAGGCATCAGGAAAAGCAAGAAGGCATTTTATTAGTAGGAAAATGAGAAGCTACTAAGCCATATTCCTTGAAGGCTTCTAAAGCATGTAGAAGTTAGAGAACCACAGAAGCTCCTGAGAGGACCTAAATGTTAAGTACTCATTGCACTGCATAATTTGCACAACAACAACAACAAAAATATTCAGAATTCTGCCTTACAGGATCCTATAGTACACCTATACTTTGGTTTTGTAGTATGCCGTAGCAAGGCAGACTTGTTTGTGCCAACTCACTACTGACCTAGGACCTCGTACGTGTACTTCAGGTACAATGTATACACTGCTACAGGATTTTATTTTTATTTTTAGAAATCTAATTTTACTTGCTCCCTTTAAATAAACCACAGTACACACCATATATAAATACAACAAAATGCTGTACATGTTTAAAAACAAAGTCTTGTGTCTCTTTTACTTTCACCCCAAAGATGCTGGCAATGCTTCAAATTCTGTGCTAAATCTGTGGACATCTTTGCAACGCTATGACAGTAACATCTGATGCACTGCTCTGCTTTCCTGAAGATCTGTACTGGCAGATATGGCCACAGGCACCTTATTCTTCATCTTTTCATTTGGGTGAAAAATTTATTGATAGCTCTCTGAAGTGGAAGAAGAATCGGTTTGTTTAGGAATGGGCTAAAGAGAAATCTGAAGTCATCTCATCTAGCTGTTTCCAAGACAGCTGAATTTTTCCTGTGCCTGGATTCCCCCTCAAGCAGTTTTTATTGCCTTACCATCAACACCATAGCATTCCTCCCAAAGGCACACACTATTTTGTGTAGATGGTATAACATAAGATCCTTTCTCAAAGGACCCTGAAGCATTTAGCAATAAATTCAGCTTCTGAAGCATCATTTTTCTAAGTGATAACCACATCTTCAACCTCTGAACACACACCTCTGTAGAGCAGCAATCTGAGAATGAGAGTGATTTGACTGGAACGTGTAATTTGGCAGATATTTTCCATTGGCTAAAAAACATGGAACTCCATTGCAGTAAAGGGACTCCCTCATTTTTTACTTATTCTTTTTCCATTTAAAAGTATATGCAAATCTGTACTGAAGGTACAGGTTTCATTTATCTTTCATGCTGCTCAACTATCTGGTCTTTCACTAGGGTAACAAAAGTATTTTTATTTTGTTGAAAGCTAGACAGAATTAGATAAAATACGTTTTATGCCCCAAACAAACAAGGTCTCACAAGCACTCCCAAATAAAAAGGGAGCTCTTATAATACATAGTTTTGAGTAACCAATTTACAATTAAGGTAAGGGACTAAAAAATGGAATAAAGATTGGGCCATTCAGTGCACCTTCTCAGAATCTGGATTTAAAAAGTGCATCTTGGCTCACAGGACATCTGGGAGTTTAAATGGTAGTCCTATAAATACTTGTCAACCCCTGTGAAACAGCAACTCTTTCATCTTGAAATACTTCCCTGGCTGGGGGAAACAGTTTATCCACCAATACAGTCTCAGGCTAATTTGAAGTATAGTTCTGAGGGGGCTCAGTTTGCTATTGAGGCATGATTTAAAGTTTAAGAGTCTGGATAATTTCTGTGGAGACTATGACACAATGTTTATTTGGCACAATCTCACAAAACTGAGTCCTATCCCATTTGCTCAGTAGTATCTGCTACCATTGAAGAGAGTTTAAAATAAGATGCAGCCCATTTAACTTACAAATAAAATAATACTAATACTCACAAGGAAAAAATGTAACCAGCTTTGACAAACTCCCACTAAGCAAGTTGTAATTAAAAAGCATCTCTCCAGTCCTGATGGTTTACATTGGCAGCTACTCGCTTTATCATCAAGCTTCCCTTCATTCTCCCCAAAAGTAGATTATATTATTCACTCTTGCATAATAAAGTAGTAATAAAGCACAGTATAGTAGTCTTCACTATAGAATTAACACCTGCAAAATCAAACAGCATCCAGCATCCAACAGTGGTGTAGGAAGAAAAAATAAAATTCTCTCATATTTCAGATTGGAAGGAGATCAAACAGAGCCAGTGGATCCATGCCAGCACTGTATAGTACTCTGTTCATAAGCAAATTTTGTTCCAATGTACATCCACTGTATGCTTACATCTCTAAGACGAGGTCCTGCACTTGTTGCTGTCACAATGTTCAGGATCCTCTCAAACAATACAAGGAAAACTAAAGCATCTGCAAAGGCCCTTATATTAAAAATGGCCCTTGCTGCTTTAATGAAATAAACTTGGAACAGGTGCAAAGAGCCTGTTATCTAACCCACTCAAAAGCCAGGTACCACAGGAATAAAAGTATTTTTTCTTTTTCTTTTTTTTTTTTCCTTTTTTTTTTTTTTCTTTTCTTTTCTATTTCCTAACCCAAAAGCATGTTCTAACCAGCAGCTTTTTAACTAAGCCAGAGGAAATATTATGTATTAAACTCTAACCATACCTGACTGAAGCCTAAATAAGCCATGGATACCTATGTAGATTAAAGCCCTGTTTCTCCACATCCCCATCAACACAAGCTGACCTGCTGGAACAACTGATATTAAGAGCATGAGAGACTTGGAGCGAAACACTTTATAAGTTTCCACATATAATTCACAGGGAGGAAGTATTATACACTGTAGTATATTAAATTAAACCTTCTCTACCTACTAACCACTTTATTATGGCCCAAGGATGATTTAAAACAAATCTTCTTGCCTAAAAATAAAAGCCAATTAACTACATTTATTGTTGTGTCCCCTTAGTTCTCACCAACTATGAATTTTCCAGTCAATTAATTTTGTGGGCAGAAGAGCTATGAAAATAACAAATTCTAAGCACATGGAAGCAAGTCTCCGGGGGGAAAAAAAAAAAAAAAAAAAAAGTCAAGGTGTCCTATGCAGTTAAGAATTCAAAGTAGGCCCCTCCTAAAACGTATCAACATTTGTGCTTACTCAAATAGGCAATAAAAACCTCCACCGAAATTAATCAATCCATCTTTAACTTCCACACACTGAACACTTGCAATGAGCCATTATGCACAATTGTTATTTACTGGGGGAGTCAGCAGGCCATTTCTGCTTATATACATTCAAGCATGCCCTAAGAGGCTTGCATACAAGTTGCAAACAGAAGGGTAAATTTGTGCAGTAAGCTTGATTTGGTTTGACCTGACATTCCTTGGACCACATCACATTTTAAGATGAATCTTAATTACTCTCCCCTACCACTTTATTTCCAGTCCTACTCTGGAATATAAACGAAAAAAAATAATCATCTGATTTTTGGGTGGTCCTTTGCAGACCCAGGAGTTGGACTCGATGACCATTGTGGGTCTCTTCCAACTTGGAATATTCTGAATTCAGTGATCATTCAAATTATTTCAGTCCATCATGAAGTGTCCACATAAATCATAGTAACATTCACACTATGGTGGGTATTCCATATAACTTAGTCATACATGTATGTGCACCAAACCGATTTGTTACTGCTTTTAGATATACTTATCTTGGTACTGAATAAATCATAGACTTTAGTTTGGGACTTCACAGTTCCTCATGAACATTTACTAGCACATACCACACTGCAGGAGATCAAGGCCAAACTGCTCAGGAGATCAAAAGTTTCAAAGTCCATGTGTTGTCAAATTTGACTTTAAATATGTGCATTTTATTTTTATCAAAGTGGAAAATACAGTACACATTCCAGATTGTCCTCTAGTAGACCACTAAGACTGTCTGGTTGCATAAGTCCTATGTGACTACATACTGACCACTACCCACACAGCAGTAGTTCCATCACAGCATATAAAATAACACATTTGCATCATGAAAGTAGCCAAAGTACCAACACAGATATAAGTTAACTTATGCCATTATATTGCCTCCCTCCATCTCCTCCAAGAGCTGAATGCACAGTCTTTATTTAAAATTATAAATTATGACTTAAGTCTTTCAGAGTTGATTTGCTTTGTTCTTCAACAGTGAAAAGGAATTTAGACATTAATAAAGAGTATCTTCAAACAAGTCAAGCATAAACTTCCCAATTTTCAACTACTTGACAGTTTATAGCTCAAACGAGCCTCAGACTAATAATAACTTAATTCTTTCTGTACCTTGTCATTTGGAAAAAAATCATTAAAATGGCAAAAGGAAGAAAAGTAATTCAATAACCACCAAGGATGGGGATTACAAATGACTATATCACTGTGCAAGTTTATCATCTTAAGTTCTCCACACTGAACTTACTGTTTGCTCTAGGAAGAGCAACTAGCAACTATTTTAAGTGCAGTTGCTAAAGCGTTCAAACTGTTAATTGTCCAAGGGTTTCTACTGGACTTCAGCTTGTTCTGCATGTTTCACATAGGCATACAGAATATCAGCCTATGCCAGTGTCATGGTTTTGGCTGGGATAGAGTTAAATTTTCTTGAGAGGCTTTTGTATACCCAAGAAACCATTACGTGTGATGAGCCCCTCTTTCCTGAAAGTGGCTGTGTACCTGCCTGTGTACAGGACGCAGCAAATTAATTCCTTGTTTTGCTTTGTCTGTGTGCACAGCTTTTGCTATCCCATGTGAACTGTCCTTATCTCAACCCATCATTCTCACACTTTTTCCTTTCCAATTCTCTCCCCCATCCCACCTGGGGAGAGTAAGGAAGCGGTTGTATAGCACTTAGCTGCCTGCTGGGTTAAATCACAACGACCAGGATTACCAAAAGTGTCTTCCACTACTTTCTTTAATCTAGCACCTCATTGCACATAATGTGCTTTAACCTAGTTTATCACCTTTAGCATTTAAAGTATGAACTGTAAAAATCACCAGGAGAAAGTTACTGCCTAGTGCAAACACAAGCTGAAAGATTGATTGCTTTGGTAGAAATATTGCTTCTACGAAATTTGAAAGAACTCTCCTCCCACTTCCTATTAGGGAAAACAAACTAATTCCCTCATCTGAGTCTCATCTGTATTTCCCATAAAATTAAATGAATTCAGCTAAAGCTAATTAATTTTTAAATTTAATCTAGCACTTGCCCTGTCTCCTCCTAATATTTGCCTATTTATATTAAACATATAAGAGTATAATATAATTTTTGTACTTATCTGATACTGAAACTTGTATGTACTGACCTAATCGAAGTTCACTGAAATGAGTGAAAGCATACCTTACTCACTTTGGCTGAGGCCATTACTTTGGAATTGCAGAGTAGAATTCTGTCAGCAATTATACTCACTCAACTCCGAGAAAAACAAAAGGAGAATATGGCCTTGTACCTACATTTAAAATATTTATATTGGCCATTTAAATATTTATATATTTGTCAATTTTAAATATTTATGTAACTATCTATTCGAGCACTTCATATGTTGGAGAGCTAACTTATATAATGCAAATATATTATATATTAAATATTTACAATGGGTTAATATTTTATGAAATTTACCGTACACACAGTAGGAACAAAACTAGCAAGGGGTGGGGAACTCAAGAGACTACTTCTGCACTTTCAGCACAAAACAAGCATCACTTACCTCTGCATTATTTTAACAGATTTTACAGGCTTGCTAAGAGAGACTATTTAGAAATTATGTATTTAAACACCCAGTGATAATTTACCCTTAGGCAGAATTGCACCAAAGTTAGCAAAATTAATGACAAATCTAGTTGATCCTTTAATTCCTAACAGATCACTACCAACCATCAGAGCACTGAAGGAATTAAAAAAAAAAAAAAAAAAAAAAAAAAAAAAAGAGTATATTGCTTTCAATTATCAGTGGAACTTCTAAACTGCTTTTCTGCTTTTGTGCTTTTGGCTCCTGAACCCTCAGGATGGATTTTCTAACAACCTGTTCAAAAATAAATAAATAAATAGAGATAAATAAAACTTTTTCCTGCAGATTTAGACATGAACAGAATCTCTCAACATAAGAAAAAATCATACTGCATGTACTAGACTTGAAAAAACCTGTCTTCCCCCATAGCTATGGAAAGTTTTAACATTTTCTCAGCCCATAACTGAATTCCATATTTAATTATTAGGCCATAACTTGTCCTTATGTCAAATCTGAAGAAGCCATGGGCTATCTTTAGGAGAAGAAGTGCTGTGAATTAAGAAACAATAAAACAAAATACATCCTAAATATCTTTTGGTCACTGTTGCCTGTGCTCTGGGACATACAAGGATGAGTTTAGGATCACTGAAGCAATCTCGTATATCTATGGATACATCTTATTGATGGCATAGTCACTGTCCAAATGAGAGTCCTCAAGAGGCAACCTGTATGAATTTAACACCAAAAGTACACTGCAATACCAATACAGTCCTCATTTACATTTTTTTGACAAGTTGATATATTGGCAGTAAGTTTAAACCAAAGGGCTGTATGAGTAGAAGAATCCTTATGGCATTGAAATTTCCTCAGAGCTTTTAAATTCCTTCATAACTTTTTAATTCTGATTAACAGTCATAATATACTAGATTTACTTACAACCTCCAAGCGTTAGACTTTATTAATCTACATAACATGCAATTAAGTTAATATACTTCAATTCTGCCTTTTTCTGAAAGATGTTTTAATCTTCCTGGCAAATATGAAAGCAATCCTGCAAGCAAGTCTCCATGCTCAGTTTTTGAACAATTGACCTTATTTTGTTGCATTTTAACAAATTAACTTCCCAGTGGAAGAAGGGTACTTCAAGCACTAGAAATTGTTCTGCTTGCTTACAAACATGCCAGGGTTTCTGTCCTTGGACCGTGTGTAAGAGACGCCAAGGAGCCAGATTTGCCGCAGAGGTAGAATTTGTCCTCTGGTCCAGGTGAAGTCCCTGTCCACTCCCACGTTCTCTCCTCTGTCTCCTCCTTTTCCATCACGCTGCCCAGAAGTCCCATCTCCTCTGCCTCTCCAGTTCTCCAGTAAGAGGCACAAGCCTGTGTGTTCCTTGTATGTCACAACGCAGTGTTGCCTCGTGCTTCTCTCATGGGTCGCTGCAAGTGATTACCTCCTTCAGCTCTACTGCAGTCCGTGTAACCTCCCAGCAGCAGGCTAACAATCCAAATTGCAGTTTATACCTCCCACTCTGCCTGATTCTGACCACTAAAAATTAAAAGTAACCTCTGACCAGGCGATATGCAGTGCATTACAAGCAGTTCACTGACATCTTACTAAGAAATATTTAAAATGTAGTCTCTGTTTCAAGAGAGTTCTTCAGTAGTCCTTTAAATTTAAGTAAAGGGACTAACGAGGACACCCAGAGCTCTCAAGCCTACAGAACCATTAGTTTTGATGGATGGCTGTTATTATACCTGTCCTTGCTTAATTGTTTTCTACTCCAGTTACCTATAAGCCAATTAGGGAACGCCTGCTGCTTCTTACTTTCCCATAAATGACACCATCCTGATTACAGGGCTGCCATCAAGGAAGAAAGCTTCCTCCACAAAATACATAAATTCCAGTCAGTTGTTCCTCCTGCTCCAACTGCCTTCACGTGAAGTGCTGCTAACTATCAGAAAAGATGTACTGCACTCTTCTCATGTAAGGTAGCGTTGATTCACAGGTGGGTATTTACTTCATATTTTAGATCTTTATTGGTGTGCCAGCCTAGTATCTTTGAACACTTAAGGAAGTACTGCGCTGGCCAGGAGCAGCTGGGGTGTGATCACCAAGGTACTCAGGAAACAGCTCTTTCAGAAATGCCATTTTGTTGAATGCAAGCGACCTCCTATCTGCTACAGATGGAGAGCACACAATCAACAGACACCACAAAAAGGTGACCTGCCATCAGTTCTCATCATTTCAGACCAGCTCACCTGCCTATTTCCCAAGTAATAGCAAGGAACTACATGAGTATCTCTAGTACACTCCATTGCTCTTCTTGGACTGACCTCTTAATAGAAGAGAAAGCTTGAAAGGACAGAGGCATGGCACTGGCGAAGAGCTTATTAACACAATTCTGGAAACCAGTGCAAGTTGTAATCAATAGTATTGGAATCCAAAACTATTAATTTACTACGGAGAAAAAAAAAAACACAATAGATGAATGTCTACAGAAAATTGAGCCCAAGATGTTTAGCAAAACTGACCTTCTTTTCTGAAATTATGACTGCAGATGAAAAAAAATGTTTCACAAACATGTTGTCGAATTAATTTCTCAAGCAATTCTTTCACTGTAAAAGTCAATCACATTTTGAATATATTCTTTTTGCACCAAGTGCATTGTACATGAATGAGCAGATCGTGCAGAAGGTTTGACACAGAAATCTTGTAAGTTTCACACATCCACTTGAGCTTCCATCTATTTTGTTCAGCAACACACAGAGAAAAGCACTCAAAACTGTTTTAGCTATATCCTTGACAAGTCATCAAAGCAAGGGTCATGCCAGACTTCTGACAATCCTGATAAGCTTCTTAACTTAGGTACTTAATGAAAGATGTGAAAATGATGTTCTATGAGCATGGACAAATTAAATACATATGTATAACTAATAATAGTGACCTCCTAATTGAAAGAATTAATGTACACGTACTACCAATTAATTGACACTGGAAAGTTGCTTGACTAGTCTCCCTGCACCTTGATTTAGGAATAAATGCTGAGACATGAACAAAAGACTTCATCTCCAAAGAGCCAGAAAACGACACTGCAGAGGTCTTGTGAGCTATACTTCCTGACATCCCTTATTTTCTCTATTCTCTCTACTTCCCTTTTGCCCATGGTAGAATCATTAAACAGCATTTTGCAGTGGATCATTCACATGGAGATTTCAGCAAAGCCTGTGAAAAGCCTTGTACCAAATTCAGGACTTCTGCATGGACTGTGGTTGTAGCTGCCCTGCTTAAGTCCTGAAGCTGGACTGTCTGCGGGTTCAAGATAGTCAAGGTGACAGGGGACACTTCTGCAGTCACAGCCAGTATCACTCTTCCCTACTTGCCCATCCTCACCAGTCAGGTGACATCCCAGCCCTCATTTTTGACTAGCAATATTCCATTTTTCACAAAATGCTGAGAAGCTCTGGGACAGGCCCCATACACCAGAACCAGAGCCTTTAAATTTTAAATCTTTGTAAACAATGCTCCTGTTTTATCCTCCGTCTGTTTACACAAGCATCATCCAGCATCAGCTAACTCAAAGTCACAAACTTCAAAGTTCTTAGAGCTGTCAGGCTGTGCTCTCAGCACATTTGTTTGGTGAATATTCAAGTGCAATAGTTTCTCCTTGTATGACTGGTTCCCCAAATGTAAAGTTCACATGCTGAATAATTCACTTGCAGCAAGACACGGGGTCAACACAGTACAGAAAGACACTCTCTCTGGAGACCAGTACATATACATCTAAGAAAATATGGGGAGGGATTAAGAGGAAAGAAAATGTGAACAGCATCTAGACACTGCTCATGCTACTCAACAGGAATGATGCATACGTCTCCCCCATATCAATACGAAATACCTCTAAGCTTCCTATGCAAAACAAGCTGGTGACCCTTCCCAGTACCATCCGCATGTCAGTCCTTGCATTCATCGCCTCATTAAATACTGCACTGACATAATTCCATCATCTGGCTCCCTTCTGTGAAATGGGGATAACAATAACTGTGCACACAGATAACGAAGCATATTACTCAAGTCCTGCATTAGTGCCCTGGCCAACACATCCTTTCCTCCTGTGCACTCTAACAGTCAGTGAACATGCCTGCAGCTTTTCTTTGGAAGCCACTTCTTTGGACAAGGTTAGCTTGGTCTGAGAAAGAAAGGATTTCAAACTATAATAAATCTTACATTCTATAAAAGATTAAGTACATGTGTTTTCACCACAGGTATTCATCTGCTTGTATTCATCCACGTGAACTGTACAATACAACAACTAACTCAAAAGCCAGAGATGTCATTTGGTTTTATTCCTGGATTGTCACTGATTTATACATGATCAGTTCTTCCTACTGCTATTAGTAACCTTTCTGAAGAGGCAAGACTAGTTCTATAAAGAATTTCAAATCTTTGCTCTTTACTGAAAGTCACTTACCAAAAAAAAAAAAAAAAAAAAAAAAAGAGAGAGAGAGAGAGAGAAGCACATAGAAATTCATAGCAATGCCTACAGTATTTTCCTTACTATCTCAACTTTCAAAAACTTGTAAAGAGTCCCCCCAACCATAGACAATTATCGCAGCTTAGTATTCCACACGATTAAGTTTCTAGACACAATCAATCTTTGACTGATACACTAAACTCAAGCTGCTTATAAAGTGATTCAGTTCTGGTTAATGGAAAGGAAGATTATATGATATAAACCAAAATATTTTACAGGGTAGGTGCTTGAAATCAATGAGTCGCTTAGCTGTTATATTCAACCTGGTCACAATAGCAGACAACCTTGTCCTTTTCACACCCCAAAGATCAGAATTGAGCACTTCTTAACATTTTTCTTCTTTAATCTCTAAACTCACAATCCTACCACCCCAGTTTTTAATAGTTTTGTTTGCCAGTTACAGCAGGGAGATTACAATGAGTGATGTATGTGCTCAAGATCAATACATCTGTAAGAAGATGGAATTCATATTGATCTTCAGTCATGCAGCACATACACCTTACTTGTCATAATCCTCTCTCTATGAACAGAAGCAGTACTTCTGCACGCTGGATTTTTTCTCATTACTGCTTCACTAGCTGCTCAGTCTTGCTCCTACATCCCATTCTCAGACTGCTCCTAGAATGGTACACAATCTTTACTCCTAAGCATGAAGAAAACAAGAGCAATAACTGTAATAACAGCAACAACTGGGTCTGGTGTCCTGCAGCAGCAAAACAGAATTTTGTAATTGCCCAGAAGGTCCAGCCTGGTTAATTAGCCCTTCCTAAATTGTGTATTTTCCCTGCTGTAAACAGGCATTAACAGACATTGAATCTTGGAATCCAGCTATGTCTCCACTATCTAAAGATACTCCAAAGGAAGACGAAGAGGAAGAAATTTACAGTATGTTTCCATTTTGGTTCATTTAGGCTTATGTCTCATACACACACTTACGTGAGTAGCAGTGAGCTGCTACTTCAACAGTGTTTATTAGGTACTTTTGTTTCCAAGTCTTTGGTATATCAGTTAAGTCAAAGCTCCATTTTGTTTAGTTTCTCCTCATCACAGAAAATTCAAATATATCAGAAGTATCTCTAGCACATCTTTCTTTCCATTTCCTTCTAAAACATAGGAGTTTTTCTCTTGAGACACTAACATCTCCTACTCTTCCTTGTTTGATGGCCAACAAAACTCAATATTCTTCACCTAAACTGTTCTCGTTTGGAAAAACAAAATAAAGAAGTTGACTGCTCATGGAAAGCATCAAACTATGGCAAAGTCAGGCTTCAATTTATACAAAAGTTTTTTTGGCTTAAAGAGCAAAGACAGGAGCTAATAATGTAATAGAGTAACTCAGGTTCCAACACCCCTGTACATATTATTTCACAGCTTTACTTGGGAGGCACAGGGCATCATGGAAAGTGTATTCACACCATAAAGTATGATGTAAAGAAGAGTATCAGGAATTACTCACACATGGAACCTCCATAGTATTTCCAATATAAAGTTTTTTCTGTTCTGATGCTTTGTGATTATTCAGGTTGTAAACAAATCTCTTCTCCTTGTCCCCAAATTTATGCTTTTTTTTTTTTTTTTTTTTTTTTTGCTTTTTTTTTTTTTTTTTCTGTATTTCATGAAAGCTTCCAAAGTAGAAGGGACATTCACACCTTTGCAGCAAAGCTTCCAAGTCTTGCTGGGCATGTGGTGAGCCACTGGAGATACCCAGCAAGATGCTACGTTGAGCTTTGTGCAATGTGCAGTTGCAGACATCCATTACAGATGAGCACACAGTTCTTCATGAAGCACAGCACCCCAGTATGGTGTGTTTGTCTCACAAGCAGCAGTATCCAGAAAGAAAAAGAGGTCTTTCAAAAGCAAGCAACAAAACCACATGGTTGAAGAGAGCCTTCACAATCTAGCAGTTAGACTCACACCCTGAATTTGTGATGTACTCCAAAACCCCCAGGCTCTGCAGGACTCAGACAGGAATTTAAAAGCTGAATCCCCAATGTCCCAAGTCTAAGAGCCATAACCAGGGCTTTTGTGGTGCTGTTTCTGCACTTGATGTTGACACTGGAATTTGAAATAAACAAAAAGACAAAAGAAAAAGCGCTCCCATTTTGACAAATCAAAAATTAATTCTGCTCCTGAACAGGAAAAGTTTTCAGAACTCAGATCTCATGGGATGGGAAGGGCATTTTCCCACCCATTTCTACTTCTGATGGCATATAATCTAATGCTGGGATGTATTATAATAATGTCTTAAAGCACTGCTTTTAGTTAAGCCAAACGTGATGAATGCTGAAACAAATGTATTACCTTATTTGTTTCATCTTGTTTGCAGAAAGGCTTAAAAGAATTCCTCTCTGGACGAGGATTTAGTGTTCCTCCTACATACATCTGCAATCACATCCCCTGCAAGAGCTGACACATCTACTTACGCCGATAGCTTTACTTCTAAAATCAATCTGATTTTCAAACTTTTAGTAGCTTGCAAAACTGACCCATAATGAGATTTTTTGCTACATATCAGATGGAGGCTTTCAACCCTTATTAATGAATCTCTCTACCATTCACTTACGGTAAAGACACTTTGGAAATTTCCTTTTCTTACAGAAATATTAACTCTTTGCCATCTTTAGACAAAATAATAATATTTTCTTTTTTCAAATTACTCAAAAGATTTTAAAGCAATTGTAATCCTATACATGCAAAGAACTCACAACATACTATGCATCTCAAAGCAAACATCTAGAATGGAAAAGAAAAGATCCTTCAGAATTACAAACAGGGTTAAACCATGCAGATTCTGCCACTAGTCTGGATACAGCTCAAAGGTCAGCCCAGCACTACTCAGACACAGCAATGCAAGTCTGTCACCAAGAAATACTGGTTAAATGAAGGAAATAAAACTAAAATTACCCTTCCAGCCTGGTGACAGCCTAGAAGTTGTACCTTTCAAACTCAATGCCTCCTGCTGTTTTATTTTTATTCTGTAAACATCAAAGGGAACTTCAAGAACACACAAGTCCCCCTCCACAGTTTACATAAGTTTTTAGAATAAAGAAAAATACAACCTCATTCTCGACAGAGAGCCATTTAAGTGTGCCAGTTTTTTCTGTTTTGTTTTCTTCTTTTCTTAAAATTAATGCATTACTCTCAAGAAGTTCTCCATTGTCACTGAGCTTGCATCATTGTGCAGCACAACAGAGACATAGTCATGTATCAAAACACATGATGGAAATTACAGGTGGACAGCACATCTGGTCATACAACATGGCAGAGACAAACAGCAGAGACACCACCTCCAGCCCCAGGGCCATGCCAACAAGACAAAAGCTGGGGGCAGAGCAGGGCACTGCCACTTTCTGCCCACGATTGCCACACACAGGGATATCCCTGACAGGTCCAGACAGCGCCGCACTGCTGTGTTTGTGTCACGGAGAAGGTGGTGTAGGCCAAAACACTGCATTGCCAGTGCACCACAGGGACACTGTGAGAGACATGGGGGCAAGGCTCCTTTGATCAACCAGGAGCTGCCAGTCTACAGACCATGGCAGCAGGCTTTGGAAGAATGAGCCCAAGTGGTTAAACACCAATTTCTACCTCTTTCTATTTCACCCATATATACCTCAAATAAAACATCCAAGTTATTTTTTTTTTTCTTTTTTCCTTTAAACCAACTTCCCTTTGCCTGGGTATGCATTTGCTAATAAAATAGACAACAGACCTATTAATTCCTCATTAGAAAATATCTAATTTTGACAACCCGAAAAGAGTAGTACATTTTCATAGTTAAGTAATTTTCAGCTAGTGTGTAGTAGGAAGAAAAAAAAAAAAAAAAAAAGTTTTGCTCTCTTGTTGGAGAGAAAATCTAAATATAAAAGAAATCTGTTGTGTGGTATAATAGAAGCTGATCTACCTCCTCAGCAGAGCTTCAACTGCTTCAAAAATTTGGTATTTGCATATGAATATATTTGACAGCAATTAAGTACCTTGTGAATTTCTACATATAATACGGCAGTATTAATGAATTCACACCACTGTTAATATAAAATGGTAAAAGTTTTAAAAAGATATATTAGAATAACCTGTGAGGAAGGAGTCCAGGAATGCTTCTGAAAAAAATTAAGATAACACCTTAGACCAAAATATTGCTCCCCTTCTTCCCCTAATTAATCTGTGATTTCACATAGAGAGGGCATTTGGATGCACAATGGGAGAAACACATCTACTACACTCAAAATACACAGGGTGCAGAAAATTGAGTTAAAAAAAAAAAAAAAAATCAGCTGCCTCACAAGGGTCTGAACTGGCAGAGTTTACAGCAGCTAAGGCAATTCTCTGGGCAGTCAAAGCAATGACACTCAGAGTCCCATCCATCTCTCAGTAGTGGATCTATTCCACTAACTGCCAAAGAGGTTAGTTAGGATAACCTCTTTGTTAGGATAACCAAAGAGGATACCCACAGAAAATGTACCCCTACCCAAGAGAAAGTCCATCAACAGTCTCTCATCTCATTGCAAAATGCAGCTAGTAGTTTCTTCATATGTGACCTGACCCTTCATCAAACTAAGTACTAAAATTTCTGCCTGCACCATGTGGTCAGACATCTGCTTGCAGACACCATGCACCAAGAATAAAGTAGCCTGATGTGCATGTGGCAGAAAGGGCATACAAGCAAAGTGTAGAGCCTAGCACCTCAATTCTTACTGCAGCCAAAAACTCTAAGTTTTAAATGAGGAGGAGCGTATTTTCTTCCTGATGCTACTATGAATTAAAAGAGTTTTGTATGAAAAAAATCACTACCGTAAACATATATATATAGCCATTTATTTTAAAAATTGATTTCACATGACTTTTCTAATTTCAATTTAGAATTATCTTACAGCTTAAAAAGAAGGAAAATGTAGCAGTTACAAGTGTTCCCTAATTTCCAGGTTTCTTGTTTACTTTATTTTTTAGTGTGGATGACAAAAAGAACAACACAAAATTAAGCAATGTGCTTTCCTGCATAAGGACAGTATTTAAGGATGAATGGCGTAAATCAAGATTCTCCTCTTCTGTGAGAAATGGAAAAAATATATTCCCTTCCCAATTCCTGTGCATACTTCAGCTCCCTCCACTGACGGAAGCAGGAAGATGTGGCACTGCCAACCTCAGAGTTGAGTCACAGCTAGTCTTTTTATTGCACTACAGTAGCTAAAGAAAGCATACGCTGCTAAAATAGCCTTTGGAAAAAACGTCTTAGCATATGGAGTTTGTCTGGCATAGACTTTACTAAACATCCACTTCAGAAGGTGCCTGTGGCAGGAGTACACAGTGTTCTAGTTAAGCCAGAAGTAACCTTTCAAGTAGCAAATCTAACCCTCACATTAGCCGGACAAGGAGAAAACCACAAATTGTCCCAAAGATGAGGAAAGAAGTGGCCTTCTCCTCCCTGTTCCATTTCCTGAATCAAGAGCAAGAAAAGGGAAAAAAGGGAATTTAAGTCTTTGTGCTTCACGTGTGAAATACAGTTAGTTATCCAGCAGATCTGCAGCTCACAAACCCCTTGATTTGCTTTCCTGCATGCCTGCTGTCCACATACTGCAGTATCACCGATGGTCTCTGGCCACGGTAACAGGCACATGAGGAAGGCACAGCAGCATGCGGGGCTGAAAGGGGAGAGCCATCGAGCAAAACTGATGCCAGAGGAAGAGAACAACAAAGAGGTAAGAGATTGTTTGATTTAGATACATATTTGAAGAGGACCCAGGAGGGTGCTGAAAATAGTTGAAGAATCAGAGAGAGTTTAGAAGAGGGAAACAGGCTTCAATTTCACCTCAATGAGCTAGCTCAGGGGAAGCATTATAAAACATTACACTTCTTGCAGAGCAAGGCAAGCTGTGCCCACACATGACGTGTCCACTGTGGCAGGCCAATTTGTCCCAGACTTCTCAAAAGTCACAGTGCCTTCTCCTGACCCTACGGACCACAGACCCACCATATCAGCAACAGCAGCAAGACAAGCTTAGTCCATCTGCTTTGCTCACCCCACCTCAAGCATGGGGATCAAGGGGACTGATCTTGCTGTGTCCATATGGGGAAGTAAGGAAGAAGGCCTTTGTAATGCTTTGCAAGAAACCTACAGCTTTTACCCTTTGGCACAGCATGGCAGGGCAGCTATCTTTGTGCCACTGGTACAGCTCTCGAGCACTGCTTGGAGCCTCGTAACCCCGTCCTGTAGCAGGAATATGGCAAAGCACGGGGCATTGGGGCCCTTTGGAAGGGGGAAGGGCCCAGCAGGGGCTGTTCAAGGCCACAGCTGCCACCTGGTTATCTGGGCCTATGCGGAGCAGCAGTCCCCCAGCAGGGACTGGGAAAGCTCGGAGACACCCAGTGCCTCCTCAAAATCCACAGATGCCCCCTGAATATGAGCTTGGATGAGAGTCAAACATGGCTCATTGTTTCATAGGCTGTAACTCACAGATATGAAGGTTTGGGTTGCAAACAGGCCTTTTCAGATCCTAGGAAAGATTGTGTGAATGTCATAAATATAAAGGCAAAGATTAATTTAAGTCTTCTGTGATTCAAATCTATTCCCTGCAGGAATTCTCCATAGGGCATTCTCCAGACTGGGTGCTAGGACTAAAGGTAACCTTGCCGCTAAGGGAAAATCTTGAAATGACACCATAGCATTTAAAAATAATAATAATAAAAATAAAACACAAAAGCTTTATAGAACTGAGGCAGTTTTTGGCATAAAGTCTGAGATATACTTGTACCAACAAAAAACATTTGTTATATAAAATCATTTCCCCTTCTCTTTAACCGGAGTGGGGGAAGGGATGCTTAAAATATAACTCAAATGGCTTAAAACATAGCTTGTACTTCCAGTGCTCATTACCAGAATTATACATTTCATGTCTGGGTGTACAGTACAGTAGATGGAATTTTTTTCCTACTTCCTGAAAAACAACATTTGCTTATTCAACTGCCTTTTAGCAATGGGTATAATCATAATCCCAAGTGACATATGCAGTGATAGCAACTGACTACTTACTCTCTCTGCAGCACTTTATTTCCAGAAATGCTGTGTTTAATTAGCTCTACAGTAGTCAGAGGAGCAAACAGGTCACCTTTATGTCAAATCTCTGATAGTCATCTTCCTCACTGCCACCCCCATCGCCTTCATTTATTTTACTGTTCTGCTTTTGTTTTGCATGCTACAAGTAAGGTCATTAGTGTCAGATAGCATTTTTTGTGTTACGTTCCTGAATAGCTCCAGTCTGGAGGAGGGAATGAAATAAACAGTGAACTCCAATGTACAGAGTCTGTGCAAGGGAATGAAAATGGAATTCAAATTCCATATTCCAAATGAATGTCACCTGAATTCTCTGAACAGATGATGTCATAACTGTTGCAAAACATTGACAGTTAAGAACAAGCGTGAATTTTATTTTTGCCTGGATTCCAAAATCTGCAGGGTTACCCAAAGCCACCTTCTCCTGTACCAACACGTTTCTTGTTCTGGAAATAGAGACTCTTTTTGCCATGTGCTGTGAGAATCTGTCATTGGACCAGCATTCCTGCAGTGCCAAAAGTCTACGCCAAAATCTTGAAAATAGACCTGCCACAAACGCTGAGTCACAGGGAAGCATATACAAGAGGCAATTACATGCAGAATACTGTTCTTTGATACTCCAGATGAAACAGAGCAAGCAGGCAGGCGGGGGGACTGGATTTCCAAATTTAAGCCATGCATCAGACACAGAACTGCTTACTTCTGCTCTTTGTAATCACTGACATTGTGGCGAGGCCCAAGTGACTCAGCTCCAGTCTGGCATATGGCCAGGGTCCTGCCTCCTCGCCGGTGTTTCTGCCGGCTGATTTTCTAATTTAGATAGCATTTCTTTTGGCAGTCCTCTTGTACATTGGGGATCCACCTGCGAAGCCGTTACTGTTTTGGAATCAGCTGTCATTCTTGAAAGAAATGTTTTATAATGCTTGGGGTCATTTCAATTCACCAATGTCTTTTTCAGATTCAGCATTACAGACCATGACAGGTATGTCCCACCTTACAGTTTGATTTCACTAACCATATATTGTGTAAAGGAAGTTTAATAAATATTTACAAAAACAGCTGAGACAGTTGTGCAAATATTTCTCATTTTGAGTACTTTTTCAGGTGCATTTATAGGTTTGTCAGTCTTGGAAATAAACAACCAACCTCAGCTGCTTTTCTAGACAGATCTCCACTGACCACACTCATGCTGGCCCACATATCTCTATTTATCAATCAAAAAGTAACTGCACAGGCCGTAGCAAATTCGAACTGCTCCTGCAGTGCCTAATATGCCTCATTTAGTAGGTTATATCTGAAACCTTTTCAAAAATCCAGCAAAACTTCCTTCTCAGATGATGCTATGACCCTTTTATATGCTGGTCAGTGAACCATCTCCTGCAAAATTTCCTGAACTTGTTTTTTTTTTGTTTTTTTTTTTTCCTATCAAGAAAGGTCAATCTATCTGCCCCGTGTTTATTTATCATTTGAGTCCTTTTTTCCAAGCTCTTTGAAGCTCTGTTTGTTCTACTGTCATAAAACACAATCATGTCTGTATTTCTCACTGTAAAATAAAGTAGTTTTTTGTCTCCTTTGTGTGACGGTAAGAACTGCCATATTTCTTCCTATGATGGCTGTATCTTGCAACATGGTTAGGGTGTTTCTTCTCTGAAAGAGAGCTAATGCATGGCACATCTGATAAAAGCTGTATTGGACTACTGCTGTATGTGCCTTGAGCAGTACTCAAGTTCTCTTCCAATACATTGAAATTTGTATGTAAGATAAATTAAGGCAGGAACCCAGGAGCTTCTCTAAGATAGAAGATTCAAGGAAAGTAGAAGGTAAGGGAGCTTTAAAAGGGATTAAGTCAGTTAACGAACTTCCTGTGCACTAGCAATCCTATAACACAATGATGTCTTTGAACCATCATGGTTGCTTTTTTCAAATCCTTCCAGCTCATGTAGGCTGATGTGATATGTATAAGGAAATGTCCCTTTATGATGATCCACAATAAGTATAAATTATTCCAGCTCAGGCTCAGATAGCCTTAATGCAGGCAGAATTCTAGAAAATCATTCTTAGAGTTCTGGTAGTTCTTGATTTGTTAAGCAAAAAGGCAGTCATTGCACACAGCCATCATATTTAACTACACCATGAAAGAAAATTTGCAACACCATCTCTTTGAGTATTTCAACACTAGGCAGAAAGAGTGACAAAGTTCATATAGCAGCCTCAGAGGTTTGATGAATTAGTCCAGATATTGCGGCTGTAACTTTACAACACAGACAACAGACAAACCATTATTTATACAAATGTTGTAGTAAGAACCACTTTATCCGGTCAGTGCAGTAAAAATGTACTCCTCTAAAAATGACTATCTAACATGGAGGCTCAGGGAGTGCAAGTGAGATGAATAAACAATTTCATTTAGCAGCTGTTGTGCTTCATTCTTAGTTGAAAGTAATTGTACCACTGACTACTAAGGAGGGAGAAGCCAAGCCAAATACACTCACATTTACAGACACCTTACCAAACTTTCTTAATACCATAAGGTGAAGCGGTGACATATTTAAACATAAAATGCGTATTGTTTACAAGCTTGATGGGGTCAAACAATTTCATCAATTCTTTAACATTTTTCATTTCAAGCTCTAGCTACAATCAGAAACATTATTCAGTATTTGAATCTTGCTGTTCCTAACATTTTAGAGATGCTATTTTACATTTTGTATGTTTAACCTTCCACTCTACAAATGATTCACCACTTGGCAGGCCAATTTATAAGTATAAAAAGTATTTTTTTTTTTTCTGTTCTGTTTAGAAATAGTCCTTTATGAAACATGTTTTTCCTTTAAGGAGTGAAATTTAAAGTAAGGCATAAATTGTATTAAACTGAATTTCTAAGGTTCTCTTTCTTAGTATGGTGCACATGCAAATCAAGCTACAACTGTTGTCAAAATCTGTGCAGTCATACTTCCCAAACACTTGCCCCAAGCCAGTAGGTTTAAAGTTAAGCAAGATAAATGTACGTATTTGCATTCAAGTCACTTGAGAATTGATGATTTATTTCAGAAGAGCAGATCCAGTTAGTTCTACAGTGCTGGAAGTTGTTCTTCCAGCCCAATTCAAATAAAGATTTTTTTATTATTATTATTTATTTGGTTGGTTGGTTATTCTAAATTTTGGGTGCAAGTTATGTTTTGCATATAGGAACAACAACTATATAATTGGCAGTCACATGTCACTGATAATACTTTTCAGAGGATCAACATGTTGCAGTAGCCAAGGTGTCAAACCAGGACCCAAAAGCCAGTACTTTCCTCGTGGCTGTTTCATAATAAATAAAAACACAGTTACCCATCACATGTGCAACAATTCCCCAGGGTGGTGTGGTAAAGTCTTGTCTAGAAAGAATGATAACTAATTGGGCAGAGATTGCAAAGGCACTTAGGGACAGAGGACTCCCTCCCTCTGCCCCAACACAGATTAAGCTAGTTAAAGAAAATATCAAATATACAGGAGTATTTTTCCCACAGGAGTGGGAAAAAATAAGCACGTTTTGGTCAGTATTTTATAGAAGGTTCACATTACATCCAGTCAAGGTCTGGACATCCTCTCCTCTCACATTCATGTGAAATTACTTGATTTACTACACAACTTACTCTAGAAGGGCACTTTTCTTATAATCTAAAGTTCTGGCAATTGCCCCCGATTGTTGACCCACAAAACTGTCTTCAAATTGCACTTTAATAAACTGCCTGTGACCCAGGGCAGGAAGGAAGAGAAGTGTTAACATGGTGAACTGTTGTGTGATATGTAACTGTCTTTAGGGCGCAGGAGTAGAAATGAATTGAGATGAAGAAGAGAGCAGTGATCTGTCAAGCACTCCTTCTCTGCTAGGAAATGGGGTCAGGGCTACTTTTACTGCATATCTATGTAGTGCCTCACATGATGAGGCACTGGCCTGAGGCTGGGACACTCAGCAGGGCTGAAATTAATATATATGTATATATTTCACAGAACATCTCTTAAAATCAGAGATGAAAGATAATAATGTTTTCATAGAATCATCTCTTACAATCAGAGATGTTCCAAATACAGCTCCAGCTAAGATCCAGAGCAGAGAGATGAGCAGTGCATCTCCTCTTATAGATTCTTGTGATTTGAAACCACTGTGATCATGTAGCCTAACTTCCAGAAAAGAAAATGTCTGCTACTCATTCCCACATCAATAGCATATACCCAGAACTTCAGACCTTAAGTAATTGGATACTATTTTTTGAGTGACTGATTAACCTCAGCACATCAGGGTGGGACAGAAAAATGCCCAAGGATATTATGTTGTATTCAAAGACATACAAGCATGTCAGATCTTGAGCATGTGCATTAATTTTATACTTTACCAAATGGCAAACAGAAGCAAGGAGGCTTGAAAAAAACTATGGTTCATTCTTTGAGTTTTTTTTTGTTTGTTTGTTTTGTTTTGTTTTGTTTTGTTTTCCTATTTTAGACTAACTTATTGCAGTCTATTTGAATACAAAAATGTTGAGCAAAACTTGATGAGCCAGGAATCACTATCACTGCAGAGATATGGTGATTAGGAAAAAGTCAATTGAAAAAAAAAAAAAAGAATTAAAGAATTAAAAGAGATTAAAGTAATTACTTTCAAATTGTCCAGGTCATATTAAGGCCTCATCCTACAACTTCTCCTGAAATAACTTTCTGTGCTTTACCTCAATTTGCATGCCTGCAGAAGTTAGTGGATCGAGGAAGTCGGCAGATTTATTCTGTTATCCCCATGGTGAATATCTGAAAATGGCAGTGAGAAAACAGAGAGCATCGGTATTGTAACTAAAAATCCATATATACAAGATAAAATTGGAAGTTTTTTTTCTTTTTAATCAATTGTTTTTTTTTTCATGAATACTGTTCATACGTACACATGTGCACACACATATATTTATAAAATAGCAGACAAATACTGTCTCCTTCCTTTCTTTCTAGCAAGATACCTATGAACAAGGTACTTTTGACATGCACATGCTATAGCAGATGGCAAGTATTATTATTATCCAGACACTTGTAACAGTTACAGGAAGGAAAAAATAGCAACTTTAGTTCCTTATGGAAATACAGAATGTGATACTCCATGAGGCAAAGCTTCCTGAATATTTAAGTGTCTTGAGGTGACTTTATAAATTAGAGTATGAGCGGCCAGATTCCCAACTACTCTAAGTTTGTAGTACTGCATGCCCAAGGTAACTGGGAGCTTCGGGTGCACCAAAAGGGCATTGGGGAGCACCAAAACCCAACTGAAGGGTGCTGGGAATCTCCAGAATGTACACAGTGAGGTTTGGGAGAAATCAAAAGCCATGGGGAAAACTAGGGGAGCATCAAAAAACACATGAAAGGCTCCATGGGAGCACTGAAAGACAGGCTGAAAAAAGCAAATGCATAATATTGCTTAAAATTGCTTAAAAGATAATATTTTTATAGAAATAGACTGATAATAAGCTGTTTAATATCTGGGGCTACTTGAGGCATTTGAATGATCTTTCTACTTTCCATTTTATTTATGTAAAAGCTCTTGGAGGGAGAAAAATGTTTCGAAACAGGGTACAATTTTCATACAATATGTCTGCCTGAGAAGTCTAGAGAAATTTTTTCTCATATTCTATATAAAACATACTGCAGAATTTCATTGAAGATTCTTGAATTAACATGAAGTTGATTCACTGTGTTAAGGTACTTTTTACAGAAGAGATGAAATAGGCTGCAAATTAAGCAATTAAAGCTTTTTTTTTAATAAAGAGAAGAGAAAAAAAAAAAAAAAAAAGGAACCACTACTTTCTGATCCTTAAGTTTTAACACATTATAGGTATTACAGATATTATACATAGAGGCTTAATTCTTGTCTTGTTTACCAGAAGATAAATCATAGGTCATTTCACTGAAGTGTTTTGATTTCTACCTGGGATATCAAATTCATTTCCAGTTAGCACTATGACACATCCCAGGATCTTGCATCACAAGCCCAGGTCCAAAAGCACAACCATGTCCAGAGCTGTACCTGACTGTATTTAGTGCTTATGTGTACACCAAAATTATATCTGAGAAGACATTTTTTGCATAAGGGGAGACAAAAGTTTGGATTTCACTTCATGGGCACCTCTCATCTCAGCCATATTGAGGAGGTTGGTGCATAATTTACACAGAAACCTGATCAGGACATGCTAACCCTCCTGCTACGAAGGTCAATAGGAGGCATTGTTGATGGAAGTGGAAAATAGCCCAGAGCAGGCTTCTGATGCCCAGGAACACAGGAATACTCCTCCAAGTACCCAAATGAATTCACCATAAAATTTCACCGATACTTACAAGTCCCCAACAGTGCAGTGGAATTTGGTTCTGTGCATTCATTTTCTCAAACAACAAAAGGAAAGTTTGGTGGAAACAGTCTATGACATAATTAACATTTCAGAAGACTGGTAATATTAAAGGGCTTTGTATTTTTAGTTGTTCTATAAACAAAAGATTCTCTTTCAGTTTCCTGGGAGCTCTCGGTTATCAATCCAAAGCTGAGTTAAATTAGAAGTGATTGGGAGCTGTTACCATCTGTTGAGTGTGTGGTGACTTGTGCTGCATGACTTAATATGTTTTAGCAGACAGATGGGCAGAAATGTGCAAGCCTTAGTCATTCAGCACCCTTGTTAGCAATCTAAATAGAGAGATCAGGAACATGGAAGGCATAGGAGTGAATTTCTCTGTAATTCCATGACAAAGTTCCCTGCATTGTGCTTTTGACCTTTTTCAAGGATGTTTCTACAATCCCTTCCTCTGCTACATATATTGTCTGGTTAAGAAAAGCATTGTTCTTGCCTGGTGCTGTCAATCTGTCTCCTTTCTCTTGCTCAGAAATAAGAAAGTGAATAAATCACCAAACCAAAGCAAAGCAAAAAACATTTCTGTTCATGCCTTCAGGTGTAAAAACCCACACAATCTAATCTTTTATTTTTTTTTTCATGGACTGAATGTCACAGCAATTAAATAACGATGATGTGAAACAACACTGCCATATCACCTACAATTTAACTCTCCCTACTCTCCCTGTTTTCCCTCTTTCCTCCTTCCCAACACAGCTTTCCAGATCTAAAGGTACTGATTCTCCTATGATGGAAAGAAACCCAACAACCTGTACTGACAAATAAACTATTGTTTAATACACAACTTTGTTGAAAAATAATATATTTCTTGTAAAAATTAATTAATTGTTAGAAACATTATCTGTCTTACACACAGAAAAAAAAAAACAACAACTCTGTCTTGTACTAGATCGGCTAATAGAAAGGTTTTAAACAAGGATAGCGGAAAGGGGAGAAGAGCACTGCAAGGGGTTTAAGGACATAAAGCAATTTTGTAGTTAACTTCAGCTTCTGTCTGCTCCTTCCCTCCCTTTGCATCAGTTTCCCCATCTTCAACTGGGAATCATTAACCCACACAAGCGATCATCAAATTCCCAGCGCTAACACTATCTTCTGGGTTCTAAATATCTTTTCACTATCAGTTACTTGTGTTTCATCATGCTTTAAATTAAACAGTAAGATTTTGGAGCAAGGAGATTATGTTTTAATCTTCAAAGCATTTACTACATTTTCAGAAACACATGCAACATTTTATATCAGAGAAATGTCAAGGATGTGAAATCAGTCACTCAACTTTATGAAACACAAACATAAAGGCTGCAGTTGCCTTTTGTATACACACACATTTTGAATTAAGTCTAGCTTTCCTGGATCCTGTGTCTGTGCTTTAATAAGCACCAGAAGATGTAGTCTTCCTGAAAGTATGTATAGTAGGTATACCACAAACTTCATAAGATTAATTAAAGGCTTCAGCACTGTTCATAAAATAGGGGCACAGCTTCAATACAAAATTCTTATACACAATTTTCACATGGCATTGGGCTGTTTTTCTGAACAACCCGACTCTCAATGCAATGCAATCAAAAGAAAATATGCCACAAATCCAAGGTACCTGTCCTCAGAACTGGAGCTATAGAACTTTTTAATATATCTGAAAGAGAAGATTTTTCTTATTGTCATTTTGAGACGAATATATCTTACTGAGCCACCCATGCACAGCATAAATAATGCATAAAACATCTCTCGTCTATCTGTTCATCAAGCTAACAGAAAATAATCTGAAAATTTAAAAATTGACAGAAGACCCTGAGCTAGTGGTATTAAAGTCCCTCTGAAGATTTTTCTGCTTTCTGGGAGGTATGTAACAGAAAACAGAAGATTAGAATGAACTTTAGTAGAACTGGGTGCAGAGATTGTTTCAATCACTTTAAGTGTGCATAGTTTTACAGCAAATAATGATTTTCACTCTGGTGATACTCAAAATCTGCATACGTTCAAGAAAGTATGACATGAAATAGCACTCATGAAGGTGACAGATGAATGAACTAATGCCCTATCATGGTGCTCAGAGCTCATGAACCAACCATCTGAAACCTGAAATCTGAAACAAAAGCTCAGATTGGTTCTGCTCTTTAATCATAATTGTATCTTCTCTAAACGAAACTTTTAGCCGACAAAGCTCAAGCCAGATCCCATTTTGAGCAATTACATTCTGCCTACAAGATTTATGTTCCCTTTGCAGTTTCACATGGAACTAATGTCCACCCACTTGCTACATGGAACTATTGCTGTGTGATTCCTGTGAGTGGCTGAAGAGTTGCTGGAGTAGGAGAAGTAATCAGGGGCCAGAGACAGCTGCCATGCATGGTGGCAGCACGATGGCCAGCCATGCCCAGCCAACTGACATAGAGTCTGTCCTGCAGCAGAGCACGTTTCTGAAGGAAGGGTTTACTTTGAGATACGTCAATTTATCAATATTTCACTAAGTGCTGTGGGATCTTAAAGAAACAAAAAATTGTACAAAGTGTAATGAGGTCAGTAGTTACTCACTAAATGTAGCAGCAGACTCCTTTGTTGTACTGAGCAGTAAGATGCACAGTACTAAATATACAGAAAGCCTGAAAACACCAAGACGACCGTGCCTCCTCTATTCTTAATGTGGGCTTTCATTTTCATTAAAGGCTTAGAACAGCAGTCATTCAAGCTAATGGATGTTTTTCCGTGCAGTTCAGCAGTTATCAGAGCAACCTAAGCACAGTTATTCTGACTTATGAATTTAGTATAGCCTGAGAAAGGCTCAGGTGAGGCATTGCCTCAGCAAGGGGCATCAGCAAGGGATTCAGAAAGTGGGTTAAACATAAGCTGTAGAACGATGATAAGATTCTGCCTTAGCTGTGGAAACTGAATGACAGGACAGACTAAGTATGGGTTAATACACCTGCTTATGCATCAGAAATACATACAGTGCTATGCCAGCAAGCCACCCTTCTGTCTTCCACAAGTCAAAAAATAACACCTGTTCTGCAGACACTTCCTGAGTAAGGAGTGTTTTAAATTTTATGAAGGAAGAGAAGAAATCTTTCACTTAGAGAATGATCAGGCACCTGCAATGAGGACTCCCTAAATACCATTTTTTAAAATACAGCAATGACTGGCCTGCTGCAAAGTAATCTATCAGCTCCATCCCATACTTCTTTGAACAGCATTTGGCCACAAATCATGCAGGGGCATCCACATTTTTAGGACACGCTGAATGCATCAGCTCTCTCACTATTACATCTAACTCAATAACTCTCTCCTCCTCCGCTTCATGTTCCTCAACAGATTGTGTCAATGCTCTCACAGTTTTCTATCTTGCTTTTACAACTCTGATTATTGCTTACAGTCATGTCTACCTAACCACTAGTTACTCACAAAAAGTACTCTGATCAATCTCTCAGTAGGCACTGGATTTTTTTGGTTTATCTTTGAAAAACTGCATAGGACATCTCCTAAAATCATTTACATAAATATAAATAACAATCTTGAATTTAATCATTAGCTGTCCGTAACTGAAATTTTACTGTTAAAATATTTTGCTTTCTCTGTTCATTATGTCCAGGTAGCTCTATCTGATCTATTGCAATATTCTGTTTTGCTCTTGATTTTCCAGTGCCTTCTGTGAGCTGACCTTGCTTTGGGTATTCAGTATGTAAACAGCCCGACTAGGTTCTGTGGGACCTGATTATGGAGACATAACCCCATTGTTTAGCACCTCATTGTTTTCAGTGCTCTTCCCAGATATATTCAGTGCATAAGATTTTCATTAACTTCTGTCAAAGGATATTTTTGCTGATAATGAACACAGGTTTACATCTGTCTATTGTGTTGATGGGATTCAAGAATAAAATTTAATTTTAGTATTACAAAATAAAAAGAGACAGAAATCAGCCCAAGCTGAATACGAAACTGAGTAGATAGAAGTAAAAAAGAGGTTAAAAAAAAAAAAAAAGATAGTTGCATGAATCAGATCTACTTGTTATTTCAGCAGCTGTCTCCAATTTATACCACCATGAATAATAAAACAATCTCAAAAACTTAAATTCTTATTAAACAGTACCTATCAGAAGATACATCTTTTCCATTTGTTGCAGAGGAACAACAGAGCACAAGGGAACTGCAAACCAGCAACTACCCATTTATCACAAGGCAACGAACAGTGGCCAGTTCTTCTTCACTTTCCTCATTTTTCTCCTTCCAAACTTTGTTATCTGAATCACCAGCTGGGTCTTTCCCTTTCCCCTTGGTGGTCCCACTACCTTTTCAAGGCTGTTAATATTCAGAGTAGCTGATCAGCACTCTTTTCCCCACTCTGTTTCTCTCCAGGCTTTGGGACTCGAGCCCCTTGGATGAGTCTCAGTGCCCTTAAGCTGACAGGGACTCATCAGCTAATAGAATTTGAAGTCAGAATATACATGTATTACTGAAATACACTGTGAATATAATCTCCATATAAGCCTCTTAGAGCTTTCAACATCTGTTCTGTTGATTGACATTGTTCCCATGCTGTATGTTTCACAAATAAATCCGTGAGCAGGTTATTAATATAGAAGTATAAGAATTGTCTTTTAATGCTAATTGTGTACTTTAAAATGGTGCTTATATGAAGGAAGGTTATTCTGTATTTTAAGACTGCTTATTGGCAAAAAAAAAATTGTGATTTCCCTTAGCTGAAACCTTAACTGAAAGCCTACCCCTAATGTTCATTTCCGGACCTCAGTAATTTTTTCTCCTGTTGAGTGCTTCCAGGAAACCTCCTGACCTCCCTGAGCACATGGAAATATTCTATTGACTCCAGCATGGCTGGGGTTTCAGGGCTGATCTCTGGATTATTTGTTTTGCAGTCAGTAATGGGATAAACATCCTACATTAACCACATTGGTTATGTTTGCAATCCATATTCTTAGAAAAGAAACATGATGTCAATAAAAAACCAACAACCGGTTTGTGAAAAAGGAGATAATTACGTGATTCAAAACAACCTTTTCCCCTCAGAAGATGTCTTTTTGCTGATTGCTTACATTTAGGGAGCACCACCAAGGCATACAGGTCTTCCTATAGGACATTTTTCTGGCTCACCTTTTTTGACTGGTCCTTTAAATCCAGTAATGTATACAGAAGAGATTTGCTTAAGGCAGCTATTTTGCAACTGGTTTCTGCTTCTTCAGCTCTTCTAGAAGATAGAATATTCCTTCCAGTGTCTTTTCTTCCTTTTTCTACCTATAAGAATGTTGGTGTGTTACCAAAAGTGTCTTTCCACACAGCTGCATATTAAAGTACTTAAAGTAAATTTGATGTTTAAAGTTCTGGGACAAAAAGAATTGTTTGTTTTATGTATTAAACCCATAAAACTTTTCACTGAAGGTTTTATTATATGAAATGCTTCCCAGCTGAAGTCTCTCAGCTCTGATGACAGAACAAGCAAGACACAACCTCTGAAGTAAACACCTTAAATAACAGATTTTTGTTTTATGCGTTTTCCCAAAGCTTTAACCCTCTGGTTCAAACATTGGAACTTTATGTTTTGCACCATTATTTCAGCTGTTTCCCAGCTCTAGGAGTGCTATGGCATGCGTGCCTATGGGACTTAAATTTGTGTCTGCATGTCTTTGAGCTGCAGCTGTTTGAAGAGATATAAGATAATTTTACTTTAAAAAATTGATCTATTATTTATTCATGCACGGGTTTACAGCAAGCAGCAACCACAGAGCAGATCAAAAAACACTGTGTAAATCAAGTTTTATGAAACTTTGCCCTTTCCTGGGACAGCTGGGGATCATTGGAGGGCAGCTGGCTTGAGCAGGGTGTTCCTACAGGGCAGGCTGGGCAGGCAGGATGCCCGGGCTGGGCCTTCACCTTCCTGCAGGGTTAAACACAAAAAGTGAGTAACAGGCATGGAAAGGAAGAAAGATTTGCCTCACTTCCATACCAGCTTGAGCATTTTGATACACTACTTCATGCCTTTACAACAAACCCTGTTCCTAGATACATTTGGCCAAAAGCCCGCTATTTTCTTTTCCATCACTCTTGCATTGTCCGTTTATGACAGCAGGAGTTTAGGGCTGAGCCTGATTTCCACTGAGCAGCTTCATAAAGGATTGGGGTACTTTAAACACTTTCTGCCAGCCCTGGTGTATGACTCAGCATAGCACTAAGCAGCTCACATCCTTAGCTACCATCGCTCCCCTTAGAGATAAAAGCAGTCACTATCAGTAGGAGGTGTTTTATCTCGTTCAGCATCAGTGATGCATCTATGCAGGAATTATATGTAGCCTATATCAAGTATTTACAAATCAGGATATTATAACAGAATTTTTAGGGTCACGAACATGAGCTTTTCTCTGCAGCTAGGGAGCGATAATAAAACAACCATTAAAAATAAGTGCGTAAATGTTAACAATTCGAACACAACCCCATATTTCCAAGTGCTGAGGCTTGGAGTACAACATCAAATATTATGAGCTTCATGATAAAAATGCAAGACTTGGCAACCCGGGAATTGTGGCAGCCTGTTAAATTGCAGCATTTTATAATCAGGCATCTGGCATTGTTTAATATCCCACCCCTAGGCCCTGAACACTTAAAGCCCAGCAGCGTGCCACAGAAATCAAAGGGCCACTGCCCAGCCATGGTAGCCCGCCTGCACAGATCACATTAGGTGTGCATGGTGACGCTAAGGAAGTAGGTTAAATTAACTGGCTTGGACAGAGGCTGTGCCAGCACTGCCACTGGATGGACTAGCCAGCATATGTCAAATGAAGACAATATTGGTCACTGAGCCACGAGGCCAGCTGCTCTGCATTCAGCACATCATGCATTTTACAAGGATTAAGAGCCCTGGATTACTCGAATGGCTCTTTATAGGTATGTACTCACTAAATTGCAGCTCAGATAAAATTGCTGTTGACATTTGGCTTCCCAGCTTGTGCATTTGTCAAAAAGAAAAAAAAAAAAAAAAAAAAAAAAGCATCTTCATTAGATGATCTAAAAGCAAAAATAGAACTACAGAAATGGGGAATTTGATAGAAAATCCAGACACATTTTAAGAGATACAGAGACCAAAATTAATCAACTTTTACTAACAGGAAGTGTTCTTCTCCACATGCTTATTCCAAAGAGTTTTTTTATTTGCTCTTTTTTTTTTTTTCGTTTGGTAATTTTCACAAAAGAGGAATGTAAGATTTGAAACTGTGCGTGCATGTGGATGTCGCAGATCAGATGCTCAGATGGTACGGATGCCTGACGTCAGTGGAGCTGTGCCGATACACCCGGCTAAATGCCTGTTCCACTACGTCTCCAGATTGCTCATGTGAGGAGCCAGCTTTCCACTGTTTGACCACAGATGCCAGCAGTTGCCCAGTGATGGACTCCCCATGCTGAGTCAGGGCTCTGTGCCGTGCCCTGTGGGCATCTGCTGAAGCCCCTTCATCAGTACGATGGCGTTCAGACCGCCACAGTGTCGGAGGTAAGAATTCAGTGTGACTTTAACAGGGTTAGACACAGACACACAGAGGAGGGGGTAAATCATGTTGTGTGCTCTCTGAGTTCAGGTCATTGGCAACCACTTGGGGTTTAAGAATCTTTTCCTCCAAACAGTTTGTTCTGCGAGGTATTTTTTCATGAGGTTTCTCTGACATTTCTGCTAGTGGCTACCTCTGGAGAGAGGATCACAAAGTCACTAGACCTTCCAGTATGATCTAATATGACAATTCTGCCATTTCTATCCAATGTCGCATGGTACAGAGCATGAAATCTGTACAGTTACCTCTCCCCTGGTCATTTATCGTTACTAATGGATCCTGGGGATAATGAATACTTTAGCTCTTGTTTATAACAGATAAATGTTCTACAATAATGCCTCTCACTAAGAAAACATAATTTTAACTAGGCAAGAGATTAAAAATAACTAGAGAAATATTGTGACAGATGGCACTGCTCATGCTGCCTTAACATTTGGGCATGTTCTGTTTAATGTTTCTTTCATTCTCCTGATTCAGAACAGAAAATCCAATTAAATTAAGCATATTGTAACATTTCTGACATTTTTTTCTTGGTTTATTCCTTATTTTGCTGATGAAACCAGTGTGATTTTAATGCCCAGTTTAGGTGAGGAATAGGAGGCCAGGGAAGCAATGTACTATGAACAGACGTAATGAAGGTTTTTCTGCCACACTGTGAATTACTGCAGAGGGGGAAGCATGTATTTCAGGCTCTGAGTTTTTTCAGCCTTCTACCTCTTGAGGAAATGCAGTGAGTTGTGTCAAATTTGTGCTGATTTTTTCTCAGGAAATATGGCTAAGATTTCCTGGGGGAAAAAGAGCTGCACGACTTTGAATTTACGTGATTTTTTTTCTTTGTTTTCCCCCATTTTGGAGATCTTAAGTCTGTCTCTTTTCAAAGCGCAGGAGAGCTGACAGCGCATTCCCAAATTTCTCTTCAAGGTGAGCTAAGCACAGAGAAGTCAGACAAAAAGGGAGACCCAGGTGTACTTTCAGTAGACAAGTTTTGACCATGTCTGTCACAGGATGTGAAGTTTAATTGCTTCTGTCAACCCCTAAATATTCCCTTTTCCCTTTCCTCATTTCAACCCAATTTTAGGTTTCTGTTGGAAGAAGAATCTATCCCAGAGCTCCATTTCAGCATGCTCTAAGTTTCTTTGGGTCTAGACAGCGAGAGCCTGACCCTCAGAAACATGCCTGTCACACAGGACTAATCCAGAGAAGCACTGAAGGTTGGAAGGACGCGGCGGCCACCACTGATTTGCCTCTGGTCACTGCTCAGGCGTGAGCCAGGGGTCATTGGAGGAGCTTTTCACAAAATTAATTCATATTTTAGGCTGTTTTACTTATTCTAGGACTGTATGTGGGCCATCCTCTGGCAGTGCTCATCTCTCCCTAAGATACCTGCATTTTACATTACTTTTGAGATCCATAATCCTGCTCAAGATAAGCAGAGTCAACCCAACTGGGGTCTTTAATGAAAACTCAGTTTCTGTTCTTTCTTGGTTGTTTTTGTGATTTCTATACATTTGGTATAGGTTCTTTCCCATACATTTTGAAAAAAGAAAGGATAGGATGAATCTGTTCTTCCCATTTGGACTCACAGGGCAGCACTGGACAAGCCTGCAGACAGGCATACAAGTATATTCATCCCGATCACTTTTCACTGCCGTATGTCAGGTCTGCCACACCAGCATGGGCACGTTCATGTAATTCCTTCTTGTGCCATTGAACTCCCACTCCTTTGAACTAATCTCACAGGTGTCTAGAGAGCTAATAAAGGGAGTTAATGCTTTCACTAGCTGATGCCTAAACGTTGCTAAGTGGAAACAATCTCCTTGCTGAAAATGAAATTTCTCACTGATACCCAGTCTGGCTTTGTAAAGCGATTGCTACCCGCCTGCACCTTTTTCATATGGAGAAATTAAGAAAAATCTATGCACAGAACACAGCAAGAATCTGTAATTAGTGCCGCTCCCGAGAGGCCCATGAACTGGCAACACACAACTTCTTGCTCGTATTTGGGCCCTCCAGGATCAGCCTGAGGAAACAGGCAATTAAAGGCTCTATGACCCAGCTGCAGTTTTTGTTGTGTGATGATGTGAAATTCACCCCAAGACAACAGCTGCAGTTTCCAGTGAAGTTTGCTACTGTAAAGTAACATCTGAAGGCACTTTGGTTGCTTCAGACATTTTAAAATGTTTTATGTCTACCGTTCCCAAAGGAGAGTGAAAATTCATGCTGTCTCTTGAAGAAGACAAAAAATATGCAATAAATTATCTCCACAGGGATGAAATAATCCTATGTCTATAACTTCAGTTTTGGTCCCTAAATGTGTCCAGCTCACTTTTAAAGAAAATACTATTCAGCATGAGTGAGTTTCTTCTGATTGCTATTAAAATAAATGCAACTGAAGGCTTGATAACCAGTTGAAAACTCAGTTCAAATTGTATCGTAACTGGGCTTTCTTCGCATACTCTGCTTTTGCTAAGTATACTTATGTAGGTGTTCCTTAATAGACTAATAGCTGCACACCTCAGAAAATTCCTTTCTTACAACTTGCAACAGCCAAAAGGAAAGGAGAGGAGGTAGGCTTAGAAACCGATTCAGTTAAGTGTTTTCTTTCACTATTGCTTTTGGAGAAATTCTTTATTCTCCAGATTTCCAAGACATTTGTATGACATCTCCATACAGCAGATTCTGGTTTATTCTTTAAAAGCAGACGAAATGGCAACCTGCAGAAATCTAAAGATATATGGTCCCTTTCGTACAATATGAAATTATTTCAAGTGAGTATGAGCTGCTTTCACCCTTCTATGCATTTTTTATGTTCATGTTTTTCTCCCCAGATTGCTTCTGGAGGAAAAGGTAACTTATTTTTAAGATTACATAGATGATTTACTTGTGTTTTTCTCTGCTTCTTGCATGGGTGCCTTTCCTGCTGGTTTCTATAGGGTGAGAGGCTAATGATTTTTATAATGTCCACAAAGAGAGAGACTTATAAGCAGAGTCATAAAAGAATACACAGGTGCAACATGTCACGGGGATGTGGGATATCTCATAAAAGTCTAGGGAAATAAGAACTTCTGTCACTACAGGGAAACTACAAGGGGAAGAGTGGCTCCTCCCCACTGCTCCTGTAGATACCTCAGATTCCTCCATCCCACAAAGGCAGAGCTGTAGCCAGAAGAGTTTCTGCCACTTGGTTTTCAGTTAATCCCACACCAGAGAGACCCCTCAGCAGGGCTTTAAAGCCGGAAAACCACTGCTTGTCAGCCTCTGGGCCCGGCTGTCCGCCGGCAGCCTCTGGGCCCTCAGAGCGCCTGAGGCATAGCCTGGCTTCAGGGCCTGTGCTGCAGCCTGCAGGGCTGCCACATCTGGCAAACGATCAATAGCCTCTATTCTCCCAATTTTTATTGTTATTTCCGTTTGCTAATGTATTGACAATAGCTGTAAAAAAAAATTCTCACTGTATTTGTGTGTTATTTCCTTATCCTCCTTGGTAACTCTAGCTTCAGAAGCAACGGCAATGTTACTGGTACCCTAACACCTCGTGTTTGAATAATTACCTTTCTGGGAGGTGTGCATTTAGGGGAACAGCTGGGCTGTACTCTGCCACTCATATGTTTTCCTGAGTAAGAGCCTCAGTTTGAGCCAGTATTTTGCATACACAGAAGTAATCAGCTTGGTCCTGCTCTTGTGGTCATGGGGAACTAAGGTTTTTCATGGATTTCATGCGAGGTACAGAAGCTTCGCTTATGAAAGAATAATAAGAGCAAGCATGTGACCAGAATTTAACTAGGGAAACAAATAATAGAGAATCAGCAACAGTAGCTTCCTCCAAGCTATTTTCTCCAAGCAAAATAAAATAAAATAAAAATTAAAAAAAAAAAAAAAAAGACTCTGTTTATGCTGTTAGGACACTGTTATACCTCCCAACCATATCTCCCAATTGTTATATGTGCCAAACAGGTTGGCTTGAATGATGTTAACCCCCCTGCCCTATGAACTAGTTCTAAAATTCTACAGAATTCCAAAGATTTCTGGCAACAAAAACAATCAGGCATGGGGGACTGGGAGGAGGGGGTATTTTCATTCAATATCCAGTCAGGAACATATCCCTGGTTCCTTTTGATGGTATTTCTTTTATAGTTCTTAGATGTTTTGAAACACGAAGCTTAATTATTATGGATACTTATGCATTGTACACCTCTATAACAAATAATTGTCAAAGCCATCAGCTTTTGCTGTCAATTTACTCAAAATAAAAGCATCAGCTGAAGTAGACCTCACACATCTGTGTAATTGTATCTTTGAAAAGGATTCTTAAAAACAGATGTCAGATTCTTGATGAATCTCATTCTTTACTCTGGCTACAATATCTGAAGTTGGATTTTGTATCTGACTCCTGTCACAGTGATTGAAGTAAAAATATCCTGTTCTAGCTTTTGTTTATGTAACGCAATCAACTCCAGAAACCTCTGCAACTTGAAACACAACTAAAAACTGCTTTATGTATGTACTCCCTGCCATGCTTTTCTTTCTCGAAGATGGACTATACAAGTAATCTTAACTGACAGAAAGAAAACTAGCATCAGCTTTGCAAACAATGCTCGAAAAGCAGGAGAAAATATTTATTTGTAAAGTAAAAATCCCAAGAAAAATTTCCAACTATTGCTTCAATAGTTATGATTATGATAATGCAAAGACATCTCAAATTGTACTCAGAGCTTCTACCTGGGGAAAAAAAAATCAGCATGTAGTAAGTTAGGGAGGAAAACCACATTTTACTAGGTACTATGCTCACTTGCCTTCCATGGCATGCACAGTAAGACTATTTTGAGCTGGGAATGAGGAAGCTCAGCCTGGAACCCTGGTGCTACTCCTCTGAGGCATCTATGGTTTACCACCCCTTTGGGAACTAAAGAGACATTTGGTCTCTTGAATATGAATGTGTGTGCCTTTGCTGAAGTGCAATAAGGTGTTTCTACCACTACCTCACAGAGTTTTTACAAAAGTTCTGCACTTCTGTGTTCTCAGTCTGAGTTAAAGTCAGTACTTCCTTCATCAGTTGGATATTCTTCTGTATGCAATGTGAGTGAAAAGTAATAACTTCTGTGGCAAAAAGTCAAGCAAACTGAGAATAGAAATCCAAATTAAACTTTTGATTTACTGGTTGAGAATTCTGATAAAAGCACTCTGGATACTTGTACACCTTTTTCTATTTTAATAATAGTAGTAAAAAAGAAGTAGGATAATACTTTATGTGGGGGTAAGATCTAATGATCTCCATAAAACATGCTCCAAAGTGACTACATCTCCATGAGATAAATTTGCTGTCCTTTCAATATAAAACTAAGTACCCAATTATAATTTGAGTTGCTTACTTTTAACGCATGAAGGATCTGAGAGAACAGTCCGCTGTTACAAAGCAGGAGGCAAACTGTCAAACGAAGCAGAGGTTTCTGTGCTGAAAACCACATTCCTTCAAGCTGCACCAAAAGCATTCCCACTTGGCAGGGGCTCTGTGAGGATTTGATCCTGCTATGTGCTGGTCAGAGGGGGAATGAGGAATACAGCTGGCCAGATCCCGTCCTTGTATCCACCAAAGGGATGTTCATATATTTTACTTTTCTTTCCCACACTTTCTCTGACCTGCAGGTCACTGATGTTCTCATTCTCACTTCAAATAACAGTGTTAGTAGCCTGATGTCACCCTGTAGATTGGTTTTTAAGTGTATGGGATGTAAAGGAATAATTTATTTTGAAGTGGGGAAAGTCAAGTGTTCTTTTCCATCTAATTGCTTGTCACTATGAGAACTAGAATGCCGTTTTCATGGTGGAGCTTGCAGTGTCTCTGTAGCTATCTGCATGCATATAGCCACCACAGCTGCAGGTGAGTACTGGGTTGCTCATGCTTCTTTTGAAGTCTCCAGACACCCAGCTGTTATACAGACTTATATTCATGGCTCTTGATTTTGGGATTACTTTATGGACAGCTGTCCAAATGCATGGCAGCCTCCTACGTGCTACACAACTTCCAACTGTTGTAGTATAACAACAGCCTCTGCAAGTGGGGACAGGTTTGTTAACTCCAACTCCTGCATCTTAGGAAGTTTTACTCATCTAATATAAATTGGGCAGATAGGAGAGGGGCAGGCAAGTGTTAAATATATGCAGTTGAGCTAAATGATTACCCAGAAAAAATGAAAAATACAGGCAAGTATTTTAAAGGAATATTTGTATATATGAGAGTGAACATCTCAGTTGAAAGTGAAGTGCAAATTCCTGACAAGAAAATAACATTTGCCTCTATAATGTTCGTCCCTGAGAAATGACATAGGCCACATTACTTGGGCAAGGATTACTCTTTGTTACCCTTAAAAAGAACAAGGTTGAACCATCATGCTGCTATAAATCTTTATGCTTGCTGGTGAATGCAAGTTCCAGTGGGAAATACTGCCCTTCTGAACTTCTGTAATTTAGAGATGATGTAGCTCTTCACTGTGCCACAACACGTAAGACATCAGAGAGCAGAGTAAAATTTGTACGCAGTGCTTGTAACATAGGTGCTTCTCATCCCAGTCTTTGTTTTTAGTTTAATATTCATATGAAAGCCCGCTGTTAACTCATTTATCATTTTGGCCTCATAAAGAATATATGTTACTAGTTAAAATGTTCCTACATTTTCTTTCAAGCCTGATCATTCTATGGTTTATTGTGCTCAGCCTTCTGTAATGAGTCTGTCCTCTTTAGCACAGTGTGCAACCAACAATTTTAACGTATAAAGAGCGCTTCGTCTGACTTACCCTTTGAATGAATAAAAGCTTTGTTCTTGTGTCTGGGAACTTTTTTCAAAAGCTTATATGCATGTCTAAATGTTTCCACTATCATAGCATTTTGGTTTTATGTTCCATGCAACAGTTTTAATTGGAGTAGATTTCATGTTCAATTTTAAAATTATGGTTGTGGATGATAGTAATATCGACATTATCATTTCATTATCCAGCCTAATTTTGTAAAAATAATGAGCTTGAATTTTTTGAACAAGTGGGTTCTCTGAGGTCTTACACTGAGCATTCTTACCCTGAGTATCCTTACATTGAGTAGATATGTTAGACAGATTTAGCAAAGAGTAAACAAAAAAAAAAAAAAAAAGAAAAGGTGAAAAAGGGACACTGTTAAGCTACACCCAGATACTCCTGCTATTTCAAAAAACATTTCAACATTGTTATTTAGTTCCTACTTCACACAGTAAATGACAACTGATGACATTAGCTACTTGATTCCTATTAGCAAGTAAATGTGTTAATTATCTAGAGTGTCTAGATACCATGTTGCAAGTCTAACACTATGAGATAAGCATATGTTGAATAAAATTGCTTTGGAGTTCAGAAAACACAGATGAGCGCTAGACAACCCTCAGACAGCGAAGGTGGCTGCAAAGAGGAAAGACGTATCCTTTAGTCTTGCTTACTGTGCATAGGACAAAAATCAATGGACTTAAAACTGTTAAAAAGCTTTAAGTTGAACATAAGGAAAATGTTCCAATAGTACATTATTAAGAATTGGGTTAGACTCTACGGTTGTGGCCTTGCCATCATTTCAGGTTTTAAGAACAGCTTAGAATGATGAATTATTCTTGACAATTTTTTAGGTATAGCTGATTCTGCCTAAGGGGCAAGAGATGGACTAGATGACTTCTCAAGGTCCCTTCCAGAGTTATTTTTTGTGATCTTATGATAGCTGCAAATCTTACGAGTATTCTGTCAAATATGGAAAATATCTATATTTTAAGTTTATCAGAAAAGAATGCAATATTCTTTTTGGTTGGTGGGGTTGTTGGGGGGGGGGGGGGAGGGGTCAAGGAGGGATCAGCTCTATACAGCAGATACAACCAGCTACAACCAGAAAATATGCTTTTATTGTAGTGAAAGCAATGGAACGAATTAATAATATGAAATATGAGGAAAGGAAGAAAGGAATGGAGAAAAGTCCACTATACAAACTCCATTCTACTACAAACCACACATAATTTTAGACACAGTAGCAAATACTCTGAGAATTTTCTGGTCAAGGAATATGTGGCATGAGACCAAGATACCTGTTAATGATGAATTCTTGCATATACCTGGTTAGTCTCCAACCACATATTTTAAGCTGAGATTTGATTCTTGCTGAACGAGCTTATTTCAATGTAAGAGTAATGTATTTAACCTTTCAACTGTTAAATCACATTGGCAAAATAAACAGTTCCTGTATGCATGTTTTCTCTTTACTACCTGGCAATTTTAGTTTGGTTCAGTTCTTGAGCAGTTTAGTTCAGTTCTTGGACCACAGTCAGCTATAAACATTCCTAAACAAAAACTACTTCAAGAAATACTGCGGCTAAATCAGAAGCTTTTAAACAAGGAGCTAAGGAGTTTTCAGGGCATACCATTTAATCCTTCCTATTTCAGACATTATACTACCAACAGATGTTTTGGTGGTCATTTTTCAGAACCTGACATAATTCTTGTTTCAAAATTTCCAGTCCATTTCCAGTCCCAGAGCTATCTGTAATTTCATCTTACTTTTGTTGGAATAGAATTTAGAATACCATTGACAATTGACTTTTGGATTATAGATCTCAAATACTTCTTTTTCTCTTTGCATTCAGATGGAGAAAAAATACTTTCTTGAACACTACTCTTCTCTTTTTCTTTTTTTGTTAGTAAGGAAAGTGATAGCACCAGCTGGCTTTTAAAAGTCATGTCATTAAAATTTTCAAGTTCTGATTGTTTTTAGCCAAGTAGCTTCTCTCTTCTACTGGTTTTATTTATTTTGATATAAGTTTTAATAGTAATAGTAATTTTTGGTAATATATGTGTCTTTTTGGTAATATAAGTGTCTTTTCTAAGATGTGTGCACACTCATGCAAGTGTTTGGGGGAAGGAAACTGTCACCACATTAACATCTCTGCTTATAGTTCGGGGAATCAAACAAAAACCTCAGCTGGTTGATTAAAAGCCCATGAGCCACTCAGACAACAAAACAATAGATTTGTGCATCTGACAACTCTTCAGACATTTTTCTCCATCAGCTTTGGACAAAGAATAAAATAAATAAATAAATAAATAAACTCTCAAAATACCTCTGAATGGAGCTCAGTTCTCAAAACTAAGTTACTTTGTAATGGAAGATGACAAAATTTGTGACTGTCAGGCAGGTGATATAAACTCTGTTAGAGTCAAAGAGATTACCTTCCTTGGCTGGAACGATGTAAACAAAACCCCAAGTCAGTGAGCAAAGTGCCATGTGAAGGCTCTTACAAGAATATGGTTTGGGCAGAGCCTTTCTAAGACAAAAAATAGACCCTTAGCTTTTGCAGTTCTTATCTTGGTCTTTATCAGACACCTGCTAGTGTGTAATCATTTCTGATGTTAAATGAACATTTCTCAAAATGTTCTCTACACACTACCATGGGCAAGGAAACACTTGTCCTCTGACCCAGATTTGTGTCACTGGATAATACCCAAACATCATTCAGATCAGCAAATTTTCTTTTAAAGCTTATATCGAAACCCACATCACCATGAACCCCAAACCAGCCCATAAAAAAAAAAAAAAAAAGTTTTTACAATTTGCAGTGTATTAATGTGACTCCCTGCCAGATGCTTCATGAAGTAAAAGAATGGGAACTCTTTCTGCTCCTATCTGGGAACAGTACGGTGAGGGAACATGCTCTTTTTTCCACTCAGTATAAAACTGTCACCCTGAGCTAGCTATCACTGTAGACAGTGTACCAGAAATTGGCACGGCTCAGATCAGGGATAGAGAATGCATTTTCGTGGAAGGGTTATTGCTGACAACACAGGAAGAATAAATTAGAGTCAGGAATAAAAGAAGACATTAAGGCCCCCATGGCACCATCTTAAAAGAATTTAATATTCTGAAATATTTCACTTTCTATTGTATCTACATGCCATTTATAACCCAGACATGGCAATATCCTGAAAACAAATGAGGTGTAATTTTCATGCTAATTATGCTAGATGCATTTATCCCTTTGTCATATTTATTTTTATATTGTGCCTTTAAAATATAAAAAGACAATAATATTAAAACACACAAATTATATTTTAACATTGTTTTGCCTTCTGCACTCCTTCTATTTTGCATAATAATTCCCAAATGACATTTCATCCTGTCTTCTCACTTAAATTCCCAGGTGATAGAGTTATTTATTCCCTAGGCCAAACCCTGGGGGCTTTTTTTAAATCCTTGCTCAAATAAATCTCAAATGAAATGTGCAGGTTTTCAGAGCAAGGGCAGGGAAGGTCTAATATTGTTTCACTTGCAATTGTGCAAAGCAGGAGCAACAATATCAATGAAGTTAAGGAATTCACTAGTTTTACAGTGGTGTTTGTGACAGTAAAGAATTGGATCGATTGGTGGCATTGGTACAATATCATGGGATGTCAATCGATCCTTTTTCATTGCATCTATGTATTTCTGAGGTAAATTAAAATATAGATTAAACCCTCCATCCAGTTCTTGAGTCAGGATATAGTTACAGCCATTTTAATAACATGTTTCATAAAGGGACCCGAGTCAAAAATGTTGTAATTTATTTATCAATGTTCTTTAATATTTCAGGCAGTTCAGATGATCTTTTTTTATTATTATTATTTATGTATCTGAGGGTTTATTATATATGCCCATCATCCTGTCTGGGTGAGTCTAGAAAACTGACATCACAAAACATTATGGTGAACTGACGTAACTCACTACTGAATCTTCTTTCCCAGCCTGTCCCAGAAATACGGCCACCCTGTAGTGCTCCTCTGCAGTCCTGACATTCAGACCCTCTCTGGGAGCAGGGAAACCAATTCCCTAAGTGAGAGCTCTTCCCGGAGCTCTCACCCAGGAATCAAAAGTCTACAGGCTCTTGAATTATTTTTCCCAAATTATCTATCTAGTAGTAGAGAACAGAAGGATGGGGAAATTCCTACTTGAGCTAGAACTTTATATCATCTTGGCCCTAACAGCCTCAGAAAAGCATGGGGAATTGATCCACATCCACAATGGCACTGAAAAAATCCCGAGTCTTAGCCAGAGACCTGGCTTATATCCTGCTTATATCTAAAAATATTCCTTGGCTCCATCTCATAAAAGGACAAGAATAATGCAGAAGCTTATGTCACTATTTGCTGTTTATCCCCTAATCTTTTTTCTCAAAAAGTTGTATCAAATCTTGAATTTAACAATTTCCCCGTTTAGATGGACTGGTGCAACATCTGTTCCGACAACTGCAGGTTTTGCTTCTCTTTTCATAACTGTGGTTCTTTAGAGACATGCTGAAAAATCAGCAGTCACAGAAATTAGGCTAATTAGACTAGATTAAAATTACACTCCCAGAATTATTGCTGAGCCAAAGTTTGATGCAAATTTCTGTATCTGTTTTTTATATGCCCCATCTCAGCACCATGCCAATTTTCACATCTGTTCACGTTAAGACAGCAATATTGTTAACACATCCTTCCCTTCTGAAAATACCCTGCTTGAGACACAGCCTAATCCACAGCAGAACCAGAGCAAGCCCTGACGAGGAACTCAACACAATGTCAAAGGTTTGGATGAGCAAAGCCAAATGAGCATAGCCCCTGACATGCCCCATATTACAGTTATCCTCGTGTTTCATATCAGTTTAAAATAGTACGTGAGGCAGCTGGCTGGGATGATATTGGGACTTGCTCTTCTAACCAGTGAGCTACAAACAGATGTTGTGCATGAAATAAGAACCACTGCCATTGACACATTTCTCACGCCAGACGGTGGGGCAAAGTGACTCAACCTGACACGAAGAGGAAATTGGGTGTGACATGTCCTTCGTTTCAATGAGCAATGTGTCACTTCTGGCCCAACTTTTCATTCAAATCATGAAATGCTATTTGACAGGACATACATATGACTTCTGGGGTGGTGAAAGTCTGCTTATCCATATATACCCACCAAGTATAATGAGGCACAGGGACTGTGCACCATGAAAACAGGATTCCTGCACTGGAATGTATTATTGGAATTCCTTATCAGAATTTTAGATTTTTATTTTTATTTTTTTAATTACAATATGAACTAACATTTCTTATAAATACTGTCTGCAAGCATCAACAATCATATTCTAGAGGGGTAACTGCTGATAGAGAACTGTTCAATTCTTTCTTACAAATCACTGATTTGCTTCCAACAGCACTAATTCTAACTGACTGGACTTAAAACATTGTTCTATATTGATGGGCATGGACAACATAATGAGAAACTGTGTGAGAAGTGAGGAGAGACGTTAACTGTGCAGGTATATGGCTGTGACCACACGGGATTTGGAAGCAACCTAAGTCAGGTGCTTCTAACACTGGCGCTTGCTCATGTACTGGCTACGTAGTCATGGCTTTCTTTTCCAAATGCAGGACTCCAAATCTGAGAAAAAAATGGCATTTTACAGTAATGACAAAATCATAGAGCTCACAGACAGATGAAACTATTTTGTAATTTTCTTTCACAATGCAGTTTCTCCAGGTAAGCAAGTGGTCTAATTGCCATGGGCATAGTTATAATGATGTGAATGAGAATAAATTGCCTCTTGATTACATATAGATGGGCCCATCCTTTCACTTCTAACCTATGAGTCTATAAGATCCTTTGAGAAGATGTGTACAGCACTGCAAAATGGGATGACAACCAGTGAGCAAGATAAAGAGCTCAGTCCACCAGAACATAGCAGCAGCGTATACAGCCCCATGCAGACCATATCTAGCATATTGTTAGATGTTTTGGAAGAAACTAAAAAAAAAATTCAAACTGAGAAAAAAAAATTAATTGTAGGCAATGTTCTAACCTCACACAAAGAATTTAATCCTACTGACCTTGCTTGTATGATAGATTTCTTCATTCTGTTACAAACACCAGAGGCAGTAAAGAAACAGGAACTGCACCAGATCCTCCACCTAGAACAGTCCTCTGTGTAACTGAAATACAGACCCTCACCCATCAAAGTACTTGACCATGTGCTGAAATTCAAATAATTGAGATGTAACTGTCAGGCTGTGTAATCTTCTGTAGTCTAGACAAACCTTTGTTCGCTTTCCCTGATTTGATATGAATAAAAAAAGCTCTTAAAAGGTGCCTTTCTCCCTCACTTCTCAAGTTATGGGTTAGGAGAGAACAGAATGATTTCAGTTGGTAAGGATAAATATCTTGGGCAAAAGAAAGTTGCAAAATACCCGCCCACCTTCTTGTTGCTCACCTATGGACATAAAAGACCTATAGCATCTGAAATAGTTTGTACTCAATAATTAAACATTTTTTTTCCTGATGCTTTCAGTTATCACATATTCCCAAAGCATATTCAGTAGACAGCACAGCAGATTTACAATGCTAACAGGAATTATTAATGGCAATATTGGCAGCATATGTGTAGGCAGCAAGCCAGTGGGCACCAAAAATTGTGGGGTTTTGTTGTTTGTGATGTTGAATTTGTCATGCTAGGAGGTTAATCAAGGTTTTATTTGTGGTATTTCCAGCTCTAGTTCAGGTGTTAGAACAGGATGGATATTGACTGCAGTAAACCAAAGAGCTGACATAGAAGAAACCCCATTGCTTGACCAACACGTTCAAAGGCTGAATGAACCGCTGGGTTTCTATGTTCTCTCTTCTGTAGTTTACACCTGGCTGCATCTGTTGCACCGTTTCCCTGGGCAAGTGTTCCCCAAGCTCCACAGCTGCTCTAAACATGTGTTTTTGTTTTGTTTTGTTTTGTTTTCCTGTAACACATCTGTAAAGAATAAACTACATCTTAGAGGAGATACATGGCTCCAGGATAGACACCCCAGTTGTGTGCGCCAACCCTAGCATTGGCTGCTAGGATCTCTGTTACTGATAATTCCCAAATGGGACAGCTTTTGTGTCCAAAAATACCAGAGAGACTGCAAAGAACATAATTTTTAGTCAGAAGGTGCAAGATCCCAGAAACTGCATATCCTTTCCAAATCACCAGGTGTCAGTGTTTCAGAACAATTTTTTTGAATGTTTTCTGATTCATGGGGAGCTGAAAACATCAACCTTGCAATCTGATACAGTATCTAATCCTGAAAATTTGAAATACCCAATGAATTAGAAATCAAACCCATCAGACAATTTTCCAGTTTTAACTTGCTCAGTGCCAGTTACAGAATTTGGACCTGCGAATAGTCATGTTGCTGCCTCCACATCATCTAGAAATAAAGATATCATGACTGTGCAGACTGAGATCATTAAATCAGGTAACAGTCCTTTGATGTGTGCTATTTATTTAAAAAACACATAGATGTATGAAATAATGGCCTGTGGTGTCCTATGGACATACAGTTTATCATGCTCTTGATTGCAGCTTCTTAGACACTCACATCAATATTTCTTCTGAAATATTTTCTTGCAGTGAGGGCATTAACAGCTGCTTCTCTTACATTGATTCTTTAGTGTCTAATAACAATCATCCTGCAGATTTTCCCTTTATTTGGGTAATCCCACGACCCATCTTCTCTATTTAGTCCTCTCCTTTCAAAACACCTGTAGCAATATGATTAATTCTGGGGACCCATATCCCTCTGCCAAATTCATCTGAAATTTGCTGATGGTTTAAAAATATTACTGGGAGGGAGAGGAAACACAGACAGATACACAGATGGCCCAATTGCTTAAGTCTTTTTTCTGTCTGAAAATAAGTTTTAGAACTGGTGATATACCAGGCTAATGCCAACTAGTTCACCGTGGGAATGGGTCTAAGAGCTTGAAGCATGATAATGTATTCCTCTAAAATTTTACAAGTGAAGTTAATGTTACAGAGCACTTTCCCAATTAGGAAAGTAGTCTGTGAAATATGTTAAGAACATGTGCCCCTTGAAATTCCACTGTAGCTTTTAAAAAGAGATAGTCTAGAAAAATGAAGGGTAAATACAGTAAGAAGTGCAGAGCAGGAACCATTTGCCAACTGGAAATAGCACAAAGGGAACATCAGCCTATGCCAGTCTGCATGGGTCACTGCTTCCTACAGCGTATACAGCAGCTATTTACATCTGTCACCATTCACAGAACATATTAAACTACAAAATAATCTTGAGGTAATGCATAATTATTTCCCTCCTCTGTTTAAATTGGCTTTGAACAGATGTCATATAGTTATTAAAACATCCTATAAGCAACAGATTAGAAATTACCTATGCACAGAAATAATTCTGCAGGTTGATAAATTATTTTATTTTCCAGAACTAGCAATGAAATGCTAACAAAAAAACTTCTCAGCAGTCTACAGTGTAGGAGTTTTGGAAGGGATGGAGTTAATTTTATTCATAGCAGCTTGTATGGTGCTATGATTTGGATTTATGACTAAAACAGGGTTGAAAGCACACCAGTGTTTCAGTTATTACAAAACAGCATCAAGACCTTCTCTGTTTCTCACACTTCCAGCCAGCCCGTAGCCTGGGGGTGCACATGAACCAGGACAGTTGACCCCAAATGGCCAAAGGGATGTCCTATACCATATGACATTGTGCTCAGCAATAAAAGCCGGCAAAAAGAAAGAAAGATAAAGGGGAGGATGTTTGCGGTTAGCTGCTTGTCTTCCCAGGTAACTATTACATATGATGAAGCTCTGCTTTTCTGAAAATACCTCAAGATTTGCCTGCCAATGGGACGTGGTGAATGAATTCCTTATCTTGCTTTCAATATGTTAGTCCTTTAGTCCCTTCATCTTGCTGAATCGAATCAACTGTGTTTTTTCAGCTCTCAGAAGCAATTGCTTGATTTTATTGAACAAATAAATAAAAGAGATGAAGTATGTAATCAAGTTGTGCCATGAAGTAGTACATGTAAGAAGCTGTACTGTTATACCTAATTCCTGCTACGTGTTAAGTCAGCTCTATGCACAATTCATAAACCATGGCTCAAAACAGGATTAAGAAATGGGTGGCTGATGCTTCTATTTTGCTTATACTAATGAAAGTACCACGCAATATTAATAAATTGATCTAGTTAATAAAATACACATAGAGATGTCTTCAGGACAGATGGTTGGAAAGGTTACCCTGATTGCATTTGATTGCCCAATGGAAAGTACTGCTAATTAGGGGAAGACTATAGAATATAGAAAGCAATATGTATGCTCTGATGAAAAAGATCAGAGAAGGCCTTGATGAAAATCACTTTATATGGGTAGGGGCTCATGCCATGTTGGGCTCCCAGATCCCACTGAATATTCTAGACATGAAACAAAACTGAGGACAAGAGTTCTCCTTTGAATTTCTTTTTTTTTTTTTAATGAGCCTTCCTCTAGGAACTCTACATCAGGCATGACTTCGACCCTTCAGGCAGTGGAAGTGGAGCATTTGGCTGGCGAGTCTCAAAGCAGCTCTGTGCAGCCTGCTGGTACTTGCAGACTGGATAGCAGAATTTGAGGCAACTCAGGGAATGAAAGAGTCATGGATCTGTGAAGAACTGGTAGTCTCAGGAACCAAAGCAGAAAATTTGTGCTTTGTTCCCTCATCACAAAGACACCTGCACATTATGTCCATGGAGAAGCAGTCCCAGGGGCATTCGGGCATTTCTTGAACAGTGGGGAAACCTGCTTCCCTCTGTTTTGTTTTGTTTTAAGCAGTAAGTCTTTCTTTCTTGTTCTCATTTCAATAAGAAGAATGGAGACTTCCATTTAAAATAACACCTTCCGATGAGGGCACTCTCCTGGATGTAGGAGCTGCTACCTCAAATGCCCTTTCCCTGAGGAAAACCCAAAGCAGAGGGCTCCCAATGACTGAACACATATATTTGAATGAAAGGAGGTCAAAATCATTGGCTACACACAAATTTCAGCCATTGAGCCCTGCTGTAGCTCTAAATAGACATGGAAACTAAATACAGATTTTTTTTTATTTTATTTTTTTCTCTGACACTTCTTTTGCCTGAGATCTACTCCATCTGTCATGAAACGCTCTGGAGAACAACCTCCACCCCCAGGTCTCTGTTCAGCTAAATTAGCACTGGTTCCACTGGTGGAACAGGGCAATTAATATGGGGAGGGCAATGCTAAAAGGTACAAATGCCAAAGTTTGGGGATCCATTACACAGGGAAATACCAAATGCACAGTACTAAAGTGTGGCAGAAGCCAGACTGGAATTTGGACTGTCCTACTAGATTTCCTTGCAGATCCTTTCCTTTCCTCCATGCAACCATCCTTGCCTTACTTCAAGGATGTGTTTAGTTCATACGCATTTATCATTTGGGTTTTCTGTTTTTCACCCAATCATAAATATTTCCTAAATAGGACAGAAATAGACAGACTGCATTTTGCTGGGAAAAAAAAAAAAAAAAAAAAAAAGAAGCTGCAAGTGAAACTTTTCTGGAATGTCCCCAGACTCACAGCAGAGAAAGAGCATAAAGTCCCCAGTGATGTGATATCCTTCCTGTCAGCAGTCTGGGGATGCACTGAAGCATAGCTCCTGTTGTAGTAGTTATAATAGTTTCAAGCTCATCCTTGGACAGAAGCCTTCTTTATAATTTTTGCCTTCTTTCTATTTGTACTTGCCAGAAGGGCTGTGATATTGTTACCAAGACTTTACAGTGCTCCCTAAGGGTAAGAGCTAATACAGCCACAGTCATTTTATGCCAGGTGAACGACCAATTGTTTACACTAGAGATTTTTTAACCCTCACTAATAACAGCCAAAACCGTAACAAAAAAAAAAAAAAAAAAAAAAAAAAACAAACAAAAAAAAACCTTGAAAGCCTGTCATTTTCTGCCAAATACTTTATACGGAAAAATAGATTTTGTTAATACCGGTTTTCCCAAGTGCCTCAATTACCTGAAAACACCGCTTTGTTTAAATGCTACAAATGAATATAAGAGAGAAGTAAACAGTGAAACCTGCCAAATCTAACACCGAGAAATCTTATTATAACTTGTGGATAGCTTAGCCAGCCCCTGATGCTTGAGCCTAGGGAAAGAACTGGGCACCACAAGTGCTTGTGCTGCACTTGTTTGCGATGGTTACCTGCTCCCAGCTGTATCAGCCCCAAAGGCACCCACCTCAGGTGGACTGTGCAGATGAGTAGTGGTAGGCATGAATGCAAGAATTTGCATAAACAGAGGCAGGTGTTTAACTGGTTATTTAATTTGGCAAGTCAGATACTGAAAAAGGAAGCCTTTGTTTCCCTTTGAGCATGGGTGATTCTCCCCACATCCGATCACAGCTGGGGACTACCCACCAATTTGGACCTGGTTCTTCTGGATCTAATTTTTGCAAAGGTTCCAGTCAAGACTTGGACTCTATTCTCTTCCTGGTCAAGCTATAACAAAGCCATCATTGATCTGTGTGACGACTGCACACACTGACACAATCTCCTTGCAGAAGCCATTGTGTATTATTTAGGTTTTACTTCACATACAAAGTCCAAGACATGGGAAGTATGCTAGCCATGAGAACATTTCTGTAATAAAAGTTAGTCCAATACTATAAGTGTAATGGAAGAAGAATATGACTCTCCTAGGGAGTTCTCACGTAGGGGACAAGACTAACTTCCCTGCAACAGCCAAATCTTGCTTACTTTATCATTTGTGTAATTCCATTTAATTAATAAAGCAAGTAGGATTAGTGTCTCAGTATTGCAAAACACATGTATTTCACTGACATATACCTGTAGCAGTAACCCCAAATCTTCTGCCAGTTATTAGGCATTCTCACCACAGATCTGACACACTTCAGAGAATAATGAAGCTAACAATCAGCACAGTATGCATTCACAAGAAACAAAATCTACCGCTTTTCTTTCTAACCAAGAAGATAGTTTCATTGTTCATTTTAAATGCTGCAGATTGAATCATCACATTTCTGGATAAAAGTTCAATTTAACCCACAGTCTGAGCAAGGTGATTTTCTCAACCTGATAAAAACAGTGGAGCTCTGGAGCCTCCTATGAGCTGCATTCCACAGCCTCCAAGATCCAAAGTTTGTCACTTCGACAAAGGTTTTTAAACCAAGCCTTCAGGCTATGAGATGAAACAGATGTCCTCTCGAAGAGCCTGTCAAACTCATTTTCTCTGGTTCAGTGATAGGCTTGTTTAAACCACACTCATGTCCAGCCATCGCAGTCCTAAGGAGCAGCACCAGCACCTGGGTCTGAAGATCAAGCGCCAATTCACACTTCAGGGGGTGGGAAGTCAGCTATTAGTACATACACCTGAATTTACTCTTTGGGATTCATAACAATTCCACATTTTTATTTGTTCAACTGAATTAATGTAATTTTAATGTGGCTCATCATTAGCAGTTTTTACCGTGGGTTGTTCAGGAGGTATGACAGCATGGTATAGAAAACCTCACATTTTAGATGCAGGTTGTCTGACATGCTGAAACTTGCTTTCGCTTTCTTGGTTTTGACAAATGTATGTCAAGTCTCGTCTCTGGATGGCATTTGGCTCTTGCACAGAGGTTGCTGTACTAGTTACATACTAATACAGAACATGCAGTACATGCAGTACTCATTATACTGTTATAAAATATAAAGCGAAAACACCTACATATTTTATGTAGAAAAAATATGTAAAGCTATCAAACACAGGTAGGTCTCTTGCTGGATATTTACAGCGACCGGCCTGGCATTCTGAAGTAATAACGGGGTCAATAACTTTCCTAAGCATATTTACTATAAGCTAAATGCTCTCCTAAGAGGACTAACAAGACTTTGTGTGGGCTACTTAAATCCCATATGAAACCTGGTTTAAAGAGCTAAGAGTTAGGAGGAGTAGGTGGTATACTGAGCCTCTGCAAAGGGTGAATGTAGCTGCAGAGGTTCTGTGCAACACAGCCTTTGTAGCAGCATGTGCAGGCATACCCCAGCACCTTCTCACCTCCCTCGAGGGTTGCCCATTGCAGTGAAGTCACGGAGACAGTGGCTTCGGTGCTAGGTAAATGAGGTAGAGGGGCACTGGCTGCTTATGGTAGCTGCTGTCACGCGATGAAGATTGTGCTGCTGGCTCTTGGCTACTTGGTTCTACGCAGGCCAGTGAGATTGGCACAGACATACACAGGAGCTTTAATCACCTCTTTGGTTGCTGTATAACTTTTGGTGACTTGTATGCTTTTCTCCTGCACACAGGATAATCTCTGGCTCTACCCAAACACGGGTGTGGGAACCAGCTCATTTTCAGTGCCATGACTAGACAACAAGAACTGAGGCACTGGTCCATATCACCCTCACTCTTGAATAACTCATGGAAGATCTTCTATCACATGGTCCAAAATTGTCAGTGTTGTCTTAAACTATTTTTATACCATCTTGCAGTTGTATTCTCAGAGATGGCAAAGAGGACACAAATAATATAGTCACTCTGAGTTCTCACTGGCTCTTATACTGCAAAGGGCCAACAACCCTGCTTGTTTAGCTTGATAAAAGGAGAAATGAAGATTGCTGATATTTTGGCCCCATGAAACTGAGGATCTTTAAAGAGCTCAAAGCTCTGTGAATTAACTTTTGATCCATAAGAAATACCTTTTGTATTCTTCTACACAGTACAGAGAGCCAGGGTAACTATTTTTTTTTCTTTTGGTCTTATTTCATATCACAGTGACCTATCTTTTTCCTTTAGGTTCTTGGAGTCTACACTGATAGTCAACAGCCTCCTCCTTCATGCCTTCCTTTTGTGGATAAAGGAATAGCAATTGTCACCATCGTCGCTTATGTCCTTCATGCTAAACCTTAAGGTCACACAGAAAATTATAACAGGCTAATCCTCCCCTCACCCTCTTTTTTTCTCAGGAAAAAAAAAAAAAAAAAAAAAAAAAAAAGAAGTAAGGGATCATACATCAGTTTATGGATTGGATTATACGACAGGATTGCCCACTACTAAAAGGAACTGGATTCAATGACTGAATAAGCTTTTTCCACACTTTTTGCTTACTCTCCTACTCAGCCATTTAGACCACGCACTTGTCTGAATTCCATGGGATTTCTCCACACACTCAGTTTACGTGAGAAGCTGTATACACTGAATGAAAGGTTCATTAAATATCGGAACTTCCTGGCCTTTTCTTTGCCTTCACCCTTTCCCTTTGATAGCTGAATGTGCTGCTTTACTTAAGAAAACCAAAGTGCCCTGGTAGGAGGGAGGCATAACGAGAGTACGTGCCCTGAATACGGAGAGTTACGAATGCAGCTCTGGCAGCACATCTCACTCCTGACCCTCAGCACCTTTGCCATGAGCACGTCTGCAGGGCTCATCAGGACAGACTTAGCATGCATAGCAAATACCCTGTGCAACAGTTCAACTGTGCAAAAATTATCTATTGAGGGGAAAAAGTTAGACCAGTAAGCTCCTTCTCTGCTTAATTGGAATGTGAGGACATGGGTCTTACCAAAGAAAATGCTAACAATCTGTGTTACACTGCTCTTTCCCTTTTCAGCCTCTTGTTGTGTCCCTTAAACGTGATACCTATTTATATGTTAGTGAACTAACATTCTGTCTTCCACAGTGTTTTAGATTCATTTCTTGACTGAGGTGAAAAATGTGAGCAAGCTCTGTGCGAGGAATGTCAAGGTTGATTTCAAACTTGAAGCTAAATTACAAGGATAAAATGACAATTTAAAATCTTGGGTTCTGGTTTCGAATGGAGCTCTTGCACATCCACTGAAAAATTTTGCTTTAGAGTTTTAAGATGAAGAAATTCTGCATCATACATGGGGAATTTATGGCTATGCACACATACACCCAAACACAGAATATTTCAACCAATAATAAAAGCTTCTCATTACTAAAGCAGCTATCAAAAGTCACAAAGCTAAATGGGATATTTAGCCCAGTATCAACTAAACCTTTCTGTTTTTCCACTTCCCTAGCATCTCTTTCACCTTGTTTTTAACAATCTGATATTTTCAAGCAAGTTTTCCTATGGTTTTAACAGGGTTGAAGATATTAAAACATAACTAAAAGAAACTTTGGACCCGAACCATTTACCATGATCTCATAACAGTGACTTTTTAATGTGCAGTTCTTAATCTACTGTATTTTAGAAATGATTCCTTGATGTTGTTAAAGCACCTTTGTAAATTTAATGGAGTCATTGTGAATTACTAAGCTGGAACATTATAATGCTTTTTATAAACACTACTTCTGGTTGGTACCTTAATAATTTTAACATACAGTGACAAAGATGAAGCTGAACTTAATATCCCATGTCATCTCTTCAGTAAATAGTTCTTTCACCAAACAGCACTCACACTGTTCGAGATGAGTCAGTTTTGCCAGCCTATCTTGTAAGAGCTGAGTTGGTCTAATTGTTGTGTCAGAACATTTTATGTTAATGTTGAGAAGTTTGGCTACCAATGTATTGTGTTCTGTTGCAACTTTCTTGGACATCCTTAGACTTTAACCTTTAATAAGCTCTTTAGTGCTAGTACTGAAGGAATATAAAAGTGTTTTTCGAAGTTCATGTTCTGGACTCAATCTACCAGCTGGAGTGCTGCATGACACAATTTGCATTTTTCTGCATGTTGGGGCAGCTGCATAGGAGAAAGGATTCAGTCCCAGATAGGAGGGGACTTGGAGATGCTGCTTGGATTGGGCAGACCCTGAGTGGTATCAGTAGAATCAGCACAACTGGCTTCATCCTGCTGAACAGTCTTGCGTTGGCTGGCTCTTGCATTTCTGAGAGACAGGAGTTTGCCATTCTCTTCCTTCTCTGCCTGTATGAAACTACCACTACTAGGAATCCAGCTGCACAAGGCTTCCTGTGTGAATTAAATAGTATTGCTGCTGGAACCACCATAAAAAGGGAATTAGTGAAACTTCCATTGCTAGTTTCATTTAAAAGGCTCATAAAAGGTAGGCTTTTAGTGAAATTACAGATGCCTGTAATGTGTCTTTTCACCCATTCTTTGTTGCAGTGTCAAAATCACTAGAGAGCAGGCGATGCTTTCTGGTTTGGGACACGTGGGTGAACTCTCTCATTGTGGGTTAGAAACTACCGTGTTAAACACTAACATGCCCATGCCTAGTTAAGAGTGCTCTAATCACCAAGTCTGGTTAGAAAAGCTGAACCTTTATCTTGTCCTCCTTCTTTTTAGAACCTCTGGCTCTTTGTTCTCTTTTATTAGATACATGGAATACTAAGATTTTATTCTTGAGGATAAAAAAAAAAATGTATTCTGATTAGAAAAACTGAATACTTTCCTTTTGGGTCACACTGTTCTGAAAATTACTTCTACTTTTTCAGTTAAGTCACCAAACGAAAATGAATTATTCATAGAGTTCTTATAAGCACCTCACTGACGTGCTGGAAGGCTTAATTAAATAGTACTTGTGAAGCAACCTGAGAACTACAGAAAAGCTGAGTAAGATGCATTTACAGCTACTTCTTTTCCTATATTCTGCTTCATTGCTAGGGGTACGTCTGAGTTGTCACTTCCGTGGCTCTAAACTGCTCACTAAAGAACGCTAAGGATGATGTCTCCTTGGACTTCCTTGTATCCTGCTCGAGTTACTAAAGTTGACATAATGCAAAAAAAGTACAACACAAAAACAATACAAAATTATATTCTAAATTGGCTTAAAATGTCACAAATTCAGCAACCATTTGTACCTTTGCCTGTTCATCTTGAAAGCCTGAGCCCCAGATCCTTGCATATGTAAACTGTCCGTGTGAGTTGGGTTTTTAATCTGAACTAACAAGCTTGAAAACCTTCCCACCTACACTAAAGCCAAAGGTCCCTGGGCATTGGCCATGGTTATTGTAGATCAGTACAGGTGGTCAGAATCTTGGAATTATTTCAGATGGCATCAGGACCTGGGTTTTAATAGGTGTTGGCATTCCTGGAGTACACCCTATATGTATAAATATACATGTTCTCTTGCAATTACTTTTGGTAGATGTCTCTCTATATGCTACATTATTCCTCTTTGCTGCACCCACTCTCAAAGTATCTTCTTCTGAATCTTCTTTGACTCTGTTTGATCTCTCTCCATGGCCACATTAACTTGGCTGCCTTCTATTTGCAACTTGTTACTTTAGATGCTTTTCCACTCAGCTTTCAGCTATGAAAGTACCAAATGCATAAAGCTTTAAAGAAGACTCTGTCAAGTGTCTATCTGGGCTCTTTGATTCTCCTTCTAACCACTCACTTTGTTCCAATAAAGAAAGAGAGAACACAATTATCTAACTTTCTGTCTCAATGTATTTAGATAAATTCATCTGAATATTTACTCCCTTCCCACACTTGATTTCATCACTTGTCTCAACAGTTGAAGCACATTTTGGAATATTCAGCAGTACAAATAAATGAACAGGTTTTCCTCAGCCATGACCTGCATTGATGGTCACAGAGCTTGGTGGGTCTGGCCGGAAAGCAGTAGGAGCATCTGCTCTGCAGGGAAGACATGGTGGAAATGGCAGCCAGGCAGGCAGGGCAGCATCCCACAGCCCCTGGACAAGTTCAGAGAAGCCCTACTGACAGCCACCAGGATGAGCCACAGCCCTTTGACCACCAGATAAGTCTGTAGTGACCACAGGGACTGCAGCCAGGCCAAGAAGGCCTTGGGCTTGTCACTCGGGCAAGGTCAGGAGCAGCAAGGTACATGAGCAGACAGAATCATTGTTACTGCATGGCTCAGGCACAGAAGAATGCTGTGTACAAGGAGCCCAGGCCATGCTAGGGTCAGGCAGCAGAGCCTGCTGAGGTGCTCCAGGCCCTAAGAAGACAATTCAGTACAGCACTGCTGAAGCAGATATCAAATCTCTGTCATGGTCCTGTGGGCACTTAAAGATTTCAATGGACCTCCATTTCTTGGTGACGATAGACTTGGTGACGGTAGACATGCTGTGGAGGATGGTCCACCTGTCACCTCCATAAACCACATGCTATGGTTTATGTTCACAGTCACAAGAAATTCTTCAGATTATCAGTCCCTAACTTCACACTACATATGAAGTGCTATAAAGCATAGACTTATCACCAAAATATTTCCTAAATTACATCCTCATCTTAAAGATGAGAATGTGGTTCTGCCTCCCAAGTGGTGGTGGCCTTGGGCCTCAAGACAGGATATTTTAGATGTTTTAGTGGTAGTAAATACCCAGTTAAGAGTCTCACGTTTTCAAATAAACTGTCTTAATAAGAAGTCTTCTCCAGTTGCCCTGCCCTGTTTTTTACTGTGGAATCTTGCTTAGAGCCTAGTATGAGAGAACAGACACAGACCAACACCAGGAAGTGTGGTGTCACCTGCTTTAATTGAAGAGGTGTGGGCTTGCTATTAGGAAATAAAGACATGGAAAAGGATTCAGAATTTACTGTGTCACATCAAGAATGGAACTAAATTTTGTCACGAATAGTGTGAAGGTATACAGATATATGGCTTGTAGGTTTAGCTACACAGGAAACTACTGCAGGCAATTTCAATCTGTATGTTTTATAGGACATAAAGTGATGAATAACCACGAAGCCAAGAAACGGGAAAGGTTTTAACGCTTTTGTAGGCCATGAAAAGATCATGGGGAAAGTGCAGATTTGTTCCTTAAATCCACATTTAGGCAGGTTCCAGCCCTGGGGCTGTCATTGCCATGTGGGGATGAACAGGCCTAAGGGCCCTGCCCAGCCCCACCTGTGGCCTCCCTGTCATGGCCCTGCCCATGGCCCAGGAGCCCTGTGCAAGCTCAGGCCCTCAGGCCCAGCCTGAGCCCTGCGGGAAGAAGACCGCTCTCTGTTACAGCTACAGCTGTGCCTTACCTCTCCCTTCATGCTGACTTCCCAACTTGGTTTTAGGCCTGCCTTGCCACCATGGTCTTGCTTCGTCACCAATGGACCTGATCCTGACCTCCAGTTTGACTTTGTAGCATGACCTCTGACCTGCCTAAACATCATGGGCTTCTCTAATGATCTGGACTCCTGGTTAAAGCTGTCCGCTGTCTCTGAGTCACCCCCTCTTGGGTACTTTGGGGTGGGTGCTAGTGGAGCCACTGCCAGCCCTGTTATCCCCCTGGGCTCCCCATCCTCTAGGGAACAGCCAGCCTGTGCTTTGCCCTGATGCTTCCTTAGAAAGTTGTTGTACATTTGCATGGTTTGTGGGTTTGCTTCATGTCAGTTAAAGATGGGTGTTCAAACTTTTCCCCCATGTTAGTGTCTCGGTGGCCAAAATTACTAACTCTAGTTTGGAGGGATGGAAGTTGCATGTCACCTTATGCCTTGCCATGATTATTTTAAAATAGATTCTGATAAATCATTGGCTTGGATTATAGAAAACAGAGATCTTGAAGATAATCTTGAATAAGGCCATGTAGAATCATGTGGGAATCAAAGTGGGAACACTAGTTCCAGTAATGTTCACAAATGAAAATTAACTTTCTACAAAAAAACATACCAGATAAAAAATACTAACAACACTACTCCAGACTTGGGGGCAACATCTGTAACATGTTTGTAATGTGATTTCCACAGAGAACACTCAGATACTTCATCACTGAAGCTTTCTGAGTGTTGAGATGCTTCTTGTCCTCAGATACATGGCAGTCTAATACCATGGATTGCATGTCCTTACTGTCAGCATGGTAAGGAGGTAAGAGAGTATGGACATTTCTGAATGTGTGAAATGTATGCAACTGTAAAACTGCAGACATCTGGCATTTTCATTCCTGACACTGCAGACCTCTCTGTTCCTCCCCAGGGACCAGCTACTGGATGCAATCTGACACATCGCTGTCCTATCACTACATCTAAAGTTTAAATGCAGTTTTACTTAATTCCTGACTCCAGAGCCAAAAGAATCTGTAAATGAAAAGTAACAAGTGCAATTTCTGCACTTCATGCTGCTGTCAACCCATTTTCATAGGAAATAGGTGCTTTTTTGTGATGTCACTGCAATGCACCATGGTTGTCACTGTGATGGTTGAGACTTTTCCATTGGGATTTGCAGTCAGCTGGTGTCATTTCCTCCCAGCTGACTGACTGGCAGGACACTGCATAGCTGGAACAGTAACTGGCTTCAGCTGAAGAATTCAGTCAAGCTGAGAAAAAAAGACTAAAATGTAGCTTTCTTCATCAGAAAGTTCATGTGGTTGTCTTCCAGACAAGCTATTTGATTCAGAAAACTTGACTGTGTCTCTTCAGTACATGACAAAAGAGCAGCTTCTGATGCTGCCTTAGGATCTCCAGTTGAAGAAAAAGGCTTTTCCATCTCCACATGATCAATCCTAAATAAAAAGAATATACCTTAATTCTTCTGAGGAGAGCTCCATCAAAGCTGAGGGCTTTCCATCCAGTTTGCTAAAGAATCTCTGGAAGCTTCTTGAAAACAATCAGCTTCAGACCCTTTGGTGGGATGATAATGGATGATTTATGCAGATTTATTGGTTGAAGAGGAGGTGCTAGGAAGGAGAGGACCTCTGAAAATTTCTGAAAGCGAGAGCATGGAAAGGCTTGCTCGTTACATTCATCTCTATGGATTCAGCAGAAAACACAGATTTTCCAAGCTCTGGCTCATTTGAAAACTCTCTAGAAGCAGCAGCAGCTAGGGAGGTATGTCAGATCCTGTGCAAGTGAGCTAAATCTCAGAATGTTCTAGCAGATTTATGTTCAAACAAAATAAGTCTTTTCAATATAGGAGCTGTGGATGGCAGTAAATATTCTGACTGCCTTTTGTTTATTGGTTCATGTTCAGGAATTTTTGAGGCAGTTTTTGAGTAGCAGAAATGCTGATCAAATGTAGGTTGGTTTTTTCCAATGTCTGAACCCACAAAACGAACATGCCCCCTTGAAAATCCTTTTTAGTACCCAGCTTTTTTTTTTTTTTTTTTGAAGGCTAAAATTCTTATCCATTGTCTCTGTGTTTTGTTTTGTTTTGTTTTGTTTTGTTTTGTTTTGTTTGTTTGTTTGTTTTCACTCTGGACATGGTGACAATTAGTGAAGCTTTCTTTCTTGTAAAAAGAGCATGTGCTGCATCTGGATCAAGATTTGAAGAAATGTCAACAGAGGTTGTTAAGCCTGTGTGGGAAGCTGCTTCACAGTGGAAGAATGATCCATGTGCAGCAGCTCCAAGGGAGGAGACACAGCCATCCAGCAGGCCTACACCTGCTATGTGATGTCCTAAACCCAGATCACGAGGGCCTAGTCAGCTCCAAACTTTCCAGGCTCAAGGGCAGCAGGAAGAGAGAGGGAGAGGTTAATTTTTAGTAGTAGTAGTAGTAGTAGTAGTAGTAGTAGTAGTAGTAGTAGTAGTAGTAGTAGTAGTAGTAGTAGTAGTGGGTTCCTGCTTAGGGCCTAGTATGAGAGAACAGCCACAGACCAAAACCAGGAAGCATGGCTGTCACCTGCTTTAATTGAAGAGGTGTGGACTTGCTATTAGGAAAAAAAGACATGGAAAGGGATTCAGAATTTACTGTGTTGTATCAAATATAAGCAAGAAAGCCACTCCAAGTCCAGAGTGCTTTGCTGACTTGCTATCTTTGAAATAAAATATCAGGCACTGAGACAGTCTTCTTCACTTTACTAGTGAAGTCAAGAGTTTGCTGCCATTATAATACACTACATTAAGTTGTTGGTTGTCCAAGTCTTTATAAGCAGAACTCATGGTGCTGTTATTTGGCTTGAGTTTGTCTGGTAATCAGGTGACTGTTAACAACGGTATATCCCATCCCCAGGATTGCGTCTCTGCTGTTCTGAAAACTGACTTTGCTCAGTGTTACTTAAACTCTCACCAGGTTTGTGGAACACGATGCCTTTTTGGGATACTCAAATGTAACTGAGCTAAGTTTGTTGCTGAAAACTTTGTAGAATCATGCTACCAAAATGTGATCTGACTAATAAATATTGTGGATGTAAATAGTTTTATTCCATGCAGTCTGTTCCTGGTGCTCCAAAAACTGGCTGGTTCCACAGGGAGACAAATGCAAGGAAAATCTTTCTTTTACCTCTAGTACCGTGCAGATAGCTAGATGGACTGCAGGCCGGAGATCTACATCTATCATTGCTGAAGGCATAGCAAGAGACTTACTGAACACGTGATTGTAGTATGGTTAACGCTTCCTAACAAGCATGAAGAAAGGATAAAACACTGAACTGCTCACCCTATCTGCTACAGCCCCCCAGAGCATTTTTTTTCCAAAGGAAATGCTGCCTATGAGCATTATCAGCAGCTGAAAGAAGTTGAATGATTTCCATTAATGAATTCTGTCTCAAAAGAGAAGCAAGGGTTGGAACACTAAATGCTAAAGTGCAAAATATTTCTCACCCTATGCAGGTACTCCACAAAAAAAAAAAAAAGCATGACTGTATTTTTTCAGTGAAAGACGAGACAGTGGATTTAGAGAAAGAAAATAAGATAAGAAATGAAAGAAGTAAATAACAAAATTCCAACATAAATGTTTTGCAGACAGTTGATGATAAGCATCTAAGGGCTTTCAGTGATATGGATTTTCTCTGGGCTGTTTAAGAAACACACTAAATGCAAAGCCTGTGTTTATACCAATGTCTAGAAGAATCAAAAAATAGTGGTTTAGGATGAATTATGATTGGAAAATAACTTTGAATCAGAGAGGCTTGTGAACATTGCTATTTGAGATATAAAGAAACACTGATGCATTTTCCCCAGACTTTATCCACTTTATTGCAGAAGTGATGAACTTGCCACAGAGCAATGGGAGATTTTTCATTTCAAGGAAAAAAAAAAAAAAAAAAAAAAAAAAAAAAAAGCATATTTAATTTACAACAGTGTTTCTTGAAATGGTCACAATATTTTTTTCCCAGGGTAAAACCCACGTTTCTCCATGGAAATGCTCCAGTGCTTCAGTGGTCTTGTGTGACTTTACTATGATCACCCTCATTTTCTCGTTTTTCTGGAAAGAGATCAGTAGTCACTGACCTAGACTCCTTACTTCTCATTTACTCATTTGCATTCACTCTGCAGGCTGTTTTTTTCCTACTTCCACAACTACCCTATCTGAGCACTGTTATGCAACATATATACATATATATAAATAATATTTTTTTTTTTTTTGGGGGGAGGGGGTGACAGGAGGATCATTGAGACCCAAAATGAAAAATCAGTTATGAGCTGATACGGATTCTCCTATCTTTCATTCCTGTTCTACTGATGTTGTTCCCTGTACTATTTATTTGCTTCTCTGTAGGGTTCTGTGCCAACCAAGCTCCCTATCACTCTATCTTTCAAAGAATGTAAGAGCTGATCCTTTACTGAGCTCCTGTTGCACTACTGAATCAGGCACTACATTGCTTATATGAGCTGATTTAGCTCTGTTTGGGATTGGAAGAAGCAACAGATAACAGGCAAATGTGGAGAAGTCCTGGACCCATGCTTTCTGTTGCTGAGACCCTGTACACAGAGTGTTTATCATATCAAAGCATACATGAAATGAGTAGTAGAAACAGTTCATTACTTGTACCAAAACTTTTTGTACAAAACTTTTATGGTAGCGTAGCTATCTGTAAGGTACTCAGGACTCCAGGTAATGAGAAGTTCAGGCATGGCAAAATGCTATATTAGGTTGAAAAAATGAATGTCAAGCTAGAAACTAATATTTGGTGCTGTAACAATTTCTAATGCACACAGTTTCAGTCCAAAACAGCACACACTTAAAACCGTAAAGGAAAAGTCATGCTAGAAGCAGCATCCAATGAAATTGTCTGGAGAAAACAAGGACTAGAATCTAGGGTAAAATGACATATATATAGCTTGATGCCTCTGAGGGAAGTCAAGCAATACCAAAGATAGAGCATGGAAAGAGAAAAAAAAAAAAAAGTCTTACAGGAAAAACGCACTTCATTACATTTACAGGCTTTCTCATTCCAATGTGTTTTTGTTGTTGTTGTTGTTTTGGTTTTTAATATACATATATGTGTATATATATATAAAAATATAATAATATTTCTGTTAAGAAATCAGCTGTTTCATAGTAAGAGTAACACAAGGTCCTTTTAAAATAATAACAATAAAAGGCAGGTCTTGCAAGACACTTAACTTCTGGAACATTTAAGAAAACAAGAACAATGTGTTCTCCCATTCAAGTACAGTGCAGAGAGTTACAACAGGCACAGAAAATCCAGAAAGTTTAGAGCCTGAGGAGGCATAAGCTTAAAGGGTACAGGTAATACCTTCCTAAACAAAAACTTCTTTTCAACCTAAATATTGAAACTTTGTTTGATTGCTCAAATACCCTCTTATTTGCAGGGAAAAAACAAATCTAAATTGTATTGTGCTGGCTACCTGGGCTTCTGTTTACAAAGCAGACTTGTACATAGCAGAAATAATTGGAGGGCTCTCAGTGGGGTTGGATTTGCTTTGCCACCTCTATCAATTCACAGCTAAACCACTACAGGCACAAAGATGCCCTCTTTGATACACAACCTGCATCCTATTTCAGAGTCGCTGCTGGTGCAAGGGCTCATAGCACCTGACTGCCATGTAAGGGCTAGCAGCACTCCAGAGACCATGTCGGGCCCTAGTGTTTTCATACAAAAGGTACTGGATAAACCAAAAACAAACAAACAAACAAACAAACAAAAAACTTCATCATGAAGCTGCTAGATATTCTAGATATTTGTTCCATATAACATATCCCTTCAAGTCCTTGCCCCAGCCAAGGCTCTTCCATATGAGCCTTGTTTATTCATTTTATTATTTTCTAGATTATTTTCCAATCCAGCTAGATTCGGATTGATTCAGTTACTTTTCTTCACAAACAGTAAATCTATTGAAATAGAGCAACCTGATCTCAGGTTTACTTGAGATCAGTTTGCCACAAGCAACGTGGTCCGATCTCATAACTGACCATGCTTTCAGCAGCAAGTCAGACTACAGGACTTCCAGAGATCCCTTCCAAGCAATTCTTAACTACACATCAACATTGGAGGTGTTTTTTTTTTCTCAGTTTTGAGGTTACCAGCTAATGAAAAATGAGTGTCAGTTGAATAAAGCTGTATATAACCCTCTCATTTCCCTCTAACCACAAAACTTGCTTTCAGTTCTCTTGTTCCAAAGCATCTAAATGAATTTTGTTTGAGACTTCAAATTAATTCACCCTGGCTATTGAAAGTTCAGTGTTGAATGTAGGATTTTAAGAAAATGAGAAGGATTCCAGTGACGGCATAGATGAAGCCTTTATTGCAGGTTTCTTTAAGCTAAAAAACACACTCCTCAATTCAATAGAGCTCTTCAGATTTGAGCGTGCATATACCCATGACTGGCACATAAATGAAAAAAGGATAAATAAATATTGCCCTTGATATATGCACTCATGGGTTTGAAGTTCATAGTACACCTGCACCCTTTTCTTAATGAGAGGAAAATCTGGAGGGTATACAAATATTCTAAGATTCTTTTTGTGCTTTGAAAGTCTGAAGAGTCATAAGAATTGCTACCATATCTTACTGCTTTGTGACTAGCAATGGATTGCAAAAACAGGAAAAGACTGTAGATACTCAGAAAAAAAAAATGGGAAAAACAATTCAAATAATGTCCTAGATAGGTACCAGCAAAGCTAGCTTTTGGCTCTCCATCTTGTGAAGCCTGACGCTAATCACACAAGCAAGTATAAATCTTTAGTAACCTTTTTGAAATCTCTTAAAACTATTTATTTGAGTATGATTTAGAAAAGCCTGTTTCTTGTAGAATGTATTTTTCTTTCTTTTACCTGAGGAAGTATTTCACCTACATAGAAAGGTGCTACTCCATTCTGGGAGAAAAAAAAAAAAAAAAAATCTAATTTTTATTTGAAGATTTCTTTGGCAGAAGAGAAACTCAGTTGTAAAGTAACTCTTAAGGATCCTGTGGGTAAATAAAGGAACAAAGTCTGCTGAAAGGGTGGGGGAAGGAAAGGAAATTTCTTCTTCAAATGTCATTATAATATTCTGATCTATCAAGGCCTTCCACACTGCAATGCAATACAATTTATTTTAGGTGGCATAGCACCCCCATGAGGCTCAATTTTGAACTGACAGAATTCAAAATCGGGGGCTGGGGAGAAGGGGAGCAAAAAGTACATAGAAACAGCTAATTGCATCTGGTGTTTATATAAAAATCAATTTGCTGTGAATAATAGTGCCTTTGGAAGCAGAATAGAGATGTTTGCAATAAAAAGTAAAGCAATGCAGTGATTTTGGGTGCTCTCTCCACACATCTATGTATATAGTCATTATGTATGTTAGGGAACGATTACAATTCATGTAAGTACCTGCTACAATGAATAAAAGGATTCATACTGTTATACTAAATGTCTTTCTGAATTCTAGCAGTGTCTGAATACCGATGGTTTCTGGTATTAGAAAGGGAATTAGAAAAAAGTTCTCAGTAATCACCCAGCCCTTCACTGAGAGGCAATGTACCAAGCTTAAAATTGGTGAAATACTGTTCACTCTTTTGCCTTGGAGGCAAAAACCAGCAGAAATTTCAGGGTTATAGGCAATTTTCATGCATTAAACCGTGGACATAAAGGCTGGACAAATGATTTAGCCTGGGTCACCCAAAAGTCCACTCCACCCCTACCACCCTGGGAAATAGAGCTGGACGTTTGTTTCACGAAATATGGTAGCTGGTCAGTAAGACCCAGTTAGCCTTATACTTCTGAATACAGTTACTTGCTGCCTTCTAGGACATGCTTAACATTTCACGCAGTAGCAGATATTTTGGATTTGCAGATAAGCAATACATTTAGAGCCTAAAACGTCTCTGCATTACAGGTCAAGAGGAACTCTTGAGTCAGCTTTTTACCCTTTATCTGTGTACAGAGGAAATTTCAAAACATGTCAGTCAGCCCAAGAAAGAAGCTGCTGATCTGACTAGATATTTTTAAACTTTGGTCTTCACAAATAGACTATCTAACATACTTCTTAATTTGTTATGCCACTATGTTGTAGACTCAATCCAGTATTATTTGTTTGTTTGATAGCTACAGCTCAATTTAAAAGAAATTACTTTATCTTCCCAGAAAAAAAAAAAAAAAAAAGTCCCACCAGAAAAGACAATTTGCAATACCATTTTTTACTCAACTCTTCAACAGAGGTCAGTCTTCAGATTATTATTATTATTATTTTTTAATTATTTGTATATAATATGCAATCAATATATTTTTTTCTTCTGATATGATGAAAATAAGGAAAAAATAATAATAATAATTAGAGCTTAAAGAGGGAATGACAGCTTTGGTGCCAAGTTTCCCCTCACATAATCATTGTAGACCAACAACAAAGACCAGCAGAAATCTTTTTGTTCCTTATCACTTTAACAGAGCAGCAGATAGCAGGAAAGATGCTAGCTGAACAAGGTGCAGGACCTCCTGACATCTATTGCAAAAGGATGCTGACCTTTCTCTTAGAGAGAGGATGCACTCAAAAAGCATGATCTGAGTTACTGTGCGATAAGTAGATGGCAATGCAGCATTTGGGAGGAATGGCACCTCCAGGAGAGCAAGGTGCCAGTGCTTCAAGTGTATCTATACAATTAGTTCCAGAAAAAGCTGTTTCTGCTAGGACAGCAGTCAAAAGGCCAGACTCAACTGAGTGATAAAAGACTAAGGGGTGTACAGAGAGGAGGCAAATGTTGTTTTGAATTCTCTGGAAGGTCTACATAGCCCAGGCAGCCTGTAGAGCTAAGCTGCGTGGGCTCCAGCTGGGAAGAGCAGTGAGAAAAGTACAATCACTGTAATCACCAAGCATTCAGCTAGTGCAAGTGTGTCCCTCTTTCTAGAAGAAGGGATAGCACAGCAAGACATGTTTCCAAAGACATGGCTAAATGGCTTAATTAAATGCTATTGGGAGATGGGTTGAGGAATATTGGCTATTTATATTTTCTGTATGACTTCAGAAGTTTTAGTTGGAGTCCTGATTCTGATTTCAGTATCAAAACGTAGTTTGGAGATATTTCCTTGTCTCCTACATTCTTCTGATAAAACTAATTGTTTTATTATTGTTATCTTTCCCTTTCTCTTTACTAAGCTACTATCTCAACCAAGCTGTCAGAAAAATACATGTAAGTTGTTATCTGGTGCAGTAAAACAGATTTCAGTGTCATCAGGACAGCAAGTGGACCACCACTCATGCCCATATCATTCTCTTCCAACCCTTCTCCATCTACTTCAAAGGAATGATAGCAAAATCAGGCCTTGAAGTAGGATCAACCAATACCACCCATGAAAATGAACCACTTTCAAATGTGGATGCAGGCTGTGGAGTGAAATCTCAAATTAACTCGTGACACTTAGAAGTGCTTACAATGCAAAGCTAGGATAAAAAGGAAGGAATCTTGATATTTAACGGCAAAATCTATACATGAGTAGTCTAAAAAGTGTTGTCATTGTTTTTTTTAATTTGGTGTATGCTAAACCCCAGCAAACCCAGGTTGACTGCAACAATGCTATTAATATAACCATTCTTATTAGCACATTTTTACCACAGGAAACAAGATGTTATTGTTTCTAATGTCTAACATTTATTGAAAAATATTCTCAATAAGATAATTCAAAACACATTTCCTCTTGTAGCTATTTTATTACATTTCCTACAGATAATGATGAGAAAATTATCTCACTTATTGTTATTACTCTAGCCTCGGGTTCAGGAGACAAACTTTATTGAAAAGAAAAATTCTGTTTTACATTTCCTAGTCCTAACAGGGATAAAACCTTCCCATGTTTAACCTCTATTATCAAAGCTCCCAGTAGAAAGTGAACAAAAATCCATAAATTAATCTGACTTCTAAAAAAACAAGCCTCCAAGCATCAACCACCCATAGCTTATTAAGTAGGACAAAATACCTTCAATATTACTTCTAAAGAAGTGGTAATTGTTTTGTTTCATGTGAATGAAAGATTAGGAGGCTCATGCCATATTTTAGGGAAAAATAAATTGAATAATCACTTGTTAATGATAGGCTTTCACACCATGGTAGGAAAAGCACTGTTTTTGTACTATGGTGTATCTGAAACTACAGTGTGATATGAGGAAAAAAGACAACTAATCTAAGCTGGTCTGTTTTGATACTGACCAAAAAAAAATGATATTTAATCCTGTTTTCCAACTGACAAAGCTTTTCTTTTTATCTTTGCACAAGACCAGCTGATCAAGAAAGCCAGTCAAAGAAATAGCAAACCACTGTAACAAAGAATACAAATTTCCCAGAAAACCATTTCATAGTATACAGATAGTATTCTGTGTAGTAACTAGAGAGTTAAAGGGTACCTTTAGAGAGTACCTATTATTCTTTCATTAAATCTGTCATCTGATCAATATTCATTTTTCAAGAGACCAAGAATACTGGTGAGGAAGAAACTTCAAATTTTTTCATGATACATGCCATATTTACTCAGCTTTGATAAAATCTTAATGGTGATAAATTTGACAAAGATAAAGTAAAGTAAAATTTTCAGGGATCTTAGGTTTTTATCAATATACACATCACTACTAACAGGAGCTATTGAAGAATGCCATACGTAATTCCTTCTATCTGTATAGATTCAGATCCTGTATATATATATATATATATATATATATATATATATATAAAGCAATCAAACAAAAATCAAATAGGCTAAGTTGTGGTTTGAGTATTTTTCCTACATTTTTTCTCAAGAGTGTTTCTTGTTTCCATTGAAATCATTGTGGAATTTGTCTTCATGTCTGTGAAAGCGAAATTAGATCTTTTACCGTTGATAGTCCTGAATGGCTTACACAGCCTGTGCTTCAGTTTTGGAGAGAGATAGGAAATATCCCTTACTGGTGGACAGACCAAGAATGATGCTAGTCCCCTCACTGTTCACTTAATTTAGCCTGAAAACATACTCGGAAAGTGTTACTTCTGTTGTAGCTCCTTGTTTGTCTTCCTAATGTCCTAAATCATTTTTATTTGAACACAGAAGCTTACTTCTTTCCTTGGAGAATTCTCGCTCTCTGTTCAGATGTACAATTTGTTATCTACAGGGGCACATACAGCCTTTCAATTGCCTTCTTCTCATTAAATAGTATCTCTGAATGATTTATTTTAATCACTCCTTTTCATGTTGGGAAGCTGTCAAAGGCAAATAAAGCTAAATCAAGTAAACACATCAGCAACAGCTAATTATTATATATCCAAGTATTTCTGAGATGGATTAGACCTGTTTTGAGCACAGAACAACATTGTCTTCTACCTGATTCCTGTTTAGGTAACAAACAAAAGTGCTCTTGGCTTTAAAAGGACTCATTCTTTACTGATATTTTTCTTATTGGAGCACATAACTAAGATTGATGGCCTGTTCTGATGGACCTCAGAAACAAGGGAGAAAGATGCTGTGGCACACAGTCTGCTGTGCCTTTCCTGTGATCCTTCAGGATCTTACCCGGTGTCTCTGCTGCCTGTTCTTCCCTGTCCCCTTGCAGGGCAGAGGCGGATGGGGATGGGGCAGAAGGTGGGCTCTGAGCTTTCACCTTTCTCAGCATGTCTCTTGGCTTTTCCAGTTCTCATGGTTTCACCATCAACATAAAGCTGCTCACTTGCCAGTAATGATTCTCTTCAGACCCAGGATTATACTTTCTCCTGCTTCAATTATATCTCCTCCTTAGCCTTTCATCCTGAGCACACCATTCAGAGCAGCAGCTCTGAACTTTTCTTCCCATCTTCCCCACAAAGATGCATTACCGCTTTGACAAAAGCCATCTTCCACAGCACTTTAGTCCAGAGCCTCCGATTTATTTATTCTTTTTCCATTCAATAACAAATAATTGAGAAATCACCTGACAAGCAAGAGTGTTTCATGTCCTCTCCTCAAGTAACTATAGTCCTGCTGTTCTTTCTCTGGCTGTGGAAAACAGCAAAATGGGTTTCCAGTAGGCCTAAAAGCATTGTCTAGCTTTTTTTATTCCCTTCTCTTTCATCGGTGGCACAACTGAAGTCACTGATAGCCTTTACTATAAAAGCATTTCCATTCCCGTGAACTGGTACAACAATTTGTTTTTATACCATTTGGAAGCTACTTTACATGAGACTGCCAGACTACTTCATTAAGACAAATTCCTTTAGGGTTTCAGATGTCTATCATCATAATGTCATGTAAGAACAATTGGTCTCTTGTGATTCTGACTGATATACTTGTCTCTTCTTTGGAAATAATTTCAGGGACATTCTCCTTTTATTCTGATACGCTTTTTCTCCGCTGTTGGTTAACTCTGTCTTCTGTTGTTTTATCTCTCCATGTTCATCAGCTACCTTTTGGCAATGCCTGACATCTCTATAAGACCTGCATAGCAGAACACGCATCCACACCAAAACCTTTCTGTAATATAGTTTCCAACTCAGGTATCTGCTGCAGTGCACCCCATGGCAGGTGAGCTTTGACAAGGCATTAAATTGCCTTAAACTTTTTTTAACAGCAGATGTGGCATTTTAATATTTAACGAAAACTGGCCACAATGGCATTACTACTCATTGCATCCAATGGCGTGACCATGTTTGAATACAGAATTACTGCACCATTACAAATTCATAAAATAATTTAGGTGGGAAGGTATACCTGGAGGTCATGCACTGCAACCCCATTGCTAGGTGGGCAACTGAGCTCCTGGAGACTGCAGTGGCAGATGACAGGAGCAATCCTGACCTCACTGAAATCAGTAACAAAACTTCTTCAGCAGAGTACTTTACCAAAAAGAAATTTATCACCAAACTTCAATATTTGTGGTTTAGTTTGGCGTGTGACAGAGTGAGAAAATAGCTCGTGATTCCTAGCGATGCCTTTTTGCACAACACCAACACAGGCTGTCATTTTGCATGCAGACTAGGCAGGGCCCCATGGCCAACATAGGCAGGCAAACAACAGTGAAACAGCAATCTGCATCTCGTGCAGAGGCACAACATCTCTACAAGAATAGCCATGTCTTTCACCCACTGAAATCTCTAAATTTCCTTCCATACTTGACACATTTCTTCCACCAACTCCCAGATTCAGCTGTGTTGTTGTTCCAAAAGATTTAGAGAGCACTCATAAAATAAATCTACATTTCTTTTTCCATCTCTTCTGAAAAATGTTACAAGTAGAAAAGGAAAAATGATGCATTGAGTGAATGACACCTCTTTAAAATGCAAATCAATAATCATGTCTGGCATCAAACATAAGTTCTGCCTAATCTTCTATAAAGGTGCGAATTGCTAATCTAACTTAGTACAGGAATAGATGTTTTGACAATGATGTTAAAAGCAGATGTTGTATAAAGCAGGGAGAAAAATAAGGTTTGCAAAAACATGTTAATCTCAACTTAAAAGACCTTGGAGTCTTCTATTTAGTCTAACAATGCCCTTTTTGTTGTTGCTGTGGGGGAATGGGAAGAGGAATAACTTATCATTACATAAACAGAAGAATCTTCTGTCTAAAGAGCAGTTCTGTTCTTTATATTTTACACTTTTACAGGAAAAAAATATAAAAACATATTAAAAAAAATCTTTAAATAAATACAAAGTTATTGACTGTGCTAGTTGTTTTCTTATGTAAGCACTAAACAAAAAAGGTGTCAAATATACAAGTAATTTCTAGGTAAGATAACTACTGCATGTAGGCAGCATGTCTAGTGATTCCTAGAGTTCGTACTCTGAGAATGAAGGACGTTCCCACACTATTTGTGTCCATCGTTTTGCATCTCTGTCTCACAAATAAATTGTGATGCAGGAGCCTTTCAGTTTGGATTTTCAAAGCAAAACTGATGCTCACAGGTTTTTGCTTACAGTAGTATATCTAAATATAACAATGAATTAGTTGATGAAGTTAGTTTTTGTTCTTATTGGTGAATATGCCATATTTGGTGTTGAATTCCCTTCAGGTACAATACCACAATTTACGCAGGTTTTTTTTTTGTTTGTTTGTTTGTTTGTTAAATTAAGTCCAGCAGTTCGATAGTGGGGAAAAAAAAAGAAGAAGAAAAAAAAAAAAGACTGGTCAATGGAGTCAAATACTTTACTCATATTTACACATACGAAAACCTAGCTTCCTACTAAAATTATAATACATCTGGATGAGAGTTTGATATATGTTAGACTTTCTGGTACTTTGCTATTGAAGAAGTAATGATTAATACCAGATAATCTACCGAAATGTATTTTTGTGGATAAAAGCAGACTGATTATGGTAGTGATTTATTTAAGCTCAAGCTTAGTCAAATTTAAGCTCAAAGATATGTCATCAATATTTTAATATACAGATTAAGAGATTTGAGGGAAATATTCTCTATGATACTTTAGTAATTCACACTGATTTTAAGAATACCCAGGTATTGTTAGTATTGAACAAAGGCCCAGTGTCTCCAATCATTACATGACCCACAGTGATTCTATAAATCAACACAGAACACTAGCAATATTCCTGATAACTAATTCCTACTTAACTTGATTATCAGTGTAAATAGAATATTGTCTTCTTTTATGGCCTAAAAATGTGACTTATTTTCTGTGGAAAATGTCCTGGTCTTGTCTATTTATAAGGTCAGGGCCTTGATCTTATACCACACATATAATATATATATTATATATATATTACATATTATATATTTTATAATAGAGATTTGCCTCTTCTGTAGTCAAAAGTAGACTATTTTAATGCGTTACTGAAGTTAAGTTTTATGCATATACTTACTCACCTACGCGTCTTGATTTCAAATTTTCTGAACAGTAGGCAGACCTTAATTTTTCTGTTATTTTGTAAAAGTAGAGGGTTTTTTACTTGTCATAAAAAGGTAGTTTAAATGTTTCAGATAAATTTCAGTTTCTTGTTTGATACCTGCCCACACTTTATTATTTTATTTTTTTTTATGTTAAATTAGAGGGGATGTTCCTTTAGCAGCCTTCCATTTAATATCACGATGGTTTTGCTGAAAATCTCATTTGATTTGGTTCAGAAATACATTATTGAAGGAGAGTTTTTAAAAGAGCAAAGAGTGCAGCACCAATGTCCTTCCTGTAGAATGAGAACATTTAGTTGACTTTTCATTATAATCCAATAGAGAGCACAACCTCACCCTCAACTTACAGTACATTTGATTTTCTTTGAAAGTCTGTGAAAATGAAAAAGAACTCTGAGCTGAAAAGGGCAGGACCATTAAAGTAGAGTAAGTACTATCTAGTTCAAGAGTTCATAAGAGAACTTCAGGATTTGCTTGCGCAAAGCAGTTGACACTGTCCTGCATGATAACCTTATTTCTAAATTGGAGAGACATGGAATTGATGGATGGACCACTCAGTGGGTAAGGAATTGGCTGGACAGTCACGCTCAAACAATTATGGTCAACAGCTCAATGTCCAGGTGGAAATCTGTGGTGAGTGGTAATCCTCAGGGGTTGGTATTAGGACCAGCCCTGTTTAACATCTCTGTTGATGACATGGACAGTGGGATCAAGTGCACCCTCAGCACGTTTGCCGATGACACCAAGCTGTGTGGTGCGATCAATGAGTGCTCTCATGAGACTGCACCTGGAGTACTGCATTCAGTTCTGGAGCCCCCAGTATAAGGAGGTCATGGACCTCTTAGAAAGAGTCCAGAGGAGGGTAACGAGGATGATTAAAGGGATGGAGAACTTCTCCTATGAAAATAGGCTGAGGAGGTTAGGGCTGTTCAGCCCGGAGAAGAGAAGGCTCTGGGGAGACCTTACAGCAGCTTTCCAGTACGTAAATGAGGCCTACAAGAAAGCTGGGAAGGGATTCTTTGTCAGGGAGTGTGGCAACAGGACAAGGAGCAATAGTTTTAAACTAAAAGAGGGTACTTTTAGATTAGATAGATATTAGGAGGAATTTCATCACTCAGAGGGTGGTGAAGCACTGGAACAAGTTGCCCAGAGAAGTTGTGGATGCCCCATCCCTGGAAGTGTTCAAGGCCAGGTTGGATGGGGTTTTGAGCAAACTGATCTGGTGGAAGGTGTCCCTGCCCATGGCAGGGGGTTGGAACCAGATGGTCTTGATGGTCCCTTCCAACCCAAGCCATTCTATGATTCTATGCATGTACTGCTAAGGTGTTTCATAGTCTTCCCATAAGTGGATGAAAGAAATGGAAGAGCAACATAGACCGTGGTTTAAAGGACAGTTCTCAAAATTAAAATACATCTAGCAATAGTAATAATAAAAATCATTACTAAATTTTAACATTTACTACTGTTTTTAATGTTTAATTTGGTTCAAATACATTCCTGTTTTTATGTGAACTATTGTTTAACCTGAACTACACTGTAATCAATATTTAAGAAATTAAAATGATATTTTCTTTCAAACCAACAATTAAATTTTCAAACTATCTTAAAACTTAATTAAATATATGGAACACATCAGCATTCTGAAGACAAATTTTCACGATCTCATGGTCATGCTTGAAGACAAATTGTCTTTGGGGGGCCTCTCGTGGTAAGATTCAATTACTGCACTTTAATTCTTCGAGGTGTTCAGAAAATGTTTATCTGTCTTCAAACATTATTTTCTGCAACTTGTGAAGCTACAGAAGCAAGTTAATACTGACTGTTTATTGGTTTTGTTTTTGGAAAACCAGATAAAGTAAAAGAAGGTAAAAATACTGCTATACCAAATATATCTAGGATAGTATAAGCATATAAATGATATGTCAAAGACCATCCAAAATAGTAAAGAAAAAAATGTTAGCTACCGAGACCAAAAATGCTAGCTATGTCAGCTGAAAGCAAAATAGTAAACAGGGCAGAAAGACCATTATTACAGTCTGATTGCTTTTGCCTCCTTCCTCCCCCAAGTCACCTGCTGCCATGGTATAAGATTACAGTGTTGTTTTCTATAACAATTTACTGGAAAAAATACAAATCTTTTAAGTAATATTTGCTTGTAATAGGGAGTTAAATATCTCAGTCTGTCAAGATTATGACATTTTATACAGGACTTCCATAGCAGTCACCATCAGGGGTCAATACAAATAATGTTAAGGCCATATAAACGTACTAGCATATATAGCCTTTGAAATATAGACCTATTGCTGCTCAACATCATGGGGAATTCTGCTATGGCTTTGGAGGAGTTGTGTGATCTATTCAGTTTAATCTCAGTGAAAACTGCAGTGTGTTCAAGAGAGGCAATAATCAATCTTCATAAATCCCTGTACTAGCTTTAGTATTGAAGTATCCTGCTCTTATGCACAGCAGAAGGAATGCACTGTTAGGATCAGTACCTGATGATTGCTCAACTGATTTCCCATGGGTGCTAAAAAAATATGCTTGCATTCTGTGTTATAAAATCAGACATGAAATATACTATAAATGTCTATCTATTGTACACATAACACTAAGTTCTAGATTGACTTGAAATTTAGAACCTCTAAGCTTTTTAGTTCCATCTGTGACATTGATGCTGATTAATACTGTCCTTTAATAAATATACAGAAGCTGGTTGAAAAATCCAGTAAAGACTCATAATGTGGACTGAATGTAGATATCTAGAGAATAGCTGTCTCCACCTGAATTGTTATCTAAGGTTCTGTTTATGGCCACAAAAGCATAGGGCTGTACTTGCCTTGCACTCAAGATGGTCAGATTAATTACAACCATTTTGATGCCAGTAAATTTTGCATATGATTCTTAATTCTATGGAACAAAGTTATTCCTGGTGAGTTAACTTCTAATATATCAGTCTTTTCTTCTCTAAATGGCAACTTTAATGCCAAGTCACGAGGATCGTAAGAGAGTAAGTCCTGGATCTTCCAGAGACATCAACTATAATTTACGTGCTGTATGTTCAGAGTACAGTTCACTTAACTGAAATGAGGACTGGTGTATGGATTACCACACAGTATTCATACATATCTATCCATCAGACATATTGTAGGGAAGCATCCATATGTTTACAGTCATGAATGCTATCTGACAACAACTAAAGAACCAAACATTTCTCTTGCATTTCATTCTAAACAGTTGTATTCCAGGTCGCCTGTAATTTATTGCTTTTGTTTTGGTTTGGTTTGGTTTTCTGTTTTAATTTGTTTATTTTCAAGACCTACATAATCCAGGGAATCTTTTCACTTTCATCTCAAATGGTATTTGGTAAACGATTAATTAAAAAAAAAAAAAAAAAGTAGCTGCATAAACTAACATGCAGTTTTACATATGAATGCATGTGTCATCTATTAACATGGACCATTTACAACACCAATAACATTCAGGCTTAATGTACTAATAAATGAATTTGTAGAGTTACAAGGGAAATGGATAGAAATGAATGAGCAAAACCGAATAATTAAGCAACAAACCTCTACATGCTATGCTTTCAAATTCATTATTAACATCGAAAAAGAAGAAAAGAAAATGCATTACTGAAAGTTGTGGACCAACAACAGCACACAGAGAAACTGTTCTGGAAGAATGCAGAAATTACTGTTAATTTTAAACTGGATCCATTTTTCCGAAAATAACATAACATGGAGCAAATAATAAAGAGATTAACCACCAAGACAATTATTTCACAGGTGAATTGAATAATAATGACTTTTTTTTTTTTTTTTTTTTTTTGGATGATAGAACTGAGCCAGAGCTTGATAGTTGTTACATAGAATTTTCAGAATACTTATTTTTAAAAGACTGTATTTTTGTAAGTCACTGATTTTAATAGCCTTCTGAAGTTTAGATTCCAATATTTATTTCGACTCTTCATGAAACTGGGAAGCTTTTGAATTGCAGGTACAATACAGATTTCAATCCTTTGGGCTTCGTTACAGATTCGGGTGAGGAAGATATAGTATACTGCAGAAACTGAAAACCACAACTGGAAACATATATCTACGTTAAAGCATAATCTGTCACAAAATGAACCTTGGATGCACATCCATTCCTAACTTACTATGTGGAAACTTTTTTTTTTTTTTTTTTGTAGGAGAAGGAGGTGGAGTAATGACAGCAAAAAAATAAAGAAACATACAATTTTAATCACAGATTGGATCAATTAATTATGGTAGAAAATCAATACACATTAATTGGCTTTTACTGCTGATATATTTTATATATTTTTACAACATTGAAGACAACTACCCACCAGTCTACACATGTAAAGACAGATTTGGAGTTTCAATAACTTTACGGTATTTGGTTTTGTCTTTTTGTAATGACAGTTCAGGTGGAAACAGTTAGAGACCTGCTACTCTATCTGGATTGTCATAAGTCCATAGGGCCAGTTGGGATCCACCCAAGGATGCTGAGGGAGTTCGCGGATGTGGTTGCTGGGCCCGCTTTCTATCATCTATCAGTGGTCTTGGTCATCTGGAGAGATCCTGCATGACCGGAGACTTGCTAAGGTGACATCCATCTATAAGAAGGGTCATAAGGAGGACCCAGGGAACAACAGGCTTGTCAGCCTGCCCTTGGTGCCAGAAAAGTTGATGGAACAGGTCATCTTGAATGCAATCACACCATGTATGTGGGACAACTGTGGGATTAGGCCCAGTCAGCATGGGTTCATGAAAGGGAAGTCCTGCCTCACCAACCTCATCTATGACCAGATGACCCGCATGGTGGATGAGGGAAAGCCTGTTTATGTAGTCTACCTAGACTTCAGCAAGGCCTTTAACTCGGTCTACCATAGAATTCTTCTGGAGAAGCTGGCAGCCCATAGCTTGGACAGGTATACTCTTTGCTGGGTTAAAAACCGGCTGCATGGCCAGGCCCAGAGAGTGGTGGTGAACGGAGTGAAATCCAGCTGGCAACCAGTCACCAGTGGTGTTCCCCAGGGGTCAGTGTTGGGGCCTGTCCTCTTTAGTATCTTTATCGATGACTTGGATGAGCGAATTGAGTGCACCCTCAGTACGTTTGCAGATGACACCAAGCTGGGGGGAAGCGTTGATCTGCCAGAGGTCAGGAAGGCCCTGCAGGGGAACCTGGACAGGATGGGTTGATGAGCAGAGGCCAATGGGATGAGGTTCAGCATGGCCAATTGCCAGGTCCTGCACTTGGGCCATAACAACCCCATGCAGCGCTACAGGGTTGGGGGAGAATGGCTCAAAAGCTGTGCAGAGGAAAAGGATCCGGGAGTGCTGATTGATGCTGAACATGAGTCAGCAGTGTGCCCAGATGGCCAAGAAGGCCAACGGCATCCTGGCTTGTATCAGAAATAGTGTAGCCAGCAGGACCAAGGAGGTGATTGTCCCCCCTTTAGTCTGCTATGGTGAGGCCACACTTTGAGTACTGTGTTCAGCTTTGGGCCCCTCACTACAAGAAGGACATTGAGGCCCTGGAGTGTGTCCAGAGAAGGGCTACAAAGCTGGAACACAAGGGCCTGGAACACAAGTCCTATGAGGAGTGGCTGAGGGAACTGGGGTTGTTTGGTCTGGAGAAGCAGAAGCTCAGGGGAGACATTATTGCTCTCCACAGCTACATGAAAAGAAGTTGCAGGGAGCTGAGGGTCAGCCTCTTCTCATAGGTAACTAGTGATAGGACAAGAGAGAATGGTGTCAAGTTGTGCCAGGGGAGGTTTAGGTTAGAAATTAGGAGACATTTCTTCTCAGAAAGAGTAGTCAGACAATGGAATGGGTTGCCCAGGGAGGTGGTGGCGTCACTGTCCCTGGGGGTGTTCAAGGAAAGGTTGGACCTGGCACTTCGGGACATGGTTTAGTGGGTGACATTGATAGTGGGGTGATGGTTGGACCAGATGATCTTGGAGGTCTTTTCCAACCTTAATGATTCTATTATTATATTTTTATTGTTTTTCCACATTAACACTACTTTTCAGAGGATTTTATCAGGACCGACAGATAAAGTTCACATTATCTATTTAAAGAACTGAATGATCAGGCATAATATAATCCAATTTCTTGTATACACACACTAAGACTTGCAAATCTCTGTTTTAGTTCAGCTTCTCTTCAAAAGTTCTGGGAATACCTGCTATTCTATACTGTGATTTGGATATGTGTCATTTCTGGGTATCAGTTTAGTCAAGGACAAGTTAATAAAAGTGCAATTCTATGGTAATAATCAACCTTCAGGTATTATTGATTAATCATAAAGCAACCTTGTCCAAGAAGATTTTCATCTTTATATCTCTATTGATTGTAACTGTTTCTTCCAATTGCTGACCTACTTACTATAACATTACCATTTCACTTAGATTACTGAAAGGCACTTTATTGAGACTACATTGTACACCAACAAGAAAAGGAATGTGAACTGCATCAGAATACAGATCTCTTATCAGCTCATTTATCTTTCCTTAATTGTCAGTAGAAGCCTTCCATGCAAGATCTTCATAAAGGAAGCTTCGTAGTGGGATTAATTTTCCACTCATATCATGTAAGAATTTGTTGATTTGTTGAGCTATAGAAATGATTACAAAATCATACTCTGATCAGGCAGACACAGCTAGGTGAGGCTGATCAAGTTTAATACCTGGTGTTGGCCAAAAAGCTCCCATTCTTTGTTTCCATACTTTTACGTAAATAAAATAAAATTTAAAAAAGGCAACTAACCAACCAAAACCAGTGTATATGTTTTAACTATAAACCTAGATTGTAAATGAAGCACGGCTCAGCTGGTCCAGTGTTCAGACAGGTCATCTGAGGAACATTAACTCCAGCTGGTTTTGAAAGGGATTATAAATTCAGAACTTCAGATGGGAGAAAGGCGTTTATCACGAAAGGGGGTCAGACATGCGAAAGTTTGAAATTTGTGTGGATAAAGATGATCAGTAGATATGTTAACACATCTTTTGATGGAAGAAATTTTAAATGGATATGGTATTTATTTAAACATAATAAAGTAACAAAAGTAAATGTGATAGATATAATAATTAATATTAAAATACTTTAATGGAATTACTGAGATCTATTTTTAGTGTCACTGAGTTTCAGACAGGCACATTTAAAAGGATCTGGTAAATCTACAAAGGAACTAGTTAATTAGCGAACATTACATTTCAGAAGGGATGGACAATTCAGTCTGAAATTGTTCAAAGTAAAATAGCAGCAACAGTAAGTAATTTGGAAAATATGAGGAAAGGTTAAGAGTCAATCAGCAGAAAAACAAGAGCACACTCTGGAAATACGTAAATTGGTCTCATTAAGCAGACAGGGATTAGAACATTCACTAGTCAAGACAAAATAAATAAAAAATGTTGAATTTAAGCAATGGAAATGAAAAAATAAGCATTAGGGAAGATTATACAGTACAGCAGCTTTTAGCTTGGGGGTAAATGGGGAAATCAAAAGTAAAAGTCAGAGCTAAATTAGCCAGCCTTATATTGTCTGCTCAGACATAACCTGCCTGTGTGACAGCAGTCTGCTTTACTAATTAGAGAATAATCGCAATAAAGAATGCCAAAAAAGTATCAGCTAGCTTTGTTTTAGAAGCGGGCATAAGCTCTCTGGGTAGACTGTTGAATGATTTTGTGTTGAACCATTTATATGGTTCCAGTGACATTTTATAGGTCAAGTAACAGTGTATGTAATATGGTGCATATTTTTTCCATTTTTTAGCAGGCATAGAGCTTGCTTGTTGAGCAAGGCCTCGCTGTGGCGTTGAGCAGCAGCACGCCAGCTGCCCAGGCCTGGTGCTCTGCTCGTCTCGCTTCAGCCTCCTCACGGGGCGTTCAGGTCTTTCACCACGGCCATGGTGAACCCAATAAAAACTGACACAAGGATTCTGATTCACACTTTATTTTCTGATTCACTCCTCTCTTGGTGATCCCTTGTTACAGGGATCCCACAAAGGGCGCCAGGCCTGGCCCCACCCGCCCCAGTGTTGTCCCGCCGCCATGATGCCCCCGCCGCCATTGCCGCGGCCGTTACAGGCCCAACCCCCGCCATGGCCAGACAGAGCAGGCCTCGCCCCCTTCCGATTGGTCAGAACGCGCGGCGCACCGCGCCACCCGATTGGCCAGCGGGGCTGTCACTCAACCTCGGGGGCGGGCCGCCGCCTTCCGTTGCCTCTCCCCGCTGCGGCTGCGCGGCCGTTAGGCGGTGGGCGCGCAGGCTGCGGCCCGCTCCGCGCTCCGCCCCGGCGCGTCACGTGACGCGGACTCAGTGTTTACATTCGAAGCGGGCGCCCCCGCGCCGCCTCCCACCCGCTCCCCTCCCCTCCCACCCCTCCCTCCCTCGGGGCCGCGCGCGCCGCCCGGCGGTGCCCGTTTCGCTTTCACTTCCGGGCGGCCGAGGGCGAGCAGCGGAGGCGCGGAGCCGCCCGCAGCGCCCCCCCCCCCCCCTCACCCCTCAGCACGGCCCCGGCCCCGGCCCCGGCCCGCCCCTCCGCGGCCCCACCCCCGCAGTGAACTGAGGTTCCCCTTCCCCTCCCCCGCCCGGCGCACACACACACACACCACACACACCCCGAGCCTTCCTCCGCCTCCTCCTCCTCCTCTTCTCCCCCCCCCCCCACCCCCCCTCCTCCTTCTCCTCCTGCGCCGAGGCAGAGAAAGGGAAGGGCAGGGAGGAGGCGCCGGGCCTGGCTCTACCCGCCCCGAGCCGCCGCCGCACAACATGGAGGAGCTGGTGGTGGAGGTGCGGGGCTCCAACGGGGCCTTCTACAAGGTACCGGCTGCTCGCGGCCCGCCCGGGCCTCCGCGGAGGGAGCGGGGCCGGGAGGAGGAGGGGGAGGAGGAGGCGGCGGCTCCTCCCCGCGCTGAGGGAAAGCGGGGGCCCCGGGGCAGGGAGGAGGAGGAGGAGGAGGAGGAAGGACAGCGGGGCTGGGGGGGGGGAGGGGGGAGGCCGCGGCGAGGCCCGCGCCGTGTGCGAGGGGAGGGGGCCGCGGCCGGGGGCTCGGCGGGCCCGGCCGGGGAGGGGGGAGGCCGCGAGAGGCCCCCGGAGGCCTAGGAGGCCGCGGGCCTCCCCTATTGTGGGGAGGGGAAAAGGCGGAGGTGGGGGGGGGGAGGCCAGGAGGGCCCTGGGCCTGGTCTCCGTGGCGCCGAGGCCGGGCCCGGGCCGTTAGCGGTGAGCTCCGCGGCCGCTCCGGGCCCGTTAGGTGCGGCGCCGGGCCCGGAGGCCGCCCGCGGGGCTCAGCGGCGCGGCTGGGGACGTCGCCTGCGGATATTAAAGAGCGTTGCTGGACCAAAAATGCGTGTGCTGAGTCGCTGAGTGCTTTTATTTATCTAACGTGCGTCTTACCGGGGCTGCTCGGTAGCGTTCCGTGTTTATTCCCAAGCCCTTGCGCTGAATAAAGCCGTCACCGAGTCCTCCATATACACCCCGAGCACTTAATGCCTTTATGAATACCGCGTAGTGCTGCTGCGGCTCGGCGTGTGTTAATTAAGGGCCTTTTAATTAATAGGGTGTGCGCTGTGCTTTTACACTGTGCACAGAAAATCAAAGTTTGAACACTGGGTTTGGGCCTACCCTCACTGGCACGTGCACCTGTTATGAACGTACCAGAAACTGTCATGGATCAGTTTCCGCAAGTTTACCGTCATTTAGGTGCTGTAGTACTTTAAAATATGGGCCCAGCTATTGAGCGACATCCAATATTTATGTTAGCAATGAAGGCACAGATAGAATTTCACACTCTGATGGTAGTGTGGCGGGGCAGGTTGGTATCCAAATGGTAGGCTTCCAACACCGTTGAGTTGTTGGCTTTCTTCCTTTTTCTGTTTCAAAGAAATTGAAGATTTATTTTTTTTTTTAATCCATGAGATAATTTCATATTCTGGAAAGATCCTAAGATAAGGAAAAAGGTAAGTATGAGAAGTTTGTAAATATGGTACACAGAGCATCCTGTGGGTTTGCAGTGTTGCAGTCAGGGTCCTGGATCTATATATTGCTTCTTGGAATTAAATTTATTTAGCACTTAACAGAAATCAGTTCTAATTTTTTGAAGATGCAGTATTTGCTCATGAAGAAATATAAGGTGTAATATGTCGCTTGAGAGAATTTCTGACAAGGCTTTTATCAAATTTTATGACTATATTTACACAAAATAGATGATAAAAATGATACTGTACATTTCTTTAGTGGTCAATATTGTTAAAGAAACCTGGGCCAAACTGAAAGCTTCTGGAACTTTTTTTTGCGATGTTCAGTTTTGATGTCACGATGTCCTTTTTCCTTGTTCTCCATAAAATACCCAACATATTTCTGGTTGTAGTTTAGGTCGCAATCTCAGATGAGCGTATTGATACTCACAGGGATTTATTCATTATGTTTTAGTGTGGTTTAATGTATCCAAGTATGCAAGTATGCACAGACATTGCGTCCACAGCGCATGTTATGTTTGCCTTTTAACTTTTAGAAATTCAAATACAAGAATCTTTTTTTTTTTTTTTTTTTTTTTTTTGGTTAAGTTACCCAAGAGGAGTTGGCTAAATTATCTAAGGGGACTTAACTGGAGCTCTTAATGAGTACTACCTGCCTAGATGCAGCATCAAACTTGAGATAAATGGAGCAACAGATTATTTTAAGCTAAAAATTAAGAAATCTTGTGCAGTAATATTCAGCGTACATAAGCAATTTTCTTCTAGCCTGAATTACTTAAATAAAAGATTTGCAACTGGAATTCATCATAATCTTTAGGTATCACACTGTTAGTAAGTAATTTGTTAGAATATTTTCTTGTGAGTTTTATGCCTGTCTTGCAGATCCAGAATTTGATTATAAAATGAATTGATTGATCCAGCATAACAAGAAGTGTTATGATGTTAAATGCAGACTTAATGGCAAGATTTTATTTATTTTTGTTGAAGTTTTTTTTAAGCAACTTCCTGAGAAATGTTTAGAGTGTTATTGTTGTAAAACAAATAAAACATTTTTTATTCCATCTCATGGTTTATTGATACTTAGTTTCGTTTGCTCTGAATCGTTCTGATGATCTTCATTAGAATATTTATGTGTTTTGGAACAACTCCTACGTCTTGATACTAGGATGTGGAGGGGAAGAATATGAGGCTGCTGGAGTTGTGAAGGTTCTATGTGATAGAAATAGGTACCTAACAGCCACCTGAGGTTTTCATAGCCTTTTTGTAACTCTCTGTTAAGACCCTATGATTTCAAGTCCCTAAACAGTTTCATTTTTGAGTGTTCCCAGCAGCATCTTGATTTTGAAAGTATAAAACTGGTGTCTAAGTGGCACCTAAGCTCTACTGAGAGTCATGAACCAGGCTTTTCTCTGCTTGTGTTACCTGTGGGACTTGATCCAGAGCACATGCTGAGATGCATCTGAAGGGATCATGTTCCGCACAGAACCCAAGAGATGGTTTTGATACCTCAGGAGGTAGAGCATGCATTCAGCACGTGGAAGATGTTAATTCACATTTCATACTGGTGAGGTGCGTTGCTTCACAGAGTTCTGGAATGCTTTGGTTTGATTGCTGCACTGGAGACTGGTTCTTCATGTATTCATTAATACATTAACTAATTCAAATATTTGGTGAACGCATCACAATTTAATGAACTTTTTCTCCTTACCCGTGTGAACTATTCCATGGAAAGTGCAGTGCAGTCAGTAAGCATGATTCAGGAATAGTCAGTAATCCAGTATCTAGAGATGCTTAGTCATGACTTGATAGATCGCGTGGCCCGGAATCCCTGGAAAGAAAAGATTAAATCCCCTTATTTATTTTAAGAATAGTCCAACAAACAGCCAGGGCTGCAAATCCTAAGGGGAGAGAACCACTCTTTTGGAGCGCACAGCTAAGTAACAAAATCTTGAAGACGTGTGCTGTTAGGGCTTATCTTTTCACATCTTGTTGGTTAGTATGGTGTGGTAAATGGTTTTTTTAAGCTCTTGTTCTCAGAGGACAAATAGACAGTCCCTTGTCTAATCTTTCAAGCACTAGCTTTAGATACTTTTCCTCTGTAAAAGGGCATGTGCTGGATGCTTTTCCAGCATGGGATTTTTTACTCTCCCCAGCTTGGGAGTGATTCTCTTGTATCCTGCTAGAAATGGAAAGCATCCTGTTTGAGGCAGATTACTTCAGATATTTGTTGTTAACATCTGCATGTTCTCTGTAATCAAGTTTTTCTACTTCTTGCTCTATAACCTTGTTAAAATATTCAAATTCTTATCCCAGTAGCTTCAGTGTTCTGCCATGGTTTTGTTAGTTTTCTAGATATTTCACTTTTTTTTTCTGTTGAAGCTGCAATTGACGAAATCATTCATCTTAGTTCTTCTTTACTTCATGTCTATGTTAATGACTGTACTCAGGGCCTCCCTTTGCATTCCATACCTTTTTTTTTTTTTTTTTCTTTCAATGTTCCACACAGATGTACCCTCAGCAAATAACTATCTTCAGTCTCTTTGTACATTCTTAATCATGTCTGCTCAGTCCTTCTGAGGATGATAGTCTGTACCATTTTTCCTGATCTTGTCATTTCTGTGACTTTTCTTGTTTCCTGGTCTGCTTGTTTGTATGGCGGTATGCCTGTTCTCAGATTTGGTAGCCATCCTTCCTTCTAACAGGTACAAAATGGTTCACAACTGTTAGGCAAACAGTAGATGCACATTTGTATAAACATAACACTTTCATCTTAGAGCATTTTTTCCCTATTTTAACTTAAAATGTTATTATCCTCTGTTATTAAAATGTTTGACACTACTTGAATCTAATGTAAGACAAAAAAAAAAAAATCAAAACACTTCGTGGCAGCTAGTGCCTTTTTGTTCTTCTGAAGTTTCTGTCATGCCATTTAGCACAAAAATAACAAATACACTGGAATTTCCAGAAATTCTCATTTTGTATCTAAGCATTCATACAATTTAGACCACATCTTTGGCATATAACTGTTCTTACAGTATGAATGGTCATATGTGAGGAAGACCATAACATGCCATTGTTTGATTATATTCTCTTTTAATTATGTCTAAAGCATGGAGATAAATGCTAATGGCTAATGTGACTGAAAGTCAAATTTGGTGTAGGAAACTTACCACACTTGTATCTTTCACATCAGAGAGGAACAAGCAGACTTGGTCATTGTTTATGTGTACAGAAGTACACTTTGCAAGAGGAAACCTCTTGGTGATTTGTTTTTCTTATGTATTCTTATTTGGTATCACTGTTAGTGATATCACAGCTGCTGACACATTAGTGTCCTGCTTTCTCATTTGAGTTCCATCTGATTTCAGTGTGTCTTTAATGTGTTGTTTTTTTTTCCCATGTATGTGTTCATGTTTATCATAGCCAGTGTTCTGTCCCTTCTTGAGTGTGCCTTTCAAGCCCAAATATATGCATCTTTGGGTTTAAATTTCAATGCCTAACTTGTACTCTTTATTTCCAGAAAGCCTGGTGAATGCTTGTTGTGCTTTTCATAATACTCTGTGTGAAATCAGTGGCTCTTCTCTGCCTTCAGTGACATCTGGGACTGGCTTGTCCTGTTACTGTGAATTTGGTTTGTGATGTTAATGGTCTGTCACTTCTTTTTAGCTTTGTGTATAGTATTATGAGTATCACAGAATATAGAATACAAAATACAATTGTGCTAAGTTTTAGTTTTCATAATGCAATAATAGTTGAGTGTTTGTTTTTTTTTTTTTTTTTTTTACAGGTTCTTATAAAATTTAGAAATGTTTTGAGGCATTTAAATTTATACTTAGAAATGTAGGAAGGCTTAAGTGTTCAAACTTAAATGTACAAATTAATTTTACTTACTAGAGATATTAAATTCTTATACCTGTGAAAAATAGAAATAATTCTATATGGACTTGGAAAAATGTTCTGGCCAAGGTGTATCTGAGGTTTTTTTTCCTGTGTCACAAGATTGTAACTGCAGAACAAGGAAAACCGGCTTTCTGTGATTAGTTGGGATTAGGCAACAGTGTATCTGGGCTATTAATGTATTTTGTCTGGTTAATTGTTTTGTAAGCATAAAATTCATGATGAAAGTAGCAGAAGTGTCGTATACTTGAAATGAGGTACTTTGCAAGGTATCCCTCTCCTCATAAGATCAGCAAGGCTGGAAAATAAAGAGCAAATAACAGTGTTATGAAATCAACTTCCTTGGCCAGGCTGGAGCAAAAGCAGGTACTCCATCTATTTATGAACTCTGTATAAATAAAATAAACTGTCCATTTTATTATATCCACTATTGATAATCTGTATTGATGCTACTTGTGTATGGTCAACAGGCATCCTCAGTGTTCCTGGTTTGGGTGTCTTTTTGGTTTTGGGTTGAGACCAAAGCAATGTTGAAGTCATTCCTCTTCCTTAAGAGGAGCTTTTGTAGTAGCTGGAAAGTGATAAAATGCTATAATAATAAATTTGTAAACATTTGCACAGTGTTGGAATCCTCTTCAGCCTAGTGGAGTCCCTTAGTCCCTGTGTCTATCATAGCAAAGGAATGATAAAAGCTCTGCGTCTGCTGTACTAGACCTTCAGCCTTTACATTGGGCCCTGCTGCAAGTTTAAGGCAAGGATTGCCCATAGTTAAATATTCTTTTAATTAGCTGTATTTTACATTTTCCAGATTTTTAAAGTACTATAACGTTTAAAGGTGTTAGGTTAGTCTTCAGTTTGATAACACTTGTTTGTGTCCCCATCTGGTTTAGTTATTAATGATAGTCTTTAGCATTAATCCCCCCCAGTTGTAGGATCTGTAGGATTTGCTTTGTAAAATAACCTCTGCTTTTGCATACTGAAATGTTACTAATAATACTAAGTTCTGTCTTCTCCATTCCATGGCGTGAAAAACTAATGCCAAATATTTGGTAGTGATTACAGTATTTTTTCAGGTATTAAAGGCATCTATTTCTGCTGCATCCATAAGAATAGGTACTTCAGAGCTGTATATGACCAAACACTGGAAGAAATGTGGAAGAGCCTTCGAAAGTCATGTGTAATGTTGCAAAATAAGTCAGGACTATCTTAGTATCTGTGAAGTGCATATTCTGTTCTGGGTTCCTCTTACAGAGGAGACAGCAACATAAAACAGTAGATAAGTGTCCGGGGGTCATAATGATCAACTGGGAGTTCTGGTGCCTTTTTATATAAAGAGTATGTTCCACTATCAACATGATGCAGAGAAACAGTTTTAGATCTACTTTGTATTACATCATTTCATAAAATACCAACTACGTTTGTAATCCCCTTGGAAGGAATATCTTGGAACTTCAAAATAAGTAATTACCTAAGTTCTGTTAAATCCATCTCTAAATCTTAGGGCTTCTTGAATAAATTTCCTTTGGATGCTAGTAGTAATAAACTTTCCTGTAATTTCATTTACAGTATTGAGAGAGATGAGCCAGGTATAGAACACCCTTTTGCTGTTGTCCTTGTAACTTGGCTTTGACTTCTGCTCAAGGTGGCATTAGTTATTTTCAAATTATCATTTTACTGCATGTCTCTCAGTGCACTTGTAGATGTGTACTTGTGCACACATACTGCTTAATTTCATTAAATCGGGTACTGCTTGTTTGATTCCACAAGTTACTTCTGCAACTTAGCAAATGCTTGGAAATACTTCATAAAGGAAAGTCTTGGGAGAAGATTTTTAACCACTTAAACTCCATACCTAGCAAACTTTTACCTTCGTGTAAGATGCCAGTCATTTTTGTCTTAGTAACTTGAAATGGGAGGAGAATGAAAAGCTCTGTAGTTCAGTAGCTATGATTTCTAAAAGAAGTTATTTACTGCTAAGTTATTTCCAACTTACTGAGAATTTTTAGATCTGCTAAGACACATTTCCGTTGGTAGAACAAACTTCCATAGTCTCTCTTGCTAGTGCGCTTTCACCTACTGAGCAAGGGCATGATACGTATAATATACATTTATATATGGACAAATACCAGTGGAATGCTCAGCACTTTGCCAGTGTCTGTCTGTTTTAGCAGTTTGTAAAAGTATTTTAAAAAGGAACAAACTGCAATCTTTTCAGCCCTGGTTGCTCTGTGACCTCTATAATTTGAGGCTGTGAAAAATACTTTCATTAGTGAATCCCAAAGCTCTTCAAGTAGTGCCTCATTCTTGCTGTTCTGTAGATGGGGAAGTTTGGGCATTAAGATGAGAGTTGATCAAAGGTCGATCAGCTGAGTAGCATAACTGTGGAAAAGCACTTGGGGTTGAGTCTTAGTTCTGTATTCTGCTTCCTGGTTGTGTAGGAGACAGCACAACTGCTGTCCATCACCCAGAAGGAAAGTGAAGGAAGGCTGCAGGGCATTTAACTCTCGTTTGTGTGCTAAGGAAGCTGAGTGTGATGAAACTAATACTGTGCTGGAATGGATGTCGGCAAACTTTGCTAGTGTGATGTTTAAGCTTACCTTGAAGTAAAAGAGAAAAGAGGCAGGATTGTTTTCTAGGAGTATTTGTTTTATTTCTACAACATAGTTTCCGTGACAGAAAGCACAAAATGTTCATTATAAAATCAAACATGTTAAAATCAAGTTATAACTCACTATTCAGAATGATCTTGCCATTTGATAGTGACCTTTCTACTTGTTATAAGTAGTGGGAGAGAACGTGTGTATGGCTTGGACATTGTGTCTGTACACTGGCAGACATGAATTCAAGGTTATCAGCTTTCAGTATGCATTTTATATAGGACTATTGCAAAATTAAAAAGGCTGAGTCAACACCGTACTTATATTTTGAGTTCTGCTAATATTTCTGAAAGGGGAAAAAACATTTTTAAAATTATTTTAAAAATATATGGACAGGCAGACCATAATTATATCTTTCTTTTCTTAACAGGCATTTGTAAAGGATGTACATGAAGATTCTATAACAGTTGTATTTGAAAACAAGTAAGTATATTGCTGATGTTACACCTAGAAACATTCTCATCTTGAATTTGATTAAACTAAATATAACTTAATAATGATGGAGATTGGCATCTTTTAGATACTATAGGCTTGCTGCTAGTGTGTTTTAGAATTATGTTTGAGGTGTTTATTATGTTGTGACATTTTCATGTAGATGCTTTTATTTGTTTAAATATTTTTAAGTACAAAACTATGTTGGTGTGAGATTTCTTAGAAAGATGAGCATATTATTGAACTTACATAATTGCAACTAATGTAAGTAAGCGGTATATCATGACTGCTTCTGTCTCATGGGAATGTCTTACTTTAATTTACTGAATTACGTTAATACAAAATGTGTTTTACAGATACGTGATAAATGCTAGTTTTCTTAGCTTAAATTTTCCTCATCATTTAAGGGCATTACAAGTTAGCCTTCCATTATACTGTTCAGCTCAGGTTTTCTTTCCTTCAGGAGGTAAACAACATGCTGCTATATACTTTTTCCTGTCAATCTTTATTGCATCGTCTGTGGTTTGGGAAATTGTTTTCTTATTTCTCTAAAAATAAGTTCTTTTTGTCATACTCATTTTATTCAATCTCTATTAAAGAACCTGAAAATTCAAATTGAATTCAGACTGATTCCAGATCACGTTTTCATTAGCTATAGATAGAACCAAAGAAATAAGACTTCTTTTGAATAAAGAGTTCAAAAGGGTGATGAAATTTTTTAATTTGTGTTTCTGATGTTGAGAATAAAACCTACGACTGTAAACAGAAATCTTCCAGCAGTAGTTTGTACAAAACAGTGCAGGTAGCATCAAGCTATCGTTTAAGCTGCTTAATGATCACTTAATGGGTGTTTCTTCCAAACATTAATTTACCTTTTCTATAGATGTTTGTGTGCACAAGCTCTGCAAAACTCAAATATTAATGGATTTTGAAAACAGTAATGGTTCTTCTTAAAAAAAAATAAAATAAAAGTGAATAGGCCATTCAGCATATTTTTATTTGCAGCTGGCAACCAGAGAGACAAATACCATTCCACGATGTGAGGTTTCCTCCACCTGCAGGCTATAATAAGGATATAAATGAAAGCGATGAAGTAGAGGTACGCATGCTCCATTCTCAGAATTTGATTTGAGAAGTAATAGGACTTGGGGTGGAAAACATGTCAGCCTAGCCAGTTGTAAGGCTTGCCTCTATGTTGCATGGCATCACATCTTTAATCCCAAGTACTACATAGAATGTGATGTCATGCATGTCATCAAAAGAGAGTTTTGCTGTGTTAGCCTGGACTGTACTTCACTTCTTTGACTACATTTAATTTTTAACTCTTTAACTATGCAGATGTTAAATGTCTATAGGTTAATGAAACTTAAAGCTGAATGAGGAAGATTGTGTTGCATATGTAACATGTATATATGTAATACATATGTATACAAAATACATTTAAATATAAAAATGTAAATACTGATGTATATGTAGAGGGAGTCTGACTTAAGTACGACATATTCTTAAAACTTGCCCACTTTATGAAAAATATTTTTTTATCATTATTATTAAAAAAGAAGTGAGAACTTGCATTTGTATTTTGGCTGCATGCTATTTAAGTTTATTTTGATTTGAAAAATAAGAACGTGGCAAATTTTTTCTGTAGATGTGGCCAATGTCATGTATGTACTAAAGTAGTATAGATGTATGTCCTCTCCTATCTTCCCTCCCCCACTTGTAAAACCTCTTTGGACTTGCACACAATATACGTTGTTGATTGAATATTAATGTATTTAAGCACTGAAGCGATTATTACTGGTAAATCTTAGGTACAATATTATTTACGATATGATATAGATAAGTTTATATCCTACCTGTACTTGCAGTAGATATTTCAGCTGTTACACACACACTGTGCAGTGCCTAGGTTGGAGACTTTAAATATCAGTATATCTTGCTGGTTTTCACACATAACAGACCTGATGATTATACTGATCAATATCAGCTTTTCTGATGTCTTTTAAGAATGCTGCAAATACATAATATGTATATTTTGTTTAGGTTTATTCCAGGGCAAATGAAAAAGAACCCTGCTGCTGGTGGTTGGCTAAAGTGAGAATGATAAAGGGTGAGGTAGGAATATGCATATGTACATATTTATTTACTTATATAAACTATTTTTTTGTGTTGATTTCTTTTATATTGATGTGCAGTAACATAAGCTTTTCCCTCTTCACTTTCAAGTAACTTCTTGATTAGTACTGTTGCAATTGCCATTTACATCAATGTAAAAAGTTCAAATTTGACTTTTAGAGTTAACAAAAGCACCTTTCACTTAATAGTGTAAGTCTTACTCTTGTCATAAAATGTGTGTCTTGGATGATTTTATTATTTTTATATCAGTTTTACGTAATAGAATATGCAGCCTGTGATGCTACGTACAACGAAATTGTCACAATTGAGCGTTTGAGATCTGTGAACCCCAATAAACCTGCAACAAAAGATACTTTTCATAAAATCAAACTGGAAGTTCCAGAGGATTTAAGGCAAATGTAAGTGCAAGAATTTCTTTATAACTTGCTTCAAAACATGGGTAACTTCTTGAGTGTGAGAAAAGAAGGAATAAAAATGCTTCTTAGTGTTTGAAAGTAATTTTTACAGTTTTCATGTAAGAATGTAGAAAATAAAAATATGAATGTGATCAGAAGTATAAAAATTATCTTTGAAATGCAACTTATTTCTGGAGGAGGAAATACTTCCTTTAAGGTTTTAAGACTTACATGCAGCATAGATTAAGATTTTTATTCATTACAATATGTATTCTTACTTGTATTCTCGGTCAGTGATGTACTCAAATTAATATGAATCCGTTTTGGTCAACTTTATAGATGATTTGCAAACAGTCAGTCTATCAGTGAAAGAGCATTTGACAATCTATCCAAATTGGTATTTAATGACAATAGAAAACTGCCCTGTATTGTAGGGCATAAGGTATTTTGGTGATAGCTCTGGATATCACGCTTTTGGTGATAGCTCAGTTGTGCAATAACAAAATCTCCCATAGTATGGTACAGAAACAATTGTTTTTCTCCTTTAATGCTGTCGTGTCTTTTCCTTCAAAATATAGCTCTGAAACCATGGATTAATACCATCTCCCCTTGTTTAGCTTCAAATCAATTCTTGCTTTTTTGAGATGTGTTTTATTACCCTGATGTGGAATAAGCTATAAACTCAGATTAAACTCAGTTTCTCAAGGTAATGTTATAGTACACAAGTTCACTAAGTAATGAGTAGACAGAAGAAGTCTAGAGAAGCAAAACGGTGCAAGAGATCACCGTAAGGTCATTAGAATGCTGCAGTGGATGCAGTGAAGTTGCATATACTGGTTCATGGAGTGTTTGAAACTCAAGTTTGCTGGATGTGACAATCGTAGCTTATTTTAATGTGAAGTTTTCCATAACTGGTTTGTCATTTCTTAGATGTACATACAGATAAATTTTCTGGAAAAAAAAAAACAACTCTCATTCTACTGTTTTGAAAACCACTGGAAGTAAAAGGAGTAAATTACGTCAGAATAAAGGAATACCTGCATTAAAAGGGAGAACTTTGATATGATTTTTTTTTTTAGATTCATTGTATTAAGAAAATAATATTTTTTTTGGCCGTGAAACATAAATGCAGCAGTTATTATTTTTAAATGTGTATATGTTGCATTTTTATTCTTAGGTGTGCCAAAGAGTCTGCACATAAGGACTTCAAAAAGGCAGTTGGAGCTTTTTCTGTAACATATGATTCTGAAAACCATCAACTTATTATTTTAGTAAGTATTAACATTTAACTATACCAAATATAGTGTTTTGTTTGAAAGGTACATATGTAAAACACTGTTTTCTTTGTTAATAATTTAGTCAATCAACGATGTAACAACAAAGCGGGCAAATATGCTGATTGATATGCACTTTCGAAGTCTTCGTACCAAGTTATCCCTGATTTTGAGGAATGAAGAAGCTAGCAAACAGCTGGAGGTATGTTGTTTTTCTCTGAAGTTTTTTTTTTAAAAAGAAAAAAACACAGGCACTTACTAGCTGTTAGGATTTGTATGGGGATGAAAGCAATTATCTACGGATGCTATTCTTAGTGTTAAAAAGATGCAGATGAAGATGTAACCCTAACAAAGAGGTTCATAGTTACAGGGCCACTTCTTAAAAATAATCATTTTTATCCAACCTTATATCCAGACCTGCCCATCAACCAGGATCTTGTGTTAAATACAAATAAGTATATACACGTATTTATTTTGCATTTTGAACCATAGAATAGTCACTATGGCATGAATAGTGCCACATACTAAGTAGCTTTTGTAACTGTTTTTAAAAATAGGTGGAGTAAATATTGCTTGATAGTGAGATGGACTACAACTGAATCTTGCAAAACAAACATAGTGAAAATGAGAGGTGGATCTATAGGAAGGGGTGAGACTGATGTTGGTAGGATGTACAAAGGGATTGGTTTGTCTCTAGATAAAATGTTAGGAAATTGTCTTACAGCAGATACAGCTTCTGATATTCCTGTAACTGGAGAGTGGGTGTAGACTGGCAAGAAGTTTGACTCATACTTGTCCATGGAAAAAAAGGAGTAGGCTAAGAAATCAGGGGATCTTTGTACAGTAGAATTAACATATCTTCATGTTTTTACTCCTATCTACAAATTGGAAAAAAATAGCAACATTTCAAAAAAACTTTTTTTAGATTCATCAGCAGGAACTAGAAGTACCACCTGAACTATTGTTATTAAAGTTCTACGTTGGGTGAATACCAGCTCTGTTATTTTAGAGCCAGATTTTGTCATTCCCACCCCATGACCCCAACAGGGATTAGACCAATTTTGGTTTTAGCTTGAAATGGGATGTGGTGTAGTCGTTCAGGACTCTTGTAAGCAGCTGTGTGTGTACCTACTGGATACAACAAGTTCGTTCTTCTGTTATTCTCATTACTCTTTTGATTTCTGTATTTGAAAGGTGCGATCCAAGTTTCTTTTGGTCTTGGTCTCTTGCTGATCTTGAGGAAACTAGTCTCTTCTCATTGGTGTTCCTTCTTGAGCACAATCCATTCTTCTCTGTCTTCCTCCAGAACTGACAATTGTGTGGGTAGTTTACCTCTTGAAGTGCAAAGTATTATTTTGGAGGTGGGAAGAACAACAGCCTTTTTAGAGCTAATTCTCTGTACATGCTCCCACAAATGCATGCACCAGCAGCTGCTGTAATTGATTCCTTTCCCAAACTAATGTGGGATTCTTGCTCTCATTCTAAGTCTGAACCTTTTTTTTTCCTGCTGTGAAAGACTGGACAACTTGATTTGATTCTGACTGGAAGGCCTTTATTCTACATGAGCAGTATTTAAATTAAGGTTGTTGTAAGAAAAATATGGTTACAATTACCGTGACAAAAGTTGGGAGACATTTTTGATGTTGGCATTTGTTTCTTGTATGTTGAGAACCATGAAGTCAGTTTCAGCTAAATTTGAAAAACTTCAGATACTAAAAATCATATTCAGAATTTCTGTTGAAACGCTAATTGACGTACAGACTGCACACGTCCATCTGCAGGGGATACACTTAGTGAATGCTTTGGGCTTTTACTGCGTTATTATTTGATGGGAACAATGAACCATTAATAAACTCATTTTCATGCCTTTTAATCTATAAGAGTACTCTTAATCTAAGCTATAATCACTATACCAGCTTTTTTCCTCCCTTCCCTTTGTTGTATTTTGTACCTTCTTTTCCGCATATTAGCTTCTGGACTTATGTGGCCTTCCTTCTCAAATACGGCTTTTAGAGCATCAAGTGAAATGACCAGTTATTTCTTGTTTGCTTCCCTTCCTAGTAGGTGTATCTTAGTTGTGTTTTTAATGTTTAAAAAAAAAAAAAGCCCAAATTTGGAAATGTATTTTTGCATTCTGGTTTATATCTTATTCTCTCTGAATGCAATTAAGACATGACCTCTATCTGTCTATTAAAACATTATTTTCATAGTTGTTTCTCATTAATCTGTCCAAAGAAAATAAAGATTTTACTGTGTTTAGTTGCAGTGCATCTTGTAATATATAATTTCCAGAAAAAGCTGATGTTATTGTAGTACATGCTATATAACAGCATTGTGAACATCATAGTTAAGGTTCCTAGGAATGATGAAGTTTCGTACTTTCTGTGTATTGTAGGTAGCTGTGTAAAGGACTGACATGATCGTCCTGTTTTCTACTCTTCATTTGGTGGTCTGTAACATATCAAACAGTAAATCAGTTTTTGGATCAGTTGAAATGTAGATCTGTAAACATTGCAGTTGGTGCTTGCTTTCTGAGTTGTCTGTAATCTAGTTAAAGAACTGTTTGATAGAGGTCCCCCAAGTTTGTGAAGACTTTACTTTTGGATACTTTACTTCATATGCATTGTAGCAGATTCTGTCTGACAGTGATTTTCCACAGGGTATTTATCATTATCTTTAAGCTGACGAGGTTGGATAACAGTAGCGGTTCAGATGGGACAGAGTAGACCATTATGTATGCATTTCCATCATGTTTTTTCAACCTCTGTAGAGTTTCATGTTGCTGAGGTTAAACTGCTGTTAGTACCCAAACTAACTTAAAGTGCACCTGTGTACATCTTTACCACTTTGATTGCAATGCAGAAAAATATATGGAGTTATATTTTGGCTTGGGAAAGGTAATACAGAGCTGTACTTTATTTTCTTGCAAAACATTCTTTCCATTTTACTTAATACAGACTTTCCATCTGTGATAATGTATCTTCCGTAGATGCATTAAGCTGTTACTTTCCTGTGGTCTGTTACATGGTCTTGTGCTCAGACATTAGTGGATGACATGTGCATTTTTACATAGTTTTACTTATTGTGGTAATCCATGACTTTTTTACATACTTTATATTTGCTTTTCTCTGTAGGTTTAAGTACTGTAACTTTGTTTAAATGTATGACAACTTCATTGTCATAAACAATGTCTGTGTTATTCTGTGTATTCGTGTCTTACTGGTTTCTCTCCATATGCTTCTTTTAGTTCTCATGGTAACCAAACTTAGTGGTCTTCCCATTTCATATAGCACAGGCATCCTTTAAGAAATCTGTTTTTTGAAAGTATGAAGAGGATGTGTAGGAGAAATTTATCAGTCATTGTTTTAGTCTTCATAAACAAGTAATTTTTATGGTGTTTTTTTCTGTTTAGAAATAAGTCACCATTTATGTTTAGTGGCTTCCCTGCTTGCTTGATGGGATGCTGTATGCAATTCAGCATTTCCCAAGTATTTTTCTTTGTACCCACAATAATCTGAGGTACTTGGAATGGGCAGAGGCTGTTCACATCAATACAGGATTGTATGATTCTGCTAAAATCTACCTTTCCTACTTGTTTGAGTGCTTTCAACATGATCCAACTCTACAATGTGCTGCAAGATATTTCTCAAAAGCTTCCCTGTGTTCTCAGTTGTTTTCTGTGTGCATGTTGTGTGACAGAAACTTCATACAATCAGGAAAACATTGAAACTGTTTTATGTATGGGCATGTTTATGCATAATTCTGTAAGTTGGAGCTCAGTAACATAGCTTTCTTGGAAGCTTGGGGCTGCTTTACAAAATTGTTTACTGTGGTCAGTAGAGGTATCTGTAGTAGAGGTAACCTGTTCCTTACAGTCAGTAGAGGTAACCTGTTCCTTACGTTATTTTTGCAAGCTTTATCTAGATTTTTAGCAATACTTTTTCAAAGCTATTTTGAATTAGTTTTTTCTTGGTGTCTTACTTCGTATAGGAGATCCTCATTAAAATTCTGTAATCCATTTTGTATTGTTTAGCTACGCCATAACAGCTTCATGTGAAGGTGATGAGAGTTGCAAAACCAGGTGTTTGCAATTACCTGAGCTTCAAAAATGATTGAGACTTGATATAATGGTATAGTTTTTAGTAACTCTTATTGCCCTGGTGGAGCAGGGGATTTTGTCTTAGTAGCATGAATCTGAAGTTCTCAGGTTGATCCTTCTGTGTGGGTAGAAGCGATTCCAGTATGAGTTTAATGTGTTTTCTGGATCCAAGCAATGTATTGGAGTTACACCTTAATTTTGTGTTGTCTTACATGGACAGATTTCTCATTTTATTTCTTTTTTGCACAGTAGATACATATATAGTTAACATTTTCTCTGTCTCCTTGTGACTATTAATTGAGTTATTGTTCTTTCCCATTAGCAGTTGAAATGGGTGCATTTTTCTGCCAGAGATCAAAGGATTTGATGTAATAATCTATATAAATATGTATCCTTTTCAGAGTTCTAGACAACTTGCATCACGATTTCATGAACAGTTTGTTGTACGTGAAGACCTAATGGGTTTGGCCATTGGCACTCATGGTGCTAATATTCAGCAAGCCAGGAAAGTCCCTGGAGTGACTGCTATTGATCTTGATGAAGATACTTGTACATTCCATATTTATGGAGAGGTAAGTTCCCTTCTTTACCCTTTCAGAAGAGATTACAATAGGAGAACTTACCTCATTTCTCTCATACACATGTGTTTTAGGATCAAGATGCAGTGAAAAAGGCAAGAAGTTACCTTGAATTTGCTGAAGATGTCATACAAGTCCCAAGAAACTTAGTAGGTATGTCAATTCTGGTGGGTGTGATATTAAAGAAAAATGCCTTTAGAGAACACGTTTTTACTTTCAGAATTTAAAAAATACATATAAAGTTTTCTTTGAATAGTTCATAGGTGGTATAAAGCTTGGGGCTTTTTTTCTCAGCTGTGCTGAATTTTTCAGTTTACACGAAGGAATTACCTACTGGTTTGCGGTTCAGAAAGATCTTCAACTAGAAGCAGTATTCTTATACTTAAATATGAAGTAGTAAAAGCAGTTTCTAGATTGAGCCAAAGAATTAAATGATTTCCTCCAAAATGATTTCCTCCAAAGATGTGGAGAGATTTGTTCAGCTGTACAACAGATGAGTCATTATTGCTCTGACTTGTATTTGTCTTTTCTCCTGTGCTTTTACTTCTAAAATATTGTTTGTTTAGAAGCAGCAGTGTGGGATGAATTGAAGGCCTGGTTAAGGCACTCAAAGGTCAAGAAAACACTCAAAAGACAATTTAATTACTTCCATTATTAACTATGTCAAGACGGTCCACAAGAATGCATGCAGCACTTGTTAGTGTGTGTGTAAAATAATTTTAATGAGCTTCTGTTGCTATAAAGCAACGTTAAAAATACATAGCATAACCCAGTAGATAAGAGAAGGGAAAATATACACTGTAGTGTACTTTGAAAGGTAGGTAATTCTAATAGTTTGTGAAGCAGTATGTGAAATCTGGTGTAGAAGCAATGTGGAGTTCTGCAGAGGGACAAGTACTTCAGAATGTGGCACCTCAGTTCCGGAGTTGATATAAAAACAGTAGCTTTTAGGGTAAGTTCTCCATCCCACTCCCTCCCAATTCCACTGGTGGTAAGTGAAATGATAGGCTGTCATTATTTTAACTTGAAGTTTTATTTTCTTTGTTTCTATTCTACGTTTAGATCTCTGAACTTACTTCCGGTTTTGGCAGCTTTGCATTTCTACTCTGTTTCTTGGCCTAGATCCCTTCTAATATAAAATTAGATCAACCATATGTCATATCTGAAATAAGCAATGTTTGGTAATTTACTTTCTAACTTCTAATGATTTGCCAGAAAACTAAATAATTTTCATTAAAAAGGCAAAAGGCCATTTTCCTACATTTGCATTTTCTTTAGATAAAACAAAATTCAGCATCTGTTTTTCTACTTAATTATCCTTAAAAAAAAAAAAAAAAAAAACATAAATAATTCTTTTTAAAGGCTGCATGGAAATTAATAACCTGAAATGTAGGTTACAAAATGTAGGCATGCAGTCCATAATTTTTAATGAATGTTGTGTATGTTGATGAATTCTATCTAAAAATAAATACTAAATATTTTTTCATTGGCACAAGTAATTTACTGTTCATTTTCGTGTTTTGGTTTACTTGACTTTTTTATATACCACCAAAGCTTTTCAATATTTATTAGCAAGATGTTGTTATATTTACTGAAGATGTGTAAGGGAATAAAGTATTCCAAATAAGCTTTAGAATCTCTGAGTAGGCCTTTGTGATCAAGGAAGAGTTTACTGTCCATCTCTTGTCAATTTTCTACAAATATGAAGGATTTAAAAGTTCATGGTAGAAAAATGGAAATGCAAAAGTGAAACTTCATTTAGGAAACTTTATTTAGCTTTGAACGATAGGTACAGTATCCCGTGCAACTAAAAGAGGGTTTTAATTTGCTCTCCAGGGATTAATTGTACCAATAAAACAGTAGCAGTCCTGTATTCAGTATTTTCTGCCCTTATTTAAGTAATGTGCCTGCATAAATGTTACATTCTAAGTTTTTCATCAGTTTTAAGATTCTGTATTCCTGTTCTGTGCTGATAACATCTTTGATATCACTCTACTAAACTTTTCTTTATTCCTGTAATTGCAAGATACGGCCTTTCCTTATTCACCTTCCAAGCAGCTCATTTATCCTGTCTATTTTCAGACAAGTTAGTGTGTTCAGGTTGGACAGAACTAAACTTTCCATTTTTTCAAATGAGAATGGGGTTCTGAAGATAAATGTAGGCATTGCTGACATCAGAGTATAATTTGTTTTTAATCTGACTTTTTAATGAATTGTAACTTTTTTTCAACTATCTCTAAAGAAAAGCTCAGTTTTTAAGAGAATCTATAATACAGGAAAACCTTAGCTTTTTTTTTTTTTTAACCAACTAACTAATGATTTGGTTTTGTTCTCTACCTGAAAAGTGATGAAACATCAAATGTAGGTCATTGTAAAAGTTTAAAAAAAATATGTAACCAACAAAGTTTATTCTTAAATGACTCTGAAGTTAATTTAAATATATCAAAGCAAAGCCAAATAAGCATGCAAGTTAGTGAATGGATATGTAACCAAGATCATAGAATAGCTTGGCTTGGAAGGGATCTTATAGATCCAGTTCCACCAACCCCCTTGTACCTGCCTGACCAGGCTGCCCAAAGCACCAGCCATCCTGGCCTTGAATGCCCCCAGGGATGGGGCATCCACAACTTCTCTGGGCAGCCTGTTCAGTGCCTCACCACCCTCTGAGTTAAGAATTTCCTCCTAATTTATAATCTAAATATTTCTGTTAGTTAAAAACTATTTCCCCTTCCTGATAGTTCTAACACTATCAGTCTGTGTAAAAAGTCACTATATGGTTTTTTTATAAGCCCCGCTTTAAATACTGAAAGGCCATAATGAGATTTCCCTGGAGCCATCCCTTCTCCAGGCTGAACACACCCAATTCTCTCAGCCGTTCTTCATAGGAGAGGTGCCCCAGCCCTCTGATCAGCTCCGTGGCCATTCTCTGGACTCACTCGAACAGCCCCACATCCTCGTGCTGGGGGCTGCAGACCTGGATGCAGTGCTCCAGGTGGGGCCTCATGAGGGCAGAGCAGAGGAGGACAATCCCTTCCCTCGACCTGCTGGCCATGCCTCTGTTGATGCAGCCCAGGATGCAGTTGGCCTTCTGGGCTGTAAGCACCCACTGCTGGCTCATGTTGAGCTTTTCATCCACCAGAGCTCCCAAGTTCTTCTCTGCAGGGCTGTTCTCAGTGAGTTCTTCTCCCGGTCTGGGATTGCCCTGACCCAGGTAGCAGCACTTTGCTCTTGGACTTGTTGACCCTTGTTAGGGTTGCATAGGCCCACTTCTCAATCTTGTCCAGGTCCCTGTGGATGGCATCCCTTCCTTCTGGTGTGTCAGCTACACCACGCAGCTTGGTGTCATCTGCAAACTTGCTGAGGATACGCTTGATCCCACTGTCTGTGTTATTGATAAAGATATTAAGCAGCACTGGTCCAAAGATGGATACCATTTGTCACCAGCCTCCACCTGGAGCAACTCTCTGGGTGTAGCCATCCTGACAATTCCTTATTCACCAGATAGTCCACCCTTCTTACCTCTCCAGTTTAGAGAGAAGTATGTTGTGTGAGACTGTCAAAGACCTTACAGAAGTCCAGGTAGATGACACTGGTTGGTCTTTCTTTGTTGACTGTATGATTTACTCCATCATAGAAGACCACTGGAAGGCATGGTTTATCCCTGGTGAAGGTGTGCTGGCTGTCTCAGATCACCTCCTTGCCTTAACTTTGCTTCCAGGAGGATCTGTTCCATGATCTTCCTGGGCATAGAGGTGTGAGGCTCACCAGTCTGGAGTTCCCCAGGTCTTCCATTCTACCCTTTTTCAAAACGAGATTGATGATGTAATACAGAAGTGCAGAATTGTGATTCATTTCCTTTGTTCTCTGTAGAAGCTTTGAAAAGGAAGGGAACTATACTCAGTTATGAACCTTCATAATAAAGTACCTCTCTTCCTGTACGCTGCAGTGATTGCTTTGGAACATTACCAAAGTTAACGTCCCAGGCTGCCTTAGACATTATAGTTCATGGCTTGTTGACTAAATCTTTGTTGTGGAGTATTATGTCATTTTGACAAGTTCTTGCACTGTTACTGAATGGTTGTGTTTAACTAGAATATAGTAATGCTCTCAGGTTTTAGGGGAAAAACCCTGAAAATGGAATCTTTTGTATGTTCTTTCTGTAGGAAAAGTAATAGGAAAAAATGGAAAGCTGATTCAGGAGATAGTGGACAAATCTGGTGTTGTAAGAGTGAGAATTGAGGCTGAAAATGATAAAAATATTCCACAAGAAGAGGTATGTTTTTAGTTCATGTGATTTCTATATATGTTAACTGATGGTTATATTCTACCCAGTGCTAAAATGAAATTTTCTTTGTATTTTTGTAGTAGTAAGTGAGATGAAACTCTGATTACTGTTCTTTTTCCTTATGGAACTATGTTTCCCTGTTAATGTTAAAGGGGCATTTCTATGTAAATCGGACTTTACTTTTGTTTTAAAAAATGCTGTATGAAACTTTGTGATGCACCTTCTTAGAGATTTCACATTATTCCTGTTAGAAGCAGTGATACTGTTTCTCGGCATATGCTAAGCTGTAAATTATATGCAAATCTTCCTGTTCCCATTCATTAATTTGCCTTGAGACTGATTTCTTGGGGTTTTACCTGCTTTCAATTTTACCAGTAAGTTCTTACATTGTAAGGAAAAGTTTGTGTTCTGTGTGTAAACCCCTAAACCCTTTTTTTAAACGTAATCTGAATTCGCAGTAGCATGTGAATTGTAATTTAAAGGAAAATCAGCCATGAATGATGTGAAGTGCCATTTATGCACAGAAAGGCTATCTAAAATTGTTTATTTTTTTCCTACCTACCAGCCTTGTAGAAGGCTTTAATGAAGTCTTGAACTTTGTAATTTGACAACTTAAGGCACTTCTGTGTGGGGTTATGTTGTGGGGGAAAGGTTGAAGGTTTGAAAGTAAAGCTTTAAGCAAAAAGGTTTCAACATCTCAATTTAGGAGAAGTCCCTGCACTTCAAATATGAAATGTGCTTGATCAAACACTCTTACCCGAAAATCTGAATATGTACTCATTAAATAACCCTTGAATAAGACATGAAATAGATTTCTAGAACACTTATGTTCTTGCTTCAGTAGTTTTTCATCTTTTGTATCATCATGATTAAATTATTACAGAAGACCCACAGTTCAATTTTTCTGTAAAAAGTGGCTAAGCAATTAAGTTTTTTTTTACTTCATTACTACTTTTACATCTATTTGAAAAGGTAAGAAAGTCAACTCTTTGTAGATTTAAAAGATTCACTTCTATTTCAAATACTATTTCTAACAAACTTACAACTCTAAAATTCTTGAGCTGTCTTAATAAGCAAGAGGGTGCTGCTTTTGCTGCTGGCTAAAAGTTTCAAAGTTTTTAATGTTGCCTACACAAGAAAATTTGGGTAAAAGAGTAAGTCATGCTATAGTTGGATTTCAGATTTTTTCATTCTTGTGTCTTGAAAAAACTAATTTGATGTCCAAAATACATCTTTTAAAGATGAACTGAAAACCTTTTCACCTGCCAAGCTCTGTGTTCCTATTTCTGTTTTTCCTGATAATGACATTGTTAACCCTGGCATTCCTTATGCTGCTTTAGGTGTTAGTTGTGTCATGTTTTACACCAGGAAAAATAGAAAAAAAAAATGTCAAAACCTGGCAGGTAAAAGTTAGTACCTGTAAGCTTATTTCTGTCATATTTGAAATGAATGTCTAGGAATCTTCCACTGTGTAGACACATATTGCAGACTTGTTTTGTGAAGAACAGTGGGTCACTTTTAATACAGTATTGGGTTCTTTCTGTTAAGAATGAGATCTCAAAATCCTGCCCATAAAATTTGGGTGTGGTTCCATAACTCCCATGATTTTATGAGTTCTTCAGGCTTTTCATCTTTTAAAATAGGTTTTATTTCTTATAGTAGCATATATTATTTCTAAATTTCTGAGCAGATGACTTATGGGCATAAGAATTGACTACTGAAACTAAGTTGAAGATTGGTGCTTTTGCTTTGAAGACAGAAATAAGCCTCAATAAATAAGCACTTTGGAGTTTTTGTAGGGCTAACAATCCTTCATGTTGCTACTAGCTCAAATTCTTAAGATTTGGCATTTTTATACCTAGAGTTCCCCACTGAAAGTGACAAGCACCTACCTCTTCCTTACATGCTATTTTAAGTCAGTTGTCTTTTAAAAATTGATACTATATACTAGTTAATGCCAGTTTAGTGTAAAAGTAATTACTCTTCATCAAGCCATATTAAATATTTATGAAATAAAATGACCCAGATAATAAGATAGTCCATTTCAGTGGACCACACCTTCAGTGGACCACACCAGTGGCTAACAGATTTCCAAACCTCAAAGCCTAGAGTTAGTGTAGCGTTTTCTTAAGATTAAAGGGTTGCTGGGGGCGGGTAGAGGGAAACACAAAAATCTTTTGGATGCAATCCTGCAAAGAGTATGCATGCAGTGAGAGTTAAGGGTGTTCAGAGTTCATGATGAGATACTGTGAGATACCCTAATATAACAACTTAAAAAAAAATAAAATGTTATCAGTTTAGTTAGGGGTAGTCAAGCTCTGTCTACTCAGGCATGGGTTTCAGCAACTGAGTGTTTACAAGATTTAGGTTGACCTCTGCGGTTTACAGTGAAGCTCGTACTGCTGTGGTGAGGCTTCAGCTGGTACAAAATTCAGGTAGTTTAGTCATTAGGTTTGTGTGGGCAATAGTCCTACCTCTTGAATTGATGCTTAGCCCAGTTTTAGACTGGAGTTATCCTTGTGGAAATTATTTTTGAATCTGCTAAAATTTAGCTGTTTTCAGCACTTGGGACTCTTTTAGGTAGATTTCTTACACCACTTTTCACCACCTAAGTTGGTCTTTAGATATTTTATCTGTAAGGGTCATAATTTCAGGTGTTAGAACTTGATCAACTCCAGGCCTACATTTCACAGGTAACTAATGAATCACTTAATGTTTGAAAGGTAATGGGCTTGTAAGCTAGTAATTGTTGCCTGATGTGCTAACTTATGTGCCTTTTACCATTTGAGGGATCCTTAAGGAAGAGCAAGCTTTGCTGTGTGACAGTGTTAATTTGACTTTTAAAAAAAGGATTTAAGAAAGGCTTCTTTACGGACCTGCAGCATAAAAGTAGCTGGTGTGAGAGAGCAGACGTAATCAGCAAAGTTGGTATTAGTTTTGACGGAAGGGAGGAAACCTGAAGGGTTTTGTATGTTTTACTTGATGGGAATAATAAATGTTGATATCGATGTCTAAATTTTCTTAAGATTATCTTTTTTGCATAGAAGGATAATTCCCTTTAGTCAGCATCAAAAATTAAATATAGTATTGTTTCATTTTTGAATTTGTGCTTATGCATGTTGTAAAAAATATTTTTTAAATTTATAATAATGTTTGGTTCTCTTCAGTATTTGATGCCTAATCAGTAATCATAGGTTTAATGTTACTGTGTTGTAGGGAATGGTACCATTCGTATTTGTGGGAACCAAGGATAGCATCACTAATGCAACTGTTCTTCTGGATTATCATCTTAATTATTTAAAGGTGAGGAGAATGGTGCTACTCTACCACTGAAATTTGTCTAACAATACTTAATAAGGTAAAAACAGGATGATGAACAAAATCTTTTCAGGCCCAAAAAGCTGTTGAAAAGTGGCTGTTACACAATCTACATTAAAGGCTTCTTGTAAAAGTTTTATTTCTTTGATTCTTAAATGGCTTCTAACATGGGAGTGGAAAGTGCTCGATAGCCCTGAATTTTTTCTTAGATTCTTCAATTCATAGTTAATTCAGTTGATTTTTTTCTTTGTGCTGTACTAACCTTTCTGAACAGAAGGTCATATAACAGCACTCACCTGTCTGTGTAACAGCTGGAGAGCTTGCTAACTGTGCAACAGTTTTAAACATTAAAAGGGTTCTTTGGTAAACAAACTATTCTCAAAGCTGACTTACGAAGTATTAAATACATTATCAACAGCAATATATTAGTTTTGTTTTCTTTTCTGAGAAATGCGTGTCTGTACATTCACGTATGGTTACATCACCTGCAATGCTTGTGTTTGAGTAGGAAGTGGACCAGCTACGTTTGGAAAGACTGCAAATAGATGAGCAGCTTCGACAGATCGGAGCTACTTCTAGGCCCCCACCAAATCGTACAGATAAAGAAAAAGGATATATGACTGATGATGGTCCAGGACTTGGGCGAGGTAGTCGACCTTACAGAAACAGAGGGCATAGCAGACGTGGTCCAGGCTACGCTTCGGGTAGGTAACTAGAAGCATGCTTACAGTTTTAATAGAAGCCTGTTGGATGCTGCTTTGGTCTCTTGCTTTCTTGAATGCCATTCTGTTAGTAGTTAATATTTAAGGCTTGGCAGTTGCAGGAACTTGGAAACAGATGTTCAAACAAATTCAATTAAGTACTAATATTTGGAGATTATTTAGAGCTTTATGTAGTAGAAAATATTCTGAATGAAAATAGGTCAGATTATATTAGCACTATTTTACTGCAGCTTCTGTCTCTTAACACTATAGCCTGTCTTCTAGATCACGAACTACTAAGGACAAGGATTGTTAATTTATCTGTATTTTGAATGACTCTTAATAAAACCTGGTTTTCATTTGACCCTGTAAGAGGCTATTTTAGTATAAATACTTGCAAGTGAAAGTAGGATGTTTACCTCCTGAAGTTGAACTTAGGTGCTTTTGCTAGAAGAGCATAGTCAATGACAGTGTGTTCTTCTTTTAAATCTTGTATAATTTATTTATGAATAGTTCTAAGGAGCATGCTTCTTTAGAGCAATCTGTTGCCTCAGTATCCAGAGTATAGGCCGGCTGATGTTTGCACTTATTGCAGTGTCTGTGTGAGCTCCATGACATGCATATGATGTAATAAAGAATTAATGTTATTCTGGTGAAGCCCTTTATTTATGATTTTTAAGACACAGGTTCACCTGACTAATAATGTGTATAGGAAAATGAAAATTTGGAAAAAGAATGAACTTCTGTCAGTAAAAGTGATCTGTTAACTTCAAAAATTAGGTAACGGAGTTATTTTGAATCTGATACGTTTACAGCGTTCTGACTTCAGTTTCTGCTTCTGTAGTGTGTGTTACAGGCTGTTTCGTGGTGTGTTGAGGGGAGGCAGGACAAGTTAAATTCAGGAATTTCAGTTTTTTAAATATGATTAGATGTGATTTTAACTGCATTTGCACAATAAATTCAATAATGGATAGTAATAATACTAACTATAAAAGTGTGGCAGACAATTTAACCTGAAACATACTTCTAACTCACAAAGTCTATACTGACTTTTTTTGAAGAAGTAATGCATAACACATCTCTGTATTATGTATGGAGGCAAACATTTCAAAACCATTTTAAAAAAGAGAAATCTCTAAGTGTACAGATGTATTTTCCATTCTACTGTAATATTTTCATGCTTAGCTACACTGGCACGTTTTGGATTTTTTTATCCTCTTGATAGGAACTAATTCTGAAGCATCAAATGCTTCTGAAACAGAATCTGATCACAGAGATGAACTTAGCGATTGGTCGTTAGCCCCAGCAGAAGAGGAGCGAGACAACTACCTACGTAGAGGAGATGGGCGAAGACGTGGAGGTGGTGCAAGAGGGCAAGGAGGACGGGGTCGTGGAGGATTCAAAGGTAAATCTAGATTTCTTTTTGAAGAAGAGAAGGCTAGCAGTGTTATCCTTAAGCAAACTCAGTTTCCTCAGCCTCTTGTCTTAAAACATGCTTTAGCCTCCTAGCCATCATGGAAAGATCTGTAAATATGTTGAAGCTTACCAAAGTTGACTGCGCTTTTCTATCCTGTGGTTGATTGTTTTGAGAGACATTTGTCTCCTGAGGGCAACTAAGAAAAGTCTTTCTTAAACTACTGATTTTAAATGGTGGTTTTGTGTACTGTGATTTACTGCATGAAAAGATTTTCTATGATGGTACTTGGGCCATAGTTTGAGCATTGTTGTTATGTTATCAAGGGTATTTTTTTTTAATGTCCCTTAGGATGAAAATTTTCAAGTAATTAACCGTTAGGCCTGTGCACTTCTTGAATACAAGAAAATTCTGTGTTCTTACTCGAAAAACCTGGTTGATTAATTCTTTCTGCAGGAAACGATGAACAGTCACGAACAGATAACCGTCAGCGTAATTCAAGAGATGCAAAAGGGAGAACAGCAGATGGATCTCTTCAGGTAATTTTTCCTCTTCTTAGAACTCTGCACTGCTTAAAGATGCATAAGCGTTAGTGTATATGTACCAACATGGGATTCTTCAAAACTGCACCTGACAAAGTAGCCTTCTGGTTCCTTGTTATCTAATCATGTTTAGAGGAATATCAGAGTTCTGTATTGTTTTGTATTCCACACACAGGACTCTTGGTATCTCAAGTTGTGTAAAGATACAGCTTCCTAATGTGGAACTAACACTGTTGTTTTGCTGACAGTTTTTAAAAGTTCAGAGTAGTGCAATTTGATTTTAATTTTTGAAGTGAATTGAGATGACAAACTTGTCTCCTGAAGCTAGCTCAGACTGACCCCAGCTCAAATTACAGTATAGAGCTTATTTCTGGAACTTAGCTTTCCCTTGAGTTAGAACACTGATCATGAGTCCTAAGGTTTTACTAGGCAGCTGTATTTGATTCTTTGTTGTAATTAGTTTTTTTTATTTTTCATTTTCCCTTTTCGCAGCATTTTCTGCTCTTGTTTTTCCTTTCAAAATGAGGGAGTGTAACTGAGCAAAAAGAGTACTTAATGCTTTAAATAAAAGGGGCGGGAGTGCTTGTATTGTAGCCAAACTCTCCAGAGTGAAGAAGTTTACACTTTTAAATGCACCTTTATTACTAAATGTTTGCAATTCAAAGCTATGCAATCTAGAAAGCAAGTTAAGAATATAAATGGAAAAACAGTTCAATATTGATCTTACAGATTTTTATAAAGATACTGATTTTTTCAACTTTTCAAGTGTTTTCTAGGGTGAAGTTATTCATGATGACATTTTTTATATATATATGTTAAGGTTCCCCAAATGGAAATGCTTTTTGTTAGTGTGCAGACCTACTACTTCTTACCACATAGGATGAGCTATGTTAGGATGGAGGAATAACGAGCAGCTGTAGCTGCCACCTTCTATATGGTGTTACAAGGAATCAAAGGTCTGGAGGGAGATTCACCTGATTCTCAGTGTCTTGGTTTAGGCTGTTTTAAAAAAAAAAAAAAAAAAAAATTTGGAGCATGTGACCAAATGCTTTGTTTTTGAAGTGGGAGTGCTAAACTCAAGGATGTAAATACAGATCTGAAATGCAAACAAACAGCACAAAAAAAAAATATATGCACATACATGGCCACACAACTTTTACAGTTGATGAGCAATTCACTTGCAAAATTTGAAGTAAAGGAAGATGAAGCAGATAAAGAAGAATGTTGATGTTAGAGGGGAAAAAAAACTAAGGAACTTACCGAAGTCATGATTTTTGTCTGTTACTCTGAGATTTGGATGAGATGATACTTTTTCTATATTTAAGTAAGTACTTATATATGATTAAAACCTGACCGATCAAATTGTAATAAATTTTTGTAATATCTCAAGGAATAAGCCAGAAATGGGTTTAAGAGTTTACCCCCTACAAGCATAAAAATCTTGCTTTCAAAATGCTCACTTGAGTATTTTCAGTGCCATTTATAAAAGCCATGTAGATCTTTGGTGAATTAAATGAAATCTTTTTTGGATTCCCTAGGTGGATGAGACAATTTTGGGGGTGTTAGTATCATTTTATGATTTTTGTTTATTTTTTCAAAAATTAATATTTCCATACAACAACTAGAAACTTGAAGTAAAAGTGAAATGATGTTTCAGAGTTCCATGTACTCTTGCTCTTGCACAAATATAGTATGTTTTTGCTTTGGTGAGGGAGCAGAGCTTTCCAAGACTAGGCAGACTGGAGTGTTTGTGGAGATTTGTTCTTTTATGGCCAGAAGTATGTGGCATTTTCAAACAGAAAAAGAATCAGCCATGCTCCATTTTAGCTAGTTACCTTTAACGGAGCCTTAAGGGTGTGTTACTATTTTGTGTCTTCTGACGATTTAATAAACAGCACTCCTCCCAGGCTGCAAAGGTAATGAACGCGTAAGGGGTGGATGAAAGGAGGAGAATGCTTTATATAACTCTGACTTGTTCCAGATCAGAATTGACTGCAATAATGAAAGGAGTGTCCACACTAAAACATTACAGAATACCTCCAATGAAGGTAGTCGGCTGCGCACGGGTAAAGAACGTAATCAGAAGAAAGAGAAAGCGGACAGCGCAGATGGTCAACAGCCGTTGGTGAACGGAGTACCCTAAACTGCATAATTCTAAAGTCATATTTCCTATACTGTTTCAGTAATTCCTATTCCACATTAGAGAAACTTGTTAGGCCAAAGACAAATAGTAGGCAAGATGGCGCAGGGCATGAAATGAACATATGTTCTCTGTTAGCCTTTTTTAACATCAACAGTATGCAGTTGTTTTCAGAATAAGAAGTTATTCAAATATTTGCATAAAAATATCTGAATTTCCGAAAATCGCTTTCAAGTACATATTGCACTTCAAACAATGAAAGAATCTTTTTGTTTGTTTTAAAAATACTGAGCTGTGCATTGGTAAACTTTCTGTTCAGTTGTACCATTTTAACGCATCGGGTCAAAATCACTGCTCAATTTCAATTTTCAGAATAAATAGTGTTTGCAGTAATCAAATTGGCTTCTGTTTTCAATCTAACTTACAAGTTCTTCATGAAATGCTATGTCGTTTTATGTCCTGTGTCAGTTCACATTCTGGTCCACCTTTTTCAGTATTTTAGTGGACCCTGAAAAATATGTGATGTAACAATTGTCATTTTCATTAGCAAAAAAGTTGTATGATCTGTGCCTTTTTTATATCTTGGCAGGTAGGAATATTATATTTGGATGCAGAAATCAGGGAAGATGAGTTGGTAACACTAAATGTAAAATATATGTAGCAATCCTTGTCAGACGTTAGTACTTTATAGACAAGTGCATGCTTTCCATAATTTTTTCCTTACATAAGCATTGGGTTAGGCAGTTATAAGAATAGGAAATTTTGCACTGAAGATTTGGCAAATAGTGTTATTGAAAAAGGGGTGTAACTTTTTTCTTTGTAGGCAGTACAGATTTTTTTTTTTAAAAAAAGAAAAAAAAAAAAAAACCTTTCCATTGTGGAAAACTAAAAAACTCATTGTTACTGAGGGAACAAATGTAACTCGTTCACAAGCTAGTAATGTGTGCCTGCTATTTGGCCGGATGACCAGTCTAAAGCGCTAATGTTCTTCATCGTCCCAAAAGTTTTTGAATTTCTGTTTTAATCTGGGGACTATTTCAGGAGAGGTAGGAAGAAAATCACCACTCTGAAAAGTTCAGGTGCAGTAACTGGAGATACTGGGGGTAGAACAAATCCATCTTATTTTGAGGTACAAGGTCTGAATTACCAGCCCATTGGAAGGCAATGCAGAATTTGATCTAAAGTACAGTCATACACCAGGGAAGGGTGGGAAGCGGTGGGAGGAGCTGTGCTTTCTTTTATTTTTGATCATGCATTAAACTCACTGGGCAAAGCTGTATAGGGACCTCCATTTTAATCCATTTTATTCAAATTACTCCAGAAGGAGAGCCACTGATTGTGTACAGAATTGTACAAACTTGACCTTGCCTCTGATGTATTTTGTGAGTTTTGTTTCTTTTGCTTTCTTCATTCTTTGTTTTCCTTGCATACAGGTGAGCATACTAAAAATGGCAACAAACTGCACATGATTTAACAAATATAAAAATGTCTTAAAAAGTATTGCCAAACATTAATGTTGATTTCTAGTTATTTATTTTGGGAATGTATAGTATTTGAAAACAGAAATTGGTACCTTGCACACATCATCTGTAAGCTGTTTGGTTTAAAATACTGTAGATAATTAACCAAGGTAGACTGACCTTGTAATGTAACTGCTCTTGGGCAATATTCTCTGTACATATTAGCTACAACAGATTGGATTTTATGTTGACATTTGTTTGGTTATAGTGCAATATATTTTGTATGCAAGCAGTTTCAATAAAGTTTGATCTTCCTCTGCTAACTGATGTTGATGCAATCCTTATAAATGATTGCTTTAAAAATCTCAAAACAAGTAGAGAAAATATTTCTGTTTAGACTTTAACTGTAGTCATTGTTACTTATACATTCTAGAAAACTTCTTAAAATATTACCAATTTTCAAAAAATATGGCACATAATGCTCAAGAAACAATCTCATTATGAAGTGGTACAATACCTGTTGAGTTGTCACATTATATGCACTATATTTCTTACATTCAGTGGTTGAGTTTACTAAGGTGCTAACTAGGTTAAATGTGAAATTACTAAACTACTACAGTCTTGACTAATTAGTTGCATTCCATTCTCAAGTGCATTTTGGGATTATGACCTTTCAGTATTTGTGTGCTTAACATGTATCCCTTTCAATTCAAATTCCAGTGTTTTTTAAATGTTATTAAATTTCAACAAATTAAACTGTGAATCTAAATGTACAGTTTTATTTTGAAAAATCATGTGTTGTTTAAAAAACTTGAAAGTGCAACCGATGTCTGATGCTTGAGTTCAGGTCCGTCCTATTGGTAACTTATAAAGTATGGTCTAATGAATTAAAGTTATTTTAAAAAATAAAGTTCTTTAAAAAGAATGAGAGGTATTTGTGAATGATGCCAGAGTTTAAATTCAGTAGGGTTAACATCAAAGCCTATAAATTAACAGATGCTTATGAAAATAGAAAGTGTTTTCTTTCTTTACCGAATGCATTTATGTTAATGATGGTAACTTTTCAGAGTTGGTATAAAATCTTGTCAAGAAAAGACCTCTACTTATATAGGTTGTTTGAAATGTTTTTTTGTTCATTTGTTTTGTTTTTCTGATGATGAGCATTCATGAGTTCAACAATCAAATCAGTTTAGTTCTTGTGTACAGAAACTTTTAATGGCCTAGCTATAAATTATATTTCTGCTATTTGCTGTCTCTAAAATCAAACGTGTTCAATGCTTGTTTCTTTCAACAAGCCAGAAACAAATTTAATAGTCCAAGTATGATATCGACTGTACACTCTGCATTCTTTGTGGGAGTGCTTAATAAGAAAGTTAACTTCCTGAGTTGAACTTTTTTTTTCTTCAAACTCTTCAGTATTGAATATTAAAAAGGAATAGATTAGCTTCCAGTGAATATTCCTCAGTCACTACAAGAACCCTTCTTTATGGTTCTGGTAAGTGGCATCCTGTATTAATCTGCAAGATTTTTAACTTTTTTATCATCCTGTGTATTGTTGAAGACTTTCTCAAAACAGTAGCAGCTGTCATGGAAGACCAGCGTGTGTGTATTTTAATAGTGGTTCTATTACCTGATGTAGGTTTTTGCAGTAGCATGTAATGAACTTATCATCCACTTGAACATAACTGTACTTAAGCTTTCATCTTAAAAGATGCTGGTCAAACAGCCTTCTCTGGCTATATTCACATCCATGAAAATCACAATGGCTGGAAGAATTCTAATACCTTCAAGTTAATGCAATTTTATATGAAAGCTGACATGAGTTCTTCAGAGCTAAATGCTCTGAACAGATTCCAGTTTGATCTGCAGGATTCTCCTTGCAAGAGTTTTGCTAGACTTAATTACTTGCAGTTTAGCTTTCATGTGACATTTTTATACTGTATTTACTGCTGAAAGGGTTAGACTTTACTGCATCAACTTTTGACTCCAGAAGTATTAGTCTTTCAGCAGCAGCCTGTGGATCTTGTGCCCACATCAGGGGACAGACATTTTTCTGCTCCTAACAATCTTTTTTTATATGTATCCCTTGTCTGTCACTCCTGCTTGCGTATTATGAAGACCATTGATCTTGAGCAGTTCCTGATGGCGATAATTGCTACTAAACTATGAGTAAACTAGTTGTTACTGTTTTTTTCCTTTTGTTTGCCTATTGTAAAGAATTTCAAAAGTAGTAATTTTACTGCTGTATGAAAATGCATCATAAAAACAAAAAATAGATAAAAGCCTTGTGTTTCTACTGAGGGTACAAAACGACATGACTTTTTTTTTTTTCCCTAAATAAAAAACTGATTTACAATAAAAACAGTTAACTTAAACAAAAAGCATCCCATGGATGTAGTCTCTATAAATAATGAGGAACTTGACCATTGCAGAGATAGTATAATAAGGTTGGGGTCATATGGCATGTTAGATGACCTTTTTTTGGCTGGTGGATTTGGCTTGAGTCTTACGTACAGATTACAGTTACAAGAAGAAGAATCAACAGCCCTGAATTTAATAAGAACAAAAATCAATGAAGCAGTCAACATAAAATGTGTGGGCAATTTTCTCGGGTTCTAGCAGTCTGAATCAGAGTCTCATATTTGTACATCATAAATGCATCATATCATATATGTAGTGTTCCATGAAAGAAATCAATGCAGAAAATCACAATTGCATGTGGAATCAAATGCTTCAGAAAGTGAAGAATGTTTGTTCCCTATTAGATGTTTCAAAGTGTCTCCTCATTTGTATTGGGAGTGGTTGTGTGTAGTGTGTGCAGGATGAAAGAAACAGAGGATGCTGTATGTTTATATTAGAAAGCTAATGCTGCCTACAAATGCAGGTTTTAAAAAAAAAAAATACCCTTTAAACTCATTACTCAATTAACTAAAATGCCAAAAAATGGTGGGTAAGATGGGATGATGGTCAACATTTACTTAGGTTTCTGTCTTTTTTTTTAATGTTCCTAACCTATTCAAAGAACACCACATTAATAAAAGGAGTGGACATTTCTAAGAAAAAAGAAGGTTGAGGTTAGACTTTACTTTTGCTTCAAACATAGACTTGATGAATTCATGGGAAAATCTTGTTATATAATGAGTTTATTTGAATTATTCAGAAATCTGACTTGGGCACTCTGCCCAAACTTTGTTTTGAGGAGTGTATTTTGATGGCTTGAGGTATCTATTAGCTGGTCTGCACTACTGTCTATTAGGCCATGTTTCTGCATTGCATATTGTTAATAACACAAATGTGGCCTTAACTTAGTGAATTAAAGACTGAGACATTTAACAGTCTTCTCGGTGGAAGGCTGACTCTTTCAAACTGCATATGCAACTTTTTTTCTGATCCCTCACGCAGCAGGTAGATGCAGTTACACATCTGTTCTGAGCTACATCATAAGGGACGGGCAGCCCATTGTGATGAGCCTTGCTTCCATGCTGTCCTGCGTAACATGCCTGGGGTTGCTGTACTCAGGGTAGCTGTGATCTGCCTGTTCCAACAGTAACAGAGAAGGTATGGAAAGAAGCATGTAAGGGGCAGGGATAGACTTGTGTATAGCTTCTTTGTTTCTCCTGTTCCCAGGAAATGTTTCACTCCTCCCAATTTGTCCGGAATGGCGTTAGATTTTAATAGGTGTCTTGAAAAATGTGATTCCTGCCTTCTTAGAGAATTTTGTGCTTACCTGCCAAAGTGAAGTTTCTCCTTGGGACAGAGAGTGTATTTGTATATTACTCCATGAAACAGGCACATTTGAGTTGCAGGAAAGCTTTGCTCATTTAGCAGCAGGGGTGCAGAGAGAACAGATCCTTCAAAGGACAATACCTGTACAAAATACAATCTTTTCTCTGTACAACACTTAAGAAAATTGGGTTGTGCACCTTTACCAATGCTAAGAAAATAATGTCTAGTTTAAGCTCTTAATATATGTTGTAATAATTGAAAAAGATCCTTTTAGAATAGAAGCAGCAGGCAAAGTGAAATATAGCATCTGGCAAAGCAGTTTTCAGGGGGTGGTTGGAGGTGTAAAACCCAACTTAAACCTGCTGTTAAATTGCTATGAATGACTCAGGGATTTTTAAAAGTATTTTTATCCATAATATCCTTTTTGGACCAACTTTTCAAAATGTTTTTTTTTTTTTATTCAAAGCATCTTTATTTGACATTAGAACAACCAAAGAACTCAGTAAGCTAAAGTACAGTTCTATTGAAAACTTTCAAAAACTTTTAATTCTTCAGTCCTGATTCTGTCCACTATACCTGGATTAAAACACTCACTTAAAAGTGCTTCTTCAAGGTGTCAAGTATCCAGCTCTGGGACACTTAAGAGGTTGTACTTATATACTTCTTTGGCTAGTCTGTTAACAGGATGCATCCCTTTAAGCTCTCCTAAATTCCTCAAAAATAATGTTGCCAAAATGTTTTACTGGGTTTGGCTGCCTCCTTAATTAGGGGGAGGGGGAGCAGACTGTCTGCTCCGTGCAGCAATCTACTGTCATGTTTGTTCTAATCTATAAATACAAAGTTAAAGGAGCGATAGAAGTTTCTTCCCATACTCACATACCTTATCACTGTTGGTTTTATTACAGTAATGCTTCAAGAAGTAATTGGTGTTCATCTAGCACGGAATTATGTGATACTGATACTGCTTCATAGCATCAATTCAAGTGAGTTTTGCAAGGAGAAAATCATTTTCATAGAAGAAGCAAGTAATTTTCCTAGCAGGAATTAAAGTTACAAATTTTGTTGTCTTGCAGTGATTGAAAAATACTGAAAAACATAAATTTTTTTCACTGGAGCAGGTGGGGAGACAGTGATGTAACTGCTAATGTGAGCTTTGCTGGTCACACTCCTGTTACGCGTTAATATAAGTACCTGTTCTGATGTGAATTTGGTTCAGCCTATTCAAATGCTTTTCTGTAGAGAAGACATAGCACTGAAAAACCGAGTTTTGTTCCAGGAGAACTAATGTATTTATGCACTTGGAGTTCCTGTTGCTCCCAGGTGGAGCATTGCCCCCAAAAATGAAGTTGTTTGAATACCCTAGCTTTCGGTTAGGCCATGGTCTCACTCGTGTTCACATGGAACTATAATATCATGAAATGTCTTTTAATAAACTCTCTGACAAACACTGAAAACTATTAAAGAGAGTTCCTTTGGCTAAGTTTCCCCTATAAGAAAAAGGCAAGAAAATAGGATTTCTAAGGTTTTTTTCTGCATTGTGGAAGGGTTGAATGCCAGGGAGTCCCACTGTGATTTGCACTTGTTCTTTAATGAAAAAGAGGTAGAGTGACACAACAAGGCTTACAGATGATACATTCTTGAGACTAGTGTAGATGAAAGACAATTGAGAAGTCCCACGGCAATAAATCACTAGTTTAGGAAAATATTCCAGTAGTGTTATATTCGTGGATGTTTTGCTCCTTTCTATGCACCCACCACTACCTGAGACAAGATACTGGGATAGATGCACGTTTGGTTGTACCTGACAAAGCTGCCATCTATAATGTGTTTCTTTTCCTGTGTTTTGGTTGGGATCTGATCTTGATCTAAAGGCCAGTTCTGCTTGCATACATGAAAGAAATACATCTACAGCTGTAACACAGAATTTTCCCGTAACCTGCACCTTCCATCTGAACAGTAGTGCTTTTTCTCTTGACAATTTCCGCATGAATTGATTCCTTAATTTAAATTTCACAGCTTTAGTTCTTTACTCATTGTGGTTCATAAAGCAATTTGAAGTAATATAATTGACTACAACAAAAAGACATCTATGCTTAACCTTGCTAGCCATCAGTAGTCACAATTCATAATGACTATAAATGCCTTCATAATGAAAGATAATCAGTATGAAAATGTCATTCCATTTAATTAATTATGGATATTTTGATGGTAATGAGCTAATCATTATGAGCTTTCAGGTTTTACATCACCAACTCATCAAGTTTTAGAAAAAAGTGAAGTGGTGCCCAGCAAACTTAAAATGAAACTGAAAGGTGCATCTGAAGCTATATTAAATTTCTTCAGGCCAGTGAGTAAGTGCCACTTTGTCATTGCAGCACTGCTTCCCTCTTCCTCTACTGCTGACTCGCTTCCACCCCCTTACCTATCACCATTTAGTGTTTTTAAAACCCCCAGTTTGACACTGTAAAACTCACTAGGTCTCATCAAAAAATATTATTAAATGCCCCTTCGGGATGATCATAAATTTGCTTCCATTGCATTGCCTATAAAATCCATTCATCATCAGTATTGTGCACTTTGGAACATTCACCTTCCCTACCCGTGTTGCATCCAATGTGAACTACTTTTTTTTCTCCTTGTATAAACATGAGACTAAATGTTCTGTATGTCCTAAGTGGGAGATGGATTTTACTCGGTAATAGTCTCTTCCACTTCTGGTTCAGGAAGAAATCAGAGCCGTTAGCTTAGGCTGAACAGCTCACCTTTTGGACTGCTGAAGTTATTAACGAGACCTTCATTATTTGAGAAAATTATTGAGAAGGAGATCAAAACGGAATGTATTCATTAATATCACCAAAAAAGATGAAATCCATGATTACAGAGAGCTTGGCATGTACAAAAATAAAGTCAAGCCTGACTCCATAATTGTTTCATGGACAAATAGACAGCAGAGATACCATTCTTCACTTTATATATAGCTGATTAGTAATAACAATGAAGACACACTGTTGTTACTAACTAGGCCTAAATAAATACAGGTCTTTTGAAGTGCCTGACCCCACATTTAATTAAATCTGATTACCAGTGATGTCTATGATAAAAGTGCGACTGACAGTGCAGCCAATCTTGGGAGTGGTGTTGGAAGCAAATGGGGTTTTGCAGCTTCTGTGATGGTGTCACATCAGAGTTGTAATACCAAGTTTTACAGGTGTTATTGTTTATTAAGTGTTTTAAAATACAGCCTTTCCCACAGAAGATCTCATGATTATTAATAAATCCATTATTAAATAGAAAACTTTAAGTATTGTATGCTGTGTTCAATAACTGGACTGGATATATTAGATTTTTGTTCCTAACTGCTGCTTTTAGAAAAATGCAATTAGTGCTAACCAGAGAGATGGCTAGCTGTAATACATTGTATGCTGAGCCCTTCAGAAAACACAGGGTATTTTAATGGCCTTGTGTTTTTTCTTAAATTAGAAACAGTCCAGCCAGAAAGCATAGTTTCTTTCTGCTTTACAAACCTAAATACAAAAAAGGCACAATGTAGTTTACAATCAATTTTGTAAATGTTTGTTACTGAAATAAAGCCAATTATTTAAGATCTCATATGACATGATTTTAGTTTTTCTCTTGGTTTTAATATAAAGACTGATTAACTTCTGTGAGCAAATTTCCATGAAAGTCAATGATGCTACTTTTCTAGCAGACTTATTCTTTCAAAACATACTAGGGGAATGAAAGTTATAACCTTCCTTTACCTGCATATAGTTCCTGGAACAGGAATCTCACATTTTAATTCTTTTAAAGCCTGCCGTCACAAAGAAAAAGGCACCTTGGTTCCTTGTGCTGTAGGAGGAAGCATTAACAGAACTGAGTGCTTGGAAAATAAATGTTGTCCTTCCAAAGACAGACATGAACTGGCATGTTATGTCCCATTTAGAGACAGTAAGTATACTTCTGTGAATTGTTTCCTCATAGCCATATGTTTCTTCTAGTCAAACTATGTGATTTTCATTTGTTTCTTCCTTCAGTTTTTCAGGTCACAAATCTCTTCAAAGTAAGTGTGAGCTAGCATTTATTTCTGCATATAAATGCAGAAAACAATTCATTGACAAAGAATTGTCTGAATTGTTTGTCAACCTCAACACAAGCAAAGAACATAAGATGAAATACAAACAGATGTAACTATGTAGGTTAGTACAAAGAACGGAGTGAAGGCTTTATTTGTGGAAAGGGTGTGTGAGGAGTTTAATCCAAAGTGACTTGATAAAAGTGCTATGAAGAAAAGTTGAAGGAACTGTATGTACCTAATCTGCTGAAGGGGAGGCTAGATGGTTGTTTAATAAAGACTGTTTTGAAGGGCAATAACTAAGATGAGGGAGACAGTCTCTTTGGTAGATGACGTAACACGGGGGAATTGTCACTAATTGATACTTGGAAAATTCACCTTTGCACATAACTCCATGGTAAACTCTGCTTCACTAAAAGGGTTGAATCCAACTTGAATTTTAGTCATTTTTTTCCTGTTTGTACAGCTTTTTAGAAACTGCTGTTACTTTTCATTGTGAATTTTCTTCAATAAACTGAAAGATGTGGAAAGTTAGAGGCTCTTGTTAGACACAATCAATGAGTTTGGAAGAGACCTATCAAGATCATACAACTGCCCCTGCTCAAGGAAGGTCAACCACAGCAGGTTTCCAGGAAACCTCTAATTTTGTCTACCCAAACACTGAATATGTCCAAGTATGGAGACTCCACAGCCCCTGTGGGCAACCTGTTCCTGTGTGTACTTTTAGAGCCCTCACAATTAAAAATAAATAAAAAATCCATCTTGTGCTCAGATGGAATTTTGTGATTTAATTTGTCCTTTGTTTCTTGTCCTGACACTAGACACATCCCACATCCTACATTTTTCAGTTAAGAACAATGACAAAACAATGTCAAAATATTCAAATGATCATTGCATACTTGTTAGAGGCTTTAATAAGTACAGATATAAATGTTATCTCATTTTTCCAACATAGGAATTCCTTTTATTTTGTTCTATTTTCTCATCTTTAAGAGAAATTTCTTTCTCCTAAAGAAAAAATAGTTAGGCATTGGAGCAGGTTGCCCAGGAGGTGGCGGAGTCACCATCGTTGTGGGTATTTAAGGAAAGGTTGGGTGTGGTACTTAGGGACATGGTTTAGAGGGTAATATTAGGGGTAGGGGGACGGTTGGACCAGATGATCTTGGAGATCTTTTACAACCTTAATGATTCTATAATATATGAAATCCTAAGAATTCTCTTTCTGCTTGTTTGCACTTGCCCAGAAACAAGCACAGATAAGGGCTACACTTTCAAATTTCTCCTGTAGTTGAACAGCACCATGTTCCAATGCTAGGGCAGCTGTAACTATTATGCTACTTTTGATAGAAGAAAGTACCACTGAGTGTGAGGCCATCAAAATCTGGTAGGAGCATACTGAAGGAAAAAAATGTTTTAATAATCATTCCTCAGCTGGGCTTTTATATTATGTATAAAAGACACTTAACTACAGTGAGAAGAAAAACTATATAGTGAAAATTGTAGTTGTTTACTCATAGTTAAGACACACTCAAGCAAATTGTAAAATTGGATATTCTTATTCAGCTGTGACTGCTTGATTCCCCATTCCACTTGAGCTTTTATTGTTTGGAAGTAAACATCAAGGACTGACTATTTTACCAAATTATTTGTTCATAGATTAATTAGCTACTTGAATGCTCCAGGATGTACAACATATGTCCAAAGAAAATACAAACATTTACTGCCCTGGGAGCACATGCTGTTTGCCTCATAGCAATCTGTTGACAAAATAGGAGCACTTAACAGACATTAGACTCATGGCTGTTGCATTTCTGTTAGATGGTTACAGGCTACACACTTGAATGGTTCTTATTTGGGAGTTTTGTCTTGAATTTCAGTAGGAATTAAAGGAGACTTTTAGAAAATGCTACAAAAGATTTGAAATGAAATAAATAGCATTAATTTGTATGATTTGGTCTCCATTTTTTAAGAAGCCTTGTAGTCCTATAAAGGACTCTGATTTTGCACACCCTGGGGTTACTCAACAGTTGCTTCTGAACTAATTAAATAGTTGGGCTGCTTGAACTCTGGTGGTCAAATTTAAGAGTCGATATTTCCTGCATGTATATCAATGCATTTCTAGGACCTGTTGTTTTCTGTTGCTGGCTGAAATACATGCGTGACTGTCTTAGAGGCTAATCTCTGTTATCTCTCTCTTTCAGTATATTATCTTGGAATGATTCATAACTAATGCAAACTTCTGACTTTACAGATCTGCAACTGACATTTCGACTGTTTGTGCTTGGGGCAATAGGATTTTTTATTTTGGGGTGTCTACCATTGTGTTGCTGTGTCTGTTTGCAAAGGAGGTAAGCATTAGTGCACGACCAAACCAAATGTATGATATATCACCTCTAATGGCAGAAAACATGGACAACTGACATGTTTAAAGCCAGTGAGGAGAGAAAAAAAAAATGGCGTGAAAAAAGGCAAGAAGCTAATGTGCCAATATAAAAAAATCCTATTCTGAAGCTACATAAAGCATAGTTGATTTGGATTGAGGAAAAGAAGTGTGCTAGTGTCCCGGTAGTCCTTCTAAAGATCCAGTTATAAAGAACTTGGACTTGATCTTGCTTCCCTTGCCTGGGAAACCTCATGTAGGACATGAGAGCATGCAGCCCACAGGCTTCCAGAGGAGCTTCCACTTCAAGGCCTGAGTGGGGCGGGGCCTGAACCTGAGTTTCTGCAGGGTCCCAGCCGGGGCAGGTGTGCCGAGGTATGGAAGGGTAGGCTTTTGCTCCCTTTCTTCTCCAATTTTCTATACACTCTCTCCCTCTCACTCAGTCATTCATCTCTTTGGCAGGAAGGGAACACCAACTACCAAGCAAAAAAGGGGGCAAATGAGATCGAAGAGCAAAGAAAGTCATAGGGCTGTTTATGTCACTATATCCCGTGCTACCTAAACCCAAGAACATCAGTTAAAATAAAAAAGGAGGAAGGATCTGAGGAAAAGTTCATCTTACATCATACCATAAATTTAAACAGAAATAAATGAGAAATTCCTGCCACTTGCCTGCTCTCTAAACTACAGGGGAAAAAAGAGATAGAAATTGTCCTTAACACTGTCTTCTAAGATACTTCTTCAAGAGTGACATTGTGTCGGAGATGCAATTGACTGCTACAGAGGGAGTGACATGTACATACAGGAATTAATTATCTGAAAGATAATAGGGAAGAAAATGATGAGAAAAAGCAACAAGAAGTAGAAATGTGTTTCTGTGTGGGTTTAACACAGAATGATGCAGTAAGTTGGAGGAACGTGATGGAGGGACAAAGTAGTAGGCCTTAGCAAGGAGAGATGGGCCAGGAGTGTACTTCAGATAAAAGTGAGTGAATGTTTGATGAATGTGTGAGTGAACGCTGCCAACATGCAGTGAGGTGGTGCTGGTTGTCTTTTTTTTTCCTTGATGTGTAGGGCACATTACAGCCCATATGTACTATGCAAGCAGTTCAGTGTTTGATTTTGCAAAGAGTTTTGGCATGCATATACACTCTTGCAATAATGGGGAGAACATAAACTCCACAGTATCAAAATCCTTCAACTGAGATGGAATGTATTAACACTGCTTTACTTTCCTAAAGTGGTGGTTCATACTGTATGGCTAATGCTATAGCTTGGTTAATATGACAGAGTTGTCTTTTTCTGTGAAGGTTTTTTACCCCCAAGTGTTACATTTTTGCTCTACTGAGATGTTAGTAGGCTGTGTGGGATCACGTACATGCACGTACACACACACACAGACTTTACTAATGCGGCTGCTTAGCAGATGGCTATTTGCTATGGAGTTCCACATTTAGACAAAGCCTGCTGTGAAAATCTCCACGTTACATCTTACCCTGTGCTCAACAGCTGATGTTCAGCATACAGATAGCTACACTGAGTCATCAGTGGCTCTGAAAATGAGAGGCAAAGAATTAACATGAAATTATCATAAATTTTCTGGAAAACAAATTAATACATATTTGTTTTGAGAGAATTCACATTAATGTTTAAATGATGATTTCTGTGTTTTTTCATAGCCAGTGAAACTAGGAATATTGCTGTTCTGCTATGACTTGTTTATTGTTTTGTTGTTTGTTTCTTTTAATGCGGTGATTAACCAGATGCTAAATGGTTTTAATTTCCAACATCATATATTTGAGTTCCAGGAAAGAAGCAGTCCTATAACACAGTAACTTTGATCAGGTTTTATCAGTTTTAGGGTGATAGAAGATATGGCTTTGAAAACGATTTAGTTAAAGAGCGTAAAATCTTTTGTTTGAATGGAAATTCTTTTATTTTCATTAACAATGCTGGATGGTCATTGTTGGGAGGCTCCTAAGTACAATGCAAAAATTGTACTGCAATGGGCATGCACAAAAGTAAAAATTTTTCTCTAGAATTATCAAGAAATGAGAGGGCTTTTGCTAATGAAATGTGAGATTGATTAATTCCACTGTGCTGCTTGTAGAGCAAACTCCAAGGTTTCCCATGGGAATTTGTATCGAGAGGGGGAGAAAGAGTGAGGCAAAAGAGAGAGACTCTAACCTGGGGTGACTATCCATGGAAGGTCTTTGCAGGCATTGGTGCTGTGTTACTAGAGATGGCTTTGTCTGGAGATGCCCAGGACTAGACGTGGCCAAGATAAGAGAACCTATATATAGAAACATAGAATTCCTGTGAAAATTTTAAAGGGAGCAAAAAATTTTCTTTCCAAGCCTGAGTTACAATAGCAAAGTTACGTGGCTAATGTTACTCTGAATACTCCTCCCTTTGCCACAGCACCAGTAAGTTCCCAAATCATCCAGGCTGGGTTACTTACACATCTCCACTGATAACTTGTGTATTTTGTCTCCTTTCAGTGTTATTTTTTATACAGAAAGCAGGATCTACATGAGCTACTTTTGCCCATTCCCTGGCAGTTCCTCTTGTGTGTTATCAGCACAATGGCTCTTTTCTTGAGACATTCTCTGATGTTTTTGTTATGCCTGTAACTGTATTATCCTATCTTCCTTCTCTGTTTTGTCAGTCTTTTTTCATTAACATCTAAAAGCCATGATGAGTATTATAAGATAGAGAAGGGAAGGAAAAGACGTGCACTTAACTGATGCTGTATTTGAGTAATATTTGTAGATTTTTAAAACAGAGTAAGATTTATTTTCTTACTTTACTTTTCTTCATTTTCTTCTGCTGAAACTTCCTGGTACAACTGTAGGAAGCTGGCTTTTGATTTTGGTTGATTACTTCCTTGAGAATTTTCTGGTTATGATTGCATTGTTAGGAATCAGCAGGTCAACTGAAATTCATGAAGAAAATGTCAGAGATGGGAAAAACTTATCAAAGTGCTTTTCCTAGCCTTTTCAGTGTAAGTTCTATTCATGAAATCTTGTGATGGCCCCTGAAATCAGCTGTATCTTACTTTTTTTTTTTTTCACTGGAGGTAAAATTTTGCAGTTAAAATCTAGGTGATCTTCTCTAAATTCTTTCTGTGGAAGTCAACCAATTTCTGCTGTTGTTTTAATATGTTGCAGTCCATGTGTCAATCCTTTACGAAGGGCAAACAAAAAAATAAAGAAAATTTTGCAGAAGAAAAGAGCACATAGTGAAGATATGCATAGGTTGTTATCGGATTAACCTAAAGACTCTGAGGACCATAAACACAAGAAAAAGGTAAACTAAATTTGGTGTATTTCTTTGTTCTTTCAGTTTAGTATTGTTATCTGACTATTGATTCTATATAGAGCACTAAACATGCAGAACTAAATGCCTGCTAGCTTCTCAGTCTAGTAGACTTTGTCAAAAAGGCAGCGTTTATCAGGAGTAACCCTTGGTTTCTGTTGTGGGACAAGTAATGAAGCTGCAGGAATTTGATTCCTGTCCTGGGATGCTGAATGAAAGCAGAACAAGCCACGAACAATATTACAGTCCTAGGTCTAAGTCCTAGCAAACTGTGTTGCTGGACACAAGGATCCATTTCCAGGCGCATAGAAACCTTTCCTTTCCTATGGAAAGGGGTGTTTTATGTTGACATGTTCACATAGTTTTGTATCCTGCCATTATTACTTAATGCTAGTTGACTGCTGAAATAAATGTAATCTGGGTATTGAATGCTATTTACTGTTCCAAATGATAGCTTGCTGAAAGTAACAATCAAACTTAATAAATAAATAAATAAATAAAAAGTCAACAAGGTCATTAGATAGTAAGGAAATATTTCAGTGAGAGATTTGACTGAATTGAATTGGCATTGTTTTAACAAATTTGTAAAGATGTCCATAAATCCAGTAATCTAGTTATACTGATATGTAGGTTTCCTTTTTTTTTCTTTTTTTTGCTCTCTTTTGGTGTAGAGGAGCACCCACCTGATTTTAAAGACCTCAAGCAGGAGAAGGACACCAGGATTACTTGAGTATGCTCTAGAAAATGAGATGCTTTGTTTTAGTATCAAAGTAATACAATGTTATCAACCCTTGATAATGCTATTGATTTTGTATTAGAAGTTGTTCGTTTCTATTTCTTCATTCCATATCTCCTGTATGAAAAATATGGTAATGTTGAAAGGCAAAAAGTGCTCGTGGCAATTCCTGAATGCCACTCCTCTCTTATTAATACAGCATCCGTATGGAGGGATATGAAGATACCAGTTAAGTGCCTGTTATAGTTTAGAGGTCAGTCTTGGAGTATTACCTGGATTAAGAAGAGATAGCTTGCCACTCAGTACTGATTTAATGAATGGCAACTTACTGTGTTCCAATATTGGATACCATTGTAGCACGGCAATGCTACTCTTACTGAGGAGAACAACTAATTATTTTCCTTGGCTGCAGAGGATTTAGGAAATCTGTGGTTGGGCAGTTCCTTTAAAGATATACTGAGCAAAAATGTGAAGAACTTCAGGAAACTGTAGTAGCATTTCCGCTGGCATTTTCTACCCCTGGCATATCACTGCAACACAGAACTTCCTTTCATCTTCAGGTGATTTGTCTCCCAAGGTAGGTGACTTCAAAATGTAGTTTTGAAAATTACTCCCTGTAGAGTAAGACACACAAATTACCCCCCCCCCCCAAAAAAAAAAAAAAAAAAAAAAAAGAATCAGTATCACAACAGTAATGTAGTAGAGTGCAGTAGAATTTCCAAGAGCTACAACTGTGGGGAATGGATCTTTACTCATAAACTGTAGAATAACTGCTATTAGTGATTCTCAGAAACTGTGTACTTACAGATTTCCCTATTTCATAACATTTTTGTTTTATTAAATTAAAAAAAGACCACTTAAAACCCAAGCATAATAGAGGTGCAGTATGCATATGGGCAGTCTCATGAAATTGTCAGAGCACATACTGATGATCAGACATAACCATATGCAGGAGCTTTAAAGCCTGATACTGCAACCATTGCCAGTAACACTGTATTAGAGATGATTGGGATATAATTTTGTAAGCAAAAGAATTATGATGTTTTTGATTTGGAGCAGCAGAAGGATGGGGACTGAAAAGGGCTATGTTTTGCCTTACAAATCTGATGTGTTTGCTGTTTCTTGATGTTATTTTCATGAATTGTGTAGTATGTCTATAGATATTTTGTCAAAGATAAAAACAATTTCCTTCTGCCTGAATTTAGGGGCACTGTCACAGCTGAAATGTGCATGTGGCAAACCACATAGATCCTCATGGCTGATGGTGACTGAGAGAAAGTTGTGCTCTGGAGAAAGTCATGCTTTCGTACGGTGCTTCATGATTTTGATTTGTAGGTTGATAAATTCCTTTTGTTTACATGTCATTGACAGCACAGATGCTTTCAACATCACATAACTTTCTGACAAAGGGACACGTAAAACAACAATAAGCAATCAACACATCTGCAGTAACCAAATCTGGCAGAACCAGAACAAAATGAGCATAAGCAAAATATATGCATTGTAAGAATAGGGCATGAGATGGAAAAGACCCAACAAAGCTTATATTTCCCCTATTGGGGCAGTAGTTAAGAGTACGGTGTTAAGAGTAAAGATGTTCCTAAAGCTGACAACTTTGCTTTTTCGTTGGAAAAGGCAAAGGCTCTAAATTTAAGTTGTAATTTCTTTACTGGTTTGACAGTTCATTGAATCAACAGCTGTCCAGCATAAGTATTGCAGAAATAACTGCTATCTCTGCCTAAAATGCCATAATATCTATTTTGTTATTATTGAGGGGTCAAAGTTATCACATTAGGGTCACATCACAAATATTCATTTGTGGATTAGTGATGCTAACCACACTGACACCATCACATACAAGCGGATGTTTTGATCAGCTGCTTACTTCCACCAGTAAATAGAGAAATTAAAATTTCTGAACAATTGCTTTGGTAATGATTTCATAGAATCACGATTTTATCTTCTTTGTTCCATACTCCTGGACTTTAGTGTACTACAGAAAAAAGTCAATAGGGAGTTGACCTAGACCTACCTGAACATGTCTTTTCCCAAGTGCCTAAACTGTTGACATGTTTCTTGTATACCAAGCTGCACATTGCTGAGCCAAATTCATTTTTTCTTTGACCTTTCTGTTCCTCCAAAGAACTGGATTAGGGCCCCAGCCAGGTTGAAGAAGGCACAAGCACTCTTACAAGGCTGGCAGTGCCTCTGTGATCAGTGAAAGCAGCTGCTCAGTGCTGTGCACCACTTCCAAGGCTGCCAGGGCAGACTGTCTGCCTTCTAGGCACTAAGGGAGGGAGATAACTTTCGTGCTAAAACCGAGGACCACAAGATGGTGCTGCAGGAAAACATTTTTCCCTCAGTGGTTTGGTTTCTGGAGAACTTTATTGATTTCTGCCTTTTACAATGTGGTTCATCAAGTCACAAGAAGGCAGATAGTGTACAATAGAGCAATGGTCACTCAGTAAAAAAGACAACATAATACGGCATATGATGACAAGGCTTTAGGAGACTTACAAGATATACAAACCATTGCTGGTGGCTTTAGATCTGCTCTCCCTCCTATTGAACTGATACAGAATGAAACAAAAGAGCGCTCAGTGGAACATCCCTCCTTATCTTCACAAAGATTAAATAAATACAAAGCTGAATGACCCGACTTACTGCAAAATAGCAATGTCCAAGAGTGGATGCTGCTACCATAGAGATAGGAGCTATGAGAAGGCTTCAGCAGCAGTACAGCTCTTTTAGCGCATTGCTCGGCACCTGCAAGAGGTCTGATGACAAAGGGTGTGTCTCAGCCTTCCCTCAGAAACCTAACCCACACCTTTAACCACCTTCTGTAACAGGAAGAGGAAGAGTTGAGGTGATTTTTTTTGAAAGCTTTAGAACAGTATGAAATGACTGTATCATGCTACAGGCAACTGTGGAAATGTCTGGTACTTCTCTCCTTCTGACCTTCAGACAGCATTCAAGGTCATGAGAATTGAACTTAAATTCTATGGCATGAGTGGATTGAGAGAATGGATTTGAACTGTGTAAAGCTCAAAAATCCAAAGCCAAATAGAAATCTATTTAAACAAAACCCATGTGATTGGGGAATTTGTCTCATATTTTTAAGGTTTGAGGTTCAAGTCTGAGACCTGTTTTACCTCGCTGGGATTCATGCAATGCCAAGTAGTGCAGATGTAGCAGGAGAATGTATTTCATTGCTCAAAAATATTTTTCCAGCTTGTCTCCATGTAAGGGACGCAATTTTGAAATGATAGGAGTCTTCTGATCCTTTGCCGGCCTAGGCTTGGATGCACACCAAAAACGAAGTGCAAAGGTCTCCCTGGAAAGAGTGTTTCATGTTCTCCTCTAGGGTCCCAGTGGAGCAAGCGGCTCCGTCCAACTCAGTTTTGCTTCTGATCTTTCTGCTCCAAACTTTTTTGTTCTCACAAAACACTGGAAAAAAAAATGGTTTCAGTTGAAATGAAAGTCGAAAAACTGTCCACAGCTGTGCTATTCTAGTCTTCAGAGATTCATTGTACTTCTTCCAAGTTCTTTCACAAAAGGCATGCTTCCTACAGCACTGCTTCCTTGCAGAATCCACTACCCTACATACATCTTCCATCCAAGCTGATAAATCTTTGAGCTGATGTGTTTGTTCTGCTCTGTGTAACAGGTAAGTGGTATAGAGCTTTGCTCTGCGACAGCTTATTCTCTGCAGTACCAACCTGCAGAGGTTGATCCTGGAAGCTCTGTGAGTTTGGTAGTCAGCTGAAAATTGGATGATATTGGGAAGGTGATGGCAATTCTATCTAGAGCCACCATCTAAAAGACATCATGGCTACACATGTTGTATTCCTACAGCATCCTTATCTCCTTGATTTTTCAAATATCTGATTTTTCAGTCTATAAGGCTGGAGCTGTTCAATATTCTACTTATCACGTAGACCATCAGTTGAATTGAAGTGAAATAATTAAAATAATTTTCCTTTAGAAATTAATTTTCTGAGGCATCTACTTGGCCTGCCATTTAGCACTACACTTTTGCCCAGGTTCTAGTTGAGATTTTTACTGGCTCTTCAAGCTTCTTCCATTTTCTTAATTAAGGTACTAGATCTATCACTAACATGCAAGATCTAAACGTGGTGTGGAGGAACTAAACCAACTAACAGGACAGATAACATCCTATGTTTAGGACTTACTGCACAGCTTGGAAATCAGGGGAAGGAACACGCTTCCACAAAAAACTCTTCCATACCCTTCCTAACAGGAAATCCCTGCTTCAGTGAGATGCACCAGGTAGGTGGCAGCATTACTGAAAGGCAGTTTCTTCAATCAAACTGGGCCTTATGAATTGCAGTAACTAAGCATATAAAAAAAGAGTGGCAGTTGGGTATGTAATCCATCCTTATCAGTCTTCTTCAAGGCATGTCAGGAAAAACTTAATTCTCATTCCTGAAATGGGGTGCCGTGTGCATTGTCAGCTGATATTTCAGGTTCTCAAGTTATATTTCTCAGATACCAACCCAGTAGCCTTAAAGAATGGCAGAGCTCAGCTTGAAGAGAGAGATCTCTTATCAAAGCTGCTCTGTATGAACAACTGTCAAAGGCAAGGAAACCTGAGAGCCTGGGGAAAAGCACTTACTGGGTTGGTGTTGACCAGTTATCTTGATGACACAGTAGGTGACTGAGATCTAGCTCTTGAACAGTGGATAAGCATGGCAAATTACTGTTTTGGCTCCCCTCTTTCACAACAGTCCTAGAATGCTATAAAATGACTACGGTTAAACTGTGAAACATCTGGGCTGGGGGCATGTCAACTAAAGATTAGGCTGTGCCAGCTAGAAAGGAAAAGAAGGAATATCAAGGGAAAAATAACTGCTTGAAAAACGATGTGGAGCGTTTTACCAGAGTGCAGCAGGATCTCGTTCCAATTTGGCTTTTAAAATCTATTTTTGTTACTGTGGTCACATATAAAAGTCTGTCACATCAAATGCTACAAACATTAATCATTTTTTTATCAACAGTTGCACTATAAACAAAACCAGCACAACTACAATTAATCACAGCTCATCAGTGCAGCTAGCAAGAAAAAGGTTAACAGCAAATTCTGTTTTACTGGTTAAAGATGCTACTATAGCAGCATTTGCTCAAATGGTTGTTTTACACATGCAGTGGCGTCATCCAGTTTAAATCCTGCTGTGTTTCTTTGCCAACAACTGCTAGTGAACATTTGCCCACCTTCCCTGCTGCTGAGTAGTATCAGGATTAGATGCAGGGAGGCGAGCAGGCTTACAACTTCATCTGTTGGCACCGCAGGAATGCAGGAGCAGAACAGCATGGCAGTAGAGAAAACTTTCAAAATCATCAATTTTAAGGTCTTACCTCGAAATGGCTATTTCCTGGCTGGGGGGAAGGGTATCTTTCCACAACCGTTCTTCCCCCATCATCATCCACACAGCCTCCCCCTCTCCCCCTGAAAAAAAGACAAGGTGGCACAACAAGAAAATCTTTCTCAAATAAAGACATTAAAGACATGATAGACATTTATTTATTGTCCACCCTAGCAGGGAAGTGGATGTCTGCAAAACTGCTGGAAAGTAGGTTTTGACATGGGAGGAATGTCTGTCAAGAAAACACTGGTCTTATCTGGCTCTGTTGGGAATAAAAAATTTAGGGAGCTTTAGTACATCTTAGACTTTAAGATGATGGATAGCTTGCAGCAACAGACATTTTTCTCCCCTCTCCAAAGGAAGCCACTTTTCTCTCACTACTTAGCAAAAGTCCGTTTGAATGACGTGATTGTACAGAATCGTGTCTTGAGCAAAGAGTGAGAGACAGAGGTTGGTTTTCTGAATATGTTGTATTAGTTCTTGCCTGCACTTAAGAACAGCTAGAAATGTGCTTTCTGAACTCTATGCATTTCTTAAATGCAAAGTTATGCACCATAACCAGCTTTGTAAACCATTTGGCTGTACTTAGAAGGCAGAGGAGAAGGAAAGTACAGTGTCAAAGGGCCACAGCACAGGAAAAGGACACGCTGTTATTGTTCTTCCTGTTGAGATACCACGATGTAAATTCTCAGTGTGCTGGTTACATCCAACCAGTTTTCTGCAGTGGATGAGCTGGGCTGCATCTTCTTTCCCAGCTGGCCCACCAGCAGCAGTTGAGCAGAGAAGAGGGGAGTGGCAAGCAGCTACTGCCTCTTAACTGTAAACGTAACCTTAAGGATTCCTTCTAGTCTCCCAAACTAGCTGAGGACAGAGTTAAACAGAGTAATAATCTGTCACCCATCCTCTCTCTTCTCATTGTTTGTCCTCTGAAAACATATGGCAAGTATCTCTGTTATTAACTTTGAGTTTGATTCCCCCAAGGCCCATATGAAGACAGCGGTCTGTTCCTCATAGTTGCTTTAGTACTTCACCTCCCATGCTCAAACAGTGCCCAGCTATGACACCGAGCAATCAGTTTAAATTGTCCATTGGCAGCTACAAAGTAATTGAGATTTTTTTCAGATTAAAATAGACTGTGACAAACTAGGCTGACACCTCCAAAGCAGCTGTCATGGTCTGTAGCAGTGATGCTGCACATTAAAGAGCTCTTGACCACGTATTCACATAATGAACCTAGTGGTTCTAAATGAGATGTTATGATCTATCAATTAAATAATAAATACTGTTAAGAATGCAAAGATAAACCCAAAGGAATTATGGTGATGTGCTGCAACAACTTTCTTATACTTCAAACAGTTGTTTGTTTTTTTTTAAAAAAAAAACACACACACACACACAAAAAATATTTTTCTATTTGATACACTGCTAATAAGAAGCATACAGCCAATACTGAATGACACACTTAAAATTTGCAAAGTCTGCACAAAATGCTAAGGTAAGTTGAAAGCTTCACCTGTAGTTCATCTTGACAGGTGATGGTACTTACAGAATAAATCTCACATATATGCAATTATTTGGAGGAGCAGCAAGGGGTAAAACAAGCAACTGAATTTTCCTTGTTCTATGGGCATATCTTTACTATCCAGAGCAGTGTTTACAGGACTGCAATCTCCATGCTGGCTGATGTTCAGATCCTAGCCCCAGCTAGTGTTATTTTTGTGAGCAGAGTAAGTACTCTAATACTTACCTACTCCAGCTGTTTTGCTGTTTCAGCACCACTTCTAGTTTTGGAGCTCAGCTAGTGCTACCCAGAAGACCTCTCCTTGGGGTCTCCAAATTTTTTTATTGTACTGTCCTGTCATTAAAAAATAATAATAATAATAAAAGCAGAGCTCTTGTCTCCTGTATATTCTACTTTATGGAAAATTTGCTGTTTCCCAATGAATGGGAACAGCCCTTGCTTGAGCCAGGTAGCATGCTGGCAGGCATCATATAGCCCTCCAACATGTGCCTTTCACATGTTCACCTAGCTGTTAATTGTCTTCTGATGTGTGAACTACATTGTCTGATCCAACTTTCTGCATCTCACTGAATGTTGGCCTCCTCCTAGCCATTGCTTTCCTGAGCTCAATGACTTCAGATAAATGAAAGTACTGCGGTGCCTAACAGACCGGTGTTTTACATCACAGGCAAAAGTAAAGAGAGGTCAAGCTTTTCCTACAGCCAAGGCTCCTAAAGTGGCAAAGAGCCACCCAGACATGTTTTACCCATATTTTCTACTGCTGAGCAAGGAGAGAAATGTGCCAATCTGGCTGAGTTTAACCTCAGAGGAAAGAATAATTATTTCTTGATTCATTCAGACGAACAGCTGAAAAAGCTTCCATTTCAGACAACTGGCAGAAAAAGGTTTTGTCTCTTTACAAGTTTGTCTCCTTGCAAATGCTGTGGACCTGCTGAGAGTATTGTAAGCAAACCTGCTATTAATACAATACTCTGAGTTTGTGATAGCTTCCTCCTTCTCTGCCTGTTGTGGTTTGACAGATTGAAAGTGTACAGTTTGAAACAGTGGTTCTTTGGAGGAAAGGGCACCATGAGCCAGCTGCAGGAAAGGTTACTACTGAATTATGGAATGCTGGGGAGTTTCTGGATATCTCTTCCATTCTTAAGTTACTCATTATATACTTCATTTTTGCTTTCTTTTTGAATGTAAAAGACTTTAGATTTACTATATTAATGCTTTGTACCATGTCTTTGAAGGTATGCTGTATATATACATATATATATTTTTGAATATGTTTTTTTAAAGAAGAGATTTTAAGAAATACCTTGCAGGAAAAGGTTGAGATTGCTGCATGGAAAACATTTGGTGGCTGATCCAGGTGAAAGCAGGTGAACCTAATGATTAGGCCACTGGACCTGAGTGAAAGGAAGATAAACAATCACACTTGAGAGCAGAAACAATGTGGACTGTGTAGAGTTTGTAAGGAAGACAAGTAACAGAAAGTGAAGTTCAAGGTAAATCAACAAAATAAATTGATCTAGAGAGTTGATAGTAATATGTTCTTCTGTGTCTCCTAAAATTTGAAGCCTGTAGAAGGCTATGTGGAGCCTGTAGAAGTGGATGCATCATAGCTGATGAAGAGGGGAGAAAATAGGGATTTTGTCTGCTTTATTATTAGGCTGTGACAAGGAGGAGAGTAAACTGGGTGAGCTGGTATTGCCTGGTTTAGCCATGTGCTTCCCCATAGTCTCTCTAGTACGGTACGGTTTGTGACATAGGCTGTTACTTGCTTAATCCTTTATCCCTTCCCAGAAAGGGAAGGGCAACTTGGTTAGTGTTATCTGGTTTGTGTGACCAACAGAGCAAGTAACAGTGGGAAGAAAATTAGCTCTTGAGGGGAAGAGCGAGACAGCCTCTCTTGGTGGAGGCTGTGGCCAGGCAGGAGGTGTACGAGGGCATGCAGAGGATGGATTATTGTGGTGTCAGCATACCTGGGAGGACGGATTTCTTGGTTTCCTTGCATGGAAAGGTGGAGCATTAGGTCTACATTACAGAGGACTCCTGTGGGTAAAAGGGGAATGTTGGTTGTGTGTTGGGAGAGCTATGAGCAGACCTGAGGTGCCTGGGCTTCAGCTCTTGGTTCCTTTCAGCGAGTCTGTGAGCCCCATGGCAAAGTGCAAACAAGATTGTGAGTGTGGCAAACAGGGATTAGGAAACTCAGCTGTTCTCAGCTGTGGTTTGGAATTTCTTACGATCTCTGTAAGAGGCCTGCCAAGGTCTCTGATACTTCCCAGGTTACGATGTGTAGCTCTGAGACTAAAATCAACTGAGGAAAAAATCTGAGAAAATATTATATTGGTGGCAGGAGGGGGGATATTTGCATTTCTATCATAATCTGAGCAAAAATAGTATAGTCATGTCCTTTCTCTTGTAGGTAAAGGCTTGTAGGTATGTTTTTGCTGTCAGCGATTACCATTGGTTCCTTTGTTTAAAGATAAGGAGTGAGGGCTCCAAGACTCCAAAGGTCTGTGTTCAAACCGTGTGAATGACTCACCAGTATCATCCTGAATTATTAAACTCTGCAATAACAAGTCATTTATCGAACTGGGAGAGAGTTTTGTAAAGACTATTTTTCTGTATGATTCCATGGGGGGAGGCGGGGAGGGTGCAGGGAAATGTAGACCATCAAAGCTGTTGCAATTGGGGTTTGGCTCTAGATCCGAAATATTTATGAATTGACACTGATGGTGTAAGCCTTTTATGAAACATTTATTCTCAAGTTTGATTACTAAAAAACACCATTTACGGAAGAAATAAGTTATGAAGGAATCAAATTTCCTACAAGAGACCCTGGAAAACAAGACCACAAATGACAAAACATGCTATTTAGAGCCCAGATGGCTGCATAAAATAAATAGCCGTTTCCTCAGTGGAAGCATAGGCAATTTGGCTGTGTGAAGCTCCAATTCCAGCAGAGATCCTTGAAACAGATGTTGATATTGCTTGTGCATGGAAACTCTAGTAAAAAGCAAGATGTTCAGGTAACATGAATGTAATGACTGACAACCTCAGATTTCTTTGTCTGGAGATTACACGCACTTAAAACCAAAATGTGACTGTTGTAGAGCCTGGAACACAAGTATCTTTCTGCAGGTATTTTATGATAAGCTAAAACATGTGGCTGGCTAAGGGACTTGAGACGTTTTGGTAATTTTCCTTTGTCTGTAACTGGTAGCCCAGCAGAATATTTCAAAACCGAGAAGAAAAATGTAAGTTGAGCCTAAATACAGATAGATAGGGATATATAGATATAGGTTGAAATAGCTAGAAAGGTATAATGTTTTTAACCATACAAAGAAGAAATGAATCACCTTTGTGTCAGGTTAACAATAACAAAAATCTGCCCTATATTAATGTGTTTTTCTTTTATGAGTTTGTTATCATTTCTGATACACCTGGTCAGGCTAAGTAACCTTCTGACTTTGATAAGAGGAGGGCCCTACTCATCTTTTCCTTAGGTGGTTACATTCTTGACTCAAGCTGATCCTGAGAAATTGAATGCCAGAAGTACATTTTCTGGAGGCAGTTCTGAGAGTTTCTCAGTGGAAAATGTTTTCTTTGGATAATAAGTGGTAAAAGTAGTAATTTTGGGGAAAAAAAAAAATCATTTTTTTTCTAAAGCCATCATGGTTTGTATTTAGTATGTGGGGTACAATCTCCTGATTGACAGTAGCAAAGCATGCCTCTTATGGCTTGCATTTTTGCAAAAATTTCTTGGTTGAGCCAGTTGAATCCTCTTCTGTGCAGACCCTTAATATGGAATTTGTGCAATGACTTAGTTCTTCCGTGGCTAATGGGAATACTGTCATTAGCTCCAGTGCATACAAGAGCAGGTTGTAAGGTTCTTGCTTTGAAGCAGTAATGAATTGCAGAGCTTGCAACACCTACTGAATGAGCAAAAAACTTAATATGGTTACATTAATACCTCTGGGACTCAGGGAAAGACTCCATAAATTGACTCTATAAATGTTGAGTGAGCTGTTTGGAGGCCAGTGGATGGTGAAGAAGTCTGACAGTGGGTTGTTTTTTGCTTTATCCTCATTGAAAACAAACCCAGGATGGCATCAAGGTAGAGGGGTTTACACAACAGTCAATGGGCAGACCACGTACCTAGACTGAGAGATTTGCATTCAGTTTCTTGCTCAGCCCAAGGTGATTCGGCTCCCAGCAGGGTCTTCTGAAACATGGATGTTCTGAGGAAAGTCATCATCTGCACAGATCTACTCACAATTTGATGAGGAAATACTGGAGTTCATTAGAGAAGGGTCAGCATTTATGCTAATGTCATTAAAAGATGGCCTACTCTAAAGTTTAGTCAGTGAGAATTTAGTGCTCTTGGAAGGGAAGAAAACTATTTCCACGGGAAGCCATGCCAATAGCTCAGTAAGACCAGTGTTGTGGATGTCCAAGGCTTTCTCTTGTTCTCCCAAGACTTGGGCGGATCTCAAGAGGTCTGTGAGGCAAAGCAAATGCAAAGCATTTCACAGTTCTTTGGGTAAGGCAGGAGATTACACTCTCCTCCTCTACAAATTTTGAGTCATCTATACTGGAACAATTTCACTAGAAGACAATTTTGTATTTACTATGTGGTTTGAAGCAGCAGATTTGTAACTTGAGCGTGCTTACTGACATCAAGATGCTCTAGTAATCTCTCACATCAGACTGATCGAATTTGTCAAAAGGGAAGAAAGAGGAAATAATCTGTTAAGAGCACTTCAAGTATCAAGGTCCTTTTACCATTAATCTTAATAGAGTATGTAAAGCCATTGCAAGGCTTGATTTGGTAAGATGTATGACAGAGAGCTACTCTTACCTCTGCTGGATGGTGTTGGAATGGTTCAACCTGAAACCACACCCTTGATTGTATGTGCTGAGCAGTTTCTCCTCTGATCAAGCAGCAGACTTGTACTCTTTTGACAAAGGAGGTTCTGGGTTTTCTCCTAAGTCTTACAGTCTGGTTCCTACTCATCTCCTGGTTCAGCTCAGTGATAATGACAGTTCTAAAAGGATACCACTTATTGCAACAGTTAAAAGCCTTTGTCTTCCAAGGCTTTTGGTTAGAGTGGGGGGATGGAGTAGAGAATCACAATTCAGAGTCCTAAATCATTCACTTGGCCATTCTCCTCCTGAGTACCTCCGTCTCTGTGACATTTTTTCCATCTGTAATAACAGATGTATGCTTGTCTTTTAGCTGAAGATATCAGTTTCCTGAACTGGTATAAAATATACATTTTCTAAGAAAGCATCAGAAGTCTTTCCCAAAAGAAATAGCTTTACTTTATGCTAAATTGCAGTGCCTTTACTGTCGTATGATACCACTCATCTAACACACCTAAGTCAGCTGAGTCAACAAGCTAAACACCACGCATCCCAGCATTAATTTCAGCAATCTTGACACCTCTGTATCGTAGCATTACACTTCTTAACTCAGCTGTCAGCATGTGGTACATGTGATGGTACTGTCAGCCCACACAGACTAGGGCTTAGTATCACAAGGAGAGTGTTTGTATGCTCACAGAGATTCCATTTTTAGTTTCTTTCTACACTTACACTGACAATGGGTTGGGTTTGCCACTCTTACCAATTAACGTCTGGTGCTAATACTATAATAAACAAACATTGCTTTGCTGACTTATGCTCTCCAAAGATTCCCTTTGATTGATACAGAACCGAAAAATGTCTGAAGCTGTTCTTTCAGTTTCAGTGGAGAAATGTCCTGTGGTGACTCTTGCAGTTGGGACACCTGTTAGTCTGACCAGTGAGACAATAAAATCAGACTCAAATTGCTTTATTCAGTAAAGATAAGTAGATAGAATCACAGAAAATAAAGTCAGAGCAAAGTAAATTCTTGCTCCATTCACAGCTGTTAGTTTAATGGAATTGCCTTTCTCATGAAAAGCACAGCTGCTCCAGCCCTGCCTGCAGCATGCGTGCCTGCATGGGCCGGGAGGGGGCTCTGGAACTGGAGCAAGGCTTGTCCTGAGCAGCCAGGGTGGCCTTCAGAAGTGACCTCAGTTGAAATGTGCATATAGAAGAACTCAAGCAAGCTGCTGGGCATTTTGACCAAGCCACGCTGGCACCTGTTTGGTTGGAAGCTCAGCTGAGGACTTGATTTGCAAATTGCTCAGCATGTGCTTGCTGATGGACCACTGTCTTTCAGGCTGTAGTGGATCTTGTGCAACTTTCTGTGTTCTACCCCTTATAACACCAGTACATTTCCCATTATAAGACAGCATGTGTCCTCGCAAGTTGATAGAGCTTTGCAAACCAGACTGTTAGCCTTGGTGCACAAGTGCTATTGGCAACTTGTATGCAAATAGTGGGGCCTGTATCTTTGCAGGTTCAAGTAATTGTGTATGGAAATGCAGAATTAGACATGGATTCAATTCCCTGATTTCTGAGTGTGATCAGTAGTTAAATATAGTGGGCTATTTCTTTTTTTCCCCTGCACTATTCACTTGGCTTATACTGTACAACTCTTTTAGCTTATGCCACACACACAATAGGACTCTATGCCTTAGTTTGCCATTTCTAAGTGAGAATAATAAACCCCCTCATCTTGCAGGGAAACTGTGAAAATAAGTCAATTAGTGTATTGGAAATGGTCCGATACTGCACTGGCAAACACAAAGAAGCAACACTGGTTTTAGAAGTTGGTCTAAATAATATGCAAAAAAAATAAGGATCTAGACCAGTAATGAACAGTGACAGAAGGAGGAATTATTGAATCGTTGCTCATTTAGTGAACGTGATTCCTGCTGTGCACTGGATGAAATTGGCCCTGTGGGAAAAATAGCAAGACTAGGATAATTCTTACAAAAAGAGGAATGACTTATGGTTGCAGAAGCAAGCTTAAATTTAGCATTTTCTCACTTTTGAGTGATAAGTGTGGCCATCCAAAGATATTTCAGAAAATTGCGTAAGGATATTTGATTAAGGTGTTTTATAGCTTTTGAAAAGAGAGCAGAATATGTAGCAATTCTGTCTTGAGACATTGTCCTAATACCTGCTGGAGGTATCAGTAGATTGAAAGTACTGAAATGCCTAAATCCACAGAGATCTCCTTCACTTCAGCTAAGAGAAGCTGCCCAGACAGTATGCTGTCCTCCTGCACAGGGAAACAGGAGCTTTCTCAGGAACAAATGGTAGGAGACCTGGTAGGAGAGGGAGCCTGCAGTGGAAGTTGTTGTATCTGGGTGGGTGATCCACATTATTCCCATCCTCGTTCTTTCTTTTAGGTTCATGCAATCAAGGAATAAAGCTTAGCCCACCTTTGAATACATTGGTCTGTGAAAAGCAGGATGGATTATAACGTACTAAATGCCTATGGATTTTCATAGGGTCAGTGTGAAGGACCCTTCTCTTAGATTTCCAACCTTTTCCTTTTTTTATTTTTTTTTGGGGTTGTGGTTTTTAACGGATAAATTTATTTTTTTTATGCTCAAGAAGCAATTGCTAGAACTCCTTGCTGCAAATGCTTTATATTCCCTATCACTTTGGCTGAAAAATCTCTAAAATGCCCACTGTGAAAGCTTCATCCCAAATAGTTATAATTTCGATAAATTCTAAACAATTGAAAACAGAATATTCTAATGAGAAACATCAAGGAATATTAATAATAGATGTGATTTCCAGCCATGCCTGTAATAATACATGATAGGATATTTAAGGTAAAGAGCTGCAAGCCCAAAGTGAAGCAAATGTATGTAGTCATCTTTTACATTTTAATGGAACTAATTAATGAGGCTGGCATGCTTTTGAAAATGCTTCAATTTATTCTTTGATTAAAAAGTAGAAGTCTCTCATTAGTGCAAAAATATAATTTCTGAGTTATACTTCTGGAGTGTATAAAACAGATCAGTGCTGATGTAAACTGGGAATTTCAAAATTATTGTTTACATTGCATACTATTTCAGCATCATTCACTGTGGATTTACATCATAATTAGTTTGCTCTGTTTTCCCTGCAGTGAGCTTGACTTGAAATGGGAAACTCCTCTGGATTTAACTGTTGCACCTGATTGCTTTTTTACTTTCAGACACTGGCCGTAAGGCATTTGTGTGTGTGTGTTTATGTGTATTTCTATGAGAAACGGGAAAAAAAATGCTCCTATATTTGATTTATCAAATGACTTCTCAGTTTTATGTAAGGTGACCTTTGCATGTGTGGAATGGTATTTTGATTATAAAATGCTTCTTTGTCTAGCTCAGAATTTTGTGCATATACCTTAAATTACACTTTTCCCCTGCAGACCTCATTTAGGGAAAACAGTTCTAGTATAAGGCAGTTCCTTTTTTTTTTTTTTTTTTTTTTTTTTTTTTTAAAGCCACGTTCTGTAATTAGTATCTACCTCCTACTTAATATTTTATCAAAATTGTGAGTATGGGTGTGCGTTGTAGGATTGGTTGGGGAGTGTTTCCTTAGCTGAAGCTACAGCTGTGGAAATAGAAGGAATGGTGAATATGATTTCACCTTTGGATAAAGGCATGATACTGAGACTTGTCTGCCTCGCCTTGCTGGATGAAATTCTCTTCAGGCCAGAGGGTTTAGGAGATCTTTACATTGTTACAACATCCCTGAGCTAAGGCTAAAATCCTGCCATCTTCCAAGATTTTTGTTTGGATAATAAAGAATTATGATGTCGTACGTGTGCATGGAGCTGTCCTGTAGCTCCTCCATCAGCCCTTGCCCTTCTGCAAGTTGTCCCCTCACAGCAGGGCTGGCCTCCAGCCGCAGCTGGAGCCCTGTCCACTCACCAGCCCTGTGTGAAGCAGTGGGGAGGGGGATATCAGGGTGAGGCTGAAGGCATCCTGCTTTCTGCCAGTCCACTTAGGTTCTGCACATTGTCCTTTCTTATATCCCTTGAAACTGGAAAAAAAAAAAAAAAAAAAGGATAGTGATGTGGTTACCCACTATGGAGCGAAACTGCTACAAAGCAAGCAGTGGCTTATTGCTTTTAGGCAGCCCTTTGTCATTTCTGCTACAAACGGTTGAGGCTGTGAAGCTGCACCCTTCCCCGCCCTTGCTCTGTCTCTATTGTGTGGCTGGGAGGTGGTTGCTCTAAGGGAGGAAGATTTTCCTTCTCGGAAGGCAGGGTGGGATCCGGAGAATCTCGCTGGCGAAGCAGAACAGATGGGACACACACCGCTCTGCCCTCCACAGCAGGTTGGAATCTGGCGGCTTGTGTGTGAGATTTAACATGGATAGGAATAAATAATAGAAGGGAAAGAAATATTTGTGCAAAACGGAGCTCACAGAATGATGTGCTCTGTTGATAAATCAGCCCAAAAATACTTCCTCATCAAGACTCACTTCTCAGATCCTTTGACAGAACCTAGCATCCCAGTTTGAAGGACTGTCTGTGGATTTCACTCCCATTATCCCTGCCTTTCCTGGCAACATTATGCCTCCCAGTTTTACTAATACAAAGCTCTTCCTCTTGTAAGGAAAATAAATTAGCAATTTAGACAGGCTGGCCAGAAACAACCCATCAAAGAGGAGTCCAGGGCTCTGTGAGTGGCGGCACTATCTTACAAGTCCTATAAATACTTGGTGTCACCCCATGCACATCTTCCTTGGGTTTTGCATTCATTTCTCCCTGCATTATACATCAACATGGGTAGCAAAATATGAAAAAGAGGAGACAGAGCAGAGATTAGGGGCTGGAAACATTTTCACAGCAGTATCTTGTCAGCTTTCCAGCACACTCTGACTTATCGAGATCCAAACACTCACAGCTGGTGCATATTTTAATGCCAAATGACTGGCATGGCTGAAATTGGAATTCACAGTCTCTCAATGCACTGTACTAGTGCATTTAGTCAGCGCATTGCTTTTGTGTGACTCTTTTAAAGTTAAGTTACATTTCAATGAGGGCATTTTTATGGAGGCACTGTGAACTTGCATGGAAGAGTGTGTGGCTCGGCGTGCCAAGTGTCTGTATGTCTGATTAAAATTAGAAATAAAACAACATGAAAAACCCTGCTAATTTACTGCCCTAAAATTGTCAATTAGAGCAGTGCCAAGCAGTCTGGCAGGAGCTCCAGTTCTTCCAAAAGGCAGAAGAGCGGTGCCAACTCTGAAGCAGAGGAAAGAGGAGGAAATATTTGTCAACTCTATCCAATAGCTGGTCACATAATAATTGGGCAGTAAATTCTCCAACCTGAGTTGTTTGGCTGATAGCTGGAACAGTGCCTGGTTTTGTGTTTTCAGGTTTTGTATGTGTTTTTTTTTTTTTTTTTTTTTTTGTTTTGTTTTTTAAAACTCTTCCACCAGTGCATTCTATTTCATTGGTGTTGAGATGGGTTACTGTGCAACTTAATGCTTAGCTGCATATTTTACATTGCCATGTTTCCTGAACAGCTCAGGATATGATGGTGCGTTGTCTATAAAATTTAAAATAACCCTTTCTTACAATGAGAGTAGAAGTACAGCTGTTTCAACAGGGTGATAGCTAGCATGTATGAGTCCTCTGAAATTCAGTGGCTAGAAAAATGAAGGCTATTTCTCTTTTATGAAGTGCAGTTCAATTTTATAGTAAGATCTTCTCTTGATTTTGATTCTCTGAACACCACTGAGAGTATCACTGTAGTGTAAGGGTCCACCCAAGAGGTGTCCTCTAGCACAGGTTTTAAGACTGTCAGCTTTAGGAACTTTGGGGGGGTTTATCCTTCTAGTGATAGCACTGGAAAGGTCTACCCACAATACTATGGTATTTTGGGGTAGGATCTCATGATTAAGAAGGTCCCAAATGCTGTTTACATTATTCTAGGTTCATGGAGCAACTCAGATTTAGTTCATTAAAATTCCTACTAGACTGTGAAACGAATTGAATCCAGTTCAGTTCAATGGAAGCAAGATCCAATGATGAAAGATGCTTTTGAACTCTCCAGACCTACAAAAGTTTTCAGTTTTCTCATGGGATCCATATGTTTGCAAATGATTATTGCTCTGTATTAATTTGGCACTGAGTGAGGCAACAAATTAGTCAGTACTTCTATTTTAACTGTGATTTTGTGGGATTTTGTTCTGTGACTTGCTTTCTGCACTTTTTTTTTTTTTTTTTTTTTAATCCTAGATTTTAGTTCGTTTTAACAACAAAAATACAGATTTAAAACACGGTTAATTAAACATCCTAGAAAAGAAAGTTTGTGGGAAGTGGCAACAAAACAGAAGGTAAGTTATGACTCTGTCAAGAAGTAGAGTCGTGTATGGGCAGTTATTGAAGAACATGTGGAAAACAAAATGAGCAACAGGTGGGATAAAACATTAAGTAGAACAACAGAGGTATCCAGGCCAACACTGTCACATGCTGCACTGGACAGGGTGAATAATCCCTACCATTATCTTCTTTGCTGCCTCTTGCAAATCTGTGTCAGGATTGAAAGAGATGTTTCAAAGAGTAATAGGAAGATATGGTAAAGCACTGAAGTAAGTGGGAAAAAGAGAAAAAGGAAGAGGAGAGGACTTTAACTTGGCTTAGAAAAGCAGTAGTTTGTTTTTTTTTTTTTTTTTCTTGGAGGCTAGTCCAAGATAAATAGGAACCAGACTGACTGGTGATTGTACCTGGTCTATGTTAAGAGCTCGTGTCTCAGGAACTAATACGGTTCAAAGCTAGGACCTCAGCAATATCTAACTGCTCTGTAACCTAGAGGGGAAAAAATAATACATAAATTATATATATATAAAAAAAAAATCAAACCACTTTTTTTTGTTTTCTTTCCTCTGAGGTTCAGAGCATGTGCGCCCCCCTGTGGCTGTAGGAGGAGTTTCACCACTGCCGTCAGTGGAAGCAAAAGCAGACTGCATACAGTGCATTGTAGTGTTATGACCAAATGGACTACATGTATGCCACATGGAAAAAGAAAAATGTTGGTGCTGCAATATGTGCAGATTAGCCTACAGTTACATGTTTAGGCTGCTGATCTCCAGTATTATGGAACAATTTGTTCTATTATTGATCAATTACTCTGTGCACAGTAGCAGTAATTAAAAAAAAAATCTATTCAAATTTAAGGACAAGAAGCTTGAGGTACTTCACAAAGACATCTCAAGTTGTCAAAAAAAGTGAAGTAGAACAAGGACCAAATCATTCATGTCCGCCACTTGCAACCAACATGTTTAGTTCTTGCAAGTACCAGCGTGGATGAGTGCAGAAGTAATTATTTATGTGCAAAAGACCCTCTATCAAATGATATGGGACAGCTGCATGTTTTGATATTAAATTCCCTGGGAGCAGGAATGGGGCCATGATGGGTCAATATAAAGTGAAATCATTTTTTGGCCTAAGCATTTGCATTTACTCTTTATTTCAAATTCATGTTGCCTTCTTAAACCACTTACTCCTGCACTGATACAAAGATAGGATATATGCCAAATGCAGTTCTTTACATGCATCTGGCATTGCATATATTTAATGAGTTTAAACATAATTTATTACCAGTAGAGAGCACTCTGAGATTACAATTAATATTGGGCTTTGCATGAGAAAAATATTATGGCTGAGCCATAAATGCAATTCATAGTGCAGAATTAAACCAATTAATTTTTAAGCAGACATCATATGTACTTGTAAAAGTAGCTTATTTTTGTCAGTTGAGTCTTTAGAGACAAATGACTTGAAACTTCTGAATATAGCCTAAAAATAAAAAAAAACATGTTTATGTTCTTTAGTTTAACCTCTAAAGGTGTGACTACCAGACTTCATGTTTCTATCTTTCCCTTACCTTGTTTAGAAACAGATCTATTGTAAATAGTATTTATAGTTTGTGGCCGTTCCCTTGTTTCTAAGCTTGAAAATTGCCTTGATGAACAGTGAGTATAGTACCATATAGTTGCTTTCATTTCAGTTGTCTTAAATTATTTTTTATTAATTTTCAGATTACAAACATAAAGCCTGCTTTTCATCAGTAACTTCATAGTGTTTCATTCATATTGTTGAAAGACATAAGAAATATAAAACATGGCCAAAATCAATAAACTAAAGTATTGACTTTCAATCCTGTCCTGTTCGGAACGCATTAATCTACATACTAAATCATGCCATCATTACAATTCTGTCCATCTTGCAGTTTTCATCATTTTTCTTACCGTCTTCTAATTACACTAATCTATTTGTACTTGAAGGGCTTGCCTTCAAATGCAGTTTTGTTTTTTTGTTTGTTTGTTTTGCTTCACTCGCTCTAGAACGTAATCAGTGGTGTTTTTTTAATTCTACCCTTACCAGTCCTGTCCTTCACATGCTGGAGGGCTCTAATTTTGCTTCATGATTTGGCAAACAGATGAGACTGTTAAGGGTAAATTTCCAAAACCTTCGAGTCCAGAATTTAATTCTTCTGGAGGTAAGAAGAGCTTACCCAGCCACATGAGAAGATAGATATCTTTATGCAGTACAGTTAGGCTCGGCGCATGAAGCTGAATCTAGACAGATTTATTTTTTGTCAGACTCCTGCTCTCTTATGACTGCACCTCACCTCCTGTGTACTTCTCTTTTTAGTTGTGTGGCTGGACTTCTATGTCGTTCCCTGTGCCAGGATGCTCTGTCATCCTCTCCCAGTTGAGCAAGAACTCTCCTGCTCTCTGTGATGAAACTGTGGGCAAGGAACTGCAGGGCTCTGCTTAATCTGTCTCGTCTCTGCACAGAACAGATATCAAGTGAAGCTGAGATTTACTTCGAACCTAATGCAGGTTCGAAACATAAATAAATGCATAGCTGAGAGGTTTATATAGAGATGGTCAGGTGGTTTGGGCAGAAGAAAACATGTAGGAACAGAGCTGAATCAACAGACATCTCGAGAGAGAGGAAGATGAAAGAGAGTAGGTGTGTGCTGTATGTATTCATTAGTGTATGAACAAATAAATGCGTGACCCATCCCTCTGAATGTCTAATCCAAGTCAAGTGCTTTCATCACTGAGAAGTCTTTTAAGACCTCTCCAACAAAGTTAAACTTTCTTTCAACTTCCCTAGGCATCAACAGAGCACTTTGGGTCTACAGGAATCTTTCTTTCTAAACTTACTGATAACGACAACATCATTAAAATAGAATCAGTCCTAAAAGCCATGGAATGTGTGCCTGGCGTGCCAAACGCTAGTGCAGTGCATGGTTGTTTTCACAGCACTCTGGTGGGGTAAAGGGAGATCTGGGTCTTTAATTTACATATTTGGTGATGTTGAGATGGATAATCAAAGCAAAATGACAATTTGATTTATGCTTCAGTTGTCCCTAATGTACCAGTTAGAGGTATACTGTAGATCATAGACACGTGGAATTGTTTTTTTTTTTTTTTTTAAAGAAAAAAAAAAACTTTTTGTCTATCCTTTCAGAAAAAACAATTGGCAAACTGTTTATTTTATGGAGACAGTGATGTGAAGTGCTAAGGGAGCATAGTTCTAATGAAAGAAAACATGGGTGTTAGGGGAACTGACAAGGTTTTAGTTTCAGGCTGATTTGTTATACTCTGAATCAAAATTTGTGGTTTGCCTCTACCATCATTTTGTACTTTGTTCTTGTGCACCAAGGATGTGCTGTGCTTGATAATTTTTTCCTGTGTTCAGTTGATACATATGCAAATACAAACTTAGCAAGACCTTTTTACCCTACTGTCAAAAGCAGTGGTGGGGCAGAGATACCACGACTGAAAATCTTACACATTTTGTATCCATAGTCTTGCACTAATATACTTATTACCATTTAATTAGAAACCAGTTTTATCACAGTTTAAACTTTCCTTACAGTCCATGCTTTTTTTTTTAAAATCTATACAGAGGATTAAGTGGATAATTGCAAGTACTTTGGATTCCAGACTTCTTGTTTATTTATTAGTAGGCTTTCCTATTTGAATGATATAAATAGCCAAGGCAGAGACCCAGCTTGCAAGAGCCTATCTGGGTCTTTATCACTGAACAGAAGCTGTCACTTCATGGGTGCGGTTCACTTGTTTCTTTCATGTATTTCTTGCTCTAGCGTCAGCCAAGCCTCATCCCATGAGAACTTGTGGCTGCTGTTTTTCTCAGTGCTTCCTTATCTCAGGTTCCAGGGTTGTCTTTTTTTAGCGCTCTTGTGTTGCAATCTCTCCATGGACTCCCTGAAATACGGTGCAATAGGGCAGCTGGGGGGCATTGTTAGACTCCGGTTATTGGCTAGGATGTGTTTTACCTCTCTGGTTTTGTGGGGGAATTGATAATTAAAGATGAGAGGTTTGTCACTGTAGCATATTGTAGGAATACTGTAGAATCAGAAAGCAAATATCGCAATACTCAAGAGGAAATGAAAGTTCAAGAAGGCCCGCATTATTAATCACTCTTATTGTTTCTCTCCGTGACAAAAATAATCTGCATTTTCTATGGCTCAGCAGGATTATTTACATTTTGAAAAATATCAGTGTATTCTTTTACCACAGTTCCCTTGTAATGGCACTGCTATGCTCTAGACACCTGTAAGAATCTCACTTGAGGAACAAAGATTTATATCTAAATTCTCCAACAATAAAATGAGAATACCTGTTTGAAAAGATTTGCCTAAATTTGATGTGTAATCTGTAGATTATAAATTCTTGGAGATAAAGATTGCATTTTATTCTGTGCTAGTAGGGTACCCAGAACAAGAGTGTCATCATGAGTGACTGTATGTGAATAGGTATTGAAACCTAATATTTCAACAGCAACAGTACTCAAAATGTGTTTTGAAAGATGATATATGAAGGCTCTATTGCAAGCCTGTAGTTGGTAAACAACATAAAAACAAAAAATATGACACTTTGCTTGCCTGTCCCGTGCTCGCATAGTCAAAGAAAACACAAAGCCCTAAACTTAGGGAAAACAGTGTTACAAAATACTCAGCTAACAAGTAACAGTATGGAGTAATTTAGCTTCACCCTTGCACATACGCATCTTAATCCAGCCTTCAGTTGATATGATATGATGAATGATATTTCCTCACTTGTAAAACAACATAAAGCTGTGCCAAACACAATTTTAAGTACAAAATATGAATTGTGCATGTTACACCAAGGTTAATGGTAGGAATCCCAGTTCAAAGCACTGGACAACAGAAGCCCAGCTTTGGAGATGTCTCTTAGCATGGGCTTTAGAACCAAGTCCACTACCACATTTTGTACCTTGTGGCTAAACTCAGCTAACTTTTCTGCTGCCCTTGTTCCTTTGGCGTCAGCATCTCATTTGCAGATCACTTACATAAAAGAGGAAGGAAGGGAAGCAGGTACCAATTTTCATCTGTGGCAGCAGCTCCTTTTTCCCCTGTGCACCCACCTGAATGGTGCAAGCAGAAGTATTTCTGCTTGCACCATTGAAGTGCTAGCAGAAGCTAGCTCGAGGGATTGTGTCAGGGCTGAGCTGAAGGGCAGCTGCTACATGCAGTTCCTCCAGCAGCACGGAGAAAATCCAGGAAGGAACACGCTGCATTTATTGTAGCGGTGCCCCCACTTCCCTTCTGTGGTATCTGTCCTTGTCAAAGATCGCCAACCCCTTTCACGGCCCATTGGCCACAAGGGAACTGCTTGTCCCTAGGGAATTGTGTCCTTCCCTTCATGTCTCTCCAACTCATCTATTAGCATGCCAACAAGTTTTTCTCTTTGCGGGACATTATCTTTATGGACTGCCCTTTTGTGAATTGCCCTTCCCCCTTCCTCTAGCCATACAGCCTTTCCCTGTGCATACTTTCTCCTTCCTTCCTAAGGAGCTTCCCTAAGCAATGAATAGAAACAGGAAGCCACTTATGGCCTCTTTTCCCTTCCCTTTCACTGAAAAGCATTAGGGCTTTTACACAGTGACCTTGAAGTAGCCTTCCTTTCCCAGCTCAGACTGGAGAAATGATTGTACCTTTGAGGAGGGGGGAAAAAGAAAGTGGAAAAAAAAATCTGTCCCAGGCTGAGGAATTCAGAGAAGGAAAAAGGGGAGGGGCTGGGTGTAGAAATCCAGTTCACCTGTATAGGCTCGAGTGTCTCTGAATAGCTACCCCATGGAGATGTGATTGCTCTGTATTATACTCTGTAGGTCAGAGTCATTGGGTGACTGAGAGCTTGCAGTCAGATACCTGGGGCTTCTTCTTCCCACGAAAGCACTAGGGAAAGAAACACATTTTTTTTTTTTTTTTTTTGAAAAAAAAAAAAATTACAGTTTTTTTCTACAGGCCGATCTTAAAATGTTACTCCTATCAGTATCAATGGAAGAGGCTTGAGTAAATTATGGCCATTTTCAGGAGTGCACACTTATCCAAAGGTGTTCGGCTTCACTTTTTCATTGAGTTCCTGCTGACAAAACTGCACTGTGTAATGGCTGAGTGTCAATCACCAGCAGACGCTGTTGTGTTCGACAGAAAGCACTGAGCAGCTCTCTAAAGGGAAGCATTTAAAACATAAGCAGCCTCAAGGAATATGCAGTGTGTGTTGCTCATTGTGATTTTGACATTGCTCTCCTACCTTATTTACTTGGTAATTCCATCCTCTAAATTGCGTTATTTAAAAACATATTTAATGACATATTTGTTTAAAGGTTATGGTAATGAGCATATTATACAGTGTCAGAGCATGTCAGGTATCAACACAGCACTCAGGTAGTTTACTGTTCTATGTGACACCAAAGGATGATTCACCTCATACAGGTGAGGGCAATGCTGACTGAATGACTTACTGAAGTCCAGAGGTGTGCCTGGCAGAGCTATCTTGTGAGCTTGCCTTACAATCAGTTCATCACCCTGCCATAAATACCACCTAAATACAGTCTTTTCTGTTTCCTACAATGTCATCTGAACCCTTGATTTCATGGATTTTGGACACTTCTATCTTTTTCAGTTCTACAACAGCATGTTTTGCTGGGTCTGTGAAGTCTCCTTCTGCTTTCACACAAACAGCTGCATTCTGGAAGCAAGCAAGCAAGGAAGGAAGGAACAAATGGTCTTTTTGTCCCCTCAACAAATACAAAATTAACTGCCCTGAAAAGTTTGTAGACAAAGTGAAATACTTCTAATTCCTCCTCCTTGCCCCTGCTGTTCTTGACTTGACAGGCAGCCAACCCCATGCTGTTTTTATTAATTTACTTTGGTTCCTCATTCATCCATTGCAAGTCCTAGTTCTTTTATGGTGGAACTACGGCTGACCCTGCCAAGCTGCTGCTGGAGGTGGCTCTCTCTAGCTGACCCAGTATATGGCTACACACACATCTCCTATTTCCAAGACTCAGACCAGCATCCTAGATTTAAAAAACATGAAGGATGAAAGCTCTGATTATCTTCCTGGATGTAAGTACTGTATGGGCTGTTCCCATATCTGTCACCAGTTTGGAGAATTAATTCAAATTATTGAAACCGTCTCCTTTTGAAATGCAAGGAATGATCATGTTGACTATGAGGCACTCTTCTCTTCCCACCAAAGTCTGCATTTTAAAGCTTCTTCCTTCTGTGTGCTCTGTGCAGAGCACTTTGGAGAACAATTGTGTTATCTAAGATATCATGACAAATGCTGGATACAATAGCTTCTAACTCATGAAAAGCATGAATACCTTCCTTCTTGATGGCTTGTATTTCTTGCAGCTTTACATCCGGATGGGTTTCCGCATTGTCACTGCACATTAAGTTAAAAACTGTAGGGATTTTTCCATCAGATTCTTAACTCTTTCTGGGTTGCTTCAGCAAGTATTTTCCTCCTGCAGCTTTCCCAGTACCATCAGGGATGTTTGTCCTTCAGCCTGATGTAATTCCATCAGTCCTGCTAATTCAAAACCCTTCGGTGGGATCCAAGCAAAATAATTTTTGCTCTTTCTCTTCTAGCCGATCTAGTCTCATGATGATATTTGCCTGAAACTCGTGGTGAGCAGACCTCTCAGCATTTTACAGAGATTAATGAATTTGTCTTCTCAATGTCCCCCAGAGGCAAGAAAGCTTTGTGTGAAAAAGGAAACTGGGAATCCAGGGAGATTAATGCATTTGGTGAAGATTACAAGGGAAGTAGTGGCACAGAGGTGACGAGCTCTGACTTTTATCTCCCAGTCCTGTCTTCACATCAGGAGTCATCTTGCCAGGAAAACCTGCTGTTTCTATTCCTAATAATAGGTTTGTTATTTAATGCTGAATATAGCCTATATGGCTTCTTATAGATGAGAATAAGAAACTACCCCCTAAGAAATAGATAATTTAAAGTAACAGTGAATACAGAACACAGGAGGGGATACCTTTATATTTATGGGTGTCCAGGGTGAGAAGATAGATGGGCTTTTTTGCCTTGAGTTCATCCTGCAAGTTGACTCATAATAGACAAAATGTCAGGGACCCAGATAATGTAGAGAGCTACCTATATGAAAGTTACTAATTCACAGGTTCCTTGTTTGCTATTGTATATGTTGGACTAAATGTCATATGTGAGTGAGTACCTACACTGTGATGATTTCTGTTGATGTTAAGAAGTCCAAATTCTGCTGTGCACCACATGCCCCCGAGCTACTGAAAATCCAGAGACTTCTCTCCATCCTAGTGCATCAGTTTTGTCCCAGGTATGTGCTCAAGTAAATTGGAAAAGATTCCTACAGTAATACAGAGAAGCAAACTGGGTATTATTCATACATCACTTGAGCATGTTTTACTCTCACTGATTTGAAAGTGTTCTTCCTGTGGAAAGGGACTTCGTGTTTTATCAGTTCTCAACTACCACTGTGCTGGATAAAATTTAGTACCCCATATAGGGAAGGAATGTGTGGTTGAAACTTATCTTTGGTTGTAATCTGTTCTGGCATGTCAGTACATCTTGTGACCCTCCTTATTTATAAAACATTTTTTTTCTTTTTGAGGGCTGAGGCAGCTTAGGAACACCATTGCTTTCCATGAAAACAGGATTAGGCCAAAATGATATGGTCTGCTTCATGGTGACCTTTTCAATTTTTTCCAATTAAGGAAGTTTATTTCAACTTACCCTCTAACACTGATTTAAGTTTAGAATTTCATATTCCACCTTCAAGGCAAAACTGTACTGAGTAGTCTTTGCTGAAAGCTTTAATCAAATTTAGGTGGGATTGCCTTTCTTTTTTTCTCTCTCTCTTTTTTTCTTTTTCCTTTTTTATTTTTATTTTTCTCATTCCAAATGTCCCTTAAGTCTTAACTTTTTGTGACTGCTCTTTTCTGAGACCTCCTAGAAATTGTTGATATTGAGTGGCAGGTTTCCATGACATACTCCAGGCCATCTTTGCAAAGACAAACATCTGTCAAACAAAGTCCCCACTGAATCGAAAAGCAGAATTTAGAAATTAGTTATGTAAAGTTCAATTCCTCCTTGGCAACTGAACAATCAAAAAGAGGTAAAATTTCTCTATGTGTAGACTTAGAGACATTTGCTCTACAGACTCTACAAGTGATTTCTCTAGTAGCAGTAATATTTCTAGTCAGATGCAGTAAACTTGTATCTACTTCATATAGTAGTAAATATTAAGTCTGATCATTCATATCTACACATTAAAATTTAGTTATCTTCATTTCAACATACTATGAAGTTCCCATGCTTTGTCCATCTAATTAAGATTAATCAAAAACAAATGAGGCCTGTGCTCAGAAACAGTTCCTTCATTTCCTATGCCAGAGGCAGCTTTTCTGATGTTAAATGAGGTCACTTATGATCTTGTTCATACCCCACACAGTTTTGCATGAGTGACTTCTGCAATATTAATCTCCTTTGGAATTCTATCAACCTTTCCATTTTATATAGTTTTACACACAATGAATACTTCCCCCATATATGCAATTCCTGGACTTCTTATTACCTCAGGGATGCAATCCACCAGCACGTCCCTCAGTCATTCATCAAGTTTTCTAATTCTTCAATTTTGTTTTTTCTCAGATTTTTTTTGTTGTTGCTGTTGTTGGGAGTTTTGATTAGCTTAGTCAACCTGCCAGACTTTTTTGCAGCTTATTTTAGTGTCAGCCTGATCCAGATGGAGCTTTCATTTACTGGCTCCGTTGTCCAGCACGGATAATTTCTCAACCACAGACTCTACCCTGTTTTCAACTGAGATTATAGATTTCTTTTTTTTTTTTTTTTTTTTTTTTCAGTGAGTGCATCTTGCTGTGAAATACTGCTGTACTTTCCCTCCAGCTGTCCTGTGGTTTGTCCCCATGCCCTACTGTTGCTCCCTCTAAAAAAGGCACAAGAAAAATCACGCTGTGGCCCTTCTGCTGGAGTGAGGAGCAAAAAAACGAGTATCAACTTCCATTTTATGTTTTCCTTCAGTTCTGTCTCCCTGATGTTTCTTTCTCTTTGTTGTTCATTTATCACCGGTGTTGCTTGGTATTTTAGTTTTTCAAATGTGTCTCATGACAGGAATGAAAAATGTGTTTTCCGAGCGAGGCCAAAGCTGAAGGCAGCTGTGCAGACGTATGGGAGCAAGACAAAACTATCATGCGGACTTCTCCCTCTCCTTCTACTTGCACCTCTTGCAAGGAAACTGGGGGAGAGGTGGGGTGCATAAGGGGATGGGATGCAACCCCAGGGGGGCCGTGGCCGCCCTCAGGCAAACACCTGAGTGTCCCGCGCATGCACACAGCCGGCTGTCCGGAGCGCCCCAGGGCGCTGGCCGAGGTGCTGAAGCAGGGCCCTGCGGCAGGCACGCCGTTCCCTCTCCAGGCAGTGGTTGGGGCAGTAGTGGCAGTACTTGGGGCTATAGTTGGGGCAGTTGGGGCATCCATGCCACAGGAGGAGGTGGCCTGGACACCGAAGTGACACCACTGTAGCGCTGAACCAGGTCATGTCATAGAAAAGAGTGCGTCAAAGGTGCTAGGAAGGTTAAGGTGCCGTCACTGTTCTATTTTCTTAACCTCTTGGGATAGACTCTGTATGCAACAGGTAACGCATTAGTAAATATTTTACTGAAGGTTTTCAGACTTAGAAAAATGAGTTTTTTTTAGATATATCTCTGTCAACCTGGAAGTTTTTAAAAACATGCAGCACCTTAACCAACTATGAAGTAGATCTAAACAGTTGTTCTCAGAAACCGTGTATTATATATATGGTACCCAACTTCTTTTTTTTTTTTTTTTTTCCCCATGTATCGTAAGACTATTTGTACTAATAGAAGTCCATCTGTATAAGTCAGAAAGATAGCAGTAGGAGGTACCCAGCTGGCTCTTCTCTTGCCCTGTGTAGTAGTCCTACCATCACATTTGATCAGATTTTATAAGTGCTTAGGGTCACAAAATAATTCCATAATACTTTGAAACAAGAACTCTGTATCCTAAACTATGATGAATATTCAGAAGAGTACTGATCCACTAATCCTATATGCACTGTATGACGAGGCCTTTCAATTCAAGAAATTTAAAATCAACTTACTAACACACAATTTATACATTTATCTGCCAACCTGAGAGATCGGTGTTAATACATTGTCACCGTCACAACTTCATTCAAGATCAGAATGGTGATGTGATGACCTATTGTCAAACAGTGGTGCTAGAGGAGTTAAACACCTCTCACCCTCATCTTAAGTAGTATTACCCAATTACTTTAAAATACACCAGCTGTGACCACAATGCATCAGTAGCAAAATAGGAAGTAGAAGCTGGACTCTGAGATTTTTCTGCTTTACTAATTGCATTTTCGCTTCATCATAAAGAATATACATGAGGGAGCTGTAACTTCTCCAGTCTAGCCAATAATTTTTTATTCCTGATGAGTGTATTTATTCAGCTATGATTCTGTCCTGAGCTTTTGTAATTTTATTTATTGCTATACTTATTTGTAAAAATGAGCAAATCAATAGAGTATTGGGGGAGGGTAGTGAAAGAAAAAGGAAAAAAAAAAAAAAACACTCAGAAGCACTACAATAAATTTAGTGTAGGATAGAAAACTCCAGAGACAAAAAGTAGATAAATGCCTGATGATAAACACTGAAGGCAAAATCTGAATCACTCATTGATTCATCATGTCTTTTCTTCAGTATTTATAGAGCCAAATAAATAAGATAAAAAGGAAGAGAGAATCCCAGTAGCCTAATGAGAATGTTACAGTTACCAGACTTACCTTCTGAGGACTGAACACAGCAATTTGCTCCAAAAATTTGTATTTAATAATGGACTGAAGGGTGTTGTGGACTCATCTAAGCATTAGATGAGCTTAGTTTTCTTGGAAAACCTTGTAATTTGTAGCCTGAGCCATTTGTTGTTGTTGTTATTAGCACTTTTTTTTTTTTTTTTTTTCCAGAAATTGGGTGATTGTTGTGACCATGTCCTAAAGTCCCCTTTCCATCCTCCTCCTATTACCTGGGTGTGTTGATTATCCTAATGAAATAGAATAGAAACATGGAGACCACCATGAGGTATAGTTATGAGTTTCATGAAAGTACATAGTGAGGCAGACTATGATGATTATTCCACTTTAAATTCCACTGGATTCTAAGTTTCACTGCCACCATTTTCAGAAAGGAGAGAGATGTGAATGACCCATTCCTTGATGAGATGTCATCTATCTAAGGATGATAAATCCATGCGAAGACTGTCTTTGTTAGTTCTGCTAAACTAACAGTACAGTGCTGTTTGTGAAGATGTATGTGTGTACGTTATTTTTCATTGTTTTGTTAAGAGAGGAACTTGTGCATTTTCATTTTTTAAAACTGACTGTCATTTAAGGAGTCATATTTTTCAAGAAGGCCAGAAGTCAATGTTTATTTGTACACACAGCTTTGCATTCCTTTTTTACTGAGGTGACATATATGGTCACTAAAGAAACAGATAATCCTTGGCCCAAATAGCTTCAGACTGCAAAGACTGGCAGCCAAAGTAAAGAGGAAAGGATAAGACTCCAAGATGTACAACCACTGTGGTAATTGGCGAAGTTCTGCTGGTGTTTATTGTTTGCAATGGAGCACTGCCAAGTTATGGCTTTTTACCTGTGAACAAAACAAGAAATGAAAACATTTTCCTGGCTGGTGCAGTAGTGGGACTTTCCAAGATGAAAAACACTGAACATACTTGACTGAGGTCCTCCATACTATAAATCTTTTAATCGCTCTTCCATTGCTGTTCTGTTGGTTTCAGTCCCTTGCAATGCATTCTCTTTTTCCCAAGCTCTCACAGAGTATCTCTTAGGTACTTGAAAAATAATGATGGGCTCTTCTGAGCAGTACTGGTTAGCAGTACTGACTTCTGCTATAGTTCTTTGTAATGTGCTGCCATGCTGGCTTCAGTGTGGACTCATGCATTCTCACGGGTCCTGGCCTGAAGGAGTATAAGAGAAAGGCGTATCAGTTTCTCTAGAATGGGTACTGTTTTGCATGGAATAGTTGGTAACATTAAGCAATCCTCTTGGTCTCCCAAGGGTTTCTTTCTTTCTTTCTTCTTCTTCTTTTTTTTTTTTTTTTTTTTTTTTTTTTTTTTTTTTCTTCTTTATTCTTAGCATATTCTTTTTCTTATTATCTGTGCTTGGCTTTTATATAACAAACAGTTACCAGTTTAGGGACTGGATCTAACAGACTGCTTATTTTCCTTGCTTATACACCCTGATTCTACAGCTGAACCAAAGCTCTTACTTTCCACAAGATTTAAATTGGATTTTTATTCAACAGCCAAATAATTTAGAGGGTTTCTTTAATCTCTGCTACTCTGGCTCATTAAGTGCAAAAGAATTGTCACTACCACTCACTCTCATTGAAAAAACAGCCTGTAGTAACTTTGCATATAGCTTGAAGGCTGCTTTTGTTCCCAAAAATTAGTTTACGTTTAGCCTATATTAGTTATTCCCCTAGATACCGTGTCCCAGACAGCCTGGTATTCAAGAGTCCTTGCAAATACAGAAGAATAACACCAAAGACTCTCTACAAAGACCTCATTGTAAGACTAAAAGGATTTCCTGTGAATAAGAGCTACACATGGACTTAACACTGCTGGGAGCAAGAACATACAAGGAGAAACCAACTACACAGTGAAGCCAAGACATTGCTGTTTTTTAATGATTTCTTTGTAGATAGGGAGAAGAGGTCTTTTCCCAAGGAACTCATGATAATACAGCGTAGCCAAGAACACAAGGGAGAATGCTGTGTGGAAGGAAGAAAGGGAGCCTTGAAGGAAGAGAGGAAGCTCTGGGCTTTCTCCCTCTTTCTGTTCTTTTCTACTCATTTAGATGAGGTGTGAATGTAACTGATAGGCAGTGCACACTGCCTCTTCTGCAGAAAGGGATTGCAGTGGGATATAATGATTGCTCAGTCCTATATTATGGTGCCAGTTCAAAGGGGTAGTACAGCACAAATTAAAGTAACGTCACTCTCAAGGCAGATGCCATAGGACTGCTCAGTAGAGCATAGACAATGAATGCCTATAAGGAACATCTAGTAACTATTTCCAGAACTGCATGGAAAGTGGTAAGTATTTTACACTGAAGTTTTCTTCAGAAATTAGAAAATAATCAGGCCAATGGAAATAATAAAGGAAAACTGTAGAAACTTAGGAGTAGGTATAGATTTTGTTAAGTTAAAATTAAGAATGTCTTTCCACAGGAAAAATAAAAGCCATTTATCCAAAGCATGTTTTCTCATTCCTACATTCCTATATTCCTACATTCTCTTCCTACATTTGATAGCTTTAAATAAACTCACATTTGTATCAACAGGGAACTTCATTATTATCATATATCAGTGCAAAGTAGGAGTAACTTCAGCATGAAAATCCATGAGGGAGAGGAGCTTTTGGAGTTAGCCTTTCTCATATTAAATATTACTAAGCTTTTGCAATTTTGGAAAAAAATAATCCTCAGTTGAGTGTATCTCAGATGGTAGAAGGAAATTGATGCTCTTTCTGTAGTGTTTTAACATGAAATAAAAATTAGTGTTGTATACCCTGTGCAATACTGGCTTAACTGTTCAGTTCCATGAATAAGATTGGCTGAGAGATGGTTTCTTATCCAGAGAGTATCTCAGAGTAGTCTAGTACTACTGAAGTAATAGAGGAGTATTACAGGATCCAATATTCACTTGGCTGATTAAAGATAAATGGCTCGTTTTTGCTGCACTCTTCTTCTCTATTTTGCAACAAATCATAAGAACAAAATGGTTTTGCTTCAGACCAAAGGCCAGCTTAACTTTTAGCCTATTTCTGACCACAAGCAGCAGGAGATGATTAGGCCATGAATGAAAGCAACTACGTTGTACATTTTTAACAGCACTGCATTTCTGAAGTTCTATGGAAGAGAAGGCAGTGTCTACCAACTTGGATTTTGACCGTCTCTCCATTGGCGTTCCATAGAATCTTCACCTCAGTTTTATCTCTAAAAACTATTTGGTGAGATCTAGCTCAGGACATTTAAGTACTTCTGCAGTATAGCAAACCCAGCTAAGTTACTTATATCTGTGTGAGGTATTTATTCCATGCTGCACTTCACTAGTTGGTGAGGAAATTTCCATGGTATTTAGAAAGGAACAGGTACTGTGAGCATGCCTACTTCTTCTCTGTTAGATTAAATGTAGGACTGTCAGGTCTTTCCATACCTTTTTGTTCTTTTCTGTTTTATCTAATGACAGCTTGTTCATGTTTTCTTTTCCCTAAAGCCCTAGTGATGAATCCTGTAGCTGTTGGACCAACCCGATTACATGCTGAACCACACTGATGTAGTCTTGCTCTTTCTTTTTCATTGACCTTTCCACCTCTTTCCTCCATTTATTCAGCCTCCCATTTTTATAAGAAAAAAAACAAAAGCTACTCATACTCTAATCATAGTGACCTTGGAGTCTCAGTTGGTGAGAAACTACCTCATTTTGCATTCTAAGCCATAATTAGTGTCAGTCAATGGCAATGGCACAAGAAACAGTTACACGCAAGAAAGGTCAGGGACTCGCTGTTCCTTCGGCTGAGAGCACAATGGGATAGGTAGGTGTCCACTAACCGAGGTTGTGTGTATGAGTAATCTACCAGGATACTCGACCTCACCATGTAGTTGCCAGGTACAATTTCAGATCATAGTTTTTTCACGTTACAGTATTAGTTTTGATAACCATGCAGAGACAGATGGCATTTTGTCGCCTTTCCAAAGCAGAGGAATAATTTGCCGAGCTGTAGCTAGTATAATGAGAAGCCAAGTAAGTTGAAGATGAGGTAAAACCAAAGCATCTGTTGGTCCTTGTGTGCCAACTTTTAGATGCCGCAGACAAACTAATATTTCCACACAAAAAGTGGTGACTGTTATAGATTTGTGTAAAAAAGATGGCATTTGATAACAATGCCACAACAGATGTCGTTGAGTCCATGCTTGATTTTTACTACTGCTCTGTGCATTTTTGGAAGAGATGCTTCCTCTGCACAGCTTGTATGAAGTATGTTCATTATAAAATTTTATTTTTCAGGAAACAATGAGATGGAAAATTTGTAGCTAATCTGATATTGCCCTTCTTTATCATGCTTCCTTAGTGGTTAGGGGGGAAGAGTTTATTCTTGTTTGATTCCTTTTCAATCCTTTTTATGTGAAAGAAGTGCCTACACATATAACTATATACTGTATATGATATAAAAATCTTAAGAGAGCTCTCTATTAAAATACAATGAAAAATTTGAGGTTACTTGCACTATCCAATATTACATTTTCCAGCATGTGTCATGGAAAATGTGTAATTATATCTTCCCTATTCAAAGCAATCCTTCTCTTCACCTTAATCCTATTCTTTCTCATCTTCTTTGATGAGAGAGAACAATGTTTCAAAAGTTCCCCTTTAAGAGCGAAGCTTGTAAAAGAAACCCATGGAATACTATAGCCTACTTGACTCTTTCTCCTTGGTAATAGATGTGACAATTTAATAAAAGCAGTTTCTATCTAGGTCAAAATTATTTGAGGCATGCATACTTCACCTAATATATATATATATTTATATAATATTAACTGCCTGCTATGATGTGGTATACTCTGCACAGTCTGCATTATGTGTTGCAAGTGCGAGGGGCCCAGTGGGAGTGGGTGAAGGGGAGAATTTTATCCTCAAAGGTGCAGACCGTACCAAATCTTTGGCATACGTGTCCAAGACCTTCTCAGAAAGGGAAGCAGCAGACCCATGCGACAGCAAGAGGGAGGCGGAGGAGGGAACAACAGCATTTGGGAGACTCCCCCAGTCACCAGGGCTTCCCACAGCAGGAGTGTGTGCCTTTGGGTATCAACTGCAAGTAGTGTTTGCAACAAAGGGATCCGAAACTAAACAGCTGCTTTCTTTATTGCCTTCCTGCTGCTTTTCATTTGGTGGTTGTGAACACTGGTGCAAATGTTGCTTTGCAGGGGTGGGCAGGAGGGAACGCAGGTGTAGCGTGGTGTTCAGCAGGTTGTCTCGCGCCCAGGAAGTGGCACTGGTCTGCTCTTGCCAAAGCCTGTCAGTAGGACTAAACCACAGTCAAGAGTTAGAGGTCCAGTTTGAAGCAAAAAGGGCATCAGATAAACTGGACAGAGGCTGACTTTGAGGGGAAAAGAGAGAACCTGTTGATTAAAAAAAATATATATATAGCAGTGCTTGATTGATTCTTTTTGCTACCTGAAGCCCCAGGGGTAAGGAAGAGTGAAACCCTGAGTTTTTATTATAAAGTGCTTTCACCATGGGTTAGCAGATGCTCTCAGCCAAGGGAGTACTCTTAGACCTTGCCAATTCTTCAAAACACTTTCATCTGCCAACCAGCATTACCTCTGCCTTATCCATGCTGAACTGAAGTCTAACATGCTTTCATCCAGTACCTGATTTTTGCCAAGTATTGTAAGAGCAGACATTTTTCTCACAGTAGATTTAATTCACTGACTTTCTATCCATTTTATAACATTCAAAAGGGTGCTTAAAACACATGGTTAGAGACTAACATTACCATGTTTTATACAATTATCACTGAGTTTAAATTGATTACCCTAATGGAGATCTGCTATTTTCAAAATTCCACTGTCTCTCTGGTTTTATAGTGCATTTCGTAGACCACTTATGCATTGTATCTCTTACGTATTCTGTTTTCCATTATATTTTTTTCCCCTCATGAGTGTGAAATGCAATCTCATGTTGTTGGGTATTTAAACCAAATCTTCTTAAGGACTGTGTTCAATAGTAAATATTAATACACAGGAAGTTCACTAAAGTGCAAGAGTGGAATAAATATTTTTGAGCTAGACAGAGAGAAAAACAGCATCTAGCTTTTTACTACTGCACCTGTAGAGGAAAATCTGGCTCACCTCACGTCCTTGATTTTGGTGAAAGTTTATTTATTCAATATACTGTCTATGAGAACTTTGTTTCTTCCCAGATAATTTGCACAAAACTCTTCACTTGATAAAAGCAGTGGTGATGATGATATCCTTGGAGACAGTTTAGGGTTCTTTATAGCAAATAGTTTTCTATGTGTCTAGAAATCACAGCACCTTATAAAATTTGTGTCTTTACAACACAAAAATTAAATAGGAGGATGAGCAGACGTGTTCATAGCAGTCTAGAGGAAGATATAATGCTGTGTCTTGAGATGCAACAATCCTGATTTGGCTGACAAGCTGTCCAATGACTTCTTGCAGAATATTCAACTCAATATTTATTTTGTCTTTTGACTTTATCTCCCTGTAAGTTTTTGTGATTTTTGGTATGTGGTTTAATTGGTGAATGGGTCATATTTTTCCTTATGGCACGAGAGGTTTAAAAAACACTGAAAGAGTTGAATCCAACAGAGAAAACCAAGGCTTTACCATAACAAAATGCCTTGCAGCCTCAATCTTCCTGGAATTATGAACATTTCAGGTCAATTCTAAAACAACTAAAGACATAAATGCAAAGGCATCAGAAATAGATTAACATGCTGAAAATAAGTGGTAGTAATTGGAGTCTTGAATACAAAAAATCTAGAAAATCAAAATACAGATTTAAAATTTGCAAATTTAATTGGTGTAAGAATATTTTTAGAAGACAAGAAGATGAGCACATAAATATCATACTTTAAAGTTAGTATCATTAAAGATGATCCAGGAAGCTAATATAATTTTGTTCTGCATCACTTAAGTACTATTTTGCTTTAATATACTGAGGATAATAGATTACTACACTTTTGGTATATCATAGATTACATTTGTTAGAATAACGTTCTGATGAGCCACTTGTGCAGTGCCAGCTTGAAGTAGATTTAATCTTTTTTTTTCTTGAACTCTGTTATTTTTCTGCATATTCTGTGTGCTGTGGTTTCCACTGACCCCTGTTTGCTAATGATACATTTTATTAGTGCCAGTTAGAATAAATTGGTCTGTTAGGTTTAGAGCAAAGATGTTAATGATGTTTTCAACCTTAACACAATGAATATCACGCAAATCACTATGCGTACACTTCATAATACAGGGTCATTTCAATCTCTGCAGTTTCAGCAATTTGTGAGTTTGGTGCCATGTTTTATTAGAATACCATTTGTAAACCATTTTGTCATCCACAATTTTCTCTTTCAGCTGATGACTTGCAGTCAGAGGAGCATTTTTTGCACCAAGGACTAGTTTAAGAAAAGAACAACAACAAAACAAAAATAAAAGTTTGGGCTCATAGTTATGTGCTACAGTTATGAAGTTAGGGACTCCAGTGATCGTCTCTTTGCTTCTGAAGGTGCTTGCACTCCTACCAAAGCAATCACTTGTACAAGGAAAACAGAGTAAAATCTCTCTCTATTCAAGTACTCATGCAATTGAGCAGTAATATATGAGAATGAGGACTGAGGCACTGGGCTCACATCTTGCATCACTCTCAATGAAGTTATCTTGAAGCTGATACAACTGCATATATACCATGAAGATTCTGCCCATGGAGCTAGAGGTTTAAAATAAAAAGAGTGCCTCTTCTGTACAAGAAAGATATGAACTTGCAGAGAGAGTGAAGCAAAGGGCCATGAAAGTGATTAAGGGTTTGGAGCATCTGTCATATGAAGAGAGGCTGAGGGAGCTGGGACTGTTTTTTTTTTTCTTTTTTTTTTTCTTTTTTTTTTTTTTTTCTTACTGTGAGGTTGGTCAAACAGAACAGATAGCTCCAAGAGGCCATGGAGTCTGCATCCTTGGAGATAATCAAAGCTGGCTGGACTTGGCCCTGGGTAGTCCGCAGTAGCTGATCTTGCTCTGATCAGGGGTTAGACTGGCCAGTCTCCAAAGGTTTCCTCCCACCTCAGCCATCCTGTGATGAGACCCCAGCCTCTGCTACTTTAAGTTTGTTGCAAATGCAAAACTAGATCTCTGGCATCCTGTCTGCTCTCATGCCCATCTGCTAGAATGGCATTATGCCCACTCAGAAGGTGCTATGCCAGTTTCAACAAGGCACAGGTGCCAACCAAACATAGATTTAGAAAGATACCCTGCAGAAGATCCTCCTGGTAGTAAGTAATGCCAAATTAGGCCCACATGCTTCATTACGAGGGATCACATCTGTTGAGGCTTGTGGGCATTGTACCATCAATTACAGGCTTTATCCTCTTTTTCTTTTTCCTGAAAGCTTTAGTGAATGGAAAGCAAAATTTATGAGCCAATCAAGGGCCTTGAGAAAATCTGGGTTTTTCCCTCGTGATCTCCATCTTGAAATCTCAACTTTCAAACTGCTGGAGCTTATATCCCTGTGTTAGACATACTCTGGTATACACTAGAATTGTTTGCGAAGGCAACAAAATAAAAGACACTGAAAACAGCATTCTTTCTTGTCATTTACTGCCATGAGAGAAGGATTATGTGGAATTCATTTGATGCTTCTCAGACCGTGAGGCATGTTTTGCAGCTTTACCTTCATTTAGTACAAGAAAACACACTACTTGGTCACTATGTCCACAAGCTTCGCTTAGGCAACCAAGAGATCACAAGACTCAATCTGTAGACCACTGTGGGACCTGTTTTACATTGTTGATTGTGAGATCTGAAGAGATGATACTGCTCAAGTCACGCCGTGAACTGATGACCCACAAAGAACTGCTAAATCCTCTTGCTTCAGGAAACTGGGCACTGTGTAGGACAAGACTGGTGACAAAGTGCTTAGCGCTGCCTAGCTAACTTGGGGGCAATTATCTGTGCCTGTGGTAGTCTGTAGGATATTTGTCCTTCATGTCGCATAGACTAACCTGGGAGCTTCCTAGGCCAAAAGACATTTCCTGAGTTTTCTCATTGTTAGCCCTGAGTTAGTTTGACCACTGCTTATTGGGTTTCCTTCAGGACCTTCCTAAACTAGAGGTTATGATTTAATATTACTCAGTCCTGCTTAAATTATTTCACTAATCTTAGAGTGGGGGTGAAGAATGGGATGCAGGAAACTGTCTAGAGCAAAGCAGCCTAGAAAGCATGTTTCATGATTTACCTTAGGGAGCAGTTAAGGGGAAGAGGGCACTGCCCTGTACCTGTCTATGCCTCGTATTTACCCTGATGGGAACTGGTTTCTGTTAACTGGCAGTCAGCTGAATCTGAGTTATGCCAACAGTAAAAGCACAAGCCCAAACAAAGCCCCGTGGTCTTTCAGTGTGTGCTTGTTCCTACTTCAACCAGGAGGCTCGCAAGGAAAGGCAGCGCTGCCTCGCACCCCCTGCCTGCGCAGGCAGCTCCTACCAGCAGCATGGGGGCACCCCAGAGGTCCAGGCGCCGAGCTCCAAGTGCCATCGTGTCGATCTAAGTGTGCCTCATGCTGCTTCAGCTGATGGGTAAACCAGCTGTAGCGCAGGCAAATAATGTAAAGCATCATAATTTTGATGGTGTTTATTCCACGTTTATATCATTAAGAGAAATATGTTTTAAAATATTGGTGAGTCCTACAGACTGAATTTTATTCTCATAATGATACAAATATTGATATCCAAACACTCCATTATTTATGCACCATTAAGTAATCTGCTCGCGGCCCTTTCCCACATCTTTCCATTTGAACCTGGAGAACATGCGCTGTCATATGGTTCGCCTATTTATTCTTTAAAAGTTAAAACAATAAAAATAGCACAGCAGGGTCTTGTCCATAAGCAATGGAAACATAGCTCTAAATTCAGTACTATTTCTGTTTTTATTATGTGATCGTTTCTTTGTTGTTAATCACTTGCCCTACTTAATTCATTCATTATACTCGAAAGCTTTGAGATTAAACCCCCAGGCAGGATAGCTTCATATGAATCCTTTCTTTTTTATCTGTTCCAAGTTAGATTAAGTCTAGGTCCTGTTTAATGAGGTGCCACTTGCTGGCTTTTCATGCAGAAAGAATTCCTCATACTCAGCGGTATGTATATACCATATAAATTATAAAATATTTTACATTTTTTCTGAATTTCTAACTAATGTGTCCTGCAGAAGACACTATTATTACAAGTTCCCTGGGACATGGGTGGTTGGCTACTTCTGATTTGATTTTTTTTTTCTTTGTGATGAATCTTACTGTTCATTTTTGATTGATTTTCTTTTTATTTAAGTTATGTAATTCCACAGTAGTTTTGTTATCAACGACAGTGAGAAAACTTCTTATTTGTCTCTGCCTGCAACTCAGGAAGTCAGTTGTTGGTACATCTCTACCTGCCATACAATGTTTAATGGTCTGCCCTTACCTACAATTGTTTCTGTGCTTATGGCCTGCTAGGGCCAGTGTGGCTAAGGCGTGGGAAGATTTATGGTCAACAATACCTAAGGGAGCATGGTGGGTCTCTTTCTCCACAGTCTGAGTGATGAAGTGCTTTTTATGATCATGTTGACTGGAGTTAGACTTCAACATGGGTCTGAGGCTGGAACTCATACCTCTGGATCTTTATGAGATGTATTTGTTGCACTCCTGTTGGGCTCCTTTGCAGCCTCTGTCCTGTAGTTAACAAATCTGTTCCATATTGGCAGATTCCTGATGCTAATGGCACTTCTCTAGGTTCATAGATCTGCTTGTACCGATCCAGCACTGACTAGTGATTATATGTTGGACTTACTTCCGTGTTCTCAGCTTCTACACGTTCTTTCCAACATCAGATAACTGTTTAGCTGAAAATGCCACGTACAGCCCTAATGTCATCCCCTATTTGTATGTTCACATATTATGGAAGGTATTTTTCTTTATGCTAACTATGAATGTTGGTATATATGAGGAGAGTTTGGCTATGCTGCCAAAATCCACCTTACTGAAAACTGGGGACATATCCATTTTGTACATGTTTTTATTTCAAGACAGGGAAGCAGGCAGCAAAAATGGAGTTCATCTGTATTTGTAAAAGCCTGCCACAGATAAGTGGTTGGATGTGTTGGCAACGATAGAGCAGCTTTGTCCTGCTGAGAGACAGTGATCACAAATAGTCTCTGTTCTCTGTTTCCCCTTTTCCCCATTTTCCACCAGAATTTGAGACTAAATGCCTCTCAAGATGGGAAGCAGCAACGATGTCTGGGAAGGACTATGTTCCACAATGTCTGGAGAGTTCTTATTCTCACTTTTGCCTGCTCAGTTTAGGAGCTTGATTACCTTATTCTAAACTAAAGCTGCTCTTGAAAAGTTATTCTAGTTGTGGTAGTTATGCTGAATTAAGAATTAGTTACGCTGAACTAGTTGTATTATGCCAGTTCAGGATTTATTTATTTATTTATTTATTTATTTATTTATTTATTTTGAGGAATTTCTGAATGCTCCTGCCCAACCATTGGAAAGATATAATATATATATCTTATACATATAACCTTCAGCCTGGGTTTCTGGTGATTTTTGAATGGTTCACCTGGAGAAATGTTGTCAGTCACACAATATCTTGAGTTTAGGCCCTTCTTCAGTGTTAGTTTATGCAGAGCTGTTGTGAGGCTCTTGCAAGAAATCTTCTCAACACCTTTGTGTAAGTGGAAAGCAGGGCTTGTTCTGTGTGGTTTGATTATTTCACCTTAAGGAAAGTTGAGAGTCTAATGTTAAATTATTATACAACAAAAATAATAACAAAAGAACTGGTAGCATTTTCTTCTAACTGTGATCCAGAGTACTTCTGTAGGTAAGAAATGTTATCGTTACTAGTACTGCTACTACAGATATTAAAATTTAGAATCAACATCAAACATCATATTGAAGATTTACATTTACTGGAAAGAGGAGAGAGACATCAAGCGATTTTCCAGTTCTTAACCTGTGGGTGGCCAATTTTGAGAATACTGATGAATATTTAGGTGGGAATGCAAAAATGGAGTTTGGCTAAACCTAAATATTTGGCATCTTTTCACAGAGAACAATAGATTACAATTTATTCTTCCTTCCAAAGGAGTCGCCAGTCTAAAAATGTCAATGCTAATCAGGGTAGAAAGGATATTTGACTTGGACAGAGTAGTAGACTTCTAAGTATGTTTTTGCTAATGCTTTCTAGGATGTAAGGTTGCAAACTCCCTAATCATCCTTACATATACAATGTGAAGAATATGGCAGAAGAAACAGGGAGCTCAACGTAGGTAAAATATAAATAATTTTCTGCAATACCTATGGATATTTGAGAGACAACAAAGGTTATGGATACAAGTATTGCTACTTAAATATCATCCCCTAATAGGTGATCAACAGTCCACTACTTTGTGAATCACTAAAAAATTTCATGTTGATGTCCTTTAAAAACTTATTAGAAAAAAAAAAAAACAACAAAAACAACAAAAAACAACAACAACAACAACAAAAAAACAAGTTAACCAGTTATTTTCCATTCTTTCACCCTCCACTGCTAGATTGCACCACTTATCATCTGTAAGATATTGAGACCTGGAATGGAAATAACAAAGGGAATTGCAGTGCTTTCAGTTCAAGGGATTGGTGGTGTTTCACAGTAGGCTTGCCCCCCACAGCCAGCTTTAGAGAAGAGATCGGTAGCTTTTCAACTGCATAGTGTGATGTTATCAAATATTTTGAACTGTAATCTTGCAATTACTATTAATGTTGCATTAAAAGATTATTTAATGAAGGAGATCATGCAGAGAACAAGCAATATAATGGCTCCAAGCAGCTTGCCTCCCACATACCTGGAAAACCTCCCTACTGCTACAGAGGGAGGAAGAACAGTTAGTGCCAGTTCTAAACAATAGGTTTCACACTGTATCTGTTAAGACCTGTTGCTTTTGGCAACAAAAACTGACTCAAAGGCATGAATTTAAATTTTAAAAAGTGGTACTCAGTGATTAAAGACAAACACAGAATATTCTAGTTTCTGCTGTGCATTGTTTAGTATTCAAAGATAGTTGTGGAGGTGTTGGCTGTCTGAGCATTCCTTTCCACCAAGTATTGTTTAACCTTACTGTGCATTTCAGGGCATCATCTTGTTCTGATAAAAACACAGGTAATTCAGAAGCGGATGCAGTTACCTTGGTGTAAAACTTGTTCGAGTAACAGAAATAACTAAGGCTTTAGTTGTGCTTTAGAACTGAAATGTATTTCATGTTGTAAATGTGCGTCTGTTGCTTTAGCACTCAGTTGGCAGGACCCTAGTATGGTATATCTCAGCCTGGTATCTATGATGATGACTGCCTGGTGTTTTCTTAAACCATCACTTTATGTATTGTATCTGTTTTTCTCTTCGTAACACATTGAAAGCTGAGTAAAGTGTGATGATGTCAATGCACAGCTAAATCCAGACAAGCCAGTAGCGGCACAGGGAATTCTAGATTGCAGATCCTTTCAGAACTCGTCCTATACAGAGACAACACAACCACTCAATAAAAAATAATTCTCTTCAACTCTATTTTTCGTAGCTTTTTTTTTTTTTTTTTGTCCTGTATCCTGCTCACTGTAAATAAAAGTAAGCTATTTATACAGTGTTTATTACTAAGCAGAATATACTCCTGTATCTTATGAAATCTATTTTTTAGACTAGAGATGTGAAATAATCCATGTTCATATCCATTCCTTTACACATTTAAAGTTCAGTGTTTCCACACAATTCATTAAACAGCTGTCTGTTTTCTTCTCATCTTTATCTGTGATTGCATTTACAAACCATGAATAATTAGAAATAATATTTTAAACAAAGGCTTTTGGAGCTATATTAATCAAGGAGAAAAGTGTTATTTGTGAAATTTTATGTGATAAGCACAGATATCAATAGAAGATTATTCCTACTACACTCTCCTTTGTTTTGAGGATTCCTAGTCACAGTGGAAATGCAGTATTTTGCAGGAAAAGTACAATATTTTCCTCAATGACTGATTTATTTATTTTTAATGAAAATAATAATGTGTTTAACCTTACAATGACTTTGGGGAAAGATTGGTTTAATCCAACCCCTTTTAAATATCAGGAAATTGCTTAAGTGCATATGGCCTAGAAATGGAACTATACGTTTTGAAAGAGTGCCAGCAAATTTCACGTGCTTTTTTTTTTTTTTTTTAACCACATTTTTGTTGATACAGAGGAAAAAATAATTCAGTCTCCCAAGTAAGTAACCCTGAGTAGATTGAAAAGTCTACCTGTCTCTTCCTCTGTAGTCATAATTTTCCATGGTTATCTCTATTCCACTGGGCATTGAAATCTTCAAAAAGTAGCTATAAATTCATGAGCGCAGGAGGGAGTTTTCCTGACAACTGGCCAAACATTTGGCATACTTGCTAGAGGAGGGAGGAAACATGACTGTGGATTTCAATATGTTGAAAATTATAACCCAATTTCTTTTTGTTTATTCTATCCTATGATAAGTTTTTGTTGATAAACCACTGCTGGCTATGTATTGTCCACCCTCTTTCCTTCTCTCACCTTCACGCCTTTTAAACAAATGGAACGGAAGAAATAAATGGAAGAGAGCCACATACTGTAGGAAAAAAAAATCCACACACAGAAATAAGCAGGGAAAGAGAAGGCTGCAGAAGAAAGCTGTAGCAGGGCAGTAGTTTTCACTGTTTACCAGTTATCAAATTTAGAACAGGTAAAGTACATAGCAAAGAGCAAAGTAGTCCATTTTTGTAGGTATTACTGAGCTTGCTCAACACCAGTCTTTCAAATACAATTCTCTTTCCTTTCTTCATGAGTTTTGGAAGGTAAACATTTGAGTTTACAGATCTACAACCAGTTTTATGAGTTTATGGCAGTGCAGTATTTCATTGATCAATTCAACTAGGAGGAAGAGTTGGGCTTTTAAAATGAATGCCTACAAAGTATTCAGCTTCCAGACACTGATGTATTTTGCCTTCTTTCTAAGCATCATCCAATCTCTTAAATGCTTTTACAAATTAAGCTTGAATGCTAGCTTTCACTGCTATCTCAAGCGCAACTTATTATTCCTAATGATTCCTCCTCCTCTTTGAAATGCCACTCAAATTTTCTTTACTGTAACCATTAAATATAGCTAAACAAAATAAATAAATGAGAAGACTATTTCTAGCATGTAAACCTTGACAAATTTATCACTTATGTTTCAACAACTTTTAGTTAGTAATGAAATACTCATCTCTGTTTTCTTTATGCTACAATGCTGTACCTCATGATGGAACTTCATGAAGTTTCTTTTAACACTGTTGGTGGTGACGTTACTGGGAATCTGTACTAACTAATGAATGTTACATTTATAATTTATTCGAAGCACACTAAACTTGTTGCAAAATACTGCCTGCTGAAGCTGTCTGAATATAGTGGTGGATACATGAATAATTTGTGACTGCATTCACTGATTAGGCAAAAGTAATAGAAGTCTTAATAACAGTTCTTACTTGAGTGACACCTGGTGAAACCTTCACTTTCTCCTTGAACCAGTATTTTTCCAGAAATGTTCAACAGAAATCATTTTTCTCCTCAAATCCAGAAGAAGAGTAACCTTTCTTCCATTCCTGAAGTAAAAATCTGCTGTTCATAAGCTACTTAATTGCTTTAAAATTTAAGAGGAAATATACAAGTATAGTACACAGGTGCAAAATTATTAGCCAAAGTTTCAGTAACACATACAGCTTGAAAACTGAACCTTTCATCATTATTTATTATTAGCAACCATGCAATTCTTGGATGCTTACAGTTTGTGTAAAATACTAATGAACAAGGAAAAGCCTTACATTCTGTTAGTGTTTTCATCACTTTATTTTTACCTGTGACCTGGCTCGGCTCTGTCCTCTGTTTTACAGAAGAGAGGCTTTGTTCTCTATTTTTATTTTCAAGAGTTGTGGAGCTGAGCTGCATAACTTACAGCTAGTACTGAGAAACACAGTCTGGAAAGTTAATTTCTTGAAGTTTGGTCTCATGTTTTTATGTCACAAGGAAGTATTTTAGCATCATCTAAGTCCAGGCACACTGAATCAGGAATTCAATGTTTGTACATGAATTTCCATATTTACATTTAACTTGTGTTGCTCGCATTTCTACAATAAGCTCAAATGTAAGAATTGCAATTATTATACTTAGATCACCAGTCTAATAATCAGTGAGATGGCATGAAGTAGAAAAGTTTTATGAATGATGTAAAACTAACAGCCATTGAAGTTTAGATTTATGTGATGTCACTTTTGCCCTCTTCCCTTGTTTGTAGAAGACTCCAGTAAAGAAGATGACGTGAATAGGATAGAAACCTATGCTGCTCCATCACCTGTTTTTAGATTAATCTGAAATCCACAGATAGGGTTGTTTTACAAACAGTTAAAATTAATTCAGCTATAGTCATTAAAAATAATGACTGTAAAACAGATTTGCTTCAAAAAAAAAAAATGCATCTGGCTAGATTCAAATTGATCTTGCCATAGCAGAATTCTGAAGTTATGCTATTCATACAGGTTCTGAGGATTTTATAACCATGTAGCAGAGTGAGGAATCACAAGCAAGCTTATTTTTCTTGGCTTAACACGTCTTGTGCCTCTCTAAAAAAGAGTGAGAGTCTGGAGAATGGCTGGCTGTTAGTATGGGTAGGTTTGCAAATGTGCATATCTAAAATGAAAACTGAAATTTTCCATTTCTTATGGGTCCTGGGAAGATTGACACATTTCTAAGTGGCATTTATTTTCATCTTTTTTTTGGTGCAGTTAGTAAATGTGATTGTTTTTCCTTTTGTGAATGGGTGGATAGCTGGAAGAGTCAGGTATTACCACTTCACTGGCTATGCTTTCCATTGGCACACTGTGTGCATCCTCTCTGTGTGTAGATTCTTGCATCCTTTCCTGCCAATCTTTGAGGTTTAAATGAGGGAGTATAGACCTGAGTGCTATCTGGTCGGGGTCACCTTTTAAACAGAATTTCAATATGAAATGTTTAATTTTCCTTATAAAGTGAGTCAAATTTTACATAAGAAGAGTTCTTATAGTATCAACCTAAAGCTGGGCATTGGCCTTTTCTCAAAATCCTAAAAGAAATTGTAAGAGTTTGGTTTGTAGTCAACAAATAACAGTGTTTGCTTAAGAATTAAACTAAATAAAAGTAGTGGTTTTTTGGCCCATTTTCATTCCATGTAACTTCATATATCAAAGCACCCAAGCAGAATGCTTCATGTTCCCTGGGAAGGTACAGCTAGATCTGGGATTGAGGCAGCTACCAAAACTCTGAATCATTCATTGCAAAATATTGACCAGCCCATGTGCTGGTGTTTAACTCATTGCCTCCTCCTCACAGAACCTGAGGTCTGTAAGGTATTTGTGCTTTCTGATCTGCCTCATTATTTCTGCTATAAAAGATGCCTCTGAAATTATGAGCTGCTTTTTTTGCCCCTTGTGTAGCTTGCTTCTAAGATGTCTTTTATGTTTCTCCTACTATTTCTTCATCACTTCAGTAGCCTAAGGTGCATTTAATTGCAACCTAAGTAGCTTGCATTCCCCTTGCACACATTAAAGAGTAAATTCTGAATGATTGGACATAACTAGTACTTATCATAGTAAATAGCATATTCATCTCTTCCACAGTCAGACAATTTCATACTGTGCAATTTTTCTGCTTTCTGAAATGTCACCACTTAAATTGTGTCATGATTTTCCCATGAGGAGACATTGAAAAGGCCTTTCCTGAAACACAGCTTGGAAATGTAACCTGCACGTTATATTTAAACCAATTTTATAGCACACAAAAATTGGATGAACACATACAGTCCTCACACAGTATAGACAGTGTGCTTTTTTCCCCTAGTTATTCATTTATTTATTTATTATTCCAGGGACTGGTGCTGGGTTTGATGAGTTTCTTCAGTTTTGAATTTGATTTCTATTTTAAAGTCACTTGGCTGTTTTGCGAAAGCATTTCTCAAGTATTAGGCTTTGCAACTGCAGAAATAGTTGTTTTCAATTATCTCTCTGAGGTGATATACATCATTCCAAAAACTCAGGTGCTATGCATATCACTTCCTAATCTTGAACTGAATGGCACCAAAGCTATCCTGAAGTTTAATAGTTTCTTGGATCATGATTTTGCAGAGGAAAAGGTCTTCTTTTATAAGTTAGGGATGATGGAGTGTCTTTTTAGGAAGAACTTTATGAACTTGGAAACAAAGGAAAATGAATAATCATATTTAATCTGAAATGTGTTCAATGCGTTTATTTCAGTTTTGAAAAGAACTATACAACAGTATGCCTGCAGATTAAGCACATGCATTACCATACTCAGCAGAGGTGTCCTGAGAAGCATCTTTTCATTTGTAGTGCAATATTTCAAAACACTGGGAAAATAATTCTGGAAAAAAAAAAAAATAATTAAAATCCACAGATTGAGTTAAAAATATAAACGGATCAATTTCTGTCAGCTTCTAATGAGGCCATTACAAAGATCAGTACCAGACCCCCCGCATGGCCACTGTCATTCCTTGGGGAGGCCTGGGGAGAGGCTGGCACAGTTTGGACAAAAGAGGACCTCAGCCAAGTAAGGCCAGTGGGGAATTTCTCCAAAACCACCAGTGAATGTCAGATTATACCAACAAAGAATTTCAGTGTAGAACAATCTGTCCTGTTCAGGGCTTCTTTGTTTGAAAAGCACTTGAGCATATTTTATGTATGTGATAAAGTACAGAAAGCACATGCCTTTTTATGCTTTTTGCTTGTAATCAATGAAATCGAGCACCATATTATTTTCCTATAGTACTAAAAAGGAGGAGGAATGAATCTGCCTCCTCTGTGGTCATTACACAATTTAATCTAGGTTAATGATTAACAACTGATTGTTGTACACAAAAAGATGATTTAGTTCAGCCTGATCTGTCAGTTTGTTGTTTTGGCCTCTGGTTTGGTTTTGGAGGTGAGTGTAAGAAGATGGCAGAGTGCTGTTTTGTAAAACCATATCTGAAATTGTTACTGTTCGGTGTTTGAAGATGGGAATCATGTCATGTTACATGTAAGCAAAGAAGGAACAAACTGTGCTTTTATATTAGGTACACATTGCAAAAGCATGGTTAAATAAGTGACTGTCTTTCATTAAAGCTAATTTATACCTAACTTTTGGAGACCTAGAAAGAATAAAACTGCTTCTATGTGTTCTAGATGAACAGTATTCCAATATATCCAAATTGCTGCAAGCCAGTATACTAAACCTGGCTGCTACCTACAAAACCTGTGGGGCCGATTGCTGACAGACCCCGACGGTGTCACTGGGGTGCAGTTTGCACAGTGCCACGTGCTGCCCCTGGCAGGCAGAGGGGTGCTGGGGAAGGGCACGGAGCATCACCCCGAGACAACTCGGGCTCTGCCTGTTTCCTTGGAGCACTTCACGCTTGACCTCCCACGTCAAGTTTCCATCTCTTTGGTAAAACCCAAGGAGAAGTCAAATTAATGACTTCTGCCTGTCTGTCCATTTCAGACAGGAAGCGATTATAGCTGGTGAATAATATCTGGTGTCCTGTGTGTGTTTTTACTCCGTGTTTATGGTTACCGAAGGAGATTTCCTCACACTCACTTCCTTTCGCTAAGGGAAGAGCAGTCTGACATACAGTCAGTCCTTGCTGGTTTAGTCATTTACCGTCCAAGCAAGCCCTGCAATATAGCACTTATTCATTTTATCTGGATTTATTTCTACTCCGCTGTGCCGATAGCTGAATACCTCCAGTTGTGCGGTTATGTTTCATTAACTGGAGTTCAAGCCATTACTGTTCACGGCTTTAATGGAGAATCCAGTACTGAAAACAAACGGGCCCATGATCTCCATAGGAGCCTGGGGCTGGCAGAACACAGAGCTAGCAAAGAGCTTCACGTGGGAATTTGTAGGAGCTCTTGTCTAGCCACAGGGTTAGAAGGAGGCCTATAGGCCCAAGAAGCAGAAATTACGGGTGGGGTTCCCAGAAACACTAAATCCCACTGAAAGCGAAAGATATTTATGCGTTTAAGACTCTATCTGCCATGAAACTGTGTCGCTATTGCCAGCACGACTCTGAACCTGAACTGGTATGCCTTGAGCTGACACTGAACACCCGCAGCTGTATAGCTCCTAAGCACCCGTGAATGGCTTGTCTGCAAGAGATGTAATGACACATGGTATGTTGCCTTGTACCCCTGGGAATCTCGCTCTGCTCTTGTTAAGGCCCTGGAAACTTGGCAAACCAAAATTTCCAGATTCCTGGGGCTGGCGTAGCCTCTATCTCATACTCCAGAAAATGTGCAGTCAGTTGAGGTTTGCACTGTATTAATTTTTGTTATTAACTGCTTTACTCACCCACTAACGTCAATACTCATTTTAGAAATGTGGTGCTGAATTAAAACAAGGACACTGCTGTTTTCTCTACCTCTTCAAGCCCTTTCAGGAAACTTGTTCCCCATTCATATGTGGGGTACAGAGTGTGACTGAACCAGGTCTGCACAGCCCAGGACCTGCAAAACACATATGGGTGCATAAACACATCTACAAGCCTCTGAAAAAGTGACCTGAATTGTTGTGTGCCCAGTGCGTGAGCTGGGCTTGTGGTGCAGACAGCTGAGCCACAAGTTCAGCGATTGCATCAGGAGCTGTAATCTCAGCAACAGGCTCCTGCACGTGTCAACTGACTTGTGATAAAAACAGTAGGCTTTTAATTTGTATGTGTGTTTGTTTGTTTTTGTCTTGCCTGAATGATATGAACTTTGCTGAAAATAGCATAGGCAGCTCCAGCTTACTCTGGTTAAACACTACTGGGGGTCTTTTAAACAGAAATGTTCATTTTTTTTTCTCTAACTGCAAATCTGCACTTGGGGAACAAACAAGCAAACAAAAAAGTTCAGGGTATAGCCATGGGCCTGATTCTGTTTTCAGTGTCACCCTTTGCAAAATTTCTGTGTTAAAATACTAAAGGAGCTTGATGGTGACAGCCTGCATAAAGTGTGCTGTATTTGAAGCAATTGAGTTAATGTTGGAGACTGACAATCGGAAAAGTAGGTTGGCATAATTATATTAAGATATCTCAGAGTGTCGTGCACTTTGCAAGACTGAATTTTAAACTGTTGATTTAAATTAATAAAGATTCAAGAGTTTATAATTTGTTTATTTATTGAAATCAAATGCAGTCCATGTTTCTAACTAATTGAAAAGTATACTTGTGATAGAGAAACTATTTAATTTGGGCAGACAAGCTACCAGATTTCCAAATAAAGATGATGAATTGCAAATTCTCAATCTTAATCCCTGTAGGCTGACAGTTACCCCTTTAAAAGCAGCATTTGAGTGATATACTATAGCTGGTAATAGCACACAGCTGCAGAGTAGGAAATCCCATTGCTATTTTGCAAAGCTTTTATTTTGCCTCATTCATTTATTTTTCAAAATGATACTTTCCTTTTTTAGAATAAAGAACTTTTTGCCATTACATGCGGACTGGACCTTTCACAAACAATTGCCCGTTTGTTTCCCATATGTAAAAATTCCTGCAGATCAGTTCACAATTTACTTCACTTACATGTAACATTTTCATGAGCGTAACTGCGTTTGTGATTTTGCAACCTCTTCCCCCTCCAAGTGTAAAGAACACATTTCTGTTATATATCCTAGCGTTCAGCATACAAGATCAAATGCAAAGAGGCTTTTTCTGTCTTTAATGTATAAAGCATGTGTCCAACAACAGCAACAAAATCAGTGCCAAAAGAAGCAGTCCATAGGGAAGCAGTAATTTGTGTGTCTGCACATTATTCTGTGTCTATGCACATATTAACCCTGGTATACAGTAAATTGTGTTACCATGGCAGCCCTTGCATGGAAAGTTATAGACTAGTAGGGTATCTCTAACAACCACCAACGGGGAATACGCATGTTCTGGCAAATGCAGAAGGGTGTAGGGTTTTTTCTCTAGGAGGAAACAATGCGCTATAATTAAGGATGGGAAAACCGGGCTGCAGAAAGGAAGAAACAACTTAGTGTTTGCCCCAAATGTAAGGGGAGGAATGGGGGGGAACCTTCAGACCTCCCTCGCTCCCTTTCCCATGCATCAGCACCACCATGGCTCCCAAGGGCTGGAATGTTGTAGCCTTTATGCAGACAAAGCTGCCATTAAAATCCTGTCTTATGGTTTTCATTCTGTATACTTCTCATTGAGGCTTTTACAGGGCACTTTGCTTACATTAGCTTTTGTGTCCAATTTTGAGATTGAACTTCTTTTTTTATGATTAAGCTAGTTTGTCAAGGGTGAGCTGTTATCAGTGATGCTTACAGTTCCTCAACACTGCATGTTATCATATTTTGTGTTATATTTATAGTTGTATATGCAACTTTGCCAAACTTCAGCTTCACGGCTGACATTTTCAAACAGATGCTGTTTGCCTCAGATATTTCTTTTTTTTTTTTTAATGTTTAAACAGGGTTCAGCCATTTAGAGGAGTCAGGTTAGGGGGAAAATATATTTTTTAACCCCATTTTATTTTTTTAACAGTTTTGTAGAATGTTTATCATCTGCTGGTTTGAACTGTAGTCTTTTAAATTATGGTACAGAAATGACAGCATCATGAAAAGAGGAAGGGCTGGTAATGAGAGGCAAGTGCGCCAGCATTTTGCCATGCAAAAACTAACACTGAGTAGAGTGGATGTAGGGTCAGCACTTTGGGCAAGTCATCAGCGGTTTAGAAAGAAGAAGAAAAGAAAAAGGACGAGACAAGATAGGCACTCCCAAGAGCTACAGGCTTGTTGCATTGGCTTAAGTTTAATGGAAAAGCGGTGCTCCTGTCAGCTGGTGTACTACATAATAATGTTAACACCACTACAAACAGGTTGTGGTTTATTGCTTCAATTTCTTATGTACTGGCAAGAGAATTAACAAGATTGATGCATTAGGATCTTAGATCTCAGTCAAATTAGGTGACTAAGAGGGTGATGAAAAAAACGCTTGTTCTTTGAAGGAGCACAACTCCATCAGAAACTTGTTACATCCTAGCATCAGGCCATTTGATGAGCTGCTGATTTAACAGCACACTTAGCAGGCAGTAGTTACATTGATAGGGGCAACTACTTAATCAGTCCTTTAAAGATATTATGTTCAGAGTGATTTAAAGGGATATTGTGCTTTAGGAAGTGTGCCGTGAGTATGAATATGTTCTGCATGAAGTGAATGCAAAAATAGGTATACAAGTGTCATTTGTGCTGTCAGATCCTTTATTTGGGCTTATGTTAAAAAAAAAGAAAAGCCTGTAAATACAAAACAAATACTAGCATTTTGAAAATGATACTTTAAAGAACGATTAGTGGAAAAGAACAGGGAAAGAAAATAACAGCTATCGTGTTCCATGGATTTGCACCACAGAGAAAGAGAGGAGGATAAAGTGCTGTAAAATACAGCAGAGGAGATTTTTGAAGATGAACCATTGAGTAAAGGGCTTGATTTCTGCTGTCTGGCTTCTACGACTTGGAGGATTTCCCTCGTAATTGTGAATGTATCCAGGAATGCCGACTGCCTTTCAGTACCTGCCATGTATAACAAGCAGTTTGAGGAATAAATCTTGCATACCATACCAAACAAGGGCAAAGTGATTTGGTACAGAGGGATCTGTTAGTGCTTGTAGATCTGATACGGCGTTTTGTCTCTGATAAAAATCAGTGCAGAATCAGCATGGGAATTGCTACCTGAAGTCTCAGAGGCAACATTTATAATAATGAATGGCAGAAATGTGGGGAGGCAGTATTAGTGCATTTCAAATACCTGATGTTGGAGGATGGCTGAGGGTGTTTCGTGCCAACTGACTGATCCCAATCTGAAATTACCACAGGTCCTACGTAGGCTTTGCCTTTAGTTCTGGGCTAGTGATGGTACTCTGTAGCTTACCTGCCTCAGTTTACGGAGGTCTGCAGATTATATCCCTCCTTTGCCACATGCTCTGCTTAAACCCCATAACGTGTCACAATGAGGCAGAAACGCTTGAAATGAGCCACCCTTGGGCTGGCTGGTTCTCCCCAGTAAGATCAGGTTCACTGCTGGGGTTGCGTAGTGCAGGCAGCAGAGCCCAGGGCCAGGCCCCGTGGGTAGCTGTGGTATTGCAGCATCCCAGGCTGACAGCATGGAGGTTTTTTCTCAGCACTGAATTCATTAACTTTTGAAAATGGCCAGATCTTTAAGGTCCGTCACAGCAAGCACAAAAATAAAGGAGTGGAAATAAAAACATGCTTTGCTTAGGGCATGGGAGCTATTCATTTTGTTGAGGAGAAAATGAGGCAAGGCAGAGTCATTAGGAGGGCTCCTTACGAAAGCAGGAGTTGCTTGGGAAATTACAGTGCCATTGACTAGAATACATCAAGTACAAAAGGGAGATATAATACGAGGAAAGCAGTTATGCACCTAAGCCCTGAAATGTAGCATTACATCCATCCTGAGAGGTAATCATTCCTGTCATTACTAAGCTGTAAGATCACTCAGTCCTAGCATGGTAGAAATCCAGGAGCTCAACACATCAGTCAGATAGCTTTTCATAACCCTCTGCTTCTGTGGCTCAGCTGGAGTTCAAAAATAATAATAAAATTAAAAAAAAAAAAAAAAAAGAAAAGAGAAACACAACACCCCAAATAGTGGCACCGAGGCATTCAGTCAATCCTACAGTTGCTAGCAAACCTTATAAGTAATGACTCATAGACATCCTTAATTGAAATAAATTAATTTTTCTTTTCATTACTGCTTTGCAGAGTCATTTGAAAGTACAATGGTTCTTGCTCAGGACCTGAGTCGTTGGTACTTGCAATTGTGGCTCCAGAACAGAAATTCTGGGCATGAACAGTGTAATATCACAGATTCCTATCTTCTTTTAAGTCACTGCTGGTGTTCCCCTTAATTGCTACAGTTGTATTTTGTTTGTATACATGATCTGTATCGCTTAACTGAACCATCCTTGGGTAATTAGTATAACAGAAGTGGCAGGTATCACACTGCCAGAACGGTGATAAAAGTAGCCAGAGGCAATCGCTAGCAGAGCCGAGTACAGAGCTATGACATGGTGCCTACATTAGAGACAGGCAGCAGCACAGAAATCCCGTGCACAGGACTGTTTGACCACCATGCCGCCAATGTGCAGCCACTAATGACTTTACCACTCTTACTCATCAACATCATGTCATGTTCAGTGCCGTAGAAACCGCTCAAATTGTTCCTAGAACAGCCTCACAGATCCAGGACATGATATACTGACTTGGGGAAAAGGTCCTGCACTCTATCTGTGAAGCAGCCAGGGAAATAGGAAAGTAAATATTTGAGTTATTTACCACAAAGTTTGACAAAATGCAGAGCCTTCTGACATCCTTAGAGGATAAAAAACTATGACAATCGCTGCCAAAAAGACAGTCTTGGAGAATGAGATGGAAAATCATATGTTTCATTGAAGGATTCAAAGTAAAACTGTAACAGAAAGAATACTGCAGAGTGGCACAAATACTTGAGGATTTCATCCATAAGATGCATTGGTTCTTAAGAATAGCTTGAGCTGTTCCAATGACCTTAACAATTCCTGCACCACGGAGCCATAGACTTGCCCCCGTTCATTTTGGTGTCTGGTCTTTGCTCTCTTACAGTCTGAGAGCACAGCCCAAAGAGCAGACAGTTTATTAAAGAATCAAAGTGCTGGAGCATTCACTCCAACTCTATGTACGTATTCCTACTGCCCAATAATTTTCACTATTTATTACCAAAATTATAAAGGCTTATTTCCCTCCCTACACTAAAACCTACCTTCTGCATTTTCACTAATGCCACTTTCTGGATCCAGACTGTTCTTCTTACTTATGGACCAGGAGTCAGTCAGCGTTTGACCTCTTCTGGCACTAGGGTTTCTGGACTCTCCAGCTGCAGGATAGGTCCTGGAGCCTTGACATCTCCGCAAAAGTGTTTCTGGATCATTTCCAGCCCGTCAACAAGTTTCTTAAATGTGTGGATTGAACACTTATGAATTAGCGCTGTGTCAGAGGGCAATTTACTGATTTCCTACTTTATGTCGTATTCTCAGGGGAAGCATTAATGGACATCCTGGCCATATCTGTCCAGATTTATGGGTATGCACACCATATAGTTCAGTTTCCCAGTCACCAGAACATACAGAGCAGGCAGGCTCACAACAATTTGGAGTTTCTGTTCAGTCCTGTACTCTACAACATCTGTACTCAGGAACCAGAAGCGCCTGCCCACCTGGTGATATCCGTACTGTGCCAGTGCTTTCAGGTGAGACCCCTGTCCATCTTATGTCATATGCTAGAGAAAGAGAGTTTACATTTTGCTTTCAGATTTGTGGATTGAAAACTGGAAAGACTGCTCACCTGGTAGAGGAAACTGTACTAAAGCTTATCTCCATGACTAGTATCAATCTTAGATGCTTGCCATCATGGCAACTGGCTTTTGGAAGCTGAGTGAAAGGCTTTTTAAACTACTTTCTATGGGCAGAGACACTCACTTCAGAAGGATGCTCAATGAGCATAAGCTATCTATGCCAGCCCTGAACTGAGACTGCAAAGAACGTATCCTAGCTCCCCAGAGCAATGGAGCTTAAGTCTGTGCTTCAAGTAAGCCCTCTCTCAGGTTTTCTCTGTGCTCAGACCATAAGTCCTAGCCCAATTCAGGGTTTGTTATGCGTGTGGTAGTTCTCTTCCACTGGAAATGGGAATCGAAAATGTTTTCCCTCACAGTGGTATAGCTTTGGTTTTAAAAGTGATGAGTCTGACTGGTTCCTGCGGTGATTTGGATCAGGGTTTGACAAGGTAGAGAGCCTGGAGCAGGTGAAACACTACCTTGCTGTGCTGTTCAGGGGGGCAGCACTTCTTAATGGGCAAGTTAAATGCCTTTAGACTTTAGAAATGCAAATTTTGATATCTTGGGACTTCAGCTAGGCTTTACACAGGGCATTTGAGGAATTACACTCTTGTACATAAGTGCCTAAATTCCACCCATGTTCCACTTCAGGCTTTAGTCCCTCTGAGGATTTAGGCCTGGGAAAATAAAAGGCAGGATGCAAGAACCACTTAATAATAAATCTCTGAGCATAGAACACACAGGCTTTGGTTTGAGGTCCAGCCAAAACTGGAGTCAAATAAGAAGAGAAAACACATGCCTTTAGGGATTGCAAATCAGCAAATTGGTGCTGAATAGAAAGAGAGCAATACAAGAAGAAGCTGAAAGAGGAGAAAAACCTTGGACTTTACAAAATTGCCCATTCTCTCGAAAGCATTGCCAAAATTTTCTACAAGTGTGGGCTATTAAAATGCATGCACTCAAAAGTGTTCTGTTTGGGTTGGTGGAAATCTTGAAATCACAATTTTTATGCATGATGAATGCTTAGTTAGAAGTTGCCATATGACATTGAAATCTTTCACACCTGGATTTCATATATATTTCTTTATACAGCTGCTTTCCACTAAAATGGCTAATGAGGTGAAAACTTGGAACCTCCTCCCAGGTTAGTTATATATTGCGCGTGGAACAGAGGTTCCCATTTCAATGGAAACAGTGGGCCACAGTCACAGCGAGGTCACAGGCAATATTCGCCTGCAGTTTGGCCCAAAACAGATATGGTCCAACCACAAATGCCCTCCTGAAGCTTTCCAGATAGAAAGTGCCATCCAGAGTGAACTTCTCCCCACTCCGTGCTGCTCCTTGATGTTTTCTGCAGCTACAGCAGCAGCCTGCTGGCACGGGATTGGCACTGGAAACATCTCCCAGGTCAAGAGTGACCTTCCTGCCAATCCCCATCTCATTTACCCATTTTAATCTAGTGAAATAGTAATAATAATAGTAACAAAATATATTCTTATAGTGTAGTCACCAAACTCAGAGCTGTGTTTGTCTCTATGTAGAAGCTCAGCCCGATGTTCTAGTTCCCAATGAACAACGCTTTAAGCTACAAATGAACTTGAATGAGGGTAATTGTACAGAAAGTGATTACTCAGATTGTAAACCCTGTGGGACAGCCACTGTCTCTGCTCTGTGTTTGCATAACACTTCGATGCACCAAGGTCCAAGTCTCCTCTGGGGGATCACCATCTGTGCTGAGATAAACTCTAACTAATCTCTGAGGCTTAATGCCATCAGCACTGTAGAGTCTGTTTTTTCCCTTGATTTTTCCTCTACAATTTATTCAAAGATCTTAAGCAGAAGCAGTGAGAACAACGAGCATGCAGAAGAACTTCGTTATTATTACTATTACTTATTTATTTAATATGAGTATGTGCTGGCACAAAGTGATAAATCATCTTTATCACTTTGCTTTCCATCCTTATCAATTTTCTGCCTTTGGCTTCTCCCTGAGAGAACCTAGGATAACTGGGCAACTCTTTCTCTTCATGACCAATGCTGGAGTCTCAAGAAATTTAAGAGATCAGAGAAATATGAGTGTAATATTTTCATAGCTAAGTTCTAAAAACCAAGCAGAAGTGTCAAAGATGTTTGAGGGTGGAAAAAAAATGCTGGTTGTCTTAGTCACTGGAGAATCATTTAAAATCTATTTTGTTTTGTGATGGCTGGCTGGCATGTGTTTTTCAGTGACTGATAGAACGATCTTTTATGAGAAAGATATTGATTTTTTTCTTGATAATAATACCACATTTTATTTCATTTAACCAGTGAAGATAAATATGATTATTTGAGGCATTGGTCCCTTTCAGTGCATTGGGCACTCCTATGTGCAGTCAGCTGCTTTTTGCTTTGTTACTCTTCTACTATGGTCTTAGATCCATACCATGGAACACCATGGAACCCAAATTCATATCAGTTTCATCATTGTCCTCATAAATTCAAGTTATGGCAACATGCACGTGTTGTAGGAAGGTTTGGAACTAGCTTGCTCTGGGTGCTAAGCAAACAGGAAAGAGTATCCTCATCCTCAGTGTGAGTCCGTCCAAGGAGGGAATAGAAACACTTTCCTATGATTTAAATGAACAAAGAACCAACAGTTTAAATCTCAGATATTGTGTGTTGCAACTGATCTCATAATAAAAGAATGTAAACAAGTTAAAATATATATATAGTCAAGTTAATTTGATTGAATAATGGGAGAAAATCACAACCTGTTTACATATACTCAATGAACAGAAAGGGAAACTATGTTCAATCATGTAAATTATTCTCTGTGAGCTGTTTACTTTTTTCCAGTAATGATGTTATTTGTCACCCCAAGCCCCTGTATGTGGATGTAAACCAAAGCACATGTTAGCAGAAGGAAATAACTATACACAACATGAGCTATTCCTCTGTAGAGAAGTCTAGTGCTGCCCATTTACATTGTGGCCTTAATTAAGCAGTGATTGATGCTTATTTGGAGAGCTAAAGATAATCACTATCTTTTTCTCTGCGAACCAGCTATCCATTTGACCTCAGTATTTTAGCCAAAGAACGTTGTGGGGAGTACAGTTCTTTTTTAATGGAAGAGAAAAAGTGCTCTCTTCTCTTCTTGTGTTTTCTAAGTTGTGCTCCTCAGAACAAGACTCCTTCCCCCTGCCAGGTGGGTTTCTTGGCTACTGTGGGACACAACAGGAGGAGGTGAGTCAAGGTGATACCTCCTTTATTATGAAGGAAGATCTGTCCAGCCAGCTCCCCCTTCAGGAGGGAAGACAGCGGGGGAAAGAAGAAATGTTCCAGTTGTTGCCTGTTGCTTCTGCCAAATGTTTGGGTGGCTGCAGGGGCAGACAGAGACCTCATGTGCTGATCCTTCATAAAGGATTTTTCAAAATATTGTAAAGCTTGAACACTATCACCTTTTCCTTCAAAGGAACCTTACTAAGCCACTTCACCATTGCTGGATTTTTTGCAATAAGAATTAAGGACTCAAATTTATGGCAAAAAGGAATAAGAAAAATATTTGGAGCATGCTCTCTGTCATCTTTCTCAGTCCATCTGTTTGCTTGTTGTCAGCAAGTGCATAAACTCCCCTCAAATAGCAGGTTTTCCCTTTTCTCTCTTCCTTTTCCTGTGTCATTTTCTATATTGACATGATATGAAGTCCTACAATGGTGATCTACAAAATTGTTGAGCTCTCTGCCTTGTCTTGATTTACATTTCACGCAGCTCAGCAGGCTTTATATTAAAACAGCCATCTGGAGAGATTTAGCCACCTCCAGCAGGCTTCATGCTTCGAATAATATATGGCAGATACCTGGGCCAGCAAGGGCCATCATGTCATCAAAAGTGAAGAAAAAATTAATTTCCATTCTGCTCAAGACAATGGACTGTCTTTTGTACAACAAGCTACAAGCAGGTTAATTGACTTTTGGGTATCTTGCAGAGACACGAGAAATCTTTATGCTAGATATTGTACTCCAGCATGGGCATGCATATCCCCTTCCACAGCAGCACCTGCTTGCTTTTCTGAAGCGTTATTCTGCCAGTCTAAGAAAACACCTCTTTTGAAAACCACCTTGGGAGATTTCGAATGGTGTGATAAAACAACTGTGTGATAGAAATTAGAAATCATACAGTAAGTACTCAACTGTGGGTGTTTAAAACATCATAAAAGTGTTTACGTATGTATATGGCATCATTAGGAAATATCTGAGTCACTTTCTGATTTTCCTTTTTTTTTTTTTTTTAAAGTTCCTCATCCTCATTATATCCCTGAAACAAGCAAATGGAAGCGAGAGCAACCGATCCCATTCACAGTTAGGGAAATGCCAGTTGCAGCCCCATCTCACATTAGCAGAGGATGGCAATTGCATTTTACAAGCAATTAGAGGAACTTCTGGAGTTTCCACATGCACACTGCGATTTGGCAGCATGGCAGAATCGGAGAGATTTTAATGTTAGTGCTGAAAGATTGTAAAATCATGCCTTGCGATGTAGAAAATAGAAGTTCCTTCGAAAGCTGCATTAATGAGCTCATTTTACTAAACTTCATTAAACCAGCCATATAATCTGTGCAAACTTAGTCTGCTTCTCAATTACATGGAAATGGAGTGCGCTCTGACGAGTTAGGAGCCAGTGGCCATTACTGATTTTGTCATGCCAGGAAGGCTAAACTATTGCAGATGTCTCCTTTTAGGATTTTTCAAAGCTGTAGGTAAAGAAGAATTTGCCTGAGGAATGTGGCACTTGGCTTTAGGCTGATGAGAGACCTGGGGCATGCAGGGCTCTTGGTGCAGACTGGCAAATACAGCAGCACCATGTTTGGGTCTGCTGTTGCACTGGCTCATGGAGCACTGTTTTTAAGGTTAGAGATGCAAATAGGTGTTGCCAGTAACTACCAAAAACAATGGCCTAAGAGATCCCACTGCTGTGGGAACAGAACAGGAAACTCATTTTTTAAATTCCCTTCCCACAGGAGGTAACCTATTCCCGTAGATGTTGCCATTCATCTTCCTCCTGCCCTAAAATCTCTGCTCGTCCCTCAAGATGAGTTGGACAGGTTTAGGGTGGTGTCTGTGCTGTGCATCCCACTGCTGTGGTGAGGAGCAGGAGGTCATGGATGCTGTTCTCCGCTTTACAGCAGACTGTAGGGTACTGATGTTTTCCATACAGCATTTTGTTTCATTTCACATCCCTGAGAGATGCTGATTTATCAAATATGAAACATTATGGAGATAAATGCATTTTTAAGGAATTTCTGGACTCAAAACATTCCTGTCAAAATATGCTCTTTTCCCCATATCTAATGATCTTCTATTGGGACATTTGGGGGATTAATTTAAACTTAGTAATTTGAATGGAGTGAAGGAAAAGAAAGGGCTGAAAACAGAATGTGGAATTAGCTTGAACCGGTTTTGTGGCTTTCTGCTTTCAGTTAGCAAACAATTCTGAAAATTTAATTTTTCATCCCATTTCAGGGGTTTGTTTAAAACCTGTGACTTGGGAAACATTGGAAAGAAAGCACTAGAAAGCTGAAATGCCTTCTGATACATTGCAGCCCTGTCCCCATTGCTGAGGTAGACTATATTTGTGCCTTGCACCTTCTGATGGACTTTTGTTTAATTATTTGTTTATTCAAACTCTGTTGCAAGCCTATCACATATATTTTAATCACTCATCAAAGAGTCCAGTTGTCAGGAGCAGATGTAGTTGCTTGCCTGCTTTGCCTTTTACTGTATCAACCTGTCCTTCGAGTGTCCTGGTGTTTTAATTATGTACCCGTGGTGCCATATTCTGCCTTGTGGGACACAATGTGCTATAACAATTAAGACCAGAACATCAAGGCTGACTCAGCTTTTATTGGTGAGGGGAAAGTAATCTAAGTGGTAAAACAGCAGTTCTGGGATACCAAGGACCTTCTCCAGCCACTGTCAGTGAAAGTAGAGGGTATAAAAAAGAGATAGTGACCTGGCTGTATTCTCAATGTCCTCTAATGTGGCTAAAACCAAAGATTTACATCTGATACAAGTGCTTCAAAATATATACATTATATATATATACATACTTATAGTGCATAAATCAGCTGATGGTTAGAGATCCTAACCTGAGACACTGAAAAGGAAGACAGTTTTCAGAAAGTTTTGAGCATCTTTCCATTGAAAAAAAATATATTAGTACATTACTGAAACAACGTGTGCCCACACCATGGTTAGAACCATGGAAGAGGAGCAGATGATTTCCCATCTCAGTGTCTGCTGCTCCACTGATTTACCAGGACACCACCACCAGTACAAATGACAGGTTCACACTGGCCGTGACATAAGCCATTCAGACCAAAGCATAGAAGAAACTCCCTGTGAATACTTATTGTTTCTGTACTGCATATGGTCTCTCATTATAGCATAAAAAAGAAGGTGTAAATGTAGTCTGATCTGATGCAAATATCCGAAAGGGAGCTTGTGATGAGGTTATGGAAATGAAGTTTCTGTGCCTGTTTTGCCTGCATATAGCACGATTGGTTGAGGGTAGCTTTATTTCCAGAAGAAAGATCATATCTTATAGAAAAATTGTAAATGAAGGTGTGTTTAACACCTATCTGCAAATATCTGTGTATTCTACAAGCCCACAAGATGTATAACATTCTAATCTACTGGCGTGGCATTAATCGTGACATTAACATTAGGGCAGAGACTCCAAAATGACATTGGGAACACCGCAGTGCTACCAGGAAAAGAGAAACCACAAAATGTAGGAATAGAGCCACTTCCAAATCCTTTTGTAGCCAGGTTCCTGTGTAGGGACAAGGTTTAGGAAGACCAGCTGGGGAAGATGAGTGGAGCAGAAAGACTGGCGAAAAGGTTGTAAATGGATGTCTTCTCAGGTAAGATGGCAGAAGCGAGGCAATAGTAAGTCTTCCTTAAAGCCGTGTAAGGTCTGAGCTGGGCCTGGCACGGGCTGGGGGATAAAATGGAGAAGCTGCAACTGGTTTCTGCTGTTTCCCCAGGCCTCCAGGCTGAGCAGATCTTGTTCAGAAAAGGTTCTTCTGGTTGAAGGCAGTAATTAACTGGTAATTAAATGGTGTTGTTTCATATGGTAGATTTCTAAAGAGGGTATGTCCTGGATTAACATTAGCCTGTTTGTGAAGGTGAGCAAAATCCAGACCTAAGGCTTCCATGCATTTTTTTTTTCTGTTTGTTTTCTGTAACAGAAAGCCAATGCAAAAGGAAACTATAAATGGAAAGTGTCAGCTATTTGGCAGTGGTTCAGTCATGAAATACTTTTTAAAACAAATTATATTACAAGCATGAAACATCTTTTCTGAGCAGCTGTATTCAGGGCAAAACAATAGTTGTAAAGCTAATATTATTTGTGTAAGAGGCAAACAGCATGTATAGCTATGAGTTCAGTGTGAGCAAATTCTTTGGAAGATGTTACGTTAGATAGAGTGGTAAAGCAGTCATAATAAGATATTAAGAGCCATCAGAAAAAAATCCTTCTCCATCTATGTTGCCAGTGCCCTGCAATTATTATTATTATTATTATTTTTCCCAGCAATAGCAGGAGCACCTGCATAGGTTAGTCTACAGACCAAGACATGTTAAGATTCAGGATAGCAATTATTTTAAAACACAGTATGTAAATCTTCTCAAGGCAGTAAGATGTTCAAAGGCTGGCCTCAACCTGCCATTACAGCATTTGGGGCTGTTTGTAATTTTTACTTTCATATTGCTTAAAGTAAGTAAAATTTACATTAAGGATGCATATTATGTTTCTTTCTGCGTCCTTTCTGCATAAACTGTATCTAACTGAATCTTCCTTTTTTTTTTTTTTTTTTTTTTTTTTTTTTTTAATATTTTTGTCTGTGGTTCTTCTGTCACCATAAAATACTGACGGGATTTCCATCATTGCTGGATCTGGCTTTTTAAAAAACAAAACAAAACAAAACTTTGAAAGAATCTGTGTGCATCATGGAGGCAGGATATGATATGATCAGGAAATTTCAAGTACTGTCCTGGTGGGGTCTACATCAGTGTTTGAAAAGTTTTCTTCCAATCTGACTTAGATGAAATGTTTTCCCCGAGGGCAGAAGCCTTTTAATAACAGGTCAGTTCTAAGGATGAGTCATTGGGGTTGAGAAAAAGCTGACCGAAGAACAGCCAAATCATGTTGCTGATGCAAAAGTGTGTAGGGAGTGATGACAATTTGGGTTAAGAAATAAGGAACATATTTTTCTTCAGTCCATTTTTATTCCCAAAAAGCAACACTAAAAACAAAATAAAAGCTTTCTCAAGAAACATATTTTGCTTTTTCTATCCAAAACAAAGTAGCTATGTTGCTACTGAATAAAACCTCTCTTTTTTTTCCCTACATTCTCCCATGCAGTTTTAGTTTCCCAATCAATACAGCCCACATTCAGAAGAGGTATCGTTTCTTCAGGTGTTGGCCGTAGTTGCTTTGTTCCTTATCATCTGTGGAGCACAATCCTACTTCAAAGAGACAAAAACAGTCCTCTGCATGCCATGGGGTGCCGTCTGGCAGTTTCCTCTCTCTCGGCATGCAGAATTTATGAAGGCCTGCCTTTTTGTACTCTGATACGATAGGATACAGAATACGACCATGTTTTGTGAGTATTCTGCCCATGGCCATGGTCCTGTCCCACAGGGTGCCTGGTGATAACCCATGTCAGCTGCAATGAGGGAGAAATGGGTTTGAGAGCAGAAGAAGGCTTGAACTTGAACCCTCGTGACAAAAAAGCTCAACAACTCCAAAATCAAATTAAATACACCTCCTGTTTATATTCAATTTGTTGTTCACTTGGATTGCAGGGACAATTTGATTGATTCTCACTGAATCCTCCTTTTGACTCACCCATCTTTTTAACCCCCCCAAGTGCTTTTCCTCTGGGTCAGAAAAGCTTTAAGTTGGATGTCCTTCCAAGCATGCTTACGTAGCTCTGGTAGGAGCAGAGGACAGAGGACTCCACAAAACCTTCCCCAGACACCCAGAGGGGTGGGTGGAAGAGGGTAGGAGGAGGGAGGTCTGAGTTGTGCCCAGACTTCTCTGTCAGAGAAATGATGGCTTCCATGAAGATTTAGGGAGATGAATTAAACCCTCTGTATTCTGAACATTTTAAGACTACTTCTTGCTAGTATATTTTGCTTGAAGAGCGAATCTGTACAATTAATTCTGGTGCAGTATTTTTTGTTGCTCTATTTTCACGAGTGTAGCTTAAAAAATCTAGCCCTGTAATAAATAACAGCTCGGTAAGCCTTGAGCTCCCTGTCAGTGAATCTCTTTTAGTTCCATCTGATTCATTTCTGAGGTTCCAATTTCTCATTGTGGCTTATTATTACGTTTTACTGTTCTGAAAGATGATGTAGGTAATTGCACAGGTCCCTTAGCTAACTATAGATTTGTTTTAGTTTTCTAATAATAATGAAATTGCCATAGATGCCTTATAATATTTTTCTTTAGAAATAAACATTTAAGTAGAGGTTCACACAAAGTATTCCTGGGCTACCCTGTGGCAACAATTATAATTAAAATATAACTGTTTGATTATATAATTGAAATTGCTTCCATTTGATTAGTTTGGATCCTTTCCATAGCCATGCCCCTCTTTTTGAATAAATCAGCCTTTGTACTCTGTTCTGCAGGAACATTAATGTAGGTGCAGTCATGGGCTGAAGAATATGTATCTGTTTCAATCCACAGGTAAAGAAAGCACTTGAATGTAATACTAATAATTGAAAAATGCTGCTTTGTGTGTAATTAGAGGGCTGCACAATCCTGCTAGAAATATAGGGCTAGTGCTTGGGAAAAACATACAAACAAAACAACCCAGTGAAGGGCAGAGCTCAAGAATCTCCATTCCACCCGAGATAAGTCTAACCATGTGCTCACAGATTCATGCTCTTGTGCATGTTTATCACCAAAATAGGTCTAGCAATAAGCATGAGAGCTTGTCCATTACTCCATCCAAACAGCAGAAACTGTGAGCTGCCTGGTTTCATTCAGGGGCCTGAAATGGCTCTTTGGCATGTGTAACTCACCAAAATCCATCTCTGGAAGTAGCGCCCAAGGGTAGTTGGTATTCTCGTACTACAATCTGAGTGAGCTCAGAAGCTGTGAAAGGGCACAGCATGTAGAAAGTAACTGATTATTTAATTTACACAGTTTGCAATCAAGTTGGGTTTATCTGGTAGCAGAAACATAAAGCAGCTCTAAATATTGCTAGAAAGGCACTGAAGAAATAAAATAAATTTGACAGTATAATTACAGCTTCCTTTTATGATTCCATCAATGTTATTTAAATGCACATGAACCTGGGTTTTTACAAAAAGCTTTATGAAAATCCCAAATTGTATTGAAATTCACAAGAATGAGAGAAGAAAAATCAAATTGCTCATGTTTTGATTGGTTTATAGTGAATACAAATGGAGTCCTATTGTAGTGCACTGCATACAAAGCATGGCATTCAATTAAAGTGTTGGTTAGTGATTTCTTCATTTAGTGACAATCATGTAAACAACAAAGTTGGAACATAAGAAAAGGACCATGGAATAAATTTCAACTCAGGTTGAAAGCTAATGAATTGAAATGTCAAGTCAATCATTTAAAAAATTAGAATTCAATAGTTTAAAATCATTTAATCATTTTTATAATTATTTTGTGACATGGAAGGAGCAAGGGGTCAAAATGCAAAACCGTGAGTATATTTTGGCTAATGTGAATATTGGAATGAACAGTTTAGTTGCATTTCACCTGGAGTATATTAGCAACTTTCACAATGATTATTTTTCTTGCTTTCAAGGAAATTAAATAATCAACCACCCAAGACAGTTCTAAAATAAGCAATTGACCTGTCATGGGATAAAAAAAATGATTATTCTATAGCCCTCATTTCACCTAACTAAATACACATCAGAGCAGACTGTCAGAGGTGTCAAAAGGTTAGCTCAGCCATCTCCAGCCCCAGCCCACAAGTATACTTTGTTCTCTCTGAACTTTAAAAAAAAGAAGCATGGCTGATTAAGCATCAACCTTTAATCACCTTCAGCCAGAGGATGCTATGTAGCACAGCTGCCTCTGTTGAGGAAGAATGAGTCAGGAGCACCAAATTCCTTTGCTTTTGAAACATAAGTATTAACAGTTTATAGCCATGCTATGGGGTATGAATATACCAAGCTTACAAGAGTCACACAGTTGCTTATTTACTGGTTACTGTCTTCCAAGTACGACAGGTGACTAATGGAGGAATGAAAGGCTTGGCTAATCTGCAGCGTGAGAGTATGGGAGAAGCACCATGGCAGCAGGCTGGGCGACTGCTACATGATGATGGTTTCCTGATGTTATGCTCAGAAAGGGCTGGAGCTCTATTTTTAGAGGACATTGATACTACTGCAGACCTTCTAGAAGCTTATTTGTGCTTTGTCAAAAGCATGGGGAGAATTTATTTTTGGCAGGTGCCTGTACAGAAGGGAGGGTCTGCCACATGGGATTTGCTTGCTCTGTGCTCTGCATGCAGGACTTCCAAGGAATCCAGTGGGAGCTCTGTGAGGGTCTGATTGCCCAGATGAGCTTTTTCCCCATTAGGTCTCTCTGTGTCCTCCAGTATTTAGAGAATAAACACCAGAGAGTCAGGAACATCAAACTGTGCTTTGATTTTGTTTTGTTTTCTTATTTTTTTTTTTTTAGGGAAAAGAAAATGAGATTGTTTTCTACGTAATGTGATTTCTGACTACAGTATTTAGTGCTGGTGGTGATACTGGGTTTCTGTTAATAGTGGACAACAGGGAAATAGCTTGCTTCCTGGGTACTGTATGATATAATTAAGAATATAACCACACAAAATAATTGTCCTTGAGGACAATCGGTAAAACCAGACTGGTAGCATCAGTACCCAAGCACAGGAAAGCAGAAATGACCCCTGAGACACGAAAGATGAATTATTTGAAAAAGTCTATCAGATGCTACTCCGTGTGCCATCCCTCACACCAAAAAAGTCTCCAGTGCCCCAGAAGAAAATTAAATTTTATGGTACAAACCCACACTGACCAGGAGCCCCAGAATTGCTTATACTCATCTTAATGTGGTCAGCTTTTGGTAACTTGTGTGTCTTCTGCAAGTGCCTGTGACGTGTGGCAGCTTACAGAGTGCACCCAGGAATGACGGAAATTGCAGATGGAATGGATTTGTTAACCTTGGGCACATAGGATTGCTCTCCACTTCGTATTTTAATGCAATGTGCACTTGGTCCATTCCAGATGATCCGATATAGATGTTACTGTCACTTTCCCTCCTAGTCAGAAGAGCTCGTCGCTGACAATGGTGATAGATGATGCTGCTGCCAATAGGAGAAATGCCTGTTGAAAATCTGAGCCAGAGCTCTATAGGTTCTTTTGAAGGAGAAACGACTTAATTATAAGGCTGGAAAATTACCATGGAATAATTAATATGCTTGGTATTTACACTTAGGAAAGTGATTGCAGTGCATAAAGTACAGTATTAAATTGGAATTAGCTACACTTATTTCAGTTACTAATACAGCCGCCCTCCACACCACTTCTTGTGGGACCTCTCCAACATCTGTTTGAAAAAATGAAACCAAATCAGCCCACAGTTTCTGCATGATCTAATTGTAAATCTCCAGTAACTTCTTGGGCTCTATCCAAAACAACATGAGTTCCAATTTTTCCAGTTTTTCCTTATGCTGGGAAGTCAACCACCCATGTTATTACTGGGAAACATGACCCTGTGTTATGTTCCCTCACTGAGGTCTTTGAGTCAATAATCCCAGCACTGCCTCAGCTTTTTTAGACGTCCTGTTTTCTTCTTTCAACACACTTTACTCTCGACACAGTGCCAAATGTTACAACAAGCTTTTAGAGGTGCCAGAGTTACTATAATTAATGCTAAGAGAGTTGTAGAAAGGATGTAAGAGCTCATACCTCAGAGTTTCAAACACTTTCTCACTCCTAGAAATCAAGATGAACCCATCAAGGAGAGTAGATTATTCCCTTTGTGCCAAAACTAAGATTTCAGATGCATTCGTTCAAGGCATCTGGTTCTGGCTGCTATCAGAGACAGGAAACTGGACTAGGTGGCCTCTAGCTCTCATCTAGTCTGGCAGATGCTGGGAAAATAAAAGAAAAAAGAGGGTAGGATTTCTATGTAGTTTTTTTTTGTTGTTGTTGTTTTGTTATACACACTAGCACAGAGGTGGCCATGGCAGCTGCTTCCACTGAAAGCAAATAGGTTAGAGCAAGGGTGTACCATACCCTCCAGATTTCCAAAATGCACCTTTCAGTTTCATTTCAAAGTGTTCAGACCAGTACTTCTGAAGTCCCATTTCAGCCACAAGCTTTGCATGTTTAAAAGGTTTCACTAACAAGACAGCAACCAGAAGTAACTCCGTGAGAAAGCAAACCCCAACTGGATTTTGCACCAGCCAAGATCCCGTACAGCTTCCTTGTGATGTTTTTCTTCTGGAACCACTGGTGTCTGCTCACGCAGGAGGCAGAGTGATATTCATTCACATTTTGTGTTTGTATTTATGCTGTATGTCTGTCCCTCCAAGCACAGAGTCCCAGCACAGGTCTTTGTGAGAATGCTGCTCTTTGCATGGGTTTGATGATGGAGAGCACCGGTGGTGTCGTGCTGGCCTGGCCACTCTCTGCTCTGGTCCCAGGTGGCACCCAGTGCACTCCCTCTGTCCTGGGCCAGGCAGGGGTTGATCTCTTTGGAAGACTTTCACTTTATTAGAGGGTGAGTTCCAACAGTTTTTCAGCATTGGGAATGAGCTTGTGACCCTCTGACAAAATTTTGGCTGCAAAATGAAATTTCCTCTCCATACAGGAAACCACTGGAGAGAATATCTCTATAATACTTCCATTCAAATAAATCCAGGTATTCCAGTAATTGTATGGTCTCCAGTAAAAATATCAAATAAACCTGTCATAGACTTTTCTCCCAGATGCTTAGATACTGTCTCTTTTCACTGCTTACCCATGTAGCAGAGCCTGAAAGGCTAACGGACATCCAAGGTTACGCTCCTGTGGTTCAGGCTCCGTGGCTTGTCCTGGAAGGAGACAATGGTTTCACTATGCTTTGGGGTCTGCGGTTTGGGAACGCTCCTGCTTGCCCAGTAAATGAGGTCAGAGCAGCTCTGCCTGCTAATATCTCGGGTAACATGGCTGCTCGGAGAGAGCAGTTGGGACGTGATGCAATCAAAGCTTGTAACTAGATAATTTATTAACTTGCTTGGGAAGGCAAAAATCTGACGGCATAGAAAAGGTGCACTCAGTAAGGAACATATAGCAGCCACAACGATGTAACTGTCTAATAAAATGTTTGTGCTGTTGGAAAGGTTCACTGCAAAGGAAGATAAAAGACAAAGATCAATAAAATGTAAAAACCTTTACTTGGAAGCCTTCTGTCTTAAGAGGAGACAGGTCTGCTTAGCCAGTGCACGGGGGGCGCGTGTTCTCATGGCTACCTTTGTACTGAGGCTCAGATCTGATGGCTTCTGCTCCCCTCAGGTCTGCAGGAGCTTGTCTTCACCCATGCCAAGGCCTTCCAGTGTCACCCTTTGGTAGAGCTGCCTTTTGATACAAAAACATTTAAATGCCTGTTGGTCATTTACTTCGATTTGCTTCTACGGCAGACCTCTCTGCTCATCCACCAACTGCAGAAGGGCGTTTTCAGCCTTTTATATGCAGCTCACAGCCTCAGCACGGCACCACAGACTCAAGCCCCCCAAACATTTTAAACAAACCAGAGATGAAACACTAACACAAGTAGTAAATCTAAAAGACAGCTCCGTGATAGCATGTGCTGCTTTAGCTGTGACATACAGTAGCTTAAAAAATTAGAATTAGTTACGAATAGTAGATTTCTCACACTGCCAGACTGTATCATTTATCTTACATAATTTACTACATCATTTTCTCTTATAAACCGCTTGGAAGTGGAAGCCCAAGACTCAGTTAAAAAAAAAAAAAAAAAAAAAAAAAAAAAAAAAAAGGCAAAACAAAACCCAGAAATGGATTGAATATTTAACTGTTCTCAGGGGACCAAAGTCATTCCTGGTAGAAGCGAATGAGTCTGACCCACTCTGGGCAATTCCCATCAGCTTCAATAGACTTTCCTCAGGGCTGGGCTCCACCCAATCTGTTTTTTAGCTCTTCTCTGGAGGAGACTCTATTAAAATTAGAGTACCTTGACCTCCACTGGCAAGAGACAAAAGCCCAATGTATTTTTCTTACTAATTGGCACGTCCATAATGACTCTCATTTCAATGCATGTGCTTTGGAAATATGAATTGACAAGTAGCAAAGTTCATTGATTAAAGCTTGTGTACAGGCACCTTTCCTCTCGGTATGGTTTTTGCACATAATCACTCAGTGGGAGCCAGCACCTACTTATCAGAAATCCAGAAATGTATGGCTGAATATCTACATGCAGGAAACATTTATCCAACCACATACTTGAGTATTAATTTTACATACAGGAAGAGGGATTTCCCTTTTGATGATGATAGTTCCTGTAACAAAGAGATTGAACGGTCTGTAAGTTTATACTATTTATTAATACCAAATGGGCAGGAAAAATTGAGTGACCTTCTGGGTTAATAAGAATTTTGAGCAATGGTTTCATTGAGATATAATTCAGTGTTCAGGAGGCATAAGTCTTATATCTTAATTAATAATATATAGATATTTTAAAATAACATTTTAGGAGTTTTAAATCTATTATCACAATAAGACACTTAAGTGTGCGAGCTAGTGTGAATTAATTCACACCTAGTTGTATGGATAGCTCTTAGCCCTTTGGCCCCATACTTGACAATATGCTAGGCTTGAATTAATGCGCAGTAATTCACAACTTGTCATGTCTTACTGCTGAAGCATATCCCTGAAGTGGCTTCACCAATATATAGGCTGGCTTCACACTTTCTCAGAGAGGAATGGCTTCAGCTCTTCCCAGTCACAGCTGCTCTCCAACGCCGTGACCTCTGAGAAAGGCATCGCACTTCCCACCACCATCAGCTGGTGTCCCCGTTCAGGGATATGTTATCGCTGCTACCTCTGCAGCCTTGGTGCCTGATGACTAACACACAGCTCAGGAGCATATCATCCTGTAATAGTACAAAGTATAGTCAGCTTTGTTGCTTCCACACATGGATATGCTGTTTGGAAAACCACAGGCCTATTGAGAGACACCTTACTACAACTGGAGTGACTGGGAGTAGAACACTCTATTGCATCAGCACAGTACTTGGAAACATGAAGGCTCACATACACTGGAGAATAAGATTTCTCCTCCATTCTTGCTTAACAGAAATAATACAGAATAAACCATCCAAGACAGACAGTGATTCATCCACTGCAGGAATTGCTCAAGAGAATTTTGTTTCAGTGCGTGGGAAAATACTACCCCAGTTAATATTGCTTCAGACTGCATCATCTTGATTTATCCTCATTCTAGAAGTGCAAGCATTATTTGTTGCATCCACCTGGATGGCGGCCTCACATAACCTACTTGGGTTTTTTGCTTATTCATTTGTTTGGTCAGTTGGCTGTTGTTTTTCAGATGCATTTGATCCCATTTGGCATTCCCCATTGGGAGTTTGATGTGGGAATTCCAGAGCTGCTCTGACACCCCAAGAACAGAAAGAGCCCCAGTTTCGTAGAGAGCCCTCAGAAAAAAAAAAAAAAAAAAAAAAAAAAAAAAAAAGAAAAAAAAAGTAGCTGAGGAGATGAGAAAGTTTGAGGCTGTCAGGAGGAAAAAAAAAAAAAAAAAAAAAAAAGAAAGAAAGAAAAATAGAAAAAAAAATGTTAGAGAGGAGCTTGATAGGTGTGGTGATAAATCTGAATAAATAAAGGAGAGTTGCTGCAAGACATGGAGGTAGCAGTTTTGCTGAGCTATGTTGGACGAAAGCCCTGGTTGTGTGCCAAAGCAACAGAGCAGCTGTGAAACTCTGGGTGTGGGTACTCAGCAGTAATCTGCTTTAACCCTGTACATAATCATATAATGCAGTGTCCAGCCCATGCTCAGTAGGTGGTAAAACACATTAAGTAGGTGCCACACAGGCATAAAATATGCATAACCTGTTTCTTTCTTTCTGCAGTAATCCATACAAAGACAGAACTGATTCTTCTACCCATATCAGGAATGATGAAAATGTGAGTCACGTTTTGGCATGGGCAGCCACCTCTCACCACACCAGGGCACAGGGCTGTATTCCCTCCTGTTGTCACCTCACAGCTCTTCTCAGTGTTTCCTTTGCAAAATCACCAGAGCAACCTTCAGTGACAGAACGAAGACAGATAGAAAGTTGTAAAATACAACAGTTTATTGAGCTGCAAATTCTGCAGAAATGCGTTTCGTTGGAAAAATCTAGATCATCTCAGTGAAATTATTCAAATATAAGGGCATTCCCAGGGCTGCCAGCTCTATTTGATTTTTTTTTATTTTTTTTCCAGTTTTTAAGATCTGTTTTTAAATTTGAGTCCACAATTTATTTTATCAGCACGTTAATATAGATGACCTTTTTAAGGTCTCAGTATATTCACCTGCCACAGATTTTACCTCTTTAGAAAACAAAGATGTATTTTGATGACAAAATTAACTTTGTGTTTAGGAAGATGAAATCAGGCATTTGGGTTTGAAAATATTGTCAACTTTGCTTTTGTTTCAAGGCGCAGCTCTACTAATACAGCATGAATATACAAAAGCTGATAAGTAACTGTGTACATCATGCCTGCATATATACAGGAGTTCAATATTGCTATTTACTGCATAAAGTAATGGAGTCAGTCTGATCTGAGAGAGGTTCTGCATGTAATTTGAGGGAATCTATGTTTAATTTAATAGGTCATGTATCTGTCTCAAGTGGGGATTACAGTATCTGGTTTAAAGTGATCTACAGTATCAGGCTTATTATGTAGCTTTTATTTTTAGCAAGGAATGGGTTTAACAGTTGACACTCCTACTTGAGTATGAAATACATCAAATTATTGCCCAGGCCAGCCTGCTGGCTGCACAAGACATGCTAGTTTACAAACAACCTTGGGACTTTCACTCGTTGGGTAGTTCGGGGCAGTGCGAAGTGGCAGGCTGGAGGCATTAAGTCGTCAGGATCCTGCGGCAAACTGGGCTGATCTATGGAGCAGTATTGTTGGTGAGGCTGTAAAGCTGATTGGAGGACGGGTTGATCACCGCACTGGGAAAAGTTATGGAGCAAAGCAGGGCAGGGGGAATCCAGCGTGAACAATAGTTCATGCTCAAGCGCTCTGAAAAAGTGTATTACGTGCTCTGCTTTGCACTTGATGAGCACTAATATGGCCAGGTAGCAGGACCAGCAGAGCTGGTCTGCAGTGAAGGAGGAAAAACAAACAAGCAATAACGAAATAACACGAGTATAAGATTTCTGAGGGCTGAATGGGAATCTATAAAGGGTTACAATGCATGCTGAGACAGTACGAAGGTTGTTGTGTGACACAATTGTTGCCGGTTGCAATGTTTAAATGATTTGGATACAGCTAGTGATGAAAAGATTATCGTATTTCCTGTGATGACTGGCTGCTCCCTTGATCCTTCCGTGTCTGTACCTGCCTGTTCTTCACTTCATCCATCACTGCAGCTGGTTTCCAACTAGAAACCAGTAGCAGGAAGCTGAGTGCTGGTACAGTTTCTAGCTTAATGAGATGACTCTCGTTTTGCTTGTGTAATAAGAGTGGCAAAACAGAGGTAAGTCATAAAGAGCTTATCTGTATTCTAATTAACTCAACTTTTGCTTCTGGCCTGGTCTGTAGGTATTCTTGGCACAGGAATGAATCCTCTCAGGTGCAGAGAAAGAGGAGTGTAATATCTAGTCATCATAATTGTACCAGTGAAAGCTGCTATATAAACAGAATTATTCTGCTAAAATTGCACTTCTCCTAGGAAGCTTATTTTACTTCTATGAGTGGCTTCACTGGAGTGATACTAAACTTCCCTTGTATGGCCTGGCTACACAAAGACTGCTGTGACAGAACTGAACGCTACTAACATGCCTATATGAGCAAAAGTCTTCGACAGCAGATATAGCTCTGGTCAGTGAGATAAAGCTTAGGATTTTTTTCCCCTTTATTTTACCTCATTTATGTCTAGCAGTAAAATCAATATCTCATGACCAGAAGTACAGCTATAAAAATTCCAATAAATCCATCTCGAAGTGCAAGTTTGCTCCTGAAAATGATGCTGTAACAGAGTCATCACATGGAGACATGTCCACTGCTGAACAAATCTTCCTCATTTGCAATTAAAAACTAGCTTTTCTAATTGCCAGCTATAGTAAGCCTCTATTTGAGCTCTGGCAGTCCAGCCCACTTACATATTTACTCAGGTAGAGTTTCTCACTGCCATTGACTCTTTGAGATACTACAGACAAGGAGGCCAGGCTATTTCCATGGGGCGGCTGTTTTGACAAGCTCAGTAAGGAAAATAACTGCAATCTTCTACTCTTTGTCTTCCTCCTCTTCTCTCCTAAAGATTATAGCCCTGATCTTAGGTCTAGTTCCCCAGCCACTGAACAGCAAGTTGGTTATTTCTGCAGGTAAGGTGGCATGTTAGTGGCAGAAGGACACTGCCAAGCAGATGATGTCCAGGAAAGTTTAATTGGCTCCCCACAGGTCCTATACATCTGATATCACTTTTGTAATAAATCTAAAGCGTCATTGGTTAAATAACCCAAGACCTTTCTTGTAATCACACAGGATTACATTAGAACATTAAATCAGACATAATTGGACTGTCCCATTTAGACATAATTTTAAGGTAAAAATTAAAAGAAATGTATCAGATAGTAGTGTATTATATGTAATGAGAAATTTATTGCAGTTCCAAAAATATCTTCACTGAAAGTATAAAAAAATTTATGGGCTAACATTTTTCTGAATATAAAATGGACTAACTAGAGGTTTCAATCTGCAGCCACTGAGGTAAGCACTCTTTCTGACACAAAGGGTTTGCTTTTACTAACAGTAATTAGATCTTAAGTCACGTGTAGAGGAAAATATTCAAAGGCTCTGTACTTTGCTGGTCTTATCACTTTAAATTACACTTCCTACTTGTTCTTGAAATAGCATCAACATAACTTCATTGGCTCGGATATTCCGACATACAATCACCCTCACAGCTGATTTCTCAAATGAAGGGCTTAGAATTAAACTGGAGCCTGTTGAACCGAGATGTATAAAAATATTCATTTCCTTTCTGTAAAGTTTATTATTATTTATAGTCAAATATATTCACTATCAGAATGCTTCACTGCAAAAGAGGCTGGGAAAAGACAGAGCTACTATCAGCATCGCCGCTTCCCTGTAAATTTATGTGCTGCAGGTATGTTCAGAGAAATTTTTACTGAGATTTCCCAACCCAGAAAGTGAGGAAAATGATGAGGCACTAGGAAACTACCAGGGCTGCACACACATCCTGCCCACAGGGCAACCCCAGTGGCCCATGAGTGTGTGTGCACAGGATGTGGGGAGCAAAGAAACACATGCAGGATGTACATAGCCGTTTCACACCAGTGATATTTCCTCACAAGGCTATTACAGAGCACCAGAATTCTTCTCCACTACACAGCTCGATACCAGAGCAGGGTGGGCAGTGAGCTCCTGAGGTGGTTCATGCTCCTTTGCAGCATGTTTCTGCACCCTGCTGGGGTTATGCCTTTTTACAACTGTAAAACTAATATACGTGCAGGAGGTTTTTCTTAAGGTTTGATGAAAATTAAACATGATATTGGCATTTTTGTACAGCAGCCAGTGTCTGCCTTCAAACAATTTTGTGCTAATACCTCTTTTAGAGAAAATTGTGCTTCTGAAAGAGTTCAGAGACTTTCGTCTTTATTTCTCATGCTATCTCTTTTTGGTGTTCTTTGTGTGTGTTTTAAATGAGATGGTTTGGAACTTATGGATGGTGTGCTTCCATCTGTGTTTTATAGTCTTAAAGTTTCTAAATGCATATGCTTCATATTTATATCATAGAGAACTCTAATAACGTTGTGTTATTATCATTTATTTCAGTTTGACATAAATCAGGAGCCAAACGAAAGGGAGGACAGATTTTTCTGTGTTTAACTAGGTTGCTTCATGTTGCTTGACATTCTCCATGACTTTATTTAAAAGCTTTCCTCCAGCTTCATTAAACTGCCTTTGACAGGCAGCGGCTTAATATACACGTGCGCGCGCGCGCACACACATGTATATATGTATTCATTTGAATTTGGGCTCTTTCCCTCTGGTCTCTGGTAATTATGATTTGTGTCTGGAGGGATGAACTGTCTAAAAAATAATAAATAAGAGGCCATGAGAATTGAAAACCAGCGTTCAGGTTCATCTAGAAAGAAATTAAGCAAATCAAGTTCAGGTTTATAAAGGGAAGCAAATTACCCTGGGGTCTCCACACACTGGATCAGAACTGACTTGACATATTTAATTATATTGCAGTTCCTGCCCTTCCAAAGAAAATTGCCATACTTTTACTACAACCACCCAGGGAGGTGGTGAGGAGGTTATCAAGAAGCCTAGAACTGCTATGGCAGCTCCTTAAAGGCACTGAGCCAGAGAGGGCCCCTAGTACTAGCAACGCCTCCTTCTACCAACAAATTAATGCCCAGCTGGCCACTAACCATCCCAGTCGGCTGACTGAATGCCTCAATCCTTTGCAGGTGTGGGTGGGAGGGAAGTGCCTCCTGAAGAGATAAAGGAAAGAGAAATTGCTGAGAGTTGGTGGTGTGCAAAGCTGTTGATTGTACAAAATGTGCTTTCAAAGTAAGGGTGGGCTGGCACAGAGGCCACCTCTGCTTGCTCGGGGTTGTGGTGGCTGCTGGCTTCGCAGTTTGTGGATGCAGCTGTCGGTATGCTGGGAATGCTGCGTACCAGGAGGTATGCAAAAGAGATGAGTCAATGCCTCTCCGATCATGATCCTACAAGCAGCTTGGGGATTTGGTCTTGATGGTGAGCTGATTATTATTTTATCTCTTACCAAACTGCATAATTCACAGCAGTCTAATGTTTGTGTGTTTTCTTTATAAGTCATTCCTGCTATCTCATTAGTAGCTGTGTTAAAAGAGAAAAATGCCTTTCCTCCTCCCCAAAAAACTATTTATTGTCTTTCATTCAGACTGCTCCCAGTCTCTTCACATCACCACAGAGCCCCAAGCCCACTTGAAGGACTGTATTTTTGTAATACTAAACAATCCATTTCATCTGGATGCAGAAAACCATCTCTGATTTCAGTTTCCCCTGAAGTGTTTTAACTAGGCCCCTGGTTGGAAACAGGCTTTGAGAGGGGCCTGGAGTGGTTTCTGCGCACAGGTGGGGAAGCCAGGCCTGGAGGTGTTGACCTGTGTGCATGAGGCCAACCTGCAGCCACAGGCTGCAGTGACCCACTGGTTGCGGCCCGTGCCTCACTGCTGAGGGGCTCGGGAGCCCTGCAGGCTCTCCCTGACTGACTGCTGAGGTTTTGGCCTTGCTTTGGTGAGAACTTGGCTGAAGTACATAGGTAATTGAATACTTTATCCATAAAGTAGGTTTTTGCACGCTTGCCTGGAGTGAAATCCAGACTCCAGTTGTTGTGGGTTTGATTCCTACACAGCTTTTTCTTGTGTGTTTTCAAATCGTGTCCTAGTGTGTTAGCTGACACAAGGAGAATGTGGCCTCTGAGGTAAAGGCTGGCCTGTTGTGCCTCAGGGAGAGGAAGGAGTCGGGCAAGGCGTGAACCTGCATGTTCTCAGGCTGCCCAGGCCGCATTGCTGTGGTTCTCTTTCCTCCAGTCAATGCTTCTTGTAGTCTGATGGTACCTTCTGTATGCTGCAAATGTCTATGTTGATAAATAGCACCTGGTAGATATTTTTACAGTATTTATCAGCAGCCAAGGCCGTGTAATGCTCGGTCGGAATGTCCCTGCCCCGACAGGATGCTTTGGTATGAGACAGACTGCTACTTGCTGGGGTAGCTCTGTTGCCAAAGCAATAGCAGTTCATAATTTTACCTCCAAAAATGCTGTCCCAAAAGCTCATGACTACAGTAGTGTTCAATATAGAATCAACAACAACAACAAAACCTCAGCTGGCTCAGGAACATCCTCAAAAACTGTTTCGATCACTGAATAGAAGCTGCCTGGAGCTCAAGGCTTAGAAAGCCCTAGGGTTGCCTTTGGGCCCAGTCGGAGGCTGGCCCAAGCATGCACAGTGAGGCTGTGCAGGTAAAAACACACCCAGGAAACCGTGGGCAGGATAACCAGGTTAGCTAGATGCATGTGAGAAGATGAACGAGGAGATTAGCAGGGATGTTCCTTTTAGGCCACAAGCAGCTGGTGCAGCTGAACCAGGATTGTTGGCCTACAGAGCAGATCTTCATCACTATTATTATTAACAATACATTATGCTCATAGTACAGGTGCCTTTGGAAGTATGAACAGATGCCCTTACAAAGACACCTAGAAACATATGAGTTGATGTTGCCTCCACAACCTGTGTGAAGTTTATTCCTATGGCAACATGCAGCAACAGAGATGTCCCCCACGCTGTGCAATGGGGCAATGAATAAACCAACAAAGTGCCAGCCAGCCGGTGATACTGACAGTGTATCAAGTAATAGGTTGCAGGGAAAAGGGAAGGGAGAGAGCTCTGCCGAAGCAGCACATGCTGAGATACAGCGTGGGCAATGTGGTCCTGAGGACAGGCCAAATCCTGCTCACCCTCCACAAGTGGTTAGAAACAGTAACTGACAGCAGGAGGACTTAGCCTGTTAGGTATGTGCTGCTTTCTTGATGGGACCTTCCTGTGGTTGAATGGCACTCAGCTGCTGTCAAAAAATTTGGAAAGCAGTACTTTGGAAAGTGCGCCAAATGCCAATAAGGGTGGAGACAGATACTTCTGAGAACTGGGCTGCTCCCTGTTGCCTTCTTCGAATAGTTGAATCCAATTTTGTTTATTTTCAGAGGATTATTTAGATGTGTTTCTTTAGAAATAAAACCCACAGAAGCAACAAAAACACTTAGGTGTCATTTGTAAGAGTCAAGTTCCACTCAACTTTCAACTAGTTCCTTAAACTTAGTCCTTACAGTATCCTCTGTAGAAACGTCTTTAAACTGTTCCTTTGGTTTTGGAGGGTTTTGTTCTGAACATTGCATATTTTCACAGCCACAGATTGTGACAGTTAGGAAGCGTTCCTCCTTTACTAACAAATGATACTTTCACTTTCAAATTCTTTACCAAATTGTACGTTACACATCCTTTATGAGACACTGAGTTAGCATTTGAAAAAAAAAATTGGCAGTGGAAAGACTGTTATAGTTGTGTGACAAAATTCAGATTGGAAGGAAATAGCTCACAAAAGCATGAATTAAACATCTAATTAAAAGTGTTAAGTCTCATTTTAATTTTGTTTAAAACACCAAAGACAGAAAAGCAGCTGCGTGCCTGAAGAGTGCAGTGTGACAGGATCCAGTTGGGTACAAACATAGAACTGATATGTAGAGCTCAAGGCACCACACTTATGTATGGAAATATGGATTTTTAGGATCCTTGAAAATATGATTTATCGAAGACTAGATGCTTGCAATGACTGCTAATGAAATGGGATCTGGCAGGTGGGATTAGCAGAATTATGGTTTTTCCTAATTTGTGCTGAGCAAATATATACTTAATTAGGTTAATTTTTTTCAATTAGCAGATGATACTCTTATGCATTGTCTTGTGCCATGCCTCTAGCTTTGGACTAATGGGTTCACAGGGGTCTGACATAAATGGGTTCATATTTTTAAATGTCTGCTTTGAAGATGTGCAGTTGTTTCAGCTCAGGGTTGCACTGTGTCCCATAAGCTGTGGATCGAAGATGTTAAGAAATAATTTGGCTCCTTTTCCAATTAGAATTAAAATTCTTAGCCAGAAAAAAATATATACAATCCCCCCCTTGTAATTTTAGAAGAACACTTTTTTTTAACCTTCCATATTACATAGCTACTTAAAAAGAACATACAGCATGACCTAGGATCATTATCTATTGTCCAATAATGTAACTGGACAGTCTAATATTTGCTCTATGAATATGAAAATTGGAACAGTAAATTGCTTGGGCCATTTCATGTGATTATGGAGAAGAAAGCTTCTTGCCTAATTATAATTGTAATTCAAAACGTATTTTAAAATATTAAAAAGTTATCTGCACTTGCAAAACTCAATCTAGCCAGAAACAAATGTGTTGGACTTGTATCTCTCCCTGTGGGCTATATTCAGTCAGATACTGTGCAGAGAAGTCATATTCAGAGTGATGAGTGGTGGAACTCTATGAAAAGTAACTCTATCCTTGCTTCAGCCCCAAATGATGCAAAAAGCCCAGAGTCTGGGGCGCTTCTGCGAGTTGCAAGGTAAGACACAGATCTACACTCTGAATGGAGTGGTTTTACACTGGAGTAACAGGAAGGAAGGTCTTGACTTGCACCGATAGCTAAGAATTAACAAATGGGCTTTTGAAATCAAAGGGCTTTCATTTTCAAGCCTGCCCCTATGTTGGGATGGCCGCTGTGCAGAGCTTCCTGCTGAAATAACCGATACTTCTAAGGAAGTGACACCAGCAAAGGGCTGTGCGCAGCTTTGTAGAGAGCCAAAGCATAGATGCAGCATACCTGGGTGCTGCTGTAATTGTGTGTGGCCTGTCTGTGTGGTAGGAAGTTGCTTTTTTGATATGAAAACACTTGTCTTTTGCTGTTTCTATTTTGGAGAGACAAAATAAGTTTGTCACTAAAATGGTGGGCAGGTTGTTAGGCACATCTGGGGGAAGGAGTTTGATCTTTTCTTGGAAGAATGTATGAACATATTTTGTTGTAATATTACATATTTTTATGTAATGAAAAAATGTAAGTCTTTGTGTTTTCTATGGCAAATTTCTGGGGTCTGATTTAAACACACACGAGTTGTAACAGTTAGCACAGTAGTTCTATATGATAGTAGTTCTATATATTTTTTTTGTTTTGTTTTTATTTTGGGTTTTCAGGCACCAAAACCCAATGGGCCAGGTTCCTGGGTTTATGCCTTGCACGTCTGAAGAGCTGTGACCAGCAGGGAACCACAAAGTGGAACAGTTCTGCCCCAGTTCTTCCCTCTCCCACAGACAGTGATGCAGCTGCCTATGGCTGAACGTTCCCGTGTGTGGCTTGGGGAATCAAGCAGAGCGGTACATGAATTTCAATAAGCATGCCCCCCTCTCCATCCACAGTCCCACATGCCTCTCTCAATTTTGTTTCTGGATGGAACAATTAATGTGCACAGGTTGTGTGAAGCCATGGGCAGCTAGAATATGGGTGTAATTTAGCACTGCAGACACAGTATTTGTCGACAAGCATGTCGGGCACAGAGTCAAATTCAGTTCCTTTGTTATAAAGTTCCAGCACTAGTCTATACAGGTAGAATATATGCACTAAAATGCATTTAATATTACTGTGGGCTGCTCTTTATAAATGCTCTGAACAGGTCTAGATCTATAAAGTATGCCTCACGGTGTAGCTAGGAATAATCAGGCGTGCCTTGGATTAAGAGAGGAGGGAGGATTGTGTTCTAGGAAAAATCAATGAAATATTTAAGCAGAGAAAAGTAATTTTGTCTCTTTGATTTCATCTGGTAGCAACTGAAAATACATTTTAGGAGCCTTTAAAGTACATCTAATTTCTCATTCACTGCCAAAGAAGAAATTTCTCTGGTTATTCATAAATACAAGAGCAGTATGAAGTGGTTACTCATTTATTTGATATAATACTGCACAACAGTGTTCTAAAGTAAGAGGTTTAGAGGAGCTGGAAATACAAAGCATCGAAGCATAGCAATGGTAATATTAATTTGCAGAGGGCAGACGTACATGGCTGTAACAGTACTGGACAGGAGGAAACACGGGCTGGATAACAAAATCAGGAGCTCAAGCTGAGGGTGGGGGGACCTCAACAAAACAAAGAAATCAGAAGCTGCTGAAATTTATCAAAACATCAAACCATGACCAAGAAAAGGGTGGGGAAATTAACTAAGTCATGGCTGGAGAGGAAGAAATGAGCTATGAAACAATAGTTGGAAAGTTAACGTTAGAGTGAGAAGGACTTTCTAATTAAAAAAAATTATATATATATATATATATATAAAATCACTGGAAGACTCCAACCTCCAGCCTGAAAACCCAGAAATACTTCTCTGCATAAAAAAGGATACCTGTATGCACATGCTGAGTTCCCTGCCCACACACATATACAAGAAGCTTTAGAACTGGTGCAGCAAAGGTTGAGCAAACCAGCTGGGGCTGAGGACCCGGTGCCTGTGCTGCATGGCCTTGGGATGCTTGTTTAACATCAGCTCTGGCCTGGCTGGGCTGCGTGTACTGGCTTGCACTGCAGGGCTGATTCAGGGTAGGCAAATGGGTTTCCTTTTGGTTGAAACTAAACTGAGACGTGGCATGGTTTGAGCCAGAGTCACTTCAGAAGTGCCTGTCCCCGCCAGAGCTGCTGTCAGACACCCCCAAGCTGGAAGCATGGGGTGTGCAGCTGAAGCTTCTCTGTCCGGGTGAGGCTGTTTGGGCTTCTGGTGATGTTGATCATAAAGGCTATTGTATGCAGCTGATGGGAGCTCTTTACACACTGTTTTAGGTAGCTTATTTTTGGCAGAATGATTGTGTGCTGCTTCTGCCCCTCTCACCCTCAACACAAGTAAAGGACTGAACAGGGTGAAATTTCTGCAACAGTTCTTAAAATGCTGGCTGCTGGGGTTGACGAGTTCTTCACTGGAAGCTCACTTGTACATTTTTGTTGATTGAAATCAGATGACCCTGAGAAGCATGCCTTTCTTCCCTACCCTTTCAAAAAAAGCAGTGACCAATCCATTTATTAAATACTACATGGTTGACATCAGAAATGATTTTAGGCTAGGCTGCTTCCACTTCTTGTGCATCTGGACCTTTGTGTTTCCTCTTGGTTGCTATCCAGAGGACACTGCTCATGAATTGCATGGCATTTCTGAGCAGGGTATTAGTTTTGTTAAGAGTTGTGTACTACGTCAGAATTTTAATTTTTGTTTAAAGTCCCATTTGTGATTAAGAAAAACAGGAGCAAACTGCAATGTACTGGAAATGGTTAGCATCACTGTGCATTCACTGCTGTATAGGAAATAACCAGATCATTACAGTGCTCTCCAGGCATTTTATATCTGTTCAGAAAAGGATGGCGCAGGAGGCTCTGTACCATTTGGCGCTCATTTTATGTAAATGAGTGCAGCTGAGGATCGTGTCTATTAATATATTTTTAATTGAGAATACATCGAGTAGGCAAAAAGAAAGATGTTTACTCCACAGAAACATTACTGGCAGTCTTCTCTCTGCAGAGCATCAACCAGGGAAATAAATGGTGGTATAATAGTTTAGTAACTTAGTTTTATTTTTTGAAGTAGGCCATAAACTTCAGGACAGAACAATAAAAGCAGAAACTTTTCTTTGGCACAGCCTGAGCAGGGCAATGCAATAGAATAGCAGGGTGCTGGCCTGGCACAAAGTTGAAGGTGTACAAACTCTTCCAGCATTGTATGTGTCATTCGCTCCCAGTTTGTGTTCTCCACCTTTTGCAAGCTGCTTGCCTTCATGAATATAAGTAGTCAAATGTCCTTAAAATGGTGTATGGGAAGCAACACTAACTTAAGCCTGATCCCAGGGAATGTGGGCCAAAACCTGCTCCCAGTTCCACTGGTGAAAATGCATATCATGTGTCTGTGCCAGCCTGAGGCTTCATTACAGATAATAAACCCTGACTGGACTAAGTCACAGCATAGATGAATATATGTTTTACTTCAGCATTGGGGTGCCTATGTCCAAAATGCTGCAAGCTCTGGGAGCAGTTTGATCTAGGAAAATCATGCCATCTCTGCAGGAGACAGATGCAGTAAGTCAGCCAGCGTAATTTTTAAAATATTTTTTTTTTTCTCCAAGGGAAAACTTTCATCTTCCATCACTGGGGAGCTGGGTGATGTTGGCAAGTGCTGAGCTGACCATGAGGAGGGACAGGGCAGAGTGCTTGGTACAATGTTCAGCACTGAACATCTGTGATTTAAACTGAATGAATGCTTTGCTATGAATCACATGGCCTGAAAGGAGAACAGCACAAAGCAGTGGCACTTCAGGGCTACTGAAGTGGGACTTGAAGGAAGTAGCAAAGTCTGGTAATAAAATAAAATTAAATCAAGTAGAAGAGTTTTTGCATCATTGTAAAGAAATGGTCACAATATTAAGTGAGATCATCCCCATTAACACAAGGCAAGGGAAGAAAATCCAGGTTTAGTCAATTAAATCTCAGACTGGGAAGTGGGGGAAGAAATACAACCAAGATGCAATTTGAAGGGGGCAGTGGCAGAAAGAAGGAAAGCATTTATACCATTCTGGGACTGCTCTGTATCCACTGTCAAAAAGTAGTTTCAATTTTGTACCATTTACCATTTGCTGCCGGAGTGGTGGAGACTTGAAATATGTTTGTATCTGCGCTTCTTTGGCCTTTTTATAAAGTGCTATCATTTCAATTTGCACTTGTGTTTTTAAAAAGTCTCGTTACTTCTTCTCAGCTCCAACTCTTTGTTCTCCTGGAATTGATTTGTCGCCTCTGATTCTCTGACGCTGCCAAACATGAATTTCCTGCATATCGCTTGGCCTGTAATTATATCTGGGCTAATCTGCCTTCTTACAGGGAGGACATCTAGCTTATCCAAATCAGCCTACAGGGAACAAAGTGCTGTCCATGCGACCTGTCTCCCAGGGGCCGTGCTGCAGGAGATGAGTTGGTAGCATCAGTACAGGGGCTCCTGCAGCTCTCGCTACAGCAGCAGACTTCCTTCAAGTCCTGCTTCACCCCTGCTCTGACTTTGCTGGTCAAAAGCATCCCCATGCACTGTCACCCTTCACCACTCTGTGCCTATATTCTAGCCTAACATGGCAAGGTAAATGAGTTGCTAATTTTTTCTGATACTATGTGACTGCAGCAAAAGCATTTATTCACTGGAGGTGCCATGAGCTAGCAGTCCTTTTTGTCCAGTTCCTTCACAGGAGCTGAATTTTAACACTATGCTTTTTTAAGGTCTGTGTAATAGCTGATGTACTGTTGGATGGTTGGATAAGAATGTGTGGGGAGAAGCCACTTGCAATTAAAGGTTTAAGATGCTGAGCAGGCTGTGATGGAACAAAGCTGCCTTGTAAAGGATTGCTTTTATTCCCTGTAATGCTAATCTGGAAAGCATTACCTGGGTTTGTTTTTCAGATATGTACCCATTAACTAATTTTAAAAATTAATCATTTCCTGAAGCAATAAAATGGTAACATTTGTAGAATTAACAATAGGGACGTACCAAATGAAGAAGCGGTGTCTGTCTGAATAATTGAATGCAACTTGTCTTAAGATACACACAGGAGCATTGGAGATGCCAGGTAAAGGCAGGTACAATGTTTTGAAAAGTAACTTGGTTTGTTTTTTGCCACAAGAGCTCTGTCTGGAGTAGTATAACACTTTAAAAGTACAGCAGAGTTACAGAAACTGCATTTTGTAGGAGAAAAAAGAGACTGGCTCTGGTACCAACAGTCCTGTCAGTAGCGTCATCTCCCCAGAAGCAAAGAATTAAGTCAAGAAGCAAGATACTTGAAAAGTCGATCAAAATTAATTAGGAAATTATAAATCAATCAATAATACACCGAAAAGTCTTGTTATGACCTCAGTTACTCGTTTAAGTATAAACAAGATAATCAGCTACATTTCCTGTCTAGAAATAAGATCATTGCCAATTAACTTAGGACTTAATTAACTCTCTAAGGTACTGAACTTTAGATGCATCATACACTCTTAACATTATTATTAGTAACTGCAATGGCTCTAGTACATTCTTGATTTATTATTATTATTATTATATAACTATTATATTTACACTTATGATGCTATTAAAAAAGCAAAGCCTTCAATATTACATTAAAGTTAATGCCAGCTAAAAGACAGAGGCATTAAATAAAAGCAGAATTAAGCAGACAATATAAGTTTGTATTGAAACCCACCAATCCAGCCTCCATTCTTTGCTGGGAGGCATCAGCATAAGAGTTGATATGTTTGGAGGTATCAATTTTCCATTGCCCAGCTATAATTGCTCTTTATTTCTGGTCATGAGCTATTGGATTTGCTAGCCCTTTGGCAGCTCAGAGGAGTCACGGTATAGCACAGTAATGTAATCTACCTTCTTTTGAAGATCCTTGCTCTTTCTCTCTTCTATAACAAAACATGGGGTAATCTTGATTTTATTTTTTATTTTGGTCTCACGACATCCCAGCAATTTCTTTCTTCTGACACATCAGTGACCTAGTTTTCTTCTTTTGCTTCTCTTTCTGTTTTAATAACTACAAGTTGCTCCCTTCCAAGCCTGAGAAGAATTTGTTCTGTGTTTGTTAGGAATAAGCAGTCCAGCAGAACAAGTGTTCTGTCTGCAAACAGAGGAGTGAAGAGAGGAAAAGTTGGATAAGCAGAGACATTTAAAGCTGTTCCTCTGCTCAAAGTGGATGTTAGTTGTTCAGTGGTATATGATAAATGTCTCCCGAACAGTGAGTGTCTGGAAATAAACCTACACTATAAGTAATATGCAAGTGTAGCTATCGCCTCGCAGGCTGGCAGTAATAACACCAGCACGCATCTTTTGTAAATGGGCATTTTGTCTTTTTTATGACCCTAAAAAAGTCACTGCAAAAGTATTCCAATCTTTTATTTCAGAAATACTGTCACCTTGTCTATAAGTCAAATGCTTTCTGGGTGCCTTTATGTGCTCTTTGCACCAGGTAGAACAGGATGAGTGGGTCTCCAGCTCTGCCTTTGCCACAGTTTCAGCTGGCATCTAGGCACTGGCTTTTACTGTTTTATGACTGAGCTGGACAAATGAGGCTAGGAAAGCCAATGTACCTTTTGGCACTGATTATATTTACAGCAAGAGTGGGCTAACAGCAATATTTTGTTTCATGAAAGAATCATTTCAGCTTTAAGAAAAGCTCACAGCTCCCATGTGTATTATCTTGTGGTTTTGGGTTTGTTCGTTTTTTTTTGTTTGTTTGTTTGCTATGTTCAAACTTAGGAAGTAAAACAATCTGGTATCTGCTTCAAATCTGGCAACCTAGACATAGGTGGATTTAGGATTTGCAGGGTTTGTTTTGAGAAAGAAACAGGCTCACAGAGAACCCTTTGATTGGATTGACCCCATCCTTTACCATGCCTGAAGATCAGGAGCTTCCTTGTCCAAAAAGTGCTCCTGTACCTGTTCTGTGACTGACTTGCTAATGATACAAGCATGCATGTGGTGGTGTTTCCATGAGATAAACTGCAGTTTGTTTCTCTTCATCCACAGGTACTAGGCTGGGGTTGTGGTTAGGATCTCCAACCCCATGTCATCTTTAACAGGTGCTTTATGCATTCAGTACTTCCCACACATTTTTCCCTTAATTCACATCTATATTGGTCTTCAAAGTTTAACATCTTACCTGGATCTAAGAAAAAGCCCCTTACAATAAAGGGGGTGTCTACCTAGGGGAGTTGATTTGGCAGAGTCTGTCAAATTAACAAGTTAGCTATTGTTTTGAAAAAGGTTGAAGAAATCCAAAATGAAGCTCTTTTGTTCTGGAATAGAAAAATTCATCCTGGGAGTGTCCTTTCTGGAAATGAGCCAGGAATAGCTCCTTGGAATAATGCCATGCGAGGGCTCAACCCTTTCTGCTGTCTCGTGGGCTGTATTTCCTTCAGAAAGTGAAGCAGTCAACACACAAACCTAGTGCTACCTGCAGAGATGCACTTAATTATCTTACTGTGTAACTTTTTTTCAAAATTGCTTTTAGAATTTGTCTGTGAAATAGTTTCACTATTAAACACTGCTTCATAAAATGCCTAGGGTTATCCAAATTCATTTCCTGAGCACTCTTTCTGCAGAGACCATGTTGCCATTTCTTTTCAGGAGACCAAGCAATGAAGAATGTCTTCTCAAATGTAGTCCTAGCAGACAGTGATACGTGGCTAATTACAGTAACATGATGGTGGGACAAATGGATCATTTCTGGCACTCTTCTGCCTTGCTTGGTGTGCATGGACTTGCTAGCAGAAACCTGCCTGGGAGGAGATCGAAGAGCTCAGGGTGAGCTAGCAGGGACAGGCATGTGAAATGACTCCTGTAGGAAACTGAAAATGATGCAGAACCCATTTCTTCAGCATGATAATTCTTTCTCTGTTGTCCTTCTCCCCTGCTTCACCATGCATTGTTTCCCAGGGTAAATCCCAATCCAACTCTGGGATAACAGCAACCATTGCTAATGTCATATTAGGATCACATCAGTCTCTGTTTGTGCACTCAGTGGCTCAGCTGCAGCTAGGATGAGCGAGGATGCAGTTTCTGTGACATGTTTCTGAGTTGGCTTGTCAGTGGCTTCCGATGTGCGGGGAAAAATGATGTTATTGCTACTGCTGGGTAATGCAGAAGTACAAATATCTTTACAGGCATTAAAGAATTGAGTTATGCCTGGGCATTTGCTAGTTATGTGCTTGCTCAAGTCACGCAAAGAACCTGTTCAGAGATGGAGTAGGGCACATCCACTCTGCCTCCCTTTCCTGTGATTTAAAGGACATTCCTAATCATGACTTTATTACGTCTGCTGCACGCTGCTTGTATTTCTGAAAGGAGCTTGACTGAGAGTGCTGACATTTCTTAATGATATTTTGATCATTTTCCTGGAAATTATACTGTTAGGAAATGTGCCATGAGGAATACAGGAAGGAATTGAGAATTTTACTTTCAGCCAGACTTAGATGAATAAACTTCCCCACAGTCTGGGGTGAATTTGCTCAAGATATTTGAGATGTGCTTGAGATATTAGGGGATACGTCTGAAACTTTTACTGAATTTAAATAGTCTCTGGCTTAGACTCTTGAAAGCTTAACCACTTTTTATACAGACTGTTGGCATACTGCCTCTGTAGTCTTCAGCCCGCCAAGCTCTCATAGCCTTGCAAGCAGAAGTAATGTCACCATTGCTGGTGGTCAGGAGTGATTATTGCACTGGGTGCAGCAGCACAGAGTTAGAGAGAAACCTCCCCACATGTATTGGATTCATGTGGCAAGGGTTTGGGAGCAGGAGGGCTGCAGGGGTGGCTTCTATGAGCAGAGCCCAGTAGCTGCCCTGTGGCACATCAGAGCCAGCTCCAGCTGATCAAAAAGGGACCTGCTGCTGGCCAGAGCTGAGACATGAGCGATGTCGGTTGTGCCTCTGGGAGAACAGATTTAAAGAAGGGGAAAAAAAACCTGCTGCACTACAGCAGCTGGGAGAGAGGAATGGGAATCAGCCCTGCGGACCCCAAGGTCAGTACAGGAGGAGGGCAGGAGGTACTCCAGGCACAGAGCACAAGTTCCCCTGCGGCCTGTGGAGAGGCCCCTGGTGGAGCAGGCTGTCCCCCTGGAGCCCATGGGTCCCACATGGGGCAGATCTCCATGCTGCAGCCTGTGGAGGAGCCCCCAGTGGAGCAGGTGGATGTGGCCTGGTGGAGTCTGCGGCCCGTGGAGAGCCCCCGCAGGAGCAGGACGCCTGGTGGGAGCTGCCACAAGTGCTGGAGCAGTCTGCTCCTGAAAGTTGGACCCCTTGGTATGGACCCATGTTGGAGTACCACTTGAAGAGCTGCTGCCTGTGGGAAGCCCATGCAGGATCAGCTCAGGAAGGATGGCATCTTGTGGGAGGGACCACACATGGAGCAGGGACAGAGTGACCACAAGTGGCAGAAATGCTGCATCAAGGACTGACCCCATTCCCTACCCCCCTGCACCTCCTGGAGTGGGGGGAGATAGAAGGGAGTGGATGGGGGAAGGTGTTTTCAGTTTGCTTTTAGTTTCTCACTGCTCTGGTGTGCTGGTGATAGGCAATAAATTATATTAATCTCCCTATGTCGAGTCTGTTTTGTCTGTGACAGTAATTAGTGAATGAACTCCCTGTCTTTATCTCAACCCTTGAGTCCTTTTCCATTGTGTTTTCTCCCCTCCTTTCTTTGAGGAGGGGCAAATGAGCAGCTGAGTTTAGCTGCCCAGCAGGGTGAAACACCATGGTGTGCTGTGAGGAGGGAGCAGCCTGACCTCCCATCACAGCCTGCCTGGCAATTAATGGCCTTTTCAGCATGTTCAGGTACTCAGCTCTACTCTGGTGGCTTAGGCAGGAGAGATTAAACTTCTGGGAGATAAAATATAAGGGAAGGTTAAGGAAAGGGGAGGAAAAAATATGAAATGTGTGACACATTGCAATGATGTGGTTATCTTGGCAATTCATGAATGACACAGCAAATCCCAGACACTACAAACAGTGTTAATTCTGCAGGCTGTGATAGAATCCCACGTTCAGCCTGTCCACATCAGAGGATCTATCACCAGTAATTGTCACAGAGAAGCCTATGCTGTTAAAAACAACCAAACAGCAATGGCAGGTGGGACTGGTGCCTGCAGCAGCGTTAGGTTTTCTTTATATCTTGTTCTGTGATGTTATGTGGCACTGCGGATGGACTGGAGATTGAGGGTCCACCTCCATTACCTACCAGTCTGTAATCCAGCTGCAGAGGGACTTCTCAGCTGGAAGTGAGAGAAATCCCCATCAACAGAAAAGGCTCTGCAAATTGGAGGGCAACAGCTGAGCAGGATCCTTTATTGATAGCACACACTGGATGCTAGCAAAAATACAAGTGTACCTGAAACAAGTCAAGATGATCTTTTTCAAACCTTTATAGAATCTCCTTGAGACTGAGATTCTATTGTTAACTTAATAAAATGGTCTCTTGTTTTGATGACAGACTGCATAATGTCACTGGGATTTTTTGTTGCATCCAGCATGGCCAAGTCTCTGTGCCTTCAGACAATTGAGTAACTGGGTTAACTCTGGATCAAGCGTGTTGACCGTACTGCAGTTCCATTTCTGATTACTGTATACTCAACACTTGAAACATGAAATGCTTTGCTTTACCAAGTGAGTTCATAAATCCAATAGCACCCATTTAAACCTTGTCGTTCAAGTTTCACTTCCAGACATGTTTATAGAACAGTCCAGCTTGGACAATCCTACCAAGGTTGTGTCTACTTTATGGCATTTAATTTAGTCTTTTCGTTTTTGCTTCCATGAACAAACATTAAATCTCTCAATTGCTTCCACGAGTGTGTTCTTGCAAAACTCTGTTCTGAACTATAAATGGCAAAAAGCTACAGCTGAGTGCAAATCTAAGGATCAGCTGACAAATACATAATGCACCTTCCTAATAGATAATATAAGCATATCACACCTGCAATTGCTCAAACACTAATTAATGTACCTATTGCCATTTGCAAATAGTACTTTTGCCCTTCTGCTTATTAAAATTCCCTTCTGCTTCAAAATTCATCAATCAGTCAGGCCATACACTCATAAATTGAAGTTATCTGAAACAAATATCACCCTTCTTTTTTTTCCTGAAATCCTTAAAGGTTGTAGATGCATGTAAAACAGAGCACATCTTTGAAGATTTTAGACACATGTAAAATAGAGCTTAGCAGAATACATACTGTTATTGGTGACTAGAACCAAGCAATCAATCTTAGAATCATCCCTGGAGTGCACTAGCATTTCCTTGCACATGGGTGCTTTCAGAAAGCAAGTAAATTACCTGTTTAGAGAGATTAAGTGAGTTGGTGTACTAACCTGCAAACTATAATTTAAAGAGTCAAAAGCCTTTCTCTCTCCACCCCCTTACACAGAAATTAACAACTCCAGTAGCATAATGTTTTTTTATACTGCTGCTCTCTCTCCAGTAAAATATACTTTATTACTATTTGGAGGCTTTATCCCTTTATGACAACCAGTATCAAGAGTAATATTACACCAATAACTTGGTTTGCTAAGTATTAATACAAGGGAAATTATGCTAAGAGCACTGTGTGAGTTTAATTGCAATTCACACTTTAATATTTTGATGCAGCTGTAAAAATGTAGAATGAGAAACATTACAATTCTATTAGATACTAATAAATTGTGTTGTGGAGGAGGATATGAGCTGTACTTGCCATAATGAAGCACATTCTACTTCCTATCTCTGGTTTGATCTTGCATGTGTATGATTTCATACAAAGATTCAGTACAGGTGCCACAGGACTAGTAAGAAATGAATACAAGGTTATATATTTTTATTTCCAATAATCAGAAACAAAGCAAAAATAATGTCAATCATGTTGTTCATGAAGTGTTTGCCAAACAATTTTGCAAAATATTAGATTCCTTAGAATGAATCCCAATACATTTTTTTTTTTGTAGGCTTAAGCTTTCCAGGTTTGTATGTATCTAATACAACGGTATTCTGAGGAATACTTAAACTCATCCCTCCCTCTTCATTTTTTCCTAATAGAAATGGTAATGAATGTCTATTCATCTCTGCTATTTTTATTTATAAATGAGGAGTGCATTGTGGTAGCAATGCTTCCACGGAGCCAAATCTTGCTGGCCCATTCAGTTAGCCCTATTACATTGCTCTGGGAAACCATGTGCTGAAGAGGAATCTATATTTGGCTCTGAACTCGTAACTTCAGCACATAATACCTGAATCTGTCCCATAAGAAAGAGGGCATAATCTGTGGTGTATATAGTACGAAAGTTATGAATGAGGTGTTGGCTATCTTACGGTGTTTCGAAGTGCCCCCTTTTGTGTCTGGGGGGGGAGTTATGCCTCAGTAACTCATTTGCTTTCAGTCACCTCTCCATGCTGGACAGCTTGCTTGGGCTACAAAGGACACTAGTGCTTATGTTTAGTAATGAGAACTCTCAGAGAATACAACTAGGATCAAAGACTCTTGCATTGGACACTAGATAGCTACAAAAGATATGGTCCCAAGTCAAAGGTCTTTCAGTTAAGGCAAGGGAATGACTGAAGGAGGGTAGACTGTGTTCGAAGATCCCTAACTTCATGACTTATGTGTTCTGAAGTAATGTGTGGTTGTTCATAGGATAAATAATGTGGGTTTACTTGGTATCAGCAGCAACTGAAAGGTGACTGAGCTAACAGTTTAGTCTTATGTTCTAACATCCAGACCAAAATGCATAGAACTATGCAGCTTTGGGCGAAAGTCTGAAGAGCCTCTTGGCTTCTGCTAGCTGTGAAGCAGAAATAACAGTATCTCTCTTCATTCCCAGTATATTGTTCTGATTAACTAAGAAGGTTATTTAAGTCAATTTTTCCCCCTAGATTATTCCCAAAGAAGTGCATATTAGGTGGGAATGAGCCCATTTCTATGCAGAAGGAGCGTATTCTGCTATAGCAATACTTTCTGTACTATACCAATGGCAAGGACAATGTTAGCCACAAAATATTCTGGTATTGGGGTTTTGACGTCACACTGCTGTCACTTGATGGACGAGCTGATAAAGAACCAGCTCATGTCCTCAGGGAGGACAGTGGAGCTCCACCAGCACAAATGTCGATCTGCTGACCATCTACATGTAACCAATACTGAGAAGTGTTTTACTGGAATTTTCCCTTTGAATGTATGTGAATCATCGCATGCAGGTAGGCAACGATGGCAGATCACCTGTTAACTTGTGCTCCTTCATGGAGTAGCTACCCACAGAGTTAAACCAAAGCTCGTAATATCAACGTTTACCTTTTCTTATCAGGCTCAATTCTCAAAGGTCAGAGTAGTTTTCCACTGGCCTCAGTGGAATTCTGGAGGGGCGGGAGGTGAGAACAATTTAAGTGCACACGTGTTTGGCCACCACAGTGTTGGCTCAGGTAGTCTCACCAGCAAGTTACGGCCTTTCCTGCTTCCTAGCTTGCAGTGTCTCACCTTCTATTCTTTGTGCTCCCCCCAATCTGTTTTTCGTTGTTGCTGTTGTATCCATATCTCTGCCTTCTGCCTCCACCCCAAGTCTGAGCACAGCTGACTGCACGTTTATCTCATTCCCGAATCTAAACCCATCCATGTGTCTTGAATGAGCAGCTTACCGAGGGATCTTCTCAATTAAAATGTTCACAGAGTCATTAAACTAACTAATGGTGGAAACTTCAGTAGAAATAATGCTGTAATGAGACAAGCTTTCATCATCTCACTGAGGAAAACATATTTCACTTGATTCAGATAAATTATATGCCCCTACATATTACGATCAATATTTTAGCAAGACTTAGCATTTAACTATGTCATTTTTGAGTAATGAATAATCACGTTCAGTATATGAAAAATGAGTAATGACAGATATCACTGGACTGGTATGTATTCTGCTTCTCAAAATGATGTTTAAATTTTTACAAAAATGTTGTATAAACGATTCAGTGACTCAAACTTGTTCCTTCTAATAGGTATCTATCATTTAATACCGTGACTGCACTTGAGGTACAGATTAGCATAGCTATCTCTAATACAACATTTGAGTATTTTGACTGAGCAAAACTGAACTCAGTTGTCATTAAAAGTATACAGTAAAAACGGAATTCAGGAATTGAAGGACGGAGCAGACCACTAAAATTATCTGCTTGTGTTGCATAATGGCAGGAGTATTTAGTAGTTCATGGCTACTTCATGGCTCTCCTATTGTAGGAAACAGGAGAGGTGTAAAATAGTTTTATCAGGAAGAATGTCTGAAATAATGATTTTTAAATAATGTGCTAAAAACAGCAGCAGTTGTCCTGACCTAGGTGTGCTTTAATTTCTTTTATTTATTTACTTGCCTCTGCTTGCTGTATTGCATTTCTTTTGTTTAAAGCCCTCCCAATGGTTTCTGCCCCGATTTTAAAATGTTTATGCTTGAAATTACATTCCTAAATGCACAAACCAGGACCAAAGGAGCTGTTTTGATTTTCCTCTAAAAATGCCAATGCAATTTCAAGCATCTACTTAAGAAAATCTCTCTCTTATAAGGCCTGTTGAATGAACCATCAGTAAATGCATGCAGGTCTTAGAAAGATCAGCAAGCATTTGTCACTGTAATCCAAAAAGAAATCTCTCTATGCATAGGATACTAATTTTTTCTCAGTCAAGTAATCAGTCACTTGATTACATTGATCTGTGGTTGACTCTTTTCTTTCTACATCTGATCTGTCATCCAGTTTTAAGGTTGCAATTGGGGTGATAGATATTGTTCTATATTTTTAATATCCTTAGGCTGTAGTTGGCTGTTCTGCTTTTGACTGACTTCGTTTTTTCATGATGTCTAGCAGGGGCCTAAAAATAATTTACAAGCTTGACCATTGACATGGTGACTTGCTCTTGTAGCTGGGTTTAATGGTGCAATACTGTAATTCTATCTTGTTTAAAAAAGGCGTTCCTGAGTATACCATATTTCTGTTCTATTAAAGACATGTCACTGGCCTCAATTGTAATTTCTGGGACTTTAAAATTAGGAACTTGAACAAGCAATGGAAGGGTCTGTGATCACTTAGGTCAACTCTTCTGTCAAGCAGCTCCCTACAGAGTTTTGCACTGATACCTGTAACAAACACTTTGATTTGTAGTCACTTATAATCAACAAAGAGGTATCCATTTTAACAGAGGGGACAGAAGGTTTGCCAGGTGTCCCCTCAGTGTAGCAGGTTGTATTATTTCCTTTCAATATTATTATTATTTTATTTCCTTTTCAATATTTGGTTATTTTAGTGTAGTCCAGATCCATTTCTAATGTTTCTGCCATTTTATAGAAGAATAGTGTCAAGGAGATCAGCAATAATCTTCTCATTATATTTACATAAATACTATTCTGCTGGTAAACGCCTTGCCAAGTGCAGCTTTTTCACTCAGAAAGTGAAATTCTCCCTCTGCCAATATCAGTGTTTTCCTTAGGGATGAAACAGCTAATAATCTATACTCTATAATAGGGAAATTTACGTTAATACCATCACAAGGCTGATGATTTCTGACTCTTATAGGACTAGTTTTCTACAATGGTAGAAAGGCATTCTAAAAATGTATTTTCATAAATTAGGTCATTTAAATCAGTTCAATATGTAAGGCACGGTAGCAAATTTTTCACTTGGCAGCTCTTCATTATGTAGCTTGGATTAATTCTGATTTAAGAATCCTGTTTAGTTGTTCACTTTTTTTCCCTCTCAAAACTTCACTTTCAGTAGATGTGGTGACACATGAAGTAGTATAGCAGCATTTGGTGCCACCTGCCTTTTCTAGCCATGGAGATGACTTCACGGGGCACAGTCACTGCAAACAGTAGAATCCCATAAGTGAACCAGATAAATGACAAGGCAGCAGTTTTTATTCAAGGAAAAGGATTTATAAACAAAAAAGTGAGAGCAGAATGGCCCCTCTGGCCCAAGGAAGGAAGCAAATGGAAGTTCTTCTTCTCACTTCTGGAAATAGATTTTTAGGAGCATAAACCATTTAACCACTTTCAAACATTTTTCTCTGGGGTGCCTCAGTGCTAGAGCTGTGCAAACGCATGGTAAAAGACAGTCCATGCCCCAGCGAGTTTAATAGCCCTCTCAGTTTCCCCTTGGCAATGCCGTTTTGCTCCTACCCTCTCCTCTTGTGTAGGATGAAGGCCTCTGCCTCCTGATTCTTTTAGCAGACCTCCGGTTAGCGCACGGAGCGAACCCTCTAGACTTTGCCGTCAGCACTACAATCCTTTCAAAGCTCACCTGGCAGGTTTCCCAGAAAAGCAAGACACGGTCGTTTAAGCTGGTTGCCAGGAAAAAGGCTGAATAATGCTCGTTCTAGCTATTTGTTTGGGATACTGGTTCTCACTTTATGAAATAAATATGCCAGGCATTCATCTCTTGAATGAAAAGAAATTGCTGCAATGGTCTTGCGCTGTGTTCGGCAGAACCTTTCCAAGGCCTCTCAAAGGCCTTGGATGGACCATCTCGGATACTAAAAGAGCATCAGTTTCACCACGTCCAGTAGGATTCGGGTGGAGTGCTGAGGCTTCCCTGTTGTCATCATGTAGCTGGGCCTGCATAGCTGGTTTTTGAGTCAAAACTGGCATTTCTTTCTTTCCAAAATCTTAGGGAGGGGACGGGACACCTAAGCCCACCGACTTCCATGCGCTGCTCTGTGTTTGTTGAAAAATGGAAATGTAGGCTAGCATGGTAAAGCTATGTTCTGTGTGACAGCATTGGTTACACCATAGCAAGTATGTCAGAAGTTTATAGGAGCTGTCCATTAATGGCCTGAGTGTCTGGAGGACTGGCTGTGTCTGCCTGCTGACAGCAGACACTTCTGGTTTGCTCACAAGGCAGCCAGAAAGAAGTCTCGTAAGTCAGTTCAGGCTGCCTCCCCCATGTACCAGTAAAACACTGCTGAAATCCTGTCAATTTGATCAAATTTGTGAGCAAAAACTCCAGATGCCTTCAGCTGGGTATGCATAGAAAATACCAATGATTCTGCAATTTAGTTGACATAATCTATTAATGCTTTTTACTACAAAATGAACACGTTGTCAGTATTTATCAACTTCCTCTCGGGGGGAAGTCTTTCCTTAACTGAATTTCAATTTTGTCTGGCCTCTTCATTGTATGCGTGGAATAGTTAATATATGTGGGTGTTATCTGCCCTTTTTGATACTTCGTATTTATCACCAAATTCCTTTATTTGGTACTGGACATCTAGCCTAACACTCAAACTGTTGCTTGGATTATGTTGCTTTCTTGTAGCTGATCCTGAATGGCTGCAGGCTCTGCTCTAAACAATGTCTCTGGGAGAGATACCATGTTCTGATAGCAGCAGAAGACAGGAAAGCCTATTTTTCTAACATAAGGTGACCAGACGACTGAGATCACAGGGTATGAATATAACAGAGCAATCTTATCAGAGTAACAGAAGAAAGGGAGGAAAAAGAAAGGGAACAAGAGATCAACTTTTCTTGTCTAATATTCCCCCTCCATGCTAATGCTATCTGCCATATATTATTCTTTTTGTTTCCTTCATAAAAAGGAAGCTTTGCCTAGTCTTACATTTCTGTGAAGTGCATTAGTGAATATCATCATAAAAATCACTGAAGACAAGACAGTATTCCAGCAGCTTATATATAGACATCATTGCTGTAAAGTGCTTCTGTCTTTTGAAAGCAACATGGCAGAAAGAAGGGAACTTGATGTGAAAAGCCTTTTTACCATGCTTTTGCATTTCAATTCTCTGGCTGTGTTTGTGTTTTGAAGTTGGTATGATAGTTTTGTTTTACGCTGTGTGTTAGCTGTGGTTCCACTCGTAAGGAACATATGGTCACGCAATCGGTTAAAAAGCTACTGCAGGGACTGCTTCAGTGTGCCAGGCTAGGAGATGGCAAGAGCCACGATGAGGCTGTAAGCGATTGGTTTGGTTAAGGGAAGGGATTGCAACAGATGGCATGCTGCTTGGCTGCTTGCTACGACCCATCGTCTGCGCTCAGTTGTTAGGCACGGAATAAAATTTTGATCCTTAAATGTTAGAAGATAGGCAGCTGCTTTAAAAACTGCAAAACAAGGTATTGATGATAAAATATATATATATTCCAAAAAAAGTGAAGGAGAAAAAGGTGGGGTAGAAGGGAAGAAAAGATTTGTGATGATCTTAATTAATGAAATGTCTGAGAATCAAATTGTTCTGTTTTCCCTCATAGAGCCTTTGTACTTTTGACAGTTGATGCTCTCCAAATTCTTAGTTATGTGACCCTCTCTCTTGCTTTTTGCAATTTATTTGCACACATTTTTCAAGATAACTTTTTGGTTACTTGTCTATGAACAGTGACTTTCTCCTAGGTTTTGAATACACTATGCTTTACCTAGTTTTGAAAGTTTAGACTATTTTAACAGTGTTGTAAGTGTTGCTTGTCTGACGTGCAGAATGACAGTAAGAAATAGGAATCTCATTGCCTTTTTTTCCCCTTTATTCTTTTCTGAGAGTGGCAAAATATCATGGTAAAGCTGTACCTCAATCAGGTAGGGTCATACAGTGTCACAATCTAAGCACTGCAATACTTCTGACATGATTGCTGAGTTATCTGCCTGCATCTCTTGAAAGCATTAACTTACAACATGTATTAGGAAGGACTTTATCACTACCCAAATGGTGGGGATATAATGGTGGACCTTACAGCATCCACCGTGCACCTGATATGAGCAAAGTGTGATGAAATGCAGTGCATCTTTGCAGCTAGCCAAGGACACTTCTTAACATATGGTAAGTAAGAGCTTGCCTTTCTAAACTCTAATGTCATAAAAATACCAACACCGTGTCTCCTAAAGGAGTCTAGGAAAACTTACTGAAGGAAGGTTTATTCAGTAGGACATGAAAATGCTCCTCCTCCTCACAGTGAGCAGGCTTTATCAATATATTTTCAGAAGTGATTATTGTATTAAATTATTCTTGTTTCATAAAATAGGAGTAGCAACAATAATAAGAGAATAGCTCTGCACAGTTAAATAAATCACTCAGGCAGCACAGAGATGATAATTACAATTAAAGTGGCAGACAACTAAAGATTACCTACACATGTGCACTTGAAACTGAGTGACAACATACTTTAAGTATCTAAAGTTCTTATATACTTCCAAATGTGAAATTCAGCCATAGCAGCTGTACATCATGGGCTCTTACTTTATATGTGCACATCTCAATGGTGACTGTTTTTCTGATATAGCAGCTTTAGGATACGAAAAATTTATGCACTCGTGCCAAGAGCCTGTTCACATGCAGCAGGGCTAAATGTTTTGCACTACCTTCAAGTAGATGCTGATGTTAACTTAATTTTCAATGTATTAATGTAATCTGTATGCTTTATCTAAGGTGTGATAAGTTTGTTCTATATACATGTTTAGTGCAGTATGAATGAGACAGAAAGAAAAATCAATCATTGCTTCACAGAGAAATATGAACTCTGTTAGCTTCATTTTTCACACTGTGAAAATGACTTGACCTTCCTTTCCTCAGAAATCCAAATATCCCCAATCTGTATTCAACAGCATAGCTGGCCACAAATTTACCATTAACATTTTCTGGATAGGAAACTGTGATTTCATTTTTGTTGTTTTGTGAAAAATAGGTTTTTCTTTGGATCAAATGGAGTATTTTGAGCAGAAAGGGTTTATGTGCTGTATCACAAGGGTTGCAGTTCAGCTACCTCTTGCCCCTGACCACCGACAGCTGGCCAGTCTCCCTTGCCCAACCCACCGTGGCCACAGTTCTGCTTCTCCTTCCCCAGGAGCAGGGACAACGAGGCTTCTTGTGGTGGTGGCAGCCCAGGCATCAAGCCCTGTCTTGGGAGCACAGTGCTGGGTACATTACTGTTTCTCCACATCTCCCTCCTTGCCTTCGTCTTTCCCTTTCCAATATGTGTGTAGAGCACGTGCTACAAAGCCTTTGGGTAAGGAGGTTAGCGTGGGTATGCCTGAAAGAGAGAGGATGAGGCTGGGATGCCCTTTTCCTGCTTCAGACTTGGTACCTGCCATCCACTGCTGAACCTGAGGGAGCAGAGGGGGAGCCTGGCCATTTTGGTGCAGCTCCGCAGCTCTCTTGGTTGCAGGGTGCTCTCATGATTTCCCCCATGGCCAAATTGGCAGCAGTTGCTGAGGGACACCAGGCACCTGTGCCCTGTCTGAGGGGTGCTCCAGCAGGAACCTCCTCCTAAAACCCGAGACAGGGGCAACTCTCACAGCTGCCTGCACCCCCTGCAGTGCCACAGCGGGCTGGAAAGCCAGCTCTAACCTCATTGAGCAGCGTGGGCAGGGGTGGGTGAAACAGCATCCGCAGCCTCATCGGCTAAAAGGGAGCCGGGCCCGTGCTGAGCCAGCGCTCTTCTTTGTAGCTGGCTGCTGGGCCTGGCGGCGGTGAAAGGGGCCGGGAGGCCTTGCTGGCCTTTAACCGTGTCCCGAGCTGTTGCTGCAGGTGCTGGGAACTGCAGTTGTATTTTCCATTGTAATGGTAAAAGTGGTCATGCCAGGGGCAGTTGAACTTTCTGTTCCTGGCACTTTGGGTAAAACGAACCCTTCGCTATTTAAAGACAGAGCTGGCACAGCCTCATGCTCGTGCTCATCCCCGGCCTGTGCTATGGAAGAGTTCATGGCCCCGACACGCTCCTATGACAAGTGCTGAGCTCGGCCAGCCCTGCTGATAGCATGTGGGGACAAGCGTGGCTGCTGGCGGCTCAGCCGGGGGGCCCTGTGTCAGCCTGGTTGGCCTCTGTGGTGGTGGCACGCGGGAATGTCCTTGGTTGGTTTGAACTGTCTGTGAAAAGCTAGTTTGTGCACAAACTTCTTCAGCTGAGGGCGTGGGGTGTTCAGGGAGCTCCAGGTGCCCAAAATGCATCCCCCAGGAGAGGGGTTTTCTCTGATATTGCCCTTCATGGCAACTGCAGATCTGGTGGATCTCCCACCCTTATTTTTGCTATAGTGAGCTCTGAAAGCCTCTTGGGGGACTATTTTGTGCAGATTTTGCTAGTTTCTGAAGAAGAGGAAGGGTTTTGTTCAATGAAGTAAATGACCTCTCAGCAAGGCAGGGTGCGGAGCATCCCCGGCTCCTGCACGCCCTGTGTAACGCCTGTAGTAACTCATTTAGTTCTGTTTAATGGCTCCAGCTCAAGATACTGAAAATAGTTGTTATTGAATGTGAGTGATCAGGCGGCAGACTGGGCTTTTACTTTTATCAATAATAACATTTTCTAAAAAAAACTGTCTGTCTCTGAAGAAAATTTTTGAATTGTGGCAGCACTGGCCACAAAGTCTCATTATTGAACAGGGCTTTCAAAACCAACAAGAATAACAAAATAAGAAAGAAGAGAGAGAGAGGGGCCTGGCTCATGGTATTTCATAGCTGAAGGGGACCAGAGCAGCACGTTCAAGCCTGCTTGTGGAGAAAACCGACAAGTGTCGGAGAGGAAATGCTGTGTGCACCTGCCTGCCCACAGCAGGGAGAGGAGCAGGGCTCGGGGTTTCGCTGGGTGCGAGCAGGCTGTCAGTGGTGCAGCCCTGCCTGAGCTCCCTCCCTTGGGGGGCCGTGAGATGCATGATGCAAATGCAAAGCTTGCAGTGAAACCCAGGTTCAGATCAGGAAGCCTGATAATGGTTCCAGAGCTTTTCCTCTGCAGTTTTTTTTTTTTTTACCCCAGCAGCGTTTGCACAACAGCTGTGCATTCTTTAGGAAGGCAAAAATCGTGGGTTACATTAGCTGCTCTTTTGCTGACCTGCTTGGCCACCTTGGGTTTGTTCTGTAATTCTCAGCAAGCCCACAGAGATGCTCATTGGAGCCTGATCTCCGTGGTGGCAGCAGAGTGGGCTGCTGTGACCAGCTGCAGGACCTTGGCTGTGGAGATGGGATGCCACCAGAGCAAGGAGCATCTCTGACTTCACCCCGCACCAAGTCCCTGAGGCCCAGCATCACTCGGGCAAGTTCAGGGTGTGGCTGGTCCTGTGCAAAACCAGCCAAAATGAACACAGCTTTGGGCTCGTCTTCGCAACGCCAATGGATGCGCTTGGTTGCTGCATACACGTATATGTGGTTGGAACCTTGTATTTCCAAAATGGAGACAATTTGGGGTGTGGGGGCAGTGGGTCGGGCTGGTGACATCCTGGGGAGTTGGGGTGATGCTGGTGGCTCTCGGAGCCCCTCGCTTGCTCAGTCCGAGGCCCTCCTGGGCCTTGCCTTCCCCTGCCATTGCACCTCTCCTGCTGCAGCTGCCCCGAGCCCCTCCGGGCAGCGCCTCCTCCGGTGCCGGTGCCCCCCGGCGATTCCCTGGCGGGGGGCCGATTTTACCGGCGATCCCACGGGCGCCTCTTTCCCATTTTCCCCTCTTTCCCCCCATCCCACCCGTGCCACTCGGGGCTTAGGGCGATGCGCGAAGCCTCCTTTCTCCCTTTCCATCCCACCCTCTTTCCCTCCAAACTTCCCCGGGGCATCCCCGGGCGGGGAGGGGAGGGGAGGGGAGGGGAGGGGATGGGAGGGGGGGCTCCGCCGGATCCCGGCGGTGCTGGCGCGGCGGCTCCATGCCGCGGCTTCGGGGCCGCCCCGGCTCCTCCTCCTCCTCCCCTGGCGGTGTGCGAGAGAGTGCGAGCGGGTGTGTGTGTGTGCGGTGTGTGTGTGTGTGCGTGTGCGCCGGGGCCGCCGCCGCCGCCGTGCCTGCCCCTCGCAGCCCGGCAGCCCGGCCCCGGAGCGGGCGGCGGCGGCGGCGCTCCCCGAGCCCCGGGCGGCTCCGAGCGGCCCCGCGGCGGCGGCCGCCGCTGCCCGATGCCGGCCGGGCAGCCCTGAGCGTGCCGCCTCGCCGAGGCAGGGGGCACCACTTCTCTGAGTCGCCCCCCGCCACATCGTTATGGACCTATTCGACTTTTTCAGGGACTGGGACTTAGAGCAGCAGTGGTAGGTTTTTTTTTTTTTTCTTTTCTTTTCTTTTTTATTTTTTTTTGGGGTGTCGCTTTTTAATTTTTCGGGGGTTGCTTTATTCCCCCCCTTTCCCCTCTCCCTCCCCTCCACCCCTCTTCCCCCGACCAGCTGCCTCCTTTCCTCTCCTCCCCGCTCTCTCCGCCGGTGCCTGGGAGCCTTTGTTGCGGGGCGAAGCGCCCGGTGCCCGCCGCCGAGCGGCTCCGCGCTGCGCCCGCCGGCTCCGGCAGCCCCGCTGCGGCTGGCGGGGAGCCCCCGCACCGCACCGGGGGGGGGAGCAACTTACCGGGGGAGCCGGGGGGAGCCGGGATGCGCCGGGCTGCCGGCGGGGAGAGAGGCGGCAGCGGCGCCCCCCCGGCCGCCGAGGGCAGCGGCGTGGAGAGGCGATGTTTTCCCCGGGCTCGCCGCTTCGCTCCCGGTGTATTTACGGCTGTCAGCGGCCGCGGTCCCTCGGCGGGGGGAAGGCGGCCCCGAGTTTTGCCGTGTGGCACACTTCGGCTGCAGCCCTGCTCGCCCCGGAGGGGTGGGGGGGTCTCTCGCTGGTTTTGCGGGCTTCCCGTTCGGGAGAAAGCGTTATTGAAGTTAGTTTGGGAAGTGGGAAGCTCGGTCCCCGTGATATTATAACAGGTCCCTTCCTTTCTCTGCCTCTTTCTTCCTTACCTTTTCCCATCCTTTTTCTTCCTTCCGCCTTCCCTTCCTTACTTTCTTTTTTCCTTTTTTTAAATTTTATTTGAGTGGGGGCTTTAGGCTTACGTTGCTCTGCAACTAAGCGCACACCTTGGAAGGGCCGGTGCATCTGTTTGAGTATATTGTAAACTTGTTACCGAAGTCACTGCTGAGGAATCTCGATGGGTGACAAGTAGCTGGGAAAGTTGGTGCTGGGGTAGGTATTCAGGCACTTTCCCGGCTGGTTAATGAGATTATGGTTATTCTTTACGACTGTTTTTATTGGTTATTTTCAATTTAGGAAAAGCAGTTACAATTTTGCAACTGTGCATGGTTATATTCAGAGGTTGGTTACTGCTTTGTTAAATGGTTTTGGGCTGGAGCACAGTTTGCCAAGAAAGAAAGTAAAATGCTGCTTTGTGATCCTAATCACTAAATGTCACACGGATTTTGCGTGTGTGTGCATGTGCATTTGGACCTCATGTTTTGCAGAGCCTTTACTTTACTTTGTTGGTAATATAAAGGTATGTCTAGGAAAAAGATCATATATTTAGTTAATAACTATCATTTTGCCAACCACTGTGTAGCAGCTATGGTTGCAAATCCAAGATAATCAGAACCAAATACCTGTCACGTCCTATTTTACAGCAGTTCGGAGTAAATCCTTGGAACCATAAATTACACTGTATCAATATTAATCTGGAAGCAGGCGTTTTGGATCCTGCGCGTGTTTTATCAGCTCTTCGTGTACCATCATATTACCTCTTTTAATAACCGGGCTGTTGTTATTTAAAAGTAATAATCACAATAAAATTAGTGCTCAATTAAATATTACGCCTCTACCACCCTATCTTGACTCTGCTACACTAATTTATTTTGCACACAACTGATAACCACCATATAACTACTCAAATAATATTTGCATACAATTTGCCTAATTTATAGTGTGGGTAACATCATTAATTTAATAGAAGCTGTTACAACCCAATATGTGGGTGTAGTTCAAATACTAAGCACATTATAGGTATTGAGTTTTAGTGTTTGCTTAATAACTTGCTTTCATTTGACTATGGTTTTATGTGGATTTAGAGATGTGCATCAGAAAGAAGGGAACTCTTGTGCCTCTGTTTTTGCATAAAATATTAACGTATTGCCACTCATTCCATAATTTCCATTCACTTCATTTCTCACAGTTATTTTTTTTTTGGGGGGGGGGGTTGTTTGTGTGTGTGTGTGTTTTTGGGGTTTGTGAGGCAAGAACATGTTTTACTTCATGGCTGTTTCAAAGTGTTTTGATATCCACATAAACTCTCCCTGTGACACAGTTGGATTACTGTTGCAGAGATCAAGTTGGATTTAGCCTTCAATAATCCAATTAGTATATGCATGTGCACATGTATATAATATAGGGGTACGTAATCTACATGTATATGCAAGCATTACATGTATTTTATTGTACATATAAAGATTTATGTATCTCAGGCAAGTAATTACATTGCTTAAGGAAAGATGAATTTAGCTCATCTATCCATAAATGTGTGTAAATAAACGTGACGTATGTGTACATGCATCATCTCTGCACACCCAGAAATATGCATGCTTACCCATCAAAATGTATTTATTTTTGTCTGTGTATCCAGCGTGGTGTGGTTACTCCATGATATTTACAAATAACTATAGTTAGCATGATGTGTGGATTTGTGCCTCATATTTTGCAACTGTCCTCGGCGCTTCTGTCTGTGAGCTGGCCTCTGTAAAACGTGTCTTGTGAGCAGTTATAAGGCAGTGAGAGACCCTCTTCTGTGTCGCTTGCAAACGCAAAACTTCTGCTAATCTGTGCTGCAATCGCAAAGAAGGCAAGCTCAGGCCTACAGCGTGTGTGGGTGTTTGTATGTATTATCTGTATACAAGTGCAGCAGAAACATAGTTAGCCTGAGAAATAGATATATATAAATGTATAGCTGAGTGGAGGTTTTTTATCCAATGTAAAGGTTTAAAGGTAACGCTTTCTGTGCATATCAGGAAGTGATTCCCCACACATCTTAGGGTGATGGGAAAAACCCCACCACGTTTTCCTTCCGTCCACCAGAGGTACCTCTCTGCATCACTTTTCGAGATGTTTTGGCCAGGACTGCCAAAGTAGCAGCGCGCTGCCACAGCGTGTCTTCTGGAGTTGTCACCAGGCACTCAGGATGCTTAGGGGGAGCTTTGTCCTGGTGGAGGCTGCAGAATCAGCCCTTTGGTTTCCCATGTTAGGAGGGATCACAACAATACAAGAACAAGGTGTTTCAGTGACCCTTCATCAAGAATGTTGTTGAGAAGGTAGCTGAGAGTATGTGTGTTTTTTTCTTAATTTTTACAGAGAAGCAATTGGACAGAATGTGCAAAACTAAGTATCCCAGTGGATGTTTTGCCATACTCAAAAACCTGTATAAACAAAACAATTTAAATGAATCTAAGGTCTTGTCTAGGTGAAAGGGCCAAAGCTGAAGTCTTCTGAGATTCCTGGGTGAATAAGAAACGTTCACCTGGGCTTGCATTTAATACGAGCCATTCTATGAGGGAGAAAGGAAGGGAGATGGATATAATGAAAAGCTTGAATGCCTGTGTGCACCAAGGGGACCACTTGCTGTTAAAAATCAAATTTCATCTTTTAAATCACTTTCCACGCTTGTCTGTGGTAACCAAGTAAATGAAATCTTGACGCGTCCTGGGACCGTGTGGCTAGATTTGAACCTGCTTACGGAGTAAGGTGGTGCCATTAATCAGCAGCTAGGAAACAGCAAACCCCAACAAAAACCCAACCAACCCAGAATATACGGCTCTTCGGTAACACAAACAGAGGCGGGGAGATTCATGGTTTATGTTTTATTTATTGGCGTTGGTACTATTATTTTCTAAGTCCTCCAATCTTTGAAAAAGTGGAAGCTGAGAAAATACTTAGCAGCAAAATGCACGTTGAGGTATGGAAAATAAAACGTGGCAGAGGGCAACGCAATCGGCAGGTAACACCATCACTGTAGCTGTGCAGTTGGGATAGCGAAGAGTTCACACTGCAAAGAAACAAGCCTCTTGTCTTCTCTTTTTTATATTATGTATCACAAGTAGCCTAATTAGAGCAAAACCAGCAAACTGCCAGTTATACAGGAAGAGGCTTAAACTCACCAAACTGTTATATAAATAGAAAGTTCAAAGGTCTGTTTGTGGTTGACAAAGCTGAGAACAGGCCATCTGTGGGCCAGGTTCCCCTCCTGTATGAATGCAAAACCGTACTGTATGCCCCAGCAGCACACTTCCAGCATGGACCTCAGGCTGGAGGGGGGATCCTGCTCTCCAGACAAAGGTGAACTGTTCGAGCTCCAGCCTTGGGTATTCCGCCCCTCGGCCACCTTCCCTCCTTGCCTTGTGCCTCTGCAGAAGACCTCAGTCACTGCTCTGTCACCAGGGTCTGTAATAGCTTGCTAAATGAGAAGTCTTCTGAACATGGAAACAGTGTTGTGCTTCTGATGGGGATGTGTGAAACAAAGTAGATAGGCTCTTTGGGACTTAGATTAAGGTTTTTTTCTCCTTTTTTTTTTTTTTTTTTTCTTTTCCCTTTTTGGGGGTGGTGGTGAGAGCGTTAGTACAGGAGGAAGTTGCATTTTGAATGGATTTCTGTAAGGGTTTTTTTTCCCCCTCCCTTTCTTCTCCTTAAGAAATATTACAGTTGAATTGGCGTTACTTTTTAGATTTGTATTACAGACATCCCCGAGTAATTATTTGAAAACGTTTCATTTTCAATTTGCTTTGAAAGTGTAAATGGATGGATTGTGTGGCTGCTGGTGGGTGGGTGAGGGGGATTAGATGCTGTCAAAACAAGCAGCTGAGAAAGACCAAAAATATTCTTGGGCCAAAACCTGTACTTTAAGTACATCCTGATTTAGTAATTCTTCCCTGGCTGATATTGAACTCCATGGAGTGTAAATCTTAAAAGAATTTGGCCGTTTGCAAACATTAAGCTCACATCTATCCTATGAGGCAAAATTACAATCAGTTTAACAGCATTTGAATTGTTTTTCTAATGATTCATTCAAGAATTTAATGACTTCTGAAATATACAAATTGGGATGGAGAGCAGATACTTCAGATACTGTTCAGCTATTCCAAAGCCAGGCAGGACTTCAGAGCGTTCAAGCACTTTGTACATGAATGCCAATTATATTGTTTGGGATTTTGTTTCTAAGTAAAGATAATGTTATGGTGCAGGTCCTTCAGCCAAGCAGAATTATTCCTTTTGTGCATCTGAGAAGCCTGTACTGCAACCTGAAATTTAACTAAATATTTAAAGGGGAAATGTGACGTTCTGTAATGTGTTAAGTCAAATTAATATACTAAATGATCTCTGAAAAAAATATAATTGGTGGATGCCACTGGTCTTTTTGTACTTCTGAAGTCTGGGACAGTATGCTCCAGCTTCTTGGAAGGAGTGTTCTCATGCTGTCTCTGTTATGAGGCCCAAATTCTCTTTTTATCCAAGTAAAGAACAAAATTCCCATTGTGTGAGATGGGACAAAACTGGATCTAAGACTGAGTGTTAATGTAGCAGGGTCCATATGCAGGTACGCAGTTTTAAGCACACAAGCAACGCTATTGAAGCAATGCTGATTTCAAGATAAGTTTTACTGAACTGAGATCTCGACTGTTCCCGAAATGCTCAGTTTCACTAACGATTGAACCCTAGTTCTCCCTGTACTTGGTGATGGAAACTGCTGTTACTTGTGACTGTATAGTGTGCATCCATTTGCCTGAGCTCTATCAGCGGTTTTATGTGATTGTACAATTGACTGAACAGCCAAAAAGAATACAAATATTAAAGCACTCTCTCTATCAGAGCTGTAGAAAGTAACTTATACACTGAGCCCTGGAAGAAAGTGGAATAAGCATCTAAACAGACAGACCCCGCCCTGTATTTCCCTGATGCCTTTAGGTTGGATGTAAAATGGAATTTCTTTATTTGGAGGACTTGAAGGAGTGGGCTCCTGGATGCTCATTAAATGTATATGATCAATACATACCATAAAGTACCTACCTGCTCCTCCAGCTTGGGTTTGAGCCAGTACCAGGGCAGTCAGTGGAGGTGCTCCCAACTGATTTCAGCAGGTGCTGGACTTGACCCTGTTATGGCCAAAAGGCAGACTTCCAGAAATGTGCTGCAGGTCTCGAATGACCAGGATCAGCAGGCACTTTGCACACACCTAATACCGTGCATGTGAACAACTCTGCAGAGTCCAATTCTGAACCATTCTAATTCAAATTTACTACCTTTCTTTTGAAAAGAAAGAAAAGAAAAATGGAGGAAAAAAAGCCCAAACTTCTCTCTTGGTTGCAGTTAACAAAATAGATTTTATAAAACCATCAAACATCTATTAACACTGAGAAGTGAAACTGTGCCCCAACTCTGGGTTTTGCAGTGTTACAAATTCTTCCTTAAGAATTGAAAAAGAAGACAGTAAATCCAGTAATATGTCAAGTTAGTGTAACCTACCGGACCACTCATAAAATAATCGTCAGGACTGTGACTCAGGAAGACAGGTGTTTCACCCTGTTGTTGTTACTGAATGTTTTGTATTGATGCTTTGTAATCAAAATATTCAAATTGTTCTAATAGTTTTGATCACAGATGTTGGGAGGTATGTTATTCCTGACTAATGGACATCTGTAGAGATTAAAAAAAAAATAAATAAATAAAGGGGGGGAGAAAAGGAGAAGAAGGATGGCAATGTACACACCAGTAGGGTTTTAAGCTCCATTTTGATTACCTTCTAATGATACAGTTATTTGGCAAAGAGCATGTGATGTTCAGCCTGCATTTGCGAGGGAAGGTTTTGGGAAATGAACGTGGGATGTTTGTTTTCACAAACTCTGTACTGGAGCCTGGCCTTGCAAAAACTTGGAAACAATTGCAAATTGCTCGTTGGTTTCAGCAAAACTGCCCTTAAATGCAGTCGGTACAGTGGGTTGGTGAGGTCGTACTTGTAGTACTGAAAAAATAACATGGCACTAGAGAGCTGAGGTAAAGGAATAAACCCAAACCTCCTGCCGTTAACTTCCCAGCTATTACAAGCTCTTTTATCATGAAGAGGCTGTTTTTCAACTCTTACATAGCAGATCCACACCATAAATTATTACGAGTGTTAAACAAAGGTCTAGTCAGTAGTCTCTTCTGTAAAACTTTACATCATGTTTTAATGACGTTTTATGTATGTGTTCAAATCAAGCCACCAACTTGATAGATTTTTTATTTTAATTTTTAGGATTGAATACTTGTTGAATTTCTTTTCTGTATGTGACCTCAGCAGTTATCTGTGTCTATTTACTGGAGATTATCAGTGAGTCCTTGTTCCAGGTGATCCAAGGTGGTGAAGTTTAAGGAGAGTTGGAGATGGTGCCAGAACTGGAAGCTGATTTTCATTGTGGGTGACACGGAGAATGGGAGAATGCCATTTACTATGTGCAGTGTGTAAATCTTGTTTAGCGAGGAGCTGTAGTCAGCAATTCAGATGGATTCCTGACTCAGATGCTGCATGGTGCTACCAGTTATAGTAAGATGTGAATAGCCCACTCATAATTATATGTTTTGATGGGGTGGGGTATGAACAACCAGAGAAGAAAACGAGATGGAGCACCAAGTTAAAAATCACTCAGTTGTTCCTTTGACAAGTATTATAATCGCTATTTTTGTACTGCTGTGGGTGTACATGGTGTTGTGAAATAAGTAAATTCCATAGCTCTACATTGCTTTCAGTGCCTGGGGCTCAAACCTGCAGACATCTTACTACTGAGACTAGTGCTTTTTCCTTATAGCACTTTGCATGGACTATGGTCAGGATTTGGCTGGAGTGTAAAAGTTTTCATTCTGGTCACTCAAATGTAAGCTCTCCTGATAGGTGATGGTATCAGCATCTGCCAGAATGATAGATACCTAGAGGTAAGATCAGGTAAAAGCAGTACTTCTGTGACTTGTGATCTGTGCTAAGATGGCTTCAAAATGAGATGTTTTTCATTTAAAATGTTATTAGGTCTGAGGGTAACAGCCCACCACGTAGGTCTAATTATTCTTTTTCACCTCTTTCCATATCATTGGTTTAGGTCAAGATTTCACTTGTGAGGAAAAGAAAAAACACACCTCTATCTGTTTGAGAAAGCACATGCAAAGCTTTGCAAGCTTTAAATATAAAATCAGGAAACACAGAATGTTATTAAGGTTGCCAGTTCCCATTTATTTTAGTCTCATGTCACGAGGGAAACTGAGATCCTGCAAGAATACGGTGTTTAGGTGAGTCTTTCTGTGCTGCTGTCAGCAGCCACACTTATGTTTGAGAACGTAGTATCCAAGATTTGGAAAAATACATGCAGATTGTGGGTGTCTTTGGTTAAAGGCCATTGTGAGAGATGTTTTCAAGGGGCTTAATTTCAGCTGCCTGCATGCTTTTTAGGTCCCTGTCGTGAATTCTCACCTGAGGCACCCATCACTTGGGTAGCCAGTTTCTATCTGAAAACGTTGGGCTGCTCTTTCGAATGTGGGGGTGATTTTTCTTCCAGTTTCTTTCCCGTAGAACAATAGAATGACATTCTTCCTGGTGTTTCCTATGAAGAATAATGATGAGGAATTATCTTCTCTGTCTACAAGTGTTTAAAAACTCATTAGTTAGGGTCCCTGAAAGAATTCCAATACAAGTCAGTGGGTGTGGTGGAGCTGATTGTAATGGGAAGCGGACTGGGCCCTGGGGCTGGTGGTCAGCAGGGAGGCAGAGCTGTAAAGAATACTGTGCATATGCTATAGTAAGCATTTTCATAGATCTCCTCTGTGGGAAAGGACAATGGCTTTGGAGCTCATATTTACTCAAAAAGCAGCCCTTTGATTTTCATGGCTTTCTGCTTCGCTGCACGCTGGAAGGCCCATTTGTCTTCCCCAAGCCTTTGAAGAGCGATAGGTGGATGGAGGCGGTGACCAGTGGCTGAGGGTGGCGGTTGCTTGGAGCAGGAGATAAGTTGCGTTGTGGTTTTTTGGTAACACTTGGCAGAGTTATTGTCATTCTTTTTAAGTTTGCTTAATTGAGGTGAATATACACTTCGGAGTAGAACATGGAGCCTCTTACCAGCCCTGCCACTGCCTTTGGAAAGTTGCAGTGCTTGTCAAAACAGGTTAATGATATTTGGTAAATCGTGGGTTTTTTTTTGCTGCTGTTGTTCAAGTGGAAAGCAAGAGGACAAGTGCAATTACCTTTCACTAGTGTTTCTGTTCATTTTTTCATCTTCATGGGGATCAGCTGGGAACTTTTTGGCAACTTCCTCTACTCTGAACTTCACTGTAGCATACGTAGTCCATCATAAGCTTGTTTGCACTACATTACCTATGAGCAGAGCAAATGATGTTGATGCAGATTGTCTATGGCATAGCTTATGCATTGCAATCCTGTTCTGGATATAACTTCTGTGCTGATGGTATCAGACATGCATAGAAAAATAGGGTGAGATTTCTTTCCATGGACTTTTCATGAAACCTTGATTTATGTCTGTCTATATACTTTGTCCTTTTGTAAGGAGAAAAGAGCATCTCAGAATTTTACTGGTAGACTGAGGCATTTCACAGAGAAGTCAGTGTCATTACATTCCCCCCCCCCCCCCCCCCCCCTTTTTTTATGCATGGGGAAATGGGGCTGGGAGGAGAGAAGTGCCTTGCTGAAGGACTCTGCATTGGTCAGGATGCTGTCAGCTGGGTTCCAGTTCACTGCCTGCCCACTCCGATGGGTATATTTTCCTATTCCGCAGGGGTGTGATGAGGTTAAGTCCCTTAATGTTTATGAATGTTTATGATGATAGAGCAAGACAGGAACCTAGGCAGATATATTAGTAGGGGAAAGGCAAGCCCATAAAGAGAGACAGGAGGATTTGGGCAGAGCATATCTTCAAGAAGAGGAAATCAAAGCAGAGAAACTATTCTGAAGAGCAAAGAATGTGCCATATATTTACAGTGTGCATATTTGATATAATTTACCCTGCTCTGAGTTGGACAGTGAGGGCCACGGACCTCTTGGAGACAGAAGAGTCTTGTTAGTCCTTATCGTTTCCTGGGTCTTATAGCAAAGCTTTGTATATGCAGCTGTAGCTTAAGTAAACGTCAAGTCTTGGATGCTCTACCGAATAGGACATCCACACTTTTTCAGCAGCATTGTTGCTCTTTGAGCCAGCTGCCTTTGTTTCTAGCAGACCACTGCTTTGTTGGTTAACCCTGGGCATGAGTTTTCTTCTCATATGTTATTAGACTGAACATATTTTCTATTTATACCACTTGGGGATACAAATTACTGCATTGTTTTTAGCAAGCACTAGGAAGAGTACATCTTTGTGATGTTTAAACAAAAATACAGAGGAAAGATTTTTTTCACTGTAGGTTGTTCAAACGCCCTTTCTTCCAATGCTTAAAGGAAAATAGACAACAAAAACAATTGGTGGTCTTTATTTTTATGTCCCAGACAAGCAGGAGGTATTTGCACATGTGTATTTTACTAGACTAAAGGAAAAAGTTGGTTCTGAGTGATGGACTTCTCAAGAATGTTGATGAAATTGTGCATATACTTTTAAGGAAGTTTAGGGAGACTAATAGTAGCGTACATACATGGAATTATTGCCCTCATAGCTTTGATAATTGCCTGTGGGCCAGCAAAGTTGCATTAGAGGGCTGAGCTGAAGGCCACTGCTCCTAGTTGAAGTTTTTCATTTATTTACTAAACTCTAAAACATACTTGACCAGAGCTTCCTTTGCTTTCTCACTCCATTTCTGGAGAAGATGAGAAGATGACCTTTACCTACTCTCTGGTAGAGCTCCAGAAGCATTATGCAATCGCTGGCAATGTTACTGCTACTCCGCGGTCTTTCCTTCTTTCTTCAAAGAGCCCTTGCCTGAACTGACTGTTCTTTAATGTGCACATGAAGGGGTCAGAGATAAGGGAGCAAAATCATCATAGAGGTTTTCAGTATTTGTGTAAGAAAACACCTGTTTGCGTCTTCAGAATCATCCAGTCCTGTCTGCAGGACATTGAACACATTTGGATCGTAGACCATGGCTAGGTGTTATCCCTGTCAGGATAATAAATAATACACTTTTCTGCCACTTCATTCTGCCTGGTTCTTTCCCCATTACCTAAGACAAGCTGTTGTGTGAGGATTTTGCCTGGTTGTAGACTGCTCATGAATCTTGCAGTACATGACAAGCAGACATCTAACAAACATGACTAGAAACTATATAAAACACATAGGCGTGACACAAGTTGTATGTTTGAAAACACATTAGAGCTCCACAAATAACCTGATATCCAAAATGCTTTTTTTCCCTCCTGTGTATCCATAACCAGGAATATTCCGCTAGCTGCATGTCAACCAGATAAGAGGTATTTTAGATTTTGTAATGACTCGCACTTGTGTAAACTCATACAGTTTGCCTGCAAATTCAAATTCAATGATAAAAGGTCTCATCAAAAAATTGAGACAGACTAGAATGTTTGGTTAAGATTTAACATCTTTCTAACTAATTATAACCCACTGTCAATATACGCTCTAATGTCTGCGGGAAGAAAAAGGACATAAATGATACAGTTCCATTGTCCCAGGTCTTCTGTAAACAATTAGCGGTGAGGTGGATGTCTGAGGCGAGGGCGAGAGAATTGATAAACCTATTCCAAAGGGCTTGAAAAGTTGAAGTGAATTCTAAATGTAGATTAGCAGCAAATGATGACAGCCAAGCCAGCATTACCTCAGTTGATTAATTTGTAAGGATACTACTGGTCAATGATTTTAACCAACAGCTATGCATAGTAGAATCCTAATGGGATCTGTCTGTTAAGATTACATAAAGTAGAGCATTTGATTTATTTCATAGCTTTCCAACGCTCCACTTTAACTTCATACAAATAATGCATTAGTCACACTGGATAAAATGGCGTATTGAATAAAGTTGTGATTTTGTCTGCTTCTTATAATCTGATTTTATAAAGGATTAAATCTGTTTTAGTAGTTTATTCATATCATAAAAGAGATTGTCGGCTGAATGAAATCTTTACATCTGCCACTTTCTATCTCATTAGAAAAGACAGTAACATAAAGTTCCTCATTTCCTTCCAGTCTGTTTTATCCCCTAGTGGGTCTGAGTGTGTATATCTTTTGTACATGTTTGTATATTATAATGTCAGCATGTTTTCAAAGTTGTGGTTAAGACTGCGTCACAGCTTTCAGTTTAGGGGGGCAACACCAGGGGTTATAAATGTTGTGACAAAAAAAATAGTACCCAGACGAGAACAAATGGGGGGGGGGGAAGGGGTGACTGTCAAAACTCTGAAAATGATGATTTTTAGTGGTGTGGTCACATACATGTGCACTGCCTGATTCAGCAAGGTATTTAAGTACACGTTGTATTTTACTGTGAGCATGCCTACGTCGGGGGACACAAGTACACGCCTAATGATAAGTGCTTGTTGACTTTGGGCCAACCAAAGAGGACATAAAGGTTGGGGATTCCTGTGTGAGCTTAAATGTGAATCGTCAGTTGTGATCAAACTGTCCAACTGTCATTCATCTGTCACGGTGCTAGTGTTTTTGTAAAACATTCTTCTAACTTAAGTGCATTGGTTCTTGGTTTTGTTAAACTAAATATTGAATGCAAAATAATAAATTCAGGCATTTTTTTAACCTGCTTTGCCAAAATGTCAGCTTACTGTGAGTACGTTTTGTTCATTTTGTTTAAGTGTGTGTCATTAACAGGATGCTGCTGTTACTACTGAGTGTTGTTTTCATGTAGACCTTTGAAGTGAGAGCAGATTATCTTTTCATGGATGTTTTCTTTATATTTAAGGTACTTGCCTTTTTTATTTAATCCTATTAAGTGGTTAGGACCAGATTGGGTTCTTCAGAACACAAGGTTCTCTTGGTTTCTGGCGCTGAGAAGAGAGGTAGTATCCAGCTATTTGAGTTGCCTTTTTAGTCAGAAACACAGATTCTGAATATCTCAGTTCTCCCTTCTGAGGACTTCCTGAGGATGAAACTTCTTCATTCACATTTTCATTTGTTGATGCATGTTGCAGTTTTACTGGCTCTGGCGTTTCAGTCTTTGCTCCTTTTCCCACCTACTTTGGATCAGCAGGAGTGTTTTGATGTTGAACGTGTGCAAGACCAGCCTCTTCCGTGGGGCAACGAGCCACTTACAAGTTCTGGGTGCAGAGGCTGGGGTTGCAGCCTCCCAGGCGGGCAGGGAAGTTTGTGCTGGGCTGTGCCTGGCATTGCGGCAGGATGAGGACAGCATCACACCCTTTTGGTGACCAGCACAGGGTAGGGCCCATGTCTGATCCCAGGGAGGCTTCATCAACAAGGCTCTAAAAGTCACATGCGGTTCATCAGCCCACTTCATTTGAGGAGGGCTGATAACAGGAGGTAGCTCTCTGCTTCCAGCTGCCTGTTTGCTGAGACATGGGTGTGCTCCCAGCGGGGCCAGGCAGTCCCAGCTGAGTCATTTTTTGCTTAAATTTTGTTCATTACTGAAATTGAGGGGGGAGGAAAAAAAAAGCTTTCCTTGTCACGAAAGTGGTTTTGGTCATGAGTACATTGGTGTGACACAAAATGCTCCTAGAAAGGACCGAAATGTTTGCTGAGGTGGAGGTACATCCTTGGTTGTTGGTTTTGGGGCCAAATGTAAGGAGTAGGAATGGGTTTGCTTGCTGTTACCACATGAACAGTGCTCTCTTTCTCAGCTAAATTCAAGTATCCTTTGTAGCAGGTTAACCTACGTGCAACAAACTGCTCCAACATCCCTGGCCCTGCTTTAAAAACGGGTGGTTGAAAAGAAGCGGGTGCAGCTCCAGCGTGCAGCATCGCGTGGCTCCGGTGGTGCTGGGTACGCAGGAACACCAGGGCCCCAGAGCCTCCCCTGCAGCCCTGCTGTGGAGGTGTCAGCCTGGAGCAGCAATCTATCACGACTATGGGAAGATGCCCCAGCCTGGCATCTTGCCTGTGGGCAGCTGGTTAAAGATGGAAGCATTTGTCAGTCCCTGCATGTGCAGCAGCGTAAGTTCAGGGGCAGAAAGCACGTGCTAGTGACATACGGTTCCAGGTGCTGCTCAGGAAGGTGAGCTGGTGCTGGAGCCACAGCTCTGTAACACGCTGCAGACCAGGGTACCCTTGCTGTGGGCAGCTAACAAATTATCCTCTTTAGCCCGGTGAGATGGTTGTAGCAGTAAGATGCAGCACCAGTATTTAAATACGAAAGAGCAGTGCCACACTGTTTTCTGTGAGCGGTCCTGTCTCTATCTCTGAATAAACAGACAGCAGCCTTTTACGGGAGATTTTTGTTGTATTTTATTTGGCAGCTGTTTGTCTTAATAGGAATTCTTCAATAGTATTTATTGTATTTTGTGCTGGTAGGGGGCAGAGCCAAAGCAGAATCTGAGCAGTTTTACTTGCTTTACTCATTGTGAACAATAAGAAAATATTGCTGTATTAATTACTGTTGTGCTTTATTGGCAAAAATAAAGAGATCCTATAATATGAAATTGCTAATATAAGAAAGGCTTTGATTTTCTCATTAGCACAGGATATTTTGCATCTGTTCTGGTTCACGAGTGCATTGTCGGTGCTTAAATAATAATAATGACTCAGTAATGAATAAGAATAACAACAACAAATAGGCATGTGAGTGTGCAGGCAGTCAGGCACCCTCCGGTGTTTATCAGTAGGTTGGTTTTGGAGGTCTTGCAAAATGAGCTGTTCCCATATGCCCATTCAGATTTCCTTAGATCATTGCACAGCCCTCAGATTCATTTCTCTGCTGGCATGGCTGGGTTATATACAAGTACTTTTTTCATTGTATGTCAGGAGTAAAGTGGTAAAGTTCTCACTTGAAATGGAAAATGTGTATTTCTTCCACTTAAAAACATGTAAGTCTCCTTTTTTCCTCTCTTCTATTTTTTTTCCTTGCTCTCTCTCTTTCTCTCGTGGTGTGTGAATAAGGTCTTAAGTATCTCATTGTTTTGAATTCAAGGAAGAATCAGAGCTCTGGATTACTCTGCCAGTCTTTCAAGTATGCTCTTAAAATGTAGCCTGAAAATACCCTCACTATAATTCAACCTGGTTTGTTGCAAATTTTCCCTGTTTCTGTAGTTTCTACTACAAAAACAGATAACTTAAACTACTGTTAGCAGTCTGTCTTGAATGTTGAAAAGCCTAGGAATCTAAAATTCTGATTTGACTCTCGGTTTCTAACAGCATCTCTAACATCACTTTAAAGTCACCTTCCTGGATAATATGCTCTGTAGTAGAAGTCATGGATTTAATTTTTTCCCAGCTCTTACCTAATTCTGGATAGTTAACAACAGTGATAAGCGAAGGACAGCAGAATGCTCCCTTTATTGTTGAAGCAGTGGTTAATTTCATCAAAGGTGCTTAACTTGTAGCCTTTAGTCTCAAAATAAGTTTGACTTATGATTTGGTTTAATGGCTCTGAGTTTGAGAGAAGGAAAATGCTAGTTCAAATTGGGGAACAAAATCAGCACATATGCTATGAGTTGTTATATATATATATATATATATATATATACACACATGTGTATATATATTTTTTTTAACACTTCTGCATTGTAAATTACACCCCAATGACTTTACAGCTCAAGAGAGTAATGAAAAAGTGTTTGTATAAGCAATTACCTGAAATTTGACAGTTCTGGTCAAAATACTTAGTTGTATGCTGACAGGCTAGAGGGCATCTTCTGTGTGAAGAGTTTAAATTGTATCTGCTGTTTAACTCCATTAAAAGACTAACTTAAAAAACAAAACAAAACACAGCAACCAAACAAAAAGAAGAAAAACCACCACCAACAACAAAAAAAGCAACCCCAAAGTGCCCTTATTGATTGGTTACTCCGAGTAGCACTTGCTTTAAGAACTCGGCATTTGCTAATGCGCACATGCACAATAACTATGTAGGGCAAAGGCAAGCAAAAGAGGATTTCTTTTTCCTTATTGATTAAAAATTATTTTTTGGTCCAACAGCCCTTACCTATAACAGCATGTACTTTACAACACACGCGTGGTTTAAATAAAGCAACTCCAAGGAAGGGAAACCAACCAAATAAAAAACGCCACCATCCTTCCCCTTCAAGTAAAACAGTTTAGCCCTGGATAAGCCAAACGAAATTGGCAAAGCGAGTAGTTTATCAGCACAAGACCCGTAAAGTACTTAGAGTGATCTGTGCATGGAAGCTACCCTAAGTCTGCTTCTTGTCACAGCAATTTGTCTGGCTTAAGGGCAAAGTAAGTGGGTCTCCTTGGCAGTACAAGTAGATCACCAGGTAAGATCAGATAGGAGTCTCTAGTGGTAACAACAGAACTACAACAAAGCTCTTCTTTTGACGCTATTTCTGCTGCTGTTGCTGCTGTTAATAAGTGTGCTAATTATCATGAACCTGATAAGGCTTATATTAATTGACTGAACTAAATGTAAATTCTGGTTAAATAGAGAATGGTTTAATAGACTTGACAGGTGCTGGTTTACGTAGCTGCTCTGTTCAGAGTAAAGGCGTGCTTTAAGGCAAAATAATCATCTAAATTTTAACCCTTTGATTTTGGGGGAACTCAAAATGTTCGCATTTATAAGAGTTTAAGGTATTCACAATATCTTCTGCCCTTCTCCTCTGTCCTGTGATACTTTATGCAAGGCTAACTAGTTCTTACAGCTTTTGTAGTGCAACATAATCCCTGCGTAGTCATTTGTCACATACTTGCATGGCACAGAGTAGTATGGCCTAACCCGTTTAGTCTCCAGGTGCTGTTAAAGTAGTAAATGTTGGATAATAAATAGCAGCAACAAGCAATCTGATGGCTACTGACTAGATCAGGAGTTCTAGTTAGCACTTTGGGCTTTTGTGTAGATAATCTCTGCATCACTTCACACATTTGCAAAATGGCTACTGTAATATACTTTTAACTTTAGAGGTATTTTAGGGCATGCCTAAAGATTTGTCAAGGTACATAGAGGTCTTCTTGAAATATTTTTCTTATGCCTGTACAAATTAATACCAGTATTAAAGTGTTCCTTCTTTGCCTGGATGCTGCTTTTCCTGAGTTCCAGGAAGCATTTAAATGTGCAGTATTGTAAGTGTAGACATGGAAACAGACATGGAAAAACCAAACATGGTACCTCTGGTGGTAAATGTCACATTCTTTGGAAATGGTGGAATATTTATGGTATGTTTTATATATTCCATAATTAGGCATTGCTATTAGTGCACACGACCTCTTCATTCTAATTGTCAGGAGAGCTGTCACACCGTAACACATGCTGCAGCACGCTGCAGGAGCAATCAGCTTTTGTCAGACGTCAGCCACGTTTTTATTACTTTTTAATATGTTTTAATTCTTTTCTCCCTCCTTCCTCCCATAAACATAATGTTCATGTGTAAGGCTGGAAAACCTCTGTGCTCTGCCTATCAACAGGCCTTGGCACACTGAGTTTCTTGCCCTGGGCCCCGGTCAGAAAGAAAGGGGCATCTCAGTTGCTGCTGTTTCTGCTCTTGGTGCCCACAGTAAGCTGAGGGGCTCTTGCTAGTGACTCGCCTTTGTATTCGTTTCCGCTGTGGGATTCTCTGCCTCAAAAAAAACTCCCAAAACCACCTTCCCCAAGCCAATAAAAGGCAAGCCTGTTGTGAGTCTCGTGCGAAGTTTCAGGACTCTCAGTAATCTGGTGGTAAATGAGGCAGGAGCGATACCCCAAAGCCATTTTTGGTGCACGTGGGACAAAAATAGCCCCGTGCTTTGTGCCCCACGCGTGCCACCTGCTCCAGTGAGAAGAGGAAGCCTTAGCTGCCTGTAACGGACATGAAACTGGCTGCGTTGCACTGATACGTACAGGTGCAAATAAAGCCCTGTTTTAAAATACGTGAGGTAATAAACTGTCTGTTGAGAAAATAGAAAGGACTGATTTGCAGGGTGAGGGTGGCTGTTTCTCTGGGTGCTCCCTTTTCTGTCAATGCATGGTAATTACCAGATGTCACACTTTATTTTGGATTACAAGATCATCTCATGCTTTTACTACAGGCAGTGCTTTATTGAAGCTATCCTGCATTATGTCTACAAAGTTTAAAAAAAAAAAATTTCAATTACTTCCTGCCTGAGGAGCATGCTGCAGGGCTTTTTTATTTTTTTATTTTTTAGTTTTGTATTCGCTAATTTACTGTTTGTTCTAGAGCAGCAGTGAGTGGGAGTTAAACTTTAAGTGCACATTTGGCTCTTTAAAAAGACATTTAGTGTACAATTACTGCTGTTTACCATCTTATAATTGTTGTGTGTTTAGGCTTAGTCAGGCTTAGGAAGATGGGTATCTGTAATCTTTGAGGGCTACAACTCCCTGTCCTAGTTTTTACAAAAGAGAAAGTAGTTATAGATATTGAGATAGATACAGAGATAACACGACACTTTGTGCTGTAATGTTTTAGCGATCAGTGTAAAATAAACACAAGAGGAGGTTGTGGTAAACGATGCCATATGTGGCTGCAGTCTCAGTCAGTGATATTCAAAGTGATGCTCAAATCAGATCTGGGAGTCAAGACCACTATTCATGGAGTCCAAGACTTGCCATCCTGTTGTTACACAGCAGCACAGTTTGCAAAACACTGAGTTTAATAAGGGCTTGTATTTACATTTGTACATGATGTCTACAGCAAAAATGTAAATCAAGTCCTGTGGGTTGATTTTACTTTGAACTTGGGTGGAAAAAAGTTGTGTGAAAACAAAATGCAATAAATGTGTAACTGAAAATACTGTAGTAATTGAAGGGTGGGAGAGAGGTAGTTAAAAGTCATAATTAGCTTTTTTTTTTTTTTTAAAAAAAAAAAGGTATCTTTTAATTCAGTTTTATGATCCACTGTAATTGGAAGGCATAGGTCTATTGTATTTCTTTAAACAGGGGAATATTATTGGATTTCAGGTCCATCATCTGAAAGTTTTCACTTAAAAGCCTAATGAATCCTTGCAGTTGTATTTGTAGGAAACCTTTGTGGATTACAGGCAGACATCCTACAGAAACAAAACTATTTGAGGGCTATTTTATAACTGAAAGCTTTTGAGAAAATGTTCCTATCATTCAAAAAAGATCTGGAGCTATGAGTATGTATTGTGAATGTCATATTAAATTTCATACTGAGAATGCAAAGGACGACTAATCCTTCCCTTCTTGGTAGAAGTACTGCTCTTTGACTTCCTTCACTGTGTTTTATTTTTAATGTAATTTTAATGAAAAGATGGATCTAGTGTTCCAAAGTGGTTGCTCCTTCTAATGTCTCTGAGACAGAAAGTATGTTTTTTGTTGTTCTTTCATTTTTGAATAATAAATATATATTTTTCCATAAAAAAATAAATCTTGTGTTTAGTCTTACTAGTTGAAATCCATGGCACAATCTTTGGGCTTTATCTGTAGCCTTTTAAAATCAGCTGATGTTTTTAATGGACTGTGGTAGTCTGTGGATTGAGACTGCAGAGCTTGAGTACGCTGGTGTTACAAAAGTGGAATATGGGGAGGGAGGTGGTGAAGGATCAAATCCACCCTCCCATTTAAAAGGTGGAGATAAAGCCTGATATAATACCCCACCTGTCCTTGATAAGGCTGCTCTGTCTGTGTAAAAGCTGTTCCTCCTCACCGTGGTGAACTTCACCCACTGACATTAAATCCTCTCTCATAAGTGATTGGTGTACAAGCCTACTCTGTGATTTCAAGGCATGTCAAGGGATTTAGCTGTACAAGCTTTTTCTTGTATTTGAAATGCAATTTTTTGATAGTAATAGGAAGCATGGATCAAAATATGTGATTTATCCTTTTTTTTGTACCCATAAAATCTTGTGAACAAACTAGTTAATATAGTTAATTGGTTCAGCCCAATAACTAGTGGGGAAAAAAGCCACCCACAAAACAGAAATCCTAAAGCCTATCTACTTAAAAAAAAAAAAAAAAAAAAAAAAAAAAAAAGTTTTGATTTCATATGAATCCCAATCTTCTAAAAGACTAAACTTTTATGTGGAAAAATAAATTTTAGCTAAGGTGTAAAATTTCAGCAATTTTATGCCAGTAGTGGTGGAAATTTTTTAATTTACAAAAGGGGTCATTTTTGCCAATGGAGGAGAAAAATTGTTTTGCTTGAAGAAATAAATCTGAGTCTCTCTTAATAAACACTAACATTGCTGTGTTTTTTATATGTATGCGCTTTTGTAAAAGGTTCTTTTTAGTGCAATACACATTTGGTTAAATCGTGCAATACCTTAATGCCTTTCATGCTAGTGCATCCCAAGGCACTTTACAATCTGTAAAGTTAACATTAGAAATGCAGCACATAAAATTCCCTAAGACAATCCTTTTTAAAATGCTGAATAAAACATCTAAACTGTTAAGTTTGGATTAAATAGCCCAGCAGTTGGTGCTTTTTTTCCTTTTGTGGAAAATGTTTGAAACAAATGACTGAAATGAATAAAAGCTCTGTAAATAATATGACTTCAAATGATATTCATGAAGGCCAAATTCTGCCATTCTGCAGGAGGAAGTCTAGACATGTACAAAGTTCAGCCCTGTTAATTAAGAGGGAGCAATGCGCTGCAGTGAGTCAGAGCAATTTTATAATCCAAATGCTGCTAAAAGGGACTCTTGTCAACCTCCAAATCTTATTTGTTTTATAATCACTGGGTAAGGAGACTTGCTGGCTGAGGAGATACGTGTCTTTCTCTTTCGGGTTTGAATGCGGTCCAGCCCGGTAGTGACCAAAAGCCGTTGCCATCTGATAACTGTTTGTCAGACTATGCAAAATAATTCTAGTCTCCAAACAGTTCCCAGTGTCAACGTCACAAAAACCACCCCCATGCTTGGCGCTAATTATCGCCCGTGCTGGCAGCCCCAGCGAGGAGGCCAAGGTTTGACTGTTATTTCCCCTTTCAGTGCTTGCAGTGGTCCTGCTGAGAGTGTGTGCGTCTGGGTTGTGGTTAAACGGTGTGTGCTCTGTTCTCTGCAGGGCTGCCAGCCTGGCATCTCTTATACGTACTGATTTTTATCATTAAGAAAACAAGATCCTTCATCGTCTTCTCACTCCACCTTTAGATCTGCTGAGAGCAGAGTTTTTACATTGATGCATTTTTTTACATTGATGCAATTTTAAAAGAAAAAAAAAAAAAGCCCAAACAAACATGAAACCTAACAGAACAGCAGAACAAAACAAAAGCAGAGTCAGGTATGAATTTGTTGAGGCCAGAGAAAATTTGTGCTTTTAATTTTTTTTCCAAATTAAATAAAATGTAAGCTGAAAATAAAAACAAGAAAACCAGCCAGCTGATAGCAGTAGAATACATAAGAGGAAAAAAGCACACACCAAAAAAAAAAAAAAAAAAAAAGAAACAGGATTATGCAGCCTCAGAAAGAGCCAACAGATGTTCAGGGCGGGTTAGAAAAACAACATGATCAACGGTATGAAAGCTGCAACAGATCTAAACAAAACCCCAAAATAGATGCAATTCTAGAATAAGCCTGAAAAAGAGAAAAATCATTATAAGATTTCCTCAGCACAGACACTGGTCTCTGATAAAACAAGATAGAAACTTCTCAAAAAGGAAATTTATACCAAGGTGGGCTCACAACTTTGTTGGTAGAGGCTTTTCCTGCACATCTGCTGGTGGGGGAACTGGGAACAGGGTGAAAGTATGTACTCTGTCCCTCACCCAGGATAGGTGCCTGAAGTACGAGCTAATTGTTCCCCGTAACAGAGTGGCGCTTGCTTAGGAACCAGGAACGTAGCCGTATCACTTAAAATTAGTTTTTTTCATTTCACTGGACAGTCAAGCTGGCCACCAGGCCTCGCAGCCCGTGCAGCAGTGGGAGCCACCCTTCCCACCCTGGCTGCAGCACTGCGCCTCCCCATGAAATGGAGGAAGGTGGGCACAGCCAGGCCGCTGTGTGCTGCTGCTCCTTGCCGTGGCTGGTGGCTGCCGTGCCGAGGCTAGGTTTGGGGTCACTGTCTGACTTAGTGCCCCCCTCCTGAGCACCAGAGAGATGGCTCATTGGGGCAGACCCAAGGGCAGGACATTTTGGCAGGGTTTGGGTTATTCTGGCACTGGTCTTACTCTCTGATGTCCATAACAGCTCTCCTTCCAACACTGGAGACAGGAGAGAGCCCTGTGTGATGTATCTTATGGCTTTTTCCAAAGCCTTTTCCCTCCTGCTTCATATTGTCACTCACTTTAAGTGCCACTTAGTGGACAGATGCTTCCACCTGTGTGAGGACAAGGCCTGAGGTGGTGCAGAGCCCATTGCCAAAGAGGCAACACCTCACCTCAGCAGACGTCGGGGTGCAACCCCAGCACCTGACAGAGCCTCGCTGGTGAGGGGCCAGGGCAGCCTCAGGCCCACACCACCACAAGGAGCAAGCCAGGAGCAAATGTGGAGACCTTTTTGTGTAAAAATCTCCTTTTGTTAAGGTGTTGTCTGCTCCCTACCCCAAAGTGGGCCTGCACCCACCATGCCTCTTACGTGTGACTAAAAGGTGCCATTTTGCAAAGATGCCCGGTCAGCCAGGTATATACTGATTTGGCTACATTAATATAAATTTTAATAAAGTAAAATATCACTCTTATTTTTGTCAGTTGCTGGAGAAATGCCAGAGTGAAATCTTGATTTAGCATCAGGGGAGGGGCACAGTGCCCAGACTGGTGCCTGCTGTCAGCTTTCTGTGAGAGGCTGGCTGCTGGTGTGCTTGGGCTCGAACCTGCCTTCCCTGGCCTCCAGGACAGCCTCTGAAAATGCTAATTAATGAATCTACATTGATTTGTATAAGTTATGCAAATTGAGTAATAACTGTGTGCCACTGTGGTTTCGTTGGGTCTCATGCTGTACTTAAAGCTTCGTGTTGGAGTGACACGGATTTTATTCACTAAAATAAATTGTTTTGCTGTGGAGTGCTTGGAAAGCAACCAATGGCGGTAATTGGTTGTAGGTGACACTATGGTGCACTCTGTTAAGATTTATTTAACAATGTACTCTTTGTTAGAGTAATCCAGAGGTAAGGTCAGTGAGCTTGATTCTCTGCCGTTGGTGGCTCAGACCAGCAGTACTTGGGCTGCTTTGCTTTAGGGGGGTGCTTGTGGAGACATTAAAACAATCGTGTACCCTATTAAAAATATTGTCTTTCATCAGGAAACTGTAAAAATAGCACCGAATTATACAGAATCAGGACCATATTCAGTAGCTGCAGCATCTTGTTTTGCAACCCTGTAGCGCTGCTGGCTCCCCCCTCCTGTCCAGCACCTTCCTGCAGCACGCTGAGTGGAGCGGCGCTCTTGACATATGTTTCGAGAAGGAATCCAGCTCTAGTTTTTCAGATGAAAAGGTTAAAGACTTTGACACAAGATAATTATAAAAGGAAAATGAATCTTTTCTTGGATCAAAAATTATTGTGTAAAAGAGTGTGTAAATTATGGCGTGCAAGTTAAGTAATGGCTTTTATACTGAAATCTGGAATTACTATGATGAAGGAGATGGTGTCAAACTGTGGTAATTTATTTCATTTTGGTTTCTCAGATCTGCAATGAATTTAGGAAATTCAAATTTATAGTGAGTGGGTCTTTGTAAGACTTTCTCTAAGAGAATGAGGATACTTTATGGAACTTCCATTGGGGTCAGATTCATACCATTACTCTAGTGAGAACTTCCAGTTAAAAACTTTCCACAAATGATTCGTTCCACCGGCTTCTGTAAATGGATTTTTCAAACTCGTTAAATGTTACTTCCATTTTCTCATTTAGCTTGCATCACTGCTCTTCAGTATTTGAACAGGGAAATAGCGATAAGTATAATGCAGGATTTCGCTAATAAATCATAAAACCTTCCGAGCACTGTTTACCTTTTTTGCTTTTTTTTTTTTTTTTTTGTGTGTGTGTAGTAAGGTTTTGAAGTTGGTGCGTTTCTTTCCAAACCAGGCATAATAGTACTCTACAAAAATTATGAAGTCTGATTTTAAGTTTCTTCAGAAATGAAGTTCTTTAAGAACAACTGTATTTTGGGGAACTTAAGTCAGATTAACTACAATGGCTCAATTTTATTCCCAGTAGAGTATGGGTATGAATTGGTCATAAGCATAATTCACCTTTGAGTCCCAGCACTTCACACAGAAAAGTATTGTTGATGCTGCAGAGCATATAGTCTAGCTTGCAGTAAATCAAAACCTAGGGTGTAGAGTCTTTCTCTGTGTGTTTAAAGAAAGAAATGAGCGGGCTATATATCTGCTGTATCTAAACTGTGCTCTTTTGTAAACAGGACGGCTATTTTTGAACCTCCAGCAGGATGTTTCTGGTGAAGGGATAATACAGATGGATCCTTGCATGCACACAAGCTCACGCACACGTTTATCACTCGGTGAAGGGACTATGCGTATCATTCATTTAACTGGCAATTCTTTTGTGGTGTCAGTATCATTTCCTAGCAAAATTGGCTAAAGGAATTGTTTCAAACACAAAAGATGTTCTGAACTGGCCTAATTGCTTGCTCAACAGCCAATAACTTTGGGGATTGTTTTCTATTTGAATTCTAGATACAAATTGGGATATCTTTCCATTTGTTTAAAAAAGATCAAGCCAATAGGAGAAAAAAGGATCTTTACCCATTTTCACTGAGCAGTGAGGTTTGAATATACAGCTTGCAATTGAAACTATTTTTTTCCAAAGCCTTTGAGGGCTGTTTCTCAGTCTAGTGTAAACAATTTATTGTTGAAGTCCTAGAATATTTGCATTTTAATTAAAGTCAATTTTAATTAAATACAAAACTTTAATCAGAAAAGCAGAGTTTAGGCAGATAATGTACTTGCATGCTAAGCAAGCTTACTCTGAGGGGACCTGTAGTCTGTAAAACTGCTTGGTTAAAACAGGAAGGTAGTAAATGCATCTTTCTTGCCTAACTTACCTACAAATAGTAATCTCCCTCCTGCCTCTTCTACCTTGCAATAAGATATTCTTCCTACAGGCAGCTAAGTGAATGAGGGGGTGATGCAGAAATCTTAAAGGTGCAGTGAGCAGGAAAAAGTTAACTTTGAACTCTTAAGCATGCCTATAGCAAATGTTAAAAGTATGGTTGTATTCTTAAATGTTCTGTTTCAGTTATGTGTTTAAAGTTACATCTAAAAACAAACAAACAAACAAAGGCAATACTTTGGCCAATTGGTGTCAAATAAAGGTCACATCTGGATATTCCTGTGCTTGGTGTTGCTATAATGCTGATGTGGCAGCTACATCTTGAGTCACAAACCAGTAGGTTTGGCCTGTTTGTAGATGAAGTTTCTGTGCCCAGTCAGAGAATTAATCAGTGCCCTAGGGGGCACATGTGTAATAGAAAGCTGGGGTCTGAATAGAAAGTGATGTCTTTAAGCAAATTCTGAGGTCTAACAGACAAATGTATTTGTGGAGCTTTTCCACATTTGTTTTGAGGGGAGTTTGTTTAGACCAAGATTGTGAACTGGGATGTTGAGAGTAACACCTTCCACAGAGAGCTGTGAGCTGGTCTTCTGAGAAATACATTGGTAGCCCAACTATGTCAGGTTTTGATTCTTGATTGTGCCATGAGTTTATTTTTATTTGTATGGTTTTAGAATCCTGAGGGTAGACAAGAAGTAGGAGATCTTTTGTGCTTCTTCCATCTGTCTGTTGTAAAATAACATCTAAGAACTAAAATGATTAACAGTCATAATATGAAAAGAGGATATTTCATGTTTACCCATAGCTGCATACTTTGAAAGCAGTACTTCTCATTAAGGCCTCATCACTGCTTAACTGCTCATAAAAACTCAGAATGCAGGTGTCACTCAAGATCTGTTTAAGGCTGGGACTTCAGCTGTGATTTAGTACAATATCGACATCATGTTTTAAATCAAAAGGGATATATAGCACGCATACAAAAATATTTTATCTTAGGCCTGAAGTTACTTGCAGTAATGGCAAAGCAGTTAATATATTACCTTTGCTAACAGGAAAAGTGCTGCATATAAATATTTTTAGTCAATAATGTATTTTAAAAAAGGTTTCTCAGTGGGATCAGATTTATGTTGTCAGAAGAATTTATTCAGCTGACAAGCGCAGACGCCCGGCACTTCATGTATTCTAAGATTTACAAAAGCAGTTTCTTCCTGGACATCAGTTGGATGTGGTTATGGTAGGGTTATGCGGAGAGAACCAGGGAATCAGTCCAGGAAATTTTCTCTGCAAAATCCTGCCTTAGATTGGTATGATCCAGGAAACCTCTGCCTCTACATGTTCGTAGCAGCTTTTGGTAGCGCTAGATGCTTGGGTCAGGAAGGGGCAGAACACAGGAGTCGGGATCTGCGCCGTGGATCTGAGAACACAATTTTGCCTGAAGCATTTGAGATTTTCCTTATATATTAAACGGGCCATTCCCCATGCCCCCCAGTACCTGTGTGCTGCTGCCAGCTGCAGTTTAGCTGGGTAGAAGTTGGAGCTTGCTCCTTTGGTATCCACTGATAAAAAGTACAGGATAATATTACGTGTGCATTACATTTTGCCAAGTGTGCATGTTTCAACCACTATTGTTAGAGCCTGCACGTTGTTTGTTGTATGAAATATGTATATAATGAGAGAAATATGCTTAAACAAATTTCACATTGCAAAGGGTAGCCAAACTGTATAATGAGAAAAAAGAATAGTGCTGCTTAAACTCAATTTAAAATTAATGATAAAAAATAATTGAAATTGAACTTCTTTGTAAATTAAAAACCTTTAAAGTATTTGAAAAGTCAGATTTCCCTTTTGCTTCTGGAGTTCTGAGGTCAGTTTGTGAACTTGTTGCATCAGTCTTCATACCTTTTGCTGGAGCTGTATTCAGTTACACTGAATCTGTTCCAAAAATTTTAATTGGTTCAATGGAATCTCTTCTCCCAAGACAGAGGTAGCTAAAGCCAAGGAGGTTTTTAGCTGCTTAATTAGCCGGGTTTGTGAAATGATTTGGTATCTGGGATGTCAGGAGGAACTTGACATGTCTGTGCTGACTTTGAGGTAATCCGTCAATTTTATCAAATAAAGAGCTCTGTTATTATTATTTTTTTTCATCAATAGATGTAAAGTAAGGATATCTTTTCCCTTTCATTTTCTGTCCATTCTGAGTAACTATAGTTACCTTATTAGCATAAAATTTGCAATACAGTTAAATAGCAATACATGATTATACCTGATGATACACTTCATTTTTAAAAGAAAAAGAATCTAATACCAGGATTCTGTATTGATTGTGCTGCTAATTCTGCCTCATAGCACAGACTGGCAGAAGGCAGGTAGCTGAATTGTATTTAACGGTTTTATTGTGATGTGACTAAGATGGATGTGACATGGTCCTCTATTATTCGTTTGAGAGTGTGGACACTAATGAAGCCATTAGCTGAGCTAAGGCAAGTGAAGAAAATAGGGAAATTACCATTATTCTGAAGCCATTAAGTTGTAATCTGCCACTTTCTCTCCTTACTCAAAAAGGCATCTTCTTTTTAAGGCCTCCCTGACTGTCCTTTAAAGATTCATTAATTCATTAACTTTCCAAAGGAGACGGAGGAAACACAATTGAAATTTTAATCAGCTTGGTGTGTCATATTATTAACATTTTGAGTGTATCTGTATTCACTGTTGCACCACATCAGGTTAAGGTTAAATAAACTACATTACAGCAAATAATGTTCTGTTTCATACTGTAAAACATAAAATGTTGAAGGCAGAAATTGGTTTCATGGTTAAATTAAATTACGATACAGAGCTCATATTATATATTCTGTTATTCAAATGTATGTTCTTTGGAGGAAATGCAATACTACATCCGTGTTACTAGCATTAATATTTTCAAAATACCCATGATAAGACTACGCTGTGTGAAAAGATATAGAAAGCACTACAAAATTTCTAAATCTCTGCTTTTACTTTATGCCCACTCACGATCAATGCTTTTATGTTATCTTTTGTAAAGTGACTGACTTCTTTTAATGTCTGTCTCCTAATGGGTCATTTGGACATTATGTACAATTACAGCTGCAAAATTTTCTTTGTTATTACTTTCATTTAGATACTACGGAATGCTATTTTTATCTATCTCTACTTTCTTACATAAATATTTCCTTTCACCTCGGTTGTACTGCATCCTGGAGTACAGCTAGCAGCTTTTGGCCTTTGAAATCAATTGAGATACAGCTGTGACAAAATGGATGAATGCTCTTTCTAAACAATTAAAATACCCCCAGTGTACAGAGGGGGGACCTCAAACGTGTGCGAGAACACTGTATGATTCCAGGTAATGAACAGGAACTTTTTTTTTTTTTTTTTTTTTTTTTTTCTTTTTGGGGGGGGAGGCCTGTTTTGGGCTAAGATCTGTTTTGTTAATGCCTCAGTTAAAAGAAGCTCTGGCTTCAGACCCTTTCTGTTTTAAGGATTTGTTTGAAATCCTTTGAAACTGTTTCAGGGATAGGGCTTTCGCATGCACAAGGGTACAGTGGAAAAAAAATTTATAGGCATGACAAATAGAGGGGGGCACTGGCCTGCAGGTTGGAGGTGCAAGATAGGGAATGGAGATGTGAATAGGATAAATGAGGGCTGAATGTGCTGTGGTTTACGTAAACTTAAAGTTCCTCTCCAGGTTCATCAGATTTCTTTCTCTACTTCCTATAATTTTCTGTTTGGAAATGCCTTCCATTTGATTCGGGACTGTTCTGCCCTTGTGCTGTTTCACAGAACTTTTAAGCAGCTGTATAACAAAGCCTGCATAGCTTGATGTTAGTATTTATGCTAGGCAGGCAAGCCTGGTATAAATCTGAGGTGTTTTTCTCTTCTTTTTTTTCCTGGCTGTGATAGTGTCAGTTTGATATATCACCTTTCATGTTGTGTTTGTACTTGAGGTCAGGAAACTTCTGAGTTGTGCGTATCATCAGCATTGTAAATACAAAGTAGCCTTTGGCACCTTAGTGTGGTGCCTTGCAGTGGATTTGTCAAAACAAAACAAAATCCCCTCTTTTGTTTTCCCCTGGAGTCAATTACACTCAGGATGAAGCAGTTAGTGACACCAAGGATAGTAGTTGAAGCATTACAGGTTAACCTGCTTATCAGAAGTGCTGGCATCAGTATTTTCTAGTATCACTGGCTGGCTTAACCGATCCATTGAGAACTTCTGCTTTCAGCGTGACTTGCAAAACTCACTACAATTTCTTTGCAGATTTTGAGCTTCCAAAAATGCTCACCTAAATGAACCTATTCCTAATACCTAATTGAACACCACTGTTGCGTGCATTGTATGTATTTGTCTAGGTCACCATCCATAAACAAGTCCAAAATGTGTGCTAGGAAGGAATGGTTCTGGCTATAGGAGACTCACATATAGCTGTACATGTATGGGTATACACAGCCTTTGCAGGTGCTGGTTTTGTTTATGAATATATGCTCCCACAGGAGATACATAAATGCACTACATAGTCATATATGCATGCTATATCTCATGTATATTACCATGTGTGTACAGTACACTCATCTGTTCTTGAGATGTTTCTTTGTAGCATCACACAGGGTGATGTTGTAGTTGCAGCTGCTTTCCCTGCACATTTGGAAAATGAGTGGGTGAGTGGTGTGTTTTCTGAGGTTCAGTACAGCTGTGGAGTATTAATTTAACAGCAATTGGTCCTACACAGTTTGAATTTCAAAATCCTCTTTCCTGTGCCTAAGTATATGTAACTTTATAATATAGAATAATCTAAGTAGACCTATTTCTATACAAAGCTTTTGCCATTGTGCAGGAAAAGCTTGTTTTGACTCCTTTCTCATATAGGTCAGCTCATTAATTTTGTCGCAGCTGCAATGGCATAGTAAATGTGGCTCAGGTGTTCCTGTACTGCTGTTGCATGTCAGATACAAGCTGGCTTTTGTAAGTAGTTTCAGTATGTAGGATTAGATTTTAGCCATGTTCTGGAAAGAAAAAGGAATTCAAAATCCAAGGGAGAAAAATAACTGCATGCCTCAGGAGCAGCAGAATGTAAACACGTATTGCCTGTTTCGATCATGCCATCAGTAGCTGTTCATTACACGTTGCTTTGGGATGGGGCTTTCCCATCTGTCTGCTGACAAATAATGTTTGGGTCCCAGTCACATCCACTGTGTTGCTCTTCAGCTGAACAGAGCTTTCTTCCCATCTCCTTTCGCTGGCTGGAGATCAGCATAATATATTTGACTGAGTACAGTAAAAGGTCCAGACATCCTGGCCAAAACCCAAAATATGCTCTGTGCTTAATACTGCCTCAAATTTCTTATAAATGCTCTGTGATTATTCCAGTCACAAATAACATAGGGAGGCTAGGAGATAGGCTCAATGTCATATGGTTATGAGTTCTTTTGTAAATAAAGCCGATCCTCAGGAGTGAGCATGAGTAATGGTTGATTCTGAAAAATGAGGACTAGGATTGTGTTTTGAAGCAGGGTAAAAAAAAAAAAAAAAATGTATGTTGTAATTTATTTATTTACCTCCATTACTCTGCACTTCTCCAAGCGTTGAAACATAACCAGAACATAAGAACTTATTGCAGATCTGCAAAGGCTTGTACAGTGGGGACTCCTCTTAGTTATTGCTATCAGCAGCAATGGATGTAATAAACATAAACCTCTCATGACAATCTCATTCATCCCTCAGTCTGTGACTTCCCTGGTGGCCCAGAAAATAGTTGCTCTTTGCAGCAGGCCTGAAAGGTTATCAGCAAACTCTAGGTCTGCAGCCTTGAGGGAAAGGTCAGGTTTCAGTGTCTCATATTTTTCATGGAAAATACTCCGTCATCAGGACCTTCCCAATCTTTTTATTTTATTTTATTATATTTTTGGAGGAGCTCAGGTCGTAATTGTTGCTGTCTTCCATATGATGATTAGGAAACTTCCTAGTAGGTGAGATCCAAGCTAGCAGGAGTGCCAGGAGCTAAGCCCAACATCTGAAGTCCCACCTGAAAGTTAGCCAGCAGCCCATGCACACTTGGAGCACCAGTGGCACCTGTGAAGTGGGGCTACAGAAACAGGCAGCGTACACCAGTAACCTTATTTTGAGGTGAAAAAGACAAAGCAAAGCACAGCTAAAACCTCAGAATCCTAGTTGCAACTTTCAGGAGTCTAAGATCCTTATGAAAACTCAGACCCAACTTGCCTTCAAGAAGTGCCTCCTCAGTGACCTCACCCTTCCTGACTCTGCTTCAACATCCCTCCATAAAAGAGATGTTCTGGGATTTGGTTTTGTTCACCCCGCTTCCCGAGCCCCCATTAAGTGTGTGTAGGCAGGGATCCCACTGCTGGGAGGTGGGTCGCCTGGCTGTATTGAACTTACAAAGTGTGCTCCTCCTGAGCTTGGTTTGAGAAAGAAATAGATGTGAATAAACAATGTGTATGATTCAATTCTCCCTCTCGTGGTCAGAGGAGGTCCTTCTCGCAACCTTCAAGAACAGACATATCAGATGTTTCTGCTTGCTGGATGTAACCCGTGTCTTTTGGAAAATTCCCATGTTTGTAGCACAACCAGGATTTAGTGGGGAAGTTACTGATAGTTCCTGAAATACACGTATTGACTTTTTGCCACGCTGTGAGTGGACAGATTGAGGATTTGAACCGAACTGCGACATTCTGCGGAACTGTCGTAACCTTGCTTATACACGCCTCCCCTAAGTGTGTCTAATTTGTCTCTGTTTAGGTGTTACAGTACTTCAGAAACATAGCTCTGTTTGTCATCCTTCGGGCACTCCTGTTGACTCCAGTGATATGGTGTAAGCTGTGTTGCTTTTAAAGATGCCGCAGTGCTGTTGACTGTGATAGCAGCACTCCTCTAAATAAGAAGAGTAGGATTTGCCTCTCTGTCTCTTATAAATCCTCCTGTTTGGTAAGAAAAGTCGTGAGGATTTTGTTCGGTGATATTTAAGTCTCCCCACAAGCAAAAAAAAAAAAAAAAAAAAAGTGCAGAAATGTGCAGGATTAAGCATTTCAAAATCAATTTTTAATTATTGTTTAATTGATTTCAGATATAAAAAGGAAACAAAAACAGAAGAAAAATTTCAGAGATACTCTTTACATAGGGCTTAATGGCCATTTTCTGTCAAAGTTGTTACTAAAGCAGTACCAAAATTCTCTCACGGACAAAACCCCTGTAAAGCAATATGTCTTTTGTTTGCTTTTATCACTGAGGAGCAGAAGTTTTACTTTATTAGTTTTTTTTTCTGTTCTATTTTACGAATGTTTTCTGTTGCATGAATCATTTTTAGTTGAAGTGCTGCTAACACATAACCATGAGAAATTTCATCCACTGGCATGAGAAAATAATTGCCACTGTTTTAAAAACTCCTGTTAAATTCTGAAGCAATAAGTTTAATTGCTTATTATGTATTTCTAAGTAGTTAGTTTCCTCTAAGAATTGCGTAAAGATTTTCCTCACACAGATCTTGACTCAAAGATTGTCCTTTAGCTAGAAAATATTGATTTGCTTTTGTTTAGCCCCTGTGGAGAGCACCTTATCTCTAAGACTGGGTTTTGTTACGATGAGAGTTGACAGAATTCAGATTTAGTCAGGTGAAGTCTGTCATGGTCAGTAGAAGCGTTAAAGAATCACAGTAATAAAATAGATTAATCTCATGATTTTTTTATTATTATTTTTGTTAATCAGAGACAGATTTTAATGATGCAAAGATTTGGGGGAGTTCAGGGTTATTGAAGTAATTCATGCTAATTGTCTCATCTGCTTCGTATGTCATTTGTCTTGTATGAATATCAATGCCTACGTGTTTTTAATCACAAATAATTAACACCCAAACAATTAATAATGACAGATGGATTCTGAATTGACAAGAACTTGAAAAGATGTTTAAATATATTCATGATTGCTAAGACGAAAGATAAATATCGCATTCCATTTGAAATTATTTTATCAGAAAAAATAGACGAACTACATATGAGCCATCATGCATCCTTTGCTGTGCCTGTCAGTCTTGTTAATTTATTAGCATGTACGTTGCGGTGGGTCAGGGGTCAGCTGTTTGCGTTGCAGTTTGGGCATCGTGCAAGCTTCATAAAAGGGTCCTAGCCACAGATGGGCAGCCCAGCCTGTTCCAGTGAAGTGCAGCGGCTGCGTAGCTGATGTAAGCAGAGAGATAGGTGCCTTTGAAGAGTGATTCAGCAGCTCTCGGTGCTGACTAATCACTAGATTTAGCCACTAGCAAATGTAAGCTCCACAGTGATGTCTGAGCTCCTGCCTTTTAGGGCTGGCATAAGGCTCTGACTCAGGGTTGTATCTGCCCACTAATGATCTGGTGCCTACAGCCCTCTTCTGATGTGAGATGTCTGAGCCCATCATGTTTCCTTAAAAGTAACAAAACCCTCAACAAAATGTTTCTGCCTTCATGGTACTTTGTGGCTTTTCTGTTATAACCTGGGGACAGAAAGAGCACGACTTCGGGGCCCCTGGTGCCCTGAGGGGGCAGAGCCTGCACCCTCGCCTGGGAAAGGTATCCTGGAGAAACTGGACCCCATGCACCTGCCTGAAGATGAGCTACGATGCTTCCGAAAATGCAGCAGCCACAGCACCAGAAGTAAGTCTGATCCTGTAGCCTTGTGCCCTGGGATTCGCCTGAAGGGGGTTGTGTCTTTGGGCTGGAGGTGCTTGTGTTTTCTAGCAGATGGGTATTGGATAAAATGGCAGGATTACTTCTTCTAGTCTCAGCTGAGAGACGAGAGGTGCTGTTGTAACACGGGGGTGTGTGTGCTGCCCGTGAGGCTCAGCAGGACCTGTGACCGTGGTTCCACACCACGATGGGGTGCTTCGTATCTGAAGTGTTAGTTGCTTGCCTGTGTCATTTGTTGCCTTGTGATTTCAGCAGATCTTTTATACTGCTGAGGAAAAGACATTGAAAATGTGAAGGTAGGTTAAGTAGATGTGGAGGCAGCAGCTGAAAACCTGTCTCTGGCTCCTAAAGCTTGCTGCATGCATCTGTGCTGTCAGGCATGCTCGTGACGTGGGTGTGTTGAGGGTTACCTGGGTATGGTTAGCAGTGGGCTATGGTCAGCCACACAATTTGACTGTCTTGTCTCAGAGCTGAAGTCTTTTTTCAGCCAACAGAGGACAGTGCACCCTTGGTAACCCCTTTTCTGAACATTTCAGGACATTGGCCTTGGATATTCTTAGTCAGCAGCTTTCTGGAGATGTCTGTAATTTGAAGAATTGCCCCACCAAGTGACCCGGGGGACTCCACAGGTGTGTTCTGTGGATGTTGTTTCAGTTGAGTTTCCATGCCACAGGTACACCTGCGGGCTGTAACGGGGCTGGTCCAGTCCTGTAGTGACAGCCTGATGTGCTGCTGCTGCCCAGCGCGGACGCAGCAGTGGTACTTGTCAGTGGTGTTTTTATGAGTGGTCAGCTGAGCCAGAAGTAGGTTGGATTTCCGAAAGTCAGAATTGGAGAAGTTGCAAAAGACAAAGGGAATAATGAGCCTTGGGTGTTCTCTAAACAGCCATAAAACACCCTCAGCCTGGACACTGTAAATTGTAGGCGTGGTTTGTCATTCACTTAAAATCTGACACGTGCAAGCTGCCAGGACAAGTGCTGTCTTCCTCTCCGGCCCTCCCCCAGCTCTGCGTTTGTCCCGTCTGCCTTGTGCTGATGCTGGCCTTTAGGATGTCATGTTGTGAATCAGATTAAGCAAGTGATCCTGTTGAAAGCTGCCTTTTTTTTTTTTTTTTTTTTTTTTTTTTTTTTTCCTGTTGTATGTGTGAGAGAGAAAGGGGCATGGAGGAAGGGAATTACTTTGCAGCTACATTAAGTTCCTGGTCTATTTGCCTGCGCAGTTGCATGAATGCCACTACCTACACAAGGAGGGGAGCAAAATTACTGCTAATTTCAAATGTTTGTGGACCACCATCTTTAGATAGGAAATAATAATCTTAGTACTTTAGATTTTTAATACTGACTTAAGGATAATCTTAATACTTCTTTGCTCTAGGTTTTGACACACTAGTGGCTAGGGCCATATGTCTTTGATCACACATTATTCACTCTTAAAATGTAGAGTAGTCATCAGGCATGTTTTGTGGCTTCTCTGAGTCTATATGTGTATGTATGTGTGTTGTTGCATTCTTTGTTTGCTAGATAAAATATATTTATTAGTGGGAAAACATAACTTGACTTTGCACCACAGTAGCCTTAGCGTGAATGATTGTGCTACATCTGCTTGATGTCTTCTAAGCACGTTCTTCTAAAGTTGTTTTATCTAATTCTCAGAGTTGCAACTCTGTTTTCAAAGGGCAAAGATGGTGAATGAGCAGTGGTCTGTGCTGGCCCAGTGACCCCGGCTTCTAAACTCACCATTGACTTTTATTGTGTATTTTTTTTATCATTTTGCCGTACATAAATTTTTCCAGCACTCCACTGAAGATTCTAACGCTTTTACAAAGTGATTTACATTAATATAGTGTAGCAATTACATGTTAATATTACTATTATAGAAATTCCGGCGTAGAATTCAGATTGCTCTTTAATCACAGACCTGCATATCAAAAGTAAAGAATGAGTAATTCTGGTATATATGTTTAAACTCTGTAAACATAATCATAGTAGTTTGGTCATAAAATTCCCAAGGCAGACTATTGCTTCAAATATAGCTTATGTTGAAGTAAAGGGAATATATTCTGGGTAAATGTCTATTTATTATAAATTAGCAGCTTCACATAGATACAGTGAAATACTTAAATTCATTTTGTTCCTATATTTTCTTAGTTTATTAGGGCAGTCCTACTTCAATGGATGTGAATGGCAGTAGGGAAAATCTTAAATGTGAATAAACAGGTTTCAAGACAGGATGTTTTTTTCTTCCCTTGTAGTACTTCAAAGTATTAATTCACGAAGTACTTAATAACTTTATAAATGCAGTTAGGGTTGTATGTGTGAGATTCTACTGCTTTCCTTTTTTAAGCCTTTTACGCAGAATTCACACAGTTTACGTGTATCTCTTTGCATAAATACCAATAATGCTTTAATTTATGGGTGTTTGCTGTTGGGCTTTGTTTAAACGAGTTCCATCCAAAAGGAATCAGAGCCTTCTATTCTTGCAGAAATGAATAAACCACATGAGGTGAATTTTCATACAACCCATTTCCAACCTGGAGTTTTCAGGGTATAATTTAGATATTGCATTGGTGGTTTATGACCATATAAAGTGTAGGTGTGTAGGTAGGAGGTTAGATAGATGTACTTGTAAATGGCTAGAAGCAAGGAGGCTGAGTACGGTCTCCAGCAGTGCGTATTTCAGCTCACAGTTTCACATCTCTATCCTAAGGCATTAGATGTTACTAATTCTCCAAAAGCCAAAGATTTGTTTTACAGAAGAAAATTCTGATTTGATTAAGATATTGCTTTGAGACCTAATGTTCCTTTAGCAAATCATGCTACGACTGGAAATGCCCATGATTGGAAATAAACTGCATGTTATCTGAGAAAGAGAGAAAGTGCCTCATGATTTGGAATGATCCTGCAGAAGCAGCGTTTAGTGTAATGACAGTACACTTAGATTAATTATAGCGCTGCTTTCAGGCGCCACTATACGCTTACTGTTGTGTCAGCACTTTTGCTGTTAACCCTGTGTTGCAAAAGTTTATAATTTGGCTCTAAAAATGAATAAATCTTCTGGTTTAAATTCAGCCTTTGTGGTGCACACACTGAATCAGCTCTTAGTTAGGGCCTGAATTTTATTTTCCTATTCTGAGCTGCTCAAAGTGTACAGCTGTAGAAATAATCATATCTGTTTAATATTGTGTGTGTTTTCTTCTCTGCCCACTTATTTGATGAAAAATTTAATTTCAGTGAATGCCTAGGCTGTACTGTGATCATTTCAGATGGTCTGAAACAAAGCACTGAGATATCTGACCTTTCAGATTGGAATGGTGTGAGTATAAAGCTACCATTTTTCTACTCTATACATGAGTTAAACTTAAATTTGGCTTAATAGGTATTTATACAATTAGCTGCAATGGCTCTGAAAGATTGTTAAATTCTGAAATAAGCCTCAACATGTCTTAAAAGGCTATTTACACAGAAAATTGGAAATACTTTAAGGAAGCTATTATAATTAGTCATGTAAACACTGCAGAGTGGTTTTTAAAATAAACATTCAAAATATACTGTAGTCATAGAAGTGACAGTGAAATTAAGTAACTTTTTGACTAAGTCATCAGAATGGTCTTTATCCTCATTTTACCACTGATGATACAGCCATAACTGCTGAGCCATTAAGCTTGCTTGTGCCTAGAACACCTTGTCCTGCAAATACAGGAATCTGTGCGGATTTCTCTAGCAGTTCCTTCTTCTTATTATCCTCTCTTCTTTCTAGTTTCCTCTCCTAGATTGTATTTTACTTTTTCTGAGTAGTGCTGGCAAGTGGCTCTTATCAGGAACAAATGATGCCATAAATCAGGGCTGAAATCAATGATGCTGTGGGGCTGTAATAGCGAGATGCGGTTATGTGGGCCCGAGTGTTTTACCTGCCTCTGAAGCCAAGAGCGAGGGCCCTGGCTATTGTTCCAACTGCTGGCTTCTCATTTACTGGCAAAGATATACATACAGCTGCTTTGTCTCAGTCTTAGAGTAGGGAGATCCATATTACGCTCCTGTTTTAATGTGATTCTTCTCATAATGCAAACAGTAAAAAAGGCAACCAAGGGGGCATTCATATTCAAGTCAGTGTTTTTGAGTAGATTTGCTTGGAAATACAGAAAACTCTTAATCCCTCCACCTTTAATACTACTAGAGTCAGATTTAGGACCTGCAGGAGCGGCTGAGGTGCCTGTCAGCATATCAGCTCCCTTCCTTGTGCGTTGAGCGTGTGTTCCCTGCAGGTCCAGAGCATAGCGGGTGTTTGAACAGTAGCACGGGCTCCTTCCGTTGAATGAAGGTTTGTTTGCCTAAAGGAACAGGGTCCTTAACACCTCACATCTCATGACTGGCCATTCTTGGCTGCAGTTACTTCTCTTCTCAGGGAGGGGTGGTGGTATAAACAAGGTGTGATTTGTGCAGCCGGAATAAGGCCACGCGCATTATGCCCGATATAAAATGAGAGGGCTGATGTGATTGCCTCTTGGACATGTCTTTCATTATCCTTTATGCTCCTCTCTCCTAATAGAATTCGGAGGAACCAACCACATGCTGTATGCATGGTTTTATTAGAGTGCTTTGCCTCGGGCCCTTAACTCCTTTAGCTGGTCATTACCTGACCAGTAAAGACCTCTAAACGGGTCATTAATGCTTAAGTAATAAACTGTTTCACAAGACTATCTAGTACAGAACCTCTTCTATCATTTTTACAGTTACCGTTTTATAGATAAATCAATGACCAACAACTGGATATTCTTGTTTAGCTACATAATCTCATAATAGTGGCCACAGCAAATAGGTAGTGGTTTCCTTTAACCGTGTTCAGGAGAGCTGGAGATGGTCACACACAAGTAGGACCTTGAGTTCTGGGTGGGGTAAACTGGGAATAAGGGGAAGAACGAAGGCATGTTCTGCTGTTAGCGACAAAGAGCATCTGCTTGTTGGGATGGTTTTGTTCTAGAAGTTGTGTAATTGCATCAAGGTGGCTTTTCTTCCCCACTGCCATGTTAGGAACCAGGCGGCCTTAGAAGAGTCCAATATCGGCAGAGAAATTTCCTACTTTCACAGAGTTTTTCTGAACTAAAAATTAGTTAACAGTGCAAGCCTGACATTCCTTTCTACCATATATGTGTTGACTTTTAGTTTAGAATATATTAAATGCTTTCCAGATACGACAGTAAAAGTTAGCTGCGGCACGTATTTTTTTCCTGGTTCTCAACGTGAAATTTTCAGGACCCCCTTTGACCAGCATATCTTTTAAAATAGGTTTCTGTGCATGAAGCTGTACAGAGCTCTTTTCCCTGGAGAGACAAAAAGAGAAAACGCATAGCAGGTAACATACGATTTTTTGGCAGATCACCAGGCACTCGATATTTCAATCCTTGTTAATATCAGTGTATCACTGATTGACTGCTGAGCACTGAAATAAGCGATCCAGTCGTATGCATCTTTTCTTATGTTGGCCTTTGAGCAGTGCCAGTCTGGGCTGGGAGGTGGTGTTTTGTTTTGTTTTGTTTTTCCTAGTAATGCTTGAACATTCCAAAGTGAAATGAAATTTGATGCTGAAAATGTTTTTTTGTAGACACAAAATATTTTTCTGCAGTAAAATGGAACAAACATTATTCTCCAAATTGATGACTTCAAGCATGATTATTACTGGTGGAGCAAATGCTTGGTAATTATTTTTCTAAGAAACTTAAAATACATTAGTTATAGTACAAGTTATCTCTGGCAATGTAAAACAACATTAAGAAGCTATTTATATGATGGGACTAACTGTTCTGGAAAAAAAAAATACAACGCTGGCATGTTTCTTTATTCAATTCTCCTACATTGAATTGGGGATTTTGCATTTGGAGCCATCATCTCAAATCTAACAAGCAAAACAAATATTACAAAATATGAGGTAAGGTACCCTGTTTGTTGAAGAAAAAAATGCAGTGTGTTTTTCTTTTCCTGCTCTTCTTGAGAAAAAAAAAAAATATCTTTTGAGGTAAGTCTTAACAAGACCCACCAAGAGCTTTGAGGTGACTGAATTCAAGCATATTATTATGCTAGATCCTCAAAGATGATGGTGGAAGTCTAAACGTTATAGTGATGCAAGAATTGTATGCTGGTGTACAGTTTACCTAGGGATGAATTTGACCCAGCAGTTTGTTCATTTCCAGCTCTCATAATATTCTTAGCACCTGCAGGGGACTTTTAATTCTTACAATGCAAAAATACAGCCAAACTAACAGAAGATTGGAAAGCAAATAACACTTCAGATTGCAACTCCAAGACTGTCTTGTTGTCATCTTTGCTGACAGACAGTGCTGGTGCAGTAAACAGCAATAGCAAAATTTGTGTTTGTACTGAGCGTCTCCTTCAGACGCGCCGGACAGAAGCTGTCCTGTGCGTCACTTTGCTGCGTTAGTGACATCAGGATTGCATTTGGTCCCATCTGCAATTGCCTAATATAATCAACCTCTATTCTGTTGAGTTCAGCTCACTACCTACAGTAAATGATTTGTGTGTGCATGAATATTAAACTTTCCAAGTAAACATGTGAGAGTAAATATGACTTGACTATACGAGAAAGTTATTTATGTGCACTGAAAATGAGTGCCTATTATTGTTTTTATAAAAACATGCTATATTGCATCATTATGGTGTGAAAAATGATTGTCTTCTTTTTCCTCTGATAGAAGGGAATAGTAGACCCCAAATAACATTTGTTTCTATTGCTGTTTTGGTTTCTGGCTAGCATAGCCTCTGTTAGTCTGTTTGGTGTGAAGGTTTTCTTCTCCAATTTTTTTTCTTGAAGTCAAACCCCTGTTAGAGAAATTTTTCATGGCTCAACAGCTCTTAGGTTTTTTTTATAAGACTGAGTGCAAGTATGTTTGCCTAGTGATTACAACAAGGCAGATACAATATTTACAAGCCTTAGCAATTCCTGTGCAAATGCAGTCTCCAGAGAAGGGCACAATAACAAAGCAAGCAAACATCACAGTTATCTAAAGCAGAAGAAGTTCCAGGCATTGGGGTGGTGACTTGCAACATGGATGGGAACCCTGGAGTTGTAGAGTAATTTATGGGGACACTGAGGAGATGGATTTCATTTAAATACAGTAACTGCTGAAATATTTCTAAGTTAAAAAGTCAACTAGTGGTTAAGTAAATATCCTCTTGACCCCTTTTAACTCTTGTGATGTACCGTTGTTTTAAACTATTTACTTTGAAATGCTTGAGCCATAAAATGACCCAGGAGAGATGGCTTGACCACAGATAGTTAATGCACAGGATTGTGTTACTTTAAATTTAACCCCCATGCCCATTTTTTTAATCTAATCTATTCTTTAATTGGATAAATGAGGTTATAAATGGAGAGCTGTGGAATCTTTAAAGAAAAAAAAATTAAAAAATGGTTTCATACAGTATAAAAGCATTAGGGGAAAATTTTAGAGAAGAACAGAGATTCCTTCTTGTTTCTATAGAAACCACTAGTGATCAGGAGGGGAGAGAATTTCTTTCAAGTGTACATTTCAGTGAGCCTAGCTCAGCAGCTCGGCGCACTGGAGGGCCAGTGCAAAAAAACAAAAAACAAAAAAAAAAAACAAAACACAGCCCTCTAGCAGCTTGAGATGTGGTGCTTGTGCCCCTCTGATACCAGTTGGAATGAGGCTAACACATCGCTGAGAGTTTCTGGGCCGTACCGCTGCGGGTGAAGGGAGCTCTTTGCACTGCCACGTCCCCCAGGGAGCGCAGCTGGCAGGAGGGCTCCCGGCTGCTCAGCATCGCCGAGACGGGGAAAGTAGCCGTGTCAGGATGGTACAAAGGGGGAGAGGATGAAAGAAGGGGAAAATAGTGAAAGAGAAGTGTGCTGTCTTGTGTCAAAATTAACTATGCTAATTGCTTTGAGGCAATAATCTGCTTTGGTTTTATCATGACAGAATCATGGCCACCGAAATCCCATGTGTCAAAACAATTACAGCCAGAATTCAGTGACTTGGCTTTTGGATCGTGATCTTCTTCCTAGTGTTCTACATAATACATAATCCACTCTGCAGTGGAATTAGATTCTTAATTATCTTCTGTTTTCCTAATATCACCTGAGTTTTGCCACGAGAAGTGGGTCAGGCAAGGATCTGAAAGCCGAATTCTGAAACAAACCAAAGTCTTAATCGATACTATACCTTTAAAATAATTGCAGGATTCCTCTAAATGAAGTTCAGGTCAAATGCAATGTCAAAAATAAGGCAGCTTCAATTTGCTGCAACCTGACAGGTCCAAGAAGTGACTGAGGAATATCTAGCAACTGGCAAAGACACCTCTGTTTGACATTTACTTTTGCATGTAAACAATAGAGCACTGTATATTGGCATCTGAATGTATTAGCTGGTGGTGATCCAAGCCCTGGTATGAATTTAGATAGTATTCCTCTCTGTTTATAAATACATAGTCTTGATAACAAGGGAACATTTACTGCAATCTTGCTCTGCAGTTGTCAGAGTGGAATGAATCATTTTGAAACATAAACCTCCTCAGATCTCAGAAATATCAAGAAAAACATAAAACATAAGGGAAAAGGATTATAAAATACAAATAAAAAAGGTTCTTAACATATTTAGAGGCCTATGGGCTGTAAACACTGTAGATTATCATTAATGAAACACTCTGCCAAGTACACAAACCACAGTTCGGTAGCAGCTGTTAAGCAAGCATTGTTCAAAGCTGGATAATCCCTAGAACATTATATGCTGTGGCTCTGTACCTCTTCCTATTAGTAATCAGATAATTGCCTTGTATTTTCTCTTGCACATTTTTCTTTTAAAATTCAGTTTCACTCCACCTTATGTCAAAAGGCTTTATCTTGCAGTAATCACTTAGGCAAAAATCCCACAGAGGTCAACAGGCAGGGCTGCGGTCTCCTTTATTTTCTGAAAATCTGGTGTAACACAATTCAGCCCTGCGGTGTTACTTTGGATTTACGATGGCAAAACAGAGAAGAATCCCACTATACAAACAAGGTTCTTGAATTGTACTGTAACTTAGTTTTTTCCAATGAAGTGAGCTCTTACTTCTAAATAATTTTGGAGTTAGTTGAAAAATAAACAAACAAAAAGAAAAAAACACAACTTTCTACAGTTGTTTTACTTTAAAAATAAGTTTGCTGTTAAATATCGGTGGGAGGAGGAGGAGGAGAAGGTGGGGGCTTGCTGGTTCCATTTGTCCAACAGTTCAGGCCTCAGAAGGCTTCCCAGGAAATGGGAAGTAAGTCTTTTGCACAAAAAAAAAAAAAAAAAAAAAAAAAAGGAAATGATGGTAACTTTTTTCTTTTTTCTTGCATCAAAATATCCTCAAGTCATAACCCAGGAACAGTGAGCCATAGCCCAGGTAACTGTGAGTTCCCTTGAGCTCCATTGGCTATTATGGTTGAACCGTGAGAGTAGCTTATCTTGCACTTCTGGAATTTCTCATAACCCTACAACAAAGCACTATTGATTTTTCTGAGCTGGGCAGGAGGAGAGGAGGGATTGAAGAAGGTCATATGTAAATGTGCGAAGTCTGATAAACAGATGGACCAAATATTACTGAGTCTAGAACCTCACTGATCCTAAGTCCATTTTTGTAACCCCTGAATTATGCACCTGCTGCTTCCTCTTAATTAGCACGCTGTGTTGCTGCATTGGAGTGGTGGCTTAACAATACTTACTGATATGGGCCATTCACTTTGAAACCACCACATTTTTTTGATGGGCACTGGCTCCACAAGTGTAGTGGGTTTACGTGGCAAGGTTTTGGTAGCAGGGAGCCATAGGGGTGGTTTCTGTGAGAAAGATCTAGAAGCTGCCCCATGTTTGGGAAGGGCCCCATTGTTTTCCAGATCCGAGCCAATAAGCGATGTTGTTTTGCGCCTCTGTGAGAGCATATTTAAGACAGGGAAAAAACGCTGCGCCACACAGCAGCCGGGAGAGTCAAGGGAGTGGGAGAACAGCCTTGCACCAAGGTCAGTGTGGAAGGAGGGGGAGAGGTGCTCCAGGCGCCGGAGCAGAAGTCCCCTGCGGCCTGTGGTGAGGACCATGGTGAAGCAGGATGTCCCCCTGCAGCCCATGGAGTACCACGGTGGAGCAGGGTTCCACGCTGCAGCCTGTGGAGGAGACCACGGTGGAGCAGGTGGCCCTGCACTGATGGAGGCTGCCGCCTGTGGAAGACCCCTGCCGGAGCAGATTCCGGGCCGGACCTGTAGCCCGTGGAGAGGAGCCCACGCAGGAGCAGGTGATCTGGCAGGAGCTGCTGCCCGTAGGGGAGCCAGGTTGGAGCAGTTTTCTCCTGAGGGATGGACCCCGTGGTACGGACCCATATCTGGAGCAGTTCTGGAAGAGCTGCTGCCTGTGGGAAGCCCACGCCGGATCAGTTCATCAAGGACTGCATCCCGTGGGTGGGACCCCACAGCACAGGGGACGAGAGTGACCGAGAAGGAGCGGCAGAGAAGAAGTGCTGTAGACTGACCATAACCCCCATTCCCCCGTTCCCCTGCGCCGCTCGGGGGGAGGAGGTGGAAGAGGGTGGATGGGGGGGGAAGGTGCTTTTGGTTTTTTTTTCCTTTGTTTTCTCACTTCTCTCGCTTGTTAGTTGTAGGCAATAAATCTTACTATCTCCTTATGCCGAGTCTGTTTTGCCCGTTACAATAATTATTGCGTGATTTTCTCGTCCTTATCTCAATCCTTGAGCCCTTTTCACATATTTTCTCCCCATTCCTCTTTGAGGAGGGGGAGTGAGAGAGCGGCTGTGGTGGAGCTCGGCTGCCCACTCGAGCGGAACTACGACAGTCTTTTTTGGCGCCCAACGTGGGGTTCGAGGAATTGAGATAAGGATGATAGTTAGTAGAAGTAACGGGCAAAAATATGTGCAGGATGATTGTTAGGAATGTACAAGTTGTGAAGAATTTAAGAAAGCAGTAACTGTGAGATGTTAGTGTGGTGAAGGGACGAGGGGTGGTGTGTGTGTAAAATGTCCACATTGTCGGTGCTGTGATGATGTTATGTTTATTTTGGTGTGGTGAATTCTTTTTCGTTTTGATTTAAGTGAATTTTGTGAAGGTTGTTGTGATAATTGTAAAGTGAGAGTATGTTGTGAGTAGTCTTAAATATGCTTTTAACAGAGGCGAGGGGTGGAATGTAGTGGGTTTACGTGGCAAGGTTTTGGTAGCAGGGAGCCATAGGGGTGGTTTCTGTGAGAAAGATCTAGAAGCTGCCCCATGTTTGGGAAGGGCCCCATTGTTTTCCAGATCCGAGCCAATAAGCGATGTTGTTTTGCGCCTCTGTGAGAGCATATTTAAGACAGGGAAAAAACGCTGCGCCACACAGCAGCCGGGAGAGTCAAGGGAGTGGGAGAACAGCCTTGCACCAAGGTCAGTGTGGAAGGAGGGGGAGAGGTGCTCCAGGCGCCGGAGCAGAAGTCCCCTGCGGCCTGTGGTGAGGACCATGGTGAAGCAGGATGTCCCCCTGCAGCCCATGGAGTACCACGGTGGAGCAGGGTTCCACGCTGCAGCCTGTGGAGGAGACCACGGTGGAGCAGGTGGCCCTGCACTGATGGAGGCTGCCGCCTGTGGAAGACCCCTGCCGGAGCAGATTCCGGGCCGGACCTGTAGCCCGTGGAGAGGAGCCCACGCAGGAGCAGGTGATCTGGCAGGAGCTGCTGCCCGTAGGGGAGCCAGGTTGGAGCAGTTTTCTCCTGAGGGATGGACCCCGTGGTACGGACCCATATCTGGAGCAGTTCTGGAAGAGCTGCTGCCTGTGGGAAGCCCACGCCGGATCAGTTCATCAAGGACTGCATCCCGTGGGTGGGACCCCACAGCACAGGGGACGAGAGTGACCGAGAAGGAGCGGCAGAGAAGAAGTGCTGTAGACTGACCATAACCCCCATTCCCCCGTTCCCCTGCGCCGCTCGGGGGGAGGAGGTGGAAGAGGGTGGATGGGGGGGGAAGGTGCTTTTGGTTTTTTTTTTCCTTTGTTTTCTCACTTCTCTCGCTTGTTAGTTGTAGGCAATAAATCTTACTATCTCCTTATGCCGAGTCTGTTTTGCCCGTTACAATAATTATTGCGTGATTTTCTCGTCCTTATCTCAATCCTTGAGCCCTTTTCACATATTTTCTCCCCATTCCTCTTTGAGGAGGGGGAGTGAGAGAGCGGCTGTGGTGGAGCTCGGCTGCCCACTCGAGCGGAACTACGACAACAAGCTGTTGGCATCAACTTTCTTAGCCCAAGACCTGGTTCCAATCCCCAAAATCAGAGCAGATGGAGACATAATTCAGAGAGCAGAAAACATGAGTCAACCTTAAACCTGCAGGCTTTCAGGGACTGTTTCTGTCTTAGTACTTAAAATTATTTTTCACTGCATGGCAGAAGCAGAGGTTTGAGAGATGGTGTGTCTCCCCCCCACCATGGACAAGGCAAAATGGGCATTTTCTAGCTAAGTGTACAATTGTAAAAAGAATAAATTGCTTTTTATATTCTTATTTTTTAAATGACAGCACTTTGTTTTCAATGTACTCTTTCTGTTCATTGAAATGAAGATGCAATATTATTAAATGCCAGTCATCAGGAAAAAAATATGTATATAAAGAGGATGGTCTAAAAGGAAAAAAAAAAAAAAAAAAAAAAAGAAAAGAAATACATTTCTCCCCCATTTTCCCCAAAAAATGAATTCCCAAAGAAGCAAGAGTTGTCTTTAGGCAAGGTTTCAAGAGGCAGATTAGATAGCAAAACTATTTCCTTGTTTTAGTGAGAGGCAGTTTTCACTGAAGACAGGAATTCAGAAGTATTTCTAAGAAAAATAGTCTTGCAGCAAAACTGCAAATCAAGCAGCACTGTGAATAAAGCAGCTAACATACTGATCCTCCCAGCAAAGTAATACCAATTAAAAAGGTGTCTGTAACCAACAAAGCACAAATGTACCGATCTCAGTTGCCAAAAAGAAGGCAAGTATGAAACAATATTATTATAAGGTGCAAGTAAAAGGGTTGAAGGAAGAGTTCTTCAATTGCTTTGTTATAGGAAACCCCACTCTGTGTGAAGTATTGACCATCAAATTTCTCCTAGCATATGCATTCAGTTCTAGAATATTCTAGACAAAACAGCTCTGCAAGAGCTCTAAATTTTGGAAAATTTGCTGATATTAGGATGCTAATGTTGTGTATTTCCAACAAAGCACTTGGACCTCTGTAAGAAGTTGTGAAAGGGGCTGGATACAGCCAGCCTGGGGTGATTGATGTTTCAACTGAAAGACTTCATGCACTTGTAAAGGTGATTAAGGTTATGAGAAGTCTTGCGTTGTCTCAGCAGTTGTATGTTGCCTCGGACTTGCACTTCTTCAGACCGCAGAGCGCATTGGAACCTGCACATCCCGGTCTCAGCAGCGCTGATACCTGCAAAGCCGGAACGGTCTGGAATTCACTCCAGATTTACATGATTGTAAATTGTTGGTGTGTCTTGGTGTGTCACTGGGATGTGGTGTTTGGGGAGTTTGTAGGTAGCTGTTGGGTACAGAACAGCAGCTCTAATATTAATACTGCCAGACATTAATTTCTGTTTTATTGGTAGAGATAATGCTGGCCAACCTACAAGGGTTGCCTGGTGATGCAACTCACTGGTGCTCTCACTGTAACTTGTAGGAGCGCGATAGCTATAGGTAGGCTGTGAAGTCACGTAGATGGATGGTTTGGAGGCATGCTAATCCTTAGGTGTTGGGCACAAATATGGAGCAATTTTCAGAGAAGCTGCAAAGCAATTGAGTAGAGTGAGAGCTTGAACAGTGACTGCCAGATTTTTCAACCACACATTTCTCTTTACCTGACCATACTCTGGGATAAAACACTGTTCCTGAGGAATCCAGCACACAGCTGACCTGGCTGGCAGGCACACTGAGATCCTGAGACTTTTCTGATATTTTAAGAAAAAATAAACCCCAACTGTTCACAGTTCCCCTCGAGTGGAACCCAGGAAAGCCTTCAGGCGTTCAGACCCAGGATGATGGAGGACTCGTAGCGTTGACTGGAAGCCAGTCAGCTGCCATTTGTGATTTGGCACTCCGTTTTGGATGAGATGAAAGGATTGAAAATCTTTGTTTTGTTTGTGGGCGGTGGTGGGGAGCCATTGTCATTGACAAAATGTGGGGACATTGAACGTGGAATTCTTATTAAAGAATCATTCAAATAAGGTACACAAAATGAGAGCTGACTACCCTACTGGAGAAAATATACAGAAACAAATAGCTGTCATTTAGTCAGGGTGGAAGATGTGCGTTGGAAGTAAAAGTGGAAGAAAATCCACAGTAAAATTAAGATTGTGTTGTGGGAAGGAATGATTGCTGAAAACAAAAACAAACAAAAAAACTAGTGAAAGAAATCTGAACTGAAAGAGGAGGGGAAAAGCAGCACATTCCTACTATTCCCCCCTTTTCATTCTGTGTTTAATTTAGTAAAGCAGTCATAAACCTTGCTAAACAGTCAAAAAATTAAATGTTGCAGTATAATTTATGGTGGTTACAGAATACATGAGAGTACACTTTAATTAGCAAATTGCATGTTTATTTTATTTGCTTAGCATATAATTTAGATTGGATAAATGCGCTTTGACTGGCTATGGCACCTTGGTATCCTCATTTGGTATAATTTTTAATCACATTGTTTTGGAATTTTATTGCAACATTATACAGTTGATATACCAGTGCACAATTAAGTATGCTCAGTTCACACCTTGCTCTTGAGGAAATTACTTTTTATCTGTATTTGGATGGAGCACTTTGTATGGCAAGTGAGAACTTGGGAGTAATAAAGCATGCACGTTGTGGGCGCTAGAGCTGCAGTCTGAACAGTAAATAATAATAGTAATGATGGTGCCCTGGTAGGGAGATGTTTGGGAGGAAGGGGAAAAAAATCCTGGAAGTAGGCAACTGGAAATTATTATAGGTTATAGTATATCAGCAGTTTTATAGCAATGCCTTGCCATTCCAGCTAAACCGAGGGAGGAGGGGGAGGATTGTGCTAGGTGCTAGCATGTACCCAGAGGGGGAGAGATTTTCCATCCAGCACAGGCTAGGAGAGAAGGCAGATGTTGAGGGGAGGGTAAGTAGCTGGTGCAGGATTCTCAAACAAAACTCGTCTCTCAGTCCTGGGTCATGTTCCCGTGCTGCTATTGCACTGTTAGCCACATCGGGATGCAGAGCAGCTCATGAAAGGTAGTGAGGGTGAGGAGCACTGGGAAGAGCCGGTACAGTGGGAGAGGCACGCACAGGCACAGTACGTGTTCCAGGGCTCCCGAGACCTAAAAATATTACTGCACTTTTTGGTTTGGTCACAGCTGTGTGTCTGCTCAGGGAGTGTCAGTCTGGGATCTGCACGTGGCATTCTGACTGGGGCAGGCTTTGAATCTGGAGCTCTGTTTTCCCTGTTGTTCATTTTGGCATTTTTAAGTGGTGACAGGACTAACAGAAGGCTGTATCTGTGCTTTGGGGAAATTCAAATTTACCTTACCAACTGCATTTCAATCCTGGCTTTAGGTATTGTATGGATGTTACAGGAGAATATAATAGGGCTGAAACTTGGAGGTTCTAGAAAGGAAAAATGAATGGATTTTTTTTTTCTTTTTACAGAAGAATGTTCCCTAAACGTACAGGAATTAATAGAGAATATTATTTTTACAGATATGGTATGGAAGGCTTATAGAGCATTTAATTGAGATCCAGAATACATCTCAGCAGTGGAATTTTATATAGTAGTTTGACTTACAAAATTCTGCAGAAAAGCTATCATTTTCTCTTCCATTCTATAGACTTTTTCCGTAAGGGATGCCCGAGTATTACATATATGCCAATCAGAGATCCCGAGCGACTCTATGTCAGGAAGATTGATGCTGGGCCAGATTATGCTTTCAGTCACACAGGTATAAATCTGGGGTAACTCTATTGTCTTGCTTCCACTGAGAACAGAATCTGGCCCACTTTCCTTTCTTCTCTGCATCTGAGTAATTGGCCCTGTAATGCACCCGCGCTGCTCCGGTGTGATTGGCACTGATCGTTTCGCTGTGACAGGACGTCGGCGGTGGTATGTATTGCTTCAGCACTGACATTCCTTACTTTGTTACAGTGTTTTGATAACGTTATCTGTAAAGTATGTTCCTTGCGCTGATTATGGTTATTAAAACATACAGAGATCAACAGATATGGCAAACAGATGCTTAGTCACAGCTGATGTGAGAAATTTGATTTCATGTAAGTTTCACAATTTGAAACTATATCCTTTAAAAAAACACAGGCATTAATCCCTACTGCATGCAAGCTAGTTGACTTTATTTAAAATGGGATTATATCAGGATGATAAACAGAGACTAGAATTAAAGCATCTTTTTGAATATTGTTGAAATATAGAAGGAAAAAAGCAGAGGAGAGTTTTTTTCTTCTTTTCTTTTTTTTCCCCCTCTTCACTGATGTACTGGAGTGTTTAAAAAATATTTATGGGACCTATCACGCAGATGTCATAGTGCTGTAAGAAAATATCTGTGGTATTTAGAGCCAGCGATGCAGCCCTTTTAAATATCTGTATTGCTCTATAAAGGCAGACAGTGCTTCCCAGCATTCCTTATGGAACGCAGGGAGAATGGCATGGACCTCTTGAATAATTAATATGGTTTTCAGAGCAGTAGTCATGGAAACCCAGGCAGTGTCACATATATGGATTTTAGGAATTAGGCACGTTTTGAATTGCACATTTAACCAAAAAAGAGCATGCTGTAAGTCCTAAAGATCAAAAGCATTTTCTCAGCGAGTCTCTTGTTTACACTGACGAACACACATATCATATATTTTTGGATGTAAATAATATTTGGATGCCTAAAAATTTGCATGGTAGCTGTCTGAAGGGCCATTAAAGGCACTAAATGCCCTAAGTCATCTTTTAGATGTCTCATTCTTTTTTTCTTTCCTTCTTCATCCCAGACCCTGAAGATATTAGGATGTAGGTTTTAAGCTGTGTAGCCAATTGCTATGCACTTAAAGGACCACAGCTTTACCACTAAGTTGCTAGGCCCTTTCTATTAGTTCAGTTGTGTGGCTTTTTTATCTGTCTCAAAAAAAGTCTCTTCAGGATCAATATCGTCATTACCTTGGGTGTGTATGTGGAAGAAGTCAACCAGGCAGCAGTGAAAAGCTATCATCCAGTCCTCAGTAATATTGTACGTGTAAAGAATAAAAATACATGGAAGTTATTTATAGACCATAAACCCTCTGGTTTCATAAACCATTTTATACTATTATTTGTCCAAGTCTACAGAGTCCCTCCTGAGTTCATGGCACACTCAAAAGCCTCTGTTCTTTATTTCTGGCCGTTTGAATGGAGAAATTAATTAGAAATTCGCTTAGCAATTTATGGACATGAAAAAGCCATTTGGCCCAGTAAGTCTGCTTTCTTTTACCTTTTTTTCATCCTCATTTTGTTTTGTCACTCTCTTTCAATCGACTCTCTACTAATAAAAATATCAATGTTTCATCAACTCGTTGAGACTTTGTGGCAATAATATTACTTGGCAGCGTAATATGGCATATTCATTACTCTCTAAGCAAAATGATTTTTCTTTACATTTTGTGATCCATATTCCTCAATTAGATGCGCACTTGCTGCTTTCATTGAAGTCAATGAGAGTTTTATAGCTGTCACTGCCAGTGGATACTGGCTTGTTATTTCCAAATGTGAAATGATGCCCACGGTTTTGTTTTGCCCTTTTTTTTTTTTTTTTTTTAAACCACTGATGAACAGCTTTTCCCCTCTCCCTTATCTCTGTGCTGTATTTAAAACATTCTTAATATGAAATGAAATACTTCTGTTCAGTCATTTCAAAGTTATCTTTTTCCTAGCAAGAATAAATTCAGTCACATTGACCTGTCTTGACAACAGATCTTCTTAAAAACCTTGAACCACCTTGGGTACTTAAAGTTGCACCCTCTCTACAGTAAAACTAACTTACCTATGTGGTGCGTATAACTGTGGACAGGATTCCAGTTGTGCAGTAGTTATTACAGAAATAATCTCACTTCCTATGATTTGTATTCCAGCCCTTTGCTGATGCATCTCTGTGTCCTTGTTGCTTTTCCTTTTACTGCAGCCATGCACAGAACAAATGGCTTCAGAGATTTTCCTGCACTAAGCTCTAAATGCCTTCCCAGTCACTCGGAGCACTGCTTGGCTGTTCCTTTCCATGGGAATTCCCTCTTTTCTGGCTTATTACACTCCAGAATTCCCAGTTAAGTCGTCCACCCATAGACTTTAAAAAAGATATATGTTAGTGATGGAAACAGTCGTAAGATCAAGAGGAGTTACTCTTGAGAGGAGGAGGTCTAAATATCTGCTGCCTATTGGAAATGTCTCACAATTACCTGAGGACTTCCAAGAGTCAAGCCCCGAAATCCCAAGCAGTTGATAATCTTAGTTGTAGTGTTTTCGGGCAAGAGTCTACAGGGAGTTAATTAAAATGTTGAGCGTCCTTCAGACTGTTTGAGCCATTAGAGAAGTTAAAGGGGGACAAGAAATTGGTCCAGGACTGTAAGTGCACACTAGACAATTCACCAGTGAGTTGAACTGACGTTCCCACAAAAGCAGCTGGGGTCACACAGGCATTATAGCCAATCGAAGCAATCTTAATGGCATGTTTGGCTCTCCTCATTTCTCCTGCCTTTCAGGTAGGACTTTGATATGTTAGTGCAAAACATCTTCCTCCTTCCATTGCGAACTGATGTATTCATGGAATCAGTGCTACCCTAAACTCATTACAACACAGGGTTGTTAGGCTCCCCTAGTACTGAGTAAGAACTCTTACTCTGTTCCCCATGCAGTAATTGAATTTGTTTCCTAACAGGAGTTTAGCTTGTGATGTAACTCCCAGATTTAGCTTTCTTCTGGTTATCACTTACAAGTACAGGTGCTAGTTTCACCTATCATTCAACACAGTAGAGTTTTTATTATTACTTGGAAGTGATTATAACTTCATCACAGCCTGTTATTGTGGATTTGTAATTCCACACTGCCAGTCACCAAGGGTTGTTGCATAGTCACTGGACTGTGGAGATGACAGAAAACATTTAGGCCCAACTCTGTCCTGACTACTCACAGCTGCAGAATACTTGCAGAGTACTATAAAGGCTGTTGATATCTGTTGCATTGGTGTTCTGCTTTATCTTTGTGTGCCAGTATTGCACTAGCTTTCTGCTTTTTAGTGCTTTAATAAAACTAAGCCATCTGAAGTAACCTTAATGACTTTTGCAAAAATCCTGTTGTCTCTCCTAGTTTTATTGCAGAAAGTTATGTAGCCGTTAATTGGCCTTCTCACAGAAATATATATATATTTATATTTGTACACAAATATATAGTCTCAAACAATTGATGGTTCTGTCATATCTGCACTACCATCATTGCTGCAACCTTTCAGACCACCGAATGTAAATCACATTCTTACCTTCCGGTGATCTTTGTGGCAAACTAAAATTACTCTGATTGTGCTCAAGCAGTGCCTATCAAGTCAGCTGACAATGCAAGAAGCGTATCATCATTCTGGTTGCACTGGCACGTTTCCAAAGCTGCACCAACTGCAGGGTTTTACACAGCAATCTGTGTTTTGTCGAGGTACCTTTGTTAGCTGTCACATGCTTGCTCACAACCGTTGTATTCTCCTGCCTTCTACCCCCTATTGATATGGAAATCCTTATTCTGGTTCTTAAGCCATCAAATCTCTCTGCAAACATTATTGGCTTTGTGGCTTCGGGCTTTTTAGATTGATGTCTTACATCATTCCGGGTAATCAGTGGAAGGTGCTTCTCATACCATATTCTGCCAACATTTACCTCTCTTTGCAGGAGCATTTGGAAGTCCAGGCGGGTGTTTTGGCACTTGGAAGTTGTAAGCAGGGCGCAATGCTAGGTCCCTGGGAAAAAGGCAGTGCAGAAAGAAGCAAGTTCAGAGTAGCAGGTAGTACTGGACGTTCTCCTTGTGGGCTAGTAAATTCATGATCCAGTGGAAATGGATGCCATGATCCAATGGAAAGACACGTGCAGGCTAGCTTCTCTCTTGCAGAAGCAAAGTGACTGAGATCACAACTTGTATTTGTTTGTAAAGAAAAGCTATCATTAGACTGAGGGAATAAGAGGATCAATAAATATGATTTCCACAGAAATTGGTAGGTAGATGAATGAATAGCTCTGTTTTTATTTCATCCACTATTGCTTCCTGTGTGACTTAGCAGCAGTCTTACAGCTCATCTTTCTTAGACCTCTCAACTTTATAATAGGTCACTTTTCACTTAAAAATCAAACAAGGGAGGAATATTTGTGTGACCTCTGGAGCCTTAATTCTCAGAGCACTCATGTGGGGCAGGTGGATTTGAACTGCAATTCTTACAGTGGCATTCACCATGTCAGGGTTTCTCAGAGATCTGTCTCTCCTCTCAGACATCCAGTGGAGAAATCTGGGGTCCACCCCTTTCCTCCTTCTATGAAATTCTAGATGTAAGTGGCTACAAGGCTATCAAAACATAACATATTTATTTCTGGCTTAGAAGAAAAAATGTTTGTTGGGATATCTTGGTGTTTACAGCCTGTTTTCATCATCTATCCAGGATTTTTTAAAAGGGGCTGTTGTGAAGCTGGTTTGAAGAGGCTCAAAGCACAGTTGATGTATCTTTTACTACAATGTCAGTAGAAAAGGCTGGCTGAATGCTGCCATGGCCTTTAGATCTTGGTTCCACAAGCTCACAGTGCAGATCAGGTGAACCGCTGTACCTCATAGAGCAAAAGAAACTGAAACCATGGATCTTTGCCACAAATCTACATGGCACATGGCCAGTTAAGAGCTGAAATAGGTCGGTATTAGCAGTAGGGAAGTCTGAAAATGTTCTAATCATACCTATCTCAGCGGGGCTCTTAGTGCAATGACAAGACAATCGTCGTGACAGACTGAGAACTTTCTTCTTTAGACGCACACCAAAACAGGGGAGTTCAAAAGGGTGGGAGGCTGAGGAAAAGAGAGAAAAAAAAGCTTTAACTCTGCTGATGTGGCTTCTTTAATTTGCTGTCAGTGATGCCACCAATGTTAATTCTGGCAGGGTTAATTATGAGAAATTAAAAAGCCGCTCAGAACAGACTGTACCCTTCGTACTCCAATAAAGAGGCAGCTCTGGCGTGAGAAAATTTCTTCATTAATATACATCCCCAAAGGGCTACCGCGTACAGCTTTCTGAATATGAATCATAAACTCCCAGGGACCCTGCAGGAAGCAGGGGAGATAGGATTCAGAGGAGATTGACTGTGTTACTTTTACTGCTTCAGGAGAATGACGCTCAGGCTGGCAGGAAATCACCATGCCAGTGACATTTGGAAAGAAGAATTTATTAATTTGCATGTTGGCATGTACAAGCTTTGAAATACAGCTTTAAATGTGTTGCGTACAGCCCCTGCTGTATCAATGTTCTGTACGTCAGTCTGTAATACATACAGCTGTTAACATGGAGCTTAGCATAAGCATTGTAATTGTTTACCATTTAGTATTTTGCAAAAATGGCTTTAGGGCAGGCATTTATTTCTCAGGAAAATTTCACCAGCTTCTCCCTAACTAGGCACTATATACCCTTAACCTAATACTTTATACTAAATGGCAATCTGGTTGCACTGGATACATTGCAGAAAGTAAACCGAGAGGAATACCATGTACAAATTGTGCAGCTCTAAAATATAAGCTGAAAAAAAGAATGTGTCCCAAAACAATAATCCATAATTTATGCTAGTCTAACTTGGCAAAGCCGCATTGCCAAGCAAATATAAGCGCAAATGGAGTCAGAAAAAAAAAAAAAAAAAAAAGTGAAATACCTTAGTGGTATTAACTTTCAGCAGAAATAAAGCTCTATTGTTAAAAAAATTAAAAAAATAAAAAAAATTATGCACTCAGGCCATTTGCAGTGTAACTCTCTGATGCTGACAGGGTGTTCCAAAGTGCTGGTGCAATTTTGAAGTCTCTTCCCAGGAAAGGTATTATGATCTGTAAGTCATTACTGCAAAGAAAGCAGTTCAACAAAGTTAACTTACAGCACTGAGGTCTGTAAGGAGGCCAGAGAATTAATTCTCATAAGAAAACAAGTCTTTTTTCTCCTCTGCTATACAGCAAAGCACCAATATACAGTGTGCAACCTTTCATTCAAGATTCTGAACAAGCTTCACAAACATTAATTAATTAACCTTAATAGCAGCTATGGTCCATGAGTATTATTTTGAAATGTGTTGTAAATGGTCATTCAGAGGACTGATAAAAATCAATTGAGGTGGACCTCTAAGGAAAATGAACCAGATTATTTATAGCGGTTGAGAGTACTTGAGGACAACCTCTTAGGAGAAGATGTTACTTAAGCAGATTGCTTTTTCAGGCAGGTTACATTGTAAATTGCTGTTGCCATTACCAGTGTAACTTGGTGCAGGAGCAGTTTGGAGAATGGTGTTATGACTTGCAGGAAAACTTCTGTGCAAGCTGCAGTCACTTGTTAGTGTGCTGGGATCTCTGTTTTGGCGGCTCTTTCAATACCGAATTAACTCTGCTTATCGATAGTCTTTTGTTTTTCTAGTTTCTTTGTTAACATGGAGCTAGAGGTACAGGTAGACAAAGCAACTTGCACAGGGCCACCTAAACGCGACGTGATGCAGAACTGCTGTGACTGAGGAACAAAGTCAGAAACCCTTGTTGCCGTTTTCTTTGTTCTAATGTCGGAATCCCGCGTTTCACCTATATAGCTAAACATCTGCTATCAAAACTAAGGGAAAGATTAGGTATGTGCTATAAAAATGGCATTTCCTTTGCCACTGAAAAATGACTTTAACATTTCCAGGAATAAAGACCTCCTTTGTTTTTTCTGATTCTAATCCCTGTCTCCGATTTCACCTTAGAAGTGTGTGTCCCTCCCAAACCCTGAATCCCTGCTGTCACCAGCTGTGCATTTGTTGGCAGAAAGCCACTTATCAATGTTAAGGATGAACTTTGAGGCTCATTGAATCATTCATTGTAATCCTCATGTAACAAACATAACATTTCAGCAAGATTTCTAATTACATTTTGACTGTTTTTTTTCATAACGCCCTGTTGCTGTTGGAATGGCTCTGATGGCATACACAGAAATAACATCAGACTGTAAATCTATTGACTGGAGCGGCGGTAGGAAGAAAAAATGTAGAAGGGGGAGAAGGTCACTTTTATAATTAGTGTAATATATCAACGTGCTAGGAAGCTGAAATGGAAGAAGTTGTTAGAAATGGAAATTTGACTGAAAGGGAAAGTTCATCTGCGCGTATCTTCTTCCCTGCTTCCCTTCTTCTACCCTTACTCTCCAGAGCAGCCCGTCTGACAGCTCCTGGATATACTGTTCTCATAGCCTGACTTTGCAACCCAATACGAGGGTTCATACCCAGCTGTAGGACAACAGCTTTAAAATATTCACATAGCAGAGGTGGGTGCTATTCTCAAATGACTCCAAACCAGTGCTTCCAAAACCCTGAGGTGAGCAAAGCAGCAGGACTGGGCTATGCAGCTGTCTTCACCATATCTCATGCAGGTCTGCATAGATCAATTAAAGCCCCGTTTGTGCCCAGATCTTGCTAATTGGTGGTCACTGGCCACCCTGTAGTTCCCAGCTTTGAAAGGAAGAATAGCAGTATGTGCAAGTTTGAGATGCATGGTGAGTGTGGTCAGAATCTAGTCAGGTGAGATGAGCGTTGGGTGCTGGCATTGATATGTGTGGTATCCATTGGGAATCAATATACAGGCTATGGGATCGGGAATGGATGCCCTAAAACCCTTTCAAAATCTTTTGATTTCTAACAGTCTTTCCCAGACCTCAGCGTATTATTTAGGCAAAGATCCTGAAAACTGCTCTGTTTCCAACTGAATTTTTCATCTAAAATGCAGCTCACTTGCAACTTGTTACTGTCTAAAGAGAATGCTAACACTGCCACATTTCCTCATTAGCTTTGCATAAGACAGACTCCTGTGTCACAGCTGATGGAGCCTTTATGAGCCTTTTAGCCAAATGACTGATGTTTCCCTCGTTATGTCAGATCTGAGGGCACTGCTGGCATCTTTCTTTATTCGCTGTCTAACACCATCAATCGAGCAGCTGCCATGCACCCATGATCAGGCTGATTATTAAAATGTGCTCAGGAGGCTGCCGACACCAATTTTCTTTCATCTGAAGAGGCCAATATACACTGGCTCAAGCCGACAGTTATGTACATGGAATATTTAGTGCAGGAACCAGCAGGTAAGACTGAGGCTGATTCTTTACAATCTGGATCCAGTCCATGGGAATTATCATTAAGATGTTGTAGAAACAATGGGGATGTTTTTGTTTTCCTCTCCCCTTTTAAAATAGGAATGCGGCTCTCCGTTGGAGAGTACTTTTGCTATGACAGTCCTTCCTCATACACCCAGGTGTCCCTGGTGAGGAGAGGTCACAGCCATTGAAGAGCTCATTAAACCTGAGTCCTGCTAAAACCAGCCCCTTGTGTGGTTGCTCACCCCAAAGGTTTATAATACCAGTTTTGCTCTGCTGTCTCTTCATTCACCAATATGTCAGTCTCCTTAAGGGAGACAGCCCCTGCCTTCCTCATGCTAATAGTAAAAAAAAAAAAAAAAAAAAAAAAAAAAAGCCTTCTGCAAACACTGTAGTTCAGAGCCATGGACTGACCCAGCTTGTCAGGGATTGATCAGGAGCTCAGGCTCACCTGGAGCTTCCCTTCCAACAGCAAACACAGCAGCTCGGCCACGCGTGCAGGTGTGAAGCTAGGAACTCTTCTGATAACCCGCTTTTGCCTTTGGGGTCTCTAATCTTGAATTCTTCATCTCCAAATAGTAAATTCAAGCCTTTATTTCTATTGCACTTGTCATGGTGATATTTAAAGATGAGTTGGGAGGAACTGATTGGTTTTTGTTTGCTTTTATCCCAGGGTCATGTGTTTTTTAAAAGAATATTTTAAGTTCAGTGGTTATCAAATGTAGTTTTCTTTTAGTACAGCAGCATGGCCACGTGTGAATAAAGGGGACAATTAAATCCATGTCATAGTGGTTTATACATAGGTTCTTGTATACCTAAGTGTAGCATAGGGGAGAGGGAAGGGAAAAGTCTTGTCTGCGTGTCTGAGTAAATGAGGCAAGGGGGGCTATCATTCCAGAAAAAAAGCAATATTCAGCTGCCTGTATTCCTTGGGGATGGGGATCCCTCACAGCCCCCATGATAATCAAAACCACTGTAAAGCTCTCAATACCGCTAATTAGCTACATAACACTGCAGAGCATTTAACAGTTTTATTGTCTGTCTCAAGTTCACACCCAAGAGGTTATTTCTCTTGAAGAACCCCCTCTCCTTGGGGAGAGAGACTAGAAAGGGCCAGATGAGAGCGACTGAATTACAAGGCGCTGAGCGTGAAGCCCTGGTTACTTTGACACAGGTTTTGTTCCTGAGCTGCCAGTAGGGTTTGCTGCGAGAGCTTGTGTAGGGACTTGTCGTAAAGAAGACAATCACAAAAATAATGTTTATGGTTTCATATCTCCAAACAGCTGTGTCTGTGTTGCCTTTACGGCAGGAATTTTGTGTGGCTGAGTGTGTGCGCGTGTCTGTGTATGGTGTGTGAGCTGAAAATTCAAAGAGCAAAGTCCCGAGCGGTTTTTAATCTTGTTCTGTGAACAATACAGAATCAACACAAATTCGAATAGCAAGATATTCTGTGGTATTAAGTGAATACATTTTTCATGGCCCACCTGCTAGTGTAACTAATTAACAGCCATTCTCATTAATTACATTGATCAGGATCATAAAATAATTTCAAATTGCTGAACATGATCAACAGGAGTAAAATGGTTTCACTTTAATCCCTTAATGATTTTTTCATGATTAATCAAACAAAATGTATGTAGTTATTTGATCCATTTTTTCTTCTTGGAACTGCAACGCAGGGCAATTACAGTAGACATAAAGTTGATGCAAACAGAACTACATTTCATCCAGTAGCTAATTAAGCAATAAGGCACGATAGGATGGGGGGGGTGTGATTGTGAGAAAATCACCCCCCTGAGGAGTTTAAAAAAAAGTACACATGAGGACCTCTGCTCCCCAGGAACCTGATTGTCTTCCTATAACCACATACCCTGCAATTGCCTTCTTGCTAGCAGGAAGTTCTTTAGGATTTCATACAGAACTGAATTAAGGGGGAAAACATCTTGCCACAATCTGATCAGAGAAATGCTGCGCTGCAGTTTGTGTCTAACTGTGAGGCTCACCAAATCAGATACCATTTACAAGGCATAAATACACAGTTGCCAGCTTCTCCTGCCAGTTCCTTGGATGCTGTATAGATCTCTTTGACAGCACGTAGCCCTTTTTTGATGAGCAAACTGAGATGGTCTTCGTTCGCATTAGCTTCACCCAATTGATAAACCATGAACTCAGGCTGTTGAAGTGGACTTGACGCTAAATGGTGGTGCTTAAACTATCAGGAAGCTTCGTTATATGTATGTGCACCAAATAACATGGGAATCCTGAAAAAGGCTCACAGTGATGTTTGTCATCATTTATGATATTGTTATTACTCCTCATTATCTGGAATTACAGAGACATTAATGGTGTTTTGAATGGTCACAGAATTAGAATGGTTTATAGCTGTATTGAGATAGCAGCGTGTTTCTGTACATAGTAATTCAAAGACGTTACTTAGATATATTAAAAAAAAAAAAAAAGACATAATTTCTGATGCTTAGTTATGGGCACATGAGTTCAGTCTCCCAGTTTTGGAGACCCTAGTGCTTGGGTGCCTCCAGAGGCTGAAGGTTCGCATCTCCTCTCATAGAAAAGCAGGCCTCGTAGCCACCGGTGTCTGTCCTTGTACCAGGAGGAGATGTGGCTGACCTCTGCTGGGTCCCTGGGGACAGGAGCTGGAGGGGCTATGGGGGGAGCACCTGGTGCTCCAGCCACCCCCTCCTGCCCAGGCACCTCTGAGCGGTGCCACCTGGGTGCCCTTGGGTGGGCTGCCCCAGCCCTCCGTGCCCTCAGGAGAAAGCAGTCGGGGCGTTCTGTATTCCCACTGGTTCTGAGCAGCCCGGTAATTCCCTGTCTTGCTCCTGTGAAAACTCCACCAGCCAGACGTTTTGTACTTAAGGCTGCTTGGAGATTTTTTCCTGATTTGATGGCTTGCGGTTGGACTTACTGTGGCTTACCCAGCAACAGAAATACAATAATGTAGTCTGTCATGATAATGCTTTCTGTGTGGTCATAAAGATCCACGGTATTTAACCTAGTTTTGCATGAAATAACTAGATTTAGATCAATCACAGTCATTTTGTAGAAGAGAGAGAATATTAACTTGGTCTTGAAATGTGATTAATTCCAATTTGCTGTTTTCAAAGATAAGCGATGCTCACAATCCTGTTAATTAAAAAATTTGGAGTTTCCCATTTTACTTCATGCACTATTTTTTAATGAAATAAGTTTGTCTTTTTCCTTCTTATTATGACTGATGCTTGGCTCAACATGCCACAGGCTTCCTGAAGGAAAAGTAGCGTGTACTTGTTGTGACCCTACGAAATGAAGATAAATGGTCTTATACAAGATGCATTATGGGCTTTATGACATGCATAAATATATAGTAGATTGTATCCTTTCCATAAAAATGTTTGTAGATTGCTAATATTGTGTTTTAATGGAGTTTTGTTAACAGGATGACAAATAGTAAAAATATGTAGGCACTGAAACAAGGTCCCAGATCTGTGTGCTGTTCGCTCACCTGTCAGCAATTGCTGCTTCTCAAACAACAGTCTGACTTGACCTTGCTAAATATTCATTTCATGTCTCCACCACTGCTTGATTAAGTCAGGCAACTTTCTGCGTGTAGCTGCACTTGGCATCAATCTGACTGCCATGTGGAAACACTTTTTTGGTCAAGGTTAGGAATGAGCAAGACCTTGTTAAAAACTAAACAAGCATGGGACTTAGGAGATTTGCATGGTCTAGAAACACTGGTTTCTTGTGAGAACTACTGGTTTCACATCTTATCTTTAGTCCACAGCAGTTGTCAGGCCTGCATTATATATTAAGAAGAGGAAATGTCAGTTATTAACATAGTGTAAATGCTCTAGCTAGGAATACAATGTGACCTTTAAACTAAAAACAGCCAAAAAGGGGAGGGGAAATAAAAGGTAAATTTACTTTATAATTGGCCTTAGTATTTTTATTGAGAGCATTTGGCATTTGGATTTTACATCTTGCTTATGCTGCTAAGCTCAGCTGCTAATAAAAGCGATGATGACAAAACCAATAATCGTTCTTTAAAAAGAAGTTTTACTGCGGGGTGAGCGGATCCAGCACGCGGACATGCGGTGCATTTTCTGTTTGCTCCCACGATGCTCGGGCGTTACATCTAAAGCCCGGGCTGAAAACCACCACGACTAACAAGCCGCATGGTGCTGAAGCCCAAGTCCCCCGTTATTTGCTGGGGGGTGAGGCTCATCCTGAACATGCAGAAAGTTTGTGCCCCAAGTCCTTCGTGGTGCTCAGCTGAGTCACGTTACCTGACAGCAGCTTAGTGTCTGATCCCGTATCTTATTCGGGAAATAAATCTTAAAGCAGACTGTGTGTTTTTATAATTGGATCATCTAATTATTGTAATTATTCAAGAAGGCGACAGGGTGTAAGAATGTTTATTCCTGTAAATATCCAGGTGTTTTGATCTTTTGAAGTAAGCAGCAGTCAGAGTTGATAAATGTCTTGGCTGGAATTTAGCAACACAATGAACCTCTGTATAGATATCCCACATGGTATCAATTGAAGCTCCATTTAAGACCTAATCGTTGGCCCATACAAGCAGGGGAAAGCTTGGCTAGACAGATGGAAAGAGCTGCTTTAAGAAGGGATCAGAAAAGGCATTGCTACTCGGCTGGCCTAAATCCACTAATCTGATGTTATTATTAGCGATAAGGAGCAGCGACCAGGATAAAATCTCATTCTCTGCAAATGTCATTTAAATAGGACTCTGATATTTTCCAGTCAAGTAGACAGGCTTTAGTCAAATAGTGAGCACTTTATTTGTAAATGCAGGAGGAAAAGAAAAGCTTTAGTTCAGCAAGTTCTTAAGATGTCAGCTTACCAGTATTGATTAATCGTTCAGCAGTGGCAGCTGCTTCTTTATTAAAAGCGTAGCTCTACATACAAAAGATATCAGATGTAGGAAATGTTTGTTGACAATTTACCTTTTCTCACAATGTGGCAAGAGCTCAATCTGTTACACATTCCCCTGCTTTCTGGCCTGCAACTCAGATAATACCTATGACAGAATTTATTAGTCCATCTGCACAAGGTAGATTGTGGCAGCCGGACCCTGCTGGAAATGTCACTCTGTCTGAGGCTGACCCACTCCCCAGTTCCTGGGAGAGGAATTAATTCACGCAGAGCCAGTGCTGGTTAGGAAAAGCCTTTGCTTTGGCTGTGTTTGGACGTGCTTGGTGTGTAACAAAAATATGGCCTGATGATGGCAGAGCAAAGAACAAGAGCAGTGCCTGAATTTCACACAACAAGGCATACTATCTGAGATGCATCATTATTCATTAGTGGGTTTGAATGTTTTAAAACCTTCAATTCCACCCGCTGCTGAATTAAGTGCTTGGTCTAATGATTTGTCATGCCACACAGGCGCCTGGGAAAGCATATGGGCATAGGGACTTACCCCACTATGCACAGAAAGAGGTTCCAAGATGAGTATTTTCTTCCATCTCCTCAAATGCATTTCTCCTTTAGACTTAGGAGATGGCTCCCCATGCTGATTTTTGAATGTCTGATCGTATAGACTCCTTCAATGGAAAAAGACAGGTAATTAGCCACAGCCCAGGCTGAAATGAATCACCTTTGGAGTCCTCCTTTGCTGTTTAGTACAGGGGAAGTCTATGTGTTTAGTACAGACTGCAGTCATCTCATTTCTTGGGTCAGTAGAGCTAATAAAGTTGAATCCCACCATTAACTGATTGTGGAACAGTGGAAGCAAATATTGCACAGTGTACTAGGAGCACAAGCCAGGCTTATCCTTTAGCTTATATCTTCTTTTCTTGCCAAGTGCATAGCTGAGAAAAGAGAGTGTTGCTTTTCCAAGGGATTAGAAGGGATCTTAAGTCGCATCATCATACATAATATCTTTTCTTATACTGTCAGTGCAGTTAATAACCAAATATTATTCTGGAAATTTGAATAAGTTTTGCTGTACACCACCCTTGACTGAATCTTCTGTTTCCCCTTTTGGCTTCCTCTTTCAGTCTGAGTTCTCCTGCCTTGTTATTCAGAAGTAAAGCAGTTTGACTGATACCCTCAGTTTGTCTGAATACCCCCTTCATCTTGCGGGGAGGCAGGGAAATTACAATAGATTTTAAACCACAAACTCATCTCACCTTTAGTAAAAATGTAGCTATTGGGGGGGGGGGGGGGGGGGGGGGGGGATGAGATTCTTTTTCTGTAATTATGAAATAGTGAGCACTCCTATTCTTGGCTTAGTATACGTTTTTTGTACTTCAAATACGTATCTCATGCTAGTGTATGCTTAATGAATACATGTCCAGCAGAGCTGTTCACATTAAGTGGAGCTGAAACTATTTGGTATCTGAGCTATGGCTGAATAAACCAATTACAGATTTAACCAAATCTTCCCTGTCATGTCCAAGTCCTTGGGATGCAGTAAATTGTTTGATATCTTGTCCTCGTCCTTTTCATTTCTATGAATTTGCTTTATACATCAAGATGACTTCTAGTAGATATTAGATGTACGAGCTTGCTCTGAAATCCCAATTTGTAGTTATTAAGAGCTTCTCTTCAGATGAAAACCCAAATTCATTCTTGAGCTCCTTGAGGTGTTTACCTGTGATTAATTGTCCTGAACAGTTTTGCAGCAGGTAATGAGATATTTGTTATTATTCCCTGATCCAATAACTGCAAATTTTCATAAAGATTTTGATAGTATTTATGCTTCCAAAGTTTCAAAAAAGGAAATATCTGTCAAATGCTCATGCAGACCAGAATTTTCTTGTCTTCTGTTGTTACCGAGACTGTGACACTGTTTGTCTCAACTGCCTGTAGGTATAGTTTGGGCTGTAGGTGTGCTTAGGCAGTAATTTATGGAGTCATCCAGCAGTAAATCCACCCATTGACCTTTGTTCCTCCTCTCCGACCATTTATGTTGAAGAACCCCACTGGGGCGATCTGGTGGATTAATGGACGTCTCTGTGGTGTGTCAGGCATTTCTTTGCATTTAAAAATTGAGTTGAATTTTTAAATGGTGCTTGGAAAATGGTATGTTTTTGCATTACTAACTCCATTTATTTACTAATCTATTATTATAGAGACCTGCAGGTGATTGTACTGTGTGTTTTTTTTCCAAGAGTTATGGTTTTAAAAGAAAATGGTTATTAAGTGAGATGTCAATAAAATATTCAGTATTGATATTATGGTAAATTGAATAAATAGTTCTCTTATGTTGAAATTATTTTTTATAGGAAATACTTGAAAAGCATATGTAGGCTCATTGGAGTCAAGGTTTTGAGTAACTTGTATGAGATAATTATGGCTCAGCTTTGGACATAAAAATTTCATGTTTGTCTTGCAAATGCCATTGCTGTTTTCTCATTAGCTGCTCCGAGCAGAAAGTGTTATTTAATCTCTGTAGTAGATATCCAGTGCTATCGGTGGTGGTGGGGCAGGCTGACCCAAAAGGAGAGTGTATTTGTTTAACTTGTGATTTGCCATCTCCAAACAGGGTAAAGCTCCAGAGTCCCCAGATGTTTTACTTAGCTCCACGCTGGTTGTGTAGTCTAAAAAAATAAACAAAAATCCAAACAACCAAAAAGATAAACCACATGTATTTTAATGCCATAATGTAGGAAATTAACTGATTGTTTAACCAGGACAATAGCACTTAGTCCCAAGTTCTGCCCTCTGGTATGTGTAAAAGTCCTTTGGTACCAGCAACGCTTGCCCATGTGCAAGGCAGGGCAACAGCTGGTCTGTTGGATGAGCAAGAGTTAGGTGTGCCAGCTAGATTCCATTGGTTTCTTAGGTCCAAACTTCGCAAATTTCACTTCTAATAGAAACCAATAGATTAAATTATTAAGAACAGTCATTACTGGCCCCAAATATTTATTTTCAAATATCCAATATTTTAATTGTTAAGATAATGGAAAGGGGGAGAGGAGGGAACTGAAACAACAAAGGATTTGTCCATCATTTTTATGTGGCTCCTCAAATACCATGCATGAGCTTACCTTTAGTAACTGCCTGTGGAGTCAAGAATTATTAATGTTTGGGGAATCTTCCTTCCCCTTTAATTAAGGGGCAGTGTTTAAAAGATGTGAGTATGAGGGCCGTGCTTTATTGGGTTGGGCTCAATCTGAGAAGGGCCTTCTGCCAGCAGTGACACCTTCTAGTGGCAGTGCTCCACAGCCTCCAGTAGCAAATGTTTGCAGGCTCGGACTAATGTCAGAGCACAGAGGGATCCTTTGCAATCCCGGCTGATGGGTTTTAAAGATGCAATTTAGTATTATTTTCTAAAACACACCTAGAACATAAAACAGTTCTGGTGTTAACTCCTAAGGACCACAGGAATGTAAATTGAGAGAGCTGTATTTATAAAATAAAAATAGGTGCTGGTCTGAAGTTGTCTGTTAGAGCAGAAATGAATTTTAAATTACATGTGCCTGAGGCTTTACCTTACTTGCCGTGGGCAAGGCAGATCCTCAAGCCGTGGCACTGTATGCACAACCATGCTACTAACAAAACACCACTTTGGGAATAACTGAACCTATACATTTTGTAAAGCTTTTCCTTCTGCCGAAAAAATATTATCAGATGATTTTTCTTGCTATCCTTCCTGCATTTTTACTCATCATGCTCAAGTTAATGCAGAGTTAAACAGAAGGCTGAACTTCCACTCTGGCTGAAAGCGGTGCTCTGCTAATGCCATCTATGAATCTGAAGCTATGAGCCAGATTAATGGAAATGAGATGTTCCACTTTTCCACCAGCCCTAAAAGTGATTCCCTGCCTGGCGGGGTGAGTGCAGAGGAGACTTGCTTTCTGCTAGTGTAATTATAAAATCCAACCAGACCGGCAGCACTTGAAAATATCAGCTTCCAGAATCAGCAGAATCAAAATATCAGCCCAATCTTGCACATCCTACTTCTTATTTTTCTTGGAGCTCTTTAGTTAAGCTTGTATTTTTTTAAAGGAGGATTAAAAAGAAGTTTTCTTATGCAGCTTATATATATATATATTTAATTAGTAATCATATGTGGAAGCATGTAAGCAGGAAAACAAACAAACAAAAAACAATAATTATTTCTTTTGCTTACATGCTTTGCAGTGCCTGGTTAGCAGTATCCCTGCTTAAGCAGAAAGATGCTGCAGCATAGAGCTGTTGCCTTGAGTGGGTAAGGGCAAGTTCAGTCCTTTCTTGTGTTGCTTTTGCCTCTGCTTCTTAGGAATATCAAATGTCTTTTGGCAATGGTAATATCAAATGATGAAACTAACACTGGAGAGTATAACATTTACAAAAATTCAGTAAAATAAAGAGCTCTAGAGATTTGATTCATAAGTCCTGAAAGCAAGCATAAAAAAAAAAAAAAAAAAAAAAAAAGCCCACATCCATGAATGTATGTTGAGCAGAAATGAAACATTTAGATTTTGCCTCTCTTTTTCTATTTGTGCCTTTAGGGGGCTGTAGTAGAGATGGAATACATAATGTATTGACAGGAGATATATATTCCACTTGTGAGTAAAGCTCTGAATCCTCTTGGCTTCACTGTTTCTGAATCATCATGTCTTTCCTCAGTGGAGAGATAAATATGGTATTCACTTCAACCCATTTAGCCCATTATTCATTTATATAAAGCAGGACCAATTAAGACATTCTTTTGTGTATTTGCACATTCTACATATGGAGCAAAAGGGAGTTAAAAATATCTGTTGCAGCAAGTGTGACAGGATGCTCTGTGAATACTGAGTACGTTACTCCTGCAACTCCTCCGAGCAGTAAACTGACATTGTGCAACTGCTGAAACACACAACTAGACACGTGTGGGGTTTTTCTGGTGTGTGAGATTCAGAGTTGCCTACACGCTTACTCTTTCCATTTTCACAACTGCCTGCTACCGAGTAGACAGCGTACAGGCACAGCTCCTCACACGTGTGGAGAGGGAAAAGGGACCAAATAGTTTGAGGCAGTTGTCCTTATTCCAAGGGATATCCGTATTAGGTAGCACTGGTGTATCAGAATGAATTATTTTATTGGAATTGCTTCTTTCTTTTGGAACATGTGTTTTGACTTTTTCCTGGTCTCTGAGAGTTTGAGAAGAGAATGAAGTTAAAATACATAATAATAATAAAAAAGAAATTCCTGCTATAGCAGACTTAAGGAAAAAAGCCAAAATATACATTTTCAATTCCAACAACATTTCAGAGTGGTATAAGTCTCTGTTGGCTTAAGTGTTTCTTGGCACAAAATGCTGATTATATATGTCTCAAGGAGACAATCAGCATGTTCATACAAAAGTCTCAATCCCTAAAACACAATAACATGTGGTTGCCACTAAAGATTTGCTGTCGAAATAGATAAGGAAAGTTCTTCTGGATTACGATATGGGGCTTTACATTGAAAAGCTTTGTTTTGCATTAAAAGGTAGTTTGTGGCATTGTGAAGTGATGAAATGGTATGCGGCATAATACAGTTTGAATGGAAAAGAAATACAGTAAGACATAAACTGGTTTGATGGTATTTTTCCCAGCAACGCAGTAAAGTTTAACTCCTGCATTGCTGCCTGAAACAAGTCAGTCCAGCCTTTACTGGGGAAGATTTGGAGGCATGCAGAGCTTTTGCCCAAGGCATCACGTGCTGGCCCCGTGGCTCAGGTGCAGATGGGCAGCTGCTGCTTCTGCAGAAGGGGCTGTCATGAGGGAGCCAGCAAAATGCCCCAGTGTTTTTCAGTGGCTCAGAACAAACATGAATAAATTTACTGTCTACCAGTGATGGTTTCAGGTGCATCACTTTTTCTTCTGTGTCTGTTAGGCCGTGTTTTGTATTTTCCACTGAAGATCCTTTCCAAACCTCTCCATATCGTAGCTGCAAACTCCAGCATCTTTCTGCGCACTAGGACGTGAATTTCACTGGGATATGTGCTGGAAGCTTCTGGTTGTGCAGCCTGGTGCTGTTCCTGTGACACGTGCTTTGGCCCCAGAAGAGGCCATTTTTGAGCAGGTCCAGCTCACTCAGCAGCGCATCATGCGGGGCTGCGGAGGGGAAAGGCTGGAGGAGGCTTTGCTTTTCATCTCTTCTGGCAGTGCCTGTGCCAAACCTCCTGTCCCACTCTGCTGTAGCATATTGTCAAGAAAGACTTCCCATTTAAAGGCTGCAAATGGCAGTGAATGCACTGGTTTTCTAGTTAAGTTGTTAAAATAGTTATTATTTGGTCATTGAAAACTGATGCTGCATAAACCAGTTTGAATTTGGCATCAGCTTCCAAGCACTGGATCTTGTTACGCCTTTTTGTGCTAGATTAAATACCCATCTGCTCTCAGAAATCTCTTCCCTGGGTAAGTATTCATAGTCTGTGATCAGGTTGCCTCTTAACCTTCTCCTTTATGAACTCAATAGACTGAGCTGTAGTCTCTCCTTGTAAGGCAAGTTTTTCCAGGCTCTCTAATCGCTCTTGTAGCTCTTTTCTGAATCCCTTCCAAGTGTTAGTGGAGGTAGGGAATAAACCAGCTAGGCAGGGGAGGCCTACTTTTGTTTGGCTGAGCAGTTCAGTATCAGGAATCATTCACTCCCATTGAGAAGGCTGAGAGGTACATCACAGCGAAGGAAAACAAACCAGCCTGTTTCATCTAGCAGATGTAGGGGAATTCATGCCTTTGTCAAGCACCGCTTCTCTCAGAAGACTTGTCTATTCAGTCATTAGCAGAAAATCAGATTAAACATAGAGTTTTTTCTCCTCCCTCTCCCTCTGTCACATATTTATTTCTGAACACATCCCATTGTTGACCTGTTGTGTCAGCTCTCACTACCTCTGGCCATAAACAGTGTCTGGGTAAGGTTTCTCTGTGTCCTTTGTTTAATATCAAAATAAACATTACAGTGAGCAGGAGTGGTTCCCAACAGAAGCACCTTGATGACTGCATGATTTTACCTATCTTAAGGAAAATTTTAAAATAAAATATATTAGAGTGTTTTATTTTAAATATATGTAATGCATCCAGTTTTGCTAATCTCCTGCTTCTTACCAGCTCTTCATTGCAAAGCATCGGTATGCACAGCTGAGCTGACCTATTATTGTGGCCTTTCTGGCCCACTTCAGGGCACAAGGCAGTCATAGTTTATTATTTGATACAACTGTAAAACAGTGAGTTGTAAGTCTGTCTCCCTATTTGTCTCATTTCCTAAATAACAAAATACCTATGCAGATGTGACTATATCCTTATGCCATACAGTTAAATGACTTATTGTCCTGAGGTTTGTTTGGTATAAATAACAAACGTGAGTGATCAAAGTTCTTAGTAAGGTCTTCATATTGATCGTATTGCCAGTGGTTTGTTTGTGCTGAGCATTTGGGACTTGATAGAAATACTTTGTTTATACGTTCTGCTTTAATACTACTCACGTTTAGATGTAATGCATTGTTAGGATGAAGCTTGAATTATTGAAGAATCACAACAACTAATCCTTGATAAAATCGGAATGCTTTAAAAACTTTAAGTGAATCCTGTGTCCTTCAGGTTATATGACCTGAAAATAAAAGTATGCAATAGGATTTAATAAAACATAGGCTACCCTTTGTGAGAGCTCTCTCAAGGCTTTTCAAGGAGTGAAATGGTTACCATTACCAGAGGTAATGTACTTCATTTGCTTTCCTAAGAAGCTACTTTGATATTAAGAGAAACTCCTGTGCTAGGATTGGGATTTAAACTCCTGTAGGTTGTTTCCTCTTGTGCCCTTACAGACCACCAGCTTGTTTGGTTCTGAGTTCAACCGTATTACGGAGCATCAAACTGAGTGTAATAATTTCAGTGTTTTTATTTATTTATTTATTTATTTTTAATTTTAATTTGTCCAGCCCCAGTAACAATTTTGAGATGTGTTGTGACTATAAAGTAGGTGATGATGCCTCTGTTCAGTTTCCCATAAAAAAAAAAAAAAATCCTACATATATTAATAACTTTTTTCTCTAACCAGTTCTGCATTTTAAGTGCAAATTTTTTTATTACAAATATGAAACCATACACGGTTTCTTTATTGTAGCACAGCTGTACTTGGCTCCCTAGAGTACTTCTCTGAACAGAGTTTCCCAAGGGAATAGCAGTGCATGACTGCTTTGAGGGTGAAGAGATTTTTTTTCTTAATGTTTCTTAATAACAATTTAGTGGAAATATCTATGTAAAGAAGGTGCCGTTATTTTTATATATACACACACACACATATACATACATGTGTCTGTGTATGTTTAAAAACATTTGTGTGTTGCATTGCCTATTTGGATGTGATTTTGATAACTGCTGCCTATCTGTTTGTAAAGCCATTGTTTGTATGCACCAAGGCCACATTTAGTGTTCCCTGAGGTCAGCAGAGAGCTTCCAGTTCTTTTTGAAGGGATTTAGTTGTGGTGCGTGAAGGGGGAAAGGTGCTCCACAAGACTGTCGAGCTGTGCTTAGGATAGAAGGAATAGAAACTGTGCTGGCTTGAGGTACTTCCCTTTAGGCGCCTGAGAGAGCTGATGACCCAGTGGAACTAGAAACAAATATATTCTCGCTGTTTCTGCAGCTTCAATTTCCATGTTGTATGATAAAATTATAGCCCATTACACTCATTGCTTCATTTGTGAGCCACTTTTCCTCTCCTTGCTTTAAAATGCTGCGACAGTTTCAAACAAAAGGTACCTATTTGCCTCCTGGGTTTCTCAAGCACTTAGATGTACCATTTTTACATGATATGTTTCTTTTAAATTTCCCCCACTGGTAGCTCAGGTGGTGAAAAGTGTAAGCTGGGGGCATTTAAGAAACTGGTGCAGTGCAGACACATCTACACATACATACCTGCTCTGAAATCTTGCTCAGTTTAACAAAAAAAAAAAAAAAAAAAAAAAAAAAAAAAGAAAAGAAAAGAAAACAGCGAAGACATCCTCTCTGATGTTTGACACCAGAGCCTCGTGTTGACTACTGAAGTTATGAGTGCTTAGTGTAAACATCACCCCTTTTCCCCTTGCTTTTGGCACTAAGAAATGCCATCATTGTGCTAATGTATGGATTTCTTCTCTTTAGTGTAGCAGACAACTTCCATTTCGAGGCAGGAATATGGCAGCTTTTTGTTAGAGAGGTACAGTGGTTTCATTTATTTGTAAGTGTAAAACAGCCTGGAGTTTCAGCAGGTACCGTTCCTCCTCGGGTTTGTTTAACTGGACTTGTACGCACAGAACTAGCAGGTAAATGTGTTAAGTATTCGTGTTGGACACTGGTTTCCGAAGTAAAAACAAAAACAGTTCGACAGCAGTCTATCAGGGACAAGAGAGAGATAAGAAATTTTCCCTCTAGTTGATGAGTGAGGCATTATATCCTGACCTGCCTATTTTAGGTGCTTATCAGTTACTTAGCTGACAATAGGTATGCTGTAATATTTCACATTATACGCTACTGCACCAATAATAACAGTCTTTCTATTTCTCACAAATTATGATTATTACCCAACTTCTGATGACTGTTCTGTTTGCCTGGTCTTTTCCCTGGAAAGCTCTTTTTGCTGTCATAGGTCTCTGCATGCTTCCCCACAATCCTGCTGCTCTCCAATGGGGTTCTGTCAGCGTGCGCTGGATTAGCAGGATAATTTGCTTTCCTGGCATGTTTTGCTCGTCCACGGGGACAGGCTGCTCAAAAGAAAAGAGACCTAACCTGGTGCATCAAGATGCAGAAACTAGTAACTATCATTAGTTCTGAGTTCGAACCTCCAGGCGCTGAACTGCACGGTCTTCAGGAATAGTAAGATTGATGTGTCTGTTGCTAGTTTAACATGCCAGCCTAGCCTGCTTCCAAACTGAGTTGTAGCGTTATTATCCGCCAGTGACAGATATGCGCAGCGATGGTGATCTTTGCCCTGTATAAAATAAGTCAAAGGAACAAAGCAAAACTTCAAAGAACTTGAGTGTGCCCAACACTTGCAAGCTTATGAGAACAATATTCTGTTAGCATCGATACTGCAGAGATTTAATCGTTTCATCTGTACCTTAGCATGTTCTTGTAATTACAAATCAGACCATCTTTAATTTTAGGGCTAGAATTTTCTTCTCCTTTTTATTTCTTAGAAACCAATACTATATTTTGATTTTTTTTTTAAACCATTTTGCGTATCGCATACCGCATTTATCACGGAAATATGTGTTGTGTATGTAATTAGTAAAGGGTATATACAGTCATTTTTTTCCATTTGTTTGTTTGGGCTTTTTTTTTTTTTGGTTCAGAAAGAAAAAGTCATTTGAGCCAGCTGCAGTAAAAATTTCCTGATTCAGACTAATGATCAGGAGAGTGATCACAAATTCCAGAATTTTCTGATGTAGGGAGCCAGGAAACAGCAATAAACCCCAGAACAAATGCATCCTATAATGTACTTTGTTCATTTATTTCATACCATAAGGATAGTTTTGTTTTAATTATTTATGATAATAAACTTCTGAGTGAAGGCATTCTGCTATATTTTGTAATGATAATGAAACTTGAGTGATGCAGGGCCTCTCCCCAGCATCCTGATATTAAACGTGTCTTGCAAACAAAATAAGGAGTTGGTCATATGCTCTTTTAGGGTTTTGAGGTTGGTTTTTTTTTTTGCTATTTAAGTAGGGGCTGAAAGCTTGTTTTCTGCTTCCCTCCCGTTGCTCCCTTCCCCTCCAGATAAAACAGGGCCCTAATGCTGTTTCATGCATCAGAAATTCACACTGTTAAAAAGAAGCTCTTAATTAAGGCACAGGATCCTGCACTTCTTAATGTATGAGAGCTCACAGAAAGCATCTTGAAGACCTTTGCAAACATCCTCTGTAAGCATGTATAGGGAGCATCAAAAATTTTGCCCACTGGCTGCCTTTATTGTTGTACCAAGTGGGGAAAAAAAAAGAGGAGGAGTCGAAAATACAATTAAAAAGGCCTTTACAAGTCACCTGTGAAGTCTTTATGTGCAGATTATGGCATAGGCAACTCAGCTTCTACAGTTCATTTCTAGTGGCATGATTTTTTTTCCCCTCTCACTAGTGATCTATTTAAGCAAAAGCTATTGAAGCAAAAGGCATTTCCTAGGGAATTAATGATCGGATGGGAGGAGTTGATAACCCATAGTAGAAGTGAGGGCCATTTATCCCAGCCCATCATTAGTCTTCAGAAAATGCCCTGTACAGAGGTCACTGATTTACTGATATATATATATATTTAAAGTAAAAAAGGATAAAGAACAGTAACATTTGGTGCTTGCATTTTTAATGGTGCTCAGATACTGTGCTTATATTTAATTTGTTTGAACTTGGTGGATTGATAAGACGATATTCTGGACAATGCTTAACAACGTGATAAATATTAATGTATGGAGCATTTATCAAGAATTAAAGCCTTTCTACTAGCCAGTTAGAGTACTTTAATATTAGTTAGTATTCATTTGATAATTATTAGCCTCCTGAGTGCTAAAATTGAAGTCTTTTCTGGTGGTGGCTGTAGTGGTAGGAGGTAAGGGGACTAAACCAGGGCAGTGGGAAGTGGCTCCGCTCCCACTGCTGCCACTAATTCATCTTGTGTCCGTGAGTAAGTCATTTATCTCCTCGTGCCTCAGTTTCTCAATTTGTAATGCACATTGATAATGGCAATTACCCACTTAACTAGTATTTGCGCATTGTTCTGAAATAATTAATAGCTGTCAGGAGATCCTTTGTTCCCTGTCATTGTTATCAAATTTGTAAATATTAGCAATGGGGAAAGTGATTTATCCAGTGCACTACAGGTTTTCATTACTCAGTGAGGTGGGCAGTCCTATCTTGCCTTTCCTGAGGATTTCTTTATGTATTATGAGACGTGGTCCCATAAAATGGTAAATCTTCTATATCTAATCTGGCTACAAAACCTATTTAGACTAATACTCTGATGTGATTGTGCTGCAATACAGTGAATTTTTAAATCCAGTGAATTTTTAGAGCAGGCAAATTACATTTTATTGAAGAAAATACTCGGGATCTGCGCAGAACCGAGGAATGTAGTTGGTAGGGTTCCCTCAGGTGGGCTCACCCCTGGCGAGCTGAGCGGGCAGAGGCGCGATAGCTCGGCAAGCACGGGCAGAGGGCAGGCAGCAAATCACCAGCAGTCAGGAGGGAAGAATCCAAGGAGCCATGTAAGCAGCAGCTTTTGTATTTATAGAATATACTTCTCCTGATGTTAATTTGGTACAATACGCGTTAAAAGAACATAAAACTGTAGCTCTGTCTTTTGACCGCTGCTTAATGTGTTTCGTACCTGGCCCGTGAATGTGAGGAGATGCACATGGCCACGACCAGATGACCTCCTTGGAGCTGAAATCACGAATTAAATGGTTTAAGTCATCAAAATCAGTGCAGGTAGACATGGCTTTACATGTGGAGTCATGGGCCTCGTGAATGGTGTGCGGGCTGCTGTGGAGGCTGTTAGCGCATGGTACTTTGTGTCAGCTTTATTTTGGTTTGCTCCTGCTGTCAGCTCTGGTAGGGCGTGCTGTGAGGGGCACGTCTGGCCTTGGGAGGCCGCAGAAGGCCAGGCCAGGTCTGTCAGGGCCCTCGGTTTTCTCTCTTAGGCTTGTCTGAGCCATAGGTGGGTGTTACGTGGCCATAAAATCAGCTCTGCAGGATTGTTTGCTTGAACAGATGTTACATTGGTTTTAGAGCTGTAATTATTCTTTATTTATGTCTAGTTGCTTGAAACTGACATTTAAAGAATGACAGGTTCTGTGGGTAATACTGAAATGTGGTGGTTTTTCTCCTTTTTTTTTTTTTTTGAATTACATACAGTATGTTAAGTTAATGTGAGGAGAATAATCCGTGTTCTAAAACTCAGAGATTCCTTCCTAGACCGACAGTAATATACACATTTTTTAGGCTTTCAGTGTAGCAATGCAAGACTTTCAAGTGGAAAATTGTTAATTTACTATAATGAATTGAAACGTGAAAAAACAAATATTTAGTTAATTGCCTCATAAATCTGTCTGTTACTATCAGTGGAATTAAATTGATAAACAGTTCTTTAAAATTAATTTCCACATGGCAATGTGCAGATTTTATTTTATTCAAACCCCATTAGGTATTTGTATGAAAGAAAACATGAATTTATATTTCTGTCACATTAAAGAGCGTGTGTGACAAAACACACATTTCCTACCATGGATACTGAGGCTTTAATACATTTGGCATAATGAGCAGTGCTAGATGCTAGTTATTTGCAATGCAATACCAGCTGAAAAGTGAAGGTGCATCACACTTTTATGATTGTATCATGTCACTTTACTGTCAATACATCTTAACTCATCAGCCGTTTGCTTTTGGGGTCAGGAGAGCATGGATGTGATGCCTGAAAGTCACGTAATATTTGGGGCTGAGAGGTGAGGAGAAAGGGACGCTCTTCCAATGGCCCTGTTGAGCTTATTTCTGGTGCCTGTACAGGTGGGGGCTCCCAGTGAGAGGAGGAGGAGGAGGAGGTCCATGATTCACATTCCTGGGCCCCAGTTGCCTCTGCAGGCCCAGCTTTTCCAGATTCAAGCCTGCTGCAGTAGCACTTGTGGGTACTTGGTATAAAAGGAAGCTGGCAAGCTGAGTGCTGTTGTACTTTAATCACCTAATGTCATTATGCCCTGTGCAGTATCAGTTTTTCAAAGTAAGTGGGGCACTACACGAAATTAAATCATTTGATACGCTCCCTCCTTGCAGCAAATGTAATAAGAACATCCTTGCCTACCTCTCCCAGTGACATTCAGCAGGAGAAAACCTGTCTCACTGCGTATGACCCAATGTTCTGGAAACGCACATAAAGATAATTCCTGCTTGCTGGATGGTGTTGTTAGTTATACTTAAAATTCAACTCGATGGTTGTCATCTCGGAATTTAGTGGTGGATGAATGGTTGCAAGTTACAGCTGGTCTCATGGTGAAGTTTGATGTCTGGGAGTCAGGACGCCTCAGTTTAATTCCCACAGCTGTCTCTTGCTTCTTGAATGACCTTAGTCAACTCACTTGAACTTTCATTCCCTCAGTTGTTTTGCTTGAAATCAGTAGTTACTCCTTCCCACAGGCATAGTCTGGCATGACCTGTGCTGATTTGTAAAGAGCTTTGAGATCCCCCAAAGAAGCCAGCTAGAGGGACAAAATATTATGGTAACGATGGCCTTTAAGACTTCAGAGGAAGGAGGCTGCAAACACATTTTCATTTAGCTTTAATAATACTTTAATAATCAAAAGAAGAAATGTAATGTTTAATATTTAAACAAAATCGCATTCACTTTCTTCTCATGTTAAGTGAGTATTAAAGCAGGATGGAAGCTAGTTTACATATTTTTACACTAGACTTTTTTATTATTAAATACTGAAATGTGCTGGAGCTGGCCAACCTCCAATGGATATGACTCACTAACATTGCATTTTAATATTTGCAAGTTACACAGTATGTTTCTATTAGACAAATGGTTGATGGTAAGGAATTCAAAGAGGATGCACTTTTATTAAATAACATGTTGTCTTCATGTAATGAAAATAAATAGCATTATTTATTTGCTGATTGACAGCAGCAGGGACAAAAGTACTTATAAAGGGTTTGTAGTGTAAATAACTGCTATTCAGGATGCAGTAATCCATGTGTCTGGTCTTGAAAATGCAAGATATAGTTAGTGTCGTGGAATACGCGTCTGAGATTCTCTGCAGACTGAAGAGAACCAGAGCTTCCTGTCCACCTGCTTGTAATAAATGTAGATGCCCCAAAATACAAATGTGAATTCCCTTCTCACATATCTGATAAAATGCAAACATTGTTAAATCAATCAGGTTTTTGGACCTGTATGAATGGTGAACTTAGTTTGAGATAAAGTGATAATTTTCGCATGAGCTGTGAAACTCCTTGCAACAGGATATTCTGTTTGAAAGCATTAAGGATGTTAACACATAGATATCAGATCCTTTGTACTTAACATTTAGCTATGGGTGTCAAAAATTTCTCAAGGCAGAGGTGATATTTTGCTGGAATGCTCTGCTCTGTTCCTAGGTGGTTTGCTAGGCGTTGCTGTTGGCCATTGTAAGAGGCAGAATGGGTTAGAGCTTTGGTCTTACTTTCTTCTGGGAATTTGGCCCTAAATGGCCGTGTTTTCTTTGTAGTGGCATTCCTGTCATTCATGAAATCATTTATACATGTAAATAATACATGTGAAATTTCAAGTACGTAATTGGGGAAACAGTTTCTGTTTGGCTCTCGAAATTACAGTACTTGGATTATTATTTGTATCACATCAACCTTAAAAAAAAATCATATTTCAGACATGAGGTTGTAGATTTGGTCAGTTTAAATACAATTATGTTATGATTTTGCTCTACCTGAAGAAGAGAAATTATTTTACATTTTTTTAAGTGATCATTTTTAGCTTTCAAATCCAAGGGCAAATTTCAAACATGTGTTTTTAAACTTTTGGCAGTGGATAAAGAATTTCTGTTAGCATGTGGAATATAGCTAGTTTGTACAAAAATGTTGCTGTTGCTTAGAACTGGCAGTGTTAAAAGACCTGGCTTCTTTGTCATTATTAAAAGGCTAGGTCCCATCCAGCCGTCATTGAAATCACTGGGAAAATTGCCAGTAGCATCAGCTGAAGTTGAACTGTGCCCTTAGAGAGGATGTAAACCTCAGCACTGCTGGCGAACTTTGTGCTGCTTTGGTTAAATTATTTAGTCATACTTTATACTTGGTTTATTAATGAGAAATAAACATTGTGTGCTAAGACATGAGCGGTATTTGTTATAGATTATCTTCCTCACTAGAAGCCAAAGATACTGGTAATCCATTGATCTGCTGACTCTGTGTCTATTCAGGAAAAAAATATCTACAAAATATTATACTTTCTGAAGCTGTGTATAACAGGCACCTTATTGCTGTGAGGCATTTTAAGGTCTAGTGGAAGAAGGCTTGAAGTTTGGGATTTGAATATTCAAGGTTCTTTCCAAGATGATGACCAGTAAGTCTCGGGAAGCCACAAATTCATTGTGTCTCCTGCGTTTTGCTAGTGCCTGAGATGGGCAATATATTGATGACGGCACTGAAATGCATGTTTACTTGAATTTGAAATGAGAGCACCTTGAATTTATTTGACCATCTCTTCCTTTCCAGTAGATATTACTACAACAAATGGAGGCAATTATATGGGGTTTCAACTGAGAGAAGAATAATTTATTAGAAAATAATTTCTCTAGCCAGAGTCCTAAATAACAATAAATTAAATTATATTAGGCTTACAGTACTACTTGCCTGTGTATTGGGGTCTCTGAATCAGTCTGTATGTATGCACTATAAACAAAGGCCTGCGTGCACTTCTCCTTCAATCTAAAATTGACGAATGAAATAGTCATCCTCCTGAATTTTTAATTTTCCTGTGGTGGTATTCTTCAGCACACGTTAAGTTTTAAGAACATGTGGTTAAAGAGCTGCACAGCATGTGAAAATGCTCAAGGGAGCAGAGGTGCCTGTTAGTAAATGAGTGCATTTATTAGAGCTGTAGGAGTAGCACGGAAGCACTTCTGTGATAAAATACTCAAGCATTTGAGTCTGCTGATTCATCTGTCTCCAAAAGGATGTGTTAATCAATGATTGTTTTGTAACATTTTTAAAAGGTTAGATTTATTTCTGCTGGCTGTCTACTGCATATCATTGCCAACATTTCAGGAAAATACTTGGAAAATATAAGGACTCAATTTGTAAGGATACATCCTACAGGTACCTAGAAAAGTTTTAAGTAGCAATATTAAAGAAAAATTTTAGTTATAAAATGGAGGTAAAGACAAAAGTAGCGTTCCAAATGGTTTTCAGTGCAGATATAAGGGGTGCAGCCTGTATACATTAAGTGATAATCAACCACACAATATGGACTTTCTATTTCCATATATTAAAATGTATTTTGTTCTTTGAAAATGGTGCATGTATAACCAGAAGAAACTTAGTAGCACATTTTTAATTAACAATTTGAGGTATCCAACCAAAGGAAAAACAGACAGTAAACGGCTTTGTTAAAAGATCTTTAATTGCATCAAATTATTGTTATTCCTTTGGTGTAATACATGTACTCCATGTAATAGTACCGTGCCACATTTACTGTTGATGTGTATAAAGAATAACGCACAGCATGCAACTAAACAAATCTGTTTTTATCAGTAACAGATTAATACGTAGAACAATGTAGAAGCATGGTGGAAGCTATGAAGCTGTTAGGAGATGTGCTTTGAAATGTTTTTGAATTACAGCATATACTTTGGCAAATGCCTAATGGCTTCATTGCCATCAGTGAATTTTGAAGAAACTTCAAATACCAGAAGCAATCAACAGAACCTTAAAAAAAAGGGGAGTGTGGGGGGAGGTGTAAAAATGACTGCCATATTCTGTTAAACTCTTGAGTGCAATGAAGTGAAATTCAGAATTCAGGTGGAACCTCCTTCCCTGTCCAACCCCCCTACTACAAGCTATCAGAGTCCCCTTACAGTCACAGGACATTACCCATCTAATAGAGCTTCCTGATACAGGTCCAGTGTCCTGAATATAATTCATTTGGTGCCAAAAATAGTCATAAATCTCACCTTTATGTGAGTTTGCTATAGGTTATTAGCAGTTTAGAGTAAACCATGACTAACATAGTGGATTCAAGGTGTTTTTTGCTAAGCTGGTAAGAATACCTTAGTGTTCATTCATTTATTAAACAACAAACAAGCTAACAACAGAAAAAAACAATAAAAAATACAAAAAAAAAAATATATATATATATATATACCCTAACTAGATATTTACATATCGGGTATTTACTCTTAGAAATATAGTATGTTGCAAAGCTATTTTATGTGATTGATGTTCTATAATGACTGTTTGTCTTTTAATGTCCTTTTGGAGTTGTGTTTATATTATAGCCATTTTTCTTTTCACATTCCTTTTTCTCTTTTCCTTCAGTTTTGCTTTTGTTTCCCTTAGTACAAATCTGAACTGACAAGAGGACTGTAATAGAACTCCAAAACATACCTTGAACACACATTGTTAACCAAATTACAATCACTGATGTCGTTTACACGTGTAGCCTTTCAAAGCATGAACATGTTCATTTAATTTGCTTTTTAAATATCCCTAACAGTGTCCCCGAGCATTTTAATAAAACAGAAACAGTTAATTATTGCCGAATAAGAATATCCAAACACAGTGGTCTGCAGCTTGCATGTAAATGTATCTGACAGCGCTTCTCTCTCGAAGAGAAAATTGTGTAAATTGCCACTTATTATCATTTTTAATAAATAAGTCTTATCTTGATTCTGTTTCTCTTTTTCTTTCCCACCCCTCTGCAATACTGTTCAACAACCATACTTTCAGTGGGACCATTTCTATTACAGAGTGATTGAGCTCTGATTTACACATCAATTACCCAACTTCATGGAGATTTTCATGCTCCCCTAGCTGACATCAATGAAGCATAACTGCGTAAGCGCTTTATTTCATCCCAGTTTTTGATAACTCAGACTGATAACTAATCATATCGAAAGACAATGTGCTATGATACAGGAAACAATAAATGCTCCCCTTTGAAACCTCATCTGTTCTTTATACGCTTACTATTCAGGAACTTATCTCTGCCATCCATTCCCCCAGAACTGTTCCTTCCAAATTCATGTTAAGGAAAGGTTTGGGGATGCATAATGCCAAAAAGAGGAGAAATTGAGTGACAATAACATTTTCTAGATACTTAGGGGGAAAAATAGCTAAAAAGAATGAAGAATGTGATAAATATAAGCCAAACCCTTAGCCTTCTAGTTTAAATTTCCATAAATTGCCTAGGGGTCTCTTGGGTGTTATTTTGTTCGGAGGCTTTAATCTTCTGTATTCTTTATCTAACGGGCTATGGGAATGGCATTGTTTTTAATGCAAATTGTTAAAAGATTTAGCTCATGTGGATAGATAACCAGTGACCATCTCAAGTGTTTCTTATACAGAACTGTTGAACATCAAAGACAGAATATTCTGTATTTTAAAATAAATCATTTATCTTGAAGTATGATGATAGATATGTTCAGCATTAGATACTTAGAGTAACTATTCATGCAATGAAGAAGAACACAACATTAAAGCAAATGTTAAATAAGAAAGATTGAGAGAAGTGTAAAGCTATTCTATGGTGGCCTGATTGGTCTCTGTTAAGTAGTAAAATTGCCAGGACAAAGATGCAAGAGCAGTGCCACTAAACAGATTAAGAAGAATTTTGCCATTTTACGTGGGTACTGCTCATGACATTTATCGTTAAGTGAAACAAAGCCTTCAGATGGGCAGGGAAGATGTGGTAAGTTAACCATATTTTTGCTTAAAGATCAGGTTTTGAAATTCCCCTCGTTTACTAAATATATGTTAAGAATTGTAATAAAATTTAAGACCTTGGGCAGATTTTTTCATTTGGAATGATGAAATACCACAGAGTATACTGGGAGAATCTGAATACACTCAGAAACCTGTTCTCCTTCCTTTGTACGATCTTGTGGTACTCTGGTTTTACATGAAATCAATGGAGTAATGTTGAGATAAATCTGGACTAATGTAGAGGGGAATTGCTACTGTAATGCGTTTGCTAGAGGTAGACTTTCACCTTGCTGGGCTATCAGGTGACTGCTTTTTGCCTTACATTTTTCCTCACATTGAAAAAGAATTGCCCTGGTGTGGAAAAGCAGCCAAGCGCGTATTTTAAGCATGGGAATATTCTCATTGACCTGAGCTAGATTTCTCACATAAATCAAAAATGTTCACGAGTGATTTTTCATCTGGGCTGTTTAATGCCTTGCTCAGGCATATGAATATTTGAGGAAGTCCAGTTTCTGGTTTTACCTCACCAACCTCCAGAGCACTTGTGGCAGAGAACAATTCTGTCCAAGAGTGAGAACTGTGAAGAAATAACCTTGGAAAGGGACTTTGAGTTCTTAAATTTATTCCATTTTATATTCACCGTGTCTTAGTTTAGAAGCTTTTGTTTATTTCTTGTTTCCACAAATGACAAACATTTCAGTTTGAGAGCTTCTTTCATCATTTAGGCTAACCTGATATTTTAAGGCAGAGGGGAGAGCACTATTACAGGAGAATATTTGATTTGATCAGTGTGCATTTTTGTGAATTCAGACATTGCTGCTTTCAATATTTAAAGAAACTACTTCCCTAACTTGTGGATAAATGCTGTTTTTCTCTAACGTTATGCATTTATCCTCCAGCATGTAGTCTGTCACTACTATAAAGCCTCTCTGCTCCAGCTTTTTATTGATTCTTTCCCTATTGCACTTTTGTTGTTTTGTCTGAATCAACAGAGCGGTGTTCTGTTCTCATTCATGATTTTTCTGCAACATTAGATATTTGATCATTCTCTCTCTTTTTTTTTTTTTTCTTTTTTTTTTTTTTCCCATGTCACAGTGACTATTCCTTCAAACTTGTCTGGTCTGACTTCTTTCTTCTCCTTTCTCCTCTCTGTCAGGCTTGTCTGTCTTTCCTAGTCTTCCACGCTTTGGGAGACTACCTTGTGGCTTTAGTTACTGCATCTTTGAAGACAAACCCCAAATGCCGGGTCTCAGCCTTTAGCTGTTCATCTTACTTCTTTGGCTTTCCTTCTAACTCTTCCCTTAACCTCTAGCTCTTTTGAAATGTCCTGAATATTTTTTTTGTTTGTTTTTGTGTTGTTTTTTTTTTTTTTTTTTCGTTTACCTCCAGATCATTTGCACCGCATCTCCTTACTTTCCCTGCAGATGCTTGCACTGTCCTTTCCAGTGCCCAAATTTTTATTCTACTTCCAGATCTCTTTTTGACCGTGCATGTCTGACTTCCATCTCTTATAATCAGATCTGTTTTTAGCTTCCAGTCCAAAGCCTATGGCAAAAGACAAGCACTTGCTGCAACCTCCTTCCTCACCAGCCAGCCTCTCCCCCTCTCTGCCTGTCGCCCACGTCCCTGTCACCATCGCGGGCTGAAGGGTGCAGCTCCCTGGGCCTTGCTGGCGCTGTGGGTACACCGGGCTGAGCACCTGGCCTGTCACAGCACATCGGCTCACCGCCCTCCCGGAGGGTGTCTGTTGCTGAGAAAAATGACAAATGAACGTATGCTGGTCTGATTTTAAAGGATTAAGTACGCCTTTATTTGAAATGCATTTGCAGCTCATGTTGATGTTAAAGCAGAGCGATAGTGTTGCTGTTCCCATCCTTTCTGCCATACCCAGCACACAGGTAATTTTTAGAGCAGTAGTCTCGTGTACTTTGTTGCATTCTTATTGCTCACCATTCCCGGTCTTCACAGATTTATGTACGGGCTTCCCCATTCTAATTCAATTATTAATCTAATAAGTGGTAACAAAACAATAAAGCTCATGTATTTAAACTGCGTTGTTACCTAATAGCTGTATCTAGGGAACTGGCCCTCTCAGATACAATGAGTATCACAGCCTCCAGCTGTTTCCTTCTAAATCTCTTTTTTAAATGTTTACAAAACTGTGTATTTGTGATTTCCTACTCTCCTGGCATTAGAGGAGTCATGAAGTATTTCTCATACTAATGAGACAGCCTGAACTCTGCTGTTCCTCGTGGTATCTGACTACAGTTTCACTGACACCTTCACCACTAATCATATATCCGTATTTCACAGAACATTAGTTAGGCTTTATATTAAACACGAGTCCCAGAGATTGCCTTGTGGCTGCATTAAGAGTTTCTGGAGAACATCCCACTAGGTTCTCAGTGCTCTGCAACCTTGTGATCTAATCAGCATTTCTCTTTGGATCACAAGGAACCTAAAAAAGTTATCCTAATCTGTGTATGATTTTATCATATTTGACTTTCCACAGCCACAATCAGTGCCATGTCAAGCTTTTGCATAGCACAAATGCATTTGCAGAGAAATAAACCAAGCAATTGACCTGACAGGATGAGCAACCACTTGCTTTTGTGTAGTCTTTGTACACTTAGGGCTGTGGGGTAACTGTAGGAGTTGAAAGTTTGAAACAAACCTTCATTTTTTTATTATTTTTTTTTTCCTCAAAAGACAGTTTATGAGAAAGATTTGGATTGATTTAGAGGCAGCAATTCACTTAGGGTTTTGCTTCTGTGGTAATATGGATGCTCAGTTTGATAGTCTGCAAATGTCATTGGGATCTGGGGCATGAGATGCCCCTTTGTGCTCGTCTCTTGGGTGCATGGAGAATCTGTCTTTCAGAAAGATGTGCACTGAGAGATACCTAAGTATGTTGTGTTAGAAAATACTGTGCTTTTTGTGTGTGTGTGTGTGTATGTGTTTTTTAACCTTTCCTGTTAAAATTGTAAATACTGTCTTAGTTTAATATAATGCCTTTTAAAGTGATTGTACCATTTTGAGTTACCACTGCTTTCTCGTTTTTGAATTAGTGGTTTTGTAATGTGTCACAAAACTTGTATGGAGAGTCTTAAAGCCTTTGCTGCTTTTTCTCAGTTAAGACGTGGCATAAGGCCTCCATTTGGTTCCCTAAATACTCTGCATGCTTGAGACCAGAGCCAGCTTGTATTTAAAGTGCTGAAGCCTCACATGAAAGATGAGATCTGTTCTGTGCTGAAGCCTGTGATCCGTGATTCTGTGATCCGTGTTCAGTCTGATCTGAGTGGGTGCAGGATTTCACCTGGAAATACTGGGACTGGGTTGCCGTTGTAAGGCTGTAAAATGCAGCTCTAATTTTCATAAATAATTCTTTCTGAAGTGGCAGTGCCTGGGATGCGCCTGCTCCCATAAGAAAAGATTACTCGTGAAGGCTCTAATACCCTGCTTTCAGTAGATCCACCAGCTTGAGTGACTGCTGCAGGTGAGATTGGGCTCCTCACTTCATGACCTGCTCTTTGTGCAAGAATTGCACCATCTATAGGCGAGGCTGCCAAAGAAGTCACTGGGAAGATCTCCCATGAGATTTTTGTTCCCTTACTCCCATACCTGTGGACTTCAGGCCTGATACGGAGACATGGCAGGAAGAGAGAGTCGTGTCCTCCTCTTTACCTTTTAGTGAGCAGGTACTGTAGTAAAGTGACCAGTGGTTACAACAATTTCACTTTGCTCCCCCTCAGGAAACCCATAAATAGCACTATTAGCTTTTGCAAAAACACCACGAATGATTACAGGAATGTTCTGGAGCTTGGTAGTGGTGAGCTCCATGGATGTGAGGCAGCGATGTCACCACGTCGGGGCGTTATGTGGCATCTTCACAGACTTCTCACCCGTGGAAGGAAAAGGTGGATGGCAATCATTCAGCTCAGCCTGTGGAGGTGGCTTTGCGTTGTTTCTGAGCCATACTCGAGCGTTATGCAATTCAAACCTGAGTGATCTTGAGTTGCTTATACCGGTTATTAATTCATATTTTTGATTTAAGGATTTCACTGCAGCATTTGTCTGGGCTTTTTTTCTTTCCCTCCCTGTACAAAAACAAGCGTGTGAGTGTAACGATACAGGGAGTCATCAGGAAACAGACATATGCTTTCCTGTGCTCTCTGCAGGGCTTGCAGGTTCAAACACAACCTGCCTGAATCATAAGAACTTTAATTGAGTAGATAAAGAGGTCCTCATAATTATAAACTGCAGTAGGTATAACAAGAGGCTAAATACATAGCTGTGGTTTTAATTAGCTGGTGCTTCAAATTAGTAATTGTGGTTTCACTCAGAAATCAGTGACTTTATACACTGTTAAAACCTCATCACTGTGCAGTTCATTCCTCATTATATCTCTCGGTGTGAAGCTTTCAATACAACATCATGCTGAGCTAAAAAGGCAAAAGTTGTAGAAATTTGGTTATCTTCCAAGTGCAGTGGAGCTCTATAGAGGTTTAATTCATTCTCACCAGAGACAGGAGAATTAAATGTTCTTTGTTACATATGTAATATGTCCATCTGTATGTATGCATCTGTACATACGGGACGGGCATGGGCATGTGCATGTCCAGAGTCTGTCAGGGAGGTATTGCTTACAGCAGATGACATCGGTGCATGTACTAAACCTGCTATTCAAATTGTCATCTGGAATTTGGTAGCTAATTAACTGACACAAAGTAGAGCCAAAAGCCTCATAACAAATCAAATATGGGTTGAAAGCACAGAAGTGTCCCTTAATGCTTGTCATGTGAGGGGTTGTCAGTGCAAGTTGAAGCATGCATCTCTTCCTTTCCTCTTTTCTTTCCTGCCCTCCCCTCCCCTACAGGGTTTTAATTATATCTTTTCCCTCAGAGGAGCAGGAGGTAGTTTGCAAAGCTAAGAGACCAAAGTACTTCAGTGCTATTCAGGGGAGAAGTGAGTGTGATCTCACAGCTTATCAGCTAGGTCTGGCAGGTGCACAGAGTAAGCTGACGTACAGATAAGTGCCACTCACCATGGCTGTGCTGAGGCGATAGATCCTTTCCTGTTTGTTTGTTTGGGTGTAGGACTCTCTGCTGCTAGAATCAACTTCCCTAAAGTCTCTTCTTGGAGATGGCTAGAGAAACCCTTTTTAAAACACCCTTAACACTCACAGTGAAGCCTTACATAAATTTTAACGAGTGCATGGGACAAAATTAGGTGGTCAAAATCACACAAGGCTGAACTAGAGCGTAGGGATGGATAGAGACAAGTGTTACACAGTTAGTTGGATTTGAAGACATTGCAGTGCTTCCTTGACTTCACTTTTGCTTTCTTTGCACAAAGACGGTCTCCGTAGGTGTACGTGCACATGTTTATGTATGTGTGTATGTTCATATATTCTGCAGACTGTTCATACGAATGTGTCAAAATTTGTATTATTCTTGTGCATAACATTCCGTTAATTTGAAGAAATACATTCTGTCTGTTTTCATTTTGGAAGTGTACTGAATAGTTTCTATTACCCAATTTCATATAGTATTATGGCTCCAAATTTACATTTAGGAAAATCATGTAGTGGCTTTTTCTTTCTTTCTCTCAGAATTATCCTCAGGAGCTACATAGTTGCTAAGGTTTTGCTGTTCTTACTGATAGTAATGATCATGTAACTAAATGATGGGGAAAATAATATACCATCTTTTTGTCTTTCTCTTCCTCAGTCACTATGAGCAAGACCGGAGTGCACTTAAGCGGAAAGAATGGGAGAGAAGAAACCAAGAAGTCCAGCAAGATGAAGATCTCTTTGCTTCAGGTTTTAACCTCTTTGGGGAACCCTATAAGGTAAATGGCTTTGTTATGCTTTACATTTTTAGAATGTCTTTTTACCTGAATGTATTTTGCAACTATAAATAAAACTACTCGTCACCTTTGGGAAATGTCACATCTGCATTGGTACTCACACTCTTGAATACACCAAGCTTCCAAATCAACATATTGCAGAAGAGCAAACTGAGTGCTCCACCCAGCATTTCATTGGCAGAATCAGGAATTTTGATTACAGTCCTGTTAAAGTTTTCTTCCTCTATATACACAGTAAAGTCCCACAATAGATGTGCAGCTGATACCTCTACAAGCGGGGTTGTACCTTCAAAAATAACACTTAGTCCTTTTATTTTTAAGAAAAAAATATACCTGAGTAGTTAAAACTGAAGTCCTCTCTATAAATAATGAGTCCATAAGCTTTCTTTTGCAATCATAACTATCCAAAGAAGTCTTCTGGGAGAGTGTCTGAATCCTTGGGGACCATAACAAGAGTGTGAAAGGGACTTATGACAAGTCTTATTCTCTCTAAGGAGCTTTGCTGCCTGAGGTTTTCATCACCGAGGGATGTCCCCCTTTATGATTTCTGCTGCTTTGATTTTCTGTAAGACATTCCCTGAAGAATTCATCAGAATGTAAATTTCCATATCTCTTTCTCCTCCCAATCAGTGACATCCATTGAAAGGCCACCACTTCATCTTTCCATTTCACATTGTTAGCAGCTGTAGGGAGGATGAGGGCTCTTTGAAAATCACCAGAAAAGGAGGAGGAAAGACTGGCATTATTATCAAACGGTGTCTAATAATTATAGGCTGGGAGACTTATTCAGCTAAATAGGGATTGTGCAGTTGGAGAGTTTGTTTGTGTTTTGTTGTTGTTGTTTTTATAAAAATCTAATCAAGGCACTATTTCTGCATTGGAGTACATTTTAGCACCTTTAATTAGTGGAAAGAATAAGTTACTGTGAAGTGATTTTGTTGAGACTTCCTGCAGGTCATACAAACACTTTTCTTCATATTGGTGGTCATTTGGATTTCAATAGGTGGTAGAGTGATATGCAAATCAGCACTCAGTTGTGAGTAAGGAACTAGAAATGTACCTCCCAACAGGTATCTATTGTATCATAGGAATGATAATATCTCATTCTACATTTTTTCTACATTTCTACATTTTACATTTGCACCAGGCATGTACAAAATATACATGTGTGATCAAAAACTGGAAAACCACAAAGCAAAAAATTATTCTGGTAAATTTCTGAAGGTAATTTAATTTATAAACAATAAACACAGAAACTTTATTGCTTTTCACCTGCTTAGAGAGGAAGTTTGGGGATCTGTGGATTTCAGCAAAGCATAATGTATTACTGTGCTAAAAATACATTGTAATGATAAGTTGTGAAATACATAAATTAAGAGGAAATTGCATGCATAAGTAGTTATATGTCTTAAATTCACAGAACAAAAAGAACCAAGACTGAATATGAAAGCTAGGTCTTGCCTCTGTTTTTTACACTGGGAAAGGAACCAAGTGCTAAGACTGGTGTTTCCTTTGTAAGTTCTGCATCGCTAAGAACCTGCCACACTACAGTTTCCTAGGAACAAATCAAGAGGTGGATGTGAATCTGAGTGGATAAGTAGTGATTTGTATTCTTAAGCAATTGCAAAACTGAACTCAGGGTTTTATTCATGTGTACTCTAGGATAAAATAAAGAGGTCATGAGATGAGGAGGAATGTACTATATGTTCAGTTTGAAGCGCTGTTCCGTTTTGAGATGAATGGATGTTTCTCTGTGGATGAGGTTCAAGGCCTGGTGCACACAGCAAACTGCATCCATCTCGCTTATTCTCGTTGCTCACAGTGGGAGTAGGACAAAACAAAGCACTGCCCAGCAAGGTCAAGTGGCATGGTCTGTGATGGGCACAAGGGGCACATCCACAGCTGGGCTGCCTCTGCTTCTGAACATCATCTCAAGGGGTGGCCACCATGGCTCTGAAAGATCCAGGGTGGGAGGTAAGGTAGAGACTACTGTGGCAAAGGGAAGGTTGGGAATAACAGATCTCAGGAAATAGTGTCTCTTTTCTTTTATTTTATTCCCAGACATAGTGTCCATACTTGATTATCATTCCTTCCCCATTTGCTTGAACGGTAACCCAGGGAAGGGATTGTCAAGGCAGGGAATACCACCACTGCTGTTTGGATGATTTAAAGACTCAGCAACTGGCAACTATTTTAAGACTTCTCTAAAGTTAGGGATATTAAAACCTGGCCAAAGAAAGCTGACCAGTCAGAGGAGGAGGACCAAAAAAACAAAAACAAACAAACAAAAAAAAAAACACAAACAACAACAACAACAACAAAAAAAACTTCTGTTTTTCTCGTGGATCTTACTACTAGTTGTGTATCACAAGTTACGTGATCTGAACATTTGATTTGTCCTTCCAGAATATCTGCCTCCGTCTACCACTTCTTTACCCTAGCTATTAGCACATGTCTTTTTATCCCTCCTATCTGTCAGCTAAAACATGCGTGATCATTGCAGTTTTGAACAAGTCCATGTTTCTGCATTGATTCTGTGTATTGTACATATGTGTAAACATACATCAAAAGAGATTTATTTATCCATGTGTATAAAATAGATTTGTACATGTTTATTAGAAGATAGAAGACTTCTTTTGAAGCTCCACTGTCTCATGTGGAGAAACACCTCCTCCAACAATGGGATGACATCCAGCGTTATTTTGGTAAGGTTGGGCAGTGAGGGCTGTGTGCCTCCTAATACAACTTATAGAGCATGTTGGTTGCAGGTTCTGCATTCAAATGCTGGTCCAACCTGCTAATGCTTAATTTGGCAGAGATGATCAGAGAAGAGCCTGCAGCGTTATGGCAACAGACATTTGAAAGAGCAGTGTGAGAGTTTTAGCGAGAGGAGCTGCAATTTTACTAGTGAGTTGTTGATATTTTTTAACGTTTTAAATTAGTAAAGAGTTTCAGAGACAAGGAGTATTTTAGGGAAAACAGTAGGAGGTGGGATTTGTTTTGTTCAAGACTGTCACTTGAGAGACAGAACCCAATGGGCAGCATTTCCATTGGGTATTCTTTGGCGAATGTTAAATCATTTATTGTCTTTTTTTAGGTAAAGCCCCTCCACACTATTCAAGCTTAGGATAAAAAAAAATAATAATAAAATCTCAGCTTCTGATCCAGGGAGGTTAGTTTAACTGAGGCATGAGAAAGTGAAAGAATTACGAAACCTGAAGTTTCATACAAATTTTCACAAAACCCTTGTAAATTGGGCCTATAAGTTTGAGTGCATTAGTTCTTTTCTTTGTAAAGCTATAATGCAATAGCTAGGTAGCAAATTAGTCTTCCAATAGGATTCTATTACAGATCTTTTTTGAAAGCAATAGAAGCAAATGTAGGAGGGTGTACATTTCCTAAATTAACAAGAGCCTAGAATGAGGGGGAAGGCTGCTAGCCACGAGTCACAAACCAGACATATAATTTATGCCTTGGAATAGTCAGAAAATGCATTTCCTTGATAGCAGCAAAATTGTGATTCAACATGCTGTTCAGAAAATAAGCTGTACAGAGGTCTCTTTTGAGAAATCAGCCAATTATCCAGAACATGAAGGTAGAAATTGTCCCTAATCTGGAAGTAACAAAGAACAACCAGAAATTATGACCAGATTTTGTGTTTATCTTGCTGGTATCTGAGCTTGTCAAGAATACTCTACTTCTCGTGAAAGCCCTGAATTTGCTGATGGGAAAAAAACAACAATAACAAAAAACATACTAATGTTACGCTTTATTCCTTAAATGCAGGTAGTAAACTGAACTATGCAATGGTGAGCTCAGTCAGGTTATGTGATGCACAAGTCTGGTCTTAGTTGTGTGCTCGAGTTTTATTTCACTATGAGATAATTTGCTGCTTACATTCACTATGTGTTTTTACTTTGCAGTCTTGCAGTCTGGCTTAAAAAATATTGAAGAAAATAATAATCTTTCCATTGACTTCAACAACTATTGGATAGAACTTTAGCATACTTAAAATATGTTAAGGATATTTAAATTAATTACCTCCATGATTTTCAATAAATATATATTTTTATTAATGCTCCCAGAAAATTAGTACAAATAATAATACTTTTATATGGTCTTTTATCACCAGAATGTGAATAGCTTGCATAAAATAGAGTTAATATTAACCAAAATTATTTTTATATTCATGGCATGTAAAAAAAAAAAAAAAAAAAAAAAAAAAAAAAAACAGAAATATTCAAAAAGCTCTACATTCAAATTAAAATATTGATTCCCTCTGTAAGGACCTAGACAAGAGACATTTAACGTGCCATGACGTTGAAGTATTACAGTGATGATGTGTTTTTTAGTACTCTTTATTTTTCCTCCTTTTACTTTCTGGACAGTAAGCTAAACACAACCTTAAAGTGTAGCTGAACCAGCAGTGAAGGTTAGTGGTCAGGCTTTTCTTGATACTTGATTGTTGCCTATGTGCCATCCCATAAGGAGTTAAAGTGTTTGGTGGGGAAGGAGGAAACAGAACAAGTATGTAAGTGTTTAGACTTCGCATCATAATTCCTGCTGGGCCCTTAAGCACAATGGAATCTCCTTGTTTTAAATTTGGGGGTTGAACAGAGAGAGCCTGGTTTTGGCTGCTGCCCAAATGGCTCATTGTGCAACTCAGTTGAAGGAGACTGCTCATATACAAAGAGCTTATTCTTAGCATAGATAGAATATAATTTTGCCACTAAAATGACCAACCTAGGGATTTAGTTAGTGAATAAAAGTGATTCGTGGTTCTCCACAACTGGGATTATTAACTGTGTCAGTGAGGAGCACTGGCAAAATGTATATAGATGAGAACAACACTGAACAGTTAATTTTTAAATCACTGCCTCAGTGCAGTGGTAATATACGTTACAATCCCTGAGAATGAGCAAAAGAAAATTTGCATTTATTATCTTTTTTCAACATTTTTTATGGCATGTGCAGTACTAAGAGAAAAATCTTTCTGCAATATTCTTCTCATCTCTTGACTAGTTCAGTAGTGGTTAATATAAGCAGATATTTCAGGAGGAATCCATGCATGGATTTTTTTCATCACTCAGATTTCTGCATAATACTTGAGGAAGATGGGAACAGTGGCATGATAGCATCCTTGGTTGAGGAATTAAGTGGGACTGTCTCTAACCAACCACAAGCTCATAGTGCTACTTTTCCCCATCTTTACAACCTGATGTTAAGGCCCCTTTGGATTGTGACATTACTTGCTGTATTGAATGAAAAAAACAAATGTAAATATAAGTACAGTTGGCTGTAGCCTGAAGTATCGCTGTGCACTACTTACGTTATGTAGCTGCAGCATACATAAGGGAATGGCGTGAAGCTGCAACGGGAGGGTCAGGCTGGATGTCAGGAAAAGGCTCTGCGCTGAGAGGTGGTCGGACACTGGGACAGGCTCCCCAGGGAGTGGTCATGGCACCGAGCCGCTGGGTTTCGAGAAGTGTTTGGACAATGCTTTCAGACATAGGGTCTGATTTGTGGGTGGTCCTGTGCGGACCCAGGAGTTGGACTTGATGATCCCTGTGGGCCCCTTCCAAGTCAGGATATTCTATGGTTCTATGATAATTTAATTCCAGACTGTAGAAGTTAACCATCTGCTTGAACTATGCTTTTGCTCTGTTTTTATCCTTTGAGTCACATAAAGTAATAAGCGTGGGGAATGCAGTGTTTTAGTTCTCTGCTGGTCATTTCCATGGAACATAAAGGTCAGTGAGAAGGCTGGTACGTTGGGTCTCTGTGGGGTGACTTAGAACAAGGAGAGAGGAAATTAGCTGCATATTAGTTATAGCTTCCAGCGTATTTGTCCAGCTTTTTGTAAGTGTAAAGGTAAAGGGATAAAAAAAAAAAAAAAAAACAAAAAAAAAAAACATATTCTGCTTCAGAAGGGAAAGTATAATAGTGGTGAAACACAGATGAGTCAGTATTTATTTAATAATTACTGGAATTCAAAGAAAAGCATGATTCACAAATACAACCAGCCTTTAAACAATGGGAAGAATACTTAAGAATGTGGTAGTCATCTCTATTTATATTCTGTAAGAAATCTTTGGAATGATCATTTATTTGAAGCTGCTATAACTCCAGTGGTTAGAAGCATTTTCTTTTATGTATTTAGACAGTTGATACCATTGGTCAAACTGAACCTTGGATACAGAAATACTTGGAGTTACAATGTAGAAGAGCTTGCAACAGAAGAGTGTCTGTTATAGACTACCTGGCTTCTGTTTATGGCAGAACTATGAGTCAAGGGGGTGAAAGTGCAATAACATATTTAAATAAAATGTGTGATTGCAGTTCAAATGCTGAGTAACCAGTAATTGTACATTCATGTGTTGCGAGATATGAAATGCACAAGCCCAACTTCTCTGACATAAAACCAGCCTGTTTTGCTCATAACATCCATAACTCATGTAATTTAAACATTTCTTTGAGAGCATATTTAAGAAAATGGGAAGCAGTATACAAGTGTTACTCATGCAAGCCTGTTTCAAGAGATTCTTTGAACACAGTTATTGATAGATTCTTCTTACATAACATATGCAAAATGTAATTGAAATTAAATTAAATGTCAGCATGACACCATTAAACAGCTAACATTTGCCATCTTCTAAGACAACTATTCCAAGCATTAACTTCCTAATCAGGAATTTACTCACTTTTTTCCTTTATTTATTCTAGACAAATAAAGGTGATGCTCTTGCAAACCGTGTCCAGAACACATTGGGAAACTATGATGAGATGAAGGACCTGCTAACTAACCATTCCAATCAGAGCCACCTTGTAGGAATCCCAAAGAATTCTGTCCCGCAGACGCCCATCGACAAAAATGAACAGACCTTTTTCCCGGAACAAAGAAACAGGATGATCCCATCTCATCAGATCAGTGGCCACTCATCGACATCAATGCCTCCGCCTTCTTCATTATCATCTAATTCTACTTTGCTACACGGTCACCAGAGCAGCAGGAAGTCGAGGACAGACTGGTCGCGTGGTGGGCACAACTCTAGTGGGGCCCAGCCAAGCCAATCCAGTAGTCAGCAGAGTAGGACAAAGCATAGCTCTTCTCATGACCAGCCGCAGGGCAGGTATGAAGACCTCTACAATTGTCAGAGTGAGCAGCATAAAAGTGGAGGAACTGAGGAAGCAAACTCTATGGCAGCATCTTCACATTCAAGGCGGCATAATCATTCAAAGTCAGCAGCTGGAGAACATACTTACAAAGAAAACAGTCATTCAAAGTCACCCACAGAGCTTGAGTTTGTAAGTCATGGTCCTGGATCTCCACTTCCTTCCACATCTTTGTTATCTGCAAACAATGGTCTTTCGACCCAGAATTTCCCACCAGGACTTCACTGTAAAAACAGCATGGTCCAACAAAAGCCTACGGCATATGTTAGGCCTATGGATGGTCAGGACCAGGTACCCAATGACTCGCCTGAACTGAAACCTCCGATAGAAATTGAGAGTGGATATGGAAATCAGTCCTTTGGAACGCTGTTGGAAGGAAAAGTGAACACCCCTAGTTCGAAGAACAAAGTACCAAAGCTTAACATTCCTCCTGTTGGTGAAGTAAGTAGTTCAAAATATCTTTTCTCTCATACTGGTTGAGTATTTCATGCACTGAATACTTGTCTTTGGAAATATGCAGTTCCATTTCCTGGAACTATGTTTTAAAACATTCCTTTTTTTCTAGAATATGCATGACTAACTTTACTTTTGGCAAAGTTTGTTGCGATAGTCCCAGTAAGCAATATTTAATGAAATTTTAAAATCACAGATTGGAATATTAACATTGCTTGTTTCCAATTAATATTAAAAGGCTGGGTCTCAGTTGGGTATAATACATTTATACCAGCTAGAATTCTGGACAGAGAACTCTAATATCTTGGTTCATCTGCAGTTTTCACTATTTTGCATATTCAGTTAGGAGGTAGTTTGACATAAATATCACTGTTTTAATCTCTTTAAGGAAAAATGGCAGTCTCCAGACTTCAGCAGTACTAAACAGTTCTACCAGTAAGGAGTTTATTTGCAGAGTTCGCTGAATTCCCATTGCTTTTAATGGAATTAATGTGGCTTAAGTTCTGAGTAATGCTTATGAAAATGTGTCCCATTAAAGCTTTTATGCATTTTGAAGAGCTCTTAATATTGGGATTCAGTCCCAGACTCTGCTACCAACAGTTTAAGCTGTTGAATTTTGTATTGCTGGTCAGTACAATATTCCTGTGAGGAACATTTTAATCTGTTCATATTCATGTCCACTCCAAGCACAGATGTATAATAAGGATACCAATTGAACTATTTACAGTCTGTATACTTATTCTCTTATTCTGAGTTTCTCTAAAGCAGTAACTATTTCAAGGTAGGTTTATAGCGTGTGTATGAGCAGAATTGCAATATGGGTCTTTCATAGTTTTTTGTTTTCTGCAAAATATTTCCCTGTTTGGTAATATTTTTATACTAGGAATGAGGAGTGATGCATTCTTAAGCCACTTTATTGCAAAAGGTCAGCTTTTTCTACTGGAATAATTGTTTCAAGCCAATAATTTGTTTGACTATTTAAAAACTTGATGTTATTTATTAACATTCCAGGCAGCAACAAAGACTGATGTGTTTTGCAGTAGAGCTTGGAATAATTTTCTGGGAACTGCATCTGAAAACAGTAAAAGGCCTATTTATATCAAGTGGAAGCCGAGGGTTGCTTGCAGATGGTGTTTTATTAGAAAATGTATTTGTTAATAAACGTAGCTTTGTACAAGATTACTTTACAGATGTTTCTGTTTATTTTTACCTTAGGTTAAAAATCTGCTGATGTAGATGGCTTCATAGTCTGTTGCGATTTGTCGCTAGCATTGTTTGGCAAGTAAATAATTGCATGCAAAGGAAATAATGATGTTGCAAAAGCAAATACATTTATTCACTTTTGCCATCTATTAACACTATGAGTCAATAGACGTACTTTCAAGTGCAGCATTAATATGAAGTATTTTTGGAAACAGAATGTGTCTTTTGCAACTTGTCTTTTATTTTATTTTTTTTTCTGGTGAAATCCTGACACTGTTGAAATCAATTGAGTTGTTACCAGTTCTTTTTGGGCACAGGATTTCAGCCATGGTCTTTTTTGTGTAGGTCTGAGGACCTCTAACGTGAACTGTTTTTGGAAAGGTTTCTAGTCACAGAGATGAAAAATTAAGTTGTGAAGTTGTTACTATTGCTGCCTTAGTTTATATCTTGTGTAGTGAAAAATACGGGTGTATAATTAATTTCATTTATGATTAGGTAAATGGTAAACTCTAGGCACTTTAGAACTGAATGCAGGTAATAATTTTAAAGCAGTCTCTGTTTCATAAAAGTGAGCAGTGGTTTGAAAAAGGAAAGAAAACCTAAAGCTGTGTTGCGGTGATGTATAACTCTCCTTTCTGATACAGAACATATGACAATAGCCAGACTGATGGATGTTTTGCAGGCAAATCTCCTCCTGAGTTTGGAGGGTTGAATTTTTTTTTTTTTCTCCTGTGTCAGGACTGTGAACTTTGGCCCTCTGTGTTTTTCCACAGATGTGTATCCTGAATTTGATTTACCCTGCGTTCAGCAATAAAACTCCTTCCAATCCAACGTTATAGATAACTGGCTTAGTTTAAGCTTAATCAGAACTGACAGTGCACACCTGTGAAACCCATAACCTTTTCAGAATGACTGCAGCGAGTGGCTCTGTTGTAATCTTTATACAATTGATGTGGAGGCTTATGATCCTTCGGTGGTGCTTATCAATTTATGAACCCTCCCCAGCCACCTCCAGCCATAGTCATCTGCTTGAAACAATTTTGCTCCTGCTCCACGGGTTTCCATCCTAACACTGTTCCAGGTGGTGGTGGTGGTGATCTTCTTCGAACTAGCACTGGGAGTGTTTTGGGGACATTTTTCCATCATTTGTTCTGTAGCCCTCCCATATCTGAGTCCATTTTTCAAGTTGCCAGGTCTACACATTGAGATTGCACACCAAACTTTTTTCAGTGATTTTTCTCAAAATTTTGCATGCTCTCAAAATAAGGAATTCTGTAGAGAAACAATACTCCTACAGTCCTACAATAATGTCATCTATTAAGATGTGTCATGGTGGGAAAGAAAAAGACAGTTTTTAATATCTTAAGGAGGGGGAAAAAGTAACCAAATATTGGAAGAAGTGGATTTAAAAGATGAGTTCAGAGTGATGTGGAAATATGGTCTCATTTATCATGGCTTAATGGAATAGGATGTTGAGTGCCCTGGAAGCATTCTGCCATGTGTAAGGAAGTGATCAATTTTATAACGTAATTTGTGTCACTTGAGGTGTTGCTCTAAGAATCTTTGCTCATTCTCAGGGCCCAATTCTGCCCTCAGATATGCCCATCCATCTTTCAGCTCCTCTGGAGTGGACAAGGATGTTAATGCTTTGCTGCTGGCATGTCTCCACTGTGCAGTGGATTGTGGTTTAGTGATTTCTGAGCTTATAAAGATTCATGGTGAGTTCACACAGACTTACCAGATTGGGTCAGAACGTGGTGGTAGCAGCTCTTTTGCACCCATGGAATAACCTTTACCTCTCCGTGGATGCTGCTCTGTGATTTCCAGACCCAGACTTACCACAAAGAGCTTGTTCAGACCTGTCTGCACCATGCATGGACACTTCTGGTAGAGGAACGGGAACAGCAGAACTTCCGTAGACTTCGTTTTGTCATTTAAGGATTTCTTTATGGTTGTGTGATCCTTTTGATTTCTTTTGCCTTTCTCCTTTGCTTTACTTATTGCTATAGTTTTCTAAGGCTGAAGGTATAAAACTGTAATGCTTTGGTGCCTTGGGTAAACCCCAATGTAATCACCAGTTCCCAGGCTTGCAGCCCCCAGGATTCAGAAACTGTGAAGCAAACCTTTTGGAACTGGAGGGCCATAAGTCTGTCACGTCTTCTGGGGGGCATGCAGAAATGTACCAGATACCATGACACAGAATTAATAACAACAGCCCTGGAGCTAAAACATAAAATTGATAAGAAGCCTCCAGCCATTAACATTATTTCCTGTTCCTTTCTTATTAACACTGATCTCTTTATTCTGTATTTACATACATACATACATTAATTTTGAGCTTGCATTTAACATTTGGGAAATTGTGGCAAGCCTGGGACATCACAAAGAGCTTTTGTATTATGTGGAATTCCACCTACTTAAATTGTATGATGGCAGATGATTGTTACTTACCAGTCAAGGAGAATTGCATAGCTAAATCCTATATGCATTTATTCCAAAAAGTAGAGGTTAGAGACCATACTAACAACTGATCATCTCTCTGCTGCATTAAAATCCGGAATCTTGATACGTGTATGTGTATTTAAACCTCTAGGAATCAGATGCTTGCAAATTATTTCAAATCGACTAACTCAGCAGGAGATAGTTGAAAGGAAAGCCTGTACTTTTCAGATTGGGCTCAAACACAAATTACTGAGAGTATTGAGTAAAGTAAAGGGTTTTAAGGTCTGTGGGAACATCAGAAGATGTGTTCCTGGAAAATCTTATGCACGGTTCTCTAGAACAATGCATGGATTTCCAATAAATGTTTAGGGACAGGAAATCAAGGGCAATTGAGATAATGTTTGACTCTCTAGGCAGAGTTTTTAAATCTCACTGCACGATTGGCCTCACATTCCTACAAAGTAACAAACGCTCATATACCAAGTTTCCCTAAAAATACAAAGCTAGGAACAAATCCAAACGGCCTACAACATCTATGTCACCACCCACTTAAGTAATAAAAAATGAAGAACTTCTATTTTCACTTTACTTCTAGGAAAATATTTTGACGGGTTCAGTATACTGCAAAGTGATAAGCTTCTGTTACATGTTTCAAATCATTCTGTTATCGCTGCATGTATTGATTAGCTTAGTACTTTCTGAGCTAGCTATAAAAAAGGCTGCTCTCTTTCTGCATTAAAGAGCAAGAAAAATTGACAGGTAGATAACCATATTGATTGAACCTAAATAGTAAATGCAAGGGACCTATATATGCCTTATAAAACTCTTTGTAGGAACCAAAGCCAGTTTAATATCTTTTCTTTTTTTTTTTTTAATTAAATGGAAAGTAGATGTCTTTAACCATCCCCACGCCCTTCTGATATACATGCTTCTCTGGTTGCCAGCTATAGTGCATTACCATAGTTGTGGGCAAATCACTTTTTTTTTTCAAATGCAGGCTTTATCCTTTCCCCAGACTTTGAGCTCTGAAGAAGAATGGACCGAATCAAGCATTAAGCTGAAATCCCTTTGCTTGGTTCATATTTCAAAAGTCTGAGGCCAAAAACAAACCCAAAGAGCAGTATTTCTTGCAGTATTACAGGTTACAGCCATATGTTTTTCATTTGTAAATACTGTGAGAAGTAATGTTCTTGTGATACTTCTAAATGAAGACCATATGACACCACTCGACTGAAGACCTCTTATTGTGGCCTTTCTAAGGCTACTGTCCGATTGCTCGGACAATTGCTAGGAAAAGTATTTTGCAGGAATAGTAAGAGGGCAGTTTGCTATTTTAAATAAAATGTAAAAAGTATTTATGCATCTTTAGGGCCTGAATTTTAACCTTGCATTTTATCTTGGAGACTGCAAAACAGGGCCCATAAAATTAGGTATAGTTAAAAGATCATAGTCGTAAAAAAAGTTTTCTGTTAGAAAAGTGATTTCTTTAACTTTTTTTTTTTTTTTGAAATTCCACAGTGCCCAAGTAGCTGCTTATTAAGTGACTTGTTAGTGATCCAAGTTAAGAGTAAGAAATACTGTTACCCGAATAGCGTGATATAATAGTGTCACAAAATAAGATGACCTTAAAGGCTTTGGGGAGAGCAGCACTAGAATTGGTTTTGCTTGAGCAAAGATGGGGGGGCATCAGTTAATGGCCTGGGAGGACTGCATGGTATATGCATAGCTCTGCCAATAGATTTGGTCTGTGACTATGTGACGGTGTCACTTGGTTGGTACTTCTCTAACTTATTATATAGCAAGTTTAATTTTTTGAGTTCTGTAGATTGAACAGAAGTCCAAAATCTTTAAATAATCAATCCTCTTCCCCTTTTTGATGTGTGGTCCTCAGTGGTTTGGTGCATCTGACTAGGAAAGGGGGGCCATAATACTTACTTTCCACCCTTAGAGTAGTATTTTTCAGATTTTTTGTTGAAAAAAACATGGAGCGAGTATACATTATTATGGCTGCTTTTCCATAACTAAAACTACATCTCTTTTCTACTTGCTCCAGTTAATTTAAGGAAAACATATCAAGCCATATAGAAATCTAGTTAAGCGTTGTGAAATCGTCTTTATGTTGACTGGCAATGTACTTTTGACTAATGACCAGAAGTTGGTAGAGCTGATATTTCAGCATCTTCTTTTCATCTATCTGCATTGCAAATGCACCAGGAAGAATGCTCCTGGATCTTGATGCTCTGCGTAGCTGTCAGCTAAGCCAGGTGCTCTTCCAGAAGTAGTCCAGCAGCGCTAACAAAGCTGGAGCCTTTGCACTATTTGTTAACACTGCTGTGGAACACGACCTGCTTTAGTGACTACCCTGTCTCTGTGAACTGTAAAACAAAGAATGCTCATGTAACAAAAGATGAGAAAGCACCATTTTCAGGTATTTGATTTTTTGCGATGTATGTTTTCACTCAGGGCTGCGAACAGCACGTTGTCGGCTTGTGGAGAGCAGGATTGGCAGATCTGTGGATCTGTGTTTGGCTCACTGTGTGAGAATGAATGGCCATTTGTAAACTTTACCATGAACTAAGTTAAATATTATTTTATCTGACTCAGACCTTTAAAGTAACACACAGCTAGATAGAAGGAACCTATGTAGATGTTCAATGCTCTTTTCAGTCATACCTTTGGGAGTTTTTTTGTTTGTTTTTGTTTGTTTGTTTTGTTTTTTTTTGTTTCTTGTTTTTCTCTTTGTAGAGAGCGTAAGAATTATGGTTTTAAGCAGTCCAAGAACACAGATGTCACTTTTTGTTTTTGTTTTAAAGTTCAGGCAAGAGAGTCTGCGCACATTCTTGCCTGGGCAATAACAGCTATTGTGAATCATCACTGGAACTGAACGTGGGGCTTCTCAGGACAACCTTGGCTCCTTTAACAAGAGCTGGGGTTCTTGCTGGCAGATATCATTGACTTTCTCCCAGGGCCACTCACCAAGTGAACATGGTGAAAATATTGCATCCAATACGCTCTTCTTAAATGTATAAAAAGAGGCATAAAGAAAATACAAGAAAATCAGTGAGCACAAACACAGACTCTGAGGGGAAAAAAAGTTCTAATCCTGATGAAAATGGTAGTCAAGTAGAAAATTGGACTTTGCTTTATCTGCTAAGTGTAGATCAGTAAGAAACAACTGGAATGCTCTTGTGCAAATGTCAGGAATCTGGGCAGCCAAATGGTGCAGAAAGTGTGATTAGATATTATAGAAGTAATAGGAAACCAAATAGAAAGCACTGTTTCAGACACAGTGGTAGTGGTTGAGACTGAAATATAGCTAGCAAAAGATAAAGGAGGAGGGATAGCACCATATATTGTCAAGCTGAATGAAGATTTACAGAGAATATTGCAACAACTAAAATAAGGAGTAGGGGAAGATGAGGAAAACCAGGTTACTATGCAACAGAGAGATGTGGTAGACGTGAAGGAAGTGTAGGCACAATCTTAACACACAATGAGTCCTTGCTTCAGTAGGAAGAAGGATGGACAGTGGAAGTGAGGACGTAAACTGGACTCACCACAGGGGAAAGAGGAACTACAGTACTCAGGTGTGGTTGGCTTTCTGGTGGGAATCACAAGAGCAGAAGTGCTTAACTGCTCTTAAACTCATCAAACTCCATCTTGTGAAAAGCTGTGTGCAATATGCGAGCAATTAACCCGTGATCCAGAAGGCAGCAGCCTCCGCTCTATGTTCTGGTTCTTTTACATGCATAAGATGCTTACTTGCATGAATTCCTCTGGCTATTTTGTATGCTTGGCCCATTGACATGCAAAATCATACTAGACTTTAAACCATTAAAGCCGTACCATATGAACCATATTTATAACATACCTTCAAAGTGTGAAAATCAGAGGATGGTTATATATGAGAATTTCCGGATTTATGGCCAGAGTCACCCCACTGCAAGCTAGCTGTCTCTGATTCAAGTATGGAAAAGCATTTAGGAGCTGCAGGTGAAAACATCATATGGGAATACTTTAATAAAAATAAAAATAATAATAATAAAAAAGAGGGAAAGAAAGTTGAACGCATAACTTGGCAACTCTCCATGAACTGCAGATATAGGTTAAAGTTATTTAGTTGGCAGGCGATTGCTGGTGTATTAGCAATGTTGGGGAAAAAAAATCTAATTTCTGTATTTTGGCTTGTGCAGTAAAGAAATTCCTCCCACATAAATATGTTCATTTCACCTTCTGGGAAGTAAAGAAAGGAAACTGTAGCTGCAGTCTGTTATTTAATCTTCCTGAAATTAGCATTTGGTGCTCAGGAAGATTGAAAGATTTAATGCCAATGCCTTCCTCAAAAGAAAGAAATGACACACCACATATGTTTTAGCACTGGTTAGACTGTTAAATGGAATTAATCAAAATCCATGTTAAAATATTTCCATGTGTTAATTAGCAATGGTTTGGAACATTAAAATACATATTGGCTTGGGAATAAATTAGTGAAGAAATATCAGATTGAGTTTGTGGGCTTTTAATTGCAACATAATATACTGTGTGTTTTAGAAAGGTAGATGTAAATACACAGCTATGAAATGCTATGGCAATGTGCATTTAAAAATCGTGTAATAAAACAATCTAAAACAGGCTTTCGTTATGGCACTGTGATGCCATTTCCCATTTTAAAAGAAACATTAAATCATTCACTCATTTAATAAAGCAAGAGAAAACAGTTTAAAATGCCCAGAGTTTCATCTCGGGCCAAAGGAAGTTTTAAAGTTCCTCCTTTGAAAACCCTGGTGATGCAGCGAGTACCACCAGCAGGCCTCCTGCTGCAAGTAGGCAGAACTTGCTCGTGCCTTTATTGCTGCTGGGTCAGGGCAAAGCTTATTTCCCTTTCCCTCATGCTGTGCCCGTAGAGCCACAGGACAGTGTAAATTTAGCTAAATATGTAAACGAGGCCGGACAAATGGAAATGTTCATCCTCTTAAACGAGTACACAGGAGGGAGGCAGTGGTATGGAAGGCAGCGTTGCAGCCACCTGGCTGAGGGTGGAGGCCCTGTGTGGCCTGAGGCCTTCCCTCAGCGTAACACGGCCTCCTCGGCTGCTGAAGGGCGGCATCGAACTGTGACAAAGGGCACCCTGGGGGAAACGACTTCGTGTACACCCAGCACAGGGAACTTGAGAAAAAGGTAGATGATGCCTTTAATTTTATCTGTGCTTGCTGTCTGAGTATCCTCTTGTAGAATAACGTCAAGTGCAAGGAAGAGGTTTGGAGCGCAGAGGGAGAAAAAGACGAGGTAAACCCAGATTCAGTCACTGTCCAGGCTAGTGGACCTGTTTTAGCTTGGATTCGCAAATATCTTTGAGAGGAATCGGTGACCCTCAATCTCCATTAATACTGCCAATTAATACTGTCAGTCTAAACATATTTCAGTTAATACATGCTGCTTTCCCTTGCGCACTTCCTCAGAATAATTTCCCATTGTTATATCTCCCAAATGTACAAACTTCTTGGGTTATATTTCACTGAGCTGCAATTTGTGACACTTTAATCCTCAAGACAAGCTGGCAATTATTTCTGCTGTTTGTAAATATCCAGGCACCCATTTACATTTGCATGTATCTTAAATATAAACGTTGAAACAATTATTTCTTAAATATGTAAACTAAATTTAAAACACTGACACATACCCTTTGAAAACTTAGAAAACCATAAAGATCCTCAGATTGCTTGCAGGAGTCAGGATTTGGATTTTATTAGAGCTTGAGTGAAGGCTGTATGTCTCGGTCAGCAACCTCTGTCTGTGGGGTTTAATCCTTTTTGATGCCCAAACCCCATTACTTCCATGTCATTAGAAACTAAAAATGTGTGAAAATGTGTAAGTTCTAGTAGCACATGCTATTGAAACTTGAATATGCTTAATTAGAAACTCCCTTCACATCCAGGAGTAGCTTTCTTAGGCAGCCTCTCTGTGAAGTAAAACTTAACAGTCTATTGTGCATTGAGAAGAAAGAGGGATCTGTAGCATCTTCCCTTCCCACCAACACATGCAGTTACACATTGGCATGAAATATACCACAAATTTAGCTAGGGAAATATTAAGAAGTAATTTTTATTCAAAGCAATTATCCTAGCAACCACAACATTTGCTGCACAATACCATGATCACAAAGGTCAGCAGTTAGCATGGTTTCATGGTGTGGACCACGCACTGTGGTGTCACGGACCACAAATGTTTTGCAGATCCAAGCTTGGGAATCAGGGATTTAGGGCTTTGCCAATGTTTCTGAAAGCAAAACTTTACCATTAACGTTTCCTAGGAAGGTTTGTGGAGTCACAGAAAGCCAACGAGGGGATATGCGCTATCTGTGCCAATGGTTGACGCTTCTTCATTGTCATAAATTATTTCTTCCTCCGCCAGACAGAAAGTTACTTACTGTGCAGAGTGCAATGGAGGCAGGGCTGTGTTCAAAGTTTCTGCCTGTGATTGCAAAGAAATGCGTTTAAATCCTAGCAATTTTTGTTTAAATCCTAGAAATTTTGTACTTATAACTGCTATTCCTTTTTCTCTTCAGTGTAGTGATAAATTAGGTTTTGCCTGTTCCTTAAAACATGAAGGTGGCTGATGTGCTGTAATCCAGATATACAAAATAAAACAGAATGAGGCCCTTTTCTAAGGGACGCAGAGGTGACTGTAAAATACAGCCAGGTTAGTCCTGTCTTGCCCTTTAAGTTGTCACTGCTGTGCAAGAAATCCCAATGATTCCACGTGAGGACTAAGAGTTTCAGATTGTGAATAGAAGAAGCAAAATTGGATCACAAATGATAATTCACAATTAGACTTACTCAGGACTGGCAGTAAGAGCTAGTGTAGCAGGAATATAGAGTATTATTGCCCTTCAGAGAAGAAAAATTTAAATTTGCAAATGCTTTTTTTTGTAAACACATTTTATTAAGATGTAACTGCACCTGCATTTCATCAGGAAAATTGTTTGCTACAGTTTTTAGTATACTTTGATGTATTGAATATATTTGATTTACTTTAATAATGTTTTTTCCTCTTTTTATCAGTATTCTACATACTTCAAGTCCCTAATCTGAAATATCAGAACTCTTGAGAGATGGCCTATTTACTTATAATTCTCATTTCATTTTTTCAGAACCAATGTTTTAGCTATAATGAAGGCTTCAGATAAGGAACCAGATTTCAGATGTTTAGCTAAACCAGGAATATCATATTACTATTGACTTTGCTCAATTACAAGAGCCAGGTGATAGCGACTCAAAAAAAAAAAAAAAAAAAAAAAAAAAAAAAAGAGTGAGATGGGTTTCTAGCTCGAGAGTGCACTTTGGCAACAAATTGACAGCAGACTGGTTGCTGTTGTTTGCTTCACACTGTGGAGTGGTCTCAGGGTATGAGCTACATTTCTTTAGGTTGAAATTAAAACGAGAGAAGCTCTGCAGGGATGCCCAGAGCGTGCTCCAGCTGTTCCCCTGGTGCTCAGGAGAAGGTAGATTAGCACCCCTCAGCCCCTTCTCCTCTCCCCTCTACAGAGACCTCTACAGAGGTCTATTTCCCTCTACAGAGTGCCTCCTGTTGTGCTGTGCTTCCTGCGATGAGGATCCAGCTTTATTCTCTTGCACTGGAACTGGTGGTGGCCCAGGATGAATTGAACAGTCATTGACAGTATTACACTAAGTGCAAATGAGCAGGGAGGGAGGAAGGGAGAGTATTACTGACCTCTGCAGCTTGCCTGCAAGAAGTGGAACCACCTGCGTGAGCAGGTAGCAGGAATGGAAAAGACTCTGCCTTCTGTCACTGCTGGCTGCACCTCTATGGGACAGCTAAATCTAGCGTTTTGGGAAGGGAACATGTCTGTAGGTGGTGGAGGTAACTTCCACAAGTCAGAGCATTAAAAGGGAACTGATATTTACAGTCTAGTGTGGGAGATTTTCCATAACAAATTCTGCATGTGGTTTCAGAAGTAGGAGCCCAGAACAATTCTCCGTGCTCTTGGCTGCTCCAGTCATTTCGGTTTCTGGGGTGAGGCACACGCCAGGTCACTGAAGGACAGAAGGGAACAGAGACATGAACAGGGAGAGGGATTTCCCCTTTCATTAGCCACAATAAATATGTTTGTTCAAGAACAAATAGCTGGAACAAGCAGACATGCAGCTCTGATGCTGAAGAAAAGGCTATTTGTGTCAAATACATAGGAAATACTGTTCCCAGACAAACCGTTGTAAGGATTGTCCTTTAACAAAGCCAAGTTTATTTGGGATCCTGACTATGTAAAGGCTCTGTATTTCATTCTTTTTCCCATTAGCTAACATGGGGCCCTGTATGGTGAGTAATGATGTGATTGCAGCGAGTTGGCTTTTAAACTATTGAAATAGAGTATAGCACTTTACTGTAAGCTGCCCTTGTACTTCGGTGCTGTCAGAAATCCTTATTGAGTGGGATTTCCAGGTTTAAAGTCAACAGCCAGAGGCGGAAAGAAAAGATGCTATCTCAGTGGCATGCCCTTAATAAAAAGTTTGCTTGAACATAACTCCCTTACGATAGCAAACCTGTGTATAATGGAGGGAGTATTTACTTGGCACTCTCCAGGATTATCCGTGGTATTTTGTTGTAATGTGGGGAGGGGAGAGGGAAGTCCAGAGAGAGACCAAGGCTGCAGCAATGAAGTGTGCTGGGAAACTTGTATGGCTGTCCCGAGCACACAGGTTTTGTGGGGCAGCTGGGTGCACAGAGAAGACGTGGATTGCTCTCGCCAACAGATGTGGAGTCCAGGCTGATGACAAGTCAGTCAGTGCGGTGTGTAAGGCTGTGGCAGAGGACTTGGGAAATGCCTAAAACCTGCTGAGGGTGCGTTACCCACCTCTCCCCAGAGGCTAAAGCCGCTGTCAGGGCTTCTGTGGAATGAGACCGTTTCTTTGTGGGTTTCTTGCAGATCTCACCTTCCTTCTCTTTCTGTGGGTACCTGCTTCTTCAAAATACTGCAAATAAAGTTAGCTGCTGCACTGTGCCTGTGAGCTTGAGCTTTTGCAGGCTTTATAGGATGGTGATTTTTCTGGCAGTGTTATCATAGGTTTGTTTTCTCTGTGTGCATCTTTACAAATACAGATGTAAAATTATATACACGAATACATAGGCTGTCATATGGCCACTTAGATCTACAACCACGCTCGCAATAGCAGAGGCTAAAGAGGCTTTTCTTGGCACAGCACTATCATTTCACAATAGATCATGAGTGACGGAAGTGGAAAGGAATTACATATTTTGTTGCCTTGTCTCCTGTGACACAAAGCCACGTGGAGGTCTTCACTGCATCTGGTTTCTGATTTTGGCCCCAAACACAGACAAATACCACAAGCCCTAACAACTGTCGTTTCTAGCCCTCCCTCCAAAAGTGAGTCCCAAGGGAGTTGGTTTTGAGCTGAATGCTTTCTGTTCTGTTCAGTGCTTAAATGTACTGGCATTGCTTGTTTGTCTCTTGCTGAATGGGATCACAAGATTTTTAAATTTCTCTTTGTTCCCTTAGCTACTCTCATACTTAGTTCCTCTAAAAAAGAAGCAATATCAGATTTGCCCTCAGTGCTGGTGTCACCCGGCTCCCAGCGCTTCCCGTTTCCCCAGCCAGGAGGACTGCTACCTGGGGAAGGGTGCTGGAGCCAGAGGATCTCCACCTGCACCAACGTTACAGCGAGGACAGGGCCTTGCCTTGCAGGCTGTTAGACAGAGGCCATGTCCCAAAGGAGATGGAGGCAGGCCGGGGAGGCAGAGAAGGAAGTGAAAAGTTTAGCTTGTTGTAGGGAGCAGAGCTATATGACAGAGGTTGGAGGAGAGGGGATTATAGTACACACGTGTAAAATGTATTACCAAAGCTTATATACTTGTGTATGTGTATAAGAAATGTGTCCTCCCACCATTTTTCATGTATTTTTACGATGGTGGTGGCTGGACTTTGCGTATGGATTGTTGTAATCCCCCATTCTTGTGGCAAAGCCTCACCTTGGATTGAGTGTCATATTGGTCAAAGAGCATAGCAGGTATTTTGGAGCATAGCTTTCCCTCAGCAGTGATTGCCTTCTGTCTGCTCTGAGGGGGAAAGAATAAGCCACGGGACTGCATTTGACACAGATCTGTGCCTGAGCTAATAAACTCTGCTGAGAGCTTCAGCTCAGGCTTACACTTTTTTATTTTCCAGCTTGAAACACAAGCTGAGATAACTCAGGTCTGCCGACAATAGACAGCACAAATATTCTTTGAAAGGGTTCCAAATGTTTCAAGACCCAGATAGCTACAGCGAGGGTTTGTATGTGTGTGTGCATGGAAACATATACCATAAAGGATGTATAAAGCCATCTGAAAATCAAGCAAAATGTGTGCGCAGATCTGTTGTGATTGCCCTTGGAAAAAAAATCATGTATTTGGAAGATTACATAGGATTCCTTTTCTCTTTTTAAAACAAAAAGCCAGCACTGGCATTTTTATGTGTGGCTGTTATGCAAGTCTCCTTAGGGATTACCTTTGACACTGGGCTCTTAAAGTTGCAGCATCTTGCATAACACGCTTGCACAACAAGCACAGCACTTCATAACCAGCAGGTTTAGACCCAAGGCAGGCAGCAGCAATCACAACCACTGACATCGGCTGCAGTGTTTTGTGAGAACAACATGAACTATTCTGAAACCAAAGGGTAGGAAATGGAGTAAAGAAAGCTGTTGGGAATAACAGAAAACAAACAAAATCACCACCACCACATGTGATGGAGTCTGGCACATTTAGCTTTAAGTAACAGAGATATAATTATGTCAAAATTTGGTTATCCTCACATTTGAGTTTATTTACTAAAAAGGAAAAAATCAAAATTTGTGTTCTTGGCAAAGTCAGTGTCATTTTTATTTTTCAGCTTCAATGGAAACAGGTTTTGACCTTTTAAGATTAGGAAGTGAAATGTTTTCTCCTTTTTTTCCTCCCCTATACATCTATACCTACTCCGTAATATGCCAACCTGTGAGACCCAGATATGAACCTACTCTTCTGCAGACACTTTATTTTTACAGACCAAATTTCAAACCCACTGTTGCTTATAGAAATGTTGTCACTGACTTCAGTGGTGTTTGGATCAAGACCTGTACAAATAAATTCAGAGAGAATTTAGAAATTAGCACATACAGATGATGACTGTGTTATAGACGGACGGGACTCAGTATTTGTGCTGTCCTCTTCTAGAGCAGCTCAAAACATCACTACTTTCACTGAAACAAGCTCTTGGGAAAATAAATGGAGAACTTTACAAATACTATAGCTGTTTCAGTATTCATACATAATAAACCCGGCTTCTGTAAATAACTCATTTTATCTGTCAAACATTGTAGGCACATATGCCACATTAACTGTCACTGGGGTCGTAAATAAACAATGTATCTGTCTACACATTACTTATGTCTGGGGGGAACTGCACAAGTACGCAGGGAAAACAGTAAAGAACACATTTTAATTGTAAAATAAAATGTTAGTGTTGCTATCGCTAATTATTTTAAATACATCTGAACTTAAAACAGTTCATAATTCAATAGAAGATACAAAAAGGCAATAGTCAAACAAAATTGAGTTAATGATGCATCTAGCGTGTATCTCTTAAATGCATTTCTACTACCAGAAGCTCAAGTACAACTCTGGGTGGATGTGACTGTTCCTTTGTTCTTTACAAAAAACACCCCATCCTCCAAAACAAGCAGACAAACAGAAAACAAACAAACAAACAAAAAGGGAAAAAAAAAAAAAAAAAAAAAAAAAAGGCATTTTCTATATAAAACTATATACAATTCACTTTGGGGTTTAGAGTGTGGGTCCTGATTCTGGTCTTGCAATATATCAATAAGTCAGACTTCCATCTGTTTATCACTGTCATGCTGGACTCTTCTTTCTAATAATTTGTTTGCATGATTTCGGCATGGAGCCTGTGCTGTACCAGTTGGTTTTGATCACTTGTAGGCACTAGAGATAGTGAGAGACTTCTGATGAGACACCAAAATATCAGGACAAGTGGATTATCTTAGTTGTTGAGATATGTTCTGTATTCTTCTAATTTATTTATTTTTTTTCTGTAGGCAGGGTTGTCACTTAAAAGACCAACTTTTGATCTATCTTAGAATAATTTGTTTGTTGATGTATGTTTGAAAGCAAACAAATCCAAACCCAACTAACTCACAGGTTCCCTTCAGCCCCTTCTAAATTTGTTGTGCTTTGGTGGAAAAAAATGTTCACCTATCGGCCAGGTATGGATAGAGATAACAGGCTTGACTTATGACAGAGTAAAATTAAGTTGAGCTCTTTGTCTGAGCCGAAGTTACAGTAGATCTTACATTGTTAGGCAATATTATCATTATTAATCATGGAATATTATGATTTAGTGTCCATGCTAACCACTAATCCAGCAAGAGATGTTTTAAAACAAAACAAAGGCTTTTATAAATTCTGTTGTTTGGCCAAAATGCACCTTTTTTATTAATGATCTTTTACCTAAGCTAATGAGCCAGAATATTAAGATTTAAGACATTAGTGCTATTAATGTAATAGCTAATGATGATGAAATTCAGCCTTTAGATTTGTTTCATGGATCTCTTGATAACTTATGAACGGGCAGAATTTGACCCTCCATACGTTGCTGAGACACCAAAATATCACAGTAAAGGACTGAGGTACATTTAATCCTGGGATGATTAAGGCACAAGATAGCTATGTCTTTGAAAATAAATGTCTTTGCTTCTGCTTGGCATGCATATAGCAAAAATCCATCACATGCATCCATTTTATTTTCTTTTGACAATGTTAAATATGTGATAAGCTGTTTTCTGCCACCCACACCATTTCAAGTGGCATGCCAGAAAGGATATACAATCTATAAGGGGCTCTTGTTGCTGGATTTAAACAGCGCAGCTACGAGCAGGATTCCAGCGTGCAGACACCTCCTGTTAACAGCCTTTCCATAGGTGCTTAAGTTCAAATTAACTGTTCTAAAACCCAAATTAGAGTCAAATCTGATGTGAGCCAATTTACTCTGCACAACAATCATGGGCAATGAAAAGTGTTCTGCTAGATTGCTGTTTAAATCGGATCACTATAGCTCCCTCAGTGGGAAAGTATTGCAGAATAACAATGGCCAGCGGCTAAATGTAATTTAATTATTAGGTTTACATATTGGTTGGTTCTTGCATTGTTTAAAAAGAAACATTTTCAGCCAGGTGTACAATGTCTGGCCAGTGTTAGAAATCATTATAAAAAGCTGGAGGAATAATAGACTGATGATCTAACACACATTTAACTTAAGCAAGGTCTGATTGTTGAATGCTGAACTCCAGCAAAGGGTGGTGAGTTCATTTCCATCGAGCGCTGACATTTTGTCCTTTTTGTATATTGCATTGTTAGTGGTATAATGCATACAGCATATGATGATGAAAAGCCTGGAGACCAGGAGTTTGAAAATAAAGCTGCCTTGTGGCTGAAATATCTGTTGTTTCACACAGCAGCTTTCCTGGTTGAGATCACATAGTAAATTGCAGACCCTCCATTTAATATTTAGCTACCAAAGGAAAAGAGAAATAATATGTCACTCCATCTCTATCTTTCATCTGTCTGTTAGACTTTCTCATAACTGAAAGATGCTCCAGATTGCTGAGCGCAAGGTGGGGTAGGCTATCATTGCTCTAGTACTGCACTTTTTTTTCCCCCAAGTCTCTCCTTTTGTATCGTAACAGCAAAATTCCATATCACATCACTGTTTGATATGAAATTGCTTGATAGGGTGTGATGACACATTCATATTATGTTAGCAGCATAATTTAACTGCTCCGTTTTTTTAAAACCATTTGCAAAAGTGCCTGAAATGTGTGCATTATAAAATAGGGTCATTACAGCTATAGTTGAATTGGCATTTCAGTAATAAACCCTTTGTAGAGGGCTAGATGTTAATGCAAATCTTTTATCATTATAAATATGAATCAGTCAGCAACAATATGTATTGACTTCAATAAACGGACACTGGAAAACCTGATTTTTCTGAATGCTGATACAGTGACTGTCAAAGTCCCTGCATCATGCCACCAAAATGTTCTCGGCAATGTTTCTGTCGGCGTGGTGCACGTCCAGTAGGTCGTTTCTCGCTCCTCTGAGGGAGGAGTGCTGCTTGTGGCTCAGCTGGCACCGCAGGTCAGGAGTTGCTGACATCTACTGTGTTTGAGGGAAGGAGGTTGTAGTGGGCTGCTGTCTTTTAAACATAGCCTCAGTTTGTGCCTCAGTAGGTATTTCATACAGGTGCAAAAGAACACCTCATTTGACTCTGTGGCATCGTGGATCCAGCCCTCTGTCTTTACTCAAGTGAATCCTACTGTGATAAATAGGAGTGTCCCTCAGTAAAACCAGTACCGCCCTTTGCACTCTGTTTTTGAAAAGTGTTTTTCATGCTGTTTTGAGAATAGAAGTGTGTCTATATTGCATATAGAGATCCGAACAAAAAGATTTTTATACCAGAGCTTCTTGTCTCATTCTTCTCTTGATCTTTCTCTCTAAGGAAGTTACTTCAGCTGTGCTTCTCTGAGGGATAAAAGGCATCCCCACAGTGAACTGAGAGCATCTCCTGTTGAAAACAGGAGGCTAAATGCTGAGCTCAGGTTTGGATTTGAAGTAGGTTAGCGGATACCTGAAGAATCCCTCCAGGTATGGCTCTCTGACAGCACAACCTCACTTACAGTCCCATATGCATTTCCCTTTTCCAGAATAAAAGAAGGAACAGTTGCCTAAGCTTCAGCATCAAACCTTATGTTCATTCTTACTTAAGGAATTGAATTGGCTGCGTTGACTTAGGTTTTACCAGGGTTTAGCCCATTGGAGCATCCCTCCTTGGAGTAGCAGCTGCAAGCTCAGCGTGGCCAGAGAGCAGAACACCAGCTCACAAAAGATGTGACATGGCAGGTGGCTGCCTACAGAGGGTCATGAATAACAAAGATCAACAGACATTGGTACTTGATTGGTACCAGTGCTTCCTCCATTAAGAGAATACCAGATATATGTGCCTGTCAGTAATTACACGGTTTATGTTGTCATTTCAGATATGGGGCTCCTTTTCTGCTCAGTTTCACTAACTCTGTTTTATGCTCTGCCAATGAAACCAGCAAGTAAACTCACAACACCGTGTTTTTTCCACTGAACGTTTTCTGTGTACTTCTTTGTCATCTACTAGCGCCCTTTATAATCTGTGCCATATTATCCTGCCATTTGTAGTATGATCCTGTAATGCTGGGCTTGGTGAGACTCATGCAACAGAGTAATTCCTTCAGTCTGTTCAGAGGCTCAGAGATTTTCTGCTCCTTTGCTAAATATTGGGGTTACCTCCAGCTGAATCCTCCCCCAAAACATGACTTTTCCCTGTGCAATAAATTCAATGGCACTTAGTGTGTCACAGCTAAAGAGAATATTTATGAATTACCATGAATAAACAAGACCCATTCCCTGCTGTATGTCCATTAAAGAATGAAGTGGTGGAATTTGGTCTCCTTAGGCAGTCTGTGATCGATAGAAATTTAAACTTTAAAATATTTAGCTTTTTAAAAAATAATTATTTAAAATGTTGTTGTAGTAGAAGCACATACCACCTAGAAGTGGATACCAGGCAAAAATACAAATAGCCTTTCTCAATTTCAGTTCACTTTGTTTAAATTTAGAATAGTGTTGGATGACTTTTTGAATGCTTGTTCACTCAATAGACACATAAAAGTCATATCTGCCTGCATGGTCTGTTTACTTTTTAGGTCAAATTTGACACATGTAAGTGTTATTTCAGAAGCGTAATCACTCAACTTGTTGCTAGTTTCAGGGTGTTTTTTTTTTATACTTAGCTTCTTGTGAATTGAATTAAATGGCTAGAAGATTAATTTGCTGTGGAAAATAAATAAATAAACAGGTTGGTGGATATTATGGCTCTAATTAAACAGTGTGAACCGGAGAGATGGTTCGGTGTTATATTTCTGTCTGGAAGGCCACATGGTCCGTGTGTTTGAGCCAGCTCTCATGTCTTAAAATTTAAGAGGCTGAAATTGCAAAGGTCCTTCTGATGGTGGTGGAGATGTGCCTGACCTCTTCGGTGTTTGCAGGTTGTGAGTCAGTATTACGAAACCTGTAGTTTAAATGCAGTAACTTCTCATGTTGAAAAGGAAAAGCATGTTTCCAAAATGTTAGTATTTGTACTACATGTGTGCAAAATCTATAGGTGTTCTTGATGAATAACAATGCACCCTGACAGCAAAGAATCAACACAGAAAAAATAGGTCACAGCAGCTTGCTTGCTCTTTACACTGTCATGGTTGATTGGTTATTCTCATCACCCTTTGTTTAAAATCATTTCAGAATTAATTGGCGTTCATTAACACAAGTCTTTGTAGCAGAATTGCAGAAACAGTCATTAATGTAGCTAATAAACATAAAAAAGAAAAAAGGATCCTATTACCAGGTCCCTACAGGCTGTTAACTAACATTTTGAATAAGAATACATAAACATAAATTAAACATTTTTACAAACTGCTAAGAATGTGGGAATTTAGCATGGTGGTCTGTAGTAATGCTTTGAACCAATTTGTTATATTATGTCGATTTTTTAAGGTTTCTTCTATAAAGATAGTGGTCCTGATTAGATTAGATTTTCACTGCAGTCTTGCAGGTTTCTTAGAGGTCTCTCTACCTCTGCCAGCTGCTGCAGATGAGGCTCTACTACCAGTGCGCTGCTACAGATGAGGCTCTGATCCTTCTTCTCTGACTCCCCCCAAGTTCAGTGAGTGTTTTTCTTGACATCTGTAGAAGTACAGATTCCTGTGGTGATGCATTGAAAATGAAAGGAGCAAACTTGCAAGCCCAAAGTTTTGGTTGAGGGCCCAGCAGCAGAAACTGTCTGGTGCAAACATAATGTTTCAGTTGTGTGCAGGTTGGTCGCTGACTTTACCTGGGTGCTCTGCCATCTGGTTTCATGTTTGTTTCAGTTAGTGCAACTCAGTAAAATGTGTTTGTAAATTTGCTGTGTGTTAATTACAGGATTTCCCTTGTTTGGGCTGTTGCTCTCACTCGATGGAGTATGCGATTCAGAAGGCACTGCTGTATGTATTGTACTCTCAAACAACCCCCTACCGTTTTTTCCAGTGGCTCTCCCAAGAATGAGGGTGGTTAACAGCAGAGTACAACCCTGATAGGAAGCACCTCTGACATGCACGGGACTGTGTGTGTTTGGGGGGTCACGACTGAGGTGTTTCTGCCTGAGCCCTCGTAGGGTCTGTGGGGATGCAGCAGAAGCCCCCCAATGTGAGCTCTGGCTGGCTTTGTGGGAGCTCCTTCCAGCCGCAGAGCAGCTCCTCGTGCTGCCAGCCCGCTCCCCTGGCCCTTCTGCACATGCCAGGGGCTGGCACAGGCACCTCACGGGCACGGCTGTGGGGGTTTGTAGGACTCCTGGGTCTCCACTTTGCAGGCATGAGGAGGAAGCTCAGCAGCCAAGTGAGCGTGGCTTGGGAACAAGTGAACAGAAATGCCAGATTGATTATTCTGAAATGTTGTGGACATCAAAATGGAGCCCTAGCAGGGGGCAATTGGAAAATGTGTCACTTACTATTTGATTTTCTAATGTCTTTACTGCAGTTTACTGAATATAAAGGTTAATTTGCAGATGATCCAACTAATGCAGTTAGCTGGTATATTTTGAGAGTGCTGTAATATCTTAACACCGCTGATTGATGCACTTTGAACTCTGGGTAAATGCGGAGTCTCCATGTAAATGCAGTCTTGGCGTACACTGTAAGTTACAAAAACATTTCAAATAAGAAATCCACTAGACAAATAGATTGCTTTGTATGTCTGGCTTGATACATGCTGTCTGTATACATTCTGACATATGCAGAGAAACATGAAGGCTTGCTGCTAATCCATATACATTACTTTTACAGCATACAATTTCGAGGAATTCAACCCTTAAGTACAATACAATTGTAAATGGACAAAGAAATATATTTACCCCTACAATTAAAATATAATAACAGAAAGACAAAAAATTGTCTTAGTCTAACTTTTGTTTATTGACTAGAACATATAAATGGCTTTAGGCACTACTAAACAATAAAAAAATGTGGCCCACTATTGGGTCTTTTATCCATTTTAATTTATTTTGATGCTGCATGCAGTTTCTGAATATCTTTTGTGGGTTGTAATAAAATAGCCGCAGTGCAATTTTGCATGTATGTCAAGCGGTGCGTGACCTGATATGCAAATTTAATACCAAGGTGCCAAAACTGAATTCATAATGTTTCACATCTACAGAGCTGTTTAAGGCAGTTTAGAAATCAATGAATATGTAATATGAAGGTGATAAGACCTAAATAAAAACCCTATTTATCTACTATGAAAAGTATTTATACACAGAATATTTAGCACAAGCAGAAAATGGACAGAGTTTCCAATTATATGGTTTGCATAAACAAATGTTGAACCGTGTGCTTAGAATAGATAATAACATAGCTAGTTCCTTTGCATTATACTTTAAACTTCAGAAATGTTTACAGATGTCTCTCTCTTAGTGTATATATAAAATGAAACACTAAACTGAAGCAGCTTTTGAAGAAAACCTCTTTGAGGTCTCTTATTTATTTTTAATTTACAGTATATGGGGTGCTTCATTATAGGTTTCTGTTACCGGTTTTCAGGTTATTAAAGATCAGTGAAATAAGATACACTTTTGTGAAGTCTTGTAGTTTATGGTGAAATAAAGGACATAAATTTAACTGGTAATAAATAAGAATCAAATGTTTTCCATCTGCTTACCTTTAAAAGTAGAAGAGATCTAATTTAGGAAGCATTTTGACTTTTGAGATCTTTTCTGAATCGATGAACTGATTATTTCTATTGTTTTGTCCCAAAAGTTAATCTAATAAAGTTTCAGGAGTTTACCAAATGATACTAGCGAATTAGATTGGCCTTTCACTCAGCATACTTACATGCGGAGATGGACTGGGAATCCAACTCGTGATTGATGGCAATCAATCCCAGCCATCCCATCTCCACGTGGAGGAAGAGAGTTTGTGTTTTTGCTTGGCTGGCTGCGTTGTTTTAAAGCACCCTGTCAGCACAGAGAGGCGTTTGTATCTCTTGGTTTGAAATAAGTTCCTACAGTAATGACTACCAATGTGTTGAGCAATCAAGAAAAATGTAGGGGCGAAGCAGGTTTTGACAAATGTCTATCATGCTGAATGTGTGCCACTGATATTTCAGAGAGATTTTACATTCACCTTTCTAGAGGCCAAGGTCCCTCATTGGAAAAGTCAGATCATTAGACTGATGTGAAATAATGACTTGCAATAGTTGCTAATTGATCGTTGTTCTTGTGGAAGAAACAATAGAAAACTCAACCCCCAGAAGTGTATCCTTTTTTCTTTTTTCTCTCTCTCTCTTTTTTTTTTAGCTTGACCTTAAACCAGCTTGGGTGCAGTTCTACCCTGTTGGTCAACAGCCTGTTGACTTAATGTCTTGAACCTCATCAGGGGTTTAACGTTCACAGTAAATTTGAACACCTTGTTTCTCTGATTAGATACAGATGAGCAGAACTGGGTGGTAGATAATAATGAAGAAGATCTTAGTTTTTGTCCCTTGTGTAGTTACTGCCCCGTGAAATTGCTGCCTCCCTCTGAGAAATGAATGATGGGGTCATTTTTTGTGTCTGCATGAGGGATTGCCTACATTTCTTCAGCAAGTGCTAGAGCCATTCATTTTTATGAAGTTTTCTTTGGCTCACGCCACTATTTATTATGAAGAGATTGTATAAAAAAATAGTAGCCAACATACTGTGATTGCTGCACTTTGCTGGGCCTTAATTATATGCAAAAGCTTCAGTTTAATTTTTTGTACCAAATAGGCTGTGTTAACCAACCTTGAATGAGGGGATGGTGCCTCAGTCCTGGGAGGGGAGCACATTGGATTTTCCCTTGCCCAGACGTGCCCCATAAGAGGTTTGTTTCAAGGGTCTTAGAGATGGTAATATGCTTGAGGTTTCCTTCACAAAATTCTCTTGCCGTTGTCTTTCATGGTCTTGAGGGTTGCTTAGATTTCAAAGGAGATCATGTCCTTTCCAGTCCTAAAAGAAACCTGCAGTAAAGGACCGTGTTTGGATGAACGTGTGAACCATACTGTAGAGAGATTTACCTTCGTGCTCCACTTGGACACGATGTGCTTGTAGGAACTGTGTCACTGTGTTCCCCTGTGCTTGTTCAAGCATAGCCACTGAAGGTACTTACAGACCAAAACCAAGACTTGGTCTAGTAAATAAAAGAACTGGAATATATTGTGGTTTAGTAAGTAAGTGAATTGGAATATATTGTTCTCTACCAAATTGAAATGGAGTATACAATATTCCTAGAACAGAAATAGTTCTAGTTCAGAAGTCTTTTTCTGGAGCATAATATCATAGTGTTTATGCATTTACCTTTAAAATTTATGCACATCATTAAGATGTAGTTTACTTTCCAAGATTTTTTTTTATTTTGACCTTGGATATATTTTTCCTTTTTATTTCTCTGAGCTGTAATAGACATTTCTGGGTTCTTAACAGTTTGTTCATGGATTCAGCTTCAAGGTTAGATGAAAGCTCCAACCTCACACCAAAATGGAGTGGTTTTGCATTTTTAAACTTTTCTTTATGCAAAGCCTAAAACAGGTGTGTTTTGTATGGCTTTGGATTTTGCATGAATTCTGGACAAGCACTTGAACTACAGTTCAGTGAGTGATTAGTATGAGGCCTCTAAAAATAACTGGGAAGTTTTGGTCTGTCAGTGAAAACTGGGACCTTAACTATCTGACACTAGGCTTCCCTTGGGATTTCTTCTTGGGCAAAAAGGTGCAATGTACCTTTATACTAATGCTGCCATGAAGACTCAAGCAGCCATTAGGGAGGCCTATGCTCAGAAAATGTATTTCCGTGAAGTTTATTTTGCCATCTGGGATTGTTGTCTGCTTCATTATTCAGCTGCTATCTAAACTAAGAATTAAGGAGACTAATTTCCTTTGGAAAATATTCCTTAACTGGGAGCGTTTTTTGTTACAGACTTGTGTTACTGACAGTTTTTTGCTTTGGAGAATATCTGTTGAGGAGAACTAGAGTAATAAAGAAAACATTCAGTACATGAAACCCTAATTTTCTTGGCAGCTTACATGTCTTTATTTGTGATTTTTTTTTTCTGTTCCTGTCTTTTAATCAGTGTCATGCTGTGAAATCTGCCATTTTTGCCATGACCAACCCATGAAATTTGTCGTTGCCGTTTCTGTGATTTGCATGAGGCTTGCTTTATGATTAGCAAGTGGAGTTCACAAGTGCATGTTTTATTTGCATGAATCTCTGCTCTCCAAAAAAAATGCTTGGCCTCTCAGTCTGGGCCCTAAATTGGATTGTAATCCGAGGATTAGTACTTCTAATATTAAGTGATAGTTATCTCAAGTATGTTCCTTTCTGAAAGCAGATACTTGGTTAGGTGTCGTGGTGCTGTTAGTGGAGCTTACCTTACGTACATGGGTTCATCACCTTTGCATTGCAGCCTTCTCATATTCCCTCAGGTTGGTATATAGGTGACATTTTTAAGAGCATGTCAAGCAGCAAAGCAGTTTACTGCAACCGGCTCAGTTAAAGGTTGCAGCCCTGATTTGAAATAAAAAATCTGTGGGATAAAATCAGGCTCTTTATAAGAATAAGTAATATTTTGACAAATTTATTTTTTTACACTGAAGCACTGTCTTATGAACTCTTTGTTCCTGCAGAAGATAGTGTGTTTATGTTAACAATGAGCTGATACTTTGACAATTATTGAAAAATTTTTAGGTTTGGCTTCATTTTAAGTGTGTGGTCAGAATGAATTCATTTGCTCTTACTGGAAGAATACTTATCATAATGGATTCATGTGGTATCCATGTGCTTGTCACATGTTCTTTTTTATACACATCCCTCTGTAATCCCATTGCAATGCCACTTTAATTTAGTATTAGTTAATGGACTCCATATAAAGGTTGCTCATTTTTTATCTCCAGCTAAATTTCTGGTATTTAAAACTGCTAAGCTGGAGAGAAGAGCACTACATATTAATAGCAGCACTTTGAAAAATTAACAGAATTATCTTCCTTTTGTCTGTTGATTCCCTTTTACTACTTTACAAATTAATAAGCAAAACAATAAGGGGCTGGCGATTAATCATGAAAAATGAAATTCACTGTTGGAAGAGAACATGAGGCTGACCTACACGTAACTGTCATCGATGACTTTTGGCTGGCATGGGAAGATGTACAGATCCCCGCTGATCAATGAGAACAACCTGGTTCACCACCTGGTTCAGCAGAGGAAAGGTGCTTACATTAGGAGCAGGTTTCCACATGCGTGCTATAGTTGACCTAAGTAACTCCCTTCTGAGGCTGAATTAAGAACCTCACTGCCCAAATAATGTGAACTCATTTCTGGAGACACCTGCTTACCTTGAACACCTAAGTTGGAAGCCTCAGGTAGGTGCCAGGAAAATCTCCTGTGATATGAAATCCCCAGTGGTCCATGGGAGCACTTTGGGAGCAGTTTGACCCAGTTGTAGTCTGGGTTTCACCCAGAGACCAAAGACCTGAAGTTGTTGAGTTTTTTCCATCAATTTCACTAGGTTGTGATGGGATTGCTTCAGTCGGATGGGTCCACAGTGTGGTATGAGACAGTCCTACAAAAGCCAAGGTAGAATAGATCCGTTATTATAGTCAGAAAAAGAAAATACTTCAATGAATAAATTGGCTCCAGTTGTTTATTATCTATTATTTATTATCCCATAAAAAGGGTTCATCCAATAGGACTGGAGTTGAATTTTCATAGGGCGTTTTAAACAAAAGTGGCTTCATGTCAAATTTATTCTGGAAAGGTCAACATTAGTTTACATCAAAGGTTTGGGTTGTTGAGAAACAATAACATAAGGTCATAATTTCAGCTTGTTTGAAGAGCTGCAATGAGCTGTTTGCCAGAGATTCGATCTCTGGTAAACAGGCCCCTCTAGGCTCACTTGGAAAAGCTTGCAAATGCACTGACGCTCGTTGCCCATTAGGTTCAGGATGAAAAGCAAGCCTGAAAGCTGCCAGTGTTTATATACAGGATTTGGTTCCTGTTTCTTTTTCTCCTTTCTCCTTTCTCTTTTATTCTTTTCTCCCTATTCTCTTTCTTTTCTCTCTTTTTTTTTTTTTTTCTCCCTTATTTTTTTCCTCTCTTCTCCATTTTCCCCCCTCTTTTCTCTTTTTAATCTTAAGAGTGAAATCACCTGGAGAAAAAACATTTATGGAAGGTAGAAAGAAGAGGAATAGGTAAGAGGAAAGGGTCATGGCGTTGAGACCCCAGCTTAATCTAGCTTTACAAGTGCATGGTGCAACTGAACGTTGCAATAAAAGTTGTTGATCCTAAGGGGCCTTATAGAAAATATATTATAAACTCCAGGCTGGAGCCCCTTTACATCAGGTTGAGAATGGGCCAGAATTGAAGGCTTCCCTCAGCAAGGCAGGAGGAAGCCCTTGCTTAGCTGAGGGAGGGCATGCCGAAACGCCCAGCCAGCCTCACTTCACAAAGCTGGAAAGAAACAGCCTTGTCTTTTCTGAAGGCTGCAGCTGGCTGTTGCAGGCTGGCACACCAGGCCTGTGGCAACCTTTTCTTCAGAGGGTGGAAGGCCCGTGCTTGGCTGCACATTCACCTCTGTGCTGTCACTGCTCAGCGCCTCGGGGATCGGGTGGCTGAATGCTGAGGCAGGAGCAGCTGAAGACCATCCCCTGCACAGCCAAGGTCTCTTTCCATCCCCTTTCCCTCTGACTGCACCTCAAAAGACACCTTTTGAATAGTTGGAGACCACTGTAATGCTAAAAGGACCTTGTCTAACACAAATAGTGCAGCTGTTTGTCGATCTGTAGGAATCCATACGTCCTTGCACATTCGGTTACGAGAGTGATGTAATTTCCATGCTTTCACACACATGGAAGCTATAATGCCTCATTACAGATGTAGGAGTCCAATGATTAACGTACAAAAGGTTGTCTAATTCCACACAGTAAAGAACCACCTTTAAAAGAAGAAATCAAGAACAATAGAGTTGTGATGCTGTCTTTAACTCTGAATGAACTTTGAGAGCCTCGTTTATTGGGGTGGAATATCAAGCCTCTGAGGCTTGTAGAAGCCATGGAGTCCCTTAGGATCAAGTGACAGACCTTATATTGGGAGTATCCAGCAATTGCCCAAATCCTTTGAGTACTGTTACTCACAGTTCTGATTTTTACTCTAACATTGCTAGTGGTACTAATTTTTAAGTTTCTTCACAGACTTCTATTCATTGCCCCTCAGTGATGTGCTAATTAGAGCAGCCAAATGCTACAAATGAGTCTGTGTTTGCGATTTTTCAAGGACTGGAGTCTAATCATTTTCTCCACCACTATAAAGATGTCATGAGGTAATGTGTAAAGTCATGTTGTGGGAAACCAAACAGAGAGAGAGAGAGATAAAGCATTCAAGGGTGTCTGATTTAACTCCTCTGAATATAGTTGTGCAAGCGCACTCTGGGCTGGAATAGCTGCTGTGCATGGGGTGCTTCGCAAGCTCGCTCTTTCAGTTGCAACAGTGTTTTTCTCTCCTGAGAAAGAAACGTACTTTAATACTCATAAACATTTGCTTAATCATTTGAGTCTGGAAAGGGGCACCTCCAGAAAGTCTCTGTGCAAATAACTGTTCTTCAGAACGGGCAATAAACAAAGTCTGCTGTTAGTCTGCCAAAAACCAGGATCCACCAAAGTAGATACAAATCTATGAATAAGGAAAGGCCAAAAGAAAATTCATTAATTCAGTTTCCCTTCATCTAAGATACTTTCCACAATATATCAAAAATAATCTGTTTGCATTTGCAGGCAAGCAGGCTGAAGCAAAGACACCTTTTTCTGCAAGCCCAGCAATAGGGTTTTAGGGTGGCAAGTGCAGTATGGCAGCTCTGTGCCACAAGGCAATTCCATGATACTTGGAAAAGCACAGGGTAAGAAAATCCTGTTATCTGAAGTTAGATTTAAATCCTTGCAGTGTGCTTCATCTCACCAGATTTTAATCACTGGGAATGTAAAGCGTATAATCCAAGATTAGGTTGTCCTCTGAAATCAATTGCGAAGAGTAGGTGAGAGATCTCACTTGCCTTGTCAGTCTAGCTTGAAAATACATTTCAGTTGACCTAGTACTTTACCTTCCAAGAAGAGTTCAAAGTTTCAGGTGTGTTTACTCATGGGAAGAGGCATCTTCTTCCAACACATGCAGCTACCTGTTCTGCATGAAGAAGGGTGGCAGAATCTGGCCCCCAAATGGCTAGCACTAGCATTTTGTTAGTGGGATTTAAGTGTGGTTAGCCTAATGGCACAGAGCAGCTTTGTACACATATTAAGTTTTGAATTTTTGGCTGAGAGATGATCCAATGTCTGAACACAGCATGCAGATTTCTTTTACGACCATTACATTTAATACATATGGAGGCTTGCCTTAAATGCATTTACCCCATGCTAGAATATCGTACCTAATGCACAACAGAGACAAAAGTAAAAATATTTTCTCATGCACTCAGGGACTGAGTAAAACCATTCTGAAAAACATCACCCTGCTTTTGTTGAGCATAATGGCAGAAACTGCTCTCTTCAGCAGTTCAGGATTGAAAACTCTCCTCTTCACTGCCCTTTTTTGTGTATTCTTTGATTCTTTATAAAAGGGTTCAGAATCTTTTCTATAACACTATTTGACTAGATCTATGATGATGTATGCCAGAACATGTCAAAATAATTGTGTGGTGACTATTCTGGGTTAAGGAGAATCATATTTAATGTTACTAATTTTCACATTATTTCACCCATAAAAATCTTTCTAGCAGCAAAAGTTTTATTGCACTGTATTTCAGAGTCTCTAATTTATTCATGGGATAAATGTTTCATATAATGAATTTTCTAGTAAATGTATTCTGAAATTCATGCAGAAGCAGGACCACTGTAAAACTGCACATAGTTGAGTTAAAAGAGATGGATTTCCCCCACTGGAAAGTTTGGAGGGCAAATCCTGTAGCTTTCTGCCTTTATAGCCCTGGTTTCTTCTTTTATTAAGCTTTTGCAGAGCTTTAACAGCTTTATTGCAAAAATGCTACTACCACATAATATGCAAGTAAGATTTTGAGTTGTTTTATATGTGCAGCTCTTTGCTCTAACAGAATATTATTAAGCCTGATGTTTTTCTTGATCACGGGACTTAACCATATTTTTAGTGTTTACGCAGAATTGTCTTTGCTCCTGTTTGACATCTTGGCACTCACAGGTAGGGAGCAAGAGATCTTGAAAGCTCATTTTCTTTTTGTTAGAATAAAGCACTCTGTTACAGACATTCATAATGTTTGAAGAAGAGGCAGAGAAGAGCACTACAGAGACTGGTTCTGTCTTTTGCTGATGTCCTGTTTTTTGCTAAAACTGACACCTAGATGAGGTAACATGTACAGAGCAGCACATAGATCATAAGGGCTTAACCACACGCAGTATATTAGTGACCTTAGGTTTCTTCCTGTCTTAGTCAGTGGAAAGTCATTTGGCTGTAAACTTTCTCTTCCTGTATACACCAGGTAAAAAAAAACAAAACAAAAAAACAAACAAACAAACAAACAAAACAAAACAAAACAGTATTTCTAGCAATCTAAAAACCTCACAGTCCTACAGCAGAGAAGTGAGCGACAGATGTTCCTCAAGAGATTAAGTCTCTCAGGTGTTACTGAAAGAGCAGCTCTAACCATGTTGTATTATTTTGGTGAAAAAAGTTGGTCTTGAATAACCAAATTATATCAGGGGCTCTTATCCTCAAGATGAGTAAATGTCAGGGACAAAATCATTGTCAATCAAGTTGGTTATTAACAACTTGTAGCAAAACAGATCTACCCTACTGCCATGTCATTTATAATCTGCACAGTGGTCAAAACTGATGTAATCATTAGCTGGAATTACCTCTCTACACAGGAGTAAGACCCCCACAGATTTAGATTAGACATTAGGAGGAAATTCTTCACCCAGAGGGTGGTGAGGCACTGAACAGGCTGCCTGGAGAAGCTGTGTATGCCCCATCTCTGGAGGTGTTCAAGGCAAGGCTGGAATGGAGCCCTGGGCAACCTGATCTAGTGGGTGGAATCCCTGCCTATTGCAGAAAGGTTGGAGTTGGATGATCTTAAAGGTCCCTTCCAACCCAAAACATTCTATATTTCTGACTCTGGGTATGTGAATCAGAAATATGAAGTGTCGCTATTTTGTAATGCCATCTGTTTAACAATGATCAAAATAATAAAAAGAGATCAGATGTTAAACTGGAGTTAATTGATGTCAGTGATACTAGTTCAGTGTACCTAAAAGTCTACAGTTCCTAATTAGCTCGGCCTTGCTGCAGCGTGATCTTCAATAGTCAGGACAAACATTTGGCAGTACTCAGAAAAAAGAGCCATTACCAGTCCTCGCGGTAAATGGAGTGGACATCTGTAATCTGGATGGGTATAGTCTCCCAGTGTCATTTCTTTAAGGCTGCTTCTTAAATAAATGAGGTAACTGTAGCCCATTCCAGATTTCTGTTTTAATATTCTTTTCAGGGCATGGAAATCTTAGGATGTGAATCTCTGAGTGACCAGATGCATAGGAGCAGGTATTAAACTGCTACAATCTAATTGATATATGCTGCCATCAGTTTTGACCCAGGTAATAGCACAGCTAAAACAATTTCAAGTGGGTCGAAACATCCCTGGAGTACTTACTGCAGTGATATAAAAATCTTGAAGCAATGTGTCTTAAGTCCTGTAAATCATGTTAGACTTAATGAAACCTTCTGCAAGAGTATTCCATATCTATGATGCATTCAGCTGCACTCCGTTGATGTAGTGTATCTGGTTTTAAGAATTATGTAAACTTTTGATGAAGTGCTATAGTTGATAGGATTGAAAAATAAAGATTGCTCTTTAATGGTTCATTTTTGTGGCGTTCCTAATAATTGCAAAGGAAATTCCTGAGATCCAATGTATTTCAACCTAATGTTTTGATTTTCTTTTGCCCAGAGGAATTTTTCCTTATGAAAACTTTGAAACCAGAGATGCGTCTGTTGTGTACACAATATCTGTTTCAGTTGGTTTGATAGAATTGAGTCAGACCGACTTCATACTCATGTTGTTTCAGTACCTAAAATTTATCTGTCTTATATTTACCAGTGAGCAATAAATGTTGTTCTTTGGAAGGGAAGTCGGTAGGTAATCACAAGAAAAAGACAACAGGTGAGACTGCAAACACATAGGCATACATTCTTCCCTCCATATGCACACATAAATCCTTCTGACATTAATGAGGATAACATGCATGTAGTGAAAAGCAGACAAGACTCCATAATAGAAGTTGTGCAATGTGAAGCACTTAAAATGCCACATCAGCTCTCTGTTGTCAAGTGTTTTCTTATCATTATTACTGTGTTTAATGTATACAAAGGTCTTCATCTCTTTTAAATTAGGGTTGTGTTATGGATTTTCTAAATTTATCCTTCCATAGTGTTTTTTATTGGTCGAGGCTTACTGCTGGAAGAGAAGCAACTTCTGCTATGTTATTCCAGAGTATACACAAAGTGAATGGATTCAGCAACTCCAGGCAACTTTGTTTTGTCCCGAGTTTCACATCTGTGTGGCTGAGAGGTATACTCCACTCCGATAAATGCTTTCATCTAGTGCATTCAGGTACATTTGGCAATTTCTGATGCTTATTTTAGGAGTGAGTGGAATAAGCTAAGAGACCCTAAAGAGAACCTGCGTTTCACATAAAACATTCAACAATTTTGAAATTCAAGTTGGACTTCCTCTAAGACACATAGACAAGTAAACATTTTGGAAAATGGTCGTAATGCTAAAAGTCTTAGCCTGCATTTACCATTGATTTATCAAACCAGATGTTGTCACTGACAAGCACTTTTTAAAAAATAAAGGAAAAAAGGAGAAAGGTTTTTTCTCAAAAATGAGAGACTGGCACAGTTATCATGACATTTTAAAAAGTAATAAGGTCTTATGTGCTCTTATTTGCTTTCTGGTTTCAAAACCAATAAGGGTAGGATTCTGAAGCTGTTCTTGGGAACTGTGTAAGCTAAAAAGCTTTTAAATAAATGAAAACTAAGTTTTTAATGTGAATAAATGATGTAGTAGCTTAGACTTTTGGAAGAGCATCAAATGTCTCAGAACTCTATGTAAATCTGGTTGAGCTAGCAGTGTTTCTTCAAAGTTGTTAGATTTATTCTAATGCTTGCTAGGTAAAGATACATCCCTTAAAAAAATAAAAGTCCGTGTCATCTGAAAAATATAAAGGTCCTTATTCCTGTAGTCTATCTGATAGCAAACAGATACTGCTTAGTCCCATAAATAAGATGCTATTACTTCAAAATGGGTCTTGGAATGCATCTTTTCTTCTATAATTACTTTAATCTTAGTGGGCATAGCGCGGTTTTGGTGGGTTACTCCAAAGGTGGTGTACGCTGGCTGTTGTGAAAGGAGCTGGCTCGTATGTACAGAGCGGGCTTTGGAGGGCCCAGGATGGAAAGAAGCTGCCATTTAATGAAAACAAAGATTTAAAATATAAAGCTTCCCAGTGCTATAAATCTTTAGCTTTATAAAAACAGAACTCATACTTCTTCACTGTCTCACTGAATTGTGTCTCTTTAAACCCTTTAGAATCATTAAACCAGGAGTCCACATAACTCTGACTTCCTGTCAGGAGAAGTTTTCCTTTCCAGTTCTGCTCATGGGCTTTAAAAACGCAGCCCTGGCCTTGCCTCACTGATTGTGGAAGGGTCAGAAGAGAGAAGCAGCAGAGCCCTTCATGCTGGTAGAGCAAGAGGGGACACAAAGCAGATACCCACTGACTTGTAAGGGTGCAAGAAATGCCTGAGAGCACCAACCAACCTGTGCTGCATGGATTCCTCCTCTGTGTAGGTTTTGTTGTCACACTATCTTCATTACCATTGTTAATCGAGTCAGTAAATTATTACAAGCCTTGAGCTACAAGTCTTGAGTGAATTGGGGAAGCCAACGAAAGAAAAGGTTGGTTTGGTTTTCCTCCAGCGGCTGAGAGCTTAGCTCTGCCACCCTCTCTCCCACCTGGCTCTGAGTCCAGAGAGCCTGGCTCTGGCTCTGCTTCTCCCCTGGTCCCCAGGCAAAGCAGTGGCCATCCTTGTCGCCACTGTCTCTCGAGGACAAATCCTGCCGTGCTCTGGCTTGTGCAGTGAGGTCAGCATGTAGTAGTGCTTGTTGGGCATCGCAGGGGACGTAGGGCTCCCGTTTTTCTGCCAGGAATCTGTGCCCAGCTGCAAATCCAGTAATGAGACAGCCTTTTTTGGAACCAAGAGTGCAGTTTGTTTTAATAGTATGTGAAAATGCTTAGAAAGAGATGGGTTTAGAACAATCCACACGTGTTTCCATCTCACCACAGGGCTTATTATCCCCTTGGAGCAATCCAGGCTGTCCTAATTCTTTTAGTCACCTTGTGTATATGTAAAAGTCAATACAGAAATCTGATTCCCCTGAGCAGTTCCCACTCTCTGAAGAGAAAGTCTCCTCCTAAGCAGCAATGGTTTTATGTTCCTGGCCATGCTGGGTGAAACCTGTCAACTATGCTTATTAGAGATAAAACCGCTGGCTCTCAGCACATCAGCATGCTGTACTGCCATGGCTGACCTTGAGCGTTTTCCTTTCTTCGGTGCTCTGTGCACTGACATCACCCTACGCAACGCGAGCGGCGTGATCATATGATAACAACTGCACTTGAAGAGCCTGGTCAGCTTACAGTATCCTTTACATTGCTCTCAGGTTTATGTACACAATAAATGTTCTTGGGTGATCATGTCTTTTCAGAACATCTGGCCAGAGCTGCCACGGTGAAATTTGCCAACAATGAGTGCTTTGAAGATCTGACCTTTAGAAGAAAGGCGCAGGCCCTAGAGCTAGTTGTGGTTTCGGTTCAGTGGTTAGTTTCTTTTGCTCTGCAGACCACCAGGTGTTACTGAATTCCCCAGCACTGTCCTGCAGGGCACCTGGTTAGCCACTGAGTTTTATAGTTCCTGGTTCAAGGCAGATGAAGGATCCATACCAAATCCCGTTAGGTATGAGAGAGGTGTGAGCAACCATGGTAAATTACCTCTCTGAAAGCGGTGAATTTTTCTGGATAAATTCCACCTTATATCTTTGTCAGCCAACACCGTTGATAGCTAAGGTTGCTCTCAAGGCTTTTCTTGACAAAGGCAGCTGTACCCATTCATGAAGAACTGAGATTTACCAATCCTCCCTTCACAGCACTGCTGCTCATCCACACAGCATCTCTTCTGCCTCGTCTGCCCCAAGCCCTGGCTGGGAATGCAGTGGGGTGACCCAGTGGGGCAATGTGGAGGCAACCAAAATCTCATTCTTATGGATGTGGAAAAAATGGTTTGCATATGTTGGTGTTGGAGGCAATAGCTTTCTCAAAACATCTTAATGCCATGCTCTCTTCCCTCACTTGGGACACTGTGTAGAGTGTAATCAGCAACCGAAAGAGTAGATCCTTTCCAAAGAAAGTCTGTCACACTCGGACTCCATAAACACTAACCTCCTTATCCTAGCCCTCTCTGTACAACCCCTCCACATCTCAGTCCTTTTCTCCACTTACAATATCCATTTTTATCTTTCCTGTTACTTCACTCCCACCACACTGTATTAATCATCTGGCCACTATCACATTACACTTAATAAATGAACAAGATCTAATACAAAAATCCCTCCAAACCAGATGACTTAATACTCTTTTATGCTTAACTCTTTCTTTATTTCATTCCACAGATGTGGTGCAAACACTCATGAGTGTTCTGTAGTGGATGAAATGCTTTTAACAAAGATAGTTTAAAATACGTGTAATTTATATAAGTGATTTTAAATATCGCTGTCTTTTTCTGTTTGATGGAATATTGTACATCCTGTCTTCATTGTATCTTCATATTCTTCATGGAATATTGTTCATCCTGCCTTCCTGTAAGAGGAGAGAAAATGACTATTTTTTGTATGTAAAAAAAAGGGGGGGGGGGACAAACCCCTCTCAGTTACAAATGTAATTTAACATGTGGCTCTGAGGTTGGGAGCTGGGAGATGCCGGCCCATGTTCTCAGGGCAGGGCACACCTGGGACAAGCCTCACTAATAGTGGCCACAGGATTCCCTTTTAACTGAAATACCCTGTTTTCAGGGGCAAAATGAATCACCTTTGGGAGCACAAGTTCAGTTCTGCTGGGAGGCCCTTGCCTGAGCCTCCTTTAGTGTTGACTGACTCAGATCACCTCCTCACATGTGCTGGGTACCTCGCAAAAAGTTTTTTTGCTTTGCTTTGCTTTGCAAAAACACGCTTTGCAAAACCAATTTTGCTTTGGTTTTTCTTGGCCCTGCAGAGCTCTGCTGCCCAGCTGAGGCTGCCATTCTCCAAGCCAAACCCCAGGCTCTGGTAGATGGATCTATCTCCTGTTCCCCCTGCAGGACTTCACAGCCAGGCTCTTCAACCTCTTTCTGACCTGTTTTCTTTCCATGATATCCATGCATGCACACTGTGTCTATGTGCACTCTGCTTTATGGCTTTCTTTCCACGAGTGGCTCCAGGTGAGTGGGACACCCTCAAGATAGGAGCATGTGCCGCAGTGTGCCGCCTCCGTGCCTGAGGAGGCAGTGGTGGTGCCGGCAGCAGGGTGGCTGCATGAGCACGATGCTCTGCCTGGGCTGCCCCACTGCTCCAGGAGCTGATTAGTGTGGGTGGCATTAGCAGGTATCTCTCCCTAATGTCTTACTGTGCTCTGTAGATACCACATCAATACCGCAGGTGCCTTTATGTGTTAATTCCGTGTCATCACCCCAAGCTTTCCCTAAAATTGGTGTAGAAAGACACCTGAAATGATCGAGCTTTTGGTCTGAAATAGATCTGCAGAGAACTCTCCAGATACACAGCAGTACCAATAAGCCCCATGTAGACATGTTCTTGTAGGCTGTGACACATCACCTGTGCTATGTGGGAAATAGGCATCTTCTTGTTAACTGTTTGGGAGAGAGAAGTAACAGAGTTTTCTGAGCAGGATTTTGATAATGGGATAATAGGTGATTAAACAACAACAGCATCCAACAAAATTTCATCCGGTTTATTTACTCACAGAAGAATCTTTACTTTCATTATGAAGAAAGAGAATGGTCATTTAAAGGGGAATCACAAGTTTCCCTGGGAAGTCCTTAAGCTTGGCTTTGATTGACTAAAATGGACATGAATTTTTTAACTTTCAGATTTTAATTTGTTCACCCCAAAACATTCTACAGAACACATTAGGTTTCTAAATTGAAATAGTAATGACCCTTGTATGACTGTTAAAGATTAAGCTCTGTGCTCTGAACGCATCAGAAGCTTAAAACCACTGGTAAGTAGGTATAGTGCTAGGTGATTAAGAGAAAGAGGTTGAACTTTGCATCTGGTGTAGCTACCATAAAGCTTTCCTGGAAAATGTAAACCAAATTACCCGAGTCCTGGAAAATTGCATTTGAAAATAATAGCGGTTTCATTTAGTTCTGTCATGCAGACTGACAGCTGGAGGAGACTCGGTCTGTTGCCGCACCCCCAAATCAACAAGTTTTGTCTCTTGACACATGCAGGGGTGGGAGAAGCTGCTCGTTTAAGACCAGTAAACAGCCACTGCTGTGAATTTCTAATCCTTTCATTAAGTCTCGCTCTCTATGATTGCTGGCTGTGTTCACTTTCCTTTCTTTTAATTCACTATCTCCTAAATTATAATAATTGAAAACACATTAGGACCAAGAAGGGGAATGGAAAAAGCTAAGTAGACAATCACCTTGTAAACATCTTGTGATGGTGATGGCTATTAAACAGGAACGTTCAGTACCAACCGAGGCACAGGCGAGCTTATCCAAGCAAATCAATGCAAGTTAATCTTTCAGTGTCAGCTGGCTGAGTTTTGGACTAGTGATGAATGCCTTGACTGGAAAGATGAAATGCTGGAATGCCAGGCACTGCTCTGACAGCTACAGATGGTGCCAATTACTGCCAGTAGAGCCTGTCCTGCTGTGAGCCCAAGATGTCTGATTTGTGGTCACAGAAAAATGAAAAAGAGGTTTCCCAGCTGGGCCTGTCACCTGTCCTATATTGCTCCATAGCAAAAATGGTATTCGTGTTCTAAAATCAAATTTCTTTGTATATTTATGCTAATGATCCCACCATGCTAATTACCAGACATATGCCTTGGAAAGATGCAGATGCTATTAGAAAATAGAATTTTCCTTTGCCTCGATTAAAATAAACTTCAGAAATTATACTAAAGTTAGAATAAAATGCAGTGTTGAAATAAAGGGGAGGAAGGTGAACAGAGAAGGAACGAGTAATTCAATAGTGCGGGCAGCTATTCTGTGCTTAATTTTTCTCCATGCAGTTGAAAGGGATTTACAGGCTGTAAATCAGAACAGAATCTAGCCCATGGTCTCCAGCCTTACCATAGCGAGTCTGAATGTTAATATAAGCCCTTATTTTCCCTTTGTACGTTTGAGCCTTTTTGTGTTTGTTTTTCATGTGCCGTCTTATTCCACCGCTGCCCAAGCTATACAAATTGTCATTTATTGCACTTTCACATTATTTCCTGCCTCTGTGATATTTAAAAGGATTAGTCTAGACATCTGTGATCTGTAATTGGCTTTTTCCATGAAAGGGGATCAGCTGTAAGAACTTAAGCAACCCAGACTTATTTCACTTGCGATACTTGAAAGCCTTCTGGACAGAGCACCTTTGCTGCAATGATTTAACGCCAAGTTACTTGGTGTGCAAATGCAGCTTCAGCCAGCCCTTTGCCATTGAATCCACTGTGATTTTATCCACCTGAAAATAGCCCATGTTTTAATTAAAATATATTTTGAAGTAACTGGTTCCAGGTTTGGCTTGCTTCGGCGTTGTGCTGCGAAAGGGGACCCAACAGAATATTCAAACTTGGAAATAGATTTCCATCCTGCTTTTATTTATATATTAAATTAACAATAGCATGGTAATTATCCTTATTGGAGCATGAAATACAAATCTGCCTCTTTTTACCCTGTCCTTGGAACTCATTTACCACCATTTGCCTAATTGTTAAGAGCTAGTAGATGGGGGCTGGGGAGGTCAGACGACTTGCTTCCATTTTATTAGACTCAACCTTTGCTAATGACGCTATTTTTCCCTCAACTTCAAACACAAATGTTTAAGCAAATTTTAGAATCCATTTAACAATAGTAGTAAATCAGTAGACAAATTGTACTATAAAAATAGCTCTTACAGCAGCTGCGGAGTGGAGTGGGCCAAAGTACCTTTAGGTCCTGGCTTAACTTGCAGTGTTTGGTGCTTTCAGATGGGCACTCGGGTGCCAGTTGTAGTTCCACCATCTAACCTGGGAGAACTGGCAGTGGGAGTTCCCAACAGCCATCAATAATATGTGATAAACTATAAACTTTCAAGGATTTCTTTAAATATTTGCAAATGGATGAAGACAAAATGAGCATTGGGAAGAAACTTCTCTAAATTTTTATCCTGCCACTAAGTGAAGAGGAAGGCTAAGGCACCTGGGACATTTGGGAAGACTTTCAGTATGTCCGTAAATTCATGTATTTCACGTCTCTGTTGTCTGAGTGTGCCATTGGGTTGCAATCTTTGATTTGTTACTGGGTTCTCTTTCCCCTACCCGTTGTTATTTAACAGTTGAAGCCAAGTGCATGGGCTTTGCTGCCAGAGGTCGTGTTGCAGTACACACCACTGGAGTCATGAGCTTTCTCTGTTTCCCTTATTCTGTGTAGTTTGTATTTAAAGACATTACCATTGATATAAATGCAGGGAGAGTTTGCTGGACCAGCAGTGGAAAGAAGCCCATAAAAAGCCATTATGTGAGTGCATAAGACCCACAGGCTCATTCTCAGGTACAGCTGTGCGGATTATAGATTTGATAACGGAATAAAATTCTCTCTCAAGCGCCATTTCATCAGCGAAGCAAAGGTGGTAAAATAGAGAGATGCCACATTTCAGGCTTAATCCTGCTGCTGCTCCATGTGCCAGAGCTGGGCTGTTGCCCGCTCACAGGGCAGCAAAGCTGTCGGAGGATGCTGAGAGCTGCGGGAGCGCGGCACAGCTGTGCGAGCCCAGGGCAGCTTGCGCGTGCCTCTTCGCGAGTGCCATCAGACTGCAATCTTCTATTTGTTACTGGGTTTCCTTTCCCCTACTCCTAATTACTTAACAGTTAAACCCAAATATATAGGCTTGGCTGCCAAGGGTCTCAGCTTCTCGTAGAGAAGTATTTCGGTTGTCTTCTGAACCACTTTTTCATTTCCTGGCTGCTGGGAGAAGGAGGATAAAACGAGTGAAAGCCACAGCGGTGGGCCCCCGAGTGCAGCGTTTTTGGGGGCAGATACACTGTTTTGTGTAACGTTAAACCTGGGGAGATACTTAACCACTTTGCCTCAGTTCAGCATGTCTAATACTTGGCACAAATCAGTGTATTCGTGTTTCATTCAGCTTGGCTAACAGCCAGCGTAGAGACTCTATTTTCATTTTTGAATTTCACTTGGCAGATCCTTAAAAGTCACTGGAGAACTTTGCCTGGGTAATAAAAAGCAACTTTTTTATTGAAAACTAATTATTTTTTCAGCTCCATGTGCCAGCTGTTTAAAAATGTTGTGGTCACGTTAGCGCATACTTTAATTACAGAGCTCTAGAAAAATGCAGATCCTATTGTGAAATGTTCCTCACAGCAGTTAATAAGCCACTTATTTTCAGCCACGTCTAAACCTGTTAAAATAAACAGATAAATTTTTTGGATATAATTAAGTATCAATTAACATTAAGTGCACAGATACCAATATAAAACTCCTTTTTTATTTTTGGTGGAAAACTGTGAATTTAAGGCTAGAGGACCCAACTTAGGCACATGTGTAAGGATGCAGATACACTTAATGAGGTTTTCAGAAACTCTCAGGACTTTCCCTCTCGCTAGGAATACAGGGCTCAAGGTACCTTTGAAATTTCTTCTATTCCTAAGGAAAATCCATTTAGGCACCTCCATGCATCCTTGGGCACCAAAATGCTTTTGAAAATCAAGCGTGAAAAGACTCCTGGGATGCTGTAATGGGCTCCGCCAGCTCAGGACACGGCACTTGGCCCGGTGCACTGACATGGACCCAAGTGCCAGAAACCCAGGTTCTTGGCAGTTGCGTCCCTGACTTGGATGGGGTTTAGGTCTTCGGAAAAGAGCAGGGAGAGGATCGGCAGGGAGGACAAGCACCGCATGAAGCGAAGCAGGAGGTCTTTTCTCCCTTGTTGCCCTTCTTTGAAGCCAGCACCCCAGGGATGGTGGGGGGAGCTGGGTCCCTCCTTGCAGCTGCAGCTTCCAGCTCCCCTTCCTTCACCCTTCCTGCACGACCCGGCTTTCTCCGCGGAGGAAGCATTTCTTCCAACACGCCGTGTCGCATGAGACTTCATTTTTCATAGTGCCAGTGTTTGCACAGCATTTGGCCTGCCAGATGCTGCTTCAAATTAAGGACGGGTCTGAGCCAAAATCTCGGGTTCAAACACCTTCAAACTTTGGGAAAGTTTGCATCCCAATTTTATGGCTTTGCTCTATCCCTGCTTCATTTCAGTCTTACCTAGTTAGAGTTTTTATATTCTTCTGCAATCAGAAGCTGCAAAGCAATGTAATAGGAACAGAGTGGGTGGATGTTCCATGAGAGAATAGTAAAACTTTGCCTGGCTGGAGGCATGCTCCCTCTCCTTGGTCAATTTATTGATCATATAAAAAGGATTATTCAATGGACGATAGCAGTCCTGCATCCCGACCATTTTTACACTCTATTTTTGGTCATACCTTTCATATAAAAATAAAGTACCTTTTGCCTATTATATTTGATTTGTTCCCATAAAAACTAATGTGTTGCATATACATAAGTAGAATTTTTATATAAGTATATAAACACTAAGGGAAAATGGCAAAACATATGGCAAGCAATAAAATCATTTAAAGGTATTGCTGGACATGTGAGACCAAAAATGTACGTTTCTTCTCCATAACTCTTTTAATTAGTCTTTGAGTTTGTTTAGATTACATCTGACGTCATTTTTCCTCTTGTTGTTTTGAAATAGACCAAAGATCCATTTCACCTTTATTCCCACATGTTAAGTGTATGCATGTTGTAGTGGAATGCATGCTAGCGCTATGAGCTGCTTAGTACAGTGTTGGCTCATATTAAGTTATATCTCATTTGTTTCATTAGAGACGGCTGTAGCTGTTGTAAGTAGCTGTCCTAGAGATAAACAATATAAAATGAAAATGACAAATCATTCTGAACATGCGAATTTCCAAATGATTTCTTTGACCACAGAATGTGTCAGAACGATGCAGCGAAGGATGTCTTAAAAGAAGAAGAAAAAAAAAAAAAGCCCAAAGATGTTTTAATACAGTGCAATTTGACATTTTCTCCCAGGAAATGGTGAAAACCAAGGAGACGAACCAGTTTAAGGTGAAGAGGGAAGAAACAAAAAGTACATTTTAATGAGACATTTACAAATTGTTCTGCACAGAGAGAGACACATTATGCTAGCACTTTGTCATTGTAAATATTGCAGATGTCGTTCCTCTGCGTTTGTCCTGGAGCATTATTAGAACAAAATATACAAACATACGGCCAAATGTTTTTGTGCTGATATTAATGCCTTTGACTCAATCAGGCTTGAGCAGGATCTGCCAGATCTGCCCCACAATCAAATAGTCGTTAGGGCCCAAGACTAATTGCCGTAATGATTAATTCCATGCAGACCCCAGTGCAGTAGGTATCGTATGGCTGCCAGTGTGTTTTGCCTGCAGAGCAGGGAACAGAAAGCAAAATCCTGGTGGAGTCACAGCCCACCTTAGGTGCTAGCCATGGGTCCCTTGGCGTGCATTACCCATTGGTGGTGCTGCAAGCAGCAGGGAAGGGCAGCGGGTATGCCAGGGCTGTCTCCAGGGAGCCCTTCCCAGGGGACAGGCTTGAGCGTGGCCAGTAGTGAGGGGACAGGCAGGGAGATGCTGTTCCGAAGATCCTCGCATGTCCTGGCAGAGGAGAAATGGCTTGAGAGGAAGCCTTGAAGTAAACAGAGGAAGGGCCCTTCTTGCTGGGGAACAGGTTGTGTAAGCAAACATCTCCATGTGGTTAGCATCCTATCACCACACAGTCTAGCTTGGTGCCTTACACACCTGGCATCCATGTCTTCACTTACCTATTTCACTGTCCTTCCTCACACTATTGCCAGATCCTTCACCAGATATTTTAGTTAAACAGCAGGAGCCTAACAGATTTTGTTGTTGTTCCTGTCACCGTGGAGCCATCAGTCCCATTTCTCTATTTCTATTGTGACTCTACTGGTTTAACTGGACTGGACTGATGTAGAAAACTGTGCAGGTGGCATAAGCAGGCAACCAGGGGTGAGGATGGACGAGCTGCTCTCTGTTGCTTGCTTGGCCAGCTGAGTTTGGCACGACTTAGTGCTCTTTAATGTGGTATAAGGAAGCGTGCTTGCTTTGGGGTGAGCTCTCGCCTAAACTTTCCCAGGTGGTGCACATCCACGAGGATCTGCAGCAGGTGTCCTGCAGGCAGCATCCCCAGCTCCCCCGACGGTAGGTGGAAAAGCTCCAGTTCAGGTTTACAGAGAGACAAGGGTCCTTAAGAGAAAAACATAAGGGTTTTGTTGTGTTTCTTCTTACCAGACAGTGATGGTTTCTGCGGGAGCTATCAAAAACAGAGCATTCCTGGACCTTTCAGAAGCTCTATTTTTCTCCTTGAATTTTGCCAGAAAGCACGCTTATTTTTCTTCATGATACATTTAAAAAATGCAGTTGAGCAAAAAGTTCATATTTTCTTAAAACGTGATCGCTCTTTATAAATTACTAATGTTTAATATTTGCGGCTGCTAGATTTTTTTGGAAAGCTGCCATCCTCTTAATGTATCAATGTGTATGTATGCATTCCCTGCCACCAGTGAATGTAATTAATGATAGAAAATTGTGGCTTTCAGTCTCACAAGCATAGAGAAATGTTTTAATTTGACAGTATGGCTGACAAAATACTAATTTGTTTTGGGACAGACCCTCACCTAGCTGAGTGGAGGCAAGTGCAAATAGGAAGCAAAGCCTTTCCAGAGTTTTCAGCAGGAGCACGTATCAGATGGGAACCCATGTTTAGTCATAGTGGATGTGGATTTTTTCTATGCTTTTGTTACGTTAGCATATACAACAATACATGTACATCTATTTGGTTTATAATTGTTGCTTATAACACTCATGATACAATTAAATATTAGGAAAGAAAATGAAAATTAGGACCAGCCTATGCGTAGCATTGGCTTTTATTTCAGATGGTGTCGTATGCCCTTGAAAAATAAATGTATATCCCATTTATAGTACAACAGACCATAGTAGAAAGGCTGTATAAGTGCAAACAAAGAAAAATACAAATTTTATGAGTAAGATATGATGGACTACTTTCAGGAGTCAAAGTAATTGTAAAAGATCTATCTGGGCTAATGTGACTGCTTTATATTTTTGTCATGCCTTTGTAGCAATGGAGATCATTAGGAACTGTCTCCAGGGAAAGGGACCTGTGTCTAAAATCAGTTTGGGCCCATTATCTTCAGCAAGAGACTGTCTGTACCCCAGGCATCCTGAATCCTCTATTTACTCGGGGAGGGAGCACATTATGTAATGGATATTAATACAGTGGGACCCCACATTTCTGGAGCTCATTAATCTGAATGACTTGGAGAGTTGAGCGTCAGTCTGTTACTACCTCTGCTGCGCCTGCTGCTCCTGCTGCTGTGCGTGTTTTTTGTGTTTCGTGCCCTCGCTTTAGTTATTGTTTCTCCTGTTTTGTCTTGTTCTGAAATACTCAGTCGACACAAAAAAATCTTTAGTATGCAACTTAAAGGATACGTACTGGCACAAGCAGGCACCAGGGGATGAACTTTTGCAGGTCTGAATGGTGATAGTGTCCCCAGGTTTTGCTGTTAATGAGGTTCCTCTGCTGTTGTCTGCATTACATGGAGGGAAGGCTGAATCCAATAAAGGCATGTACCTTCCTGATCCGTCCAGCCAACGAGCTAGTTTAGGCACTGAATTCAAGGCTTCCAGCAGCTGAGTTCGTTATGTGTTCACGGGGCCAAGTTTCTTCCTTTGCAGTAAGCTATCCTTAAACACGTTATTTTTAAAGACCTTTCCACACTCTTAGCTGCTCATCTAAACACTGTTGGTGAAGTTGAAATAACATAGCACACAGATGTATGTTCTAATTCAAAGTAAAATATGAGTATGGGATGCTAGCACTAAGGTAAAGTTAATGTTTTTACAATATTATTTTGAAAATTGACATGGCATCTGAGGCTTTTTACTTCCCTCGGAATAGATTTTAGTCTTGCAAAACCAAAAGCTAGAGATGTCTGTTAAAGACATGACTTTCTGATTATCTGCTAGAAATGTTGTGGTTTTCAAACAGCTGAGTATGTCTTCTGCTTTTCTTATGAGGCTGAAAACACAGTATGAACTACTAAGTAAAATACTTATTAGTCCCTTGTTCACCAATCAAAATCTGTAAGAATTGGCGTGGTGTTATAGAATCAACATTTTAAAAACATAAACTTTGAAAGACTTTTTTTTTTTTTAACAGTCTAAATATATTTCTACTTTATGCGCCTCTAAACAGTTTTTAATAGCTGTGGAAATAGGCCTTTAAATGGCATGATGTCTTTAAAAAGTGGAGGTTACGTCATCTGGCACGTTATGCAAAGGTGTAGATAATATTAAACATATGAGCTTTATAATGGCTGTACAATTATGTACAAATGATACAACTGGAGATCACACAGAAATTATATGTATAAGCACTAGATAGATGTTATCTGCGGTCCAAAAGTTATCCTAAATCTGGTTAAATAGTTATTTGCCAGAAGTACAATAAATAACTCCTGAGTTTATCTGTTACAAAGATCTCTTCTGAGGTCATCTGTGCAGATGTCTGGGCTTTCTCTTGTAATCTGATGACTGCATCTCCATAGGCATAGTCCTGAGAAGTCTTCAGTGCCCTTCTGACAGGTGCTGAGCAATTGTAGGATTAGTGCAGCCTCAGTAAATTGAAATGTTGGTAATGTTGCTAAATTCACTTGTCCTCTGAATAAAAAGAAAGTAGAAAGCTAACAAGTATGCACGTAGATTATTTAAATTCTGGAATGTGCCTTTGTGGTCATATTTCTTTAATTCCTTACCCAAATGATGCTGGTAGTAGCAAAATGAAAATAAACAGACACAGGTGTCCTTGTGCTAGGCAGCATGTTATCATCTTCGTGTGATTTTTTAAATATTTTAATTAAACTGGTAAAAGACATACACGAATCTGTTCAGCTGAGTTATGGAGCACAGTACAGCAACAATTTGGGCTGTGGTTTGGCAGCACCCATGCTACTATATCAAAGGCCACCCAGCTTTTGGATTATTGAGGTAGTCTGCTCCAGCAGATAGGTTGTGAAAGAACAGGCAGCATAAAAGAACATTTTCATTTCAGTAACAGCTTAGTGCTGGTAGCTCCTGCCCAGTACATGCCTATAAGGGATGTGAAGGCCGATCTTTAAAATTCAGTGCTCTGAGCTAATCTCTTTTCTGCCCTAAGAAAGCAGGGCTCAGTAACTTCCATTTCTGTTTCTTAGCTTTCAGTTCAAGTCTAAATAAAACTCAAAACTGATCTCTTTGGACTTATTCCATGCTCCTGACCTCACATCCATCTGCTCACATACTCTATTCCAGCACGGCCATCGCTCTGTGACAGTTTTCCTTCTTGGTATATTAGCTGGTGCACTTAGGAGAGGTCATTTTCCTCTTGAGCTACCCTACATGTATGGCACATGGTCTGCTTGCCCCCATCAACTACAGAACACAATCTTTTCTTTAAGCGCCTTCTTCGTTTTCTTTTGTTTGCTGCTACTTCTCTTCTTTTCCCCCTTTCTTTCTCTAATGTGTCTATGAGACTATGTCTTCTGAATAGTATATAAAGTAAATTGTGTTGTAGAGTAACGTTATAAAGAGAGCTGCTGCTTGAATGAGGTGCTTCCCAAGGAGTAACAATATTTGTTGAGCAGATGTTATTCCATTCTGAATAATGGAAACCATTTGGTGTCCTTCAAAATCATCATGAGGGCAGTAGACGGGAATAAAAAGATTCAGCAGAGAAGGAACAGCTGGAGAACTCCTTCCCCCTCCCTCTGTACCCTGAATAGTAGCTATTGCAGATGTTTCAAAATGGCCGAGGTGCTGTTCAGGAGAAAAGCTCCACAGCTTTTTGCACCATGTGAAGCCATGCAACTGGCTCCTGCACCCTGCTGAGCTATTCAGTAGAAAGCTCAGCTGGGTCATGGAGTTCCTGCCAAGGGGCCAGAGGGCAATTCCTGTAGAGAGCATCAAAATCAGGGCAGGAAACTCTATTCCCTGCACTCCTCTGAGTCTAATGCAAAATGTCCCACAATGGACAGTTTTGTTTTTATTAGACAGAAATTCTTCTCCGTGCCAGGAGATCATCAGTTAGGTAATTTAGCAGGTATGGTTACACTTCGTTTACCAAGCTTATTAAAGGGAAAAAAAAAAAAAAAAAGAGGAAAAAAAAAAAAGTAAAAAAAAAAAAGTTGTGTTCTCTGCCATGGATCAGAGGAAATGCAATTTGCATTATTTTTACTTTAGGAAGCTCTTAAAATATTTAAGACTGCAGAGCTGATTGGCAGCTTTCCGCCAGCGAGATACTTGCATGCTTTCCTGAACAGGTATTTGTGAAATCTGGAACCGTTGGACTGTTTTTTTAAGATGTACTCTGAGGCTCTGTGGTTGTGTCTAGCTCTGTCTGATGGAGAAGGATCAGAAAGCAATATAAAATAAACAGGCTGGTAGCTGGAGTGATTTATCTCAGGAGTCCCATAAGGATGGTTGGGTCTGGTTGTCCTCAGTGTTCATACACCAGCTGAATTTCCAAAGATTAACTTGGTTGTCTTTAATAAGCAATATATTTGCAAACCGACTTCATACCTACTGCCATTTGTCTAGGAGCTTGACATATGTATGTATAAAGAAGTCGTAATACAAATTTGTGAAACAATTTGTTGTATAGCGACCTTTTGCTCTCCTGCAGCTCAATTTTCTGAAGAATCTTCAGTCTGCAATGTAATGCATTGATTTTAGTGAAGTCTTTTATGTTACAGGGCATTACTGAAATAAGCACACATTTGCACACCCCTAACTACGTGATCACAAAGTACTTTCTCAATTAAGAAAAGGTAGAGCAGCTGTAATGTAAGAAATATAAATCTATAAGAGGGACTGTCAGAAGAAATGGTTGCTTTATTAGCAAAAGTTTGATGATAGTACAGCCACTCAAGTAGAATATTCATCTACTTTAGATCTATTCTTAATTAATTCCTGAATACTTGACAGGCTTTTTCATTTAAAATTCTGTTTTCCCCCTTTGAATATCCATCCTTGTTTATGCATTGGTACTTAATTTTCTTACAGCTCAGCCTAACCTTTCTTTTCAAGCCTTTTTCTTTTTTGAATGAATACTTCATATCATCAAACTCTCACACAAAAATTCCGATGTGGTTTGAAAGTAAAATAAGAAACTGATGTGTTTTTTTTTTTACAGTCAAGAACAGCACTTCTGCCACGGTGTATTTCATTGCATCAGCCAGAGTATAGAGTAAAGGTCATTTTCAAATTAGGAAAAATAAACAACAACAACAAAGCCTGGGCAAGTGATTATTTTACAAAGCCCTTGTTCGGATAGTCTTAGAGAATTCTGTTTCCGAGTGGTGGTGGAAGAGCCAGTTTAGGTAATACGAAACATGGATCTAACTCAGCCTTTTTTGATGGCCAAAGAAATGAGAGAATTTTTGCTTTGTTTTCCAAAGGGAGAGGTGAGATGCTGTCACACCCTCTGGAAAGCCCAATAAAATGCACAAGTTGTGCTTTGTCTTTGGTAGCACACATTTGGTATAAACCAGCTGACCGATCCACCTCTAACTCCAGGATATTGTATGTGCCCTGTTGGGCCAGGATGACTAGGGGGAGAACTGGGTTACTGTGCTGTACACAACAGCCCACCCTCAGTATTCCAGAGGCTGTGGAACAACCTGTTCTGTTCAGAAGTCTTTTGGAAAGAAGAAGGGACCTCCTTTCTGAAATAATGGAAAGCCTGGGCTGGACATGTTTCCAAAGCACCTTTTGTTTTCTGACTTCTGTCTCTATTCTCATGTACATGAGTGGTTTCCTTGTGTTCCCAGGGCAATCTGTCCATCACTGTAAAATGAGAGATCCCAACCTAAACAGGTGGGCAGACAGGGAAACAGTCATGCTGCCAAGCCTTAGCTCCTTAATTTAGTGTCTGAATTAGGAAGAGTTCCCTTGGCTCCCAGAGATCAATAGAAACAGAGATGGGTCTGTGCAGTATGAATCACAGAATACACAGAATGGGTGAAGTTGCCCTTTAGAGGGGAAATGATAAGCAGCACATACTTGTAGGTATCCATGAGCTGTGTCACCAGGACTTTTTAGAAGTCCCCATTTTCTGTTGTGTCCTGACTTGAGCTCTAAACCAGCATGACTTTGGTAAGAGGGTCCCAGGTTAAGTTCCCCATGTTCGTTCAGAATGAATATGCTTGACTCAGACCACTAAAAGGTGACTTTCTGATTTTCTGATTTGTTCTTCCAAACACAGGGAAATTTCTCTAATAATTCTTACCGAGTCTCCCAGCTTGTTGTTTATGGCTTTTGCTGTCATTTTCATTAACGGCAAATTGTTCAATATGATGCTAAACTGAGCTATATTAGATCAGCTAGAAATCTTTGTAGGCTCTCAAAGCATAGGCATTACATATTCAAAACAGGACCTAATGTTTCAGAGATTCATATTCTACTATAATTATATGGTTCAATGCAAGTGATTATATCTCTTCTTCAGTATCGGACTGAAAAGTTTTGGTTTGCTGGCTTCCTCATAATTTACTGCCGAGGCATAATAGGCCAGTCTTGCGGAAAAAAAGATGATAAATGACGCTGGCAAGGATTCATAGATTTATTAAATTTCTATCAAACAGTGCAACAAAAAAAATCTGCTTAAGTTAGAAATGGGCTCAAATTTTTTAATCAAAATTCATGAGTCCTGATGCTTGGTTCAGTAGGTCCAAGGAAGGCTTGAATTGAGGACTGATTAAAGAAAATAAAAGGCTTATTTGAAGTAATTTTTCAATGACGGCTTTTAATTGGATGTTAAATCAAATTCTTATCTGCTTTTCTGCAGATAGCACATTATATAAAATACAGTTAGTGGCACTACCACTGTAACTGATACACTGAATAACAATTGACTTCTTACTTTACACCAAGAGGATAGAAGGACTGCAGTTGTCAACCTGTCAGAAATTAAGTATGTAAATTAATGCTTAAGTATATGAATATGAATATGATTTACAAGAGGCTCTGAGTGCTGTCGGAAAAGAAACTGATTTCTTCTCCCTCCAAGGTTAACAATTACTCGCTGACCTTTACAAATTTGGGCTATATTTTTTCCTTATTCCTTTTTATGTTTTTATTGGTATGATGTTCCAGTCTCAATAATGCTGAAATAATCTGAAGTGATCTGTCATGTACAAAGTATCTTACTAATACCTATTATATTTCATGTGTGTAAGGCAATACATTGCTAAAGATAATAGACTTATTATTTAGTTCAATGGCTACAGGATCTGTGAAATTTGTTGCTTGCTTTCTTTGTAGACTGAGTTGTAGGATAGCACTATTCATGTTGGGGATGTAATTTTAATAGGCTGTCCATTAATTTTGTAATGTTTTATTGCTGGGAATAACACCTGATTTCTTGGGCTTAGGAAAAAAAAAAATCCTCTATGTCACCTAGACCAATCAAGGCCCGTAAAGGAAAGTAAAATATGCCATAGGGTTTATGCAGCCAGAGTGTGGGAGAAAGAGGAAAACCAGAAAGGTTTACATTTCAATGTTACACTCTTTTTTTCTTCAGTAGGAGAAATGCATATGTGTGGGTTTTCTCTACTGGAGTTTGCATCATGCACAGTATAATCATTGTGCTGAACATTATGATTATTTGTACCACTGGAATTTGCATCTAGTTCTTATGTATTCCCCTGCCTATTTCTGCACAGAAGTGTTCCCACAGGAAATAAAACTCCATATTAGGAGATCCTCCATGAGATTTGATTTTAAATTCAGAGAAACTCTCCTCCAAAAACAGATCAGAGGCTTCTCTGAACAATTAAACTTTACAACGTATAACAGCATTTTTCCACAAAGAGGCAGTATGGAACACAAGGTAGTGTATCTGAATTGCAGGATTCCCAGGCCCAGGGTGGAAAACTAGACTCTCCTCGTGGTTTCCTTGTGGTTTCTCATGTTCCCCCCATCTCAGATACCCAGCACGTTGGGATCCCTAACTTCTGTAGCTGGGACAAGAGCACTAAGACAGAAAGGAAAGCACGCTGTAATATTACTGCATGCTAAAAAGAGGTTAAGCAATTGCAACTTCTCCCATTGCCTTGTAAAACAGACCCCCTGCGTAGAGACAAACCATCTTCAAAAGATTCTGAAATTTGGTTCGGATAATCGCCGAGAAATTCAGCTTTTTGAAAGCTTTGAAGTCCTTTGTTAGGCATGCCCCAGAGCACACGGAGCTTCAATGGCTGGCAAGCCTCTATAGGTACGTCACACGTTGCGGCGCGTAGCGGGGTCTTCCTGCCTGTGCTGGCGGTCATCGGCGAGTGCCGCCATCCTCTGGGCAGCTTTGGGCTCCTTCTGCCAATGTCACTTGTGAGAGGCAAATCCAGCTCATTTCAATCCGAAATGCCTGATCTGAAATCTTGGCAGTGTTTTTTGGCCCTCTCCCGTCAGCCCGGAGGAAAATGTTGGAGGAGCAGGTAGAGGCCTCTGCCGGCCTGACACTGCTCGCGGGTTTGCAGGGCCCCGGTACGGTCACTTGCTTGGCCACCAGGGCAACTCAAAGGGTTCTGCTGCACCAGGGCTTTACTGCTTCAAAGGAGAGAGGTTTGTCATGACAGCATTTTGCATTAGATTTTAATGCTTTTCTTACAGTTCTTCCTATTTCATGCAAGTCCCCAGTTTAATGCTGCTTGTGTTCAATAATTAGGAAGTGTAAACTTTATTTTTGAAGCAAATTCTTCTCATTTTACTACTTCCATCATTTCAGCATCTCAATGCATGACATATGGATGCCCTATTTCATTTTCTTTAGATGAAATTTGGGCTCCCTGCAGCACTTCTGGCTGGTTTCCCATGTTCTACTTTAAATTCTGGGCTGTTTCTCAACTGGTGCAAATTAAACCGTGCTGGTTTATACTGTACAGAAGTCTGACACCCTAGCAGGAGCAGGCCTGAGTCTGCATAAGCGAGAGGGGGACCTTGGTCATTGTCCCTGTAAAACAACATAAATATATGGAGATGTACATCAAGTTGTTGGTGGGAGGTAAATGGTTATCAGAGAAGAATCTTTCAGGGTACAGAGGTGTATGCAGTTTTTCACTTAATCTTTATGGTAGCAAAATGCATCTTTTTGCTAAATCTGTGTTATCTGGTAAATACACCAATAAACACTGGCAACAGTTCATGGGGAATTTTTCTCCTAACAGCCTGGAAGAAAAATAGTATGTTGCTCAACCAGATATGGTTCTAATTATAGCGTTTGCATTATACTGTTTTAATTGTCCTCTTAAATGCAGTTTTTGACATCCTGCCAAGAACTTCTCAATGATTTCTTCATTGAATAGAGGACTTTTAGTCATCCACTACATTTCTTAAGGCCATAATTTTCAACAGCATTAAAATCCACTTTTTCTTCCTTGCCTTGTGCTGCAGTTAATATCATTCATCTCGAGAACAATTGTTCTGTCACCCATTTACCTGGGAAGCACAGTCTCCTTTTTTTTTTTTTTTTTTTTTTTTTTTTTATATTAATCCACAAAAGGTAGAGATGGAGTAGTTCAGGGAATGAGCAACTCTGCCATCTTGCTTGGTTTACCTCAGAGAGGTGGTGATGTAGCTTTTTGCTTCTGGGATAATAAGAATTTAATAAGTAGGAGATCCACAAAATTCATTCATTTCCGCAGTTTTCATACTATGCATTTTTAATTATATTTTTTTGTGTGTGTGAAACTCATGGCAGATATTCTTTACTTCTTGTTTTACAAAAAGAGCTGCCTTAGGGTGACACTATTTTAAGTTCTTCAGGAGAAACTATGAGTAGTAACTATTTGGATGGTTGTTTTAGCTGTGTGGCTGCTTTGTAGTTCATGGTTTTTGCACAGAGAATGACACACTATGGGGTAAATTTTAAGTGTGTTTATAAAGTGCCAGAGGAGGCTGCTGCAGCAAATAATAAGAATGAATTTAAGAGGCAACTCAGGAGTTCCAGAGCAGGAGGCAATGCTAGAGAATTAGGAAGAGTCATTTAAGGTCATTCACGAGCAATCAACCTTTGTCCGTCCCAGATAGTTTGTTTGTTTTTCTTCTTCTACTCTTTTTTTTTTTTTTTTTTCTTCAACATATATTGAGGAAGTAGGGGCAATATGTCAATGTTATTCCCATTACATTCATATCAATCCAGATGCACTCTTCTCCAGAAGTGCCTGCTGTTGAATTACAGGAAGCTCTTTAGAAAACTGGACTTTATCTTATACCAATTGACTAACATATTTGCTAACATTTCAATTATTATTTATCTATTCATGTCCTCAAAAAAAAGCAAACACTTGCAAAATGAAGAAAAATATGTGTTAGACCCTTCTCCAGTCAAACACTTGACATAAATGCTTAACTTGGAGTATTTAAGCTGTTGAAATGAACTCAAGAGAATTATATTTTTGATAAAAGTCTACAAGTACTTCCCAATCAAGGTCCTAACATAGAAACCACATCTATTTGGAAGTGTACTCAAGCCTGGGTTTAAATGCTTTCCTGAATCAAGACCTTGTTTCTGAAGAACTTATTTTCTAACAGATAAGCCCCAACAAATTCTAATGGCCATTCTGATTAGGCAAGAGCACAGGCAATCAGGCCTGCAGGAAAAGGTAGTAAGTATCCTGAAGTTGCTCCCACTGTTCATTTTTTAATAATGTTTATAATGCTTCAGAGATATTTCAGTTTAAAAATGTACATTATAAATTTATGGTAGACATTTTAACTAATGTGTTTCTTTTAATCACCAGTTCAATCATTTTATTGCATGCTCTCCAGGAAAGCACATGCAGCCAATATTCATCTGCAAATGGATATAGTCCAACGCATTTCAATAAAAGTCATTCACTTAATAGGAGTATTTGGAAATGTAGGTGAAAAACTTACAGTACAGATCCTTTCTGTCTCTCCAACCCACAGAGTGTTTTCCCGTTAGCAGCAAGCATCTGACTGCTTTCAAAAGACTAGCTGAAGTAAAATTAGTAGGTGACTTTACCTATTATTCCTGAACTCTCTCTGCAGTTCCTTTTATGTGAAGTTTGTAATCAAAAAATAATCTGTTGTTGTTTGATAACTGAAGTACTGCTGCAATGACATTATAGTGTTTGTCTGCAGACACATCACCAGCTGGATTATTTCAGCAATGAACAATTAACTGGAGTTTGATCACTGAAATTCATTAATTGTAGCTTAATTTGCCACTAGTGAAAGCTGGCAGAGATCTGTTAGATCAGCATAGTTCTGGCAGTTTATACCAACAGTGAATTTGACCCATTATCTTTTGTTGTTAAAGCTTTATTCCTTTTGAAGTAGTTGTATCCTTTGTCCATAGTTAATTATGATATTAAATTGCAGAGGAATGTTTCCATTTTCTCAAACTGCCTAATCTGAGCCTTTGGTCTGACACATCAGATTAGCTGCGATTTAAACCAATGACCTCCTGGCTCTGGATAATGTCATGTTGGTTCCTATACAAAACAACAGGGCTGTCCCTGTTCAGGTTACACTAAATCACAAGCTGATGAGAGGTGACGGGTTCTGCAGCAACTCTGAATCACATGTTCTTTGATTTCTGCCTCTCTGGGCCAAATTCCTCCCGATAAAAGGTACAGAAGGTCACCCCCTGTCCAGAAACACTGTGCTGAGATCACAGCAATATTCCAGCAGTGTATTTTTGTTTTGGCAAGTAAAACAGCAGAGCTCTCACAAATGAAAAATAAAAATTTAAAAATTGTTTATAACAACACCAACCCAAACACAATGCTGTTGTGTGCATCCCATCCCTCATTTATAAATAATAGAATGAAGTGATGAGATGTTGGGTAGAAACATTTTTAGGCTTAGTTTTCCTTAGAGCCACGGAACAGTCAGAAGATGCAGTAAATATATTCTGAAGACAGTGGCCAGTCAGAAGTACTTACGTGCCAGCTTGCAGCCTTGACATGCTCAGAAGTCAGCGTCTCAGACAGCAGTTGGCATAGATCAAGTTGGGAGTCTAAATGTCAGTGAGTGGTAAGTGTCTAAATCTTGATCTCTCAAGTCGTTAGGTTGTTTATATGAGTGGTTGCCCCCTGAGGTGGTCAGAAATGTCAGGAGAAAACTGTTCAAAGAGATCTTGCACCACTGAGCTCTTGGATAATAGTTAGCCTTGTTGACTCTTGACTGTGACCGTAAAGTTGCCGGAAGCATTTTTTAACTTTTTTTTTTTTGTATTCAAATAAAAATGAGGTTTTTTTTGCTTTCTAAAGAATCCTAGAGATTTTATATTTTGAAAATAATGTACGAGTTGTTAGTGGTGAGCCTTACAGCAGATAGGTGTGTGTGGCTCTTCCTATAGAAAGAGGGGATGAAGATGAGGTCTGGGTGGAGACAGAAGCTGAGAGGATGGGCTAGAAACAGACTGGTTGGAAAGCCGATTGCAGAAGAGGAATTGCCACAATATCTGCCTGCTTCAGTAAAACTTTCAGTTCCAAGTCTTACTTTTTAAACTTCTTTAGAAAAAGGAGCAGCTCACCTGTATGGTTGTATCCATATGTATGAAGATTTGATTTTCTCAGGCAGTTTCAACCAAATGTCATTGAAGTTGTCAAATACTGTTAAAGTTGCTGTAAGTTGTGTGAAAGCAGTGGGATAAAGGACTGCTGACAGCAGGGCTGGAACATGAACTCGGTCTTTATTAGACATATGAGAATCCCATTAAAGCTCTTGCCTGGAGACCTGGCTCCACAGTAAGCTAGCCTTCACTGCTCGTGGTTTTAATGGAAAACCACATTGTTCCAAGATGCCACTGCAAAGGTTAGACAGAGTGGTTCTTACAGTATTTGAACTGTGCCTCAGCCAAAGCATATTCACTTGCTATGGTTGGTAGAGCCTGGGCAGAAAGCATGGCCAGTGTGTTGTGTCCCATTTTGGTCAAAGCTGGGAGTAGCCTATGGGCTTGAAGTTTTACCTGCAATGCTGGCCTGGCAAAACTTGGAATTTAAATAGTTTTAGATGCCTGTAAGTGTGAGACTCCACTTGAAATCCAGACAAATCAGCAGAACTACTCGCCTACTGCTTGTACCCTACCTTCTTCCCAGAATGCCCCGGAGTGCTGATGTGCTCGATGACAGAAATCCTTCCAGCCTATCCCCAAATCCTTGGCTTCTAGACAGGAAAGTATCAGGAAGATATGTTCCATGTTAGTCAGAGATAAAATTATCTTTCTCTCCATGTTTAATCTCCTATTCCGCCTACGGGGTATCATTCAGTATTTTCAGTGTGCTCAGGTTCAAAGCCCATAAAGGTCATGTTTCCTTAGGAGTAAAGGGAGCAATTAGGGCAACAAGTTTTATTTCATTTGATATAAGTTCACATACTTTAATATTCAAGTAATAATTACAGTAATCCGTAAATTAGTCAGCTAAAATATTAATTCATTTGGCACAGTCCTAGCGTACGCTGTCATAACAGAGCCTGACAGGACTAGCTGAAATCCTGTAGTTACCTTTTTAAATACCACAGAATTTCTTCATTGTTGTGATAAAATACAGATGTGGCTTAGAACAAAACTTGCATGGTGAGCAGAAATAGAATATATAATTAGAACAAAGAGGGCTTAAATCAAATTAATCTTTATCTGACAGGAACATTTACATTTACATCACTGAGTGCAAAGTCATAGCCAAAATTGAAATTAGAAACAGATAATTATGATAAGAGAGGACACTTATGCTGACTTTTCTCATGCATAATTGGAAAGCACACAAAATGCACTGCTTGTTATAATTAGAATTAGTGTTAAAAATACACCACTTTTGATGAATGCTAGTTTGTTGCAATAAAAAGTTGCCTAAATACTTGTCTGGTAGAAGCACTAGTTGGTTTTGATTAGAAGATCATAAAGAGGGCAGATGGTTTAATAGCTTTTCAAAACCAATAATAAAAATGGACTTGGTAACCTTTTTTGTATGGTGTGTTCCAGATCTTTGTATCTATAGATTTTTTTGATGCAGGTCCTAAGTCCATGTGTGTATTTAATATTATTTAAAAATGATAAGTGTGCTTTAAGAATGGCTCACTAGCCACATTTGCCATGCTGGGATCTGGTCATGAGAAGAGTGAGCTTCACTTTTAAATTCAAAGTGCCCAATACATGGGAGGATCATGCTTTTATAATATCCACGCAGCCTACTTTTAGTTTACTTTTCAGTACATATATCTTGAAAGCATTTAACATAGAGAATCTTGCCCCCGTTGAGGAAGGTGCTGCCCATTTAGCTTTCCAGGAGTTTTGCCCTGGTTTCCCTGAGAACACAGCATTTGCTCCTTCTCGAGTCCCAGAGAAGAAAATATGTTTTATTGGGTTGCTGCAAGGAAGAACTAGCTTCAAACCATGGAGGGTGTCAATTTCAGGACAGAAATCAACATTGACAATTTTAATTCCTTGGTTCTCAGCTCTGCCCTCGCTCTATAGATCACTCATCCTTTTATGTGTGGTTGCAAACTGGAGCGCTAGATTCTCAGTTGCTGTAAATCCATTGCGACTCGCTCGACATTGTCAAATTTTACTGATTTACCAGCCAGCTGAGGATCAGAGCCTGTGTGTATACAATGCTATGGATACATACGCATTTATGGTGTTTGGAAACAGCAGTATAATTGCCCCCAGCTGTACAAAATCCAGATGTTTAGATTTTGAGATTTCGAAAGAGGTATTGCTGGAGCTCTCTTGGTGTTTGTCTGCTTAACACCTCCTTGGCATAAGGGAGGCTGTTTCCATAACGTTAAGGATGATGGGAAGAGCTGGGGTATGAAGTTCAGTCTTTGGGTGGATTCTCGCAGACTTTGAGCAGTTCCTCCTTTGGCTTTCACTTACAACTTTTATTAATGAAACAGATCCAAAGAGTCTCTGGGAATTCAGCAACATGATAGTTTAGCATGCTGTCAGAAAGTAGCTTGTCAGATGGCTCTATTGTGCTGGGATGTGATTTTTAGTAACATGTAGGATTAGGGAAGTGATTCATGTATTGTGCTCTGTTGAAAAGAAGGGTAATTTGAGGTAGCAGAAAGGATTTTCAATGCCAAAACAATAATGATAATTCATCCTGTGGTAAGGAATTGTTATGACACGCTTTCTATTATTAATCTGGTTAGAGGGTCTAGGTTAAATGACTGCAGTCGATTAAAAGATATATAGATAGAAAAGCTTTACGTATTTATTACCTGCTTAAAAAAGGAAACTTACCTGAGAAAATTACAACATGGAAGAGCGAACAACTGTGATTTAATGAGCTGCCTTTACATGAACATCTGGAATTATTATTATTATTATCATGGTGATTATTATAATTTTACATAAAAACAAAATACTGACAACTCTGAATGAGAAGTATTTTCTGTTAGCTGTAATAAAAATATCCAGGGAGGTTAAAATAAATCTAAACAGTAGCATTTCCATAGGCCCTGTGCTGCCAAAACTGCTGTAAATTAGTGCTTTGTCTCCTGGGGAGTGTCCCACTTAAATCAGGGAGTGCAAAGGCACTTGGTGCAGAGTTTGTATGCTGTAGTACTTAAATGATAAATGTAAGCTGCAGTAATTGTGAAGAAAACATTTCTAAAGGAAATCTAGCAAGCAGGAATTTCATTCAGCTGATGTTTGTTCAGGGAGGTCAACCCAAAGCGCACACAGTGCAATTAGCTCACCTAAAGTCTGGCTTGTGTCAGGCCACAGTGAAACATAGTCCTGGTGCTGGAATTCTGCATAAAACCAAGACTGACTCTTGCATATGAACTCATTTGCCCAAAGCCTGGAAATGGCAACATGTGAATATATGTAGTTGCTTGAGGAAAGATTGTTCTTTCAAATAATGCCCATTTCCCTATGTTTTCCTCTCAAATACAGAATTTAAATATACCTAAAAAACCTAAGTCTGTCTCTAGGCGTACTTGTTTACGACAATAATCTGTAAATTGTCAGTGTCTTTTATTAAAATCCTGTATTTTGTATAACAATAATAAGCTTTAGAGTGACTCTAAGTATTTAGTGTAGAACAGAATGGTACATACAAGAACATGCTCCTGATGAAACAGTCATCTGGTGATTTGCTAAAGCATAAACCTTAGTTACAGCGATACCTGAAATATAAATAATCTTATGGCAGCAAAGGGGTTCATTGCTCGCAATGATCTATTAACTTTTCTCTAAAGAACTCTTAAGTTTGTAGACTCTTTAAAATTAACCTTGCCAGGAACCCATATTTTAAGGTGTTACATAAAGAGCTGAGGAAAATAAGACAAATTTAAAGAAAACATTGCCAGCATAAATATGAATGTTACACCAAAGCACCTTTCTCTTCGTTCCTGTGCTCGCTGGCGTTGCCCTGTAAGCTATTGTGAACACATTTCTTTTTAGCTGGAAAACAGGATAAATATCAGCTAGGTTAATTTAATATCTAATGAATATCCCTTAAGGAAAAATTATATGAATCTTTGTTACAGTATTTCACAAATCAAATTAGCAACTCAACATTAATAGATTTTGATTGACACATCTGATATTAGCTATTAGTGTCTCAATGGACTTTAGCTCTTCCTCATTAAATGAATTATAAAATTCCACCTCTTGATCAGGAGAAGTGTCTCTTTTGTCTTTTTTTCAATGGAACTGAGGGCAGATCTGCAGTTGACACAAATCAGCCCACCTCCATTGAAACCAGCACAGACACTCCAGTCTATGTCTGACTCAATAACACTCTTCAACAGAATTTTGTAGGACAGGATTTCCCAGTAGTACAAATGGGTTTAAAGTTTAGAACGTACAGGGGAAACTGTGGCGAAACAGAGCAAAGAGGCAGTAACACTTTTGAAGGAATTACTCGAACAGAAGAGCAGCATGCTCTCAGAAAGTACAAGGGATTTTCACTCTAAGAGATGCCCAACAGGTGCCCCTGTTTGGACAGGAGTGGCCAAGCATTGTGGTAGAGAATGATGAGGAACCACACCCCCCAACCATCAGAGCACTTATTCTATTTTATTATATTATGTAGCTTGAGTAAATAGTACTTATTCAATTCTATTATTATATTCTATATTATATTATTATATTGAACCTTATTCTGTCACGTACCTTGTCAGTATTGCAAGCGCCATGGTGGCCGTGGTTATTCTGGTGTAAGTCTGTCTTTGCTCATCTCTGTGCAGGATAATTAAATGTCAGCTGGAGCTGGAAATTTGACTGAAAATCAGTTGTCTAACTTGTAGAAGACTATTTTAGCATCATTGACTGCTCTGGTGTAAGTTGAAGAAGCGACTCTCTTGGTTTTGTCCAGGGAAACTTGAAAATGTTTAATTCCCAACTTCTCTAGAAAGGCACTTCAAAAATACATTGAGAAGAAAAAAAAAAAAAAAAAAAAAAAGAAAGCCACAAGAATTAATAGCAATCAGAGTGCCTTTCAGCGAAGTGAATCTTGTTTAGATGCTACCTACTGGCTTGTGGAACTAAAGCCTGAAAGCAGTGAATCTTTTAAAGAGAAAAGATGACACGGGTAGGGATAGAATCAATACCTAATTTTTCTCAGGAATTGCTTAAGAAGAAGAAGGAACGCAGAGAATAGTATTGCTATCATAATAACCATATTAAGCGTGCTTTTCGTAAGAACCACGTATGCAGATACAGGTATGCACAAGAAACCAAACAATAGATCCTGGATTTGCTAAGCCTTCATTTATTGAGCTTCTGCGTTACACAGGCTGGTTCCTTGAAGAAAATGATTTTTTCTTTTGATTTAGTTAGTGTTTTCCCAACATTCTCACCTCTGTGATGATTATGAAGGTGACTTACTCCCTTAGGAATAATGTCTTATATGACACCTGATGTGTCTTACAAATTAAGGTAGATAAGTGGGCAATTTATCTCCACAGATATCTCTGCAGAATCATTTTACTTTACTGACCAATACTTTAAATTTCTCCTGCACTAGGTGGGAGGCTTCTCAATTTCTTTTGCTCTGAGCAACGTACCGGTTAACCCAAAACAAATGTATATGATAGATGAGACTAATTCTCCAAAAAGGAGCTCTGCCTCGCACCTGCTGCAGACAGGTTTGTGGCCAACCTTCCTTGACAGAGCTGGTGTGAATTCAGATTCAACAAAGAGACTGGAACATCTCTGTACCTCCTTTAATGACTGTTATTTTTAGAACAGTTAAAAGCCAGCTATGCAGCGTGAAGGGTATAAAGGAGTATGGAGTATGTGGGATAAAAATAAAAATATAATGACTCTGAAGGAGACAGAGGTGGTTTTTGTGTGTTAACTGCAAAGCTGCCTAGTCCAGAGTGAAAACACCTGTATGTAGATGTATTTCATAAAGTATGTGCTCTTTCCCTGATGGATCAGATGGTATTTTTAATCATGTAAATACATTTTAAAATGAAATGCTTCGGCTCTGGTTCTCTACCTAGATGTCTGGATTTTACACCATTAATTCTGGTGACTTAGCATCAGTTTCTCATGATTTATTCCCATGTTGTTTAGATTGCAGTCCATTTCTGTGCACCCTTCAAGAGTGAGACCCTTCACAGTGGTCATCTGGCCTCGCTCTGTCAAAGCAAATGGAGTTAGGACCATTGACACAGCAGCTCCATAAATCAGAAACACATCTACTTCCCACACTAATACTGTTATAGTCCTCAGCACTGTAGTGAAGCTGTTTACAAGCCACCAGTGTTTCTGTCTCAGTTTTGTACACCTATATTAATACAATATTTCTACTTAAAAATTTTCAAGTTTAATTACAGACACGGTTCTAGTGGGATTGCTGGGGAAGAACTCCAATGACTTCCATTTAATTACTTCTGATTAGACTTTTGGTGTAAATGAAACCAGAATCGAGCCCAATGTAGCCTCGAAGGGAACACGGCAACCAGAGACATTCTGAGATATCTCAGTGATACCTGTATATTTTCGCACGTAACATAAAGCACATGTTTTTCAATCCATTTGCTTCAGTGAGGGGAAATGAGGAAAAATATAAGCTAAACTGGTTAAATGAGGTGCTTACTGGAAAAGAAGCGGCTTAAATCAGTTAAAAGGAACATCAGTCAGAATTTAGTCACAGTCAACTGAAGTTGCATACAATTTTTTAAGAAATAACTTTAAGTTAGTGTTACAAAATTTAATGAAACAAGAAACAAGAATTCAGACTCAGGACATTTACAAGAATTTTGTTATTCTTCTTTAACAGCTGGGCCAGATCTCGAGTTGAATCAGTGAATCCACTGCACATTTACCCTACAAAAGATGGGGTGCGTTGTGTAAGATGACAGAGAGACTAACAGCATTGTGAAATGACCAATAAAACAGCAGGGGCACAGTGCTCTTTGCAGATTTTCTGTTGCTTATTTGCTCTATCTTATTTGCTGTTTAACCACTGCTTAACATGGTGTACTCTTCCCAAAAATTTTGTAGAGAGGCATTTGTGTGTGTCATTTGTATTTGTGTGTGGTGTGCATCTGGAAGGGAAGAAGATGGGAACATTGCAGGAACAAAAAGGATAGATTTCATGTTTATTGGAAAAAGACACCTGCAGAATTCATGCTAGATTGGCCATTGCCATGAGCCTGTTGGCCCTACAAATGTGTTTTTTGACCCATAATAGGTTACAGCTTGATTTAATAGGCCACATTTCACTGCCTTTATGGACACCTTTACATCTTCTTTTCAGGGTAATTATCTTTACACACATCTGATGTAGCAATGTAATTGACTCCTGCTTTTCTATGGCTATAGGTTAATGAACCAAACTGATAATTTTTTTAAAGAGAATAAATCACTTGTGTATTGTTTTTGAAATGATAGTGAGGACGTATGTTTAGAGGCTTGCTCATGATTTAGCAAGAACACTTTGCAGAGGGGCAGCCACCAGCTGGGGCTTTACGCAGCACAGTGCACAGAAGTGTCCTGAGCAGTCCTCAAGTCTCCTGTGGGCTGGGTCCTGCTGGGACTGACACACCAAAAGCTGATCTGTGGCACTTTGCATCCACGAGTTTGCTGACCTATGGACTGGATGGAAAAACATGCTAAAAATCAGGAATTAATTTTTTCAAACAAACCACAATACTCCTGAAGAAATATGTCCCTTTATTCCAAAGCCAACATTTTTCCTCCAAATGCACATCAATGTGAGCTCAGTCATTTTTCAGTTCCTCATGCAGTAAAGTGTGCATAGATGGCACTTCACCATTTTCAATGCTGGTTTGTTTTTGTACAACTAGAAAGGATTCTGTGATTAACAGTGGTCATTTGGCATCGATTCTAGCTGTTTTAAAAATCTGTTTGAACAGTGGAAGCACTAGAGCAGGGAAAGCCAAGTTTGCAGGTGCCTTCAGCTCTTTTCAGAATTTTAATGGATATTGCCATACCATTTTTTTGCTATGTTCTTAACATAATCAAACAAATCCTATTTATTTTTATGAGGGAAGATTTTTATGAGAATGATGTATTCATGGAGGGGGAAAAAAGCATGCTCTGATATGAAATCTCACTTTGTTGGTTCCTGAGCATGGGCTGCAGTCCCAAAGACATAGCAGATGTCCATGTGTGTTAATTGTTTAACCTGCAAAAATTTCCCTGTGGAGTTTTACTTGTACATTACTGCTTTTCCTCTCTGGCTTAAGGTTCACGTCTGCATCAGCCACAGGCCATGACCGTGCATGGGGTGTCAGGAAGCCCTTTAAGACCATGCCAGTGGACTTCCATGCAGGTCCAGTCTGTGTGGCTTTGCTGCATTGTTTGTGCTTATTAAAACTGTACCTCCAGAGGGTTCTGCCTCAGAGTATCTTGAGGAGAGGTAAAGAGAGGGGATTTGAGGCTAGGAGATGCTTTTACAAATGTTACTCACATGAATGGGCCTATTAATTTCAGACTACCTGTGTGCACTCATGTGAGCAAGGACCCTGCTGAGGGCCCTAATTAGTTAATGTGTGAGTGCACAGAATGTGCTCTGGGTGCCCGTTCTTGTTACTAGTCAGGACACATTGGTCTGTCTTAATAAAGATGTCACTTCCACTTTACTATCCCTGATTTACTTTATTACTGATTAACAAATAACAGATAGATGAATTGTACACAGAGTGCCAGAGCTTGTCTGCCCTTTTGATCATTTCATGTCAGAAAGAAGATGCAAAAGGGTCATAAACTTTGGGATCTACCCAGCAGAGGACGTGTGCATTAAGTGGGGACGCAGCCAGGTTGCCTGGCAGTATTTAGTACCTTAATAGTCATTGGAAGCAAGGGGCATCCAAAAATTTTGAGCTTCCCTGAGGATGAAAATGAATGGAGTCCAAAATGGCTCGTTTACACCTCTCTCAGCAGCTTACTGCAGTGTAGCTGGAAATGTGGGTACCAGTGTGTTCAGTCTGTCAAACAGCTCATTCTTACACCATGCCATGGCCAAACTACCAAATTCTCACTACCTCCCCTTAGGAAAGGGGCTTATGCAATTCGGGGTGTTTCAGTGTGTCTCTGTGTCCAGCCAGCAAATTTCAACTGAATTTGGACAGTGACATTCTTTACAGTTTTGTGAAAACAAGCAGTCAGCCAGGGAAGAGAAAGCCTACCGAGGCTCTGGTTGGAAAACAGGGCAGAGTATGAGCCCGCCTCTCATTAGCCACTAAAAAATTCAGTCACAGAGAGAGGACAGACAGATGGACACACACACACAGAGCTGTAGGAAACCAGCCTTACTTGCACCGATCAAAGAGCGACTTGTTTAAAGCTTTGAGTAAGCTCTTCGCCTCAGTTCTTGCATTGTGGAGTATTGTTACACATGGGAGTTAGGAAGAGCCTACTGCAGAGCTTTGCTACTTGATATTTGAAAAGTAAAACTTGAAAAATATCCTCCAGAAATAGCGTCTGCGTGCAAATCCAACCGGTTTTGGCACTCCTCCCTAACCCCCTGGTCCGAATTAAAATTCAGCTCCCTGAGCAGGCACAGCAGTGGGCCAACAACTTTGGGTACAAGAACAGACCTGCTGAGTTCAAAGGAGCTGGGCACACATGCAGATGTTTGCAGGATCGGGACCCTAGCTATTGCATGGAATTTGGCCTGGCTTGCTGCTTCCCTGTAGGATCTGACCTGTTGTTTTTAACCACCACTGCTAACGGTGCATTTTAATATGGCTGTGATGTTATCCAGAGAGGCAACTGGGGATTAGCATACTGTATTTCATTATTTCATGACTTTTTATATATTCATATTTAGACTGAACAGTGTTAAAAAGAATATTTTATTTCATTATGCAATTTTTAGTGAGCTTATTATCAGTAATATGTTTAGCATAAAATTTATTAGTGACATGCCCTTTAATTTAGCCTGTCTAATTGGTGCTAATTTAGTTAGATTGCATTAAATTACACCCTTTAATGTAGCTATGTGTGGGTCAAGAAATCCATTCCAACAGGTTAGGTAATTTTTCATGCAGCTGAACAGTAAAAATGGTATTAAGGTAGCTGAAAAATGCAATCATGTTCCAAAATAATAGTTTTCCTGGATATGATTATCAAGGAAACGGGATTTCTGTTATAAGTGCTCTTCCTTTGAAGACTTATAGGGTTCATCTTCCATCTAAACTCGTGTCCCCAATCTCAACAACAAAGGGTGGGAATTAAGATCATTACTCTTATGTGAGGGGGAATTATTAAGAATGATCTTTATTTCAGCCTTCATTCCTTCTTTATCATGCTCAGCACAAAGATAACAGTGAAAAATATGTTGTCCCTTCTTTTATCTGAGTTTCTGCTTTCTGCTCCATTAGAATTACTTTGGTCAGATGGTTGGAGTGGAAAGTAATTGATTTGATCTCAGCAGTGTACAAAGAAGCAATCTGAGCCTAACAAAACAAAACAAAAAATCTGACCTGTAAGAGTCATCGATCTCGAGCAGTAAGAGCAGAGGGCTGCAAGGCAGACTCCTGGGGGCAGGTCTTCAGCTGCTGTAAATTGTTGTGGCTGTTATGAGTCAATGGGGTTTGAAGTCACTGGCAATTTCGCCAGTGGAGGTGTCAGGCCCTGGGTTCAGTTCCCAATTCTCCGTACAACCTGCAGAAGGCTCCAGGTCCTCTCCGGTCCCTGAGCGTTGTCACTGCCTCCCTCTTGTGCCAGCAATTGCTGTGCTCCCATGCCTCTGAGCGCTCCCGCATCCTGACTTGTCTGCTGGGAACCCTGGCAAGTGCACGGCAAACTTCTTCAGTATTTGGAGATGTTTTAATGCACATTTAGTGTGCATCAAGTGCCCCTTAGCTTTTCCATGCCGTATGTAGCAATGGGTCCAAGCAAAGGGTAGGGGAAAAAAGACAGTGAGGCTTTCTGTCAATGAGTATGAGTGTCGTCGATGAGTATAATGTCAGTCCTATCTTGTATCAAAGCCACAGGAGATCAACAGATAACCTCTCCTCCCTGCCTATTTTTTTTACCCGGAGAACTTGAGTCTTGTATAAAGGGTCTGACAGGTTTTGAGCGTGCTTCTGGAGATGTCCCTTGCAGCAGAATGGTTTGCTAACCTGATCCCCTGGTTGTGTGCTGAGGTTATGTTGTGGGGTTGTCATCGTTGCCGAGAGTTGTGCTGTTAAGCCTCACTTCTTGGTTTTATTGGCATCATCCTGTTCTTCGTAAGCTTCGCTTTTCTACAGGCTGCGGATCCCTGAGGATGAGCTGCCTGAATATATAGTAATGGTTTCTCTGTTTTCCCATATATCTCTCTCACTCCAGAGGTAACCTGAAAGCTTTACAAATACCGTGATAATCTCAGATCACCCGCACCCTCAGAGGGCATCCACACAGCCAAACACAGCGGGAGCCAGGCAGGAAGGAGCAGTCGGTGGGAGCTCACAAGCTTACACACAGGAATCAGTAGGGTGGAAGAATAGGTTTGTCAGGTATTTTTTATTGTTACCAGCATATGTGACACCACTGTAGCTGAGCTGCATGTTGCTGGGGTTTTGCAGGTATCCGACAGCACAGACTCAGAAACACAGCCATTGTTCATTCAGCCCTGTCCCATATTTAAGCCGTTCCAATTTTCCCCTGCAGCACCAATAAGAAAAATTACTTGGAAGACCAATACAGCATTGAGAACAAAGCTAAACACCTAGTCCACAAGGCTTTTTAATTCCTTGGAAAAGGTTCCCACTCAGGTGCTAGAGCTGTTGTAGGGGAGTTAACCCCAAAAGGCACAAGAAGAGCCCCTTTTGGGGTGCGGTTCCCTGGAGTAAGTTGATACCTGTTTGGTTTTCAGAAGGATATGAGATCAACTTTGCCTAACAACCCAGCTGTAAAACTGGCAGAAACGCCAGCAGCAGCAGCTCAATTGCAAACATCACGCTGAGTATTATGTTTTGGGTAAATAAATATAAAAAAAGAATAATTGGAAATCTTCCTCTAATAGGGAAATACATCAATGATACTGTAATTAGAAACAACATTATTCAACTGTAATAAAGTATTTATTTCACTGTGATTACAACAGTTGTTTATCCTTGGGAGCTGTATCCAGAAGCAGAATATCCGGACTGGAAAGGATACAGCAGCTGCCTAAAGCAAGGTCCTTAAATCTGGGCTTAGCCGCTCAGTCAATGCTTGTCAGTGGGGCCTTGAGATGAGAGGCTGGGCGAGAGCACCAGTCCAGCTGGGCCACAGCACAGCTCCTGTGCCTGCGTGGGGCACCTGGCTTGCAATGAAACCACAGCTCAAGCGGTACAAGGGGCCGGGCAGAAGTGCAGTGCAGCAGCCCTGGAAAGCAGGCAGTGGCCGGGGTCCTCCTGCCACACAGGCAGGGCTGTGCTGTGTCTCATGCTGAAGACACTGAAATTCACCCTGCAGTTCTCCCTGTGTTCCCCCTGCCCTGCCGCGGGGCTGGAGCAGGGCCGGGCACTCAGGGCCTTGCTCTGCGTGGCCGCAGTGGCCGGAGGAGCGGTGCCAGCCCTGCCCCGTGCTGTGACAAACACCGAGCGTGCCAGGCCTGGTGCCAGGCTGCGCTTGGCAGCTCTCAGCTGCAAAAACAGGGATGCAGTGTTGTGCTTTGGAGGCTTCTGTCACGGAGGTGTAGGCCACCGGTAGTGTCCTTGCTGTCTCACGGCATATCAGGCTTGTGGCTTTCGGTTCCTGGTGACACTGTGCCATCGTCCCCACCTTCAGCTAGAAGCTGAGGGCCAGAGGGTGCGATCTCCTGGGCTCCAACAAGAAGCCTCTGGCAGAGCAGGGAGCTGAACCAAGGCCTCTGAAGAAGACCATGTCAGCGTTAGGTCAGGCTTTGGACAGCGGTGCAAGCTGTCCTCAATTGGCTGCCATCGCTTGCAGGTAGCAGGCACCAGTGCTGGCACTTGCTCATTGTTTCGAGTGCTGGTAGGTGGGATGCTGCCGGGGGCATGTGAGCCAGTACTTCGTATGGTAATATTTAGAAAGAGATAAGAAGAAGCTGCTTTTCATCTATTCCCATTCTTCCCTGCCAGCCCGTGCTTTCTTTCAGCTCAGGAGACTGAAATCTTCTGTTCTGTTGTAAAAAGAAATCACTCGGTGAGCAGAGGAGCTAATGAATCCTGGCTTGTAATGTCTCTCTCTCATGCGGATCCTCTGATATCTTACAAAGGGTGAGCTTTATTAGCTTTTCCTGTAATGGGACAGCAGTGGGGCCCCTCTCCTATCCCCCACTGCCTTCTTTTCAAACTCGGAAGAGTTTCCTTATCTTTTGACCTTGATGCTGGACAGCAGGGGTGAGCTGAACACCCTTTTTAAATGAGAGCACAAACACACATTATTTTAGACTCCCACAAGTGCTGTCTGTAGGTGTTTCATTTCTATCAGGAACTGGGCTAAAAATAAGACAAACAAATCCCCTGAAATTAAAAAGAAGCATCAGTGTTTAAATGATTGTATCAGATAAACTGGGAAGTCATCTAAAATTTTCAAAACAAGGGCTGTACAGGCTGAGCTGCAATCCACCCACTCACAGCAACAGCAGTTGATACTTTATTAGAAGAGTGGGATGTTGTTCCCCAAACCTATTTTCTGTCTGTTAACAAATACACCTGACAACACCATCACGGGGCTTCTGGCTTCTCTTTTTAGTCCACAGGTCAGCTTTCATTTTTCCTATCATTAGAATTGGTGGGGCAGGAGAAGAACGGTTTATCCATGCAGCTAACAAGAGGGAGATGTACAAAGCTAAATGGGTTAAAGTCAGTGCTGGATTCAAACATCAGATTTTGCTTGTCAGTTTATGTCACAAATGCAACCATACTTTAAATTCAGCTGCTTGAGTAACGCCCAAAAGCTATCATTGCACTAATGCAATTATGATAGCGCATCAATTGCTGTAAATCACAAAGCTATAGATAGGGTGTAGTTGTCATGTTCTTTGTGATAAAAAGATGTAGGATCTCTAATCAGTACAACGAGAGAGGCTGTCATTGATAAAGGGAATCTGGGGCTGGAGAGCAGTATTGATCGTGCTGAGGAATTTACGAACTCTCAGTTTTTGCACACTTGGAGCAGCCTTCCAGGATGCACCACCAGCTTCACCTGCCCCGGGGCTGGAGGGATGAAGTGAGAGGTTGGCAGCTGCCTTGCATGGATCCTCCAGTGAAAGGGTGATGCTGATTTTCAAGTTTCTTGTACATGGCATGCTTTTTGGGAGGCCAAACTTGGAAATGGTAGACTGCATTTCCTTCTTGGGGGAATGGCCATCCCTGAACATAATCTCACATTGTGCCAGTGATGGGGCGCTCATTCTTCCCAGCTGGGCTGGTGCCAGACAGGTGTGGGCTCCCAGCAGCAGGGAGGGGAGAACTGCATGGCCCCTGGGCAGCCAGTGCTGGGGAGCAGTGCTGAGCCCGGCTGGGGCACAAGCCAGTGCCTTCTCCCTTGTGGCTTCGAAGTTGTTTGCAAATGATAATACTTCTCCACCTGTAACTGAGAACCAGGTTTTCCCTTCCTCAAAAAAAGTCAGTGCTTACTATCCGTGTTCATCCTCTCTACAAAAAAAATAATAATAATTTATGGCCAATATTCATAAATTATTTACATTCAAAATGTGGAATTGTAGACAAAAATGAATATTAAATGACCAAGTAAGATGAAAATGGAAGGATGGGGCTGGGCTGTCAGGGTGATCGGTTGCTTTTCATGCATTTGGTTGTTTGTTTGTTTTTCCCTCAAGAAACTCCATGGATCAACATACAAAGAATTTATGTGATTTTTTATTAATATGCAGCATATGGCTTGAAAGCTTTTATATGTTTATTGCTTTCACCCACAATCACATAGTTCCTTGTATTTGTGTGCCGGCATATAGCTGTGTATATGTACACAATCTCTGTATGTGCGTGTGTTTAAACTAATACTCTTTGTATAGAAATACTATAGCCTCATGTTGCAGCCTCTCTGGTTTTCACCACTCTCTTCTTTATGCTTGGGTGGTCATATTTTGAAATTTCCCCAGGACCAGTTTTTCATGCAGTCACGTTTCTCATCACATCTGAAGGATGTTGTGCTTCGCATGGTAATTAGGTCCTCTTTGTTTCATCTGCTGAACTGCTCTCTGTTACTTCCTGCAGCACACTCACGACTGGAGGCTATTGCTGAAATGTTAGAGCAGTGGAGATTCTCTAGGAGTAAACAGCTTCACATTAACTTGCTTTTTTTTTAAATGCTGATTTACATCCTGTTTAGACCTTGTGCAATTATATTTATCCTTGTTGCTTTCTTCGAGTAATGCCATTTATTGGAATAATTTATTATTGCATTGTGTGGCTGGTGGGTGTGTATGGAAATCATCCGCGTATTTACAAATACATATGACATTATATATAAAAACATACAAGGAGCTATCCATCTACCTAAGGCTTGAAAATGCTGATGGCTTAGCTGGGAGCGCAACTCGCTGTCAGGCTTTACAGAATTGAAGCTTTCCTGGCTTAAAAGAAAGCTCTGGGTCGTTTTTTTTGGCTTTCCTGGCCCCACGGGAGGGAGGGCAGGCTGTGGGTGGCTGCAGGCAGTGGCTGATGGCTGTGGGGCCAGGCGGGCACCGGGGTGCAGCTCACAGAGGGAGCAGCTCCCTGTGGGGTGCAGGGATGGGGACCCACGTGTGGCACGGTGGGGCCCGCAGCCAGCTCTCCTGCAGCAAACTCCTGCAAGGAGAGGGTCTTGTCTGGCATAATTTCTACCTGCTTTGAGCCTCCCTTCCAGCTGTCAAGCTGCAATGGAGAATTGGGCCCCAGGTTTGCAGCCTTTGCTGGTTAGAAGGGAACTTTCCAAACCAGCATGGCCCCTTTTCCTGGTGCAGCCAGTCCCGGTTGCAGGGCTCGCAGGTTGCTCGAGCTGGACCCAAAAAGAAATTTGCTGGAGGCTGCTCATGTTGTACTGCCGTGCTTGTGAAGCCTGACGGTGGTGGGGACGGTGACAGGAACAGGATCAGGTTTGCCTGAAGGTGCTGGGGAACCCGTGCCCGGCGTCCCCAGGGAGAGCAGTTCAGGTTGGGTTGAGGAACACCCCAAGCTGATAGGTGCTGGGTACACTGCTGGCCCACGGGGTGCACCCATATATGCATGCAAATAACGTGTGGAGGTGCACACAGACATCAGAGAGGGAGAGATGTAAGCCCCGGTGCTAAGAAGCAAATGCAAACGTGGAGTTCCTGCTGGTGGTTTCTGTTTTTTTTTCCTATTGTGATTAATAATGCCGTGATTACTTTGATTATAATGATCGCAAATCCCTTTAAGTGGTATCCAGATTGAGGTTTACACGGCATTTTTTCCTTGTTGTTTGTTCTGAAAACATATTAAGAAAGTCTCTAAAATAACATTACAAAACATCAAGTAAAATCCTGTCTCCTGAAGGGCTGATGAGATCATATGCGTGTGGCTGTGTGTTATCTTGCCCTGACACATGGAATTAAGTCTTGGACTCTCCTCACCTAGGAAGACATCATTCTGCCAGCATTTTCTCTTTTCTGGCCGTTTCAGAGATGACAGCTTTTTTCCTTTCAGACGGTTAAAATGTGGCTGTTCCCTGGATAAGCCAATGGGAAAATCTGTCAGTTTGTTCATTTCAGAGAGTCTCTTCATTTCTTTTTGTTGAACTTACTGGTAGCATGCAAACAGAAATTGGTTTAAAAATAAATAAATAAACCACCAAAAAAAAAAAAAAAAAAAAAAAACACGATAATTCTGCAACAGTTCTGAAATTTTAATGAACCAAGACGTCTGTGGAAGGGAAACTGGGTTTTCTGATAGACCATTGCCAAAGCTGCAGGTGAGGGAAGGCTGTAATTCAGCCTCACCAACTTGGGACACACGGTTTCTGCAACAGAAATTCAAATTTAGCAGCTATGTTACTTCTGCTAATATTATTTTTTTATTGGGTTTTAAAAATTCAGGGAAATTGTGAAAATTGGAATTAAACAATTTAGGCATTTCCCTAATTTTTTAAAACAAATTCTGTGTTGTTTCTTTGTAAAGCTCCTGCCATTATTTTGTTTTGTTTCCTTAATGAAAATGTTTTACAAGGTTGTAACCCATAGGACAGAGATCCATTTTGTCACAGTGACGTTTTTAAACTCAACACAAAGCGAACAATTTCAAATTTTCATCTTTCTGCGAAGTTTTTAAAATGTTAAATTCAAATCAAAGCAATTCCCCTTCCTCCCTCATATTCGCAGCTATCATTAGACAGCAAATTGCTCATTGTCTAGCTTCACAGGAGTGGTTGGCTCTCGGTCCTGCCTGCAGATCCCCAAGCCACTGTCTGATGGCGAATTTATTGCCCATCTGTTTCCATTTCCACACTGCGCGTTGAGCCTGGCTCACGAGCTGCAGCGCACAGTTGTGGGTTTTGTGATCCATATTTATTTCACCTAACTTCCAGTCCTTAGCTGAGCCACCCTGATTAAGCAGACCAGTGACCCCAGCCTGTCTGTGTAGTCAGCGCACAAGTGGGTTCATCCAAGAGGTGACTCTGCCCACGGAAGATCTCAATTAAATGCCTAAAGAATAACTTCTCGAAGATCAAGCAGCTCCATGCTTTAAGCAGTTCCACTAAAAGAAACCTTGTTGGCTTATAGAGACGTGCTGATAATGGGCTCATTGCCTTGTGAGGTCAGCCAGGAACTGATGCTGGGAGGTCCTTGGGGCTTAAGTACCAAGGCAGCATTGTGTTTCTGGGGAGATCATTGCATTTCAAGGGGGTGATGCGAGACACGAGACTGCGGAGTCAGCCCCAAGCTGCATTTATTCCCCTGAAACACTCACTGTGTCAGACCTGGTTTCAGTTATAAAATGGAAATAATAGAAAAAAAAGGTCAAACCATTTATTGAGGATTGACATTTACAGCAGTCAGGAATCTCCAGTTGTGTACGGCTTTCTGTATATCTGTCACTCCTGTGTGACACCATCCTGCTGAGGATCACCAAGCCACTGCTTTCCTGCTCTAACTAGTAGGTGACTAGTTAGGCGTTGCTTACTGTATTTATACAGATGCACAAACGAAGGACTTTGGGAGTTAATTAACTTGCCTGAAGCTGCAGTACACCTCTAGAGCAAAACGAGAATATAGATTCCCGAGTCCTCTCTGTCCCTGACATTTCAAAATTCTGCTATTTTGTACTTTATTCAGTTTTGACAGGTTATTATCAAAAAGTTTGTAATGAAACTGCTTGAAATTAACTATTTTCCTAGGAAAGCTGACCGTTAAAGGGCCTGTGTCCTTGATCCCGTTGTAGGCAATGGGAGCTGTGCATTGGATCAATGACAGCATCTGTGGATTGAGGAGTGCAGCAAACCATAGATCGAAGGTAATAGTCCAGACAGGAATCTGAAGAGCGATTGCTACCTGTGCTGTGTCAGGGCCTGGATGCAAACAGATCTACTGCAGGAGGTGTCGTGCTGTGTGTTAAATAGTGCCAACACTGGGCCATAGATCAGTGGATCTCCTTTGACACCAAGATCTAAGTAGGAAGAAAGGGAAGGAGAAAAATGTGGAAATGTAGTTCCATGCATGTACACCCATGTGCACACACACGTAGGGTGCATACGTGCAGACACCTCGGTTAATCAAAGGTGCCAAAGCATTAAGTGACAAAACACCCTCTCCAAGGGTACAGAGGGCTGGCTAATGTCACTGCTGATGTCCCTTAGGTATCATGCAATTCTGGTACTTGCCTCAGATGCCCTTCTATGAGATTTGCATTGCCTGAGAGTCAGTCTGTTTTCTCCTTGCGTTAACAGTCTGACTTTGAGCGCTGAGCCTGGAGATTGCTGCACCTCAAGGAGACCCCGCGTGCACCCAGCTAATGCAGTCTCCTAGGCAGATCTTCATGGCAGTGCACGGCCACGTAGCTTTTCAAGTCCCATCGGCACTAATGAGAACTGTGTATCTTTGTCCCCCCACGTCAGCCTGCATAGTTTCTTTTTATTTGTTATAGTTTCTCATTGCTGTTTTCTTCCCATCACTCACACACTGCTGCAGCATTATTTCTCAGTGCTTTGAGTTAAGATGCAAATATCCTTGTGTTAGCTATTTAGGGGTCCTTGTGCAGATATAGGCAGAGCAAGCACAATAGTAGTTCTGAAAATGTTGAGGAAAAAATGTAATAATAATCCTTGTGTAATTTATATTAGATCTCATGTTCCCTGTTTCCCCTTCCTGCTCCCAAAAAGGAAACTTTTTAGCATCTGGTTAAGATGCCAAGAATCACTAGCCAGCCCCAACTGTAAAAATGAAGAAAAAAGACATTTAGGTTTTAATGAAACATGTCCTCTAAGTTAACTTAAATGCTTGTTTAGATAGCTTTTGCGATAAGTCTAAGAATAATAAACTGTTATTTATAGGGAACTTCCTGGCCAAAGACCTCTGGGCAGCTCCAGAATACCAGAACAAAGGATTTACAGCCCACTGACTACTTAAGACGGTGATGTTATTTTCAGATTCAAAAGTCTTTTCCCCATTATGACAACCTGCTTGTGAAGAGGAAAAGCTGCCTACCGGTCCTTTCAGATTTTGGAGTTCCACTTGATAGTTTAATACATATGGGTCAGTTTATTTAGCTTGAGTTGGGAGCTTTTACAGATCCACATTATGTCTTCTGTGCAGATTTGTTTTTCTGCTTATGGCATCAGTCAGAATAAATGGAGGGATGAGATCTGCCCCGGCTGCTGGAGGGAATTTCCCTGCAGTGTCCCCAGTCTCCTAATATATCAGTGTCTTTTCTAGTCCGTTTCTGATGGGATCCAGCAGCAGGTCAACATCCTTAGGTAAAGAAGGGCTTCCTGAAGTGAGCAGCAGTCACAGAAAGTAAATTAATGGAAGCCGGCATCTGCTGATCTCTTTGACAATAAGGAATTTTGCTGCCAACATTTAGAAACCATTGGAAATGGTCTCCATTGGAAACCAGATTTCGACTTTCTGCCCTGGGCTGCCAAAAGTATTTCAGCATAAAATGCTAAAGTAAGTTGAACTTTGAATTATAATTTCAATGACTGTCTAGTGAAATGGATTAATGGTCTGGCACTGCACCTTTGAGGCTTTGGCTCGAATCTTGTAGGATAAAAATCTGTCTGCTTTGACAGTTGAAAAGGTCAGAAGTGAAATAATGTCAGGTGGTCTTAGCCCAATTCAATGTCTCGATTAAGAAGTAGATGTAAAAGTTGTTGATGGGGGATATCATATAAGATCCTTTGCAAAAATATAAATCATTTTTATTTACATTTTATCAGCAAAATTAGATGCAGACTGCTGCATTCAGGAGAGGTGGAGCTTAGGTCAGACTTTAGGAACTCTGGATTTCAAAGTGAAGAAAATAGGGGTCACAGTGTGCAGTATCTTAAGCTCAAAAGCTTGCATCCATCATTAAATTGATTCCTTAATATATGGCCATGCCAAATGTAGTTCTCACTCAAATATTTTAATTTAAAGGTTTAATTTAAGTTTAATTTAGGAATTTTATTAGTTGAGAGTGTATAGAAAGAACGTGGCTTTGTCACTGTTTAGGCAAGACAAGGGGTCTCTTCAATTCACTTTTGGAAACTGCTGCCATTCAATTCCTGAACTTACTAAATGGAATTGTAGTTAACAAACAAAATGCATACATTTGTGAAAAGCATTTTGTCCCTTATTTGGGGATATATATATAAATCGAATATGATAATATATAAATTACTTCCCAAGACATCCCCGAGGAAGGGTCACTATGGCAAATATTTCAGCAGTTTCTGTTGGGAAAAGGAATAAATAAAGGGCTTGCATTAGTGTGTTTCAGTGATGGGGATGGTGGCAGCCAGAGCTGCCGAGCACTTTCACTGCCTTAGGTTTGTCCCAGCCTCACCTCTCACAAGCACTGCTCACGAGTCAGGAGATGTTGGCACTACTTTTTGGAGTTAGGTTGCAGATTTCCTTTGCTTCCTTCAATAGGGAACACATACAAGATAGTGCAAATTGAAAATTGGCTGTCATGGTATACTACATAAGTACTGGTTGGTAATCTCTTGCAGATGATTAATTAAGCAAGCACTTTGTCCTTTTCAGCACTGGTAGGCATCTTTGTTTTATTTTATTCCCTGTTCCTTCTGCGCATGTGTATATATGGTATGTTGCGTGGTGTTTTTTTCAAGTTGTTTCCATCTTAAGGCAAATAAACCACGGTCTCCATGTGATCACGATACACTACGGGAGCTGATGGAACTGTACATATGTTGTAAAGATTAATTGGCATTCAGTTAGGCCCCATAAAGCATGGCATGCCATGCATTATCCTCTATTTTGCCTTCGATTTACAATGCAGCTCAGTTCACGTAGTGGGCACAGACCGAAAAACAGCGTATTTCTGAAGTATAAAATGTGTACTTTTTAGTAGGCTGATCATCCCAGTAACAAAACCTTAGAGGAGCTTCAGAGCTTCAGAGACGCCGTAATTGTGGAGCAGCGGTAACACGGTCTTGCTTTTGTCTGCTAACCGAGATCTATTAAGTGGGGCCCAGGGGAACACTGAAACCGCAGAATTATCTTTTATTTGTTCTATAGATTTTTCTGACAAAAAAAAAAAAAGGTAACACATCGCCACACTCGCAGTTGAAATAATCGGAGTTCAGCTGCGACACACGAAGAAAGAAAACCCTCAGCACCAGGGCACTTGGCTGGGCTGACGGCGCTGGGTGCTGGAGCAGCCCTCGGCAGCTGATAAGGGAGGCAGGCAGGCCAAGCACCGGGATTGCCAACCATTATTTATAACGGAACAAAGTGGTAATTTTGCAACTATCACAGCTCAAATATGGGACCATTTCCCTAGTAATAAAACTATTACTCTGTAACTGTTTACTTATCAGGAGACCATTATGTGATTGATGACCTGAAAATGGAGGTTATCTTTCAATTCATTTGAAATGCAAACTGACTAGAAAATCTATAGTTATTGCGGCATATTTTTAAGCAAAATCAGGCACCTACATTGACCTCCTATTTACATTTCTTTGAGAAGAAAAATCACATAAAAGCTATCAAGAAACACATTTCACAGCAGGCAAATTAATTGGTTTTACTGTATTTGAATGGAGGGTTTGTCAAATAAAACATGCCATGACAGTTAATAGTGTCATTTAGAGGCAGAAAATTATTGGCTTATTTGTTATTGGATAAAAGGAAGGCAAACACTTTGTATTAGGAAGTTTTAATGTGTTTAAAATCCTCATTAGGGATTTATGGACATTCTTGCTTAGCATAGCGCCTCATTAATTTGAGGCTAAACAGTTACTTCTGTGTTTCAATTCCAATTTTTTTCCCCCTTTTCTTTAATTAGATCTCGCATTAGAGTTTGGTCTCCACACCACTGGAGATGTAGAATTAATTAATGTGATTTATAAATCTAATGGAAGTGAGTTATTCTTAGATATCTTTTCATTTTAGCGAGCAGTTTAACTGCACATAACGTAAGTGCATACAGATCTGAGAGATTTTGGGAGCTCAGGAAAAGTATGCGACTTCTGTATTGAATACATTTAGCAGCGTCCCTTGGCATTAATAGATCAAAGCATTTTAATTAGAAATGTAACTAAAAGGGAGGTCATAAAGATCCCATTCAAAATCAGATTTTCTCTGTTCTAAGTTCTGTGCTGTCCAAAAAGCATTATTTTACCTCCCTTTTTGTATGATAACCACGACGTTCGGTGGCAGTTGGGATAATCATGTTTTAGTATTTAATGAGCATAAGATCTGACTCTTAATGTAGTCTGGGTTTGGATCAGATCCCAATAAAGTCTTAATCATCACTTGTGCTATTTTGTTGTTCTTAATAAAAGGAAAATGGCTTTTATTTCACATAGGAACTTCATTTATTTGATTGAAGTTTATGTAAGAAAAGAATACGTGTGGACTAGTTGTGCTAAAAGGCATGCTGTTAGTTCAACTTGAAGATATTTCAAAATACATTTGCCGTGTTCCCCCCCTGGGCAAGACCGTGTCCTTGCCCTTTCGGTTCTGGCCTTCTGGTTTGAAAAGCCGCGCTGAGGATGCGATTTGCAAGTTGTGGCTGTGGTGGAGGGCCGTAGGAAAACCAGCAATTTGCGAACAAGCTTTGAGCAATTAATTTGGGCCCCAGCATTGGCCTTGCAACTGTGCAAACTGCTGTACAAATTAAACCCAGGAGAAGGCTTTTCCGTGAGGATATTCATACCTGGTTAAAAAAATGAAGTGGAGCAGATAACCAGCACAGCTGCCCGCTGTGCTCCTGCAGCCACGGGAGAGATGCTGTCAAATGCAAATAGATGCTTAAAAAGGTTCCTCTTTAAAAGCCCAGAAGAAATGCTATAGTCTGAATTCACGAGGTCAGATAATGCTTCAGGTTACACTGATGCAACCACACTGACATCAGTGGAGCTTTAGTGTCACAAGTGCCACAGCCTGACCCGACGGCTTCGCTGCTACTTCAGCCACGTCACACAACGCTGCCTGGTTCTGCTTGCTCTCTGCCTGGCCTGCGCGGGGAATAGGCCCTAAATTACACTAATGTAAAATAGATTTAAAAGAGATCCAGTTCCAAGTTGTATTAAATTTAGACGGTTGTGTCTGTAGAGTCGAGGGATTTTGAATGATTTCCAAGAGGTTCTACTCAAAGGGTTACGCTGAGAATAAATACAGCTTCTCATTTACATTACTATAACTGAGAGCAAATAGACTTGGAAGCCAAACTCACTTCACACTCCTTTTGTACTTGAGCTGCCTCACTGTCTTCAGAGGAGTTAGATTTCATTCACACTGGTAGAAGTAAGACAAGAAGCAGACACTTGATCTTTATTTCTGCCACACCATATATCTCACCGCACCAGAGGGTTGCATAGTCTGCTAGGCAGGCTTTGATGTTTAAAGTGGACAAGTGCACAGTGGCGTTTTAGGTCAGTGTGCTTTTTATCATCAATTTAATGGAAACATATAAGGTAACCGCTCCCAGAATAAGGTACATAAGAGAAGGTACTTACATTATATAAGTAAATGAGTACTTGCAGTCATTGGAGGGTGGAGGAGGATGGGATGGAGAAAGAGAACGAGAGGGAGGAAGAGAGGGGAAACTGAGGAAAGAGAACAAGAGAGAGAGAAAGGAAGGAAGACTGTTCCCAATTTGTTTGTTCTTTGTCAATATTAAATAGGATGCGCCAGCCTCTATGCAAGCAGTCAATATTTTGGTCACAAATCAAACGTACTGCAAATGGCACTTTTGCTGGACCTGGCTGAATACCGACATTACCGGTTACTCTGGTATTATCATCACGGCAAGCCTCTAAAATACTGCATTCAGAATATTCCATAAGTAAAACGTGCAGCCTTACTCCCAGGAGACCCTGAAGTGAGAGATCACTTTATCAGGTTTCTCTCTCTAATAGAGTTTGGCAATTTGCTGCATGAAAATAATGGAGAACCATTGAGTTTAAATTGAACATCAGCATATTGTGCTTTCATGGAGACTATTTCATGCTGATCCACATTGAAATAGTATTTTTAAAAGACAACATCAAAGAAATGAGAAAGAAAAAATGGGCTAAATACAACGCGCAGTGGGAAGAACATGGAAAATATAATCGTCACATCCAGGTCAGCCCAGCTTAAAGGTTGCTGTTGCAGAACTAAATGCCAAAGAAAAAATGTTGTCCTTGCAGTTGAGGTTGCTCCGACTGGGAGGTTGTTGTAAGCTGAGCTCATTGTAGGGACCTGTAATGCCTTCCAGATTGTGGGGTAGCACCTCTGTGCCCCAGGTTGGTGTAGCGGCACCTTTTTTACTTAAGGGACTGCAGGGGAGTGTGTTGGAGTCATTGGCTTTTGTATAAAGCTGAAGGTACCCATTGTGGGCAGTTCTGGCTTCTCAACTAGAGGCCTTTAAGGGAAGTTCACTAAAGTAAGCAGGAGTCTGATTCAGTCACAGTTTGGACCACACTAGTAAGTTATTTTTCCTAGCTAAATGTGCTTTACTCGAGGGAAGAGGCACATACTTCTCCATCTAGCACTGAAAAAGCAGCACTGACTGCAGGCCAGGCGGTCCTGCCTCAATACATGAATTAACTTGGTCCACTCCTTAAAACTTTTCCTTGTTCCCAGGTTCCCCAGTAAATGCCTGTTTGACACACACAACCTCTTCACAGTGCAGTGTTTGTATTAGGTGGAACAGAGGAGCAGCTCTCTGTATTTTGTTTTAGGCAATAGTTTTTCTTTCTCTCTTAATTTCTTTATATATACAAAGTATATATTTTCACAGACCTTTTAATAAGCCCCAGGAGATATTTTTTGGGTTGAAATAATGGGAAACGTAGTCTTCTCATGGTACTTTGGTTCCAGGATGGTGGAGGTACTGAAGGAAAACAGTGAATATACATTATTTGGAGCCCACAAATGACTCCCTTGAGAATTAATAACCCTGTGAAAAACACATATATGTATTTGAATACCAAAGGAGCTATTTTCTCTTTTTTTAATAGCACCATGTTTGACTTCATTCAGTTTCCTCCAGAGCCCAAACATACAGTACTAATATATGTTGGTGATAACCTCATGAATATCAAATACATCCAAAAAAAAAAGTACCATTTAGGCTGCAATATTCATTCCTTGCTCTTTTGCTGCTCCCATTCATACCCATTTGCACTAATGTTAGTAAGGAAGAGCCAAGATCCATCCAGCAAGTGAGATTAGCTTGACATCTATTTCAGGTGTCTTTAACATGAATGACCCTTTGGGGACAAAATATTAACAAGGCAGGAAGCAGACAAAAGCATGAATTGTAAAACCCAAGGAGATGAGAACAGTGGGCTCTGTGCAGTGGTATGAAGTTAACTTCAAGTAAATGTGAAACAGTCTTCCTCAGGAGGAGAAACAGATAGCCAGATCACAGCTGAGGGGCAGGTGGCTATCTGAAAAAGGGTAAGTCTAGAAAAGATGTAGTGAATGACTAAAGAGGGGAAACGAACCCTGAACACGCAAGCAGGTACTGATAGCCATCAGAGGAAAGCTGTCCTACCTGTAAAAATATATTTAAAAAAAAAAAAAAAAAAAAAAAAAAAAAAAAAAAAAAACCAAGTACTGTCTGTTCCTCGGAAGCCTTTTGCTGCTTCTGGTTTTCTAAGTGTTTTCTTCTTAATACTGTGTGGCACACACTGGAAATGATCAATCAAGGCTCATGCACAGGATCTTTTCTTACTAGCAAGTGAAAAATCAATTTTTGTTCAAAGGAGTAAACAGCACTGTGAGCTTCATCTGCCCAGAGTCAGAATGGGTCCTTTGATAAAGAAAGTGACAGTGCAAGTGGAGCTCGTGATGTACAAGCACATAGGTGTTCATATATGCAGGAGGTGGGAGTGGATTCCTACAATCACATAACATGCTACATTTGTCTTTCCGATAAAACAAAGATAAGAACAAGAGGTTACTTGTTGAATGCCAGTTGTGCACCACTAGAGCCAGAGGGATTATTCCCAAACAGTTTATTCAGATGAAAATGTGGTCAGTCAGTTCTGGCAAAGGCATGATTCATTTCTGCTTTTCAGCACCACATTTGAAGTTTTAAGACTTTTCTGTTATGTCTTTTGGAAGATTTTGTTGCTAACATTTTCAAGAAATGCCTGCTGTCTGGTGTAAAATGCAGACAGAAAAGAAAAAGAGAAAAGAGACCTTATGTGACTTTTCTGTGGCCACAAAAACAAAATCTGATCTCATGCAGGTTATAAATTGTCCAGGAGGTAAGAGTGGTCAAGGAACTGATGAATGAATAAATGGAAGGTTAGATCAACATGACTCATCAGATATTGTAACCATTCACCCAATGTCACTTGATCTGCATAACACTAAAGCTATTATGCCCTCACTCTTATATTTCTGCCCTCCTTCCCTCTCTTTAAAGTTTAGCACTGAGCCGTCCAAGCCATACATTAAGCCTTTGGTTCCACGTCATTTAAGTTCTGTTCTTTCTCTTATGAGACTGAAATGTGAAGAGAGCCTTATAATGCTAGCTGGTAGATTTTGACCATCTGACCTTTTCTTTCTTTCCTTCTTTTTTTCTTTTCTTTTTTTTTTTTTTTCTTTTCCCCTTTTTAAGCCTGGAAGCAATATCTAAAAGCAAACATGAAGCATTTTGATGCAAAAGAGTTTTGCCAGATTAAAATGAAATTGAAAGATAAGTTCAGTGCAGCATGTAGCTGTTGTGAAATCTTTTTGTTTTGATTGAAGTTACATTACCTCAGGACTTAGATCTGCAGCTTATGTAATATTCACTGTTCTTCAATCCGGAGCTCGTGCTGGCTGAGAGGGGAGCTCATGATGTGAGGTGTAACTGCTCAGTCATACGGAGGCAAAAATCCTGGAACCTGTCCTTTTGGCTGGGTTAGACCACACTGCTCACATGGGACGAGAAGCACCAAAAGCATGCAGAAATGAAAGTTCTGGTCCTCTGACTGGAATCTGGTAACTGATGAAAGCTAACAAAGAGAGAGGGTGGAAAATCACATAATATTTTCTAACAGCTCAATTTTTATTAAATTAGGAAAGTAGTAGCATGGGATGTCCAATCTTGATTAAACTCCTGGATGAATATGGCAATTATACAAACAATTTGTTATAGCACTAGTGGTTGGGTAGGTGATGAATACACCATTTACTGTGGTTCACTCTCTCATGATCAGTCTGTGGTGGGCCTTGTGGGCCTGCTTGCACTTGTTTGCTGAATGCAAATGTTTATAGGCGATTAACCTGCAATTTTTGATTCATACTTTGAAAGGTTGGAAGGTTGCTTTTTCCTTTTTTTTTTTTTCCCCGGGGTTTTCTAAGTCTCTAATAGGCCTGCGTCTTTCAAGTCTCTTCGAATGTGCAACTGCAGCATGGATTTAGAAAAATGGTCTAATTTCTTGAGAACTCCATTAATAGTAACGTACTGAAAGACTCTTACATTGATCTTCTCTCTGATAGCCATGTTGTAATAATTATTCTTTTAATGTTTGCATCAATCTAAGTGTTTTCTTCTTTGTGCTAGCTCCTACTTGGATCTCCCTATATGACAATCACAGCACTTTGACATCTTGCATTACTTTAATACCAGTGATTCAAAACAAAGCAGTGCCAAAGGGAACAAAAGTTCTGTCAAGCCATTAAAATCTTCTTTGCCATTAACACAATTAAATTGATGCATGAACATTTAAAGTTATTAGCAAGTGCTGCCAGCAGAAGCTGGTTGTGATTGCATAATATATAGTGGGCTTTATTAAAGTAGAATGGTATGTTTATTATTATCATCATCATTAGTTCTGGAGTAACATAAACTTAAACAGGGCTGTGGGTTGGGAGAGCTCTGTGAAGCAAGTAAGAGCGTGGTCTGCCCTGTGTTCAGGCCGTGGCACAATTATGACATTTTTAAACAAAGGAATACACACAGTGTTGGGGCTAACCATTGAAAATGGCACGTGTAACAGGAGGGAGGAGAGAGATGTAAAGAGAGGGCTGCTGTACCTCTGCTGCTCTCATTTTTCCCAGTCTGACCAACTCAGCTGGATTTTGAGCTGCTCCTGTTACTGCTGTGAGAGATTTTGTGGTTGGTGTGTATGCTGTGAGATTGTTGGGGGAATACTTGTTTTGTTTTCTCATATTCCAACATACTAATTTTTCAATGAAAAAATATCAGGAGTGTATTAGAGACATATGTACTTCTGTTATCCCACTACACATTGCAGTAATACCCATGTTTGCTAATCTGAGGGATATTTTATTTAACTGTATTCCTCTCTGAAAGGGAAGTTATGTATGAGGTATGGAAAACACAGATTAGCAAAGAACTTAGAGACATTGAGAGGAAAAAGAAGTGATTTAAGGAAAATTTAATTGAGTGTATCAAGGGAGGGACAATGAAGTGCTGGAATACCAAGAAATGCAGTATGAAGGAGGAGTCCATGCCTATGGCAGTTAATGCTGACCGTACACTGGAAGCTTTCAGCCTAGGGTTGTTGGGTAAAACTTGAGTAGAGTAGAAACTGGGACAAAAGATAAGTCTCTTTCTTTCTTTGGATGAGTGTTTTTAAATGGCATTATGGAAAATGATAATCTGTACTTGCTGACAATCACTGATATTCCTCCAGGGTGGCCATGTTCACTTCACGACATCTTTTTCTAGATATTGATGAACTGTTGGAAATTCAGAGAACAGTGGAGAAATAAGCCAAGGGAATGGAAAATCTTATTGGGAAAGAAGCTAAAAGTTGAACATACAATATTCAGAAAAAGCAGACTATAATACTACATATCTATGCATGGTGTAAGTGAAAAGGGAAGTAAGTAGTTAGAAGGGCTCTACAGACAGGCTGAGGTGACTCTGAAAGCAGAGCTTTAACTAGTTATCACAAAAAAGGGCCAAATAGATTAAAACACTACTCCACATTTTATTAAATGAAGGAATAGGAGATCCATTTCCCTACAGTTTTTGAGTTAGACTAGACACAGTACTAGAAAATATGGGGAAAGGGTGCTACAGTAGTAGGGAATGAACGTGGTGACCTAATAGATCTTCTTGGTCTTTGACTTTTGTAGCTGTAGGAATTCATTCTTGAAGATTAATGCTAGTTGAAATCTAGGAGGAAAGACATGGTCATGCTTTGGTCAAGCTCTGTAGCAGATTAGGATGACATGGATTCATTTAAGTCATGAGTGTCCTTCACCAAGCTACTCACCAAGGGGTGGAAAAGCCTTACTCAATATTTATACTTGTTTTTTGGTACTTCCCCCCCAGATATTGTCTCTTCCTCCCCTGCTCCACGGCCATGATAGCAATCCATTGTAAATAGCTGCACATACTGCAAAATGGTTGCACATACAGGTCATGTCTGTCAGTTGTTTACATAATTGTTCACAGTATTTAGAGCTTTTGTGCTGTTTAATAACCTTGCAGTGAGGGATTGTGGCAAATGCTGTAGCTACCATTTAAATGAGTATATGAAATTGGAAGAAGTTAAGGGCAGCATTGTGTGTGTGCATGAGTCTGGTTGTGCGCATCAGCATAATGTGTCTTTCTAAGGGGAGAAGAGATATCTGTCAAGCCTCTTGAGCTGGGTTCCTGTGTGCTGTTCAGCCTTTACATGATACTTAACCTGGAACAGGCCAATGAAGTGAGGGACAACAAAATCAGCAGCTGCCCTTATAGTCCAACCAGTATTTTACTACAGTATGTGTTCAAGTTTTAAGAGCTGTCTTGGCTGTTAGCGTATTAAACTGTAGGATAAGATAGTTGATGATAACAGCTTTCTCCTAAGTGTTACCACCTCTGTCCTTCACCGCAGCCTGCTGCACGTTAAACCAAGCCTCGTCTTCTCTCTGAAGGTTGCTGATAGGAGTAACAGTGGGATCTTCTTCAATTACTGAAGTTTCAGGCAATTCTTGTGCCAGTTCTCAACTGTGAGGAAATCAGAGTACTTTATTGCTTCAAAAGTGTCATTCCTAGCACAAAGCACTGCAAAAGAAAAACAAAACAAAACAAAACCCAAGTGTCAAAATGAGTCCTGCTGATGATTTTTGTTGATCTGAACGGGAAAATTTGGTAGGCAGCAAGCATGGATACAGCAGTCTTCAAACAGAGGAAGTTTCTTGTTAGCTCTTCACCTGTATAGTTAGCCACTGAACTACTGAACTTTGCATCCAGTGCCTGACTAAACGTTTCTTTTTTTCTTTAAACCTAGGTTACCCTTCCCAATGACTCCAGCTGTGTGGAAGAAATATTGCGGGTGAGTAATGCTCTTTGCTTTTGTGTCTTTTTAATAATTGTAGTGCTCTTATTTCATCTTTCATGGAGAAGTGTTATATGGCTGTCTTTAACAGCGTAGTTAAATAATAACACTTTAGTGGGTTTGTATGAAAAAGACATGGTCTTGTAGGCTCAGACTGCTCCATACTGGGTAAGGTCAGTTCTAATATTCCTTCTCCCAGTACATCTGCAACTTGTCTTGGTCAACATTTACACCCCTTTCTGTGCTTTTTTTTAAGCTCTCAGACTGTCTTCTCTCCAGAATGCATTTCTCTCCCGCCCTGAGGTGGAGTTGCCTTAATTCTCCTATACTGGCCTACAATTGTCCTTCCTCCCCCCCACTGCAGTGTCCCAGCACTCATGGGTTTGTTAAGACCTTCTTTGCTGGGAGCTCTGGTTAGTGCTTGAAGATAGAAAATGAAAACAATAACTGCAAACCGAGCAGTTTTTTGCAGTTAATTGCAAGAACATATAACAAGAAAAAGGGAGTGTGGACAATGAGTTGTATATGTGTAAATCTGCCTTACCTTAAGAGTAAGATGGGCTTTTCCCCAAACACCCCAAATATGGGGTCCCCTGATATCAGCGGGATTTTGTCTGTGTGTAGGTTTGCAACCCACCAGTTCCTATCTGGGTTTTAGGGTTTTATCCTCATGGTGTGAGTTTCCCATTTGTTAGAACTGCCTTCCTGGGGTTACCCCATCCCACCTGATGGTTTCAGTGTAGAGGGGATAAAATTTCATTGGGAATTTGTGGTGGCCATATACTTTTCAATAAGAGCAATTGGTGCAAACTCACCCAGACCTGAAGAGAAGTACAGCAGTTGTGTCAAACACGCTAACAAAGACATGGACATATTCTTGCTCATAAAATGAAGTAGGCTTTGCAGTGTTCATTGCAATCCTCAGTACAATTGTTTGTGTGGAAACTTGCTCCTGTTTTGTATACACGCATTATCTCGGGGTGGTGTTGATGTCCTTATGAGTTGTCAGTGTTTCTGCAGAAGTCGAAGCAGCAGGCGAGCATGCACATGCAGACCTGTAGTAACAGAGGAATATGTGTCTGTGTGCACACCCAGCAGCAACGAATGTGAGGAAATAAATAAAGTTTAGTTTCAGCATTCAAAGTGAGCAGCAGTTTATTACTTACAGAACACTAAGGGAGCAAAAGGAAAAAAAAAATGTTGAAAGGCAGCGCGAAATACTTGGTACATTTAAAGTATCTTCTTCTGTTTATATAATTCAATTAGGCTCATTACTATAGTTGTAATGAATGACTTGTTAGCTGGGGAAAGCAGTTGTTTTCAGTAGGCAGCATCAAAAGGAAATGTGATGTAGCAAATTTCAGGAATCAATCATCCAGGTGACAGTTTTAATGTGGGAACAGTGCATATAAATCACAGGAAGCAGAAATGTCTTTTTTCTAATCAAGAGGAGGTGATCCTGTTTCCTACCCCACGACTATAATTTGAGTCAACAAACAGGGACAGAATTTCCCAGGCTTCCTTCTGAAACCTGCCGGGATTGGCACAAGGCTTTGTATCATCTTCAGTGGGTTTGGATCAACTGCAGAGTCCCTGCTGCCACAGACAGCACCTCCCGCCATCAGTAGACTGTTAAACCCGGGGGGATTTGGGGAGGACAGAGCAGGGATTTGGCAGGTCTCCACAACTCCGGGAGCTGCAGAGGGCAAGTAGTGGGCACCTGTAAGAGGTATACAGCATGGCAGATCCTTCTTGACTACCGGGTACGGGTGCTGCCCAACCTTGCCACCCAGACTTGGTTCAAACCTGTTGGCCACAGCTGTGGGCATAGCCAGAAGCCTTCTCGAGGAGCATATGAAGCCATCCATGGCAGAGAGCAGCGATGGGCTCGGCACACTGTGGGCACTCGGCCACGGCTTGCCTGGGGCACGTGCTGCCTTGCCCCATGCACTTCTGGGCTTTGAGTGCCACGATGCGGTGAGGGCGGCCTAGTGTGGCATTGGCATGGCGTCAGGCAGCTCTGGGCGCTGACAGACTATCTGCAGGCTCCTTGTAACCAGCCTGCAAGCAGGCTGCCAGCGAGACCCTGGGTGTGCGAAAGCTGCTGATCACAGAGCCGCTTCTGTGGCTGCCCGTCAAAGGCTGAGCAAGGCCCAGCTCCGACCGGCTGCCTTTGATGGCAGCGTTTCAGGCTTTCAGTTTTGTGTGGTGCTGAAACACACGTGCTATAGAAGTACCTGAGTTTTGTCGATGGCTTTGTTCTTGTCAAATGTATACTGCAGAATAAGCTAGTAGGAAATGTGCTTTGGCTGCACGCAGAGCATCATATTGTACTCGATAGGCCACAGAAAAAAAAAAAAAAAAAAAAAAAAAAAAAAAGAGAGAGAGAGAAGGTGATGCTCAGCAGTGGTCAAAATCCAGTCTGTGGGCTTCCTGTGGAAGACCTGTGTCAGCAGACTCAGGCTGAAAGGACAGCCCCTGGTTGCAGCAGCAATTTTTCCTTTGAGAACCTGGATTAAGTTCTCAGCCCTGACAGATATTTTCTGGCTTACTCTGGCCATTTACTTAGGCTCTGAAAAGCCTTTGGGAATGTGGGCCTTAGCTCTCCGGTGGCATCTTCCCCAGGTTTAAAAAAAAAAAAAAATAAAAAAATAAAAAATAAAATAAAATAAAATAAAATAAAATAAATGTATTATAATTTCTGTCCCTGTCAGAGATGTCACAGAGATAAACACAAGAAGGATTACAAGGCAGTGATGTCCCAAAGGTAGGTAGGTAGGGGTGTAACAGTGTGCATTCCGGGCCAACTGTTTGAGTTTGAAGTAAATGGAGCTTATTTTACTCACTGCTGCCTCAACATCGCTTGCGAAATAGCACTCACGACCATGCAACAGAAAAGAGAGTTCAGCCCCAAACATCTGGCTGCATTACGCATTCACGTACGCAGCTTTTAATCCAAAGTGACACCATTGTACTCGGTGTCACTTCTACAGCTGCTTAGCAAGCAGCTGGCAAGGACTGGCAATTTCTGCTCCCGACCATGTCTGCTGCTGAGCTGCGTACCCCAAGAGCCTGCTTCTACACTGCCCTGGCATTGCATGCCCTGAAGTTTGGGTTTCTTTTCTTCCTTTTTTTTTAGTCAGGAAATTAAGTGGCTTAATTCAGTTCTGCCCCTCAGAAAGGCATAGTAACTCTTGCAGGTTTTTTTTTCTAGACTTTACAAGAGGGACCTAAGCTAAGCTCTGACCTCTGATTTTACAGAGCTCTTTTTTTCAAGCTGAACTTGATTAATGGCTTCTGTAATTGTAGAGGTTTGCAATTCCTAATCTCTGCCTTTTTTATTTCTCCTAAAAAAAAAAAAAAAAAGCCAAACCAACCAACCAAAAAAAAACAAACAAAAAACAGTGTTTAATTGGGTTTATGGTAAAAACTTTCCAGCTGAGCGAGGGGAAAGGTCTTGAGTCCACTCAGACCCCTGAGTCTTAAGAGACAAAATTTCACAGTCCTGCAGATTTCCTGAAACACTTAGCCACTTATGTCATCTTGTGTAACTGCTTTAAGGACTGTTCATGATATTACAACCAAAGGTTAATGGCAGTCCAGTCTCCTGTTGATTTTGCTTTTCTAACAAGGATGGCTGAGAATGTTGTTAAAAATTAAAACAAAATACAATAAGATAAATTAAAATCTTGGTTGTACAGCTAAGGCCAAGCTATAAACATTGGACAGGAGCTCTGCATCCAACACAGGTTGCTAACACCAAATTAAAAGATGAAGCTGAATGATGGCCAGTATACTTTTTTTTTGTTCCAAATGTGGCTTATTTTTGAAACCAACATAATGGCTTTGAACATGTGGCTAACATGGAAGATAGGCAATCAACAGTGGGTGCGTGTGTAACTCGTCTTTTATTAATATAGATTTAAATTAAGTTGTCACTTGCTATGTGCAGCTACTGAAAGATGAATTCATTGAAATGTTGTGATACCAAGTGCAGATGGGGAGGAAGAACTGACATTTTAAACCAATATTCTAGAGCTGTTACTTGTGCTGGTTATATCAGTGCTCTGTATCTGTGCCTTGCTGTCGGTACGCATTACTTGAAGGTGTGCTGATGCGGACGTAGGGGTGTGCGTAGTATACGGCTGTGTGACACTGGGTGCAAATTAGCAGGACCCTTTTTCTGCCTACAGAGAGCACAGAAGGAACCTCCCTTAGCATTGCTTTGCCTTTGGGTGAAGAGGGGATAAGCATACAGCACTGCAAAGAAAAGAAAGGAAATCTTTTGAATAAAATTTCTTGAGGGCTTGTAGTATGAATTGAAAATTTGGGTTAGGTGTTTGGGCAGTTGTTTAGATGTAATCCTGCGGAAGTGAGGCTGTGGTCTGTGTACATGAAGCTATCGTGTCTGTGTTGCTAACCATCTGGGCAGGCACTTCTGTCTGAAAATCTGTCCCTGCTTAGAGGAACAAAAGAATTCTTGTAGGTACATATTCGCTGTAGTAAGGCATCAAGTAACTTGGTGGACTTCTGATGGTATGTGGACAGCTGTGATATTAATTAAAAGCTTTCTAGTCTGGAAGTAAAACAAATCCTAGATATAATTTAGACTGTAATTAGAATAAAAAAGACTGGAGTCAAATGAGCAAAGTCTATAATTTGTATGGTCCTCTATTCTTCTGATGACTAGCTCCTGTCTAATGACATTGGAGAATATGTAAATTGATCAGCAGGTGAGAATGCCCTTGACTGGGTAAATTATGTGTAGTATTACCTTCCTCATGCCAATTGAAAGCACTAATGGATTTAATATGTATCATCCATAGCTGAGGTGAGCTGTTCACAGGGCAAAATTAGACTGTAACAGATATAGCCCATTATTTGCCCCTCAGTAATTGTTTTCTCTTCTAAAATGCAAACCGACATTGAAGAACGTTGCTAAACATAATTATAATAATTGTAATTTGAAAAATACAGGTATGCTGTCCGGTGTGGTTACAAATGCACTTAGTAGCTGACAAGCAGTTTAAATATTTTCAAGTGGAATCTGGGGGCTTGCTGGGGAGGACATGATGTGAATTTAAAATGATTATCCAGACGTCATTGGACAAGTGAATAACGAGCTGACTGGCCTAGTAAATCATGTGAACCTGTCAAATGTGGGAACACGTTGGGGAGGAGATGATGTCAAGTAACAGTAACTTAGCAACCTGGCATTTAGCTGTCCAGAGAATGAGTAAGAGTAGCCACTTTTAAATAGCTGAGTAAATAAATGAATCCCTATATGTCTTAGGTGTGCTATAAAAATAGCCCGGCACCGTATGTTTTGTGTCAAGCTGCTTCTTTCTCCAGGATAAGGTGATTTATTATTTCTGTTGAAATGAAAAAATGGATTGAAAAGTTAACCCACGTGTAAATGTGTATCTGTGGCCTTTGTCCCTTGTCTGGCATGCAGCCTTTGGAAGCGTGCAAGGAACAGGTAATAGCCTGCTTTGAAAAAGGCAATGGGTTACAAGTGTAGCTTTTATTTCTTTTTTCTTTAGACATTGCTTATGCACAGAAAGATTTGGATGGATAAAAACTATTAATTTCTTAGCAATTGCCAAGCCAGTGCTTTTTCAGCTTTTTACCAGCATTTTCTGAATGGATGCAGAAACAGTTTCTGCTCTTACACCGAAATAAATCAAGGGGTAATTCCACTGACCTCTGATCTCATTTGAGTTCATTAAATTCTTCTTCCTCCCACACTGGTATGAATTGGCAGCAACTCCATCTATGTTGCTGATGTTGTTATAAAATAAAAAGGAGTTATCCCACATTACTTTATGCATACACGAGAGCAGCAACCAGTCCTTTGCTCTGATGACCCTCTCGATGCATTTCTACTCCAGAAAAATGGAAATGCTGAGTAGTTCTTTGGAGCAGCTCTTTCCTGGATCAGTCAATGAGCAGCTCAGTTCTCATCTCAGTGCTACCATAAGTGTTCATCAACGATTCCAGGAAGGTCAAAAGAAGCTTTTTCCCAGCATTTTTTTGCATTGTCTAGCCGTATACGCACAGGCACACTGAGATCAATACTTGAAGTCATTTGAAGACAGCCCGGTATAGTCTTAAAGAGCAAAAGGTTCTTTGGGATCTGGAAGCCTTTAGGTCCTCCCAGCCTAGAGCAGGCCCTCAGCATGGAGGTTCATCTTGGCCACCGCAAGTTGCACCCAAACACAGCAGCACAGGATTATTCAAAACCGTCCACTGTCATAGTGACAGCATGATGATGTCACCATGAGAAAGGCATCTCAGAAGCATTATCCCCAGGCTGTCTGTATTAACTTGAGGTACATAATGTAGAAACATCAGAGCTAACTTTAAGCTAGCTGAGTAGGAGGTTGGCATGAGTCAGTGCTCAAGTACTTAGCTCCTTCGGTAGGTTTTGTGAGCCACAGCTGCACTGCTGGCATGGCACAGGCAGGGTGTGCGAGGAGTTCACTTGTGATGTAGATGCATATTAGAAACCCACTTTGTACTGCCAGATCAATGCAAAGCAGGCTTCATGCTGTTGGGGATGGGGTGGAAAGAAAAGGTTGACTGATCTGACAAATGCACGTGGGTGTGCAGTGTTTCTGTATTCGAAAGGTGGTATTTTGCACCTGTACGGTATAGGGTAAGTGCCTCTTCAAGATGTAAGGCAGCAAAAGATTAGACCTTTGTCAGAACAGACAAGCAGGATCTGATTCCAGCCTGCAGGAAAAAGGGTTTATTTTCATAGCAGTGTTAAAGAAATTATTTAGTGAAGAACTTCAAAATGTAAAATCTGATCATTATGTGGGTCTATTGCAGCATGTCCGCACTGTAACAAAAAAAAAATAATGCATATATGACAAAAGGTATTCAGGAAAGGAGAAGGAGGCTGCAGACTCCTATGTCAAACTCAGTATTCCATTTTCTTATCTCCTTAAGCATAATATTTTATCATATTTTTTGTAGTGCCAAATTGAAATATCACTGATTTCGGTAGTATTACATAATTCTGCTATCACTGCCAGATTTACCATTGCTATTAAAATTACTCTAAAGTGAACTGACACTGCAGACATCTGGACATGTGTTGTTGCTCCTGCAGAGAATGAAAGGACTGTCATCTCCTTCGACTAAATGCAAACCCATTAATTCTCTCCTGCTGTCCAAGGTCTCCAGCATCTCTTGCACCGAACCCAAGCACTTCTAGTTTCTCTTCTTCATTGACAATCACCTCAAAAATAATCCAATATGTATGGCAGCACGTTACACACTGAACGTGTTCACTCTGATTCAGTGCTCTGTTATGATGAAAATATAAAAAATAACATTCAAAAACTCAGACCAGAACAAGAGAATGATTCAAGCACGGTCACTGTCTTGGAGTTAAAGATGATGGTAAGTTTCACAGCTTCTGCAGAAGATCAGGTGGCACTTAGAATCTGTGGCACTTAAAAGTTACTTTGGTAACTTCATGTGCTACCTTTTCAAATACTTCCAACTTTTGTAATTCCAGAAATAACTAGGAGTGAAAAAGACAAAAAAAAAAAAAAAAAAAAAAAAAAAAAAGTGGGAAAAACATTTGATGGGACCTTGTAGTTTGGTAAGTATCATAGAACTACAGAGCCATAAGATTTCTACTTCAGATTTGTGGACCCATGGGACCTGACTTCCTGTCCCTTTTCATCATTGTAAATAAAGAGTAACTCCTTTATCTTTGAGTTAAAGGGCGAGAGAAAACAGACCCGAGGACTCTGGATTTCCGATGAAGTTTGACCTTTTGTATGCTCCCATGAAGAAAAAAAAAGGACCAAACTGGTGAACTCAATGGAAAATATTAAGCACTTCTGCACTGCTTTAGTGTTTGGCTCTATCTGTACTGGGTATCCTCCCTCAAGGACCTTGTGGGCTGCATTAATTTATGTTATTTAAAAACATGATAAGGAACTTCAGAACCTTCTGTGTGCCTGTCCTGGAGTACTGCTGCAGATTCTGAAATGAGCAGGAACAACAAATATTGGCACGGCATCCAGTGAGGTCAAGCAGAAAAGCCACCTGAAGCTAGTATGCTCATCTTACACATCTTATTGCCAAAGTATTAGGCACAAAAATCAAGTCCTATTTTGAAATATAGGTAGTAGAATATTCCTCTGGTCTCAGATTAATCATTTCTGTTATTTCATCTTGTCCTGTCAAAATGAACCATGGTTAAATATGGGCATTGAGTGTTTAAACTGCTAGCAATGTTACCTTTCATTTAAGTAGATTAATAATGTGTACTCTACATAACAAATTGCTCTAGGCACAGAATGAAGACATTGAAAACATATTAAAATCGAGTTAGGCTTTCTGGAATGAGTGCATGCTTTAGAAACAATTTTGGTGTGAAATGACAAAGCCTGTAGTGTCTTCTTTGAGCCCTTTATCTCATTTGCCTAGGGGCAAGTACTGCAGATCTAAGGGCTGGGTGGGAGGCCTCCCGTAAGTCAGCACTGCTGAAGAAGCTGGTGGGGCTCATGGAGGCTAAATTATGCGTTTGTGATTAGCCGACAGAAACAGAAGTGTAGGATAAGGCTAGACAGGAAGGTGAAGGAAACAGGACAGGGAAGAAAACACTTGGAGTAGTCCTGAAGTTAAAGTTTTGAATCTCATTGTTGATCTTAGATTAAATGGATGGGAAGTACTCTGTTATAGCAGATATCCAGGATTTTTGTTGCCATTTCCTTTACCTACTGCAGTCTAAATTTAACCCAAGTCACTCCTGATCTCTTCTTCTTAGTCAAGACCACAGACATCATTTGAGACACAGGCCAAAATGTATTTCTTAGCTCTGGAGAGACCCCCCTGGATGAGCAGGTGGACTTCTCCTTTGGAGGAGTGCTATGGTGATACGCTGTTGGCTTTGCCAGCTTCCATGGGGTTTGCAAAACCAACATAGGAAGGCCATGACTCTGGATGTCACCTTTTTAATATAGGAGTAACTTATTTCTTTGCTATTTGCTATTAATCTGTAGGTTTTAAGACATTTCTGCAGCATAGTCAGCTTTCTGAAGATGTCTTCCTTCATACTCGTGGAGATTGTTTCAGCTGGCAAAGTCTGCAGAGCACACCACTTCACCCCTGCCAGTGAAAGACTGATATGGTCCATCTTTCCATCTCTTTGAACATCCTCTCGATGAATGTTTGACTATATACACTCCGATAAAACATTATACCTTTAACCTTTCTGTATAACATTGAGATGCTCCTTCAGTGAAATGGGGAAGCAGGACCTCCCCCACACTGTCATTGCACAGGAAAGTTAAATTAGTTCCTAGCAAGATGCACAGAGGTCTTCAGTTGGAATTATTGGTGTTTTAACTGTGCAAAAGCCAGGCTCAATCAGATATTTAAAATTATACTGTTACTGAGGCTTATCCATTTCTATAGAGAATTTCTAACATTTCTTTAAGGAAAGTGTGTCATTGAATTTAATGTTCTGAGAAACCTCATGAACTTCCAATCTATTTGAGCTATATATTTCAAATTGTACTTATTTACGTGTTTTTTATTGAATATGTAAGTTCCTTTCAATTTCTTAATACAGTACATGGCTTTTAATAAGCATTTGAGAAGAATGCACACTGTGGATGGGAGGCACTTTTGAGCGTTTTCAAATTGTCACATTAAAATTGTCACATTTGTTTAATTAGCCTGTAGATCCTGCCACATTGATTTATGTCAGCTGTGTAACAATTTCTTTGGATAGCTAGAGAATCTGACCAGAATGCTGTATGTACATATATCTATATATATATATTTTTTTTTTTTCCCAAGGAATTTCTCACATTTCTTTTTGATTTAAAAGCAGTCATCCAGGCACCCAGCCTTGCAAAAAGTCAGCTGAAGAAAATGTCAGCCTGTAGTATTAGGAAGGAAGATGGTTTTATTAGTTCAAAGCATCCAGGTGTTTGTTGACCATTGTTCAGAGGCAAGAGATAAAAACTGACTACAAACATGAATGTGAGGTTCAGAGTTAGGTGCCCAGGTTTGGGTTTGTTCAACATTCTGCATGCCCTGTTTATTCTGCTGGCTGTAAGTGTTACTCTTTTGCTTACCAGGGCTCCTGGAGCGAGGTCACTAGAAACCCTGTTTTCAACAATTTACAGCTCTTCTTTAAAGATTTCCTCTACTGGAGCCAATCTGGAAAGTTGGGGTACTGCCTCTTGTAAGGAATGCTTTGAGATCTTCTGCTGGAATTTATTACACAAGCACTGAGTGTTAAAGGCCCCTTTAGGCTTTGTAGTCCATGAATTTCTTTTCCATGAGTATATCCTGTTAAAGAATATGTTTGCATCCCACACCCCAAGGTACAGTAACCTTTAACAATATTCTCCTGAGCTTCAGAAAAAAAGACTTGGTGTTTGGTTTGTAGCAAAACAGTCCCAGTAGTGTTTTTTTTTTTTTTTAAATTTAGCCAATTAATCCCTTCCCACTTATTCCTGTATTTTATCGTTTCTAACCTCTTGAGTCCCTAATCTATTCAATAAGAGAACTGAGCTGCCAGTTTATCTGAAAAAGGAGTGTTTTACCAATGAAATGAAAACTGGTGCTTGGATTTTTTATTTTATTTTTTGAAAGCAGCCTCTTGTTGTTCCTGAGTTCAGGAAAAAACAACACAGCTTCATCACTGAGCCATTCACTGGAGGCTTCTTTCCATGAAAATATTTATCACTCTTCTTTTTTCCTTGGCAATTGAGTTATTGTTGCTTTTAAAAGAAGTTGTCATAATCTCCTCATTACCATTTTTCTTAATGTGATAAGTGTAAACTACAAGAAAGCTATCATGTTTGAAAGGATACAGGAACCCTTAGGAATGTTATACTAACTGCTTGTTCTCTTTGAAAAGGCTTAGACTGGGAATTTCACTAAATGTATCATTCTGTCTCCTTTTGAGCAGCATTGTCATTTTATAGTGTCTTTCACTTAATACACAAGTTAATCTTCAAAAAGAAAGCCACGTTACTGCATCTAGCCTTTGCATCCCATCAGCAAAGTGAGATCAACAACTCCGTTTGGTAATTGCTCAAACATGATAATAAATGGCATGTTGTACTGGAAAAAATTTAAAAAAAATGGTTTTCTTTGGCAGGTTTATTCCAGTTTGACTTTGTATGATAACTGGTAATTGTCACTGTTTGACACCAGCTGGAGTTGCAAATAGCACTAACTGCTCAGAGCTGACTAGCAGCCATGGGTCTACTGGGTGGTCTTTTCTTGGGGTTGCTCCAAGTTTATTCCAGATTGCTCATATGACCCCTGATAAACTATTACTAATGAACAGTTTGCTATTCCTTTTTGGCCAGCTAGAAGCAACAAAGACAATGCATGTCATTGTCTAGTAATGTAGATACGCAATTTTCAAATGCTGGAGCACCAAACTTACTGCTTTTAGTGCTTTTCTGGCCTTTTAACTAGCTTTCCGGGGGCAGGAGAAGCGGGACATAATGTTTGGAGGCAGGAAGTTTATGGACTCTGGTGGTTATCTGCCCAGTTATTAGGAGTTAGTCTGTGTCAGTGTAGTTTTTTAATGGATGGTTTTTAAAAATATAGGCATGGAAAGCAATCCTGAAGGAGGTTTGGTCCCACACAGGGGACCCACAGGGACCAAGCATCACCTCCGGCTGTCATATGTCTTAGTGGCGGTTCTGAGTGTTTAACGTTTCCAACCTCAGCCACATTAGCTTTGTAAGAAAGAATGAGCTGGGAAATGAGCAATCAAATGCATGCATGTGACAGTGGGAATCTGTCTACCAGAAATACTCTGGAGCCTCCATACCTTAAGGCAGATTAAAAAAAAGCTCAGCTAGTTTTGGCTTCAGTTTTCTTCTTGAAGCTGGCTTATTTGGGTAAGGCTGACATGCCAAAAAAAGTGTATGTTGTATCAAAACATCTTCTATAACATACGTACATTTTTGCTATACCTGTTGGCTTTGCAGGAGCAGATCAAAGGGTAGTGTTGGCATGATTTACAGGACACACAGATGTAGGAACAGATCTGCTTCAAGGCACAAGTGAGGAGAAGAAAATCAAGACTAAACTGTATGTTCTTTTCCAAAGACTAAAATTTCTGCAATGAATGCCAGGCAGTATGGTGGGGTTTCAGGTGATCGCTTAGGTCTTTCTATAAGACAAAAGAATTAAAGGGTTGAGTGTGAGAGGCAGCAAGGACTCTCCCTCTCTGTTACAGGTGAGAGCCTATGGTTTATTCTTGGCAAACATGCTAAGCTATTGGCCTTATAAAAAAAACGGAATGCCAAACTAGACGATATGATGATCGGGCTTCAGTGTGAACTTTTCTGGCCATCCAGGGCTTGCTGAATGCCGATCAAGGTATCAACCTACGACTGTCCAGCCAATATTCACTGTGAAGTTTCACCACTGTCCTGGACATTGCATAAGACAAAAATAACGAGATAATCATTGTCCTCAGCACATTTGCAGTCTCTGATGTAGGCTCTGGGAAGGTAATCGTGCTATAGGGGAGAGGGCGTTCTTCATATTCTATGGGAGAACCAAGTCTTCAGTGGGGACATACGGAGGGCTGGCAGCGAGAGCAAGCATCACACAGGTTAAGAAAATATAATACTGAAAAAGGAGAGCTTCTGTAAGGGCAGGTTTGAACTTTTCTGGGTAATCACTGCATCTTCACTTCAGCCTCAGACCGCTGTTCTTTAATGGCATTCCAGTTGAGGTGTTAGTGAATCAAGTCAGAGGAAAACAACGCTAAAAAGAAACACAGCCCCTCAGGAAAACCCATGCTGCAATACTGCTTGTGTGGCAGAATAAAAGAGATCTGGCAGAGTCTGGATTTTGAAGGCAAAAAAAAAAAGCAGCTTTTGTAAACGATTTCAATGAGTATTGTACAGCAGTGTGTGATAGCTTCATTTCTTTGTATTTGATGAGTAGCAACTTGGAGTCCAATTTTAATGAAAGCGAATCATGGCTTATGCAAAAGAATTTGGCTTTAAGCTCAAAAGAGTTGCCTATCCTGGTTTCTTCATTTCCCCATATATGCTATTTCAGATAATTGATGCTCCTGTTTTAAGACTAAAGCTGGTGTCTTCTGGCACAAGTCGATGCTTTCAAATTCCGGAGGATTTTTAGACTGAATTTCATCATATTGTCAGGATGTGGGTTATAAACAGGCTACATGGGTCTAAAACGTAGTGCTCAACATAAAAGTTTTCTGTGCTAAATCTACAGAACAAGATGTTTTGTAGTTTAGCCATTTACTTTTTCCTGATGCTGAATTAGGAGATGTTATTTTTTCACTAGGTTGGTGTAAGTGGCTCCAGAAATTAAATGCTTTTTGTAATAAATTACATGGATAAAGCATTGTCATGTGACTACATAATTCACTGCTGCTGTTCGTATGAAAAAAACATGAATTGATTATATCTGGCAACGTAAAGGAGATGGTGTAATGTGTTGTATAAATGTGCACAGTGGAGCGCCTCAGGGTAGGTGCAGTCTTGTTTTGTAACTGTAAATTATAGTTCTGTTCTCCTCTTGGTGTGAACCCTAAGTTTCAGAGAAGAAAACAGGCAATTCAAGACATGCTTTTTTGCTTGTGAAGCTCAGGATGGATGGAACAAATTACCAGATTCCCTTAAACAAGTGCCAGCAGTGAATAGTTTCAAAACACAGTTGGTTATTTACTTGGAGAAATGTTGCCAATGTTTTTTAAATTGCAAAGATGAAATTATATGTTGGTATTAGTAACTTTTAAAAGAATTAGCTTTTTATTACTTATTGTGCCTTTGTTTATATTATACAGTTGTACTGCCAGGATGTTATGTTGTATTTAACAGTTCAGTGCATACTTCCTATCTCTTGGGGCCCTCATGAAAATTAGATGTGCCATCCCTGGAGATGGCTACAAGTAAGTATCATTTTGAATAAATAAAATCAATGGGATACGGCCGTGCGTCTCACTGGGGATGAGAAGCTGTTGAGAACAGGAGGTATTGCATGGCAATACTGTCCACAACGAGACTTGATACTACAGAAAGGGCAATGGAGTCATGAGTGTAGTCACCAAGAACGGCAGAAGAAAGATGCCTGACTCTTCAGCTCTAACAGACAAAAGGTACAGCTCTGAACACCCCTCCACCAGCATTCCCGATGAGCTGGACCACAGTGCTCTGGCAGTTCCATGATGCTGACCCACCAATAGGTCTGTCCAGTAGAACAGTTACATGGAAATATGTGTGTGAAAATATATATGTGTGTGTGCATAGCCCAGCATCACATGTGCTTGGCAAAACTTCAAAGCTTTGACAATTCTCTCTTTGCATGCTGCCGTTACAGCCTATCCTTAACAAATCTTAACGAAAACCCGAACTGTTGTGTTGCAGTCCCCCATAATAGGATCCTTAGGAAGTTGTGCTGCATGTTCCTGAAAACATCAAGAATGAACAAGAAGGTGCTTGAGAAAAAAAAAAAAAAAATTTGAATTGAAGGACTGTCCTGTGCAGTGTGAGCCAAATTCAGGGTAGTTTTTGATCATATAATCTTCCTGAGGTAGGTTCTGAAGAAAATTATCCTGATCCCCTTGGACAGAAGTATCCGACCTGTTCCAGAGAGGAGCCTGGGAATGGAGTAGTGTGTGCACAGTGTGAACTGCTGGGGACTCAGGACCCAGCAAAGAGAGAAATGGTTTGACAATGTTGACACACTATCATATACATGTAGGCTCTGGTTAATTTTAGGCATGTGTAAGACTTGCTAAAATGGAAAGCCAGTGGTGGGTTCATGTGGGGTAGCTTCATTGCTCTCCCCCTAAAACAGGCTCTTGAACCACGGTACCTTCTCCGTGTAACAGAGCGTTGTTTTACTTCTCCTACACAAGATTGGTTAGAGCAGTAAGTACATCAATCATGATTTGCTATATTTTATTGTCTTCTAAATGCTCTAAGCAAAGAATATGAGTGTTATTAGTTATAAAAGCTACAGTATGAGGAAAACATATTGAAAAATGTGAAGTGTACAGGAGACAGAGAGTATGGGAAAGCTCAACAGAAAAAGAAAATGTCCATGCTGCTATCATGTTCTTTGTGTAACCAGTTCCCAAATGTTAGCAAATTAGGAAAGGAAAACATATGCTGTAATGTTTATAGTCAACCCCTATTAGCTTCCAAAGCACTTTTTATATTCATTTTCATTGAATATTATTTCTGTCTGTCCTTCCCCTCCTTGTTAATGTGGAAAAGAATAGCTCTTTACCAGGGGAGGCTATGGAATGCATCCCATTCCCCAGCCGAGCACAGGGAATTATTTGTTGTCATGGAGAAAATCCACAAGGTGAACATCGTGTTTTCAGATTACAGTCAGGGAAATGGCTGCTTTTTGCAGAATAAACTCTAGCTTTTTAATAAGAAACTCGTGCGTGTGTGCACTGTATTTTCAAATGTCTTTCTAGTACTTTTTGGTACAGCAGCAAGATAAATTCTAGTATGACAGAGGCATCGCTGCAGATGCTGCCACATTGTTCCTCCAAAAATATGTGCTGGGCACTTGCCACTGGTAATAAATTTACTAAAATATTTGCATGAGTAAAATGGTTTCTGCCGTAATACTCACCCCAAGAAGGCTGACTTTCTCTTGGAGGTTTTTAGGCTATCACTGAAAGCTTCTATTTATTTATTTATTTATTTAATCTATTTACTTATTTGTTTTCCCTACAGAGAAAAATATTTGGAATCTCTTTGATGCAGAGAAGTTTTCGAAGTACTGAAACGTGATAATCAAATACATACCTATGAACTTATCAGTCCTCTCTCTACCAGTAATGTCCTAATGTCCTAAATACCTTCCTCGGGAAGCCTTTGGCCCAGTATAAAGCAGGACAGGTGACTGGTCAGGATATTCCCAAATGCTTGTGTAAATTTTCCACTCCTTCATAAGGAATATGTATGAAAAACAACCCTTAGTTTTATTGCCTTTGTGATCTTTTAGGCTTTAGTGTCATTTGCTTATACATATATAAATATATATATATATTTCTTTCTTTCCGTAGCCTTTCCCCAAAGATGAAACAGGTTGACATAGTTTTTAATTCAGTATGCATCACACACACGAAATGTGGCTGCCCCTCATGTATTACTGGCTTCCCAGCAGAGAGAGTTTGATCAGGTTTGTATAAATGCAGGAAGTAGAAAGATACTGTGAAACAAGACACACTTTTTATTAAGATCGCATTGATAAATAGTTAATAAAACATTAATAAATCATTAATAGAGGCCCTAATAAATGGTAACTCACTTGGTTATCTTTATTCCATCAAGGCAGTAGGTTGCTTAGCACCAGCTGTAACATTAAGTTTGTAATAGCCTTGGAACATCTACTCATCATATATTAATTTTTTTTTCTGAACACAACTTTAACATGCTGTGTAACCAAAAATGGGAGAAAGTTTAAAGGAGCAGATTTAGCTAAGAGCTAAAACAACCGGCTAAGGCAGTTGACAGAGAGAATACCAGAGATAAGGTCTCTCTAGCAGCAGCAGCCACCGAGTGCATTTATTGCTAGCTATGCATGCCAGGCTGCTCCTGCTCCTCCTCCCTGCTCCTCCGGCTGCCCACCAATGAAATGGGCAGAGTGTTGGTGCCGAAACTGCCTTTGTGTGTGCTAATGCCAGAGAAGAGAGAGCAACCGGGACTGTTGCTTTCTTCTCCTCCTTTTTGTGAGCCTGCCATCCACAAGAGGCAGTAAGGGTAGCCAAGAGAGATCAAACTAAGGAATGGGCAAGAGGGCTGGGGAGGGTCTTAGAAATCCCATCGTCTGCTACCCATCCCTGTGCCAGTGCAGGAATCAGTTCTGCCTGAGCCATTCCCAAGTGATGTGTGCTAATCTGTTCTTAAATGTGACCCTCCAAAGACGGAGTCTGTGTCACTGCCTGAGCAATCTGTTTCAGTGCTACAAAGTCCTCACCATTAGAAAGCTTTTTCTTGTGTCTAACTGGAATCCTTCTGGCCACAGTTTAAGTTCATATCCACCATAAAACTAGAGAACAGATTATTCTCTTCTTTTGCAACAGTCCTCTCAGTAATTGAAGACTGTTCTCAAGTCTCCCCTCAATTCTCCCAAGGGAAGTGGCATGGGTCTTATATCTTGGGAGACTTCAAATTAGATCAGGCTAAGCAGTTTAAAGTGCACTGTAGGAATGGAAGCTGCCTCAGAGCAGACACAGAGTATATGGTCTAGCTGCTCTTTTCCATAATGACCTCTTAGAGCCTGGCTCAATGCTTTTATCTGTATTTAAAAACACGGCACTTTCATTTGAACAAGAAGGAAATGATGGAAAAATAAAATACAGAGAAAGGAAATAAATCTGGAAGGTGGCTATTAGTTTTAGGCACTGGTTTTGTAAAGCTATTTGCCATCTTCTTTGTATCCCCTGTGCTCAGCTCTCTCGCTGTGGCCCATTCCTTAGGAACACGCAGGTTTAAATCCTTACCCAGTCCTCTCCTTTCTTTTAAATCCTGATTTGGCCCTGTACCTCTGCTGCCCTTAAGAAGTTTGCTCTTAGTAGTTGTATTTTTGGTGATTCATTAGGCCTCTTCTGCATGTGTACTTCTTAGTTACTTACCTGAGGGCTTTTATAGCTGAAGAAAACAGACTGAGCTGAAGAGACGAGCGTGCTGAGCTCTAATAAATAAAACACATGGATTCAATTAAAACAATGTTTAAATAATTTTCAGAAAGAAGGATGCTTGATGTTACTACATCAGAGGACCACAGTAACTTTCAAGCCAACAAACTGTGCAGGTTTACTTTCTCATTTAATCTCCAGGTCTATAAAAAAATGCATGCTTCCACAGCAGTCATCTGCCCACTCCAACAGTTAACATGATTTTGGAATTATTTTAAGTCCAAACCATGTGAAAATAAATCCTAACTTGATTTTGTGGAATTACTTTGTTTCCATTAAATTCCTCTTTAAAGCATTTCATATGCTCAGTTGTGTTATTGTTACTTCCAGGAATTTCTAAATACTTCCAAATTTGGATTGATTAAACTTTTTTTTTTTTTTTTTAAATCTTTTCCTGGAAAATAAATAAATATATATATATATATGGTTCCTTGCCTATTTTCCCAGGTGTTTACAAACCCAGATGTGTATATATACATGTAAACAATGCATACATAACACACACACTTCAAATAAGTGGTTCTTAACCATCATAACATATTAGAAGGTAGATGTATCAGCTTTCACAAGTTAAACAGAACAGGACTTTGCAAGTACTTAAAGATGAGGGACCTCCAGAAGAAATCAGGGCATTGCAAAGGACGCTGAAGTCATTAATTAAACAAATGACATGCTGATTAAACAAATGGCCTGGTTTCTTCTAGGATCCCAATTCTGCAAAATAATGTGTGTGTGCTTAAGGAACAAAGCAGGAGAGAGTTAAGCAGCCGGTCACATCTCTGCAGGATGTGGGCCTGAGGTTCTGACCCTTGGCTGAAGGCAGCGCAGAGCCATTGCTGTGTGTCACTCGGGAGCTCGGGGGTGTCCTGTGTGGCTCTGTGGGGCTGCTGGGGTGTTTTAAAGGATGGTTTTCATGAGAGTAAACTTGAAACTTTATCTGTGATCATTCAAGATTCTTTGGTCATCTCTCTGTAGGTAGACGTAGGTATGTCTCTGTATATAACTAATACCTCCTCAGCACTTCCACACATATAAAGGTTCTTTATATGCTGACCTTTAAATCTGGTGCTGTTTTGCATGTGATCCTATGTGAAATTTTCTATCCAGTAATTGAAGGGAAATGCTTTTGTCACAGCTAGCTCGTACCTTTGTGATACACTTTGATGCTCATAAGGTCACTTGGTAAACACACGGATTAGACAGTCCTAATCTCACCAAAGCTGTCTTTTGCTTTTGACTTTAGTGGAGTCAGGATCTCTTAACTTATAATTGAATTTCCTCAAATAATAGCAGGCTCATTTTTAACTTGTCCCGTGGCTTTATGTTTTGGTGTCCCCTAACAGGGAGACAGGTAGATTTGCCTACAGTTCAACCCATTCAGTTGGTGCTCAGCAGACACCAGATGCATTTTGACAATAGATACTCCAAAATGTTTGCTGGCATCACCTTCCCATGAACCCTAGGCTCTCTGTCCAGCCTTTTATGCCTGGGTAAGAAGAGACTGAGGTCAAGCCAATAATTGCAATTCTAGAATATGCTTCATTTCTGCCTTCAGTCCGGCTGCCTGCCTGTCCCTCTTGTAATTACATGATATGGTCTCTGTGTCATCATTTTGCTATGAGATTTGCCACAAAGCAGCCTCTATGGCATAGATCTGGCAGAGGCATACAGGATTTGGGTTACATTATCTCACAGAAAAGTCGACCAGATGCTTGAATCTTTTTCTGCCTTCCTCTGTGCAGAGGTCAAGCAATCGGTGCAGTACAATTATTCACTTCTCATCACCCCTCTGAGCTTCTGCAGCCTCACCCAGTGGGAGGGAAGAGCTGTTCACAAGCTGCCCCTTTCTGGTTGCAACCATTTGAGCTTTGGGCAACAAAAACAGGCCCCAGCAGGGCTAGCAGCCCACCAGGCCCAGCAGCCTGGCCTCCTGCCTCCAGGGAGGGTTCCTCCCCAACACTGTCATCCTGGGCCCTGCTGTTTCAGTAGCAGCATCGCTAAGGGTACAAATCTGCATTTAACTGATTTTCCCCCGTTCTGAACATAAGTCCTGTTCTGCTCGCACTGAGCTCAGTGGGGTGACAGTTTTGGGCCTTGGTGTAAAAAGCCTGGTGTGCAGTTTCTCTTCTGTTTGCATTTCATAGCCACAGGCACCCAGGTGCTTTCTCTGAAGACAGCTGGAACATGCGTGTACAAACAATAAATCAACAGATTGATCAGAAAAAGGGCATGTTGGTTAGGTGGTCTGGTAATCAGGTTTTCACCCGAGATTTGGATTTCCTAGTAAAGGATGAGCTTTCTGTGTAACTCCATGCAAGTCACCCAATTCCCTTTCCAGATCCCTTTCCTGTTTGGGCTTTGCAGGTAAAACCCTCTTCTCTGCCTATGATGACTTCATCCATACAGCTTGAGAGCCTAACTAGGAAAGTGGAATCAGGTGCAGCCTGATGAAGACACAAGTGGCCAAAATTCTTATGACTAAAGCCTGTCATCACCCTTTTTACCAGAAGTGCTGCCTGTTGGGTAGTTCAGATGTTCACCTACCATAGGAGGATGAGTGGTGATGCTTCCTACGCAATTACATCCCCTGGGCTCTGGAGCATATGTGATCATTTTTTCCTCTCTTTCTTCTTTACTTACATGAATTTGTTTTCAAAAGCATGTTTTTTTCTTCCCTAGGAGATGACCCATTCCTGGCCTCCTCCTCTTACCGCTATTCACACTCCTGGCAAGGCTGAGCAGACCAAGTTTTCTATCCCAAGCAAGGTACAAGTAAGTTATTACCAGTGACCTGATTAACATTCTGTTCTGTTGAGTGTTCTTCAGTGGAAAGTTTATTTTTTTAACTGGTTCCATTTTAAAGAATTTCTAAGACTATTTTTAGTTGGAAATTCCCTATCAGACTGTTGTTACTAGTAAGGCTGCTTATTTAAAGCTGCAGAAGTTACAGTGGAGGCAAAGTGAACTTTATCTCTCTTGTTGTGAAAGTCATTCTACATCCACTGCAATATGTTTTGTTTGGTTTTAATTGTTATTTGTGTAATATGATGGCTGATAGGGCATTCTATGTCTTTGTGATTGATTGCATGATGACGTTTAGGCTGCATGGTCAAATTGTGGTGACTTTAAATGCTTCTGCCTGTGAACAGTGCTAGGGCATCCGTCTTCATGCGCATTCCAACAGCACACAGCTACGTAACGCAGTGCCTGGTGTTGCCCTTCTGAGAGCATGCACTCAGCAGTTGCCACATCAGAAGCACCTGGCTGGAGAGTACCTGCAGTTCACCTGTCATGCAGTGAATTGTTAAGCTGTATGATTTCAACATGCCTTTAGTCCGAATTCTGGTGTTGCCTTCTAGCTGTGATTCTGCTAATACAGTTAGAGATCAAGCCTGCACCCAAAGCAAGCATTGCCAGAGGCGTCTTTTGCTGGGACCTGAAAACCAGTGAGCTAGTGATTTCTGGGGAAGGGTGAACTTCCCTAGGGTAGGACTTGTACATCAGTCTGACATGGAGCCACGTACATTCTAAAGGCAGGACCTTGGAAAATAGCTTTTAAAGCTGTACTGGTACTGCTTGACATTATGGTTCAAGCAATCTCACCCTTCTTTAGAAGTTGGAATGTGATTTTCCTCTTACTGATTTTATCTGTTTGGCAGATACTCCCGTCTGAAATGCAGCCGCCATACTTAATTGGAAATAATATGAAATTAGCATTATCTGTGGCTCCTTAAAAATAACAAAGCCAGTGCCCAGAATGTCTTATTTTAATGGAATGTGATTGTTACTCTTCCAGCACTGCCAATGTCAGTGCAGTTGACTGCCACAGCAATAAGTATCATAAATCATAATCATACCAGAGTATAATCCTCTCCATAAATTTGGTTAAATTCTGTTGAACCCACTTAGGTGAAAGTAGATTCCTATCTGTTTGAATACATATACAAGTATGTGAGAATAAAGTTTTTGCCCACTGGAAATTGTTTTTTATTTTATGCAATCTCTTAAATTAGTGCTCTGTTTTTGATGGGCCCCACAGTCCTGCAGACTTCTGCTATTTCCACTGAGAGCAGTACTAGAATAGGTTCAGAGAAGATAAAATTTTGTTTTGCTCTTCTTTTCCTATTGTTTGCTTTGAACTTTTAAGATCCAAATCAAAGTTAATGATTTCTGGGCAAGTTAAATGTTGATTCTAAAATTCTTGACCATATCACTTGAATGTAAATTATAAATTAGATTTTTTGAGCTAGCATTTCAGGAAATAAGCACATAAATGTTAGCTAGTTTTACTTCAAAAAAAAACAACAGCATTGTCTTTTCAGAACATCGCACTAAATCAATTATAGCTAGCCAAATTATAGATCTTAGACATAACATGGCTAGATTTTGCAGCCATATAAAACAGAGACAGGCACTATTAGAAGTTCTCACTTTAACTACAAAACTAAGAATCCTCATGAGAAACATATATAAAAAATGTGATAACAAAGACGGAACCTATCAGACCAATTTATCCCTTTGACATTCAGATTTAAAGTGCCATGTTTACTCTTAGGGCATGATTTACTTCACAAGGGACTGACTGACAGCACAGTACAATATTAGGAACTAATAATGCCCTAAGAGGAAGTGCAGTGAGGGCTTTAATGACTTTAACATCCTACAGAACTAACACTCCCAGCAAAGTAGTGCCTGGCTGTAAGACGATGTTGTAAATAACACCTTAATTTCAAATGATCAAACTCTGCTTGGAAGGAAAACTGATTACAATCACTGTGGACTGTAAAGCCTAGAGAAAAACTAAGGAAGAAAGCACTGTGACATTAAGGGAGCAGCTTAGCTATTGTAAGCCAACAAAAATCCCTGCATTAGCATTCTCAGAGTCACAAGCCAGATTCTTTGCTGGTGTAACGCTGTATTTCCATCGATTTTTGTATGGATTTGGACCAATGTCCATCAGGTGAAGAAATGCCACCTGCGTCTTTATCAAATCCTATGCGTCACAGCCCAAATAAAAACGCTGTTACTATCAGGAAAAGGTTACTGTATTTTCAAGCAATAAGATCAAAAAAGAAAGGCAGTGGTGCTAAATTTAATGCTTTTAAATTTTACATCGTAGATGCCCTATACACACATCCATGGCCAAGCCTGGAACTGGGTAGACCTCTCTTGGTATAAACCATCACAGTGACTTTATTTTAAAAAATAGGGGGGAGCGGGGGTATGTAGATTTACAGCAGAAGAAGATAAGCTCTTGGCTGAACTATGAAATTGTCCCTCAGTGGTGCTCTGTCTCCACAGTTGTTTGTGTTTGTTTTTTTTTAAACTAATGTCACTGGTGTTGCCGTAACAATCACATGATTACTCCCCTGTATCATCTCCTTCCCTGTTTCTTTAATGCTAGTGCCCTTCATCTGGCAAGCTCAGATGTATTTTACCTTCTTCATCTCATTTAACTAATGCTGACATTCTGTGTGTTCTTTTTTGTAGGACTCCCAACATCTGACCTCAGGATACAATGTACAAAGTAGGTCTTTATCATCCTGGTCCTAACAGTCAGGGTTGTATCTTTTTTTTCCTGTTTAACATCATTAAAACAAAGGCTAAAAAAAATTAATTTCTATGGTGCTAAAGCAGATCAGTTCCATTTTTTATTACATGTTATGCATCATGGCATGTTGTGAAACCAAGTATAATTAGATGGGCTGACAGCTTTGGGTGCATTTTAATTCTACAGTAATCTTTTGACATTTGAAAATGTGTTTCCTTTGTTTGCAGAGTGGAGCGATCCAGCAGGGAAAGTTGCAACTAAGTCAGTGCCACAAAAGTCGTAAGTATTATTATTTCCAGCTTTAAATCTTGTTTTAAATTTATCATAAAGAATGAGCTTATTTCTCCAAAGGTAACTAAAATCTAGCTCCCCTCATAATCTTGTCTTGGTGTTCAGGTGTTCTCAGTAGTCCTTAAAAATTAGCCATAAACCAGTTTTATGTCTTCAGTGCCTATTACTGTTTCTTCTTTTTAAGTATTAGCTAAAGAGATATGTATGAAAGATGAGTTTATTAAGCAGAAATAATGCTGATTTTAGTTGTACAACTTGCCAAAATTAAATCACTTTTATGCTTCTCTCATCAGATACTAAGCCTCTTACAATAGAAAATGCAACCCAATGAACAGATGATGCAGGAATTTTAGCATTTATACAGTGAGGAAAAGTTAAATACATAGTACAGAATGATACTACTGGCTGGTGTTGAAAAGTGGGTCTTGAGTTTCATACATTTTGAAACAGCTGAAAATCACAGATGGTCTATAAATACGACAGTTGAAAATTGTGGAAGAGCTAATTCTCCACTGTGATAAACCATTTTTGTTTGGTGCTTCTCTGGTGTTAGACTGCAATAATGTGGCAGTGGGTTGAGGCTGCACTGTTTTCCTACTTCTACCCCAGCATCTCAAAATAATTTACAAGTAGAAATTAATTACTTCGAAAATTAGGTTGTTTTTATACTTACTAAAATATGTGGGTTGGATTTCAATTCAGAGCTGCTATTTTATTTTAGTATTCAAGAGTTTTAAACTACCAAATGTAGAACTGTAGTAGCTTAACTGAAGTTTGTGTAAATACAATATGTTCATTTACAATGACTTCAAACTGTTTCTGGTGGTTCCTCTTTAATCCAGTAGTGACGTGATTTTAAGTAAATCCCTATATGGGAAGAAAACTCAATGGGGAGATAGCTACTTCTTTTTTATTTATTTATTTCAATACATGACTTTTTAGTGCAAGTTCATGTACAGTAGAAAGCTTGCTGGAATTCAATGATGTCTCTGTGACCATGTAAGAGATCTCGGACTAGACTGTGGGTGCCCAATACATTCACCAGGCTCTGAAGGTCCAGTTCTTTACTCAAAGTCAGTTGGAAGTACTCATTCAAATAAGGTTAGTTCCTTGCACAAAGCATTACAAAACTGTGTTTAAACAGTTAAATCAGTCTAAAGTTAGATGTTTTATTATTAAGATCAAATAAGAATTGGGTAGGAATGCTAGGAATAATTTGCATGAAAAGCGTTTGTTTATGAAACTCAGTATGAAATTAGTATGTCCCTTTTGCTATTTTGATTTCTAGTAAGGACTGCTTTTTTTTTTTTTTTTAAAGAATCTAGCCAAACTAGACCCACCGTTTTTCATAGAAGAATAGCTGCATTCATGTTTCAGAAGATCTAAGTGATCCAAATCTAACATCAAGCACATTCTCTAGTAAAAAAAAATAAAAAATATAAAAAAATATTATTACATCTTAAACTGATTTTTCTCCTAAAGCAACTGTATTTGGACTCCACTGTGAAAAATATTTTAGTGAGTATACTATAAAATACAATATTTCAATAGTTTGTAACCAACAGTAATAGACTTGTCAATCATGGTTTATAGTTATAAGCTGAATTTCAGAAGAACAGTGCTTCAGAGCTCAGTGGTATATAGTGCATTTAATGGGACCAAAGCTCTCTATAGGAAGCCTGATATAAAACCCGAAGACACTGAGTACATTTTATGAACCAGTTGCTCTCTGTTCTGCTGCTTGATCTAAAGTTCCAGTACTATCAATCAGATTTCTGCTGCAATGAACTGCCTTCTTATGGTAGGTGATAGATTTTACACATGAGAGATCAGAGCTGCAATAAAGCTACTTTTATTTTTAGCTTCCAAATGAAGATCAGCTAACCCATTACTATCACTTTTTCTCTTTTACTGCAGAAAAATTGTTAAGGCAGCTTCCAAGAATTTCCATAGGGCTTTGTGAGGTTAGAAGGCAGTCCACTGTGAGACTTGGTATTACGAGGCCAATTTGTTTCTTTAGATCTGCGTGTGCAGTCACCACCATGTTCAATGGGAATTATTGTACTTTATAATGAAATTAAAGCAGAAAGTGGGGCAGAAAGAAATAATGGTGTTAAGTAGGTAGGGCTGGATAATGTCAATCTATCAGGGTTTATTTGGATCACAACTCCTGCATTAATTGTATATTTTAATTTTTTAGTATTTATCAGAATGCAGTTGTATTAGAAAGGGTTTAATCTTTCTAACATTGGGTCATTTCAGGGACATCAGAGTGTATGAGTAAAATTATAGTCCAACTGATCCCCAGTAACATTTTTTGCTATACTGTCAACCACTCAACATGATCTCACTGATTTCAAAACTGTATCCCCCACCAATTCCTCATGTGTTTCCTCAATAGGAGGCTGAGATAGTTGGGGTTGTTTGGCCCAGAGATGAGAAAGCTCTGGGGAGACCGAATTTCAACCTTCTAATACGTAAAGGGGGCCTACAAGAAAGATGGAGAAAGACTCTTTGCCAAGCTATGTAGCGATAGGACAAGGAATAAATGTTTTAAACTAAAAGAGAGTAAATGTAGATTATATGTAAGGAAGAAATTCTTCACTATGAAGGTGGTTAGACAATATAACAGGTTGCCTTGAGAGGTTGTGGATGACCACCCCTGAAAAAGTTCAAAGTAAGGTTGGATGGGACCTTAAGCAACCTGATCTCCTAGAAGGTGTCCCAGCCCATCACAGGGATTTTGGAACCAGATGACCTTTAGAAGTCCCTTCCAATCCAAACCACTGGGTTTGCCCATCTATATCCATTGTTAGACGTCTTTTGAACATGAACGTTTTTCTAGATATTTTCTAACTTTTTAAGTTTACGTTCAATTCCAGTGAAACTTAAGTTATATTGTCTATTTACAGTGACAATCTTATAGATTCCATTGGCAGGATTAGAAATCTGTAGATTGTAGAAAATTCTACGAATTAGAAATTAGTACTAATGTGCTTACGTTCGCTGTATTACTGAGTTATGCCACGACTAGTTGAGGCATGTGTGCAGAACAAAGATGCTTTGCCTCCACTATGTATTCTGCTCCAGCAGCCAAGCTGCCTGTACCTGATTATAAATTCAAGTGTAGACACATTGACATCCTGAAAGATCAGGCCAAAGGGATGATGTTGGGATTGCACTGAAGTTCTGTACCTACATTGTACATGAGTGATCAGGAATATTTTAAATAATTCATGTAACTAATATCAGATCTTAATTTCTACTCGAAAGTCTTGAAAATGAGATTTTGAACCACTGGTGTGTATGTAGAGTGTGGTGAATTTCTGTAGCTGAAATAAGTCTATGTGAAAATATGGCACTTGACTTTCTTTTTCTCTTTTTTCTTTTTTTAATTTCAAATTCACTGTAAGACTCCATTGGCTGCTGTGCAGTCAGTTTTCATCCAGTCTACTCTGATTAGCTTGTTATGAAGCATAGCAAGTAGGAACAGATAAGGTGTGCAACCAATTGCACTGAGAAGGATTTTCTGTCAACTTCCATGAATTCGAGGGTACATACTTAGCTTGCAACTTAAGTTTCTGTTATATAATTACCACTGCGAGGATGTCATCCTCAAACATCCAGTTCTTTTGTTCTGTTTGGTAGTTAGCATTTGGCCTCAGTCCAGTTGGAAACTACCCAGAACCTTTTTAATCAAGCACATCCTGTGTTTCAAAATCATACTGCAGAGTAGTCTTGGGTAGTTTCCATAAAAGCCTAGCTAAAAAGAAGAATGTAATCATAATGGTATTCTTCCACTGTCATAAAATGACTTCCTATACTTACTGTATTAATACAGTATTAAAAGGCCCTTCTCATAGGCTCAGAGAACTACCGGAAACCATTAAAAACTTAGAGCAACAAATTTTTATGGATCAGACAAAAACAACTTATTTTATCTTTATAAGGTTTTTGTGATCCATCATACTTAATGATACACAACCTGTGTGGGGGCTAGAGGACAGCTAAATACAGTCGGCTGAAAACCAAAACAAGCAGCTAAAATCTTTTATGTGATATTTCAGCAAGGATTTTTCAAAGGGAGCACACCACTGGCTTCAGCTGGGCCAGGATTTCACTTCACAGCTTTAAAAACATTTCAGTAAATACCAGTACTTTTCTAATCCCAAAGATTATCATAGTACTTGATGGAAGTCTGTTTGAAAATGGAAATATGGTTCTTGACATCTAACTACTTTTCCTAAGTATCTAATGGCTTTTTGGAAGTTCTCCACTGTGTCAGGGATAGCCACCTGGGAACATGCAAACCAAAATTTGGCAGCATGTTCAAGCTATGAATTAAAGGTAATTCACAGTTTGAAATGAATCAGCATGAGGTCCTTATGAAGAGTAATCAGACATCAAGAGGATTTTACACCAAGGATTGTATATTGGATAATGCGACAACGTGTAATGTTGTTATTCAGAACGTTCCAATCAAGACGCACTGATGAATTCTTAACCTTGAAAGGATTCAGTTTTAAAAACCTGGGATACATTCAATGTTGATGCATTATTTCCCATTCAATAAGATGAACCAAAAACTTGTAAAATTCATCTCCAAGTAGAATAGGAAGAATGTTTCTATTTACGTTTCAACTCTATATATGAGATCCAGTCACAATCCAGCCCAGATGTAACACACCGAAGGAGCTGAGATTTTAGTATTTCTAATTACAGTTTTTAATCGATTGTATTAAAGCACAAGAGTGTCAATTGATCCCACCAGTGTTGATAGCCTGCTTTTTTTTATAGTGTACATTCATTTTCACTTAGTAAGTGTGGCAAGCTTTAATCACTAGACTAAGTACTGCCTGTTTGTTAGAAGTGGGAAGTTCCAAGGATATTCCCTCTGGGTAAACTGGGAAGTCATGAATACAAGGGACTTACACTGCCATGGACAAATTATGATAAGTGAAACAACACTGGCATGTAATTGGAACTTCATTAATCTTTAGAGAGCTACAGTGCACCATATTAATGGGACAAATAGAAAATGAAAATAGAAGGTCTGTCTGATAAGACATCATTCATCTTTCGTATTTAGTATTTTGTTTTGCTGTTTAGAAGTTAGCTTTGCATCCTCCTGCCCTGATAAGTTCTTATATATTATCACCTGGGACTTGGAGCAATGATAACCAGTCACAACTGTATCATTTTGTTCTTCAGTGCCACAGGCTTCTACTTTTGAGCAAAGTCCTAAGTAATTGGAGCTAAAACATACAAGCATTTCCTATGGCCAGTTACTTATAGAAGCAAACTTTCAAGACATTTCAGCTGCTGTTAAATATTTTAAAATCCAGTGTCATAGTTAAAAGCCCTGTATCCTTGAAGATAAGCCCATTATTCAAAATAATTTCTAAATTAGACTTTTAATTTGTTTTCATTATTTAGCTGGCTCACATACAGTTTAACCGCCCTGTCAAAATAAAGTTATTTCCTAATACATTCTTCTCCGTGATCTCTTTCTCCTGACATGTTTATAAATCTGTTTAAAAGATTATGTGAACAGAACTAAATTAATTCTCTTATATTTTGCTGATCAGTGTTGAATAGTTTTTCTTGACTATCACAGACGTATAATTACTGCCCTTAAGAATTCCTGAAACAAGCTACCCAACTGCAGTATTGCCAGCATTGATGATTGCAACTCAAATAAGCATTGAAGCATTTCAATTTCTTTTGATGCTATATAAACCCTCATTAAAAAAAAAAATAATAAATAATAAATTTGCCCTAAAAATTGAAATACTTTGTTCTCAAGTAGGATGCATCACAGCCAAATACTATCACTGAACTGTGACCACCAAAGTGTCAGTATTAATAAAGACAGGTAAATGACAAACATTTATATGTTTGGGTTCAGGATGCATTTCCCTGTCTGGTAAGTATCAGTTACCATTTTGGAAACCAGTAAGACTGAAAATCTGCCACAGGTTTCCCTGCAGTTAGAGTTTTTCCACAGGCAGCAGCATATGTTGTGCCTTCATGGCTTAAGGCCAGTCTGAAACCGACCTCCCAATTTACATTTCTGTGGGATGGAATCACTTCCGAACTTCAGTGCAACTTCAAACATTCATCTTGAAAAAAAACAAATGCGCTTGGTAAATCTGAACATGTAAATCAGGATAGAGCAGAGAAAGCCACCACGGCCTATACCTCTCCCACCCATTTGTCTTCTGAGCTTCACGCCTGCTGATAAAATGCACATAAACTAACTTCTTGCTTGCTTTCTGGTCACCTTAGTTTGGACATTTTGTTTTAACTCTGCCCTGCCAGTATACTTCAGGTTCAGAATGCAGCCGTATCTCACTTTTTCTTCCTGACGCTCTTTCCTCTAGTCACTTTAATTCTTTCTTTAATATCTTAGTAGCCTGAGACAAACTGAGAAAAGTGTCACCCAGGTTCATCTGCACCATACTAAAAAATAGTTGTAATCGGAAACGGGTGATAAGCTTGAAAGAAGAATGGGTTTTGCCAGGAAACTTGGCATTTATAATACCAGAATGGGCTTGAAACTCTCAATTTGTGTCCTAAATATCCTAGGTAAGACTAACAACCACTTCTTGTAATATCACAACTTAATCCTTTGCATCTTTCCTCTGAATTCCTCTGACAACCCCAATAATCCACCACATTTTTTTCAGCTTTACACTGCCTATCCAGAGCAACTTATATTGCTACCATTATCCTTTGGACGGAGGGCTCTGCAGGGCTCCAAACCCTATCAATTTTCTGGCCAGAGGGCTTATTTTTTATGAAGTAAAGTTCTCACAACACCCCATGGGGCTAGGCCACGCTCACTGCATTATCCAGTCTTGGATAGCCCTCAGAGCCACAGACTCAGAATGTCTTTACCTTACAACATATAGGCCCTCCCAAATGACAAAAAATAAAATATTCCACACTGCTGTTCTGAGTTCCTGGAGGAAGAGCTGCTTCTCTTGCCTGTGCCTGTGCACCTTGGAAAAACACATTTTGAGACTTTCCTAATGCTGCTACCACAGCTTCGTGAAGATATGATGTAGCCCTTGAGGAAGAGGAAGACCTCTATAGCCTTACCCCAGCAGGTGCAAATTGATTGTTTAATTGAAATCCATGTTGCAAAGAACATGGGATGGGTCTAGAAAACTGGCAAATCTAAAGTTATTTCTTAATTTCCACAGGAGCTTTTTATCCTTCAAGATACAAATAGCATAGTAATAATAATAATAGTAATAGTAATAATAATAATAATAATAATAATAATAATAATAATAATAATAATAATAATAATATTGTGAAGGTAGTTGAGCTTAGCTTTCAGGAAGTTGTCCCTTACTGAAAGTCTTGTTTACTCAAAAAAACTTCACAAAAAGATCTTCCCAGAATTTGAAAGAAAGATGTTGACTCATGTACCTTGTATCGACAAGGAAGGCTTCAGTGCAGCTGTCAGGCTCATCTGAGTCTGTAAAAGTAGTAAATACCTCCAGTAATGAGGGGATTGCTTACACAACTACCTGCCTACCTGTTACACTTGATTTGAGTGTTTGCTTCTTCGATATCCCTGATAAGTTACATACGCTGAACTGCATTTTGAGAACATATATGTGCTTTTCTGCAGAGAAGAACGTGAATCTGTGCTGCCCATTTTTGATTTAGCATGAATTTCAATAGCTCCAAAAAAATTGGAAGGCTTATACAAATCATATAGCTTCAGGTCTGACTGTGTGCTAGACTGGAATTTTTGGTTAGGTCAGACCTTCATCTCAGCTTCTTTTTGTGGCTCTTTATGGGGAGATTGAAGAGGAACTGAAACTGGTGACCTGTCTTGACCTTTAGTACTGGATTAAAATTCCAACTTGCTGCCATGGCAACGGGGCCTTGAAAATTAGATCCTGACAGAAGCAGAGAGAAACTTAAAACTGCAACTGCAGCACTGAACTGAAGAAAGGTTGCTTACAATTGTCAGTGACAGGCTCTTAATTGAAATAATCTGCTTTTCCTCGTACTTAACGAAAAAATAAGGAAGAGTGAAATGAGAAGAACAGAAAATTGTCTTGATTGTTTTGGGCAAAAATCTGCTGCGATACAAGGCCAAGCACATGCTGCAGCATCCAGCACCACCAGGCTCTGATATCAGAGGTGGCAGCAATCGAACCTACGTGGTAAGAAGGGACCCAGACATGCACTCATAAAGGGCTAAACCACCCAGACCAGACCACTAGCAGGAGCCAGACAGTGGCCAGTGTTAAATCACAGGTTAACTTTCTTTCTTTTCTCCTTTAACCTGACACCAGAGATCAAAAGAGACATCAAAGTGTTGCGTCTGACTCCCATGCAATTATCTGTTCTGTAAATGTTAAGGAATAAACATAAGCCAAATAGTGCTATTTCAGATCAAGTGTGATAAAAGTTACTCATTTTCCAATCTAATCAATGCAACAGTCAGACAGAGATAATAATGCAAGTCCTTCACTGTGAAAGGAGGTTGTTTTTCTTCCCATAAAGAGCAAAATGCAGTTGTAACCTGAAGGGAGAAGGTGCTAAGGGTCACATAAGGGATTTCTTGCTCCTTTTGCACTTGATCCAGGAATCCTCCTCATCCTCAAACCTAATAATCTTGAATATTGGGTTGTAGCACCTTCCTGTGTCAACCTGTGGCTTTGCCAAAACACTGGAGGATCCTGAGGATGCTCCAAGGCCCCTGCTCCCATTCTCGTGGTGAGGAGTGACCACACACAGGGGCATGATGCCTCCTAGCAGCCCCTCTCCATAAAGTCCCTGTAGGAATTGCCATCTTCTTTATTAAAAAATAAAAAATAATATTAAAAAAATCTCACAGAAGTGCATAGGTTTTACATACCAGATAAAGGAGTCTTCTTAATGGGCAAATAGGGTTGAATTAGATTAGATCTCTGTATAGCTAGAAAACTGCTGCAGAATCAGAGTGGATTATAGCTACTGTGTGTAGGGCTAACAACTATAGGTAGATGGCATTAAATTTTTGGAAGAGATAGTTTTGTCAAAGCTTAATTTCCACATGCTGCAAAATCCTAAAACTGTGTTTAGAGTCTGAGTTCAAGTAGAAGGCATGCGCATAAAAATAATTCCTTTAGTTTTCTTTAGACTGTACTACCAATGTATTAGATTTTTTTGCATATTGGTGTATTGTGTTTATAGGATCAGAGGAAAAATTACAGGTGTTCACAACCACAAAATTTTGGATAATATGTTTTGTAACATTTACTGTGTGGTTTAGAGATAATGGTTATCACTAATACTTTCCATTTTCAAGAGCAGATGACCATTAGTTAAGTGCAGGTTGCATTGAAATAATACATTATAATCTCATCTTAACAAAACACGGATTTCTGGAGTAGACTGTTGACATGATACATAGCAGAAAGCAGGTGAGTAGATGAGCAATGTTCTAACAAAGGGAAATAAAATCTACTTAACATTTCCCAGCCTCTGAGTTATGTGCTTCAGTAATGTCAGACAGTTAAAAATAGAGGCCATTCATTTGAAATTTCAAGTGTCAAATTAGTTCCTAGAGTAAGTTAGTTATTTCAATGGAGTTACAGTCAGAGATGAATTTGGCCCATCCCAGTGTACACTTGCCACTGTTACCATTTCTTACAAAAGCACCACTAATTCTGCCTTTAATTACTGTCAGACTGTAATATAGAGCCCTAGAGTATCTGGCAATAAACTTGTTTTGCCAGGAGGGAAGGTAAAGAAACATTTAAATAGGTTTTTAAAATAAGCATGAAGTCTCTGAAGATGTACTGTTGTAGTATAAGCTGTATATCAAAATATATAAGCATCTAGTTGTAACAATGGCTTTGTAAACACATTACCGAGCAAACTATGAAAAGTAATCCACCAAGGGGCTGTTTCCCTAACTCATAAGCACTAAGTTAAGAGACCAGTGCCATAAAGTAGATATGTGCTGTTAAAAAATACTTCCTTTTTTTTTGTGAGATTATTTTGTTTTAAGCCCAATGGATGATTCCCTTTTATTTTTAGATGTGTATATTTTTATGCTTGGAAATACCTGTATTTAAGGAAAAAAAAAAAGTCATTCTTGTAAAGGCCATGAATAATTCATTAATATGTGAACAGGGTGCAAATGATGTTAAAGGGTGGCTGGCATCATAGTGCTGACATGCACCTCACATGGGCAGAGTGGCAGCGGTGTCATGCAGTCCTATCACAACTACTCACTAGCTTTTTGCGCAATTACCATATTGTGGTGTATAATAAAAAAGTCTTCGTACTGTCATTGCTTTCAGCAGCCTGCAGGCATGGCCTGAGGAGTAATTGGAGCCCACCTCCCGGGGCATGCAGAGCCTCCTCGCTCCCAAGACCTATGATGGCTTGGTGAGCTTCCAGCTGCTGCAGGGCAGCCTCACCACAGCAGGGCTGCAGGCTGCTTACCCAAGCTGCATGCATGCTTAGGTACTACAGCAGTTTTGGAGGCCACGTTTTCCAAATAACCCTGGAACAGCTGTCAATCAAATGTGCACATCGCATGCCTCTGTGTCCCCACCCCAAACCAGTTCAGAGCAGCCTGCTGCAATATAGAGAAGGCATGAGGTAAGCAATCGCATGGTATGAGTCCTTCTGATCTCATGTTTGCATCTTGCCTCATGCCTGGCTAAGAAGCCTTCCCACCATGCCACGTTCCTGGATAATGTCAAGAAGGGAAGGGGGATCACAACCAGAGTGTGATCTGAATTCTGGGTTGATGAGGTTTTTTGCATTTACCCACTGCATCTTCAAAGCAAACAGCAATATTGCTGATGACTACAAGGGGAGTTTGCTCAGACAGTGTGCAGCTTACTCTCGGAGGGATTTTATTCAGGAAATTGCAAAACTTGAGTAAGAGAAGGTGTTAAGTGAATTATATACAAACTGGATATGGAATTAATCTGCCAGAGCCAAAAACCAGTAAAAGCACATGTATTGCCAATTGCCATCATTTTTTGCAATTTTGCAAATCGTGCAGCTATACAAATATTGAGCTAAAAAAAAACAGTGTTATATTCCTTTTCCAAAATACAGAATTGGTTATGCTAGTTTTCTTCAGTTGGTGTTGCAAGCTATTGTTATTATTATTAATGGACTAGTGAATTAAAAAAAAACTACCCAGAGATTGATATAGCTTAGATCCTTGGTAATATATGGTACACAACTCAGACTGATTAATATCAGTGAGAGAGCATTCATTGATTTTGTTCGCTTCATCTCAACCAGTAGAAATAGTAACTGTTTAGGGGACCGGTGAAAATTTGTGTAGTTGAAATCTCAGTTATGACTGGTCATGGTGCTGTTCTAAGATATAACAGGAGATTGAGGCGGTTCAGAAGAATGAGCACTGTGCCTGGGTATGAAGATTTTGCAGGATTCATTTATTAGTATAACAACTTGGCATTTCAGCGTTGTTGTTTATTTTGTAAAGATTTAAGGCTTTAATAAGCAGCTGTTCATGTGTAGTAACTTTTTTAAAAAGTCCATTCTGCTAGGTAAAATGTCTTCACGTGTTGTCTATAGAACACGCACCATGCATCATATTAAAAGAAGAATAAAGCAAACACAATGAATCTGTTAAATCGTAATGGCTCCCAATCGTGACAAATTTGCAGATTAAAGCTCATTGAATACACATTTAAATGATAGATGATAATGGCTTGGAAAGAGCCATTATGATCTGTTTCATCAATAATCCACATTTTTTTGCCTTGTAACTACACCAAGGATGAACATAATGGATAGTGCCTGATGAAAAAAATATTTTGTTTATGGAAGAGAATCAGAGAAAAGAAATTCTCAGATTAACAAATTTAAGTGGTTGTTACTGTTTGTTTATATTGTTTATACATGACAGATTTTTCCCATTATTAATATTAATCATTTACAGCTCCAGAGTTTGGACTAAGAAAAAAAGCATGTTTAGTCTTAATATCCCTCAAACTGCAGTTTATTTCACTGAGTTTTGGAAAGAGTAAGTAAACAGAATGAAGAAAGGATGTCAAATGCTCAAGGTTTTCTGCTGTGGATTGTTCAGCACTCGTGAGCACCCAGTCCCACAAAGTTGTGAGCAGCCTTCAGTGGGTTTGTGACAAACTTGTCATGTTTCCCATGCAGAAACACATGCTCATTTGCTTAATTTACTGTGTGCTGGGATTTGTTGTGCCTGCCCAGGACAGCCGACAGGGTACTCAAGCAGTTCCCAAGTGCATTCAGTTCAGTCCAGATGCTGTTGATGTGTTTCAGCACTCAAGTGCATGCACGTGTGGAAGACCTGATGGGATTTTGTTGTCAAAAACTTCAAATTGTGCTGAAACAAAAATTTCCTGCTGAAAAAAAAAAAAAAAAAAAAAAAAAAAAAAAAAAAAGGAGAGAGAAAGGTAGACCCAAGTGTTCTATTTCTATGTTATCAACTCTTAGGTGTAATCTCAGGTGCAAATGTGTGTGTGATCTCCTGTCTGGGTTAGGATTTCAGTGGTAAGTGCCTTCTAGGACTGAGTTCCTACAGGCCATTTTTTAGGCAGCAGCAAAACACTCCTTGGTGTAAGGGATGACAAAGAGCATGTTTGTGGGTCTTGTGTTGTTTTCCTAGAGCATGGTACTAATGGAAAAAGACTATCTAGTGTTTTTTGTCTTTTTATTGCCATGCATTCAGATCAGTCCCCAAGGCATTTAGATCATAGGCAGTGACAGTCTGACAGAAATTCTGACTGAAAATTAGAGGTTAATTTAAAGCTGAAATTTGTAAAATTAAGCCCACATTTTCATTTGCAACATTCAGAAGTTAAATCTGATGCAAATATGAACTGTGGTGGATTCATTTGTTTTACTGTGTTTCTGGACAAATTGAATGATTTAACAGTGGAGTGCAATCCTAGTGTACTTACCCGCAATAAGTCATCCCAGTCAAGTAACTAGGGTCATTTATCTGAAGGACATGAAGGTCCTCTTTAAGAACCACATTCCCCAAGTACTTCTGGGCATTTTCTGTTTTCTGGTAACATACCATTGCAGCTTAGTGCGGCAGAGCCATTTAACAACAAACAAGACTGCTGGTATGTCATCTGAGAAAAAAAGAGCAAGATCCAGTTGTAGGGCTTAGATAGCCCTCTTAAAACCATCCACGATTTAGGTAGTTCTCTTCAAAAAAAAATTACTTGTTATTTCGATCTTTGATGTGTAGCACACAACTCCCACCATCCACCCTAGCTATTTTCACTAGGAGCTAAACACTTCAAGTGGCTGTTATCTCTGGCATTCTCTATCTGCAACAATTCTATATTAATAGCATCCCTTACTACACAATGTTTTGAATTATAGAAGAGCAAGTAGAGGGCTTTTAACTTTGAACACATGCTTTATGTAAATACTCAAGTAAAACATAAGCTCGCAATGAATTTTTGTAGCCCTTCTCCTGAAGGCTGAATGCCAGGATGGTCCTAATGCCCATGCCGGAGCCTCTGAGGCTGGGATGATGTGCAGAAGTCCCCATGAGGGTGAGAGCTGTGAGGACAGAGGTGGTATCAGAGAGCTCCCCATGCTCTAATGCTGGGGAGCCGGCACGTCCACACAGGCCATGGCAGAAGGCCTCTGGGGTTGCCAGTGTAATGCTCCCCAGTGCTGAAGGGCTCGTGAAGTAGGGCCGAGTGCTCTGATGCCTCCTGAGCTGGCACCAGTTAGATCATCATGAGTTAACAATCACTTTACAACACACCATGACACAGTGGAGGCATGGCCTTAATTCTTCGGAGGCGTGAAGACCAAGTATGAGGCCTGCACACACTGAGAGCAGAGTTGGGCCCTGTGTTTTGATAACCTGGTCGCTCCATGTGTGGCCTGCTCCGGTCTCCCAAATCCCCCTGCAGTCACGTGGGGTGCTGTTATGGCCAGGCTAATGACTTCAAAACTTCTCATTAAATATTCCTCTTGGCAAAGTTTGGTTCGTAGATGCTCTCAAGGGGGGTCAGTCCTGAGTGTTAAAAAAACAGCTCTATTTTTAGGCTTTTTTCCATAATAAGATTTTCTCAAATGACTTGCTGCAATAAATGGGTCTTTTTAAATTTGAAAAGTTCAGTTCCAAGTTCAGAGGTAGCCCTCGGGCACTGTGGTGGAAGATCCTTGTACATATTACAGAGTGATTATTGACAGAGTTTAACTTTATTGACCCTGCTCTCCTAATTCCTAACAAATTTTCTAAATGTGCTCTTTAAAATCCCTACAGAGCACTGCAGACTTTGGGTAATTCCAGAGCTGCGTCTGAGATTATTGCTTTATTACCTTCCTTTTTTCCATTCCCTTTCCCAGGATGCCTGGTCCTCTGACATTTCTTTTTTAATATATTCTAAGCAGAATATGTGTGTTTGTCCTTCCTATATCTTTCCGCTTAGCATTTATCCAGCACATCTGATCTATTCTGTTGATTCAGGCACTTTTTTCCTCCTGCTCTAACCCGTCTCAGCAATGTACTTGCCTATGCTAAAAAAAAAAAATTACTTTTTTTCAGCAATTTGATAGCTTTGCCAATGGGTTCAATGAAAACAGATGGCTTGCTTATTCCTGTATTGATGACTGAGAATGTTCTGAAAGTCGGTAAACTTTCTACCTATCTGACTCCCCCTGAGCAGACCTGTGTCTTTCTTCCCAGCACCTGCCATGAAATAGAGCTCCTTGCCGGATGGCTGACTTGACTCATTTTCCCCCACTGTCAAGCTTGCACAACAGCTGAGTAAAAACCGTACTTGAATCAGCAAAGGAAAAATGAATATTTAATTCCTCCACAGGATTCTGGTGTTGATCACTTATAGCTACTTATTGTATAAATTAAGTACAGTTTGTGCTTAAGTGCTTTTCTTGTTAGATACCAATAAGGTTGTTAATAGCAGGTATATTCTTTGGGTTTTAGAGAAATTTACTTGCTCTCAAGTACTTGAAAATCAAGTGACATGTCTATCTTTAGATAGGAAATCATTCTGAAAATGAGAAGGACAATCTGTTCTTCCTTATGTAATGTTTCCACCTTCTTTTGAGATAACCATATTGCATTAATATTCACTATGCCAAGAGATTCACTAAAGTATTTTCTTAATCTCACTTTGTTGCTGTGATTGTAAATTAGGAGTTTCTTTTAAGGGTCAACCTAAGAAAAAATATGCTTTATTCATACCAAGTTTTAGAGTTCTCTCATATATGAGTTGATAGAAGTATTGTCTGTAAAACATTGCCTAAAATTTTATTTTTTGTCATAAATTTTCACAGAATGAAAAATGAAAGGAAATACTTTAAGAAAAAAGATTAGTGCTTTTGGAGTCTTTATGCCCCCTTTTCCTTTTTTTCCTCTCTCAATAGAAAAACTGAAAGTGGGAAAATATGAACAAAGATTTGTAATTGGACATGTTTATAGTGGTTGGAAGGAAATTTTGCTGAAGAAAATTTGAGTCTAATGGAGCAAAAATAAAACTTTTCATAGAAATAGGTTCAATCAAAAGGTTTTTCTTCCTGGATAGATGCCAATGTAAAATGTGTAGAAACATTTTTTGCTTCACTGGTATTTTTCTCTCCATCCATGGGCTTCTGATGTGTGTAGGTCTGTTTGTCTATGTCTGTTTGTGTAATGCAGAATCAGATTGTTTGGAGCTTTTGCAGGGTTTGTGTGCGTGCTACCCACTGTCAGGTTGTTTGGTGCTTCCTGTCATATGCCAAACCTCTGAACAATTTCAGACAACTGCTAATTCACACAAAATCAGGTTAATCTGAAAAACGGTCCTTCTTATTCCTTCCAAATACATATTTCTTTTCACAAAATAGTTTGTTATATCCTCATGCATCTACTCTGTCAATAGCACTGTTTGTTGTGCTGTTTTCACCATATATCCTAACAAAAGACCCTGTAATAATGTCCACATCAGTTCACAAGGTTTAAGTTAAAGTGTAAGTTTTCTGTTTAGGGTAGTAGCTTGGAATTATCTTTTGGATGACTATTTCAGTCAAAACAATATGTGTATTTCCTAGAAAAAGACTAGGGAAAAAGACATCTTCCCATTGGTTTATGTTAAAACCCCACAGCTGAATAGGATTCTGCAACAAGTGATGACTTTGGGTTGCATCATTGGCTTAAAATGCCCTCAGCTTTGAGAAATCTTTGGTTAATTACACAATTTTTACCTAATTAGGTCAAAGTAGAGTCTGTAGCAGGAGACACAGAAGTACTCAAAGAAGCTTCTCTGGCTGGTGACCTTGTGTCAGTTTGGACATGGCAATGCAGGAGGTATGGCTGTTGCCTGTATAATGCATTCTCACGTGTATCATTGTGAGTCCGAAGATGCGTAGAGAATAAAGCAGGGGAAAGGAGGAAAGAAAACTAAATAAAAACAACTCAACTCTGCCCCTTCAGCATCAGCCCTGTTGCTGTTTCTATTACAAGTTTCTGTGGGGCTAAAGAACTGGGAGTGAGTTTATGAGGTTGGTTGCTATTTGTGCAAAACATAACTCTCACTGGCCCACTGAGTGCATGACCTGGTAATCTTACTTGTACTTCTAACAGATTTGTTTGTCCATGTGTGTAGTTTGCGTTCGATGCTTTAAATAAAGATGGGTACTAATCATGGTGCTTGCAATACTAATGAGAGATATTTAAATGGTATAAGGATGAATTTGGAGTATAGTAGATAAAGAAAAACACATGAGGGGGCAGGAGAGAGAGAAATTTGTTATTAAGATACTAAATAGGTGCTCAGAAGGATTTGATTTTAATTTTAGCTCTAACAGGGACTTCCTGTATGACCTTTCGGAAACTATGTCTTGGTTTTCAGTCTGTAAATACCAGTGTTTTTTCCTATCCCCTATCCTTTCCATTTAGATGGTGTAGTTGCTACAGCAAGGACTCTTTCGTAATTTGTCTTTGTACTGACCTAAGGCAAGGGACACAGGACTTTGTTCTCTCTGAGTGCTGTGGTATATGTATGAGATGACACAAAGCTGTGGTTAGAGAGGAGGAAAGAAATGTAAAAGTACAGAATAGGTATATATGTCATTGGTTCAGAACTTATGGAATTTTATATAGTATGCTTGGGATAAAACTAATGAAAATATTGCCTATTAGAGGCTATGGATTTTTTTGTAATGTCTGTGAACCACCGTATTGTAAGAGACTTCTGTAAAAAAAACATTAGCTTAATCTCTGGTAAACTCTAATAGGACTTTTTACGTAAGCTGTTTTTTAGCATGCATTTGAGATGAGTGCATTACCCGTGAGTAGTGAACTCACAAGTGAGTTATGTGGGTAATCCCCAACAAGTGCCAATAAAATTTTTATAACACATAGCATCATTATGGAATTTGTTTATGCCACATATTTTATAGGAGAAAAAACTATGTTAGTCATATATTAGAAGGCTAATACTTTTTTTTTTTTTTTTTTCTTCTACTGGTGCTGTTTTTCACATCCCTCTGCCTCAAAAACCAGGCCAAGTGAACACCAGCAATCCTAGAAGGAAGGGAAAATTAAAACGAACACATTTTTGAGATCTCTCTGAAAATAAAATAAGGCCAGATTCTAATCGCCTTACTCATACCAAACACCACCTTACTCCTTGAATAGCCCCCTAGATTTCTTAGGGACCATTTGTCAAGTGAAGTGTTATTTGACAAGTGTGGCAATACCCCAAATTGGCTCAATCTAAACTAGCTTTTCCCATTTAAGCCCTCCAAAGCTTGCTGTCTTCAGTGGTTAGAAACACATTTATTTTCTTTTTAATCCCATCAAAAAGAAAAAAAAAAAAAAATTCTCATGCTGGTCTGAGGGCTTGTTTCAGCCCTTTATTACTAGACTTGGGTGATATGAACCAGAATCCCAGCACTTTCATGAAAGGCTAGATAGAGAAAAGCCCTCCTAAAAGGGTGGCTGCCAGAGAGAGCGCACTGCTTCCCACCCCATTTGATAGGTCATGTTTGGGTAGCAGAGATTGAGGAAATTGGGCCTTTTCCACTTTCACGAGCTGGAATCAGCAGCATCACAAACCCCACCTTGTACCACCGATACAGCAGATAAAAAGCCTGTAACACCGTTGTAAAACCTTCTCCACATCCCTTCAGCATATTAGCTGCCATGTCCCATATCCAGTTTTCCTTCTCTTGGGAGCAGTTATTTCACCTTATAGACTTGTATTGCATATCCTCCATAGTATAAGCACAGTGCATTGTAAGAGAGAATTTTTGTCTTTTTTTTTTTTTTTTCTCCTGCTCTCTTTGAGCTGGTAGGCATAAGTCAATGGCAGAACTTGACTTGGCTTTATTGAGAGCTGGATCAGGCCATAAATGTCCTGGGTTTGTTCTTTTGTTTCACATAAAATAACTCCACCGATAACATGCCTGGTCTGCTGATGGCTAATCATGGGTTGCTGCTTTAAGCTCCGCACATAACTCCGCACATAACCTAGCTATCTCCACATTAACCTCCTCCTTTCATTTCCTTGGTTATGTTGAATAGGAAACAGTTATTGAACTGCATTTATGTTCATAGAAACCATTTGATTAATTGACTGTGCTTTGAACTCTTGTGACCCGACATTGAAATATAGCTCAGACAAAAGTGACAGAAGCCCAGCAATGAGATGGGGCTATAAAAGAGCACCAGTAAACTGTCCGTGGGCAGCCTGCGTTCATGTTCGTGTTTATCCTTGTGGAACTTGCTAAAAGTAAAGACAGATGTCCAGCTTATCTCATGGAGTCAATAGCAATAATATGTACGGATGCTGCTCACTGCGAGTTGAGCCTACTCCTGCTGTCACTATGTCTTTATGCGTCCACAGGGAGAAAACCTGGAAGGCAGGGAAAAAAAAATATAAGTATTGCCAGAAATCCCTGTAGGCTATCTGAGAAGGAGCGGATGTGTAAAGCATTTCTTTCTGCATAAACATTTAGAAATCAAGCTCTCATAAGTCAGGGATCCACCAAATGTGGTGTGAAGAGGCAGATGAAGCCTGCCTTCTGGCATGCCAGCATTTGCTGATTGATTTGGAATGCAGAAGGGCCCTTTTTATTTTTATTTTAAAATTTGAACCACATCTTAATACAAATCAGGTGAAAAGTAAATTGAAAAATAGCAAGCCTGAGATTACAGATGTGCCAGTTTCATATTGTTCAGTTTAGCTGAGGTCATAGTCAAACCCATCAAGTTCACATCATTTAGTGTATGGCCACTGAGGTAATATTCAAACAAAAGAAAAGCAGTCAGAATACTGATATTCTCCTACTTTGCCAGCTGGCCTCATTCAGCTGTACAAAGCACACTGGCTACAGCTATGCAAGGAACTCTAAATCAGCAAGGAATACAGGTTTTTAAAAGGATATTCTGTTCCAAACATCCCATTCATGCTCCAGCTCTCTGACTTCAGATCAGTCATAAAGAGAAAATACCTCTCCTAATATTCAGTGTCATATTCTGAAATTTAAAATGTAAAAGCTATGCTAATGATGAGACAGTTAATTTAGAGGAAATTTTCAATGGAGGACATTTGTATTGTGCTCAGTGGTTTAGAAAAAGCTTGAATTTCCTAGAAAGCCTACAAGTAGAATTACTGGCATCCATTCCTCCTCCATACTGGTGATGTTACTATGCTGGTTCCCTGCACGCAGGTATAGATTTATGTAGATTAATTTGGTATAGTACAGTGAATTGCCACTATGATATATATTTTAGAATTACTTCCTAGCACAGCCTAATGGCTGGAATCAAATAAAACATAAAAGTAGATTTATATAGATTGCTGTATAAATCAGATAAAGCTTTATGTTACCTAGCATTGGTAATGGAAGCTTTTCCTGCAAATAATATAGAAGTTGTTCATGTAATATTTTCATTATTTCAGTGAGAGTAAAGCAACAAAAAAGAAGAAAAGAAATAAACAAGTCTATCGGGCTTAGCCACCATTAAACATCATTAACTATAATTTTGCCTGACAAGTTCTCTCATCTGATGATGGGTGAAATGGTAGGAAAGTAGACTGAACAATTGCATAAACCCAAATGAAATATGCCCTTGTATTCTAAGTGTGCACAGTTCAGTCAGTTAAAATAGAGCCATTTATTATGCTTTAGCAGCTAGTGCTTAATCTGGTTTTAAATAGACCTTTTTTTCTTTTAACTTCTTGCTGAGATTTAACTGGTTTGAGAAGATGCATGACATAGTGTTGCACAATAACTCTCTCTCTCTCTCTCACCAGTTTACTTTGAAATAACTTTGTTAGAGCACTGATGATGAAAATAACTCACAGGAAATGTAGATGCGCCTTTAAACAACAATGAATATATTTGTTTTGTTTGAAGCGAGTGGATAAAGCCTTAATGAAAGAGACAAGAATACAGAGCGGAGAAGAGGGAGGGTGGTGTAACAGGCAGAGCAGTGAGCAGCGCCCTCCTGGGGGCTCTGGGAACTCGCCCAGGCAGTGGTGGGTGCCATGGGGCATCCCCTTTTCATCAGCTTCTCCAGGCTAATAGCTCTCAGCATTTTGGGGGCAGCCTGTCTAATTTCTTACTCGGCACTTTTAATGTGAAACTTGTCGTGAACCAGTATGAAACACTTCAGCCACCCATTGCCAAAACAAGTTGGGAATTTATAGCAAAATTGCCTCACATAATGCAGTCAAAACTCTCACCTGGCTGTATTCAAAGATTCCTCCAGGTGGGAATGTCTGACCTCTACCTGGGGGAATATTTGGACTGTAGACGTTTTGTTTGATATTATCCTGCAGTTTTCCACTTAGTCATTAGATCCCTCAGCCCTTGTTTTTCACATGTAATTCTGTAATTATACCAGCTGTGATAAACACTTTCTTGAAATCTTACCTCTGGAAGAAATTTAGCTCGGTCCTTTTGCATGTGAAGGGAAATAAGCACCTCGCTTAGTGTTTGCACCACTGATTGATTCTAGCTACATGGGTAGTTACCTGTGGGTTTACATCACGTCCCACAGAAATGGAAAGGGAAGTTTTTTCAAGAAATGATGCCTTTGTGTGTGCAAGAAGTTCAGAGCCCAAGTGACACCAAATTTGTCTTATAACTGTGCCTCGCTGGCACAGGCTGCACTTAACAATAGAAGGATGGACCCTTTCACCTGCAGGTTACCAGTTCAAATTCAAAGCAGGATTGTAGTGAACAAAAGTCATTATACTCCCAGAGCTATTCAGTGCCCTGTGTGAAATGAATTGAAGGTCTCAGTCCAGGTCTAATGGACATGTGTCCAAATCCAGAAGCTATAATTTTAATTGGCACTCCTGTTGATAGAGGCAGCATAGAGGCCAAGGATTGAATGGGCATACAGATTGAATTTACTCTGCTTGCTCAGACCTGGGTTAAAAAACAGTAGAGTAGAGCACCAGATGCTTGTGTAACTGCCACACAATATGAACATTTTCTGGACTGAGAAAGAACTGCAAACTTCAAAAGCATTTATGGAGTCTTAAGTCTCCCCAAAAGCCCTAACTATTTTTTTATTTAGAGAAAAAAAAATGCTAGCAGTGTTCATTGAGAAGTCTGAAGCTTTGAGGTGTCTTAAATAAAAAAAGAAGGGGAAAAATGTTCCAATTAAAAGTAACAGAATACCAGGAAAATCAGTTAAGAGACTGTATGTACTGTGCCTTCATATGAATGACTGACTGTTTAAAAAGAACCAGATTCACTGGTTTTAAGGAAAAAAAAAAATATTTTCCTAAAAAGAAAGATGTTGTTTCCTAATAGAAAGGAAAAAGAATAACTCCCTCCTTCCCTTCTCCCCACCTCCCCCCCCCAAAAAAAAGAGAATATGCCCCCAGAGGACTGCCTGAAGTGCTCTGTGACCATGAGTATGCATTGTGTTCAGAGACCATATATTGCTAAAACTCCTTGATGGAATGAGTTTTAATTTGGTTTACAGAAAGCTTTAGGGGATATGGCTTTCTACAAATTAGACCACAGGAGCTATAAAATGAAGGATGTCCTCCCTAATTAGAAACAGTGGAGAGGCCTGGTGTTCTTCCTAGTTATAGCCTCATGGGTACCCTCTCACATTTAAACTGGGCAGTAGATGCTTCTCTGTAACTGTTTTCTAGCTTTTTTTCCTGGAATTTCTCTGTTGTCCGATTTCTGTCTCCGGTTTTGAACGCACCTTTCTTCATAGTTGTAAAGCCTTACCTGAAGTTTTAAATGGCATCTGCAAAACAAACATTTATTTGTGCGTTGCTTGGTGATCAGCCACCCCTAGCAGAGTAGCTAATTTATTTTAAATACTAGAAAATGGTTTTCAAATTTAGGTGAATCTGGCAGTCAGTTTAGCAGGGCTTCTTTTGCAGTGTGTGGCTGCACTAACTCTGTTTTCTCATTCCTCTTCTTTTGAAGTTAATGAGAGCTCTAAGGATAGGAATATAGATGGATTGAAATAAATTATGTTTTATGGTAATCAAATTCCATTTTCCAGACACATTTTTTAACAAGAAAGTGTTCATCAGACTGGGATCCAGGATTTTGGACAAGAAAATAATACAGTTATTTAACTACGGCTGGAAAAAAAAGTGATGGCAGCAAATCTAATAGTGGGATGTCTACGACTTGTCATTTGTGCCAAATTATAAAACCAAATTTAAGCATAAATGCACAACAACACTAGGCAGAAATGCACAACAGAAAAGATTCAGCTACAACTGTATTTCCAAACTGCCTGGGAGTGGAGAGCTGACTGTGGGGATGAGTTGGGAGCTATTCTGTGCTAAGGCAGTGGTAATTTTATGTTTTTAATTGTCTGTGAGAGACGACATCCAGGCTCTTAATTCATCCACATGTTTTCATGTAGACTTATGCGGAGCAGGACCAATGACTGGCCCAATGAAATCTTTAATTTACTTGTGACATATTGTTTCCACTAGGAGTTGTTGTAGGTCAATTTGAGAACAATTGCTAGGTGAATAAAAGAGAGGAAAAACGTCAAACATTGATCTGGAATATAAGTAAAAAATGGAAATTTAAAATCAATCAAAATATTTATTTTGCTGCCCAGCACAGAGTATTACAGACAGGAAAAGGCTGTATTTTTAAGCATGATTGCTGCTTAGATTTTACCAGAATATATAACTGAGCATGTCTCACAGCCGTCTTATTTTTGTGTAGTATTTCATCCTCTGGCTTTGTGGGGGAACTTTATGCCAGGAGAACTCACTGGAGACTGAGTGACAGATCAGGCTGTTGTCCCACATTCCCTTTCTACTAAATCACAGTTTTCTTTAGATGGAAGGTGGCTATTGTGAAGCTGTCAAACTGAGGAAAGTTAAATGGGCTGAAGTGAAGGCTCGTGTTAACAATAGCAGCTATCTCTGTCAAATGAAAGCTCAGCAGACAGTTACAAGGCAATTCGGCACTGATGGGTGGTCGATTAAAAACAACAAAAGGCAAGATGAATGAAAGGGGAAAATCCCTATTACTTCATGGTAGGAGCAAGGGGAAAACCAAAAATAAAATAAAAAGCCCACCTCACCCAACCCTATAGCAATTCGAACAGACTTGTAGTTAGCATGACCTTCATAATCTCAGATATGACACAATAAAACTGACAAGATTATTTTCTCTTCAAGCAGTGCTGAAGTATTTTCGAAGTATTTTCATTGGCAAAAAATCTGGAAAAGTAAAATAAATGCAGAGTTCAAGGCAATTGAAGAATTCTTGAATCTGATAACAGCTGGAACATAGTGCCACCAGGAAAAATAGCCAGGTTTTGTGCTAAAAAAATTATGACTTGGTCATTTTTTTACAGTGTCATATCTGAGATTTTGAAGGTTACACTGTAGACAACCAGAAGAGGATTAGAGAGAAATTATCTTTGAGCTCAAGGGAGCACCAATTTAAATTGGATTTGAGATATAACTTTTGCATTACCTTAGGAGATGAAAGGTAGTGTTGCATCCTGATAGTTACCCGACTACCTAACCATATGTATCAACTGGACTAATCTGTAGATTAACAGCTTTTGCACCAAGTGCAAGGTGTATCATGCAATTTCCTCTTCGTGGGACTCATCCTGTTCCCACTGAGCTAAGATCAAAACTCAGCAGAAGTTGGGGAGGGCCTTACAGCTTGTATGTCAGGCATAAGCTAAAGGTATACACTCAGATGATAATTAGCACTAAGATTTAGAATTTCAACAGCAAGTACATAAAGTAAGATGAGAAAGTAAAAAAAATAATAGTAAAGAAAAAAGCAATTTATTATTGCTTGTAACTATCCTTATCAGAAGTCAAGTTTTAAAATCCTAGTGAAATTTGGTCGGAGTCAAGCACCTACACCCACTTAGATCCTATGAAATTCCCGTTCCTTTTCTTACAATATAAATGCAAGGAAGCATTTCATGACATTCAGAAAGCCAAGGAAAACAAATATGTTCTTACACAGCACACAATTAGGGCTCAGGTTGCTGCCAACAGCAGAGCCAGGGTTCAAAAAGATTCTGAAAAAAAGATTGGAATAAAAAATTTGGGAGACATATGTGCTCCACGGGCATGAGGAACCAACATTTACTTCCAGTTATATTAGGACAAATTCTGAGCCAACAAATAGTCGCATTGAACCATCTCCCGTGACAAGATGCAGACTTAGATGTACCATGGGCCTGATCCAGTCTGACAATTTTGATTTATTATAGTATTATTTGTCTCTGTAATGCTGTGACATTATTAGAGCTTATCAATAAAATTTAGTCTGCGTCACTTCTAGGTTTTGTCCTAGAGGAAAAGATTTAGTATCCGTTTATCAATTTTATGTACTAATACTTTTGTTTATTTGTCTTATAATATCATCAAGATAGTCTATTCATGGCCAAGAAAACAGGGTGCCAGGCCTAGTATAAATGTACAAAAGAGGAGGAAAAAAAAAAAAATCAATATTTGGGATTTTTCTTTTCTATGATGTTTTTATCACTGAAGACCATGTTATGATTTTTTTTTTCTTTTTTTTTTTATGGTGTCATGCATTTCATCTAATAACTAATTTGGGAATATGAAAACAATATTTACCTACCTGTCAGAGAATCAACCGAGATGTATTCTTTAAAACCGTTGTGATAAAGTGATGACATCGGGAGACAGTTGTTGTATCTCCTTGCTAGAAGGAGGTCATCTTTCTCCTGCTCTTGGAAATGACAATGTGTGTCATGTTCTGACTAGGATCAATACCATGACAGTAATTTGCAAGGTTTGCTATGAGTAATTAGGTATAAACAGTGGCTGTGGATATCTTTACTGTACCCTTTTAAACCAATAACTGAATATTCTTTTCTTGGTTCCTCCCAGCTTCATCCTTCTAACACTGGAGAGGGTTCCTCAAGCACAGATTAGCAGATAGTTCAAAAGTAACCTGGGCTTCCTGGGGAATATGGAGAACAGAGAGTATCTGTATGTGGAGTGTGTGTGAACGTGGGGAAATGCTAGGTTTTCCAGTGTTATACTATTTGCAACGATACTGAAAATAAATAAATAAATAATAACCTCTGTAGATTTCAGACCAAAGTGTGGTTTAAGCATGTGGTATAATTTATAGGGTAAACAAACTTTCAGTAAGAGCTAACTATATCAGGAAACTTGTTTAACATGCACAGAAGGCACTGTTAAATTATTTCAGTGCCATAATTCAAAATGCTGGGGAAAATTCTCCTATATTATAGCCAGTGCAAGATTGGGTCTGCAGCCAAGTACATCGACATAAATGTTCAACTGTCTGGGGAAATACAAGTCTTACACTGTTACTTAGGGGAAAATGTGCACAGACATGGTGGAGCCCCTTATGAAACAATCCTCATTTTGTTAAACAATAGGATCAAATTTTCAATCAGGTTATCAAGCATATTGCATTCTTCAAGCTTGCCAAGCAAAGAGAAAGTATCAGCATGAAGACTGATGTATTTTTACAGAATTAATGATGTATGAAACCTGGAAGTGGAAACATACATTTTCATTTTATCCTCTAATTTTTCTTTTTACGTTAAAAGTGAAAGGAAATGCTTGGAAGTATTTGCAGTTATTCATATCTGTTTATCTTAGAGTGATTATCAGAGCAAACAGTGTCAGGCATTGTGTTTGGATCTGAGCCTGAAAAATAATGCTTGCAGGAGCAAGGATTACTTCCATGAGTCAGTATTTTCAGAACTGTGCCTGGTACTTGATTTCTATCATGCATATTCAGTGCCTTATAAATCATCCCGATTCAGAAATCATTTACGTATTTTTTTCATTTATCCCCTCTATTTGTATTACTTCTAGCACGTGCTAGGTTCACTCCATTTATACATTTTTAGATTGATCCGCAGGATGTTCATTTAAGGATAAATGTGAACTGTCTTACTGAAGATTCATTTCTCTTTGCAAAGTTTGTATTGGATCTATGGGGTAGGTGTTGTGACTTTGGGATGTGGGATTTTGCAGCTACAGTAGAATTGGCTTTCAAAACTGATCAGAAATTTAATGCAGTGAAAATAAAACTCATCTTCCTCGAGATCATCTTATCTTTGCTTTCTATGGGGATTTTTTTCCTGATTGATGAGCCCTGAACACCCTTGTGTACCAGGCAGAGTCCAGCAGTATATTTATAAAGCTGTAATGAGTTTGCAGCATTGAAAACCCCAGGCAGTTCTCTCATGCACTCATAATAAGCCCTGGGCACTTGCTCATCTTCTTCATGCCTGACCCCGGCTCTTTACTCACCCTGCACCATCAGCATGCCAGCACGCAGGACTTCATGCCCTCTTGGAATCCTGCTTTGGTAATGCACACCCCTGAAAATATCTCTTCAAGCCAAGTGCTAAGCTTAAAGCACTCTCAAAAAATCTGTCGCGTGACAAGTTTCGCTTTCCTCTGTATGAACAAACACTGTTTCCAAACTAAAACTGCCATTCTCCATAGCCTAACACATCACCAAAAGCCATGGCGTGGCTGCCTTGCATTGCCTTTTCAGTTTCTGCCACTGGAAGTCCTTCCTTTACAAGTCTTTATTAAACACCTTGAGTCTTCCTCTCAAACAACCAAAGAAATACTCTTCAGTTTTATGAAGTTGTTGTTCATTTGCACTGAAATGAAGCAGCCAGACCCCTTTATTGAGTTACAGGACACTCACCCACAATTCATTCATGAGGACAAATTGACAGGGATCTCAGGTTGAGAGGTTTTTTGAATCCCTGGGGTCAGTCTGTTGGCATTCTTCCACTCATCTGATTAGTTAGGGTCCACTCACACTGAACTATTTAAAATAGAAGCGCATTGTTCACACTGCTGCTTTTTTAGAGGCCAGTGTTGTGAAAGAAGTTGGCAGGTTTTGCCTTCAGCTTGCTCCTTGCCAAATATTCTTCATCCTTTCTGTGAAGGGATGAGTAGATGAGCAGTGTATGAGCTTTAGAGGCTTTCCTGAGTTCTGTTAAAGGAGTTTGCAAGCTTCTTCAAATTAGGAAGCACTATAATTTCAGTAGTCCAATGGTCAGTAATGGCAATGGTCAGTTAAAAATGGTGTTTCTAACAGAGGAAAATCTGTTTTGTATTCAGAAGAAGAGACCATGCACCTACTCCTTTCCTATCCCTTCCATTCATCTTCCAAAGCAAGGCTGGCACAAGTGTACATGTATATCCTACAAAAGCACAGTAAGATATTTTTTTATTTAGTTAGTCTTTAGCATTTTCTGCCTGTGAGTCTTTCATGTCTGCTTTCTCTCTTTTCCACTTTTTACTACTGTTTTTAATGGATTTTCTTTCTCTGTTCACACTTAGTTCATTTTGTCCCTGTCTACTTAACCAAGGAATGAACCTAATGGCATCCATGTTAGAACTGGAAAACTCTATTGGGCCTAATACTTGACAGAAAATAGTTTTTCCCTTCTATGCATACATAAGTTAGGAAAATTGAGGGGAAAAAAAAAGCAAAAAATAAATAAAACACAGGAGGTGATGTGTCTGCATTGAGAAACATTAACTAAGCTGTGCCCTTTTGCAGAGCCGTGTTTGGTTTCAGTTTATAAACATATATTGGCTATGAACACTGTTCAAAGAGCTTGTTAAGGAAAGGGGACTGGAAGGAAATAGCTCTCGTGTTAATTTTAGTCAAGAGGTTGTTGGGTCTTGCTATGGCTAAAAGGATTTAAAGTAGGGAAATGGTTTGTGGACTGGGGATAAATTGTCCTGTTTAGTTTATTTACTTGACACCTTGTACTCAGCACCCAGGGTCCAGGCAGCTGCTTTGATTTGCTCACTCAGAGTTTTCTTTGCATCTCTTTTGGATTTCAGATCCACCCTTACACCTGAAGGGTGGATCAAGTCAACTAACCTCGTGGAGGAAGACTGCAAAGCCACCCCATCCTCCCAAGTTCCTGCAGCAGAAATGTGCCAGAGCAGTGAGAAAGAAGCAGAGGTCCCCTTGTGCATGTTGTGCTCTGTATTGGAGGCATAGGACACCCATTGGCCTCAGCAGCTACTGCAAATGGGCTGTGGGATGCATAGATACTGGCCCCAACGTCGTACAGCTGGTGTGGACAGGCTGTGGCTGCCAGTGGAGCTCTCAGGTTGGAACAGACTAGAGCTGTGGATGAGCTGTGCCCTATAGCAGGCCCTGGGGGAGTTTCCCTACCTCGTCACTCTGCTCTCCAGTTCCTCACAGTCCTAGTACCTATGCTGGAGAGGGACTGAGTTCATCTCAGTCCATATGCCCTCTGTAAAGCGCCTTGAGGGCTTGCTGTCATTCTTATCACTGACACCGAATTGCAGTCTCTCTCCATGACACTGAACTCTGCAGACAGCATTTTGGAATTAGAGGCAAATAGTTCAAGCAGCAGAAACGATTTTATGTGTTTAAGTAGAGTTCAGAGCTGAAAAAAAATGCATCAATATAGAGGTTTTAATGAACACAATAGCTGCTTCCACTCCAGACCAGGTTATTGAAGCTTAAGATTTCCAGACACAACTCATTTCCAATCTGCAGAAACAAAAGGACTCTACTCTTCAGATACAAGATTAGTCAATGTAAGTGGAAAACAGTGCACACAGAAAGATTTGTGAATGTCATGTTGGTACTGACAGCTCATCAAACAGCTCCTTGAAGGAGCTTTGCTACCAGATTAAAAATGGAATAAAATAAAAGATAAAAGAACATAATCAGTGAATTAAATTAATGCCCTTCCATATGCACTGTAGAGCATTGGATAGACGAGGCAGTCTTATGTTATTTGTTCCCTGGTGAACAACTCTTTTTAATATATTTTCTGGTATGATTTTTTAAAGTCACCTTTGCAAGTTGCTATGGAATTATCAATCATTGTTTAACTGTGTGCTAAGTTCCCAAAGCCTTTGTGTGTAAATATGCCAGCTGAAGGCTTGTTTACCAGAGGAAATACTGGTGCTCTGGCTAGGAGACAGTTTTAATCAAATATGGTTGCAGTAAGCAGGTGTTTTTCATGCGGAATGTATTGGAAATGAGTATGTATCACAGAAATGGCTCTTGGACTATATATTCTTCTTGGTAAATAGCAGAACCTGAAATTGTATCGGTTGTTGTGCTTGTGCAGATGGAAAACAGGAGAAGCTTTGTGCACACTAGCAGAATATGGCACACTAGAAAGGTGGGGGTCCTCATTTTATTCTTCAAAAACTTCAAAACGAGTACAAATTTCACACAGGAGTTTTTAGAAACTGTGATTAGTCCTCCCCTTTATTGTTCCTGGAGCTATGCTTTTCTTTGTTCTTGTCTCTTTTCTTCTTTATTTTTTTTTCCATTTTTCTTCGTGATACATCCTTCTGAGGCCTTTCCAAATGGGAGCATGTGATACTGAGGAGTCCTTGCACACTGAGGGAGACACAATGTAACAGAGATTGCAGTTTTCTAGACAGAAGGCATAAAGGCAAGAATATCAACGCACCCGCTTGAATCAAAAAGATACTGCTTTTCTTGACTTTTTAAACTAATCATGCTATTCAACTATTTTGTTCCAATCCTGTTCCCAGGGAAAATTTCCAATAGAATGGACCTCAGTAACAGTGCGAGTCAGGAAAGTATTGGGTATGCTACAACATTATTCATGCTAAACATCTCCATCTATGTTAACGTACAGATCAAATTTGGAAGCAGGTTTCTCCCTCCTCCCAAAGTTCTTGTCTTGGCTTTAATGAAAAGCAAAATGCCTGTCAACAGAGCAGTTGTTGCAATGCACTTAGTAGCAACTTAATATTTTAGTTGCCTGTAAGAGATTTTTATGCGTGGAGATTAATGGATGGCTAGATAAAGAAATTCTTCTGCTGAAAGAATTCATTTTGCTTAATCCTTTTGAAATTAAGAGATGATATGGAGAGGTGAGTAATGAAGTGCACTCTCTGATTGTGAGGTACCTAATAGATAACCACAGGGGTTACTTTTCTCTCACCAGCTGTAATTACACTAATTACTGATATGGTGCCAGAAACACTAAGGCAGACTGAGTGTGACAACACAAAATGGAGTGTTTCTTAGCGAGACATCTTTCTCCATCAGCTGGACCAGAGGGAGGCTGACCGTGTTATGAGGCTAATGTGTGCCTTCTCCTGTGGGAGGGAAGAGACCAGGTACCTCTATCGCTCATAGGCTTTTTGGCAGTTGAGACACGAAAGATGACTTCAGTTCTTTCTAAAGGGAGGCAATTTCAGGCCAGAGGCTGAGGATCTTATCTATTCTTCAAGCAAATTGGTTCTAATCAGGCCACTGAAGCTACTCAGATGAGTAGAAGTTACACCTGTGAGTAAGAGCTCACCACACTGAGCTTGTCATTGACCAGAATGTAATGAAGGAGAATGCTGGATAAGGAGAAGGAAAAATTAATAAACTACATTTAAGTATATATAAAATCACTGGACAAGTGGCCCTGAATATTAAGGTAAATGGTGCTTGTAAATTCCATTTAATCTTCTGAGATTTCCTTTTACCGTAACTCTTATACTATCTCAGAGGAAATATTTTAAAGATGACTTGCACATTTCAGCAAAAGAATGAATATCAGGTTTCAAGATTTATAGATGGAATATTTTAAAACAAAAGATCTTCTTTTTTCCTTTGGTATTACTCTACCATTTATTTTCATTTCCCCAGGTTCTTTGTCCACTGTATTATGAACTTCTCGGGGGAAATCTATTGTTAGATGTTTTCACACATGTAGTTCCCCTTCCTCCCCCTTGATGAATGATAAAATTGTGCTCCAGTGTGTGCAACACATTCTTGAAATACATCTGAATTCCATTATAAAGTTTGTCATTTGCATGATACCTTTTGAGTTACCACTCTCAGAGAAGTCCTATATACTACAGAGAAACACACTAGGAAAATGAAAAACAAGTTCAGTATATTTCCAGAGGGTAAACTGGCATAGCTTGTGTTGATCTGATGGCCTTATTTCCATGAAAGTTCAGGAGTAGAAAAGGTTGCACGTCAGTGCCAGTCACTAGTTGCACAGACAGTGTTCCCTCTACATAAGTATTGCAGCAAACAAGTTTAACAAGGGCTTTGTAGCTCAAGTTGGTAAAACGTTACTTTTTTCACCTCAAAGATGTGTCTTTGATTCCTGCCTTTTCTGGATTTAAGTCGTATTAAGTATCACAAGGGAAATTTGCAATAACAGTCTACGCTTTCTTTTTAATATTGAACAGTATAACTAGCTGTAGCACATGCATCTCCAATCTGAGTCATACAAACCTTCATTTTAGTGTCCATCTGTATCAGTGGAAGGCTGAAGCAAGAGGGAACTGCTGAGAAACTTGGAGAGCTCCCAGTGTCATTTGTATGCTCCCTGCACCTACCACTGCTTCTCCTGATCAGAGCTTTGCTGTGTCTCTTGTGTCAGTAGGCTTTGTTTCGTCCTTGCCTTTTCTTGTCAGCCAAAATTAAGTGGTACATCCTCCACTAATGGGACAGAAGCATGGTTTACCCGTTGAGGTTGCAAGGACAGTATTACAGATTTACAAAATAAAAGCTGAGTATTTTGAAAAGCAAGAATCTTAAATATGTATTTAAGATGCTTGTGTTTGTTGTGGTATGATCCAGATGTGATATGCATTTTGTAGAAATGTTGTTTGATGTGAGCAAGTTAATTTTCTGGGCAGCTCAGGATTAGGGAATTTCCCAGTATTCTCTTCACTGTGTGCTTGCAACCCCCTCTTCCCTTTCCTCCATCCTTTCCATTCCCACAAGGCTTTTTTTACACGTGAATAGAGCTCCAGTGGTGAACTGATCTGAGAGCAAATTAGAAGTGCAGAACCTGGATCCTATATTTAGGCTGCATTTCAAGCACCTCTTCTTCCCTGATGAAGCTGTCTCATGAAACCTACAGCATCTTATAAACGCAGTGTTCTCCCAGCATGGCCCTTCACAAGCAGAGCAGGAAGAAATGCATAGTGTTCTCAGAAGCTTGCTGGCAATACGGACCTTATTCACTTGGAAAAAAGCATTTAAATAAGTTATACCTGAAACCAACGAAAGGATGTTGAGCTGTGAATGTACTCCTTTAAGAAGTTATAATGCTCTATAAAGTACCTGGAATTAAAGTGTACCGTGATGGTGCTTTTTCAGAGAGGAGAATATTTCACATCTCCCAGTCATATCTTGACTTACTTATTCACAGGATCCCAAACCAGCAAATGTGGTGTGCACAAAACACCTGCTGAACCCTGCAGTAGGGATGGCTACAAGCGCCTGTCACACACAGTTTCAGTGTGTGTGTAGCTGACCTTGGTGGCACCCCACTAAGTCACAGCCCAGACCCCGGAGCTGAATTTGGGGTTCTGCTGCTTTTGCTCCTCCCTGGATGGATGGGTGGGAAAGCCCATTTTGGTGACCCCAAATATCCCATTAAATCCTAGGTCATCTTGCTCTGCAGCTTTGGTCTCTCACTATTCATGACTTCTTTGAGCAGTTCAAAAAGGGTGCCCAGGCTTATATTGTAACTGAGCAACACATGTTGTAAGAACTGTGTGGAGTGGCTAGAGGGACTCCATGATTCATTTGTGTTGAAAATGAACAAGAAAAAAGGTGTAAAATGAAGTCTTGCCTGTTGAGAAACAAAAGCCATGGTGGGACTTCCATAAACTTTTAATATTGTCTGTTAATAGAACAGCCATAGAGGGTTTTCAGATTAATACACTTTTAAACTGTTATCCAGCATTTTTTTTATTTTATTTTTTTAATTATACTTTGGGCAACATGTGTAGAGTCAAAGAAAAGATAAAAATTTAGCTTGCTGTGCCAAAATCATCATAAACGGATCTAAAAATAGCTCACTTTGATTTAAGTTCATCTCATCTTATTTTCATGTCCATTGCAAGTTGAAGTCTGCTAAAAAAATATTTCATTGCTACAATATCTGGTAAGACTTTTACAGAAGACATCCTAATAAAGCCCTCATCTAGACATTTGTCTAGTTAAATTTGTAATGTAAGAACAATCTGCTTTGGGAGCTGGTTCATCCCTGGAGGAAGTGGGTATTGTAGTCAGTCAATGAGATTGCCCCTACTTACACCACAGATAAATGTGTTGCTTTGTCACGATGTTTCTGCTTTGCAGTAATTTCACATTCCAAATTGCAAACCTCTGAAAATTGTAGATTATAATAAATATGCTGACACAACTTCAACTGATAGAATAAATAGCAATGCTCTAATAATGAAATCAAAAATCCTACTTAATCCTACTCTTTCCCTAAAGTGGTGTTTTGCATTAGCTATGGATGAAAAGACAAACAAGTACATGTATATTCAATAATAATGTCAGCTGGGTCAGAGAAGAATAGGAAATAAAATGAATTCGTAACACCTCTGGAGATAGCTTTTTGATACAGGCAGTTTTCTCTTTGAATTGCCCTCATTGATGGTATTCGTTGTAACTTTAACATATCCACCAAATTGGCCTTTATTAATGGCTGGCCTGATCTTAATAACAAATGTACACTGTAATCTCCAGTCTGCCTGTCTTCTGAGGTTAACAGGTACATAGAGCAGAATAGATAACGTGTATTTACAGGAATCTCTCCCTCAAGAGGGCCTGATTTCATGTTCAAACCAACCAGATAGTGTTTGAGAGAGCTATAGATACAGAGCACTTCTGGCTCAGTGCTTTGAAGCTGAAGTGGGTTACCTTTGTAGGTGTGACAGTGAAATAGTCACCTTGGATTAAGGTTGCTGACAGTCTTAAAAAGCCCTTACTGAGCTTTGAGTGTGATCAGATGCTACTTGCTTATAAATGAGAGTTAATGGAAACATTAAATGGTACAAGCTACTATGACCCATGTCTTCAGAATATTAAGCACAGTTTAAAATTGTGGAAGACCATCTAGACCTCTACTTTTTGTAAAATATTACCTCTTCTAGCCTGCTCTGGGAGCAGGTTATTTGAACTCTTCAGCATCCTACTTTCATTTGCACATACTCTGTATTTTTAATTTATCCCCTCACTTCACTCCCTACCATCTATTTGTTGTTGATACCACACTTGGTTTCTCTTTAATTATTCCATCTGCCAAAAGAGTGTGATGCATTTTAGAAGCTGTGTGGTTTAGTTGTTTAACCTTTGAGTTTTGTAACTGAATGAGATGACATATTCTTCATTTAGCGGAACTGGCTAAGAAGAATTATATACTCCAAGTGATAAGCTTGAAACTGCTAAAGAAATACCAAAAACCAATTTTTTTCCTCTCTCTAGTCATCTAAACATCCATTAGTCCCTTGAAGGGAACTCATAAATCCTGCAAATTTAGTTTATCTGAAACCAACTCTAACAGTTGTCCTTCCTACTAATCATGTTTTATATCCATTTTATATTTTTCAATATTCAATAAACATGTCTTGTGCTTACTGTACTTGTTGGAAAGTATCTGCAGCGTAGGCTGTATAAGGACAGTTATTAATCAGCCATTTCAGATGACTGTTTGGTTAGTTTAGTAAGTGTACTCATTTATCTTTTTTATTTTTTTTTCTTTGTTCTTTCCATCTATCTAATGTGGAATTTCTTTTGTCCTTTTTGTTTTATTTCTACCAGAATATGTCAAAAAGGAACTTAACATGTAACAAAAGGGAAAAAAAAATCTGATAGCTGGAAAGAGGAAAAAAAAAACCACCTTTTGGGCTTCATTCATGAAACGATCCTTTGCATTTTGTCCTCTTAGATCTGCATTAAAAAATAATAATAGAGCACATTATCTAGCAGTGTGGCTCTGAAGCAGTAGATAATTTACACATTAAAGTGAGATGTAGGTTTAAAACTGGGAGTGTAGAAACGAATAAGAGTCAGAATGATATAGTCCTGTATTAAGTTGGTCTCAGTTTCCTGGGGGTATTGTCCTTCTGGTGTGTAATGAGACTTGCAGATAACAATCTGGGGCTGCGGATAGATCGAGGTAGGGCAGCATGTTGAGAACAGCACGGCAAGTAATGACGCTGGGGAAACAAATGAATGTGTCTGCTAGATAAACAGCATAAAAAGTTCCCGTTCATCACCAAAATCCAGGCCTCTAAAGATTAATATTTCCTGAAGAATTCTTACTTTTAGAAGATTTTTTATCAAAGCTGCAGTCTCACTTTTACGGGTTCACATATTACAGGGAGGCATCTACCATTTATCAAGAGGTTAATGACTGGTAGTTATATGTCCAGATACTGTGTAACCACGGAGCTGCCCGACAACAGAGGTCACTGAAAGACAGATGACTTACAAACTGGTTTAAAGATCTCCTTGCACTTTCTCTTTTTATAAGAGCACCAGCAGGGCTTCAAACCTTCGGATATTTCCCCATTGGGATTATTGTCCCCTCTTTAAAATTCCATATGCCAGGAGGCTTCCATGATTTACTGGCAGTCCTCAAACAACAACAGAAAAACTTCCTAACAGAACATCCATTGATTGCTACAGTTATTTAAAGGATAACAATAAAAAATCATAGACTTCGGTCTCCATCAAAGCAGCAAGGAAACAGTAATTGCAATTTGCTGGTCTCCTGCAGTGGGTAAAGGAGATCAGCCTGGGAGAAAGGAAGCTCAGCACTTTCAGTGGCTGGCACAGCAGATCTGGGTGAGATGTGCTGATTCATTCATACGTCATCCTGTGAGAAAAGACTTTGTCAAGGTGAAAAGATGGTTGTGAGGTCCAAAGGAATATCAGCTCTGAGGAAGACCACCAGATAAAAGTGTGGATATAGGGGAAGCTGTAGGGGAGAGTATATGGTGGCTGCTATATGTGTTTCTCTTGGTAGACAGACCTTGAAAGAAGAGATCTTTTCTGCAGAGTTGTAACAACAAATAATATGGCTTCTTACCTGGTATGTTTCAACATACCCAAATCTTGCATCTAAATAAATAAATAAATGTATAAGATTAATATTAGCATAGTAGCATGCATTATTGAACTCTTTCTTCTGTCAAGGGAAAGGAAGGAGACTTTGGGACAGCCAAATCTGTTAGGAGTTTCCTTTCCCTTTAAGCAAGGGCAAGGAGTAGTAACATGAGATTTCCCTGTAGGAAAAAAAAAAAAAAAAAGGAAGGGAAAAAGAATATGAATTAGCAGATTCCTACTTTTTGCTCTGCCTTCAGATACTAGCAACTGTGATGTCCCATCAGACCTCAGAGGAGGTCCTCTTCTTGATTTTCCTCATTCTGCACTCTCAGTTTGGTAAGGTGGGATTGGTGCAGGCCTCTACGAAGATCAGTAATACGCTAGACCAAGAATGAAACACAGAGGATTTCTCAGCTTTTAGCAGTCTCAGAGCTGAATTTTCTTTCCCCCTTCTGATTTAGAAATACACATAGATGTCTGTGGACTAATCACTGTGAGATAATGTACAAATAAAGGAAGACATGAAGGAGGAACTGCCTACTAAACTTTATGATGGATGAATTTGAAAGTCATTTGTTTTTACCTAGCATCTCAGAAGAACTAATAACATACATACACAGAGTATTCATCGGTTTATTTATCACGGGTCTGATCCTGCTGTTGTTGAATTGAAAAGCAGATTTACCTCTGACTTTGGTGAAAGTGAGATTTGCCCCATTTTATATAACTTTAATTCACGAAGTGTAATTCTGTTTTGTCCTCTCCTTGTTTTTTTCAGAATGCTTGAGGATGATCTGAAACTCAGCAGTGACGAAGATGACAATGAACAGGTAAAATACATTTAAGTGCATGTTGAATGTGTTTGTGTGCAAAAACATTTTGGGGTGCTGCAGAATCCATTATTTTAGGTTTTACCTGCAAGTAAAACAACTTCTGAATCTTTTACAGTTATTCCTAAGTCCGCCTTAGGGTGGAGAAACTTTTTTCTTGAATAAGAATATGTTTTGTCAGTTTTGCTAAATTAACTTAGTGAAATTGAACTAAACCAAAACATGACTAGCCTTGGACTAAAAGAACACATATGGCATCATCAGGGAATAGTTAACGTGCTCTGAGTTTCTATCTTCCATTGTACCCAATTAACTGTGGAACGGCCTCCACTTGTTTCACACTCAATTTCTGAAATTGATGACCTGTTTGGAAGTGAGTGTAAAATAACCACATCAGACCACTATCATAACTGCAGTGTTGTTTTGCACTTTGCAATTCATTTGTAGGATTGCACCCATGAAGTTGGATCTGTAAGTTTTGTTCCAGTAAGTGAGTAAAGGGATGGGAGCCCATAGCCAGTAATTCAGAGATTCCCATTTGTGAGAGGTAAAATCTTCAGTGTGTAGTTGTAAATCAATACTGAAAGTCTCTCAGCCTTACTTGGGACGTTAATGAAGAATCATTTTCAGAAAACTGTCTGTCTGATGTCATTCTTTATTCTTCCCGCTTTATAAATATTTATGGGTAATGCTGGGAAATAAGGCCAGTGAAATTCATATTCTCAACATTCTTATCAGAAAAAAATTGAGACTTAGAGTTAAATTCATCCTTCATGTTACTTTATATATGGAATAGGCTTAAATATGTAAACTTGTGCAGTAAAGAGAAAAAGTAATACTATAACAGCATAAGATCATCATTGTCTGTTCAGCTGGGTAATGTTATTTATAAGTGGATCTTTCTTTCTTATTTATTTTTAAACCATCTGAATGTTCTTTAACCCACCTAATCCATCCTTTAGGATCATGCCAGGAAAGATTTACCTTCTGGTGTAAGTTGACCCCTTAGTCATACAAGCCAGTACTTTTTGCACCAAGACAGACTGGCACCCTCGTCTGAAGCCAAAGGATCAAAAGCCTGTACTTATGCAATGCACTATTGTACAAACACGTTGGCTTATGAAACTAGCAGGTTTCTTGATCTATTGGAAATTTGCCCGTATACTCCCATGAGATGGGATTGTGATACTGAGATGCCCAACATTTAGAAAAGGTAATATGTTATCAGGCGGGAGTTACTTTTGTTTTCTTACTGTACTAATTTTCCATCGATTTCGGTAGAATTGCTCCAGATTTACACGCTTTACACTGACTTGAATAGGTGCCGTCTCTGATGTCAGTCCCATGCAGGAAGGCCACAGTTACATCTGCACTGCACAGTGTCATGTTTGTAGCCTTCAAAGTATTACTGCAGTCGTATGGTACATGCAAACCTTTTACCCAAAGGCAGGGTCATGCTGGGGAGCAGTGTCACATTGCCCCCAGTTCAGAGGCTGCAGGGTGAGCCCCTGTGCAATGTGACTGAGCTGAAGGAATCCTCAGACTGCACCAAAGCTCTGTGAGACTTTCCAGTAAGGAAAGCATAAGCTGCAGACAGGCAAGAGACCACAATAAGGAACATTCATGGAGTTTCTCAAAAATTTATAGTACGTAGAACATATTTTTCCTTTTGGCAATGCAAGTTTCATGTCACTCTAAGTGATTAGAATTGATTCAAGTCTCCTAAGATCTCCCAAATATCTTCTGAAGAAACAGTTTATGGTCTGTGTATTTAGGGATTCCAAACATGAATGCATTCTATCACGTAGAAAATAAATGAACTGTCTGGACAGTAAGCATGCTGATCATATTTCTTAAATGTCCAGCACTTAATGGCTGGACCTTTCCTTTTCTTCACCTTTCCTCTGTACCCCCACACATGTGTGGTTGCATCTCTTTTAGGTGCCTCATGAATAGAAGATAAAGACGACAGTGTTGTTTACATTACAGGAAAGAATCCCAAAGCTTTTTAGGTTTCTCAAAAACATGAGTATATGTGTCCATCCTTGAGATTCTTGTCACACACTGCATCCTTGAGTAAGGCCTTGAAAAGCTGAGCAGCTTGGCTCTGCTGCATCACTCAAGCATTACCCTGGCCGTGCCTTCACACTTAGCAGCTTCTGCCATGTCCCTTTCAAATAAAGAGAGGGGACTGGATATGGAAATAAAGGTTGATCTGGCTCACCAGTCAGGCACATAAACATCAACAAAGTAACTGGAATGGTTTTTGACTGCAAATATTACGTCCCAAAAATATGTAAAATATTCATTCATGAGGGACAGATCAAGACGATTACAATATACGAGTTACATGATGTTGAATGTTCAGCTGTGGGATCCAAAGTTATAAAAATATATTTTTGTTAACAAAGATTTTGCACGCAAATGACAACTGTAACTCAGCTGTATACATGTGCGCACTCTGACAGGGAAATAAAAGAAATAAAAGATTAAAACTCTTGGCTCAAAACCCTTCTAACAGTTTATGCAACGTTGCTATAAAGAAGGATTCTCATTGCAATCTTTCTGATTTTTTTTTTTTTTTTTTTTTTTTGCTATAGGCTTACAGCCAATGTGAAGCATGAGCTAGCATTTACTCATTTTTATTAATTAAAAAGCAATATGTCAAAATCATATTTTTTATCTTGACCTCTTTGCTCTTATTTGAAGGAAGCTGAAATTCTTTGAGAGTAGCAGTCAATAGGAAGTCCTAGGACCCAGGCCTGTATTTGTCGTTTGGGAATTGCTAGGGACCCTTTGATCTGTACATGAGAGGGGCAGTAGAAACATCGATCCATAAATGCACCTCCGTCCTGAATTTAGTGAATGTCTATAGTATGTGAAGAGGATTTGATCTATCTGCCTGTCTACTCAGACTACCAGACATTTGTCGTGGTGCTAGATTGTTGAAGCTTGTCTGCAAGAAACAAAACTCTCCTGTTGTATTCTTTCACTCCTGCGAATGAGCACATGTATTTCTGATCTGTATTTAGGGGCCCATGAATCTCATGCTCTTTCAGTCACTGCTGAGGAGAAACCCAACACATGATTGCTCTGGTCAGTCATGTAATTAGGAGGCTGAAGCTGATTTCTGGATAAATTGAGAGCTATCAGTTTGAAGTCAGTGTAAGGCATTTAGTCTGTAGATACATGTATTATTAGCAGGGCTGTTACTGAACACACTGTCCACTTTTTAACATTACCTTTTCAACAGGGATTTTGAATAACTGGAAGTGGTTCCTAAGAGCTATAAACATGATCTGGAGAACCCTTCTTAATATGAGCGTTACAACTTCTTGATTTGGCCAGAAAGAGGCTAAGTGTGCATTGTGATGGCCTAGCAGTGTATCACCAAGAAAAAGATTCTTGAAAGGAGGCTGCTCTCTGTAATTTCATTCCAGAGGGCTTAAGAGGCTCCAGCAAGTGAGAGGTGACTGGAAATCCAAACTAGTAGTGCCAAACTGCTGCAAATTGCAAGGAAGCCTTGTGGTTTCCCTCTCCTTTTAGGCTTCCTTTCTGCATGCTCTGGCAGTTGTAGGCTTGTTGTAAAAGTTGTTGAGTGGAGCTCTTCAGGCTGTGACACACAGGAGGCCCAATGTGATGATCGTTGCAGGTTCCTTCTGACTTCAGATCTGTAAATCTTTGAACCATATTGATCATTGCTATGGATCATGAGGCAAGCTGCAAGTTACTCCACCCCAGTTGCAAACTCCAGTCATCATTTTCTGGGCATCACTTTGAGAGACTGCAGTTATCACCTATATCTAACACGTGTAAACACATCCCACAGCATCTTCAGTGTAGACACTTTGGAGCTGGCCACATGACACATGCTTTGTCCCTTAGACAAAATGCTGATTCTTATGTCTTTCATTGTGGGTGATTTGGGATTAAAGACACACAGAAAACGACAGGTTAGATCTGGAATCAATTTTCATTTACAGCTGAGAAGCAGTTATTGATGCTGTGCTCACAGTTCAATAAAAGATCTGAAGATATAGACCTTGCGTTTCTTTTTCAATATAAGCAGCATAATCAGTCTCAAATGTTTTTACAAAGAAAATTGTATTGACAGTTTTATTAAAATTGCTGTCTTTAAAGTTTCAAGTTATCCACAATTTGACCTACTTGAATGGTTTTTAATATGCACACTGACCAACCCAATGGATTTTTATGTCACATATTTATAATACAAGGTACACATCTGTTTAATGTATTATTTGAGAGGTATTGTTACATCTAAGCATTGCCTGGGTTTTAAACTCTTGTAGTATTGGCACAGAAAAGAACATTGGCATATACATCCATATTGCATTCAGAGGTCCTGTTGCAAAATATTTTTAGATTGGCCACGACAGATAGAGTCAAGGCAGATGACAGACATGTTCTTAGTTCTTAGACGTGTAATTAGGTGACTAGGCATTTCGGAGATGCTCTTAATGCTCTTCTGTAAGGAAAGGAAGTACTTTTAGATGGCTTTATTATTCTGTTAAAAAAAATATAAATCAGAAATTAGAAAGAATAGTGAAGATTTTTAATTAGTAGCTTGATGCAGGTAAAAGAGCTTGGATAAAACACAGGTTAATATTTTTGTTCTTTAAAGCACCTCTGTATAACTCAAATTAGCTTCGAGCTCAAAGGTATCCAAATGAGTTGTGCCTGGATACAATATTTTAAGTAGCTGTAGTGTACCCAATTTTCTTTAACCAGCTCCTCTTTGTTCTTCTGCCTAAGGAATAGTCCTGTTAACCTTTGAAATGTGTACTTAATTTAAAGCACATTGTTAGCAATCTGTGTGTTTTTTAACCAAAGAAACTTGGATACTACTTACAGAGCTGCTCCGTTATTTTCAGTATTTCATGTATATAGTATTTTTGGCAGAACAAATCAATGAGATGTTTTTCTTTTATATTTTTTTCCTTCTCTTAATGATTGCCATCTTATGTGCACTTCTCTGATAACCATATAAACACAAGACATACGTATAATCCATGGCCTTGGCCTATCTTCTGTATTTTACACAAACATGTTACCTTCTTCTAGGTTACTATTAGGTAATTGCCGACAAAACGTTTGCCTTTGTAGCGCCATCCAAAAAGGTGATCAGCCATAGCCCAAGCTTTGAATTCTTATAATGCATTCTGAACTTTCAAAGCTTTTACTCAAGTTAAATTTTTTTAAATCTATGAAATGCAAAGATGCATGATGCTTTCATCACGTAACACTTTGAAAGAGGTCACTATATCACTTTAAATTGTAATAATAGATATCCTTTCCTGTTGTCATTTATCCCATTTTTTATCTGGATCCTGAACAAGCTGTTTACCTCCCTAAGGTTTCTCTACATTTCCATTTACTTTGTTATCAGCAGAAAGGCTGAAGAACAGCTCTTCAGTAATGACATCAATACTGCACACACAGTGAGAGAGGTCATCTTGTCAAAGCTATAGAAAAATCAGATGGATTAGGATGAAACTAGGTGCAAAATAACTTTGATAGAGTCTTTAATGTAAACAGTTTATCTGCCATTGGGTTCTATTGAAATCCCAGAGTGATGCAGCATTGGTTGTAGCCACAGCAGAGTGTGTTTTGATAAAAAGCCCACATCTCAGTGTTTAAGATCTGCAGTCATGTTTTATAATTGTAAAGAAATGTTTTCATTGAGACATTAATGAAAACAGAAGCTATTAGGATAATGCAGTCATTCTCCAACCTTGTCAATCTATAACCGTGAAAAATCCTTTCATGAAGACATATCTCTTCTTGCTACCTCAGTCCATTTTAATTGATACTCAAATTATTTTATTCTGCACAACACTAGTTGAGACAGCCATATATCATCAACTATGCAAAATGAATACTCTAGCTTCCGTTAAACAAATCTTTGGAAATAAGAGATTTGATGGCTGACATGTCTGAGGTAATAATTCACACAGTAATCACATAGGTTCCTATCATAGCATTTGTTCATTATCAGCAAAAGCTTTCAGTAACCGCTGTGAGATCTGGGGTGAGCTTGGTGCAGTTATGAGCAAAAACCATGGCATACCACTGAAATACATGGTGTTATCAAAGGCTTTTAACTTGTTCAGATTCACAGAATCTTGTGTAATTGTTTCTGCACGTGTTATTATTGTGGAGGTCATCCATCAGTGAGGAAGGGGATTAATACAACCCTTAGGACAAACAGTTGCTGTAGACTGCACAGTTTTACAGCTCGACAAGGATAAGTTTGCCCCTGCAGGTTGCAGCCATGGCCTTATAGTGGCTCTGGGGCACCAGCTGCATGGACCAGCACAGGATCTGGAGGAGCCCCATCCCTTGTGCCTTTTCCATGGGCTGCCTGGTATTCCCTGGCAGCTCAGTGTCTCAATATCCCTCCACCCCAGTAGAGAAAATAACACAGGAAAATAAAATACCAGAAGGCAGGCAGCCCTAGCGAAGGGCTGAAATGCCTTAGTTGGACAGATGGAAAAATACAGCTGCAAGAAGTCCTCTCCTCACATTTCCACAAATAAGCAGGCACTTCATAACCCCTCAGTGCTCTCTTAAGCAGGTGCTTCTCTTAGGTTTATTTTTTTATGCCACCAGCCTGAAGCAGCCAGGCTCTGCCAGCCATACCACGAGACATCATTCACCTGAAGGAGGAGCTTTAAACACAGACCTGGTGCCTCTATCACTAATTAAATAGAGGTGGAAAGGCCATTTGTTCGTGAGCACAACCATAAGGACCAGACCTTGGAGATCTGCCAGCCTCCTTGGGGTGGGAGGGAGGAAGGAGATACAGCTTTCAGTCCTCGGGATGGATCTTGTACTCCATGTTTGTGTGCATGCCTGTGCACACATGTTTTACAGAGAAGTCTTTATTATAAGAATGTAGGAAAAATACATTTCCCCAGGTCCTTTGGCATACACATGACACTTATGCAAAAGCCTTGTATTGTTTTGACAGCAAGCGGAGGCAGCAGCAGGTGAGATAATTGATTGACACCAGTACTGTTGTTGTTAAGAGAAAAGCCAGACTTGGCCATACTGTCCTGTAAAAATAAATCTGAGGACTGTGGTATCTGTGGGCCACCTCAGTGCTCAGCACTCACTAATCCAACCACATAGGAAACATTTATCTTCTTTTTCTCCTCAAAAGGAGAGTGTGATTTTTATCACGCATGTCTTGAGAACCATTTTGGTAAAGAAATTGTCTGGCTTTCTTATGCTGGCCATCTGCAGCATTGCTCTTATTTAAAAGCCCAAGCAACCGTCTGTGAACTTCAAAATCTAAATTTTGGGGAGATTTTCAGGCTGGTAGAGTATAGTGCTAGTATTGGCTTAGAGGCCGGGGGGCTGCAAATACCTCAACAGAGGGACTCATAGGTGGCCAGAACAAGTGTAGAAGTAGGTGATGAAAAGGGCATGATAAATCCAGTAATTAGCTTCTGTCAGCCAGAATAAGGGGAGAAGTGAAAGTTGATCTCCCCTGGAGGAATTCCAGAAGGAGAACAGTAATGAGAATGAAACACCTTAATTTTTCTTACGATAAATGCATCTGCCACTGCAAGGTTTGCTGGGGTTAGAGGTGCTTCATTTTGTACCAGCAGGATGAATCTTCCCACAACAGACCTCCTGCCCACTTGTAGGGACAGGTTCAGAGCACAGTGTGACAGTGCAATTGATTTGGGCAGGGTTCTCACACAGAGCACGTGTGATTTACAAAACTACCAATTTCACGGCAATTTATGTGTAATTTTCAGGGTGCAACACGGTGATTGGCTAAGTCATCAGAGCAATATACTAAACCAGACCAAGGGCAGCAAAGTTATTTTGTGTGTGTTTACATCTGCTGCCTGTTTGTAATGGATTTAATAATCAGTGTAGATTTAATGTTAAGTATAAATTAAAATCCTTTAAGTCTTTAGTCCTGCATAGGAAATAAATGGGTGGCGTGAACAATAGCAACATCAATTCACAGCTTCCCAGAAGTGCCACTGCTGGTACCATTTGGCTGTGCCCTTTTGCTTCACATGTCTAGGAAACTATTCACTGATTTAGAGTACGGAAGAGACTAAGGATGCGTTGGGATCCAGGAGGAATGAGATAGAGGCTTTTGCCACAAAGCAGGATCTGAGGGCATAAACTGCAAGTGAACAAGGGTATGAGGGGCTGCTTCAGCAACAACTGCCTATCCTCCTTCCCATTTTGACACAGCAAGTTATAGCCCATGTGAATGCTGCAAAGGTAGCAATTAAACATTGCACACTAAAAGCACGCCTCATTATAAGACCTCAAAACATCAGCACTGTTCAGGTAAGTCTCAGATGGAGATACAAAGAATTACTCTCCTTTTGTTAGAACTGGACAGCTGAGGAATACACAAATTGTGGAGAATGTCTGTAGCTGCACAGTGAAGTACCAGGGAATTATTTAAATATAGCCTTTTTCTCCTACTTTCTTTAGGGAATTTTAAAGAAGACTTTTTTTTTTTTTTTTTTTTTTTTTTTTCTTCTCTTGTAAATGTTTCTTGACCTTTTCTCTGTTTCTTTTGCCACCTCTAAATTTTTTATCGTGTGATTAGAATGTTGAAACATGGCTATGGAGTAAGCCCAACAAATAAAGGATTTTTTGATTTATTAGCCATCTGGAGGGTTGAACCAAACACACATTCTAGAAGAAGTCATCTTTAAATAAGAAGACAATAATTACTGAGCTTTATACCCAGTTAAATGTTTTATATTTTCACAGTAGGATTATCATCTGCTAAGCCTGGGACATTTGCAATGAATTTGTAACAAATTGTTTGCTAAGAGGTGTTGTTTCAAACCACAATTTCAATTCAGATTTTTTTTTCTTAAAAAATGGACTATTCAGTAGAGTTTTTCCAACTTTGTCTCCAGGGCTGGATATTTTTTTTTCAAATAGAACAATTTTAATAAAAAATCAGGCCTAACTCTAGGTTCAGTTCACTGCCACAGAACTTTACAATGACCAAATTGGTATTGTCAGAGCATTTAAATGTACTGGACCTCAAGAGACATTCTGAGCGTTCATTAGCATTTGTAAAGGAACTTGAAAATGTCTTAGAATATAGTCTAACAAAAGTTGAATTCTTAGAATTTGTAATGTCATATTAGAATTTCTCTTCAGTTGGATGAAGGTATCAAAATTAGTACAATTAGCAACTTCTGTTGAAAGAGAAAAAAAAAATTTTTTGAAAGAATCCAGCATATATCAGAACAAGTGGGGAAGGGAGACAATGTTTCAAGCTTCTTCTGTCAAGTCTTACTGGTGCTAATGTACCAGCTTTTTTAAAAATGGACTAGTTTGTCAGGAATTAGAAGTGTCCATGTTTTTCATTAAACACTTCTTTAGTTTGATTTCCACCACTGTCCTAATGTAAACGTAGAGATTTTGGGAAGAATGCTGGCAGAGGCCCAAACACATCTGTGGTGTTGTTCAGTTAAAAGCAGTTCCCTTCCATCAGGGATGAAGGTTACTCCTAACCCACAGACAAACTTTTTTAGACTTGATCACTTAAACTCTGTTTTCCATTTTACCCAGCCTCCACTGCACCAACTGAAATTAAATTTCCAACTGGTAAAATTTCACCCTAAGCATTCTTGAGCATCTCTCTGTAAAGCCGTGAAGGTTACTGCATTGCTCAAAGCAATGATGAGAAGTTCTCTGTGGTTCTGCTGCTTAGAAACTGAGAGATGAATGTAAGGTGGATTTGCAGCAGCTCTGGGAAAAAGTTAAAGCATGGAGGTCTTCCTCCTTCTGCTAACATATTTGATGGCTTGAAGTGCCATCTGTCTCAGCCTAAGAGACACTTCAAGGTTCAGCAGTTGCCTTCTTAGGTGGCTGATCAGTGCTTCTGAATCAAGAGTGTGAGGAGGCATTCTTAAAAAATGCTGACTTATTTTCAGACCTCATTTCCTCAAAATCAAATGTTCCCCTGAAAATCCTGGATATTCAGTTGTGCAATGAAAAATGTTAATTTTATTCAGACAGCAGACACTTCCCCATTAAAACTTGACTGAAAATCTAATTTGCCTACTGCAGATGCCAGTTATTTTACATTGATATTTTTGAGCTGGCCTTGTCTGAATTTATTCTCCTCAGGTCTTTGTGATGTAGGAAAGTTGTTCTGACTGGAGTACTTTTTGCTGGTTCTTTCTATCCAAAAATCAGTCTGGTAACTGATGATCATGAAGAAAAGCATCATTTTTCACATTCTGTGGTCCTTGTGCACAACCTAGAATCAGATAGGGCTTGTTTCCTTCCTAGTTCTTTTGTGTAATAGTTAAATATCTCTTAATGAAATAAGTTTGTGGATATATCCACACTACAGATCAAATAAAGCACAATGCAGATGGCTCCTGAACTAGAGCTAAAACAACTAATGTCAAAATCAGGAGTAATGCAACATATGAAGTAGAAGTCTTTCACAGTTGTAAAAGTCATAGGAAAACATCCCTGGGCAAATATGCTCTGATGGATGACCCTCTGTGTCTGACTACCTTTGATTTATTCCTCACTTCTTTCTTTTATTCACCGCTAGAGTCAGCTGTTGAAATAAGGTCTTACAGAGTAGAGACACAATTACAGAAAGGCCATAACCGGAGGAAAAAAATTGCAAATTAAAGTGGAATGATTGTCTAGTTCATTCTGGCTTCCATTTTCTAATCATCCTAAATTATTTTAAAGCATATTTTCAAGCTCAAAATTAGCAAAGGTCCCATGATGTAATTCTCCTAACAACCATTGAATTTTACATTATACCAGTCCAATTTCATTCCAATCTTTTGCAGCATCATCTCCCACTCAGGGCACATGTATCATGATTTAGGGAGGCCCTACCTGCCCTATTTCTAGATAGTACTTTTAGTACATGAAGTTTAGGAATCATTGTGGAGTTAAAACCAGTTTCTTATTTGTAAAGGCCTAGGAATATAAGATAAAAAAATAACTCTTAAAACATGTTTGTCTTTGAAATGTCTTAAATTAATAATCAAAGCTCGCATCAAGTCTAAAACAAATCAAACTCAGTCATGAAGATGAGAAATGGGAATTATTAACTGAGTAGCGAGGCTGATGGAGGCTCAATGAGATCATTTTGTTCAAAGATTAAAGGCGATGAACACTGAAATAGTTGAGTAGGATGGCTATGAACACATCTGACTAGAGCTGCTAAATTCAGTAATGATCAAAAGTTAATTATCAAAGCAGAGAGAACTACTCAACACAGACAATTTGAGTCAATAGCTAAGCAGCCCAGCAAAAAAGTAATTTGGGAGAAGTATTTTCCTATAATGAAGTTATATAAAAGACGTACATTTCAAAGAAACCTGCCTAAAACAAGATTGCATTCTTCCTGATCAGAGAAAAATAATTAGCTCTAATTGACAGACCTGCTGCACACCAAATATTTTCAAACAATATGTTTCTGCATCAAAGCTTAATGTGTAGAGTTACTCAATGTCACTTTGATTTTGCCTTTCTTTATCTTCTGCCACTGGGCATGCTCATGATATCGCAACAAATGCGCTTTGAAAAATGAATGAGCAACACCTACAAGATAAATAAAAGCAGAAGGCCAGATCCTGCGTTTCTTTCTCAGACAGAATCCCTGCCACATTCTGTGCTGTGTTTAACATTGTCATTTCCCACTCAGAGACAAACTGAATCATTTGTAATAGGAAATGACCAGTTGCTTTATCATCCAACATTAAACTAGGCTAGTATGCATATTAACTTGAGAACTTGCAATATTTTTTTCTAAAACGCTGTATGAGCGAAGAACACTCTCCCCCCAGCAGGTGCCATTTCTTACGAGTTAGGAAAGTGCCTTCTCTCAGGAAAAAAAGGGGAAAATTCTCCATGTAAAAATCTAAGATGTGATATGTGCTAGAATGTTCATAGTCCTGGAAAATAAAACACATCTGTAATTCTTTGTTCTTAAAGCAACCACGTTTCTTTCAGAGTAAACATCAACACAGCTAAGTATTCAAAAATCAAATGCCCAGTTTAGACTCTGCTTTTTAATATTCCATGACTTTGACATTGCCTGTTCTCACTCTCTGAAATATCTTCATCTTCTTTAATCTTTCATGCAAACAGTTTAGCTCACACCATCACACACATGCTCTCTGGAATATCTTCTGCTTTACCTCATATTAGAATTGACTGCATTATTTACTTCTGATCCTAGACACTCTTCACTCTTCTGTTTTCCTTAACTGTATTTTGATATCCATTTTTTGTGTAGCGATTTTTGAATAATTTAGAGGGGAAAAAAAACTTATCTGAGATTTAGATGCAAGTTTCACATGCCAGAATTCAGAATTATTATAGTCCAGCTATTTGGTGCATAAGTGTCAAATGAAATATCACTGTACAGTCAAAAAAATCTTCTGCCATGGTGGACGGTGGTATGTAAACTTTGAAAATAATTCTAGTTCCTTGCAGGATGGGACTGAGACTTGGTATTTAATGGCAGACTTCAGAAACTGAAATGTCATTTTCAATGGTATTTTAATCTATTTTAAATAAGGTGTTTGTATGTTGTTACATGTAGTTTTTACTTAAATTTCATCATAACATGTTTTTGACTTTGCACATGCATGTGGCAGCTAAAAAAAGGGGAGATTTAGGAGAGTATCATTGGAAGGAGGCACAACTTACATTATTTTGCTAATGAGGTAGAGACTCCATTTCATCATAGGCTTGTTTGAGTGATCATAATTAGGTTTGGGTGTGTAATACTTACTCGTGCAATTTTAACTTCAGGATTTCCTGGAGTTTAAGTGTTTTATTTAGCAACCCTACTGTACAATTACTATAATTGTTTCCTATCATGCATTCATTGATTTATTCTTTAGATGGAAAATGTAATCCAAATGAAACAAATGCATTTTTCTTCACACACTGGGAGCCAGCCCAGAGTGTTGCCGTTGCCCTGTGTCAGTTCTCACAAGCTTTAATTCTTTCTCCCAGATTTTAACTTATTACTAGGGATTTCCAAGGATTTAAACAAAGAGTTTATCTTTGGTATGATTGGAGGCAAGGGCCAAAACAGTAGGTATTTTGAAAAACTTGTCCCATTATAGAGCCCAAAGGAGAACTCATTCTGGCAAAATATGGAACCCAGTTGTGCAGGTCCCAAAGGTTTAAAAAGTTAGCCAATTTTCATAGAGGATTTAATTCCTTATGGGTTTATATGTGCATTTTTCAGGACCACTAATATTAGCAGTTCCTGTGTGGGAACCATATTCTTCCCATCGCTAAACGTACCAGGGGTTAAAGTTCCTCACCAAAGTCCTTCTCTCCGGTTTTGGTAGGCTTTACAAAAATAACTCCAAAGGTAATTAAGCGCTGAAACTTTCCTTTGTGTAATAGGTTTATGGATCAGTTGTCTTAATTCTGCCTTTCACTGCTCTCTGTATTATAATCTCACTAACCATCTGACCGCTTTCCACATTTAAATCTATTATAGCCAGGTCTGTGAATGCTAGAAGGAACTCTATAAAATTATGTGAAACACCAGTTTGTCTGAAGGTGCTATTTCAGTCCCTCCTGCGTTAAAGCGCTGTTTACCTATTCTGAAAAAATTCAGAGAGGATACAAGGTTGGTTCAGATTACATAATTATGCTACAGAAGCATTAAAAAAAAAAAAAAAAAAAAAAAAATACCAACCCTCCACTAAAATCTCAAGCAGCTTAACCAGTGTGATAGACTGGCGCGGCCCTGCCATCGGTGCCCCCAGCTGTGTTGCTTAGCAACATTTTAATTCAAGAAGAATCGAAGGAGATGAAATCCCCATGGAGAGGGAAACAGAAATAAGAGGGCCGTTGACAGATGATCTGAGTTGTTTCTTCTAATATACTGTGAAGATCACTGGCTCTTTTCATGAATGATAAATGGACTGTACACAGATCAATGGGTTCAGCAATAAACTGGAACCAGGCTCCATGTCTGAGGTGGTGCAGGCCGAGAGGCCCAAAGATTTACTCATTTAGATGATTTGGAGTGTGTTTTCTCAAAGGTTTCACAAGAGGAAATTGATCTGAACATTTGGTCATCCCTTGCCCTTTTCTGTTGCTGGCGAATAAAAACTGTTTTGGAAGCGGAGTCCGTTCTTCCCTTTATTTTTTCCTGTTGTTGTTCCTGTTCCAGATAGGGACAGATAGGCAGTGACAAAGGGGGCCAGACCTCAGAGCGGGAAATGAAGTAATGAGCAGTTCCTAAATGCTCATAGCCATTAAAAATAAACAAACCACACTGATATCACAAACCGGGGCAGGCGTATTTAAAACTTGTAACGTTATCTCTCTTGAAGGGTCCAGCTACTGCAGACATGTTCCCTCTGCCCCGGTTGTGGTCGGCTGCCCCAGTGTGCCCTTCTGAAGAGCATCCAGTAGTTGGCTTTGTTGTGGCTTGGCTGTGCTGAGGCATGTTGTTTAATTCTTTGTCTCTCCCACCCCTCTTCTGTTTACAGGCTGCTGAAAAGACAAAATTGAGAAACATTCCTGTAAAGTAAGTTCTTTTTATATCCATTTTGAAAATGTAACTTTAATGAACTTTTTGAGTACAGTCACTAAAATGACTGGGACAGTGAGAAGGGTGATAAAAGAGAAAACAGAGTTCAAGTTGCCCCTAATAATAGCTTAAAAAAGGTCAGTATTGCTGAAGAAAGCTTTTGATTTCTCGTGTGTCCCTAATGATTGCACTCCCCAAGTTTCATCCAGTTTTCATAAATTAATGTGTTGTCTATGAATAGCTGCCAAATAATATCACAATCATACTCAATACATAGTGCTCCTAGCCTTGGGGAGGTTTGTACATGCTAAAAAGATTATGATTTTTAATTGCAATCCTTGAGAAGGTCTGACAGGAGGGAAATAACTAGGAATGTGCCAAATGATTTCTAGACACATGGGAATATTTTGCACCTATGTATCAAGGTTTTGCCATCCTGTTGATTAAGAGCTCTCTCACTCAGTACGTGCATCTCTCTCACACCACACACACATGCATGTTTCGGCTCCGTGCAGTTGGGCTCTGTGAAGGATGAGCAAGCTACCAGGGAGCAATTTCCAGGGCATTTTATGAGAAGTTCTTAAATCTTAGGGCACTAGCAGCAAGACTCAACCATATATCATTGAATTAAGAAAGTTGCTATATAGATGTCCTGGCTCTTGAGAAAAGCCATTTTCAGTTAAAGCTACCAACATCAGTGATTCTCTTTAAATAATGAATACTCCAGTCTTAATGGGCTCTTCTGTACCAATAAAACACGTATTTTTAGCTTCAGTAGGTGATCATTGGAGTTTAACTAAGTCTCAGTAACTGTATATTCCTGTTACAGACAGAGGAAATGTTCTTGTTTTCTTAGTAGTTTGCTGATCATGCTGCCTTTTGGACTAGAGTGGTTTTGTATTTGTAAGTACATGCGCCGACAGGAGTCGCAAATCATTGTATTTTAGCACATATAACAAAAGAATACAGTTCTACTTCTCACTTGGTTTCCATCATGTATAGTCATTTACATCTTATAAAGTGAATGCAAAATGTGTACAAACACTCCTTGGAGTGATTAGGCAAGATGCAAGATAGTCATAAATCACCCTCTCTTTATGTTTCATTTAATCTGATAAAAATTAGAAATAGGATCCAGCAGGGACCTGATAGCACATGAAACTTCTAATAAGACAAGAGACCTTTCTTGCCTGTAGGGCTAGTTCAAATTCAGTGCAAGCTGAATTAAAGTCATTGTTACCTGGTGGTTGTTTAATAGAGAGTATGAAATGAGCTGTGATTTCACTTCACCTTCCAGAGGATCCAGGAGCTGCAAGGTGATGAGAGTCTTGGGGAACCACTCCAAAATAATCATTTTCATTCATTCTCTTTTTTAATATTTTGGGCCAAATTCTCAGGAAGGGCTCAAATAAATTAAGTTTTCCCATGTGTGACAGAGATATTGAGCTTTGCAGTCATTAAGCAGCACGTTTGTGACACTGATGCCCAATTACTTCACCAGTAAGGTTTGAGAGTGGGGGAGAGGGTGATTTAGGTTAAATCATTCTTTTATAGGGCTTGAATGAGTGTAACAGTTTGGAATGGAAGAAGGCCAGATGGACAGTCTCGCTCTTTCCACCTACATGTGCATATTTCACCCTGTCATTTCCCCCAACTGGTTGTTTAACTTCTCTCTGACTACGTTCATGGTTGCAGCTTCAATTAGTACCCTAGGGAATCCATTATACATATTAATTACACTCTGTATAATGAACAGCTGATAAATCTGCTTAATATTTTTCAGTGAAATGTAACTATTTAAGGTACCTGTATGCAATTATGATTTTATGCTAGAATATTACCTCTCAGGGCAAAAGTAAGAATACCATTTCAAAGATAGCAGTTGTAGATATGGATCGCATTTATATAAGCATCACAGCCACACTTAGTATACCTCAAGCCTGTCTAGCTTTTAGTGCTGTTGCTTTTGTAGCTCTCAAATGTCAAAGAGAATTTTGCTTGAATTTTAATGTTCTTCAGCTATGCAAAATAAAGTTAGTAGCTTCCATTGTCATAAGGGCTGAAAGCTGTACAGATTCCTTCTACCATATGTGACTTATCACATACATTTTTAAAAACACATTTCTGTTATTAAGACATATGTGATAGTACACTTCTGCAAATGTGAATTGCTTTTGGCTAAAAGCCATGCACTAATAAGTTGAGTTGAAACTAACTGCATTTGACATCTGTTACAATATATGTATGTAAAAATATATATAAAATATTCGCAGTTGTCATTAGCATAAAAAAAAATATCCATGTTTATATGTTGTGCTGACATAGCTCTTGTGTCCCCAAATTGAAATCGGAAATAACTCCCTTGTAGAGACTGTGGTTTACATGGAATCCTTGGACCAGGCCTAATAGTGCCATTGTTCAACACGTTACTTAAGGAGCTTGACAAAGATTTCTGTAGAAACGGTCTGTTTACTTTTGATTGCTCAGTTTATTAATGAATTTTAGTTAGTTTCATGTTCAGGAGGAAGTTTGCTGTTCCTTTTTGTTCTGCTGAATCCCTCTAACTCTTAACACTTCTGGAGGAGAAAAAGAAATAAATAAACAAACAAGGGACTTTTTTTTACTACAGTTCAGCTGTTTTATAGGTGCTTAGACTAACTGGTATGAACTTCCTGAGGGCCAAGGTAATGCAGGTAGCATTTGACTCCTTCAAAAGACATGGTCTCAGTTCCATGTTGCTTGTAGCACTGCAAGAAAGCACTGCATTTGCAGAGGAACTCATATTTATGTATTGGTAGCATCATCTGACATACTTTTACTGTAAAGAAGCACATGGAATATAGCTAAGAAGTCTCCATTCTTGCTGAACTGATTTTTTTGGTGGAAATACTGCAGTTACTTTTCCAAAAATGTAAGACCTTCTTGTGGCACCAAAGTGGCCCCGGAACTTCAGATTCCATTACCTTTAACTTACTTATCCTCCTCTCCTCACGACATACAAGGAGCACTTGTTGTCCCCCTCTGGTTTTATCCCTATTTACACTGAAAGTCAGTAGCAGAGAAAAAAAAATCTTGGATGCAAAATCCTAGATACTTGCTCACTTACTTGCTCGTCCTTATCATGCTGTTCCCACCCCTGAGTCTGAAGGAGGTAACAATACTTAACTAAGTTTACCCCGTGGAGGCTTTCTAAAGAGCAGTTACATGAGGAATGGTTTTGACTTAGGACACATCTAGTCTTTTATGAAAATGGCCAGAGGGAATTCTTGGGAAAATGTGGGAAGGTGAAAAAATGATTTAGCTAAAACCTGATTTCATATAGCACTGCAGAACTGAACAGTTTTGTAAGAGATAAATCAGGTATTTACAATGGAAAATGAATGTTTTAAGAGTGGCCCATGTACTCCATGAATTGCTGTGGAACTGAGAATACTCTAATCGACTTCTTGTTTCATGGAAGAAAACATTGGCTTCCTTGAGTGTCCTTTATCCCTTCTTCTTTTATAGTGCCTTAAAATCTTCAATAGAAAGCACTGACATTTCCCCCAAACACCTGCATATGTTTAAATTTGCTGTAGGCTTAATGACTTCCAGATACGTGTTTTGGGATTACAGCTTGTGTTAAAATACCACTGCTTTTTATATTTTCAAAATATATTTGTTTTCCATCACTGACAAGGCCAGCCACAAGTTTGTTAACCAGGAAGACTTCTGGTGTTTATTGTCTTTTCCTTCCATAAAACTCATCTTCTCCTCAGAAGGGCATCCGACTTGACTTGGTATGGTTTTCTGTCCCAACCATCATTGGAATTGCGAACTATTAACATTTGATATCTTGACATTTCAATTGACCTCTCATTTGCAAAGCGCAGTGGTATTTTTCATGGCCTTTTCATCCTTGATTATACATGGAATAAGAGTGACTGTTTCTACTGACTGCACTTTAAAAATATCTTTGTTTTACCAGCTGGAGTGGCACCTTGTTTTTCGCTCCCCGGGTAGACCTTATTCTGCATGGAAGGTCTGAGGTCTGAGGTCTAAGCGAGCCATGCAGAGCCAGAGGATTTTCTTACTGACTCAGTAAGCGGGAGGGCAAGTAGGTCAGACTCTGAGGGTCAGTTAATGTGTGCTGTAATAGCAGTAACCATAAACAGATCTTTTGCTCCCGTTGGCAAAAGTGGAGGCCAGTGGGCTAGGTCTGACAGTTTGTTCATTTTTTTACTGGTCAGATCAGGCACTTGTAACCAACAGAGGTGTAAAAGTGGTGGTGTGCCTTTGGTAGTCCTGCTCAGCAATTCCTGTTGCAAGGTATCTGCTGTCCTGTATTTAAAAAATAAAAAATAAAATAATAATAATAATAATAAAGATGAAGAAGAAGATCAAGAAGAAAATCATGTCATGCCTAGGTTGAAAAATCCTCCCAATTATCGATTATAGTATATGAGGATATCTATATATACACATGTATGTTTATGCATATATGCATATCTGCGTTGGCATATCTATATATACATACACATATATTTGTATATGTATAGATTAATCAAAGGCCATTTGCTAAAGAACTTAAAATCAAACCACTTTTGAAGAAACAAAAAGGCCAAACTTGCTATAAATCTCATTTTCAGTAAAAGTCCCAGGCAGTTTACACAGCACTACCTGTTAGTCTCTGCTTCTAAACCTTCCTTCCCGTTGTTTCTCCTCTGACTATTTCTGTCTACCTACTAAATCAGCCAGCACCAATTCAATTAGTTCTAAAAATCCATTACAACACAGGACCTGAACTGCCTGCCCACATTCATTTCTCAAAGAAATCCATTCATATTTATGTTTTAATACTTTAAGTCTAGCATGCGAAAGCACTCAAATCCCCGGTAGAAATCCAGGAAAAAGCCTGCTTACGGGCAATTATAGACAATGTTCTTTACTCCCTGATCCTCCTAGTCTGTCCACTTAGGCATCTGCACAGTTGCAGAGTTTGGTCAATTGGATCAGTTTATTGCACCACCAGAAATTCGGCAAACCCCAGCTGCTGATGATTCTGCAAGTTGGACCACAAGGTTGCATCTGCACTGATGTGCAACGCTCACAGCACGGTTGGCACCTGGAGTAGCACTGTGAAAACCAATCCTCATAGGCTACTGTTGGTTTTCAGTGAGTTTTATTTAGGGGGGCTACGCTTCCTCAGCAGAATGTGAACTCTAGAAATGTTGCGAAGGATTATTTTACTCTTACAAGTTAAAGGTTAGTGTTGGAAATGGATTATAAAACTGCCGCTTTTAAACTGTTTGCAAAGAAACGCACATATTAAATCCTTTTTGATGATATCGCACTAATCCCTAAATGCTGATTTTTATGTAAATTTTGACTCTTGCAAAGCTCTGACAATTCAGCTATCCCCATGTGGTTTTATCAGAGCTCAATTGCTCCTTTAGATCTTTTTTCCTTTTTGCAGAACCTTTTGCTTTATTTCGAAGTCATCACGGCAGCTGGAAGATGTAGTGCTTTAGACATAAAATAATCACTCTATTTAATATTTTACCTTTATTTTCTGAATTTGTTCCTCTGACACATCTTGTTAGATATATTTTTATCAGTCCAAAGGATAACCACAGTAGGGCTATTTTTATTTCTAGGGAAATGATGCATGATAACTACTGGCAGGGCCCAAAACAGTAAATCAGTCCTGTTCCAACCACAGAATGTATTAAAAGTCTGTAGCCTGTGGTAATAAGTTATAATTTAGTTGACTAGCAGTTTGTTTGAACTTAAAACTGTACAAATGAGTCACATTGGCTAAGACCTGAAATATAAAATACTTTGTGTTTTATTAAGGTATTCGGCTACCACCACAACAGGTACCTGGAGAGAACACACATTTTTCAGATGGGCACAATACATTTTTATAGTGAAATGCTTTTGACTTGATTGTATAATTTATAGTGGATGGTTAAATTACCCCACATCCTGTGTAGTGCACGATGTTTGCTTACAAGACAATGAGATGAACAGACTCTGAGAGCTCATTCATCTAATCTCTTACAAATCCGGGCACGCACCATCAATACCAAGCATTGCTGGCTGGATCCAGCCACAAGGCACCCCTCAGCTCCCAAGCCAGGCATGTTGCCCAGGAGCCACCACAGCACTTGAGACAGATAGATAGGTAAAACTTTTCTTTTGTTTATTTTTATTCAGAGATGTGCAAATTGCAATTGACCAAAGCTACTCATGCATTTTTGTAAAATTTGCCAGGACTCTTGCAACTTGGCAAAAATAAGTATTTTCATTTTAGATGGGTCGTTTCTGTTATTTTTCAAAACAATATTTTTACAATTTCATTGTGATACAGCTTGTCAAGATTAAATGTAGGTCAACTTTTAGAAGAAAACAAAGAAGAAAACAAAACAAAAATTGAAATGAAAGGTTGAGCCAAAAATAGCCTTTTTTTAGGAATCATAACCCGATTTCTTCTTTTGACAGAAAGCAAAATCAGTTAAGGTCAATATTTTTTCCAGTTTTAGCATTTATCTGTTGTTGATCAAAAGAGGTTGAACTAGGTGATCTTGGAGGTCTCTTCCAACCTAGATGATTCTGTGAGTCCGTGAAAAGAGGACCTGTTCTTCTGTCCTGTTTCATGCTATCGTTTTAGGCATGATATTTGTCTTCCTCATTATTATTTTTAATTTTAAGTCACTTAGCATTTATTCAAACAATTATTCTAACTGTTTGCTTTGGGCATTGTAGTAACAGCTGGTAGAAACTACCTGTGATCTTTGCAAAATTAATGCTTTAAAAATGTGTTTCTAAGCAATTAAGATATTGCAACTAAGCAACAAATGCCAACAAAATTGAAGAAAATTCCCTGATCCTGGTATAAATGGGAGCACTTGTTCTGCTGCTTTCAGGGTAGCTGCCTGAATCCACATACACATACACTCCTGAATCTCACTGCTGTGCCATTTTTGTCCTGCTGGAAGATAAATAACCAGAGCAAAACTGTAAATAGTGCTAGTGTACTTATATGAGTATTCAATTTATTTAGGGTCTAGTACATTCTAGACCGTCTCCAAATGAAGATCCCTGCCTTGGGGAGCCTTGTAAGAGGCAGTGTATAAAGCTACCAGGAAGTGGGATTTGACTGAGACTGTCAACATTTGTGAAATCTGAAGGCCTTTGTCTGCTCTCTAGTTTCACTGTCATTTTTCCTAACTTTACCTTGGTGTGTAAGGGGAAAATGAAGTTTCCTTGGTCTTTCTGGCTTGTGGTCTGTTGGTAATACATCTTGTAGGTTTCCTCTAGCTTGTGGAGTCATTAAAATAGGATAGAATAAAGGATCCTTTGCTATCACAAGGATCCTCCTTGCTATCCTTGTTTTTATACATCCAAGAAAAAGAGCCTGCCACACAGTAAAGAGTCCTTTACTTTGTCAGTAATATAAGTGAATAAAAAGAAAAACAGTTGTCTTTCAAAGATTTATTTTTTTTTTAAATACAAGTACAAAAAAAAATAATGATCTTCTGCTAAGCGAAAGAAGCAGAAAAAAAATCCAGTCATTTAGGATCGATGAATACAAAAGAAAGGCAAAAGCTAGATAATGTTTCAGGAAATAACACTGCTACAAGGTTAATTTTGCCTAGTACAACATTTCCTAGTATTGAATTGCCTGATATACTCCCTCAGGGATTGCTCCTGTGTTTGCAATAATCGAGGCTGATTTTATTGGAAAATCACCTCTGGATGAGAGACATACTCTGGAGAGAACTTTGCATGGGTACAAATAGGTTTTTGGTGCCAGTGCCATGTTGCCCAGGCCAGCACAGTTATAGTTCCCAATCTGTCTGTGCATTCAAGCAGCAAATTCATTAGCAACCCTTCTGGCAGGATAGAAAAATAGACATATTAGGGAAATTTACTTTGAATTGTTTTCAGGATTTGTTGGATAACAGTTCAGTAATCAAATTGCGCCTCCTAACAAGAGTATTAAATATTTTTATTAATAGTGGCAGGGAGGCTGCAGATACTCCTTTAAGTGCAGAGCATTTCATCATAACACTATGTGACTCGCTAAGATCATGGACAAAAGAAGAGATTAGCATAGTAGGGGTGGGGGTGCTAGTAATGTCTGAGAAGATTTTTATTTTGTGTTGTATGGCGAGTTGCGTGGAGTCATGTAACTCTTACAGTGCAGATGTACCGTGTGTTCGAGTATCGGCTCATCCATCAGCCCCTGCCAGCTTGCTGCCTCTTTTTAATTGTAGAAGCGGGCCGAGTCTCTACAGCACTGTCCCCTCTCTAACTATGGGATGTAGGTTTAGATATATGCAGTGGCTTCCAGTCCTTGTCAAGTGGAAACAGAGCATATTGCAAACAGAGCGCGTTTTGCCTGCAGCCAGGAGGAGGGAGACGCAGAGCACCCACATACCGGGGCACTCCGCTGACCTTGCAGCGACTTTCACTGTGGAGAGGCTGGAAGAGAGCTGATTCAGAGAGACAGGTGAGCGAGGAAGAAAAATCAAGGAGATTGGCACAAGGACGGTGAAGAGAAATCTTTCTAATGAAAGCAGAACAAAATTTACACTCAAGGCCGATGCTGAGCCTTTATAATCAAGCTCGTCTGGCCGCAAAGCGACAGTGGTGAAAGGAAAAATACTGAATGCAGCTTGCAAGCTCGGGTCTGTACAGAGGGTAGTGATCTGCTGGGGAAAAAAAGAGCATGCAGTGAATTTATTGAAGAATACATTATATGGAGCTCCAGGAACTGACAGGGTTAAAAATTAGGATTGTAAAAAATAATCTCTGTACTCTGTTTCCTAATTCCTGTTGTCTTGATGATTGTTTCACTTTGAAGAGGAGAGCCATCCTCGGTATCAATCACAGTAAGCTATTTAGACACAGAAAGAAGTGGCATATGGCTTAGTACTTCTGGGTCTAGCAATCAAGTAGTAACCTTCTGCAATACAACTGTAGCTTGGTTCCCAATGGGCTTCACTTTGATGATTAGATATATTGAGTTCCTCGTGTCATTCAAAGACAGCAGAATTTCATACAAGTTGGTGTTAGGTTCCTCTCACTTCATTTCAATTTTCAATAACTGGTGTCATCACATGTAACAGTTTCTTCGTAATGGAACTTCATGTCGAATCAGATTTGTCTTTCGAGTGAAAGAGCACAGTGAAAAGTCTTCTGAAATACGGATCTATGGAAAAATCCTTACCAGAGTGAAAACAGGGAGACATTATTTATTTATTTCTCCCAAAGACTGGGAGAAATGTGGATTGATTCCATAATCATTCAAGAATACTCAGAAAAATAAAAATAAATATAAATATAAAAATCATTAGTATTGCATTTGGGGATGGCATTAGTAGTCTTACAAGACTTACCCCAGCTGCTTGCTCCAGTCATTGTTGTGATAAGTAAACAGAAAATATTTGTTCAGTCATATTTGAAACCAAACTGTGGTATTTAAAGCCAAGTTCTGTGTAAGTGGAGTTACATCAGAAGACAATTTGGACTTCAGATGCTGACTGATCCCTCTGTATTTCAACACAGCAGCTGTTAAATGCTAACAGGCTTCGCTGACACAAAGTTGCTCCTTTCCTGGTTCTTACCTTCTCTCTGTCAGCTCAGCCCTGATCCCATCAGTGCGGGCAGATGGAGAGGGCCGAGCGCCTTGCCCATTCGAGGATGCAGGCACAAGCCGTGATGGAGTATAGAGAGGGAATGGGGAGGCTCAGGGAGTAAATGCTGCCCGTCCAGAGCACACACCATGATGAGCATAGGCCTGCACTCAGGTACCACAGTCAAGGATCTGTCAGTTCAGTCAGGATATCCCTGAAAATCTGCTATCTTGGAGGACTTTCTGCCCTGCCACTGCTTGAAGCTATATCCTTCCCAAAGGGCTGCAGTCTCACTTCTTTCTTTGGTGCCCGTTCTCTGTGAAATTTCCAAAATGGAGGAATTCTTTGAAGGTCCACCTGTGTCACACAACCCCTACACTGAGATCCACCTGCCAGCTTACCGTATATCATCTCCCACTCGTATTGATTGCAGCAGATACCATGACAGCTCAAGCACTATTTTAAAAGCGAGCTCTGTGTCACACATGCACGACGAAGCGCTCGCTGCAATTCACAATTAGCCTTGACACGCTGCAAGAAGAGTGACTGCATATGAATGTGTCACAGCTTTATAAATCCAGCATTTACAAGCTCCAAAGGCAATATGGGGCTCTGTATCACATATCCAAGACTGCCCATCCCATAGTTTTATTTCTTGGCAGTTTCCTACAATTTTGTGAAATATTTTTTTAATGTGACAAAGTCACTTCAATTACACAGTCATTATAAGTTTTGCCAAGGTCGACTATGGATCGTTTTGTGTTCATTAGAGCACAAAATTAGAATTTTCATTGCAGCAACTGTAAACAGTATTGGCTCAAAGGAGTCAAGCTTTTTCCCCCATAAAATCTGGGATAAGCTATAATTGAGGGATTCCATGTTTTTTTTTGACAGATTTATTTTTTTAACTGCCTTCTGGGTAATTTGTTGTTTTTGTTGTTGTTTTGGTTTGTTCTTTTCTTCTTTTTCCTAACCCTTGATATATTTATTTTGGTCTAGAGGCTGTATAACTGGTTCACTTCAAAACTGCCACACTGTTCTTTAACAAGCAGGTGTAGTCGGTGTTTTGTAAGGCTGAATGTATTATTTTTCCAGCTTCTTCTGTTATCGGTTGCTGCTTGTCACTTTAGAACCAGTCGGGGTTGTAAAACCCATAAATGGTCTTCAGGAAATAACCCTGCTTCAGAAAGTACTTCATCATCTGCTTAAGTCCCACTGAGCCCCATTAAGCTTTCACTTAAGTAATTTTGGTGTTTATTGCTTAAGTAATAATCAGAGTTTCTATTTAATATTCTCTTGAATTTATGGAAATATATGATTGAGTTTGCTCTTCATGCTGATGTAAATGTAAAGAAATTACATCAAAACAAATCATTTCATATATGCAAAAATTAAGCAAATAGGAAATAAATCCAGCACAGAGTGTTTCAAGCAATGGAGAAAAATCACAACGATTTCCAGTAGAGTCCAGGCTTTCAAAAGCTGTCTGGAACAGATAAAGAATTGGACTAGCTCTTTTCTGTGTTTAGAAAAATAAATAAGATCCAGAAAAGCATCTTGGAGAGAAGGAGGTTGCATATATATATATATATATATATTTTAAATTGTAGTTTCTTTTAGGTTAATTTAAGCTTTTTATTGCTGAGTTAGCTCACTAGAAACAATAATATAGTACATAGTGGGAGACTGCTTAGTAGGAAATACAAGCAAAATGTCTCATCTGCTAGTTGTTTGGGCTCAAGGTGAACCCACACTGCCCTACCTTCCTTCTCTGTCTCTTAGGATTAGGGAGTCTGTGCTGCTCCTCACTTATGCTTCACTTGGAGGACTTTCCAGGCTTTGTTTTTAACCTAATGTGTATTTACAAGCAAGGAGAGAAGACAGAGACTATTAAGAAAGTAGCAAAGAAATTCAACAGACATCTCTGTCAGAGCTTGCACAGCAGCAATTCCTCTGTGTTACTTTTACAAATCCACAGTGTGGGTTTCTCTTGGCATGTGGCACCCTCGTGTCTTGCCAATGGGATGCCCAGTCCTTAGCATTTTTTTTTAGATATAATGTGCCATGATAATGTCATTCAGGATAAGATATGTCAGCAAATGCCCTAACAGGCTTTATCAGCTTATACCTCTTAGCAGAACCCAGAGCTAGAGTGAATGGGGACAGCAGACATATATAGCAAAGGCATATCTCTTCCTCTTAAAAGAAATGTGTTTAACAAGATTATGAACTATTTGCATTCCAAATTCGCAATTAGCACCCCATGAACACACAATGAAATCATCCAAGTGGCAGATAATGTGTTAGATGTATATAGTTAAATTTTGTAGATTAAACAGACTATTAAGTATGTAGTAGCGCAGCTACAATAATAAATTTTATAGAAATCAGTGTAATCTGAATAGTATGAGAGCTCATTGAAATATGGGTCTTTTATTAAAGCTGTGAAGTGTGTATGTTTGTGAATGTGTATCTGTGCATGCAGGCGTGCAAATTACTAAGTGGAAAGATTAGCAAATTGTGGATTGGGGAAGTCCTACTGCATACAGGATAATTTCTTCCTTCAGAACACATATAAAGGTTTGGTTCTGCAACTTTATTCTCAGCTCTGTAATTTTACACTAGCTGGCATAAATTAGCAAGCTAAAAGTCTAAATATATGTGTATGAAATGCCTCGCAAAAGAAATAACAAGATGAATGCACATGGTGAAACAGGAGTACTATGTGTAAAATATCAGTATACTTTTCTGCACATACATAGGTTAAATTTAAATCAGAGAAAGGAAAGAGAAATCCTTCAACTTCTGCAGTTTATCTGTGTTGTTTGTAGTCTGGAGTTCTCTGAATACATTTCTTTTTAACTTCAAGGACTTTCAGTCTATAAGGAAACTGGCAGCGCCAAGTGTTCCTGCTCTACCAAATGTGATCATTTCTGAATCCAGACAGTGGCTTACTTGCATTAATGTGCTCAGTGGTCTGGTGGAAATCAGTAAAATGATGAGGCGCAGTGAAGGGGGAAGGCGGGCCTTCCACATTTATTTATTCTGGATAAATGGTGCCCATTAATCTATCCTGAAAATATGGAATTAGCAGAGAAGAAACCACAGTTGCAAATTTGGCAGATGCTAGCATGCACAGATGGTCTTTCAGTGTTTTAAGATTTTCCAGTCTTTTGATATTGATACCAGAATTGAAAAGTAGCTCATGTATTGCTAATGTTTATCTAGAATATCCTTAGAAAAATAACATTACATATTTTGGATTGTTCAATCTGCTCTTAGCATATTTGTATAAAGTTCTTCAATCTTAAAGGTAAACTTTTTATGCTCTGTCTGTCTTTGGTTATTTTAAGAAACATAATTAGAGAATGATTTCCTAAAATAAGGGAGATCTCATTTAAACACTCTTACCAGACAAAGACATTAGGAATGAAGAGGCTGTTACATGTGAATTGCTGAACAAAGATGGGAAGTTGGTTGTCAGAATGGCTTTCCTACTGTTACAAATTGCATGGGTCTTGGTGAAGTGGTCTTCTGAAAAACAGGTTGTTGAGTCCCCTCCTTGATACAGTGTAGAGGGTTGTTTGCCATGTATTTTGCTAGCACAGATTGAATTTCACTCACTGTTACTCCCTGTAGCTGTACTGAAGCTGGGAATCTGGCCCTGGCAACCGCTCCATGTGTAGGAGCTCAGGGCATGAAGGCAAGGGGGAAGGATAATGTCATCTGCTTGTTTGCTTCGGGAATGTTTGGTTAAGTCTTTAAAGATTTTGTTGAAATACTTCACAGGAGAAATCACAGAATAATTCTTGCTAACTTTACTTTGAGTTTACTCTCAGCTGACCCTGAGGATACAGTCCCTATCCAGAGGATACAGTCCCTTAATGACAGTGCTCTAAAATGCGCCCTCTGAAGCCCTGTGGTTGTGTACACAGCCCGCATGTGCACAAAAGAAAAGAAGAAGGAAAAAAAAGAAATATTTCTCAGTGCACAGAAAATTTTAATCTGGTGAAAAAGGATCTGAGAGGCAAAAGTAAGGTGAAAGTTCTAGATGTGTGACAGAAACACTGTGCACCGCTATCTCCAGTGTATCCAGGTGTACAGGGTTCCTTTACATAGATCTGTCTGAAGATACATACACAGACAGATGGTCAGGCAGGCAGACAGACAATTGAGCATCTAGATACAGGTATGCCAAATCTGTACAATGTTAGGACATACAGGTATACTTCTAAGGGTGGTTTGTTTGTTGTGATCTTTTTTCTGGTCATTAGGAGTCTTGTGTTTTTGCTGGGGAATTTTCCTGACACTGTAGTATTTTGCAGTTGTCCACACTGAATTTTATCCTGTTTCTTCAAATCATCTCTCCAGTTCATCAGGATCATTTTGTATTCTGATCCATCCTCTAAAATACTTGCAGACCTTCTCACATGGGTGTTATTCGCTAATTTAACAAGCATACTCCCAATTCTCTCATCCAGAATGTTAACTGTATTCTGAAATGTACAGGTCTATCATATAACTACTGTGACAGTAGTTAGACTTTTGTCTTGATGGATATTTCTTGCCAGATCTACAATAAAAATGAGATATAGTAAGGATGATGATTTGGACAATTTAAGTGATCTATGTCGGATAGCTAACCAGAATGGATCAAGAATTTAAAATCTTGAAATGGCTGCACAAGTTACAGGACTTGTTAGGGAAGTCTAAAGATCCTGGAGGGTATGCACTTTTCAGCTTTTTTGCACGTATGTGAAGCTTTAATTTAGCAAGACACAAAATTGCACAAAAAAACTCGCATTTCAAAGTCCCTCACCAGCAATTAAAGGCTCTGCAGCCCTGATTGTCTATTTGCTAACTGACTGCATATGAATTTCTTGAAATACTGCCCACTGTCAATGCTCTTGCAGCACTGGCAGTTCTTTAGTTTTATATGCTCCTATTTTGTCATGAAAACTGCATTGAGGAAAACCCCAGATTTCATTCTAGTCTACCTGACATTTAAAATAGTAGTGCAAATCCTACAGCACAGGGGGATAGAGATGCAAAAACAAAACAAAGGAAGAAGATGGAAGTGGCTGAAAGCAGAAAGAAAAAAAGTCAGATGTGAAGCTAGACTTAGAAATGAGCATTAAAAGTTCTTGTTTTTATTTTTAAGTGAAATCCGACCCTGCTCAGCAATAACTAGTGTTATCTTCACTTATTCCAAATATTGCTAGAGGAATTTCTTCATTTGTTTAATATCAACAAGCAATTCGTCTGGACTTCACTCAGCAGTCATACACGATCATATCATCACTCATGCACACATTTCAAGAATAAAGCCATGCAGCTAATATATGCAGGAGATTGTCCAGGACAAAATACTCTAGCACATTTATTTCAGTTTCTTTATTAAAAAGAGTTATTTTAAATTCATTTTTTTTTAGCATACAATTGTGTTACAGACAAAAGATCTTTTATTTGCTGCTGTAAAAGTCTTGGTAGCGGGGCAAAGGATTCCCTGCTCCCTTTGTCCTGTGTCAGCCACAGCAGTGAATTTCCTAGTTCCTCTCTCTAATTTGCCCAGATACAGGCATATAGAGACCTAAATACAGCCCATGTTCCAGAAACTCCCAGACCCTCACTCTCCTGCTTTTGCACCTTCCTACAAGAGCTCTCTAGCGTTTGGGGAGTCCTAGCAAAATTGTGTTTGTTTGGGCACATGTACAATGCTGTTCAAACACAGAGCATTTATTTTCTCCCCCTTCTCTCCTGAACAAAATGTCCTGAAGGTCAGCTCCCAGGCTGTCAGGGCATTCATCTGCTTTTTGCGTGTTCCTCGCTGCAGTTGTGTATGCCTGGTTGTTTTATTCTGCTTTTATTCTGCTTTGACGGCGTTACCCAGGTCCATCTCTTAATTTCATTGCATTTGCCAGAGTAAAGGCAGAGTCATGGGGTTGCAATTTGGCCCAATAAATATTAAGTGTCATTCTCTTCATAAAAGCATTTCTGACTCATTTTTATGCTATAACTCCATCAAAGATGATTTTTTCTTGGCCCACATCCATTATAAAATGATCAGTCTTTTAAAGAAAAATGCTTATCTCCAACACCAAAGCCCAAAGACATTAGTTTTGTTGTCAGTTTTCTAGTGCACCCGGGAGAAAATCTATCCTCTGACAGCCTTGTAAGTGAGGACTCAGGGAACAATTTCACGTGCATTTTTCTGTTTAGGTTCCCAAGTGCCTTTGTCTATTTGGTCTGACCTTATGTTGGAAGGAGTTACAAGTCATCTTCTCATCTTCTCCGTATTTTTCTGTGACTGTAATTCAGTGTAATGGAAACATTCCAAGGCAATTAGAAATGCAGCCCATACAGCACCCTGCACTCCAAAATTTAGTGTAAAACACTAACGTACTTTAAAGAGGCAAACCCCATCAAGAAGATGGGGTTATTGAAAGTCCTGAATCTGTTCTTCATAAGCTTTACACTTTGTTCATATACTAGACTGCATCTTAAATATAAACCTATCATCAGGTTTAGCAAATCAATACCGTAAGAGTGTGAAATGGTCCCCAGAAATCTCCAGAATGCCATTTCACAGTAAAAGCAATTGAAAAAGAAGCTGCAGTGGAATATCTTATGAGATAGCCATTTAGATCACAAAAGGATCATAAAAGTCAGAAGCAGTTTGTTTGAAGCAAGGTTCATAATATAACCATACAGAGTTTGCTGGGAAGAAAGAGGAAAATTGCAAACCAATTTGTGGTTACGGCTTTTTCTGTCAATTCTACAGGGATTTAAAACTTGTAAAAGGTGGAACTTCTGCCATCTTACATTGCTCAACTAGAAAGAGATCGCTATAATCATAGTAGCTAAACAAACACCAATTATTGAAAGCCAATATAGTCTTTATTAACTTCAAAGCAATTAGCGCTTCTTTAGTTCATTTACTATTGAGCACGGTGGTATCAGACAGTGGCATTTGTCACTAATAATCTGAGCATCTTTTGAGGTTTGCCTTCCTCATTATTCTCCTAATATTTGTCAGTGGGGTTTGGATACTTTCTTTTTACATGTAGTAAAGGCACTAATGAAAGGATTAAAAGGAATGCTTCGATGAGCAAACACCACCTGAGCGTGCAACCCTACTTCAAACACTTTGTATCACATAACTACATATTTTTTAAAAGACCATTGTGTCCCAGTGCAGGGTAAGAGGAGCAGAGCATTCTGGATGCACTGCTATGTCACAAAGTAAAACCATACCATAAATATCTCCATGCATTTTGTCATGTCCATGCAAATCTACAGGTGTCTCATACACACCCTTTGAATTAATATGTAATCTTTGCTCTTTGCTAAGAGCAAACAGATCCCCTGGCTACAACTTCTCAGGTGAGATTTAAATGAATCTCCCCAATCACTGGAAACTGTATTAGACTGCAGTTGCAAATCTTTCACTTTTTTTTATCTCTATGATTCATGGCTGATTACAAGCTAATATGGAGCCAGTCTACCATTGTCCCTGCTTCCTTTTTTTTTTTCTTTTCTTTTCCTTTTTTTTTTTTTTTTTTTAAATCTAGATGGTAAAAATAGTTTCTGTTTTTTCTTCTGCTAACATTTCTCTTTAAAGAGTGGCACTGCTTTAATAAAGATATAGGAAATGAAATTTCAGCCACGTTGCACTCAATCAGATTACTTCGGACAAATGAAAAGTAATACTGCCTCCTTTAATGCCATTAGAAGAATTGATATTGCAGAATTCTCTTCAGATTGGAGCGCACCAACTATTAGGGGCATGTTGCAGTTCACCCTTTGGTGACACCTACGTGCCGTGTCGCTGGGAAATGTCTCGGTGGTGAGTCGGAGACACGGGAGGTGGAGAGCTGACCCGCTGCGATGTGCTGCTCAGGCCAAAGCCCAGGGCACCAAGCGCAGTCAGAGGTTCGGGGAGAGCAAGGGGAGTGCGTACAGAAGTAACTCAGGCCCAGGGAACGGGGAAGGGATCCTCTCATGAGTGTTCTTCATGGCCTGGGGCACAGCCCCTGACTCCCCATGAAGTCCTGCGCCTCTCCACAGTCCGGGAGATAAGGCAGGATTTTTCAGTTAGCCAGCGCCAGCTCCTGATTACAGTGTCTTTGTGCTGTAGTACCCCTAAAGATTTCACATCTGTATAATGAAATGAAAGCAGAGGCTGCGTTTTTTCTGCTACCTTCTGGACGGCTGGTGCTGGTGCAAGGGAGCCTGGCTAGCCAGCCCTAGGGGGACCATGTGGCTGGCTGCTAGTGGCAGCACAGCAGGGTTCTGCTGCCTGCCTCTGTGTAGTATTGCCAAAGAGTCCCTTCCTCACGCAGATTCACAACCGCTGTCATGCTGGGGCTCCTAGGGTGCCAAGTGTGAAGCAGAACAGGCCTCTGACTGCTCTGCAGTGGGCCATGCCATTGCCCCAGGATCAGGCTCACATCAAGTTGCGCTCTTATTTCCTAAGCTACCGCTGTTCTTTCTTCAGCAGCTAAAGTCCTGGGCTGTGGAGTGCTAAATGAGTGCTTGAAGTGATTAGGCATTATTTATCTACAGTTATGAACAATGCATTTCATTCATGTCATCATTTGCTGCTCATACTGGGAAAGTTATTGGGCTCTTTGGGCGATTTCTTTTCCAGGAAGTAAGTGTGGCTTTTTTTTTTTTTTTTTTTTTGTCTTACATAACCCAGCATTTATCTCCCAGTTCTTTCTGAATCACCTTTTTTTTTTTTTTTTTTTTTCAGTTTTACATGTATTCTTGTATCTAAAACAATGAGAAAAAAATGCGCATTAAAACATCTGTTCTAATCCATTTATCAGAGAGGGACAATTACAAATAGCACTTTACCAATTAATTAGTAACCTTATTCATTGTATAAACTCAAATCATGCTAAGCCAGCTTCTCTTCCTTTGCATGATTTGCACCATTTTTATCATCTTACACGACTGACGCTACTGAAATAAATTTCTCAACATGGCTCAGAAAGACAAAAGCAAATTATCTCTTTCCCCATGTGAGTGTTAATGAGCAGGAGGCTGGAGTGCATCATCACCACCACTTATTGCGGTGTCCCTTGTTGCAGGCTGGAAAAAAGGAAATCTTAATTATTAAATGCCACTCGAAAATCCTTTGTCTTTGTTTGTGGGTAGCCAGAGCACTCTCCTAGCACAGGGCCATTGGTCTCCCTTAGCCACATCAGGAACAAGGTCAGTGCACTACTGCAACCAGTGAGCTGGCTGGGCTAACCACCATGTAGGAGAACGTCACAGCATTTAATAACAAAAGCAAAAACACCTGACAACTTAAAATCACCTGCAGGCTGGAAGCAAAGGGATACAGATGCTACTGGTAGCTATTCTGTTGTTACAGACGGAATGCACAGCCCTCAGCTAGTGTAAAGCAGCATATCTCCATTTACTTCATTAGATCTGCATCATTTTATACCAGTGAAGGCTTTGTCCCATGAATCAAAACCTCTTCTGGCATATCTCTATTGATTTCTTTGGAGTTACCCCAGCACAGAATTTGGCTCCAAAGCATTGCAGCAATAGAGAAAGCTGAGAAGATGAGAGGAGGCCTAACAGCTGAAGCCATGAGGTATGAGACATACAGAGAAGACGGTTTGTTGCTTTAGGTAAGCAAGCTAATTGTCAAGATGAAAGATATGTATATATATATTAATCCTACTTTTTAAATAGATTGTAAGTAAACACTTGTCTTACATAACTAAGCTTATCACAGCATTAAACTCTGAGTAGGAACAGGTTCAGTTCTGAGACTCCATGATGTAAATCCAAAGCAATTCAACTTTAGTGAAGGAAATAGCTATCAAATTAAGAAAAACAAGATCTATTTCTTTCTAACTCAATGTTAGGACTTGCAGTCAAAACAGATTTTATTACTAACATTTGCTTTAAAAAACACTATCAGTGATGAGCAATGGGACTAAGAGACTCCATCAGTGACATGCAGCTCTTGCTCATCTTTAGGAGTGAAGTTCAGCCATTTTATTGCCACCAGAAAAGACTTGGGAGATCATGTCATAAAGCTGTGAATACTTTCACTAAAGCTGAACGGAAAGAAGAGTATGATGTTTCCCTATGAAGTTGTGGAAGTTGGGTGTTTTTTCATTGCTTTTTTTGTGCTTCACAGCAGTAGCACTTTGGGGATGTGGTTTAGAATTGGCTTCAGCTCTCAGTCAAGTTAATGGGAGCTGGATCAATTCCTCCAAGACACGCAGTTGTAGTCAAGTTCTATGTGGAAACAAGCAAATGTGATTGAACACATGCCTACGCTCATCGCATGTCCCAGACAGCTGCTGAGGGGCCTTCACACTTCTCATTTTGCAAAATGCAACTCCTCAAGCAGCATGTAAAAAAGTCTTTAAAATATGAAGCGAGTCTAACTGATATAGAAATGTCTGTCTGGCTTGTGAATAGCCTGGAACTACTCTTTTTTGGGGTGCAAACAGTACTATTCAGTGCGACGGGGACTGATAGATGATGGGGCTGCTTCAACACCTGGTACCCAAACAGTCAGCATGGTGAGAAAGGAGGGAACATCTCTCAAGGTAATGCAGTGTTGGCATTTATAGGGTGAATTCCCCCTATGCAATGAGAAGTGGATCTATGAAAAAGTACCAGTATGGAAGATGTGTGTGGGAGAGCTGGACATGAACATGTGCAGGCACTTAACGAGATATAAATAAATGGCATCCTGCATGTCCCTGGTTGTATTCTGCTGCAGCAGGGTCCTGCGTTTAGAAAGCTGGAGAAACTGCTCTAGTAAAGTCTAGTCCAGTGGCCTAAAAGCAACCTTGAAATAAGAATCCTAATTTTCCATGCTTGATTTTTCTCCCCAGAATCTTTGTGGTATTGGTCAAACAATTCAGAACTTTCCAGCCTGGTTGCCAAGACTGAGACATCCTAAAAATCCTCCCAGAAACAAGAAGTACTAAAAGTTTTGCTTGGAATTTAGTTAATTGTTGTGGGAAATGCATGGGAACTTGGAAAAAGATGTTTTATTGAAGACTTCATATAATGAATAAACATACTAGGCATTCTCATATATGTGTAATATATACATCCTAGAGGGCATGCAAGTGTGCAGGAAAAAATCACTCACATAATTACATGAACAGAAAACCCAGATGTGGAGGAGAGCTTGCAAACTCTTAGCAGATTCTCCTTGGTCTTTTTGTGAACATATGTGAAGAGAAAAAAAAAAAAGAAAAAGAAAAAAAAAAAAAACAGTTGTTGGTCATGCAGAAGAATGAGGAAAATTCTACTGTAGTCTGAAAAATTGGCCATTTTGTTTTACAGAAAAGAAATGGAAACATGAATTCAGCTATATAAACTGCTTTTTCATAACTATCTCCAATCAAATAAAATATTTTGACAGTCTTGAAAACAACATACCTTTATTAACTTGATTGAAAGGCTCCATTGGCTTTGCATTGCACTGTGCGAGACACATCCCTCATAGACAGGATGCAGCCAACTTAAAGCTCTCAGCAGGGACTGCACTCCGGGCTTAACTGATTACATAAAACATCTTAAGTCAATTTGATAAAACAAAATATTTCATTGTGGATGAAATTAACTCAATGTTTTATTTGAATTTTCCCAACAGAAAAGTGTTGCTTTGGAGGAGAGTTTGAAGTTTTCTTGCAGGTAGCAATGCCAATTCTAATGAGAATTTGTTTTTGTCAGATTATCCTGGGGGGAAAATTCTAAAAGCTTGGCTATCTTTTCCATAGAAGAGCTAATTAGGATTGCACTTCTCAAGTCCCACTGTGGGTAAGACCTGGAGTACAGCTTTGCATCTCCACTGGAATGCTAAACCCTCCAAACAAGTTAGAGGAGATTACAGTGCCAGACAGGATCAGGCCGTGGGCCTCTGTAGGGTTGTACGTGGAGCGGTACCTCCAGGAGTTTTAGTTTTGCCAGCAGCAGAGGGGTGAAGGGCACTGCAGACGCTCAACTGCTGTTCAGCAAAGGCACCTGGAGCTGATGTGACTGAATAAAGAGGATTTCTTTCAAGCCCATTGGGCCCAAGGTGATTACTGAACACTACAATCAGGGTCTTTTTTTTTTCTTTTTTTCTTTTTTCTTTTTTTTTTTTTTTCCCCAAGTTTGATTGCCCTCGCATGAGACTGGAAGGCAGAGAAAGGGCTGTGGCAGTAGAGATTCCTATGATCTCCCCTTGCCATGTAATCAGAAGAGCTCTGCAATTGAATATTTCACAATAATCACTGCATTTTCAATAGGGATGATATAAAAGCAAATATCAAGGCCTCTGGCTGACAAAAGCAGAATACAGAGGGAAAATATGAAAATAGCAACTTACTTCAGCAATAAAGAGAGTATATTTTATACTGCAGTTTTTCTTTTTGTTAAATCATGACTTTCTAGTAAATGACATCCCAGAAGATATTTATCAAAGCAGGAAAGCACTAGAAAGGAGCACCCTGCATTCACTTTAATATTTCTCCTTTTCTTCTGACATTTTCTTGCCTAGAGATCTAATTCCATTAAATATGTACATTTTTGACTGGAAGACTTCTTCATGTATCTTTCAGATGAATCTTAAAAGTACATAAGGTCTGTAGGGCAGGTTTTTTTAAGTGCAAATGAGGTGCACAGTAGAATATAGTCTATGAGGCTTTTCAAATTATTTATATTCCTGCAGTGCTTTACCTTTCTCTTTCTGTGATAATGATAAGGAAGAAGTGAGACTCCAATGCACCTTCTGTGGAACACTGTCAAACAACATTAGTCATATTTAATATCTGACATACAGGAACTTACTTTGGCTGATCTCCATTTTTATTGGGTTTATTAGATGTTATCATGTCTGTAACTTGCTCTGATCCACGTAGCGCATCAAAGTGTTAAAACCCATTAGACCCATGATTGGTCAGTGTTAGAGCCCTATAATGCTCTTGTGGATGGATATAAATTAACATTCCCTCATTAAGCCTACTTTGTAGTACATGTGAATCTGCTATAGGAATAATGACAGCTAAATGTTCTGTTGGCCCCGAGCCATGCCCACTTGTGTTATTTTCCTCCAGCCTTCTTCTGAATCGGTGTAGAGCCGGCCCATACCAGTGCTTGGACAGACGTACTCTCCAGGTCACTTGGGTGCTTTAGAAAGTGGTATGGGGGCTAATTAGGTGGCTGTTTTCACCACGCCAGCTTTGAAACAATGACCTCATGTTGTATCGGAGGCCTCTGTGCTGTAAGACGTGCTGCTTCAGATTTGGTGTAAAGCAAAGGTCCCGGCCATTTGCAGTCATTAATGGTTTCATGGCTTTCTTATACGAATTTGAGTTAAGAGTATTAATCCTGATGTCCGAGCCAAATTGCTACTTGAGTAATTATAATCTGCCTAAGTGTCTGCCTGCACTGCTGCTAGTGTCATCCTCCTTGCATTATCTCTGAACATCTCAAGCCATATTTCAGATCCCACAGCTGAATAACTTATCCCACAGTTGTGCAGTGGACATAGCTGTACTGCAACAAGAAATATACAGAGCTATGCTGGTATAAAGATTGGGAGAGTAAGGCTTTATTTTCTCCAGTTGTGTTGAGAAGACATTTAGTAAAATAAAATTATGCAGAGGAGTAGGTTCATCAGAAGTAAGAAATGACAGAATGATCTATTAAGCCTCTGTAGGAGGAATTTCAGAGCTCAGTAAGTCTTTCCAAACCTTTTGCTGGGCCAGATACTTACACCTCCAATAGCATTACCTAGCTATAATAAGTCCAAAAATTCATGTGGTCAAGGGCTATATGAAATTTAAGGCCATATCCAGTCCACAGACTCTGGGCCACTCATTTGTATTCTTACCAAAACTGATAAATTGTTCAACAGAACCTCTCTGTTTCTTGCTTTGGCTGCAGCTATTCACATGTTCTCATATCTCCTCAGGTCTCCCCCCAAGACTTCCCAGTTCTTCCATCCTACCACAAACCTACTCCCAGAGACTTAGAAATATTTCTCTCAGACCTGATGCTTAGCTTCTTACAGAAATTTAGTTTACTGTCGGCTTACAAATTGCAGAATATAAATAAACCTAATTTACAGTCACCACTAAAAAAAAAAAAAAAAACTAAACCCCAAATAATTGACACCCATGTATTAAGACATGGCATGCTCCCAGTGAAATACAGTACCTGTATACAAACTGTAGCTTTGTGGTTGCTCTTGGAGTTAGCTCCATGTTGGGCTTGGAATTTGAAAGCATGCACATAATTTTGGTGTCCACCTTCTCCAACAAAACTCCTCTTGTTTCTCGTCTTTGCATGTGTTGTTTTTGCAGTTGGACTTAATTCAACATTTAGTCTGGTATGATAATATTGCCTTCCCCTTAAGTTCCTAAAGTGTTTTTGGACTGATGAGTGCTCTCAGCTGCCTTCTCCTCCTCTTTCTCCTTCTCCTTTTCCCCCTTTCCATTTCTAGGTGTATGGCTACTTAGGCCCACATCTGGAAGGAAATGAAGATTTCCTATGTCCCTCAGTGCCAGCTCAACCCTCTTTAGAAGTCTCTAGGTTTGTGCCTTGTGAATATGGTCTTCTCTAGTGTCACCAGCCAGTTTCTAATGTAGAAACGAAGCAGCCCATTGAGATCCTAAGCCTTCCTGAAGCCCATTGAGATCCTAAGCCTTCCATTTTTTCCCTGAAGTTTCTCTTTCTTTAATTGTTAGTTTGCTGTGTGGAATTATTTCCCCTTCCTGAGTCTTAATTTGGCTTTCATATGGCACTAATATCTGCACACAACTTTTGACAGGGTTAAATTCAAAGAATAAGCCATCTAACTTTGGTTGCTACAAGTTTTGAAAAATCGTGGTGCAGATGTTGAATAATATCTGAATCTTTTACCTGCTCAATGAGTTCTGGTGCCTGCTGACTTCTGCAAAGTGTAATCTGATAGCATCTCCCATCAGCCTGACGTTTTCCCAGAAGTACTTGAACTTTGGCAGTTTTACTTGCACTGCAATCACTGTCAGAAAAAATAATAATAATAATATAAAAAAAATTGTCTTTGAGTTTAGCACTAAGATTGCAAGAACTTCTCTGTGATTTCTTCCTTTGGGCTGCCTGGCTGCTACTCTCCACATACACACTCCATCCCCAGATGTTTTGATAGCATCTCTGCTGATAAGTACCAGCAATACCTCAACAAATAAAAGTGTAAAGTAAATAATCACTGTCAGCAGAAATATATAGTTGAGACAGCATGTTTTGAAATACACAGAGGTTAGAGTCTGTGATCCCTTGAAGAGCCAGGACCCATGTGCACACTGCCATATGGCTACAGACACCTATGGGATCCACTAAAAAGATCTGTCAGCAGTTTTTAATTTGATGCATGCATCTCCCCATGTCTTACATGGGAAATATCTGAAGAAAAGACGTTGAATGAGACATTAGCAAGATACATGTATGGCTAAGCCCCAACGAGAGAACACATATTTGTGCTAAGAAAAAAATATATATATTTTAAACTTAACTGTCTACCACAGGAAAATGGTTGAGAAAGGGAACGGCACTAAGTATGAGCAGTTGCTTCTTTCCTCACAAGATGTTCCCTGCCTGAATCTCATCAAGCCTAAAAGAACTCCTCTAAGGCTTCTTGTCCCCACTACAACAGATAATTGTTACATCCTCATTTTCTTTTGTTCCTATTTCCACCATAGATAGCAGCCTGAGAGAAGAGAGGTGGGGAAATATGTAGCTCCTGCAAAATCATTGTAGGAAGAATAGCCAGAACATAAATGATACTGTTTTGGCTTCAAAAGGGTAAGCAGGTGTCTTAGGAGTCCCAGAAGAGCAATGTGCAAGCTTGTACAAACAACCTCCGAATCACGCCTGTTTGTTATTCACACAAACAGAGTTGAAACCATTTGAATTCCTCAGTTCCCAGAATTCAGATGGCGCACAATGGCCCATAATGAACAGCACCTGTGCTTACCTCAATTACTACACAGAGTTGAACAACAGCAAGAAGGGCTTTCAAGAATATTTTTTCAATAATAGATTTAGTTATGTCTTTCATAATTGGATTCAAAAGCTCAAAATTTCATTTTGCAACTTGTTCATGAAATTTGTATGAAAAAGTCTGGCGTTTATTCAAAAGAAATACTCTATGAACAAGAAATTGCAAAACAGCCAACTGCTGGTAACTAAGCAGCCAAATTATAGTCCAAGCACTTGGCAAATACACCGTCTTTTTTATTATTTCAGTAATTGAATTTCTGTTAAAGCGTGGAGCATAATTTAACATCAGGAATTTATTTATAATACAATAGTGTTTCAGTAATAAATGCATTATTATTGTCACTTTTAATGGAGTCTTATGTATTCCCTCAGAGACTGTGTGGCAGACTCTGAGACAACCACTGCATCAGTGTTGTTTGTAGACAATTGAATTAATTGGAGACAGGGTCATTAACTCGACCTGAATACCTCTGATTGCTTCTGTAAATAAGGTTAGAGAGCAAATGGCTAATCTTTGTTGTCATTATAGATTCTTTTTACATTTTCACACTGCCTTGTATATTAAGATCATTTTGCTAAGCAGCTTTTCAGGCTGTCGTCGTGTTTACAGTATTGTCTTGCATGGCGTACAACCGTAATTGTATCAGACTTACATTTCATTTCCCATATCTGTATAAAACATGATACTAGAGAGAGACCTATTCTGAATTGCAGCACATAAAAACCATTGGACCAACAAATTAATAAACCAAAATGAATAAACTGTAGCATTAAAAAATAATCAAATCACAAAACAAAAGTTGATTTTGTTTGCTTTTGTTTGAAAATTCCAACCTGCGAGACTTGCCAGGGATAATATAGTGAGTCCATTACTCAGTTGGGAACATGACCCACAAGGCCAGCTCCGTGTATACCAGCCTGTGAGTTAAATGTTATCTGGACTTTTGGCATGCATTCACTTGGAAAATGAACTGCAGGCTGTCATTTAAGCACAGATAGAACACAGATATTTTTCAAGGGGGGATCCAAAAAAGGGTTGTGAGCACACTGTTCCATTTCTCAACAAACTAATAAAGAATGTAGCCTGAGAGGTCTAGGAAGGCATGTGTCAGGAACAAGAGGCACCCTAAACTTGAGAATGAGGTCAGGTTCACATTGAACTCAGGGATACCAACTTGTCATCACTCCCATATTCCACCACATACTAAAAAAAAAAACATTGCTTTCTCAGAAACAGTCTTGTAAGTAGAAGAAAACAGCTGGCAGTGTCTTATAATATGCCTGGTATTTGCATGTATTTCTTTCATTCTAAATTTATATTCAAGATGGGCTTGAACCCAAACCCCAGATATGCAGCGTGAGTTATCCAAACTCTGGAGCCAAGTGTGGGATCCTGAGTCCATCTGTAACCTAGATGCTAAGTGATGTTTTATGAATTCAGATGCAAAAATAACAGCCTCTCCTCTTCAAAACTAGCAAGTACAGCTTTCAGCTTCAAAACCGTGCCCATGTCAAACTCCCATTGACAACCTGTCGGTGCAGGAACCCAGCCTGCCTTGAGCACGGTGGGAGGAACATGCTGCCACACCCCTGTCTTCTCTCAGCAGCTCTGCTAACTCACTTATATGAACATTTGGGGATGTTGCTTCATTTAAAAAGCAGACGAGGAAACAGCATTGGTTAGGATAGTAAATTGCTCCAGGGTTTTGAAGGAATTATGTGGACTTAGAGTCTGGCTCCCCTAGCTGGTAGGTTTTGCTCTGCCAAAAGAGAGAGATCAGCCAAGCTGTTATTAATGAGCAGGATCCTGCTCGGTTCTGATCTGAAATTCAGCGTGAGCCTTTTACGTCTGGGACATGTCTGTGTCTTTCCCTGAGCATTTTCAGAGGCTGCAGACACCAAAGGTGTTCATCTTGGACACCTACTATAGAATCGTACAATCCTGCTCAGCATCTTGTCCACTTGCCCTCCCTTCTCTTTTGAGGGCTGGCTTTTGAGCTCTGTCCTTTATTATCCCAAATACTGCAGGCAAAATGAGAGAGGGTTTTTTGTTGTGGTGGGGAAGTCTTTATTTTGTTTTGGTTTTGGTGGTGGTGGTGGTGATTTTTGTTCACTTGCTTGTTTTAATTCTAATGCAGAAAATAAATATGTCAATACTTCTCTACTTCCCTGCTGGTAGAGCGACACCCCACTCCTGGTTTTTGTCATTAATGAGCAAGAGAGCTTCAGGTCTCTATAACAGGCAATTAGCCACCATGCTACATCAGGCATTAGGAGACTGTCTGGGCAGATGTGTGAAGAACACATTTGCACCTTATGAAAGGAATGATTATCGAGTTAAAAACAATAAGAAGTTCAAGAGAGATTGAACTTTGCTTATTTACCTCTGTACCCAGGAGGAGCTTGGATCTTCCTGACCTTTGCTTGTCAGCAGACCTTCAACAAATTGCTGAAACAATAACGCTTCGTCAGGCTGAGGAAAAATAGATGCTGATGTTGAAAAATCCATTTATTGTAACTCGGGAACATAAGTGTTCAGAATGAAAGCATCTTAGATGGAAAGATTTTAAGAAGAAATAATTTAAGTAATCCTAAGGATCTAGATTATTTTGTTCATATTGAAAAAATAGACAAGCTGTTGCCTTTTTCAGCACCCCATTGCCAAAATCCGCTTTTTCCCCAGGATTGTGGCCACTCCGATTATCTTTTCCTCAGCCTCTCTTGGGGAACATGATGTTTGCCCACAGTCCTTTCCATGTCGGTTAGTAGCTGGCTCTGCCAGGCATCCCTGTTTCTCTCAGCCTGGATTAAGCAAACAGGTAGAGTTACAAAGGGGATAAAGTACTGAGCAGCACTTCTGGAAGGCATCCAGTGCTGCGACTGTTACTTCTGGGGGTCCCAGTTAGGCTTTCCCATTTAAATCAGCTGGCTCCAAAGGTTCCGTGCAATCCTTTGCTTTGCAGTGTTTTGACTTGACGCCCACAGAGCTCCATCCTGAAGGTGCTGAGCTCCCCCTGGGAGAAACAGCAACTGTTTGCACACAAAATCCCAGCAATAGGATCTCGCCTTTATTTTGGTGTTGATGAAAAAGGCTTGAAAGGCAAGATTTTCAGCTAGATAAGGTTAAAGAATTAAAGATTCTCTGTTTCCTTTTGCTGTCATTCAAAATAATAGGCATAGAAAATTCTGTTTAAAATAGCTGAGCCTTTTGACTTAAAGGGTTTTCATGTAGAAGATTTAAGATGTCAGGTTTAAACATGACACTGATAGTATTAGGCAAAGTATGAGAGCAGATACTTGTAGTAACTGTCATTTTTTTGACTGTTTATTAATGGTCTTTTGTGATTTATAGTGAATGTTGTGAAAAATCTTCAGGTCCATTTATCACTAAAAGAAGCACCTTTTTTTCTTAATACCTACATATGTCATAATTAGCAGTGGATGCTGCTTAAAGATACAGATCTGTTCTAACATAAAATCCTTTGAGATGTTACTTAGTCCTAAATAGATTGATTTTTTTTGTTTGTTTGTTTTGTTTTGCTTTTGTTTGTTTGTTTTGCTTTTTAATCAGTAAAGCAGTGTAGCCATGTATTCTGTAACTGGCAAAAAGCAGCATTAACAGGAGCTCATGTGAGGTAAAAATATAGAGAAAGTTCATATTTTCCACTCCAAATAGAGGTTTTCACCCCATTTTAAAATAAATTTTAACACCTATGTTTCAACATTCAGCTCTATTAATATTTTACTTGAAAGGTTTCTGCCTGTTCAAAAACCAAGTTGTATGCTGGAGAACATCTTTATATCCATGAAAGGCTCTGATGGTGTACCATAAATTCATCATGTGTGTGTAGGAATACTTAATACTTAAAAGCTATTTCAACGTAATCGCCCTTTATTAATAATGTTGATTCCTTTTTAGCATTATGGCAGTAGCAGTGAAACTGTCTGCTTGCAGTTTTCATTAGCGCCCGTGTACTTCTGTGGCCCCTGCTATCTGATAACTCTGATGAACGTAAATATGCTTGGAGTCTCACAATGTGATTTGAATTAAAAACAGGGAAGAAGCGCCAGGAATTGAATTGTTTGGGCCATGAAATCCCATGGAGACACAAGAACTGAACGAGTTTTTGAAAGTCTCAAGCCAGTGCTGTTACCACAGGGTTGTCCTTAAAACAGTGTAGTAGGAATTCCTGTCCCCAGTTCTTCCTCTTTGCTCTGGTCTGGACGTGGGTGTGCTGATGATCTGTTCCCAGGGAATTCACCTGGAGAGTAAGTCCTCAGGTAGTTTCCTGAGCTGACGTTGTGCCACTTGTACACAGCACATAGGTGGGAATGACTGCTGTAAGGCTGTGGAAAATCGGGATATGCTTTTTGGCACCATTTCAAGCTCAGAGGTGTTGTCTTACAAATGGAGAAGAAAAAAAGAAAAAAAAAAAAAAGAAAAAAAAAATACAGAGAGGGTGGTTGCACACTGGAACAGGCTCCCCAGGGAAGTGGTCACTGCACCGAGCCTGTCTGAATTTAAGAAGAGATTGGACTGTGAACTTAGGCACATGGTCTGAACTTTTGGGTAGACCTGTGCGGTGTCAAGAGTTGGACTTGATGATCCTTAAGGGTCCCTTCCAACTCAGGATATTCTATGATTCTATGACCTTCTTTCTCATGTTTTCTGACTGCTTGGTTGCTCAGGATAGTAAAATGAGCATTCCTCAGATAGCAGATGTGACTGGAGGTCTTGGGGATTCAGAGACTTCGTGTGGATCCATCTGCACCAGTGTGTCTTGGTCCCATAGCTCCCACTGCTGTTCCCAGTAGGCCCTGTACACTGAATTCTGTTTTCAGTTGGAACTGAAGTAGAACTGAGTTAGAACTGAGCAGTGTAGTTAATTTACAATATTATTTTTGCAAGTTTCTGCCATACATGAATGAGAAAAAAAGCCAACACTTCGCTTTAAGAGATTCACTTTGGATTTTTTTTTTTATCATGACCACGCTTGGACTTTCTGCTGAAATAAGAAAAAGTACAAATAAGTGACTCAGTTAAATAGCTATGTGTGTGTATTTATATATATATATGTTAACTTCAAATTATAAATAATTAGAGGAATGAATACGTACCTGTTAACTTTCAAAGAAAATTCACAAGGTGTACTGAAAAATACAGTATTCCACATTTCCTTTGTGGAAAATAAATAAGTTTCTACATATCAATACTCGTATCTAGCTTGATTCAGTGGGGCAATATTGATATAATAAAATAGTTCCATTTACATCAAATGGGGCCCTTTGGAGTCTCACAGTAAGAGATAATATTCTTGTTCTTCCGCATGCCAGACACACAGTAGCACATCAGGGCATAGTACAAATAATACTCTCTGACACGTGAATCCATTCACTAAAATATCATACATCAAAAACTCTACATACATTGCATTCTCTGAATGATATCATGCTCACAAGATTGTTTCCAAACTCTGAGGTGAGCGGGGTGACGCACACACAAATCATGCACACAATATTGCTTTTAATATGCAAAATCCCCTTCCCTTCCACATCAAGTGAGTATAAGAAAGCTGTGAAATTGGAAGGAGGGTGATTACCATACCAATAGTTCAGAAAGTTTTTTATGTGCACCAACAGGGATGTGTCATTAAAATTCCTCCTCTTCTGCTGTTTTCTATAATTTCATGGATGGTTTGATATGTTACACCTGTTCTTCATCACAGGTGTGATAAAGAGGCAGAACTTACTATGGCCCAGGAAGAAAACCAGGAAAATGGTCAGAATAAGACAGTAGAAACAGTAGCATGGTTAAAGTCACATTGCAGATATATACACACAGTTCCACCTAGGATTTGTGGCTAATGTAATTCTTTATTGGAAGGCTTTGACCTTGTTACGGATTCTTGGCAGCTTTTCCCCACTCTATTCATTACTAATGCAAGCTGTCAATCACTTTAGTTCTGCTTTGACATAGATTGTGGCTCATAGGAGTTAGCTCTGTCATTCTTTTTATTTCTTTCATCTTTACTATCCTTTTTTATGGTCTTTAAAGCTGGAAGTATAAAAGGGTTATATGGGTATGAAAAAAATCTGTTTCAGTAACTCTATCAACCTTGTTATAAACAGTCTTTGATTAAAACAGTTACTTTTGAACACAGTAAAATGAGAATGTGCCTTTTTACATACAACATCTTGTAAACTAGCCTCCCCCTCAAAATAAATCAGAAGTCCTATTTGCATTACAGTGTTCAGGATTGATACAGTCAGATCAGCTGCCACGTACTGAATAGCGCACTGTAGAGGTTTTCGCTTTCTGTGTGTTTTGACATGAGAGAGCCGTCATAAGTGATGTCTTACTGTGTGTGCTAATGGTAGCTGAAGTAACAATTTTCACACCTTATTTCATTCCATTGACCTGGGTGGTGATTAATATTTAAAAAGGGCTTGATACAGGTTTTCAGTTCCTGTGTCAACTTGATCTTTGGAAGTTTAGATTTGAATCCTACCAGCCTGGTGATAAATAATTTAATACTAGCCAATGGAAAGGCAGTGAACAAATCATTCAGAGCAATCCTTTTCTTCAAAAAGCAATCTAATGGCAGTCATATATAAATTTGAAGATATAGATATGAACAATTTATTTTTAAAAAATGGCAGCTCGCTTTCAAATTAGAATAGAATATTACTTCCTGATAATCGTGTAAGAATAGAAAAGGAATAAAATTTTGTTATTGAACAGTTATGGTATTAAATTCTGACACTAAATATTAATCTTCTAGGTGCTACTCTATTATTATCTGTTAGAATAATGAAGCAGGCTTTTTTCTGAACATTTACACAGAATTAGACAGCCTAAAAAGCCCCTCAGTTTCCTCGTGTTTTTCTGTAGCAATAGACTGGTTGGGCTAGCTTCTGAAAAGATGAAGACAGTTTGTTCCTCCAGCTCTTCTCTCCGAATACAGCGTAGTGAGTGGGAGAACAGTACTCCCCCATGAATGAGTGCTACAGTCTACTCTGCTAGAGGATGTGGTGTGGTTGTAGTGCACCCAAATCTTGCTCAGAACTGGGTGCCTACTTATCAGTGCCCTGTGCAATCAGAGTCTTTGTTCTGAAGAATATCTACATTTAGACAAGTCAAATTGAGGATAGGCACCACAGTCTCCCTTCTACTTAGCAGTAAGTGATGCATAGAAATAAATATTTCACATACTGACAGCAAAATTCATCCAGAACCCTACCCAATGCCTTAACGGGAAAATCAACAGTTCTGTCCAGTCTGTAGTCACTTTTGCCAGTACAGACCTTCTCCTTTCCAGATTTCATTGGTTGCATTTTCCCTAAAAATACCCTGTGCAGTAAAGCAACCTTTGTGGAGTGATTCTTCTTGGTGGAAATACATCGCCAGCGTTGATGCACTGTTGACTTACTGGTCAGTTCCCATCTACATTTTCCCACTGCCCAGCAGCGCTCTGCTTTCTCCAAGCTTATGTTTTGATTTCTGGGTAGAGCAATGGAACAAGTGGCCAATTCATCATTGCCCTAAAAAGGAAGGGTTGAAATGAATAACGCTATTGTTTGAGGGCACCGTCAATTTGCCAAATTCTCTTCACAGCAATTAGCATGACTACACCTAATTGGTGAAAAGTTCAGGGAAATATCTAAGGAGTTGTTAGGAATTTTTGTTCTTTGATGAGTTATATGGCAGTGGTATGAATTATTCAACATTTTTTACCTGTAAGTTTACAGGGTAAAATGTTGATTGTTTTTCTTATTAGAGGTTAATGAAGTTTAGTATTTCATATTATTTTTGTTTTAACTACCAAGTCTAATCTCAAAGGCCATTTATTACATCAGTACTGTAAATGATGTGTTGAAAATAAAGTAATAATGGTCTAGATGATAACAACTACTAAAGAAGTATAAGTTGAAGTTGCATGTTGGGTCTTCTCTTCTCTAGGCAGCATAAAAACCCAGACATATACAAATGCTATACCTGCTTTCTTTGGCTTTGGAAAAAGACTTCATAAATTAGAAAGAAAAAAAAAAGAGGGGGGGGACAAGCTGAAAGGAGACATTTTAAATTTAGGCAGATCATCCATACCTGTCAACCACAGTGAATGAAAGACTGTTGGTGTGTTTGATAAATCTGATGCAATTCCCCACCATGAACCATAAGCAGCTGGATCTAGTGCCTGCTCTTGACAGATGCCACACACCTGCAAGCCTCAGCTTCTCTGACTTGAAGCTGGATTTCATCAACAAGTGCTGAAAACCACTGCCAGATACTGGTGATATTGGTGTTTGTCCTCTCCTCCAAGACATTTCTCATCTTGTACTTTGTGCCCACACTGTGCCCAATCCTGCTGCCAAGCAGCAAGGGACAGGGGGAGTGCCACGTGTTGCAAAAGCAGCAGAAGGGATATAGGTAAAAGTGCTGCAGAAGAGCAAAATTGCTTCCAGATGTGCAAGTCTGTTCTGTCTGCTTAATTTCTTGATGGCAGGGAGGCAACCAGAAATGCTTTCCAGCCTGCAGGCAGTTAGAGACATTATCATGATGACCTTTGCAAAGGATGGAGAGTTGGTTCTCCTCCACTTGCAGTATGGCAGTACTTGCAGTACTTAGAGTACTGATCCAGCAGCTCTCATCTCCATGGTGCAGGAAAAGCAGCTTCAGAGAAGGGTAAGCAGACACTGATCTAGCTGGCCTGAGGAATGGGGAGCCGTGTTGCTGAGTCACATGTGTGTTTTTTTCTCCCAAATAGTACCCTTGTGGCACAGCTCTGGGAGAGCGTTGAGCACATCTGACTGCCCTGCAGGGTTCAGCTCATGTGCTGAGCACACGGCTGGGAAAATATGGAGCACAAAGTAAAAAGGGGGTCAGAACTGATGTTTCCATTAACTGCAGAGGGGCTTCATGCTCACAGAATTTGTCAGGCCTGCACTGAGTCCGAGGGTGATCGTAATACCTCTAATGTTTGCTTTGTGTGTTTGGATTGCAAGCTCTTTGGCCCAAGGACTGTGTCTCATCATGTATTTACACAGATCCTGGCACAGCAGGTCACTGGGCTCAGTAGGGGCCTCCAATCTCAAGTGATAATAATGAACTGGCTTTCTTCTAAGTGTTATTTACCCAAACAATACTGTGTTCCATTGTGAAGCATTGTTTTTATTAATTTTTTTTTTCAGTTCAAATGAAATAAAAACATTGTTCCTCAGTGTTTGAGTGGACAATATGAGTGTTCATCTCCTGCTGAGAAATAAAAATTCAAGAGTTTCAAATACCAGTGCTTCCTGCCCCCTTTAGTCACTCTGAGGACTTGTGTCTGATGATAAAATGCTTTAAATCCATTTTAAATCTTGTCCAGGCTGGCATTCCTTGTTTGGATCTTAGCAACACAACAAAGCTTGCTTTGAAAGTCTTTTGCAGAGGCAACCCTGAGTTCATGTAGTTGATAGTTATGTGAAGAAGCCCAATTTATTCATGTAGCAGCTGCTTGAATGCACATTTGCAGAATCTATCCAAGCATCTTTTAAAGCATGTGATTTAGCTTTAAAGCTAAAGAAGTCTTTGGGAAGAGTGCAAACCAACCTGTTCTTCTGAACTACAAGATCCATTTTATTTAAGAGAAAAAAAAAAAAAAAAAAAAAAAAAAGCAAACAAACAAAGAAACACAGAAAACAGCACAGATTTTTTTCCATGCACTTGTATGTGAAAGGTCTGTATATTTTCTTTTGTTCCATTGATCAACATTATTAGAAGATGACTGTGCGTGTAGCTGTGTGCAAGATCTCTCTAGTACTGCAAGATCCTAGGAAAGGCATTTTGGGTCTTATCTGATTGTTTTGCAATGCATACAAACAGGGCTACTCTCAGCTCAAACTACATGATGAAAAGTGAATGCTTCTGCTTTAAAAATGTAGATCAGCAATGATGTCTTCAGCATGAAGCCTCCTGATGTAGCCAAGGCATAATTTTATTATCCCAGATGAAAGACAAATATGACCTCATTTTGTTTCGTATGAAAAAACATTATTTTGAGTCTGTCTGGTTCCTGCAAGCTTGCTGAGCTATGTTATTCAGTAATCTTTGGCATATGATAACTTTCTTTTCTGAGGCTGGTGTGCAGAAAGAGAGGAAATCAGGCCAGGTTGCAGCTGCCATCTATTTCTATGGCTTCGGTCTTGCCCTTTGAGTTCTTTGTCAGACAGTTGCAGTCTCCTACAGTATAACTCCAGTTGTTTTGTGTAAGCACACCCCAGCTACAGTGTCAGTTCTCTTCCAGAGTGCTAAATGATGTAGGTTGTATTTACAGGCTGGAAAGGTACAGGCCTTACCTGTTGGGATACTGGCTTTTTCTTCTTTGATCCATTATGAAAGGCGATAATCTTAAATCAGTCATGATTCTTAGATCAGTGATCCTTAATGAGGGCAAACTTGCAAGCACTGACAACAGAGCATTTTGGGGGGTATACCTGCAGAAATAGGTGTGAGCAGACCCACGTTGCCTTGACATAAGCCACCCCCAGACACAAAGCTTTGTCCCTACAAGAGGCTGGTGCAGGTTTCTACACCCTGCCCAAAGGCACGGTAAATCCCTGCAGGTGGTTGGTGCCCCATCAACTCCGTGCACCCACGGCCCTGCTGCTCTCTGCACAACCACTCCGTGCCACGCTGCCTGATGCTCCGACCCATGCTCTCAGAGCAGCTGCTGGTGGTTAAACATTTCTTTGTCTTTGCAGACAGCTCTCTGCTAGGGAGGTGGGAACTGGGGCTTTCAGCTAGGATGAAATGTTAATATTGCCGTGCTCACTTCCATTTTGGAGTGAAAAGAGGAAATAGAAGTGAAACAGATGAAGCTTACAGATTTAGGGGAAAAGCTATTTCTGATTTACAACTTCTTTGTTCTGATAACTGTAAATAACACTTCTTTCAAGGTTGATGTTGCATTTTGTTATTTTAGAACAGTAGTGTCATGTTGTCCTACTCAAAGTGGGAATCATTGTAATGTTTTTTTGTTTGTTTGTTTTGTGTTTTTTTTCTTATTCCTTTTTGTGAACAATTGTAATAAAGTAGGAAAAGTCAGTTTTCATCTACTTGCAGTGTTTCCCAAACAGAAAATGTAAAACCAAAACTACAAGATATTGAATTGCAAGTCAAATTCCCCCACAATCACGCTCACTTTTACCCCACTGTTGTTTCCTTATTTGCTGTAAAAAAAAAGAAGTGAAAAAGTTATTTCCCCACACTTTCATGTGCTTCATTGAAAAGATGAGTTAAAGAAAGAAAAACAAGTGCACAAGTGGTTTCTAAAAATTGAAATTAAATACAAACTTAAGATCAATTTTGTAATGTATCTGTGTTTAATTATTGATATTTCCAAAAGTATTATATATTTTTTAAAGTATCTGTTCTTTATATTTACCTGTTACTTCCAGCTGAAATTTGGTAACTAGCTCTACTAGAGTCACTTGAGCCTCTAGAAGAGGGAAAAAAAAAAAAGTATATGCACTTAATGAGCAACAAAGTTAGTGATCTGTAGCAATTACCCAAGTGAGTAATTTCATTTCATTAATGCACCCTAAAGCACCAAGCTGGTTTTGTCAATGGGCACTGCAGGGCCATTGCAATGCTCAAAGAGACAGTTATGTTACCAACCACAGTGTAAGGGATAGGTTTACCAACAAGGAAGGAGAGGGAAAGTAGCTTAGCATGAGAAGAAAATTAAAGACCATTTATTACTGTCACGGAAGTCAATGGCAATACTTCTGAAGACTCTAGTGGAGCAGGATCAGTTTTCTTCTGGCTCTCCTTACTTCCAGTTTCTTGGTTACTGTGTTTTTTAAGAGGGTATCTTAATGCACATAGCATCTCTGAAAGGTGAAGGAGGGCATGTGCCTGGCTTATATGAATCCTTCTCACAGAAAAGTACAAAAGCAGATAGCAGAAATGAAGGGAAAGCAGCATTATAACTTCAGGGCTTCTCTGGATCACTCAACATGGAACACACACAGCATATGATATATTAAGGTGAGGTATTGAATATCCATAAAAAAGTACTAGCAAATGGTGTCAATTTTCAAACTTTGCTTTGTCAGCTTCACAAATTTAAGATCAGTCATCAAAAAGTCTCTACATAGATCAGCTGAAGAGACATAAAACCTTACAGTTATTTCCCTGACCAAAAAAAATAATAATAATAATTTGAAATTAAAGATGAGTTTATAAAAACTCAGACTGGCAGTGCTAAAACTGGGGTCATCCAACCTCTAAGTTTAGAAATAAATGCTGAATAAAAACAATGAGACCCAGCTCACTGCTAATGAATACATCTTGGAGGGCAGTTGAACGCATAGAAAAATAGATTTCACAGAGAGACTTATTTTCAGCTTGAACACCATTTTCTCACTACATTACCATGAAGAAATCATCTCATGAGAGAAAAAAACAGCTATAAATAAAAAAGCGTTGGGCAGTCCCTAGAGAGTTGTCAAAAATGTGTAGTTTTTGTACACCACAGTGTAAAAGTATTCATTAAAATGAATTTTTAAAATGCCCTGTCCAATATTAGTTGCCTGATGTCCTTCCTTTGTTCATAAATTATAAATGAACCAGCAAAAAATGAAGAAAGCATGATTTCATTAATAAATTATTTAAGTACAATTGTTAGTTTTTGCAATCATTGGGCTAAAAAGCTCAAGGTTGTGATCGTATAATCACAGAATGGCTCAGGTTGGAAGGGACCTTAAAGCCCACCCAGCTCCACCCCCTGCCATAGGCAGGAATGCCACCCACCAGACCAGGCTGCCCAGAGCCCCATCCAGCCTGGCCTTGAACACCTCCAGGGTTGGGGTTCCACAGTTCCATCCGCAGCTCCTCTGGGCAGCCTGTTCAGTGCCTCACCACCCTCTGAGAGAAGAATTTCCTCCTAACATCTAATCTAAATCTCCCCTCTTTAAGTTTAAAACCGTTCCCCCTTGTCCTATCATTATCTGCCTGTGTAAAGAGTCTCTCTAAAGTGAAACTAAAGTGCTTCTCACTTGAGCATGATGATGATGATGATAATGTTATTAACACCATTATTAGTGTGCCCCATGAAGCATAAACCCAGCCAGCTCCCTTGGTCCCTACGTGGTGCCATGGTCTCTGGAGCTTCCTTCTGGGCTGTACTGAGTGAGTGGGAGGCGATGCTGAGGACAGTCGGTGTGAGCAGGGTTCGCTGGGTGGCTCCCCCCAGGTCAACAGTTCAAAATCTGAATGATGAGCAGCATACTGACCCAAGGGGATCTTCTCCCCACAGCGGCCTGCCGGTGCCAGCGGCACATGCGGCTGGCTTGGCCCATTCCAGCGGTGGCTCTGGGAGCTCCAGCGAGTCCGAGAGCAGCTCTGAGTCTGACTCCGACAGTGAAAGCAGCTCCAGTGACAGCGAGTGCAATGAGGAGTCACGCAGTGCCACACCGGAGGTAAAAATACCTTTGCAGATATCCCCTGGCAGATGTTTTGAGGGGGGAAGCATCGAAGATAGAGAAATCCTACTCCCTGTTAGGAAAATGTTGGGATTCTGCGCGGCTTGGTGCTGTTGACTTTTTTCTCCCTTTACAGTTTGATGTGTATGACCCACATACTCATTCTAGCTTTTGGAAGAATCCTTCCGGCCTACATTTGAATTGCTTTAAAGAAATATTTAGATTTTTGCCAGTAGCTAGAGAAGATTTTATTGACACAGTATTCAGCTGGGACTAAGGAAAGGCAACATGACAAAACTATATCTTCAGGGACCAGCTAAACTTTTCAGTTGTATTAAATTTCTTCAGGGCCACATTGTAAACCAGATAAGGAAGCCTAATTAAGCATAAATACTCCATAAATACCCCCATAAAAGTAGCAGTCACCACTAGTTGACTGAAATAAAAGGGTGTGTTAAAAAGTTTTCACTTAAAGGGAAAAGCATTGCTTCTGTCTGAGATTTGTTCCTTGTTCTTCAAATTGCAGCCTGAACCCCCTTCGACAAACAAATGGCAGCTGGATAAATGGCTAAATAAAGTGAACCCCCACAACAAGACCATCATCAACAATCAAAATGAGCCTCACAGCAAGACCAGCTCCCAGCCACAGAGCAGCCAGCAGGCTGAAGGGCAAAACAAAGGGAAGCTCAACAACAGCCTGCCCCCAACCGATTCCAAAGACCGGGCAATCCTCAGTCCCATCCGAGAGAAAGCCAAACCGCGGGTTGCCCAGAAAACCCCAGAGGCAAAAAGCTCCAAGCAGAAGTCACCAGCTCATAATGAGCCAACTTCACAAAGGACTACTGGGAAAAAGCAACCCAAAAAGGTAGAAAGGACTTCCAGTGTAGAAGAGTATAACTGGCCCAAACCAAATAATACCAGCAACACTCCCAAAGAAAAAGACCCGCAGGAACCCCCCGAGCAGCCAAAGGTTCGAACTAAAGCAGCAGTTGGGAAGACCGCTCCAAGGAAGGAACCACGAACGAGCACAGGTCTCACTTCGGAGAAGAAAAAGTACAGAGGCCCCAGCAAAATTGTCCCCAAGTCCCGGGAATTTATCGAAACTGATTCGTCTACTTCTGACTCAAATACAGACCAGGAGGAGAGCTTGCAAGCTAAGATACTGCCAGCTTGCAGTGGGCCGGCGAATGGCATCAAAGTGAAGGACTCTGGCAGTAACATCCTCAGTGTAAGTAGCTTAACTAGCAATGGCAGCAACACATCCATCGACCAGACCAGCAATGACTTGGAGGAGCAGCTCTTTTCTCCTATCCCAATCGTACAAAATGAACTTCTGTCCCCACTGAGAGAATATGAAGAACTCAAATCTCTTTGGGTGAAAATAGATCTTAGTTTACTCTCTAGGATACCTGGGCAAGAGCCTTTTGAGACCACATCTGTGAAAACTGAACCAAGAGAGGCAAATGTGAAACACAGACGACCATCTCGAGAGTCCCCTACCCCAGCAGCTGAAAAACCACCCACAAAATCCAAAAGGAAACACAAGGTAAGTCACTTCCATCGTTCAGAGGAAGTGAACATTGAATTTCTGTGCATCCCTGAGGTCAGGACTGCAGTCATTGACTCCTCACTACACCTGCAGCAGGGCTGTAAGGGGGCATCATACCACTAAGGCTTCATTATTTTTACAAAGGATGTACATTTTCCAGTACATTACAAACTAACATCAGAAATGAGTAAAAAAAAAACTAACTCCAGCTGTCAAAATCAACAATGTTTTTTTGAGATTTATCATACAACCTTTTTAGCTGTATTTGCTCACTTGCCCAGTAATTTGCAGTGTTCTGTAATCGGCAGAACTCCCGATGACAAGTGCATATTACCAAGGATTCAGCCATACTCAGAAAATGTGACTTCTGTTTGGAAGGCAGAGTTTTATTGTCTGCGGAATTAATGCATTTTCACCACTGGCTTAAACAGGCATAACTTCATTAAAGTCAATGGAATGGTGCTTGCTTCTGCTTCTGGTGAATTTAGTCTCTGTATTGTTTTGTTATACAAATGAATTTGATTCATAGAAATATCATTTGCTTAACTAGCTGCTCCCTGTATGCAGCTACCTGGAAAAGCAAATATGTTTTGTCTTAAGGCATCACGTTTTATCATGTGTTTTATGTTATTTATGCCCAAGGGTATCCTATCTTGTGGGATATGACAATGCACTTTAAACTAAATGTGTTTTCAGAAAAGAAACTGGGGTTTTATATCATAAATGAATTTTTGTAGTCATTTTTTTTCCAGCTGAAATGGTTGTGCTCTGGTCTCCCTGTGAGAAGTCATCATAGCGTATTTTTTATACTCCAAATTTTATAAATCATTGTGAATGTGACTTCAGCTGTCTGTTCTGGCAAACTTCTGAACAGTATTGAAATGCTGAGTTTGAGCAGGCCCGTGGTATGAGAGAGTTAATGCAAGACAAAGTCAGACAATGCCAGGCAGACACAGGGTCTGCACCCCTTCCTACATGAGTCACTGCACTGGCTCCTTCCCTGTTGAATTAAGTGGAAATAATCACATGAGTAAACTCAGCAGGTTTTTATTCAATTTATATTCTAGCTGTACACTGAAGGCAGAGAGGTAAGAGGGAAGGAGACAAGAGAGAGGAAAGGGATGTATAAATGTCAATGTTTATATGTATTTACAATAGCTTACAGTGGGTATACTAATTATTAAAACAGTGGTGCATTAGTATGATGGCTAAAACAAGAATATGGTACTGGCAAATAGACACAGGACTCCCAGAAAAAAATAAAGGGGGTGGGGGGGAGGGGGGAGCAGGGAAGGTTATATGAAAGCTGGAACCTTGGAACTTCGTTAGCTGAAGGTAGCAACATGAGGAATCTCACTATGGGATTGCACAAACATAAGCTACACTCTGAAACAGCCTTTTCAGTTGCTGTGTGACTGTTCAGTGCTACCCAAGAGAAAACAAACCAATTACAATGGCTTTAGGGTATATCAACAGTTAAAACAGGAAAGGAAGAGCCTGATTTGGATTTCTAAATCGTGCTATTAAAAGACGTATTTTAGCCATCTACTAATGGGCTTGAAGGATGATACGAAGGTTCCAGTGATGGAGCAGTGATCAGCTTTGCTTGCACCATCCTAGTTCAGGTACAGAAGTCATGCATCAGGGAATCTTTCAAACAAATTTTTAATCAGCTATCACTGTTGATGACTGCCACCTTAGAGCTCAGTCCTGTGAGGAATAGTAGTCTTTCAGTCCTGTGAGAAATACTTACTCAGGGAAGTTTTCACAGTGACTTCCATTAAGTCAGTGAGTAAAAGCTATTTACTTGAGTAACATTTGGTGCTATCAAGTCATTCTGTCTGAATTATTAATTAAATTCCAATGTTACAGTATAGTTACAGAAGATAACTATAGCACATGAGGCGTTTTGCTTCCTAATTATCTGGCTGTGTCACTTATTATATAACTTCTGGTCATGTGTTTGGAGCACTTTTAGCCCTGATTTCAGGTGACCTCCACTTCTTTTAGAACAGTATTTTAACTGCTGCTTCTGTAAAGGAAATACACTGAGATTCCTGAGCTCCTCTTAATGGCAAGTGAAACTGTGCATAAATGTGCGATCTTTCAAGCTCTGCATTTTTTGTTAAAGCAGTCGGAAAACCTGGATACCTTTGTTGAAACCAAGAAGCAGCGCCTGGAGGACCCTTCAGCTTCATGCTTGCTCCCACCTTGTATCTCTCCAATACCGAATCACAGATTAACCAGCACTAAAGAGTAAGTTTTTTTTATTATTATTATTTTTTCTTTCCCATTAAATTATGAGGGATTTCACAGTACTATTCTACAGATGTCTTAGATGGGAAAGCATAAGTGACCAGGCATTGCTATTCCCATCCATTAGGACGAGAGTCCACACGGTTTTGGATGAGATTCATTCAGCCTTCTGATGGGTTACTGGAAATTAGAGTCTCATCACAACCCTGAAATACTCTTCTTCCACCATATTGCATTCTCTCAAGGTTCTTTCTCACTCCCATCATCCTTCCCCTCTATGGCCAGAATGGGATCCATTTGATCATCTGGAAATTATTTTTAAAATTGTTTTCCTATGAGACAGTTCTCAGTTTTTTTGAATGAAATAATGACTTTTCCATTCACTTATTCTTTAACTGTGTATACAGCATTGCCAGGGGTGAGACCCTAAATGATTCAGACACACATGCATTGTATTTCAGCAGACATGTAATCAAATAGTTTGTGCCTTTCAGTGTCTTTGAGATACGGCTATAATGCTTCAGCAAACAGGCACCATGTAAATAATGATTCTGATTATTATAATCACCAGATTAACATTCTATAAATAACCAAAGAACCCAATTCCCTTCTGTCATCAATTTTGTGCTTTTATGTTTTTGAGATGAGGCACTGTTTTCTGCTTCGCAATAGGACAAGCAAAGAATCAAATGCACGATATGCTTCTGAAAACAATTTGATTGTATTAGTATTTAAATTCAGATAAAGCTCAAAAATCATTTATGAAATAGTACACAGATTTTAAAATCCATAAAGAAGGTTGAGCATTTATTTGTGCTGTTCTAATTACAGAGGGACTTCAGTCCTTGAACTAACCCCTCATTATACCACTGGGAAGATCAGAGTTTTACTCTGGAAAAGGCAGATGATTTGAAAGTTACCGTGTGATCAGTAATATGTTGCAGATTTGATAAACACCATGATGGGTGTTGCCTGGTTGTCATTGCTAGAAATACAGTTAGTAAAGATATATTGCAGAGAGAATGAAGGATTAGCCATCCCCAACACCTCCACAATCCATTAAAAAAAATCTTTCGAATCTTGTCTCCAGCAAGCCCAAAGGATCCACCCCCAACCTGATGTTTCTTAATTTGAGCTTGTTTTCCAGGTCATTAATTTGATTCTTCAGAGATTTCAAGCCTTTGGTATTCTCTGGTAAAATATAATTGTGTTCATCAATAGTTATTTCCATATGGTATCTTTTCCTCTCACCTTCCTCAAGTTTTGAAATAAAATTTTCTGACTTCTTTTCAACTGCAAAGGCCTGGATCACATTACCTTTATTATTGGTGTCTTCTGAGTTCATCTGAAACAAATGCAATATTATTTGATAATTCGGATCTTCAGCTCCCACTGATAGGCATCTGAACATAGATCAATATATATCCCAGAAGATTAGGGAGCTGACTGAACTGTGTGACAACACATTTCTGGACCTCCCCAGGTTAGTTTTAAGCATTCGGGAGTGGTTCTGTTTTCCACAGGGTTTAAGAGGAGGAAGAAGAAAGGGGAATCTAAAACTGTGCACTGTTCAAAGGTGTGGGGAAAAATAACACTTCAGTGGTGAATGGTTGAAAGATAGGCTTTGCCATTTAAACCCTCTTTACTCCCAAAGGTCCAACATTTTCATTCAGAACTCTCTACAAAAGGGCTTTGAGAAATAAGGATGATTCAGCTACAGCTGACAATGAAGTTGACCCGTTAGGAAGGTGTCACGTCTCCTGGTGGATGTTCTCTCTCTTGGGAAGAATGGCAGATCTCTCCTGTTAGAATATGGTCCCTGTGCCAACAAGCTGAGTTCCCCAAGGCAGACTTCGGAGATTCCCACTGGGCTCTTTTATAGGTGCAAGAATATTTTAACAGAAAGAACACAATCTCTGGACTAAAATTTGGAGGCATTCAGGGAGGAATTAGTGGAAGATAGGTACACCTGTGTTTTTGCAGCTCCAATTAGCTGCCTGTGTTTGGTTTTGGCACTTAAATATCTTTCCCTCATAACCTGTTCCTAAATGTATGGGCTCAGTAAAGCAAGCGAGGATACACAATTGAGTTTTAAAGGATTACATGTCTAATATGGGCAGTTATATGTCTAATTTCTGCAAGTTCCTATGACTTACATATACAATTTGAGTGTAGAAATTCAAAATGGTCAGTTGTGAACTTAAAGGCCATTTGCCCAACCAAATAGCCATTCTGTTGTATGTAGTCATTGTACAAACCAATAGTTATCACTCTTGTTCCTTCCCTCACACAGTCTGGGTCTCATGCCTTTTCCTAAATCTAATGTGACATTTAAAATATAGTTATTCAAACAATCATCACTGTATTTTCCCTGTGTCTAATATTTCATAGCATAAGAAGAAACAAACAATACTGTTTTGTGCCCAAGTAATTCATAGTAATAACTTGAAACACTGCTGTGAGTCAGATTTTTGTCAGATCAGCTACCCACTTTGCAGCAGAGGATTGTTTGTGCTTTTACTTGCTTGCCAGAGCAATTTTAATTTAAGCATTAATTGTATGTGCTGCTGAATACCATTTATATCTAAATACCTGATTGGTAGACCCAGTCCAGACAGAGCTCTATTTGCCAACATTTGGCAGTTTGTAACAACACAGAGAGTTATGTGCTGATGCAAACTGTGAGTCTGAATTTCATACCAGGGAAACATGCCTGCCGTCTAGCAGGCATGCTAGACGTATGTCTGAGACAAACATTTCAGGCTGGTTTTGAAGATTTCCTCTTCGCTTTTGTTTGACCTTTGGATAAAGATGCACCTGTACGTGGCAACATATTAGCTGATCCTTTGGGCAGTCACAACGGTGTTCATTGCAGTTCATTCAAGGCAGAGGCAGCCTTCTACATCTATGACAATGCCTTCAGCTTCATTCACTCGCTGCCATATGGTCCAAGCTAATGTGGGAGTGACCTTTCCCTGCTAACCCCCTGCAGAAAATCAGACACACTGTCAATGTGCAGCAGTTCATTGTGGACAGGAAGAGTAGAGGGAAAGGAAAGCCAAGTGATCGGTACAGACAATGGCTTTATCTCACTAATAGGCCAGAGATACCACTGCATACCACAAGGAGTGGATAAAGAGAGGGTAAAGAAAAGCAGCTTTAAATGTAAGAGTAGATGGCAATTCCCTCACACTGACTTCTTGTTGCCTGCTTGCTTGCTTTCTGCCCTAAAAGAAACCAGGATGAAAAAAAATAAAATAAAATAATAAAAAAAAAAGCAGGTGGGGAGACTTTTCGTTCCTTGGTAATTGGACTTCTCAGACACAAAAATTAAACCCTGCAGCCAGAAGACCATCAGTTCTGCTTGTGTTTTTTCCTTCCACTTTTATTGTCTTTCTCCCTAGATTTTAAATATAGTTTAACTAACAATCATGTCAGCCAATTAAACCATTGAGTCTCAGTAATTATTGTAATAAATTCATTCAAAATTAGTGATTACTGCAATCAAAGACCAGTTTCTTAGCCCATTAGCAGCCCAAAGCAAAGTGACAATCTGGTTAACTGCTGGTAACAACTTATTTCATGGAGGTTATTGTTAACATAAATGCTTTGGTATAAATCTGAGGAAGGTAACATTGCTAAATAAATTATCAGTGTAATTCCTGTGAAAATTTATAGGATTAAGTAGGGAAAAGAGAAGAGAAGAGAAGAGAAGAGAAGAGAAGAGAAGAGAAGAGAAGAGAAGAGAAGAGAAGAGAAGAGAAGAGAAGAGAAGAGAAGAGAAGAGAAGAGAAGAGAAGAGAAGAGAAGAGAAGAGAAGAGAAGAGAAGAGAAGAGAAGAGAAGAGAAGAGAAGAGAAGAGAAGAAGAGGAAGAAGAAGAAGAGAAGAGAAAAGAAAAGAGCTTATAGCCATTAAGTATTGCTGTTGTGTTTGAATTTTAGTTATGCAGAAAAAATATATCCTCAAGTGCATTTTCGGTCGTGGTTACATGTTCTCACCTGCAGAATGACTTCTATAGCTTGATTTGCTCTATCTTGTATGTGAGCCCAAAGGTGAGGTGAACAGGGGAAGTCTCACACAGTGCCCAAAAGGGAGATCAGGCCTCTGAATATGATGCCTCTTCTGGAATGTTTAAATGTCACTCAGTTGGAGAAGAGGCTTCTACCACGGTACCTGCAGCCTTCTTTTCTTGTACTGCTCTCCCAACTCCACGTAGCAGCTGAGGAACATTGTTTAGATTGCTGTGTGTGTGCTTAAATTTCACCACGTAGTGACAGACTCCATGCGAGTGCTGGAGTCTTGTTTTAACTCTGGAAACAGCCACAGATGTGTGGAGAAACCTTGCTAGTGGTTCCTAAAGGGCTTAGCTCATCTTCAGATGACAATGAAGATGACAATGGCTCCTCTTCAGTTTTTCTTCAGACACTTTAGAAGTAAAACTGCCAGACTTGGTTGCTGTTCCCATTGCAAAGCTGTACCAGGGTGAAGGAAGAGCTCCACACCTCAGTGCCCATCTGTGGTCTCATCCATACATGTTTGTTAGACAACCCACTGAACAGCACACACAGGGTAGTCCTGTTTAGGACACTGGCTTGGAAGGCAGAGGGTTTGGATTCTGCTCCTGGGTATTTCATTAATTGTGTCTGCTTTGCCTCTGTACAATCCAGTAACACATGCGTGCTTTCTTGGGGCAGTGCTTGCTTTTCTTTGGAAAACTTTCCTCTGGAAAAAGTTCAGAGTGTTATTGTGCTATAGCTATGGTAACTTGTCTCAGTTCCAAAATGCCCTTTGGTGGTAAGAAGCTAACAGATGGGGCTTTGAGTGAGAACTTTTTGGAGGACATGCTTGCAGGACCACATGTGCATGAAATCAGTCTTTGCAAAGAACTGCCAGTCTCCTCTGACCTGCTTGCTTTCCTTTGATCTTCAGGCCCATGTGTTTTCCAAACAGGACAGCATCCATACCCGTCCTACTGTAAGGCAATATGAATTCTCTGCTGCTTTTATTTCTGCAGTCTGAGGATCTTTAACATTAGAGAATTTCAAAGTTATTTTTAGCTCTGCTTCAGTTGAATTAAAATAGTTTTGAGTAGAAGAGCTGTAAAACCTGAAACGCAGGGGTTTTGTTTGATATCACTTTGTTATGAAAACAGGCTGAAATATTTTTGTACCACCAAGGGCCCAAAGTAGGGGGAATGATCAAAGCAGGTGTTTGATCTGTTGGTCATTGATCATTGATTGATGTTGTTGGGGAAACTGAAAAAGAGGCTGGCCTGGAGTGAGAGGGTGCTGTTACCCTGCATGGTGCCAGAACGAGGAGCAAAGAAATCTGGGTTGCTCTCTCCTCTTTCACCGGCTACTTTACTGCAAAGTAAATCTATAATTCCTGACACTGACTGAAAGCAACTAGGAATGAAACATAAATTCTTGTTGACTTAATTTGCTATTGAAATTTTAGTCAATAATCATGAAAAGTAAATGATTGTGTAGTGCAATATCAGATGTTTAACAAAACATTAAAATTCAGGTTATCTTCATTGACTGGGTTAGAACAGTGCCTAAAATAAAAATCTATCGGTAGACTGATATGTTAAACAGTGGTAGGGTGTTGTGTTTTTTTTCTTGATGGATTTGAGGGGAGAAAGGTCTAGCATGTGTTTTTTCTTTTTGTTTGTTTTAACTGTGTATCCCAGCTGCCATTTCCAGCCAGCTAACAATTTCTGTACATAAAACAGACAATAGATTATCATATTACTTGAGCTTTCATGTCAAAACCACATTCATTTTCTGAATCACGTTCAATTCATCAACCAATATTTGCTCAAGGGCTTTTGCCAGCTACAATGTATCATTTTAATATAGTGTTGAACATTGGTTTTATTCTAGAGGTCAAATAATTATTATCTTGTTATTGTTATGGTTATCATTTTGTACTTATACATTGTTTTTTTTGTTCACGTGGCATGTGCTATTACATGTTTTTGCAAAGGTTGCTTATGTGGGCCCTAATGCACCTCTTAAAAAATGCTTAATGTTAAACACGTAAATAGCTATCCTTGATGTCAAAGGAACTAATCCTGGGCATAAAACTTTTCAGCACTTTGCTGAGTCAGAACCTCGCTGACCTCTCAAATGAAGACTGACTCAAATTAGCATTTAAAGTGGGTGCAATTTGTACTAATGCACTGGAAGTCGTCCTCCAAAGTAGGAGGTTTCTGCAGCCATTGAAAAGGCCGAAAAGGCATGGGTGGCTCTTTTCTGTCTGCCTCTCTCCTTTTGACTTTGCTTTTAGGACATGGGGGATCACGGCACGTATCTGAGGGTAGAGCTGGCTTTTCAGTAAATAAAATCTAGAGCTTTGTGCTGTGGAGGATTAACCACGATTGAAATGGTTCTTATCTGTGTCCCAGGAACAGCAGTAGCTCAGTGAAGAAGGTGGCAAAGAAAAGAGAAGAGAAGCTGTTCCCTCCTCCATTATCCCCCCTCTTGGATGAGCCTGTGCACCGGCGGCACAGCAGTGACAACAGCTCCTTCAGCCAAGAGACCAACATCACAAACACCTCTCAGACCAGCAGCTCTTCCTCCTCTGTTTCTAAACACAGAAAGAATGAAAATAAATCCTCTTCTAACCCCAAAGGAGTCTGTGTAAGTAACAGACCTCAGTTGCTGGAAGTGAACAAGATAAAATAAAATTAACTTAGCTTTGTTCTGTTTGAATTTTTTTCCCTGTATCTATTTTTAAATCCTTATGTAGTTTCGCTCTAAAGCAGCAAGGAGTGAGACCTTTGCAGAGCTTTTTAGGTCAGCATTAGGCATCTACATGGTGTTGTGTATTGGTCTCTGAGAGACCCAGGGTCCCTGAGCCTCAGAAGAAAGCCTTTGCAGCCACTGCCTGGTTGTAATTATTTGCCCAACTCTGTAGATACAACAAGTACATTTTACAAGTAAAACATCAAGATTTTTTATGTCTTTCTCATGAATCATTACCACAAATTATCAGGCAAAATTAAGCAGTATAGTTATACTGAATGTTGTGGCCTAAACTAAACAGAAAATAAAAATCTAACAAAAATATACCTAATCTAACAAAACACCTAATCTAACAAATATACCTAATCTAACAACAATATACCAAAAATATACTCAACACAGAAATGTCTTCTTGCAGGTTTGCAGCCTCACAGCTGTTAGTGGTGAGGTGTATTTGCACCTAATCTCCATGAATTTTGTACTAACTTTTAGATATCACATAAAAGGTAATTTTTTGCTCCCCAGAAAACACCATTCTGTTAGTGCCATGTCCCCACCAAACATTTTCATATAGATATTACTTTCTTTCTTGCCTTTCACCAGATTCAGATGATTTTTATTTTTTTTAGCTAAATATACATGAAAAAGAGACAAAGCTAGAAGCTGCATAGCAAACTAATTAAGAAAAAAAAATCATATCAGTTGGTCATCCTCTTTAAAAAATAAAGAGGGAAACCTTAGTTTTCTGGCCCATTTTCAAAAATAATCTTCCCACTAGAATTTCAAACGTATCACTTAGGATCAAACTGTATTTTAGTATCACTGTCAGAATTAAAAGACAAGAAGGGAATTCAGCCACAGAAAAGGACATGTGTAGCCCCATTTTTCACAGTTCGCCGCTTTGTGAGAGGTTGTTGCCATGCTCTGTAATAGTAAAACTCAGAAGTTGCATTGGAACATAGGTGACAAATCGCTTCACCTTATTCATTCATCCCTGTTGCTTTCTGATGCCATTGTGTCACTTCAAGCTGCGAGAGTAATACACACACCTTCAACTGAAATCAATGCCAAAATGAACTGCGTATGTCAGCAAATAAAATATGCTATGTAAACAGCAGGGCCACTTCCTCTCACTCCCAGCACCTCCAGTCAGATTTATCCTTGGTGTATCTATTATCCTGGTACCCAATATATTTGTCTTCTAAAATAAGCTAGAATTCTTTTATTAGCTCACTGGTTCATCTTTAATATAGTTTATCTGTTGCGGACATAGCATGAAAGTTGCAATTGCCTGATTTAAGTGCTTCTGTTATGCTTCTGTTTTTAATCAATACAGAGTCACAACTCTTGACTTCTGCTTTCCATTCTTCTCCCTGTTCTGTGTAACAAGGGTGAGGAAACTGCTCCTTGCTGAAAACTGATCAGAGTTTACAGACACATTGAAGTTACCTACAAATTCTATAGAAAAAGGTGACAATAATGTGATCCACCTCAAATGAAGTCATTTACATCCAGCCCTTCTGTGTTAGATTTCCCCATGCTGGCTTTAACAAGTGCCTCCAATCAGAAGTACTATGTAACCTAGGCTGGCTTTCACCTTGGAGTGTAGGGAAATGAGTTTAGGTGAGGGGTCAGTGGTGGAGTCACAATGCTTACTTAATCTAATAGGCTCATTAGAGAGGATGGAAGGTGGTTTCTTGAGGTTTCCAGGATGCACTTGGCTACATATGCATGCTACTTTGTACCTTAGTTTTTTCATGTGTCTATATGTTTTGAATTATGAAGAATTAACACCAGTCCTTTTTTTATAGGAGGAAGAATCCCACAACGCACCAACAGCCAATGCTCTTCTTGATACCAGCCATCTAGAAACAGACATCTGGTCTGCAATGCCAACTCTTTCTAATGGGAATTCTGAGCCCAGAAGACCTAAAATTACATTTGATGATGTGTAAGTACTACTGGATCTGTGCTAGTTGCATGTTAGATACTTAGGATTTTCGTACAAGTAGAGGTCCCAGTGAAAGAGCTTATCCTTGGTTTTAATGCTAACAGTGGGCACCTGCGTGGATAGTGCTGCACAGTGGCACATACAGTTTTAATCTTTACAAATGAACTGTTGTCACTGATTAATGAAGTCTCTGTTGATAAATGTTTTCAGATCATGAATGTTGGCTCACAGTAATTCTTCTTCATTTTTTTTTAATTAGTATAAACTATTTTTCCTTTTCCTCTGTTCAGCACATGTTAATGGCTCCTCTGGGTGGCCAGTTTTCACAGCTAGTTATTTTGCATTCAGGTCACCCATCAAAACTTTGCATACAGTAACTTCAGATTAATATCAGGTTAAGATTGAAAGAGATAAGTGGGTGTATATATCTAAATTGTTCTTGGAAGCAGTCAGCATTTTTTTTCAAACAATGTTTGTCCAACTGTATGAAAACAAAGACTTGAAATAATTGATTCTGTCTCTTAAGGCTCCACAACGCAGATTATTACATGCAAGAGGCTAAGAAGCTAAAGCATAAAGCAGACGCATTGGTAAGATTTCAAAGCTTTTTTGTCCTTTTCCACTATGGAACTGGGTATTACAAGAATGTGTCTTCTGAATCTCATCTAAAGCCTCAGAAACCAAGAGGAACTCTGCTATTGACTGAAGTATGTTTCAGACTGAACTCTATAAACAAACTGTTCGCAACCATTTGACCATCAGGCCAAAGCCTGAGCACCATTCCTAGACTATAATGTGTCATTCCCCAAAAAAGGAAACTTTTTGCAATATCTGGTATCTCTTCTGGGGAGAAGCAACAGTCATGCTGTGTGCAAAGGATGTAAGATAATATCTAAAAGATTATGTGTTTTTGAAATTTGTCTTCATACTCACTTTGAGCCCAAACCAAAAGTGTTGAAATACTCTGTAACAGAAAGCTAAGAAAGGCAAATAACCCTCCACCCCATAATCAACTGGCAAAACTATTTGATATTTCAAATCCAATTGTTTAAAATTTACAGGAATTGATTTTTAAATGATGCACTCATTTTTACTGCATGCTATTAGGCTGGTAAATAAAGACTCAACAGGGTTTGGTTTTTTTTTTTCCCCCAAAAAAAAAAATCTTGCAGTGAGGTAATTCAATGGTGGGAAAGATTTTTCCCTCGTTTTGGCCCAGATGAAATTCCAGTAAGATTGACCTAATTTTGCAAAGGGTTTTGATAGAACTACCTAATCTGCCAGATTGCAGTTCTGTCATAGTTTATTCAATCCAAGATATTGCTAGTGCTGAAGTGACATTTATGGCCACTTGTTTTGCAATAAGAGCCTTGCCCCTCTAAGCTACACAAAGTGCAGAACAACAGCTCATTTATGCAGGCTAAGTGGAGCTTGGCTCACCTATTTATTTAAACTAAGACATCTTAAACAGAGTGTGGCTATTCATTTCACCCCTCCAATTCTTTTTCAGCTGTAATTTGGGTGATTATTCACCTCTCACTTTATTATTTGGAGGTTTTGTGTATGCATATTGCATCATTCCACAGCAGAGATTTTTGTAGCTGGGAAGAAGTGTTTGTCAAAAAAGAAAACAATCACATGCTAAATTTTAAAAATTAAAGGAAAACTGCTCTCCCTCCTGCTCTCTGATGGGCTGAAGGAGTAAAGGAGAGTTAATATGCCAGGCTACCTGCTTCAGGTCACCAAGGTATCAGCTGTCCCTCCCAGTGCGCCTGTTTGAAGGAGGTGGCCCGCACTGATCCCTACTGGGCAGCTCAGAGCATGTTCAGTCAGAGCCCTGGTGCCTGCACATGGGGAAGGCTGGCAGAGGCACACTGACAACACCTCCTGCAGCTGGCTGACCTTTACAGAAAGCACACGTGGCGCTGGCACAGGGCTGCCTGCTCCACGCTAGCAAATATTTACAGGTTCAGGCTCCTGGTGATGTCAACACACTATGTCAATCCGCTTCCCTCCACAGCCTGATTCACTCGGAAAGTGTTGACCTGTCTTCCATCCTCTTACCTTGGCCTATGCCTTATGGAATTAGTGGTGTTTCTCAAGCAGAACTAAGAGGAGCAGGCAAGGCACATCATGCTGCTGCCTGCAGCCCAGCCTTTTCTGTTACTAGCTGTTTGACACCCCAAGTGCTCTTACAGGAATGTGAGGCCATCCGCTACAACACAACTTGTTGGCAGACGTAAATACCCGTGAACAAGCTGGGTTTTTTTCTTTTTTTTTTTTTTTTCTTTCTGTCGTTCTGGTATTTAGGTCTCAACTCCCCACCCCCATACAGCTGCACACAAATTATCTCCATGTAGCACATTTGCTGTGCAAACCCATAGTGTTAGTTGTTCTAGGGAAACAATTGCTTCTGGTTACTCAGTGCTGACATGGCAAAGATCACACAGAACTGAAAGATGTGTGGCAGTGGCTGGAAAGATAATGCACGTGACCTCAGAATGTGTCAGTAAAGGAAAATGAGATGCGTGATGATGCTGTTTCTGAGCTTGTATGGAAAAGAGAGTTCTGGTGAAGGTCGGGGCATTTTGCATCATATGGGAGTGACCCCATGAAAACCTGTCCTTGTCTGGAACAGCAGTGAAGAATCAGCTGATTTGGACATCCATTTTTTTGCAGCAGCCACAAACTGTACCATATGGAAGAGATCTTGGAGACTTTGCTCTGTTCCCAGCTGTGCTGTGATGGGCTGGAGTAATTCCACCTATTCCACTAGAGTCAGTATAGAGCAAAGGGCAGGATGAAATCCTATTTCTGGCTCAAAGTGTACTAAATCTGTTCACAGTCAATTTCCTTTTTTTGTACTACATGAAGTGTTCTTTGGAAGACCTGAAGCAAGGAATTTGAAGTATATGCTTAGTAGTAGCCAGCAGAGTACAGGGAAAACATAAAAATATTTCCCCTTTTGTGATCATTCAGGTAATACCTATCAGTTGTACAAAGGCTTTGTACATAATCAGTGTGAAAGAGCAGAACTTGAAATTAAAACCTTCCAGGAATGCAGAGGGAAGTAGTTATAAGGAGAGCTTTGGAGTAGCCACAAAGCCAAATATACTGTTACCTTGAACCAATATTAAATGTTCTGCTTAATATATTGCTAGGATAGGCTTCCATTTTTGTGAATGGAAAACATATGCAGATGCATCAAAATATTTTGATAAAGACATCCAAAGAAAATTTTAAATGACTTAAAGTATATTGGATCTCTTATATCAAATGCCACATTAGTAGAATTCTTACATCCAGCTATCAAAAATTGAAAATGTTAAATACTATTATAAAATACTTCCTATAAAAATGTCATATATAATATTCATTACACATAAAAAAGAAATCAGTATGTCTAAGTCAGTTTAATCACAACCATTATGAGGGCTAAAACCTTTCGCAATAAAATCCTAGTAAAATAAAATATTTAGCAGTGCTATATTTTTTCCTTTTTTTTTTTTCCTTCCTCTCTTTCAATCATCACATAAGTGATGAGATTTTTTTTTGTCAGCAATCACCACAGAGAGTGACATCTGACATATGGCATGGAGTTGTTACTTAACCCTTGCACAGCGGCATACAAACTTCGTATATTGAGGAGCAATATGGATTTGTCCAAACATGCTGAGTGTCCTTCATTGCCTGTGTAAATCCATGGATGTCAATTGACTTTCCTCTGTGCACTGCCTGGCCATATATTACCTGAAAAGATTTTGCAAAAATACAGACCTTGCTTTAATTTCTGTGTGCAATTCACCCTTACCTAGTGGCATTGCCTTGCTTTCATCCTAATGCTCGTGTTGCTTTGTATTATGATCTGTCTACCTAGAAATTAAAGCTGAAGGATTTTCTTGATTGTGTCATTCCCATTTCAGCTGGAGAAGTTTGGCAAAGCAGTGAATTATGCTGATGCTGCCCTCTCCTTCATCGAGTGCGGGAACGCTATGGAGCGAGATCCATTAGAAGCTAAATCTCCATACACCATGTACTCGGAGACTGTGGAACTCATCAGGTTAATGTCCTTTCTGTGATCATTTTCATAATCTCATTTCAGTCATAATTAGAACCTGCTATGTTTTAAAAAATATCGTTTCAATGTATTAATGATTTGTCCAAGGCATCTTCATCTCAGAAGTCATCATAATTAGTTCTTGCCATTTTATTAATGTCATGGAAAATTTATAATTGATGGACACTGCTTTTATAAATTATCCCCTTTAGAGGTTATAATGTGAGTGTTATAATTTGCAATATTCATAAAATTAAAATTGAAATGTAGTGGGTGGAAGTAAAGTATAGTAATTTCACTGTTTGGCAATGACACTTGTCTTTTAAAAGGTGTAGTTTTATAATTCAAAACATTAAAGTGAGTCTATCAGGATTTCTATTACAAACCCTGTTTTTAGAGGTTTATAACTTGGCTGTTAAAAAAAGCTCTGAAGCCTGGCACTTAAGATCATAATCAAAGATGAAGCTTTGTGCATGTATTGTGTTAAATAAGTATACTTTTTAATGATAAAAGAGTGCTAAACAGCTGAATTAGTTTTAATACAGTTTTGTAAACTTGTGGGTTAGAATACAGATGAATGAGCCTTTACTTACTAATAAAATACCCAAATCAGTATTTGGAAATCTGCTACTGTTACCTGTAGCTATTTCATAGCGTGGGCTCCGTGGAAATGATGGTCTCCTGAGTAACTAAGGTTTTGTTTGCTTTACTTGCACAAATTACCAAAGTGAAATCAAGCAGGATTAAATTTACCTGTAAGTAGAACAACAGGATTTTTCTTCAGTGTGACACATCTTTGCTTTCCCCAGTGTATGCTGGGAATATCATTGGTAAGTTGGTGTAATTACTGGCAGTATACACAAGAGGAAGAAAAGGAAGCAAATCAGACCTGTAAATGTTTGTTTTTTAATAGGACAAAGGTGGGGCTTTTTGATGTACAGGATTTTAACATGCCAGATTAGCTATTAAAGACTGCCAAAAATAATACATGTTTTACATTTTGAATAAGTAGGTATTTACATAATAAAATGCATCAAATCTGAAGAAGCTCTTACTCTCAGGTAAATAATACTTCTGTTAAATATTTAAAAACGTGTTTTAACATCTTACACTTCTTTAAGAAGAAGAAAGTCTAAAGAGATTGCTCAACAAAAACTGATGTTCACTCAACATTTAGATCCAAGTTAAACCCTCAAGAGCAGTGGAATTAAGAAAATCTGCTTCACGGTTCTGAAACTCTTTATGCACTTTAGCAGCAGATAGCTCAATACTTTGTGTGCTGATCTACACAACTACAGTCATATGGCATGATAAACTGTAGGAATATTCTTTAAAGAAGTGTGTGCTTCTTCATGGGAAACCACGTTTATTTTTATTTTTTAAGAAAACCACACAGCACAGTTGAAAATCTTCTTCCTCAGTCCAGCAGTCTGTCTATTCAGAAGTGGATGGATGGAAAATCTTCATTCATTCGAGAGCTGCAAAACGTGTGCCAGTTAACTTAGAGAGCAGCAGCCCTAGGAGTAGCTCACATAGGGATGATCCTTGCAGCTTTTCTCCACATGCAGTGCTGGTGCTGGATGGAGTCAGATGAGTCCATCCACAGCTGCACCTTGGAGCAACTGGCCCTCAGCCAGATCAAGGGGTTCCTGATAGTTCCTTTATCAGCACAGTCCTACCGTGGGCTACATGATAGATGGATCTTGGCATGGAATCAGCACCTGAACTATTTCTGAATTGCTTTTTGAACGGCTTTTGACTGTGCAGAAATCTGGACTTTTTTTTAGGGTAGACCTTTTCTAGCTCCATTTATGGTGTGGAGACACACAGTGGACAAATACAAAATTCTTGTGGACTACAGTGGGTGCTGAATGTACAAGCGAAGCATGCAGCTTTCTTAGCATGTCTCCTAATGTTAACATATTTTTACTGTGGGCTATGAAACAGTAACTCCTCCCTCTGTCGGAGGCCCATTTTTTTTCCCTCAAAGAAAGAGGAGCATCAAAGAGATCAGGCATATCAGAGACATGACATTCAAAGGTGCTTGGGTTAATGATAATGCTAAACTCCCTAACATAATACTGAAAATCCCAAAGAGAAATACATCGTTGTGTTTGATCAGACTCATTCAGTATGACTGAAATAACAATACCAAAGAGCAGGTGAGAGAGGACACGGAGGAAGCACATCAGGTGCTGTGCTCCAGCTGCAGGCTGGGGGCTGATGATGGGGGTAGTGGGAGGAAGGCAGCGTGAGAGCAGCACAGCTTGCCTGCACTCCATTACCTCCTTGTAAATGAGAACTCATCAAGACTGCCTGGATACCTTAAAACTTTCTTACGCAACGCTGAACCCTATTACTTATTCTAACACAAGTACCTGTGAAATTGCATTAGGCCTCAGAACAATGATTTTATGTGATGAATTGATTTTCAAGAGACTAAATGCATGGCATGAAGTGTGCTCAGTTAAAGACAAAAGAAAGAGAGAGTGAGAAGTAGAAATACTCAATCTTTGAACATACAAATGCTGGACAGCATCAGTTCAATAGAGAGGGGAGACAAAGTATACAAGACTCAAAGTCATGGACCTAAGAACTTAAAAAGCTGTAAACATGACCTTTCCTGTATTTAAAACCACTTTCTATATAAAATATATTAAAAGCTTTGGAAAAGCATATATGAGAAGGATGAAGAAGGTATTACTCAAGGCCAAAGTATTACATGTAAAACCTTGTTACACATTACTCTACTCTTCAATACATATCGGGCCAAGATCTTATGCTTCTGTCCAGTGCTCATCAGTACTGTTTGCAGGGCTCAGCCCAGATGGCTACATGTAACACAGCCAACGTGCTCAAGAACAAGTCACCTTGTTGGCCCTGAAAATGGGTTGGCAATTTACTTTAGCCCACCAGATTTTACATGGTGCTTTCTGTTGAATTTTGTATCAACGTACTGTTATGGAACAATGTGATCATTACCCATTGTGGTTGGAGAAGTTTATCTATGTGTAGCTGTTATTTTTTCATTGTATCACCAGTAATCTCAGAAACATCTTACACGTTTCTTTTCACTTTACCTTTTTGACAAGGTATGCCATGAGACTCAAGAATTTCACAGGCTCTTCTGCTACAGAAGGGGACAAGAAACTAGCAGTTTTATGGTAAGTCCCACTGCGACAATGAGAAGCAGCTAAAATCTTAAGGAGGACTTTAAAAGTACTGAATTACTTAAGCAGCTTACAGAAGATCATTATTCTTGTTTTCCATTAAACTATTAAAGGATAACTAATGGATTTCTTCAGCAGCTGACTAAACATTTATTCTTCTAATTTATACTCTTATCAAGATGGGATTTTAATGCTTTTGACCATTTTTTTTTTATTTTTCTCCATTTGCTTATGTTTCAAAATCTAACCTTAGAACAGAAACTGCAAAATATAGGTCAGCTTTTTTTTTTTCAGTTCATAGGTTTCATTAAGCAATGGAATTAACATAATCCTTTCCTAATTACCACAGCTACCGATGCTTATCGCTTCTCTACTTGAGAATGTTTAAACTAAAGAAGGACCATGCTATGAAGTACTCCAGATCTCTGATGGAATATTTTAAGGTAATCTTTATTCTGTTTAATTTATTGATGTGAAATGAAATTCATACCAGCAGTGAGAGCTCTCACAAGTATAACTGCATGGCTCAGAAGTCCCACATTTAACCTCTCCCCTGGGAAATGCAGGCAGGATGGCGGCCAGGGAGTGGGGACAGAAGTGATTTGGGGGATTTTTGGATTAGCCACTTGATTCAAAAGACCATGCTCAGCAACTCTACTAAAATAACATTATTCTCAACGCCATGTAATGTTTATACAAGTTTCTGTAAAGGAAAATGATTCTTTCAAGATTTCAATGTGCAAGTGATTATGAACTGACCCCCAATGAACCATAATAAAGCAATTATTTAGGCTTTACTTAGTTAAATTTAGATTTAAATTCAGCTAGATAAGCTGAATCTTATTGCACACTCACAGATTTTTCACTCTCCTTTAACTGACGTCAGCTATCTCCAGTGTAAGTCTACTTGCTGCCTTGCAATTTCGGCTCAATATGAGCTGCCTTTAGCACTCTCCTTTTATTTCTGAGGAACTTCAGATAATCTTGTGTAAATCTTAAAAGTTTTCCTCTGCCTTGAAAGAGTGGGGACCAAGTGACTGTTATGACTCAGTGATGTTTTCCTTTACCTTGTCAAATGTTGTTTATCCAGTGTAAGAACAAGTTCTCACCTTCTCTAATTTGGGAGAACAGAATCTTTCTGCAGTTTTCCAAGGTGTTGATATTTATATTTTACTAGCTAATGCTGTTTGAAGTATACATTAATTCTTGTACTTGATTATTATATATTATTTTGTAATTATGTAATTGTACTGCTGTGACAGCCCATGGGTCTCTTTCTTTCTTTTTTTTTTTTTTTTTTTTTTTTTCAGCCTCTTTGAATTTGGCCCAGGTTTTGACATATTAGTACTGCAATGCACTAAACATTGTACCACTGCAGTTTTAATATTTTCATGCAAATAGTCATAAAACGGTTATTCTGTTGTAAAAGTCCAGCATGATCTCATGCTAGGAACCACCATTCAGCCCTGACTTCACCATTATTCTCAGTGTGTGTGTATGTCTGTAACTTCAGTAATATTTCTCCTCATCTTCTGCTTAAATTGAAGATGTCCTGAAGTCATTAGGTGTTCTGTTGTCTTCAGTGAGTTTTCAGCCAGGGATTTGCGCAATAAAATTTCAACTAGACACATTTATAGCCTCAGCATTTTCATGAAGTGCATTCCTTCCACTTCAGATTTTATCCAGGATGGGTATAGGCTGTCTCTTACAAAAATGATTATTAGATAAATCATTTGATAAACTTTAACTGCAGAAAGCAATGATTTCTTTAAAAAAAAAAAAAAAGTGGGGTGATTTTCTGTTCCCTTAAAGCCCCTTTACTTTCTCTGGCTGTGCAAAGAAAAGACTGTATGTGCAATGAAGAACATATTATTACTGTCAGCATAAGACTGTTTGACTGCATCTGTATGGAGAATCTGTTTTAATGTAAATGAAAGTAAGAGGGGAAAAAAAGGTAATAAAGTAGACATACCAAAAAAGCTGATATGGGACTTTCCAGTTGAAGCTGAGTATTTCAGCTAATGTTACTGTGCATATGCTATGGGCCACTGTAACTCATTTGCTAGAAATAGTGTTTGAGCGTATACAGATTCAGGATCTTTTTGTAGGGAAGACATCCAAGGAAAAAAGACAAGAATGGGAGCTGTTAACTATGTATTAGTTTTGTATTGCTGCACAATGTTCTCTGTTCATTGGCAAGAATCCGTAATACAAATTAAATGGATTAACTATTTTAATAGAGTTGTTATTCAAAGTTTTGCACAATTTTAATTATGGAGAGCAACCCACTGTTTACACCAAAGCTGAAGAGGAGTATTTTTATATAATTGTTTTTCATACTTTTCCTCATAGGAACTTTGTCCAAATTGAAAACATTTGGGAACAGAACTGGTTCTGATTAATTTCCAATTAAAAGTCTCAAATTGGTATTTTTGACATTTCAAAGCAGAAAATAACCTTTTAATCATAAAAAAATAATTTTGAAATTTAGAGAGAACTTGAGTTATAATATAGCCAAAAAGATAAATGTTTAAAATTGAAATCGAACCTTTTAAAATCAGCAGAAGTGACATCCTTTTATTCATTCCATCTATGAATTTCAGGAAGATGTTTAAGTTTTTGGAAAATGTGTTGTCACTAGTCCTCAGCAAAAATATTTCAAACATTCTAGTTGTCAAATAACTACCTCCCCTCAAGATCTAGTCTTGAGATACTCTCTCCAGACACTGTCGGGAACAATCCCCAGACAGTAGAAACTAATCTCAAAGCTGCTGCTTCATCTCTGAAGGCTTTCCAGGGGAGTTTAGCATCTCCCTCTTTCTTATGTATGAGTGGGTGGCAAAAATACACAGTACATGTGCTCTGTAGTACAGAACGTTCCAGTTCATGCTCACATCTTTCATAAAACACAGTGGCATGCTGTACAGGAACATATAACCATGGCCAGTGTTATGGTTTGGGCAGTTTTTTTCTGCTTTGGTCAATCCTGTTTGGCAAATTCAGCTATGTTTTAGAAGTTGAGCATAGGATTTTACTGTCAGAGTGAGCTGCATGTCCCTTGTCTGCTCTGTGCTCCACTGGATCTCTGTGCCTCATGTGCAACGCCGTGATTATAGTAATCAAATGAGTCTTGTAATAATAACAGTAATACTTGTATTACTTGCAGAGAACTTGTAAAATTTGATTGAATTTTTACTGTGTGCTGACTTCTTTGCAAGAGAGCTCAGAGTGATTGTTTTCAGAGAGCACACACAGATAGCTTCAGCCCTGATCCTACCGCTTCTTACAGGAACTAGAAAAGATACTATCCAGTCTGAGCAAGACTGGAAAAAATCTGTGCTTTCTTGTTGCTGGGCAGTCTTTGTACTGGGTTGTACAAGGTGCTACACAGATGTGAAAGGCAGATAGAGTAAGCAGGTAAGGCAAGTCCATTTGTGCAAATAAAATACATAAAAATAAGAGCATTCAAGCAGATCCTTACTTAGAAGTTTTATTTCTATCTGAATCCCAAGCCACCTTCCCTTGTAACTTGGGAGAATTGCATTTTGGTAAGGCATCTGCAAGAATTCCTTTTGTTTCTGATTAAAAATTGCAGGTCCCCCTAAAGATAAGGAGTCATTTGCACTCTGAAGAGCTGACTTTGTAGAATAAGTTTAAGTGGTAATTAAACCAATTCTTTGTAAACTCTGTCTGATTTTACCAAGGCTTTGCTGTATCCCCTCTTTCATCAAGTGACTTTTATGCTGCTGGTTGGAACCTACCAGTCACCCACCAGCCGTTTAATTATGAGAATGATGTGCAGTGCTGCTGTTCTGCTACACGCACTGCAGCTCTTCCTACTAAAACAGGGAGTGTTGAACCTTTAGTCATCAGTATTCATGTACTTCATCTTACATCTCCTTTATTTACCTTTTGGTTTTGTACTTGCAGAACTCTTCAAAAGCCTCACAGGCCCCCTCACCTTGGGGCGGCAATGGAAAGTGAGTATTTTTTGCTATGTATTTCTGTCTGGGAACAAGTGTTTCTGGGGAGGGAAGGGGAAATGTTTTGGTATCTCTAAAGGCAAAATCCAGGCCATGATATGTGGTTTGGGAGCTACAGGTATGTTGCTAATATCCAGCAGGTAGAAAATGTTCTTCTGGGCAACAAAATTGATCTTCATGGATAATGTTCAATATAGCTGCCTTTGGCTTGTGGGGATAAGTTTCCTCTGGGCTAAATTATTAACCCATGTAAGCCATCCACTGTGGGTGGAAAGGAAGAGCTGAAACACACCTTCTTTGTTCAAAGCTCCCTTAAGTCTAAAATCAGCTGTGGTGGGTCCGTGCTGAATTCTTTGACAGTTTGCTTCTCCAGCCAAATGAAGGCCATAAAAATATCTGTTAATTAGCTAGCAAGTACCATGTCATTTCAGGAAGCCAAAGTAAAGTTAACCTTCATTGCAATGATTTTTCAATGATTCGTTCAGTAATGAAAGACCAATGAATTTTTCATTGATATATGGTAAGTGCTGATTAATAAAACTGAAGGCATAATAGTGGTAAAAATGTTAGGGCACTTAGTCAATCAATTATCAGAGGCTTTATACTCATGTTAAAACATCCTTGCTTCAAATGTGAAACCAAAGTAATGCAGTTATGGTCTGCTGTTCAGTGAAGGTGCATTGCTGCTGCAACCTTGCCTATATCTTGTGACATCCATTTCCACCTGGCACACATTTTTCCTGCTCCTTCTCCTGGTCATACATACCGATAAAAGAAAGGAGAAGGACTTTACCTTTCTTTCCTTCTTTATTTGAGTAGTCTGAAAATGATTATTGTTAATGGTCTCTTTCTGGTGATTCATAAGAAGAAATGACTGTTAGGCACTCCTGAGGAGCCAACTATGGAAACAAAGAAATACAACTGTAGAAGGGGTTGAAATTTAGCACACAAAGAATTGAAGTTTTCATACAGACTTTTTTCTGAATCAATGCAAAACCAAAACTTGTGAAATTTTTCTTGAAGAAAAATATTGTCTTACATAATTCAAAATATTTTTTTAGTGTGCGTGTGTAGAATTAAGTATAGATTGTAATATAAACTAAAGCAAAAAAAAATGCTTTAAACAAAAACTGAAAATGTATTTTAACAGTGGAAAAGCAAGCCCTAAATTAAATCATCCAAAAATCTCTCTACAACCTCCTGAGGAGGAGAAGTGGAGAAAAAGGTATAATTTTTTTCTCCCTTGTAGCCAGTGATAGGAAGTGTAGGAACAGCACAAAGCTGCACCAAGGGAAGTTCAGACAGGACACTAGGAAAAATGTCTTTACCATGAGGGTGGTAACCAGAACTGGCTTCCTAGCAAGGTGGTTGATCCCCCATGCCAGTCAGCGTTCAAGAGGCATTTGGATAATGCCCTCAAGAACATGTTTTAACTTTTGGTTAGCCCTGAAATGGTCAGACAGTTGGACTTGATGGTCTTTGAAGGTCCCTTCCAACTGAACTATTCCATTCTATTAAGCCAGTTTATCGAGGCTTTTAAATGTGAGTGAAACCTTGTATTGCAATAGAAATACAGTAAGGGTCTACATCAAGTTTTAGTGCCAAAGTAGACCACTGGAACATCATACCTCTTTGTTCCTTTAGAAATGGCTATACCCATCTTTTATTACTAGAAAGAAGCACTTAGAGGGGAAGAATAATTAATATGACAAGGTCTTGTTGTAGTGGTGTTATTAAGACACCAGTGACCCTACACGCAAAGACCTCCGTCCACATCCAGGCCTTCTGACCCCTCTGCCCTCCAAGTGAGTCCGAGCTGCCATATAGCTGCCAGGTGTGTCCTAGTGGGATCAGGGCTTGCTGTAGGCCTGATGCTGCCACTGGTAGCACGTGCTTTGCCTTCCTCAGGGCTACTGGCTCTACAGTATCTTTTTATTCTCCTGCAAATTTGTACCAGGTGGGAGGAGAAGTCACACTACAGAGAGACCAAACACCGTCAGGGTGTGGCTGGGGACAGAGCAGCAGCCTGGTTCAAGAAGGGGAGGCAGCAGGATATTCTTAAATCTTTTTTTGAACAAATCAAAGCTTATCTATCGCCATGAAGTGTTGTCTGGCTCAGGATCTCACGCCATCCAAAATCTCAGCTTGGCTCGCTGGAATTTTTGTCCACTTTTGTTTGAAAGGATTGTGAACCTCTACGAAGTTGGCCCGAGTTCCAGGCTGGCAATGAAACAAGTTTTCCCTGGTTTCATTACAGAAATGTTTCCCACCTCTAGCGACAGAAAGCACAAAATAGAGAGATTTAATAGACTCACCACAGTAATAATGGCCGTGCACAACGGGGTAAATCCAATGAACAATGTGCTTTATTTGGCAGAAGTGCGTCAGCTTGTTGTAAGTGCCTCTAACAAAATACTCCTGGTCCCCTCAGATACTTATGATTTTTAACTGCTCCCAGACCTAATCGAGTAGAGTTCAGCTCTTCTGTGCATTAAAGACGCTGCGGCGTGTCAAGTAACCAGGATGCTTTGAGACTTAAAAATAAAACGTTTGTGCCGTAGGACATGCTTAAGCTATAACACATAAGCTGTGTAAAAAGCTACTGGCTGCTGAATTAACTTGTTCTCTAGCTCTGGAGAAAGGACGTATCACATCTTGGCGAGTCTGTTGTTGAGCATAAGGAATAGCAGGGCACTGCTGGAAAACCTGCAGTAAAAGCTGTCGCCATAAATGCCTTTTAGCCCAGTGCTGTACCATGGTGGCAGAGTTTGTCCTACAGCACCTGCAGGGTGTCAGCACAGCAGGTCTGTGCCTACGCTTCACGTTTAGGACCACCGAGAGCAGTTCATAAAGCCAAGAGGAGCCTTTCCATACTGTTATGGGCTTTGGATCAGGCCCATAACAACTCTAAGAGAGCTTTATGCTGTCACAGTGTGAGGCATTGGTGGCCACTGCTCTAGGGGAGTCCTGGTGGCTTTGCTTCATGCAGAGCACAGGGAGCATCTCGGCCCCGCATTTCAAGTGTGCTCCACAGCAAAGCGAGTGCATTTGTTTAGGTAAGTGCTTCCAAAGGGGGGTAAGAGAAGAGATTTTTGGAACCCTTAATCTTGTTCTCTGAAACCAGTTTTCAAAGAGAACATCTGTATGTGAGCGCTCAGCGCCGCACAGCTCCAAACATGAGCTTGCTGTGCTGACCTCCACGCTGCCTGCAGCCAGCAGGTGATTCCTAATTGCTGGTGGTGGAATTAAAGGAAAATCTATATTAGAACATTAGTGCTGCACTAAGTAGGTAACTTAAAACACTGCTCTGTATAAAGCTGTGTGGATGAACTGTAGGCAATTAGAAACAAATCTCCATAGCCAGTCTTAAAGAATCCTATGGAGATATTCATAATCCTGCAGTACCCTCAGCTCCTAATACTGCTCTGCAGGGTGCTTTTAAGACTTGCACTTTACTTATTGTGGTGACTGTATTTGGAGCAAACTGTCATTGTGGTTTCCACAAAATGCTTTGATAATAAGCCAATATTGTACATTGAGTATTTTCTAACTGCCATAGCAGCTTCTGGCAGCAGGTAGAAAAATCGTTACAGCTATGAGATACTTCTTTTTCTGAAAGATTGCTCTATTTTTTTGATAGATGTGTTTTTTGGTTTTGTGTGTGTGTGTTTTTTGTTATTTTTTGTTGTTGTTGTTTTTAAATAACAGGTTCGTTTGTAGAGAGAATTAAATCACTTTTTATTTTCCATCAGTCCCAGTTTATAAGCTCTTCCCTCTCATATAACCAGGAGATACTACTGTGCATTCTCCCCTCGCTGGGGTGTGGAGTTGATTTTTCAAGTCCATTTAGGATGGCATCAAAGCGGTTGCATGCAAGGGGGTCTCACTCCGCCTTTGTCTCTCACAGGAGCACAGAAACGCCGTCACCCATGTCCCTGAGCCCGTCCCCTGTCAGCTCTGCTGGAAGCAGCGCGGGCACCGCCGGCTCCTCCTCGGCAGGGACCATCACCATCCCTCAGCGCATCCACCACATGGCTGCCAGCCACGTCAACATCACCAACAACGTCCTGCGGAGCTACGAGCACTGGGACATGGCTGACAAGCTGACGAAGGAGAATAAAGGTGCCTTGCATGGCTTCTTCCTTGTTCCCCCTGGCTCATCTGCTTTGGCTTTCTTTCCATTCTTGTAGGCGTTACTGAGGGTTGGGCCCAGCACCGCCACATCTAAGAGCACAACTGCGACAGCTTGAGCAAACAGACCAAATCTGCTTGCTGGTCACTGCAGCCAAGGCGTATCTTGTCTTGTCAAGCACAGAGGGGGGATGTGTAACATGCTGAATGTGGGGTTATCAGAGCAGCTGGCAAATAATTTAGTGAGCATGAGCCCCAAGTGATGAGAGCTTTTGAGTCTGCACATTCGTTCACAGTTTCAAGTCCTCATAGAGAACCAAGGTTATTTTCAGACTGCTCTGTCAACCAGTTTAAGACTATTCAAATGCTAGTTAGGATGAAAAGCAAACATTAGATGTTATGTTTATGCAGGGAGTCTGGGTAGGACATGTCCACTGAAAACCACAGCCTTGGCTCTCCTGTGGTTGGATTGCAAATATGCTTCCTTATTCCTAAAAGCAAAATGTAAGTCTTTACCCCAGTCGTTTCAAAGGAGTTCTGCCAAGCAGTTTGTGCATGGGTTGTATCGAGTGTAGTGGAGCTGCAGAGATGTAAGTAAAGGACAAATATGGCCTATTTTTGGCCATCTGTGAACTGCCCCATGATAATGTAATTATTCAGATTCCAGCGTTGGGCTTACACAAATCGTTGACAAAGCTTTCTTTGACACTGGAGGTACAGAGCCTAAGCGGGAAATATTCTCATTGTGAATTGGCTCATTCTCTTAAATTATACTGAGATCTCAGATGGCTGACTTTTCCTGACAAATGTGCTCGCTGCATGCAGTTTGATCTTACTCCCATTAATGTCAGTGGCAAATTTCCACTGATTTAGAGAAACCAAGCATGAGATTTATAGGGTTTTATGTCTGAATGGTGGGTCATAATGATCTATCCCTGGATGAGGAACAATAATAGAAGTTCTGTCCAGTCCTCCCCACTGCTTCTTGCCTTTGTTCGCATTGGTTAATTTAGTAGCGTTTTGGATTTTTTCCATAGTTGCATCCATTTTCACAAAGTGTGAAAGTGATTCCCTGTCAAATGTACTGCAGAATATTACAGTGGGAATGCAGAAGGATGCTCTGATAGGAGAAAGATGGTGATAATCTTGTAATTAGCCCTGTGTGTTGTGGAGTTGTTAAATGTTCTGCTTGGTATTGAATCAAAATAGCTCAGGCATTCAGCCAGCAGACAGAAAATGTACCCAGCCACTGCTGTTATCAGTCCTAGAGCTGGATGAGAAAAAACCTGCTGACTCTTTCTGCCTCTTTCCCCCTGTGCACTTCTTTGTTCTCCTTTTGATTTACAATCAGATAAGCCTAATTCTGCAAAGCCATATAGGAGTAATCTTTATTCAGATGAGCAGTCCCCTTGACTTTAGTGGGACTGGCTGCATAAATAAGAGTTTCTCACACGAGCAAGATATCTAGGGTTGTGCCCTGTTCCTTCATATCTTGTTTCACAAACTGCAGCCTTGTTACAATGAATGGAAAGCTCATGTTACTTCAAATTTCATTTAAGTGTTATAATCCATTGGAGAGAGATCAGGGTTTCATACATGCTATAGTGTGTCGCCTTTACGTTTTGTCTGAAAAGATACCTCATTTCTAATTAAATACTAGATTTAAAGTTGCATACTTAAACACAATTAAACTGCAATTCAAAAATGCATGGTGTAAGAAAAATACATGTATAAGAATTGCTGTGATAGCCTGCATTATATCACATGATGGATTTCATTTAGAGAAGGTTATATTTAAGACATTAGTACATGAGAAATGTTAGAGTTTCATGAAATCTACCTGTAATGATATTTAGCAGTTTTTGCCCGCATCTCTCACATCATTCAAAACACCAGTATCTTGCTGGCTGGGACAGGACTCGCCTTTATCTCATGGCTACCTCTAAAGGTCTCCTGATTTCTATTTTAGGGGTTTGGGCAGTCAGTTCATCGTAAAAAAAAAATAAAAATTAAAAAATCCCTGGGAACAAAATGGTCCCATCTTCTATTCCCCACTCACCCCCACCCAAATAAAATAAAATAAAAAGGAAGAACGAGAAGAAAAAGGAAAGTATTTAAGTGAAAACCAAATTTTCTATCAAAAAAACAGATCTAGTCACATTCTTTTTTTGTGGTCAACTCTCATTGTTTCTGTTGTCTTCTGAATCACAGGGGGTGTCTTGCCCAAGGACGCGTCCCTGATGAGCTAACAGAGGTTGGGAGAAAAATGTGGCCCCATCATTGTAACGTCTAAAAGCCTTTACCTCTGGGTCTCACTGCTGTCATAGATGTTTCTTAGGTCATGCCTATGCAGATACAGGAGCTCTTCCACATTATAGGAGCTGTGAAGCCTCCCCTTGTGCACGGCTGTCAGCTTAGGTTTTGTGCTCCTCTAAGTGTGCCTGCATGCTCCCAGTTTGGACTTGACTCCTGTCCAGCTGGCTCTGAGCAGGAGACAGAAGCCTTTCTTGTCAGCCTGACAAAAGATGTGCCATTAAAATAAAAAAGCATACCAAGAGGGAGAGCAGCAGAACTGTGACCCGCCAGACTGATCTGGTTTGAAAAGGACGGCGCATACATCCTGCCACGTACCTCTGGGTGGATTTCCCCGTGTCAGTAAGGCTCTGAATGTGAGGGAGAAGAGATGGAGTTTGTCACAAAACCTGTATCTGTAAGGCAGGCTAAACGGCAGACTTCCCAAAGCCAACCCATCTGCTGGTTTATGGTGGATCACCTAGAGTGTTGTTCACCATTTATAATGTCATGCTCTCAGCTGACTTTACAAAATGAGATATATTTTTTAAGCTTCCAAAGATAACAGCGCTTTTTCTCTACAGGAGAAAACTATCGGCTCTTCATCACTCGAGAGCTTTTTTGAGAAGTGTTTTCAGATTGGTAAACTGAAATTAGGCTTTAAGGTGAATTTTCAGTGTTTAAAGTATTTATTATTTATTTGAGCCCAGACTGAGATCACTAGAATGCAGGCAGGACAGCATGTTATTCCTCCCCTAAATTTATTGATTTCGCACTGGAGGAGGGGAATGAAAGACAGAGGAAAGAAGATGAAAAGTAACTGCTATCTGCAGCATCTGAACGCAGTGGTGATGCCCCTAAGCTTTCATTATATGCTTGCCTCCAGCCAAATCACTTTGTGCTGTGATACTGCTGTAGCTCCCACTCTGACCAGGGTCAGGCTGTCAATACTTGGATTGAAGACCTCAAAGCAGCGCTCGCTTGTTGAAGAAAGTATTGATAATATTTTTGTACCTGGCACCTGCTCTGCAGACCCGCAGCCTACACGGTGTCAGCTGGCCACGTGCCGCACGCTGGGTGTTCAATAGGGTGAGAAAGCGAGGTCTCAGGCACCGGTGGTTCGGATTGTTGGTTGTTATTTGCTACTGCACGTGAAATCTTGGCAATACGTGTATTTCTGTACTGCTGCCCAACACAATAACTTCTGTTTCCTGTGTATTGCAGAATTCTTTGTAGACCTGGACTCAGTGATGGGACCCTTAACGCAACACAGCAGTATGACCAATCTGGTTCGTTACGTTCGCCAAGGACTCCACTGGCTCCGCATTGAGGCTCATTTGTTGTAGTGACTGCTGCCCTGCTCATAACATCCCCATTCTTCTACCTCTACCAGCGCACAGACGATCACTGGTGGAACTCCACTCATTTCTGGAAGTTTATTCATGTAACTTCATTTTTATTGCCTTTTTTAATATCCTATCTATTGGAAGTAGAAGTCACCATAAATGGAACTTATGACTCAAGAGCAGTATGTGTTGTACCATCTAATCATTTTCGACAATTTTCTATGCCTTGTGTCTCCTGGATCCTGCCATCCTTATGTGCTTTATGGAACGGTACATTCCCTGCAGTATTGTTTTAAGTCCATGCTACCTTCAAGTGAAAACAAAAAAGCACTTTGAGAAGATATGGATTCCTGAGAAATAGTACAAACAGTCTTAACTATTTGAGGGTATATATGAAAAGCCCCTTCTGAAATAAATTAGTAGAAGTTATAGCTATTCACTCACAATCATCTTCTGAACCTGAACCAAGCTTTTCGCCACTTAATTCTGGCATCATTACCTTACACAGTATGTTGCTAAGATTTCATACTTCCTATAGGCTTAATCTCTAAAAGAGAACATTGAATATCTTACAGCTACATAATGTAAGATCACCAAAGGTGTTAAGAGGTAAAAGGTTGAAGGAATGCCTCATTAAAGAAAGATGACACACTATGCAATGAGGTTTTGATATTCCATTCTACCTGTTTATTGTTGGCTTAATAATTTCAGTAGGCAGCACAATTTATTGCAGTTTTTAGGCAATTTCAAAATATTAGCTTTCATAGTCTCATCTACCATTCCTATACTAAATCTGTGATTTTTCTTTCAGTTTTGCTGTTTAATCTCAAACAAATACTCATCCAAGATTTTTCTTCATAGAACAATCTCTTCTTGCATAGTGACTCAGTGAAAGCAGATTTTAACAGGAATGCTACACTCTAAGCATTGATATTGTATGTAAAAATCCATTAATAAGTGTATGCAGATTCTTCATGAAATTCTCTAGAAGTTTAACTAACCAGCTACTGTTGAAACGTTATAATTCCGTGTGGCATCAATTTACACCTGTTTTGTTCATTTCGGAGCATTAGAAACAAATAGTATTACCTTGCTATCATGAAAACAATGACAAATTAAATAAAATCAACAGATTTATCCAAAAGCAATATAACATTTGTTTAATAATGGCCAGGAATACTTCAGTCAAATTACCTATTTTCTAAGCTCTGCATCTATTTACCCATGCTGTCATGTTTTGGACCATTCCTTTAATGTGTGAATAATAATGAGACAATTCAGATAGAATTTCAAAGCAATTGTGAATAAATTACACCATTTCACATTTGCTCTTTCCTCTTCTTTTTTTTTTCCTTGTTATAAACTGCACTGCTCTTCTGGTGCCACTGCAAGAAGCGCTGGTGCATGAAACAAAACAAAATGAATTTATATCAATAATTCACAAGACTTTAAATGGTCTCATCTCATTCTTGATGTAATGCCTGCATACCTTACTGAACTGTAAATTCCACTTCTATAAACAGAAAATGCTCATAGCAATGTAAATATTATTCTGTCTCATCTCATTGAAATAATACAATGTGTGTATTAAATGCCATCCAGATATTAGTTAATTGCAATTACCTTCTGCTATATAATCCTGTATATCCTTTAATCTGGTGAGTTATTGGATTCTACTCACTGGGTTGTGACCAGATAAATAGGACAAATTTGCATTTAAAAGGTTCAGACTGTTATGATTTTTAGAGCAGGCCTTGGATATTTGCAATAAGAGCAGTTTAAGGACTCTGCCCAGTGCATATTTAAGACCAACATTACTGTAGCTGTTGTATATTATTTCCCTGTAAGTTACCTTTTCTTAAAAATCAATAATTGCTGATATTTTGTTCCAGAAGACTGTATTGTAACTGTAGTCAAGGTGTGTCATAAGAGGAATCATACAGTTTAGGGTTGTCTGCAAAAGCCATTTGCAGAACATGCACATCCTGTACTATCTGCACATTCCTGTTGCTGAAGTGGTTGATACCCCCTTATCTCTTCTTGGAGGGTTTTGGTGACATGGCTGAAACGTGAATCCAGCAGCGTTTGTCATGCTCGTTCTGGTCCCAGTAGCTAATAAATAAGACCACAAGAACAAATAAGAAATGTAGAAGGGTGTTTTGTTTTGTTTTTTAAAAACAAAATGTTTGAAAACCAAAACAAAACACTTCCAGAATTATTTTTGACCAGAGCGAGTACTTGAGACGAAGTAGTGCTGGGGTGGTTTTGTCACAAGCCAGAGTTTTCCATTCCCTTTGCAAGATCTTGCTGATGAGATTCGGTAACTATTCAGTCTAATTAAGTGTGCTGTCATCACTGTTTCCTTTAATGCAGACTGAAACCCTAGATTGCCATGAATTTATGAAAAGTAGATATGGCTTGAAACGCGATCTGTAGTCACAAGACTGTTCAAAGAATGAGTTGCAGTCACTCAGTGAAGACAGCATCTTATCTTCCGCCTGTTGCTTGCCGTAAACAGACTCTTATCTCCAAATTTACCTCGTATTCACAATCTTTTGCTTAAACAGCTTAAGGAATTAGCCCACCTGATTTTGCATCCTGTGACTTAGTTTGAAATGTATGCTGAGTCAATGGCATGATTACAGTAAGTCCAGCAGTCAGGCCTAGATCCCAAGCCAACTTACTGTTTAGCAATCTTGTTTCAAAAGCAGCTTAGAAACAAATTAAATATGGAGAGTGAATTACCTTCTTATCCCTGGGGATGATGCTTCTTTTGGGTTAGTTATTAAGGATTATTGCACTTTTACAGGCACTGCATTCATCTCATTTCAAATGCTAACATGTCATCTTTGTGGAATCATTTTACCCTTTAAAGTATTATTTCCAGCAGAGTTAATCAAACGAGATTGTTTGTTTGTTTCGATCCACGGGGAAGCAGCATGTGTTTGCTTGGGCATTTGCTGTCTGCTCTTAACACTGCCCACTTCAGGCATTCAAAGTCATGAACCAAGCACCAAAAATTACAAGATTGGCTCCAAATCATGGCTTCTTTTTTTTTTTTTTTTAATAATTTTTTTTGGTTCCTTCATTGCCTTACAGATAATGAGCTTTGAAGCTGATTTCAAGACATGTTTTCAGGCATTTTTCAAGCATGCTGAGGGCCAGAAATGACATATTTGGTTTTAATAGTGAGAGGCTGAGACTCTGATGTAATCTCTCGGTCTGCAGCTGGGCTTTAAGAAGGACACCAAGCTTCATAAAACATTGCCAGAGCTGACAAGGCTGTCATTTGTGTCCCATGCTTCAGGAGGTTTGGAGCAATATCCATAGCTCAGCAGTGAAGGGAGCATGCAAGCAAAGGGCTACATGCAAGCATTTGGGAGCTCTATCACTACAAGATGTGAGGGCAGCAAAGTCCTAAGTGCTGGAGTGAGGCATTTACATAGCACTTAACCTCCATGTCAAGAGCCGTAGCAGGTCTTAAGTGAAGTATTTGACAACGTGCAGGCAGAATGTCCTGCGTTGACTGCAGTGACTATGTGTAGCCCTGAGATGCACGTTGAGAAACCTTTGTCCATGAGAGCAGGGCTCAAAGGGAAAGCCTGAGATGTTGCATCCCATATGGGCTGTGCTCCCCTTGACCATGTCATGTTGGTCACTGGTTGCAGCTGTGCTCCATTGGCTCCTTTGGAAGGACAAAGCACACTTCCCATTCTAGCAAACTAACAATGTAAACAGCTCACGCTGAGTTTGGATAGCTAGGTTTGGCCTAATATTTGTGCTATTTTATTTTATTTTATTGCCATTCTGGTTTAGCTTACAGCTTTTTTGATGATATTGTTGGTGGTAACTTTCCTAGCTTGCTTCTTATAGCTTCACTTCAATTTTTCTTATATGGTCTTCAGACTTTTAATTATTTAAATAGCTTCCATTAATATACTGTGTCATGATGACCTCCTTTGAAAGATAGGGCAGGTCTGTTGATTTCAGTGGTGTGCATTTTTTTGAAGAATAAAGGTCAAGATCTTGTTCCTCCTAAAGAAACAAAATCTGAGAAAATTGAATCTGGACCTTATTTTCTATGCATTTTGAATTCCACAGATTTTATGATGTTCTTCCATTATAATAGTTTAGACCCTCTGACAAGTTTTTAGGTACTTTGGAAGAAATATTTTCATTGCATTTTTATCAGTATTTAATGCTGTCTAAATCCAATGACTAATTTTGGGAGTGCAGTTTAAAATACTGAAAGAAATGGGGCCAGTAAATGATTCTGATTTAGATATTACTAGGCTTCTTTGCTTTCAGTTCAGGAGAAACTCCACTACACACAGTATTGAGGCACACTCACATGTGTTTGCCCACATATGTGTGGATTTGGATGTGGATTTGCAACAAAAGTATGTGATCATTACTTCATAGCACAGGAGAAATGATGCAGTAGCCTTAAAGAGGAAATGCTCTTACCAGTGCTGAGTGGTGGTAGGATTATTAATGTGTTCCTCTGTGGTTTGTGTGTAGTCCTATTTGCATCTTTTGTCTCCTTGCAAGCAATGAAGGCATGACAGAAAGTAGCAACAGTTCCCTGAAGTCAGTGTCACTTCTGACTGTGCTGTCAGCGTATCGTTTTTCACAAGGTTAACTCATCTGCAATAGACAAGCGACTTGAACTTTTAAGAAAGGAAAAATATTTCACAGGTCACCAAAGAAAATTAATTTGTCATTTTGAGCCAAGTGTGGAAACGCTGTACACGTGGGCAGGCCCAGGGTCCAAGGTGTCCGTGCAAAGGGCCTCTGCCTCCCGCAGCACCTCCCTGACCCCAGCAGAGAGCAGTGGGTGTGAGGCAGAGGGGAAGCAGGTGAGAAACCAGTCCCCTGTCCTTATGGCATCTTCCAGCTTTACGTACTGTTTTACAGGTGCAACACAAACAAGTCTTGTTAATGTTGGGAGGGCTCAATTTGTCTATTTCTAATACTTCTGTACTTCCGTGACATAGCCAGACCATGGGGCACTGCAATGCAGACAGGCATTCTGTATTGTCTAATGATATAGACATACATAGAGAGAGAAATATGTATATGTACTTATATATATATTTCACTAGATGCAGTGACATATTTTAGAGATATCACTTGATATTTTGTAGCCTATATGTATAGGCTAAAAGCTCAGTTATGCTCCTTTTTACTATTGAAACTTCCTTGCTCCTGAACACGAAGTGTTTCTGCCTGACTTACAGAGTAGCCGCCCTCTCTACAGTGTTGTGTTCCCGCCTGCCTCTTGGTAGCTTTACTTTAGCTGTTCTGTTTCCGAGATATTTTGTCTATTTCCGTTGTCTTTCACGATCAGTGATTCTGATCATCTTACACCAGCTTGAACCCATGGTGGTAGCTGTTGAAGTCAGAAGAGACTGAGTTCAGGTCTCGCGTACAGCTGGCGGGATCCCGTGGCTCTGCAGATAGAAGTGAGAGCAAATTCAGATGCAGATGAGTTACTGCATAAAGCTGGTGTCAGATGAGAATCAAACTTGGCCGTGTCCATAGGTGCTTCAATGGAAACACTATAAAGATAAGCTGTGCTCAGAGTCACAGGGTAGGTATCAACATCTCAGGCAGCTCCTTGACACTGTAATCATGTTAGGTAATAGTGAAGGTGTGAAGAGTGGTTTAAAGAAACTGGGGCAGGTTTGCGTGGGCTGGCACTAAGAGTTTAACCTGTGTGTGCTCAGGTGAAAAGGGGATTCATTACTGTTGATGTGTCCTGCAAAATAACACTTATGCCACGGTATCATACAGAGTCTGAATATGGCACTGCCCCATCCAATTCCTTACTCTGCCTCAGGGTGCCACCACATGTCACAGAGAGCTTATGCTTGTCACTGCCCTGAAGTCACCAGAGAGTTAAACCGTTTTTCCCATACAACTTCACCAAGGACGAAGGCCAAGACCCCGCAGTCAGCTCAAGCAGTGATGTGCACGCTCAGTGTTTGGAGAGAAGCTGCAGAAGAGCCCTTGCCTACCGCAGGCTGCGGGGCAGTGCGGCTGCTCAGGGTGTTGGACGACAGATCTGCGCAGAGGGATCCCCACCAGCCCTGCCCGCAGCACTGGTGTGCAGGAGGCACAGCAGGGGACCACCGCTGTGCCCAGGAGGACCGAGAGAGCCCAGCTCCACCGCCTGGGTACCACAGAGCTGTGGCTCTGCCTTGCTTTTAGGTTTGGTCTTCTGTGGCTGTAGACAGGACTTGGATTTGAACGCTCACTTTCACCTGCTCTGTGTGCAGAAACGTCAAGCAAGTCAACAGAAGCGATGCATGCAGCAGCATCAGAAAAACAAAGGCACCGTGTGCTGAATTGCAATTGCAGTCATAGTGTCTGCAGGACCACTTGTGCTTACAGGACTCTGAGTCCTGCTGATGCCAGTGGTCTAAGCCATGTGAGCAGATGATGCAGCTGTTTGAGACTTGTTTTCTTCTTTGATTTTCACCGAGTTCCCCTCTATGCAAGCTCTGTGCTGGATATGAGTTCACTCACAGTTGTGTGAGTATCACCCTGTTGTAATTCCATTGAAATCCATCAAGTAGAGATAGCCCTAATTTCTACTCAGTTATTTCCTTCTCTGGGTTAGAAGGAAAGACAGATTCCAAAGGGAAAGTCATTGTTTTAAAGGATACCAGTAACTAAAAGGGACCAAACTTGGAGCTAAGGAAATGTAAAAGAACTTGGCTCAGTTTGTGGAATTCATTGGACCAAATTCTGCTGTTATATAGCAATTATACAAGTCTTATTGAGCTTGCCGAGCCCTGTTAATCGAAGGAGAAGCTGGCTAATAAAAGTGGCAAAGCATTATCAGAGTTAAGCTTATTGGGCCAGAACATCAATTGCATTAACCCAATTAGTTCAATGGAATTACACCCAGTTTTGTTCTGGCTGAGCTCTCACCCCACTGAAATTAAAGTTCTCCTGACTAGTGCTGGAATAACTGCCAGCGGAGTTGCTCTTCGCCCAGACCATATGTTGGCTCAGCCCTTGCTCAGGGAAACCACCACTGACTTCAGTGACAAGTAATGTGGAGTTACGAACCCGAAGAAGCTTTGACCCGCTGGCAGGAGGCATTTACCCTTGAATTTATGAACAAACTGTGTAGTGGAGAACAACAGACATACTTTATTTATGGCAGAGGCAGAGTACAAGTTCCTCAACTGGTGTAAACTGGTGTAGGAGTACTGGCTTCGGTGGAGTTAATCCAATATGAGGAATCCACACGCTGAGGAGCAAACCCTTTAACCCCAGACTAATTTCTGCCAATATGTCTCTATGCAGATAAACTCCCAAAGCTTTTATCATCATGCCTTTTTTTACTGATCATGCCAATGAAATGATTAATGTACCATAATCCTTGCCTGCGAGGAAATATTGTACTTTGCAAAGCTATGCAGTATGGAGCACATCATAAAACTGCTTTAGACCACACAGTCTGGAAAAGCATTGTCAGAAACGAGACTAACGGGTAGCTTTTTATCTGATGTCGATTACACTTTCACTCTGCACTTCCACTGCTGAGGTTTTTACATATGGAGTGAATGATAGTTGGATGTTTCTGATGACTGTGGGCCAAAGCTTCAGCTGATGTGCCTCTAAGTAGCTCCATAGATGTCAGTGCTGATTTACACCAGCTGAAAAACTAGTCCTCTTCCTTTTCATACTGTGCTATATGCTCTAATGCAGCTTTATAAATACATACTGAAGCCGAGTGTATATTGAACTGTTCTGATTGAGCACCAGATAATCCTTGCTAAAAGAATTGGAGGGTAATTTCTGCCTGCCATCTAAGTTTGCCTATGTTTTGTTTTTAACTAAAAGGCATGTTGCAATTTCATTACCTCTGAGTTTAAATATTTACTGGCATCAGCATTAGCTTGCGTAGAAAAATAGCAAATAAATTCAAATGTGTCATAAATGCTCTCAGTCTAGAGATGAAATCTGTTACTTTAGTTCAAAGACATTGCAGCAGGTTAAAGTGTCTTTTCTAAGCCAAATGGGTTTTGTACATTTAAAAGTCTTGGCAAATATTTATCCACGTCCAATTCTACCATTCTTCCCTTGAGCATCTTAATCAACAGGTTGCTCCACTGAAATCCACAGGAGTAACTGTGTAAATAAGTGCTCAGCCCCCAGATTGTAGAATTGGGCTCTGAATACGTCAGGTGGATGCAATCGGGAGTTTAATTTTAGCCATACATATCATCTGAGGACACTTAAAATTATGTACATTTTATCCAAGCTGACAGTCCATGTAATTCCATAAACTATAGTATTATTTATTCCTGTCTGTATATTTGACATCTCTGGATTGCATATCTTCTACTGAATCTAAAATGCTGTTTCTTTAAAACCCACATTCAGAGGCCTAGGGCAAATCACAAAGTGTGAAAACGAGTCAAAAGAGCTGGTTATTTTTTTGCTTTGGCTTTGAGCTCTCCTTTGGTTTGTGTTTGATCTTTGGCTGTAGCACTCCCAGTATTTTTAAATGGCCCAATTCTATTTGTTTCCTGTCTTCTGAAAAAAAAAAAAAAAAAAAAAAAAAAAAGGAAAAAAAGAAAAAAGAAAAAAGAAAAAAAAATTAAAAAGGCAAACTATGAGTAAGATTCAGGAAAAGTAACCCTGGCTAACTCAGTGGATGTTTGCTCTTTCTAGTTGTTTTTTTTTTAACCAAGCCATCTTGGGAGCAGTGTAGTAAGCGCGTCTACTTGCCTACCATTATCAGCTATCGTGGCAAATGCTATTTTTTTCCTTTATTTTATTTTTCTTTTGTGTGTGTATGTGCGCATGTATAACTAACCAAAATATCAGGAAAATTTATATATGCTTTCATCTGGTTCCTGGAAACAGAGCAACATGATGACCTTATGGTCTTCCAGCAAAAGTCAGATTTAATTTCTGCATTGCAGTGCAACTTAATTAGCTATTGGAATTAGATTACAGTTTACTAGATGGCCCTTTACCTTACATTCTTACTTTTTATTTACTATTGAAGTAGCCTTCTTTTTTTTCTCATGTGTGCAAATACCATATCAATAATCATCGCGATTCCACAAGGTGTCTTTGTTCTGAACAAGCATGTTATTCTTGTAAAGTTTTAAGCATAAGTTAAGATGTTTTGTACAGACCAAGGTAACTGTTAAAATGTCAAGCAATTACTGAAATGTTGTATAGTTACAAAAATTTGATTTCTTTTGCTTTATATGTATTAAATTGTATCTTGCCTGTTTTGCTTTGTATTTCCAACGTGTTGCACAATTATGCATTTTGTTTACATTTGTTCCTTCTTCAGAAAAAAAAAAGGAAATAACAGTAATACTTTATGTACAAACATTTTAAATGTACTTTTGTTGTTTTTAAACACAATGTCTCTGTACAAATAATATTGGTTGAACTGGTACATTTGTGTCTCTCATAGAGGGATTAATTATACTGCCAGTGCATTGAATTATTTAAAAAAAAAAAAAAAGTAAAATAAAATTTTTATGAAAATGTAACCCATTTTATCGCTATAAATTATTCTGTCTTCTGCTATTTTCTCATTCCCCTCCCAGGGTACAATAAGTATGGTACAGTCAGTACTGTTTGTGGGAGAGTTGTTATAGGTTTTAATTTTTAATTGATGTGTTTGTGTCATTATGGAGACTTGAAATGACTCGATGTTAGAAAATAGCACGATAGTGCTGACACGAGATGAGAGGTAACAGGATCAATAGTGTTTCCCCTGTCCCTAAAAGGCCTCAGCTGGAAGACTGCAGGCTAAATCCCGTCTGTCCCAAACCCAACTTAAAGAGCAAAGGAGATGGGCTTCATAGGCAGGACTTTTGGGTTGCTTGCTGACAAGCAGCCCCAGGCTCCAGCATGACCGAAGTGGTGCGAGCAGTGTGCTGAGCCCCGCGCAGGGTGCGCCTCTCCCCAGAGGCTTCCTGGGGCGACAAAACTAGAAACACCAGCTTTTGTAGCATCCTTTCAGAAATAGCTCTAAGAGCCAGTGCCAAGAATACCAGCTCAAAAGGGATGTAAAAAGCTCTTGAGAGCTCTTGCAGAGTACATGAGGCCAAGACATCTGAATTGGGGCATTGCCTCGGCCTGGATGCTGCCTCACTCCTCAGCAGTGTCAGGAGGGTGTTCACGAACCCAGAGCATAGACGGCATTGTGGAAGGATGCCTTGAGACTTGAGCACAGCAGTGGGTGTTAGTCTGGATTTCAGGCTATTTACTGTAAGGCCCTGCTTAAAACAGGCCCGGTCATGGGGATCCTCTGGCTGCTCTGCACCATTCAGACCACAGGAAGCAGCTTAAAGCTGCCCAGGCTGACTGGGCCGTGGCTTTGCTGCTGCTCTGTGTGAGTAGCTACCTGTAGGGTACGTGCTAGAGAACCAGTACATCTCTTAGCTACAGGTCATTTCAGAAGAAAAGCTGGAATGGGGTATTTGGAGCCAACTTTTTACTGCATGTGCCAATAACCACATTCAGGGAGCCAGCAAACATCCCCTCAGTGCCTCAGCGAGAGCCATCTTTGGGGTCAGAGGGAGGTGGGGGGGCGCAGGTAGGATGCTGCATGCTCCATTCATTCCCCGAGCCCTCAGCATCCTCTGGGTGTGCCCAGAAGCCAGCTTGAAGTGTGACTTTGGGTAGGCAGCACATCATTCCCTGTGTGTGGGACCTTGTAATCGGCTGCGAAGTGTTCTGTGAGCCCAGCTATGAATGATGAATGGCTCCACAGAAACCTGTGCTGTGCTGCTTTGTTAGAGCTCCTGCACAACTCAGGAAAAATAAATAAATAAATAAATAAATAAATAAGACAATTATTCATTACCACTACCTGGTAGCCCCACAGCAGCAAAGGCTGCAGGCCTGCTGGCTGGAGGGAGAAGAAATGTCTCCTCAGAGCATGGCGGTAACAAGGGGCAGGAGATGATTGTGTGTCTGGATGCTCACAATGTCACAGTGACCTCAGGCGAGGTACAAGTGGGCCTATTCCTGCAGCCCATGAGATATCTTCCCTCCTCCCCGGGCTGTGTGGGGCTGAGGCAGAGGAGTAGGATGCTGGTAAGAGCCCTGCAAGTCTCAGGACAGGCAGAAGCACTACAGTTTCTCAGCCAGCTCAGATGATTTAACTGCACGGCTCCCTCAGGGATGAATCTGGCCCTGACAAGAAGCTGTTTGAGAGAGACCACGGGATGTTTCCTTGCCAGCAGGAACGGCGCAGAGGTTATGAAGACTTATTTATATCCGAAAAGTCTGGCTGGAGCTTCCCGTGGCCTAGAGAGCTCGGGAGCAGGAAGCGCAGCCCAAATCCTGTCACTGAAAGGCCGAGACCCTCTTCAGCCCCTCCTATACAGCCCAAAAGGGAAGCAATGCACTGTCAGCTCCACGTGATGGAGAGGCATTTCACTTACCAGCTGCATTTCAAAGTGAGCTTAGATACCCTTTTATCCCTTTGATTAAAAAAGGCACATGTGCATGGGGATTTTCAGTGTTTTTTCCCCCCATGCTGTGTCCACGCAGTAGGAAGGCCCCTATTATAGCTAATGTAAATGTGTTCAGCACACAAACCACATGTGAAGCTAATGTTAAACAGAAGTTTGTGGTCATACGAGTTATGGAAAAGTCCCTATTGGTATTTTTTCCGCCATGCATGCAGACTGTCCTGCAAATGAGACACCCTCCTCACTTCTGGGACCCTGTGCACCTGTGAGCACATGAAGAAAGCAAAATGGATGCCGCTGTGGGCTGGGCCTCAGGAGCCGGGCCATGGAAGGAAACACACCACCTGGCAGCACTGGCCCGCCTTCAGCTGCCTGAAAACATGGGTGCTGGTCTCTGTGGGATCACATCAAGATTTGCCAGAGAGCTGGCATTTTGAAAGAAAAATTTGAAAGGAAAACTAAAATCACCACCACTCCCTACCACTACCATTCGCACCCCACTTCTCAGCCAGCTCCAGGCAGCCGGGGCTCAGCCGCAGGCCTTTTGGCTGGGGGTTTCTGCGAGGAGTGTGTGCAGTGGGTTGTGAGGACGCCTCATACAAAGTGCTCCAACGTCTGCTCCAAGAGCTTGGCTTTGCTTCCTGGGCACCCCTGTGCTGATTCTGCCACCCATTTCGGCAGCCCAGTGCCACACACTCTCTTCCCACTTCTCCTTCTGCTGTGGGAAGAGCACAGCCCCACCGGGCCACGGCTGCAGGGTGATGCCCACTGCCACAAGCACTGCCGAAAACATCACAAGCCCCAAGCACCCTGCAGTGCTGATCTGTCCTTGGGCTGCACTGGGAGTCTTGCTGAGCCCCCCAGCCCAGGAATCACAGCCTCGCAGAGGCACAGCAGACGGCAAATTCTGCAGCATTTTTTTTTCTCCTTTTTTTTTTTCTTTTATTTTTTTCTGGCAACTCTACATTCGCTGCCTATCAAGCAGGAACTAAATAAAAAGGCTGTTATTGTGCTTCGAGCCATCAATTTAAGAGCAATCACCTATGTGTTCGGGATGTGCTGGCAGGGAATTATCTGCAATGAGAAGCTGCTTGCCAATCAGCGTTGTAGAAGCCCGTTGGCGTTACCTGCACCTAGCAGCGACCACGACTCCTTCAGTTGTGTGGCAGTCAGCTCACCAATGCCCTCTGCGGTCTGGGAGCTGAAGAGTCAAGAGGGGGCTCCTCCAGGTGGGTGCATGCCCAGTTTGTCGCTGACAGAGCCCTGAGTCTGTGTTGTCCTGCATGGCTACACTGCCAGGCATCAGGTTTGCCTTTCGGGAACAAAAAAAATGCTGAAAAATTATCGCTGGAGTGAGAGGCATCAGAGGAGCAATGTGTCTGGGAAGCTCTGCCGTTGGCTTTGAGGAGCTGTAGGGTAACATGAAGGGAACACTTACATGTGAACTGTTCCACAGCCAAGATGACACAATGCCTCCAAGATGACACGATGTCTCCTGCTTGGCCCGAGCCGTGTCCTCAGACCTCTCCCGGCCCCAAGCAGTGTAGTGTCTCTCCTCACAGCTGCTGTGACTGAAGGTCACTCAGGTGTCCAGCAGCTGCATACAGACATTTTGGCAGAGGGCTCTTTCCTGCAGTGCTCAGCTAAATACCTCCCTGGCTCCTCAGAGCTGTTGCTGGTTCAAGGACAGCTGCACATTCTCCAGGCTGCCCCGAAGTGAAGAGCCTTGCAGAGCATCTCAGTTTTGCTTCAGGCAGGAGATGCCTCCCCTGCTGCCCAGCTCAGCAGGCTGCCCCTCTGTTGGAAGCAGTGTCCTTGTCACCGGTGGCATCTAGGACATGCAGATCCCCACAGCCGGGGCTGACGCAGGGCTGGGTTATCTCAGCTGCCCTGCTGGAGGGTTGGGCCTGTTCAGCCCATGGAGATCCATCCACTTGAAGCAGGACTCA